>NW_026606094.1:66822500-68130000 GCF_029834395.1 Sorex fumeus | reverse complement strand
GGCTCTGTGCTCATTGTGGTCACTCCTGGTGGTGCTCAGGGGACTTTCTGCTGGGCTGGGCCCTGTGCAAAGCAATACAATACTACCTATACAATCTCTCTAGCCCAAGAACACCTTTTAAAATGTGTCTTTGAGGAGACCAGAGAGATAGTACAAGAGGTAAGGCACTTGCCTTGTACATAGCCAACTTGGTTTTGATCCCCCTGCATCATGTATGGTCCCACCAGGAGTCGTCCCTGAGCACAGAGACAAGAAGGAGTAAGCCCCAGAAATGAGGAAAAAAGAAAAAGTGTGCTTTTGGAATAGTCCAATAGTGTGCTGTCCAGCCCCAGGCCCAACAGCACTCGCCCAGTAATCAGACTCACACAGGAGTGTAGTAATGAGTTACTTCACTCAAAAAAAACACCAATAGTCCTCCCAATCAACATTGCCAAGGGAGATGGCTCAAAGCACATGCCTTGCAGAAGCCCAGGATTCAAGCACTGCATGAGCGCCTGAACACCACTAGGGGTCACCCTCGAGCACCACCGGGTGTAACCTCCCTGAAAACACACAAAAGCCACAATCACCTTACCCAAGAGGAGGCCTGAATCCTTGGGAGACACCTCCTAGGCCCCTGAGAATGCCCTGCATGATGGCGCGTCCTAGTTTTCTGGGCTTTGGCCTCTGGAGAATCTAACTGAGTTTACTTCCTGGGGACTAGGATTGCACTGGGTTAGCACAGCCCAGACCTTGCGGGGATCTGGAGATAAGGGAGGAGTTCCACCTTCAGTGGTAGAGGTGAAAGGTCCATGGGGACGGAGGGGGGGTGGTGTGGAGGGGGGAGCGCGGCATGTGACTGAACCCGAACAAAAGGTAAAAAGCAGACAAGGTCTCCAGCATGGCCCTGTGTGATGTGTCACAACAGCAAACACTGCGAGGCAAGCTCCACTAGGAGAAGATGGCCAGCAGCTCCGCCTGGACCCTCCCAGGTCTGTCACCATGTCTTTCCCTTCGTGCTACTGGTGCTATTTCTTTCTGGGGAATAAACCTTAATGGTGAACAAAGGCATTCTCAGCGATGCTGTAAACCTTTCTCGTGCATTATCAAAGCTGAGCATCACGGGGCTGGGGAAGGGAGCTGAGAGTGGGAGCACTGTTTGGCATGCGCGAGGTCCCAAGCTCATGCCAGGGCTTCGCCAGGCTACGCACCTGACCACCAGGCTCAGAACCACTAGGTGGGGCTGGAGTGATAGCACAGCAGAGAGGGTGTTCGCTTTGCATGTGGCCGACTAGGGTTCAATTCCTAGCATCCCATATGGTCCTCCAAGCACACCAGGAGTGCATGAGTCAGGAGAAACCCCCTGTGCATTGCCAGGTATAACCCAAAAAAGCAAAAAAAAAAAAAAAAAAGGAACCACCAGGTATCACCAGGAGTGGTACCTGCTGGGGAGGCCCCCTCCCAAACAACTGAAGCTGGTTGGGAGAACCCCAAACCCACAGGTGTTGTCAAAGGGAAGGGTGGTCCAGAAGAGAGCACCATAGAACATCCTGATCCTGCACTACGCTGTCTTCACTGGGGCAACTTGGAGCGGGGCGGGTTGAGTTTCCCTTCTCACCCTAAGCAGAACCCCGGCAGCCAAAAACCTCCAGAACCCAACCGCAGCCATCCAGGTCACTCTGTACAGTCTCCAATGAGCCTCACCTATGAGGAAACCCGCAGAAAAAAACAGGCATGCAGGACCCATGACTGAGAGACCTCCAACCTCGCTCGAAGTAGGACTGGGCCTCCTCCCTCCAGCTCCCCAGTTTTCCAGTAGCTTGGCAGACACACTCAACAAACTGCCCCAGTACCATATAATGTCATCAATGGCCAAGATGCAGAGATCCTGAAATTAAGCTTTCAGAAGAGAATGCCATAGAATGTCTTGGACCTCTTATATTCTAGCCCAGCCATGGACCAAAAGTAGCATACATTTGTTTGGGCTTAACATACATGCTTGTAATCTCTTATACAAGGGCTTAAATGGCTCCAGGCTGAAATACAATAACCTTCACACACTTTCCTCTTATGGTGGTGAGAAGGTGCACAACGGTGGGACTGGTGTTAAATGTAATGAACTATTATGAACAACTTTATAACAATTAAATTTAAATTTATAAATTATTAAAAAAAGGAAACGTGGTCAAGGAAGAGCTCACAGTCTGACCGATGTCCCCAAGCATGGACTTCCTGGAGAATGAGCTGGATCCCAGAAGTGTGACACACAGAGCGGTCAACCTGATCGTGGAACGGTACAGGGCTACCCTTGGGACAAAGGGGAACAAGAGACTGCCAAGGAGAGACATGGGGACACAGGGTCTTTAAGGGGTGTTAAAGACATCTATTCTTGGGGCCGGAGCGATAGCACAGCAGGTAGGGCATTTGCCTTGCACACAGCCAAACCAGGTTTGAGTCCCAGCATCCCATATGGTCCCCTGAGCACCACCAGGAGTAATTCCTGAGTGCAGAGCCAGGAGTAACCCCTGTGCATTGCTGGGTGTGACCCAAAAAAGCAAAAAAAAAAATCAATTCTTATTTCTACAGGAGAGATATTAGTGAAAACACACTGGGCTGGTCACCTGAGATTAAGTACTGTACTCACTTCACTATACACCTTACAAATCAATAAAACACTAGTTTGTGGGCAAGTGAGATACAGATGCTAAGGCATCAGCCTTGCAAGCCGTCAAGCCCCACTATGGCTTATGTTCCCTCCATTCCCCTCCCCCCAACAGTGATCTCGGAGCCCAGAGATAGGAGTAAGAGCTGAGTACCGCTAGATGTCACTCAAAAAACAAACAGAAAAAGGGAAAAGGAAAAAAAAAGAATGAGTCTAGTTTAAGGGCTGGAGAGATAGTACAAGTACAGGCCTCAAGGGCAGCTGACCTGATATAATCCCCACTATCATAAATGGTCCCCTGAACATCACCAGGGGTCACCCCCTGAGCACAGAACCAGTAATAGCCCCTGATTGCCTCTGGGGCATACCCAAACCACCACCCCTTAAGGGGGAAAATAAAACCCTTAAAACCAAACCAGAGAAGCTGGAGTGATAGCACAGCCAGGTGTGGCCGATTCAATTCCCAGCATCCCATATAGTCCCCGGAGGACCACCAGGAGTAATTCCTGAGTGCAGAGCCAGGTGTGTGCATTGTGCAGAGCCTGTGCATTGCTGAGTATGACCAAAAAAAAAAAAAAACCCAGAACTTGGAGGGATGGTGTGACGGTGGTGGGATTGGTGTTGGAATACTGAATGCCTGAAACAAATCATCATGAACAACTTTGTAAGCCACAGCATTTATATAAAGGGTAAGCGGGTAGGGCGTCTGCCTTGCACGCAGCCAACATGGCCGACCCGAGTTCGATTCCTCCGCCCCTCTCGGAGAGCCCGGCAAGCTACCGAGAGTATTCGATATGCCAGACACAGTAACAACAAAGTCTCCAATGGAGACGTTACTGGGCCCGCTCGAGCAAATTATAAAATAATAATAATAATAAATAATAATAATAATAATAAAACAATAATAAAATAATAAAAACAAACCAGAACACTGTCTTTCCCCAGTCCTGAAAGTGCAGGGGAGAACCAGAACCCCACGACTGGGTTGAGGGAACTGAGTGAACAGAAGACTGTCCCCAGTCGCAATCTTCAGCAGGGCCCAGGATATTCCAAGGGCTCACAGGTAAAAGCCACGCAAATGGGGGCCAAAGCATAAGACTAGCGGGTGAATGGGCCAGGCAGAGGGTTGCAGGCTGGAAACAAGCTTGGCAAACAGTGGAAAACAGTGGGCGAGAAAAGGTTGGAGAATGGTGGAGAAGCAAATTCAAGTAAGGCTCAGGAAGGCCAGCCTTGCACACACTGTGTAAAACCAAGCCCAGAATTCCCAAAGACGAACAGAACTGTGAACATTGCTCAGCGGTAGAGAATCTGCCTTGCCTGTGTGAGGTCCTAGGTTCAATCCCTGGCACTGTGAAAACCAACAGCAAAGAGACCACGCAGGGCCCAGAGAGAGAGCACAGCTTGTCTTGCATATGGCCCACCTGGGTTCAATCCCTGGCATCCCATATGGCCCCCTGAGCACCGCCGGGAGTGATCCCTGAGTACAGAGTTGGGAGTACCCCTAAGTATCACCAGGTATGACTCCCCCCCCACCAAAAAAAAATAAAATAAAAAAACTCAAAACAGGTGACATGCAGCACAATAAGGAAAGTGATGACAGTTTCTCTGGATTTTTATTTGGGGGGGGGGGTGCAGTTGGCAAGGGCATGGGCCACACCCCGGGGTACTCATGGGCTCCTCTAGGCTCCAAACTTGTGAATCAGTCCTGGTGGTGCAACGGATTGAGCCAAGGCTGAATGCACGCCAGGCAAAAGCCTTGACCCCTGAACTATCTCTCGGGCCCTCCCTGGATGCCCAACAGAAGTGAGAGAATTCAAGGAGGACGGGAGGAAATAGAAAACCGAGAAGGGAGAAACAGGGTGAAGACAGAGTGTGGTGGGGCCACGGATCAGGAAGAGAAACTCTGACACGCTGTGGTTGGCAGCAGAAGTGAGCCAGAGCCCAGCTCTGAAGGCTCAGGAGGCGGCCCTGTCCGAGGGCTGGGGGAGTCTCGGTCTCCCCGCAGCCCTCCTTCAGGATGACCCACCGAACAGGGAACCCTAACCCAAACCCTAGGCATAACCAGTTCCACCGAGGGGGTGGGCAAATGGACAGAAAGACCAATGCACAGAAACCAACCAAAACATTCAAGCACGAGGGTGCCAGTACTGGTATATTTTCCACTCTGGGAGGACATACCTCTTTCTCTTCTTCTGGAAACATCTTCAACCCAGGACAGGATGAATCTGAAAGATAAGAGGACCATGCTAGATGACTTGGAATCTCCAAACTGGCACAGCTGTGGCCTGTCCACCCACACCCCCAGCAGGCAACGCCCTCCTCCCCCCCCACTCCCGCCACACACGTAGCCACCCCAGGACTCAGCCAGGGCCTGGCCAGCCCATAACTGTGCCTGGCGACAGACCCTTCCCCCAGAAGCCGGCAGAGCCAGGCTGAGTCAGGAGCTGGAGGGGGAGACCGTGGAGGACAGAGGGGACTGGCCACTGGCAGTGAGGAAGAAAGGGGGCAGGAGGCACCAAGAGCAGGTCCCCACCCCCTTCCTCCCTCCCTCCCTCCCTCCCTCCCTCTAGAGACCACTTGGGAGATGCAGTCATGGAGGTTGGGGACAGGGGGTGGAATTCAGTGGAGGTGGGCAAGTCCAGCATCATGAATCCTACCCTCCCATCAGGCAGCCAGCCAGACTGCCCGTGTGTGCCAACCTCAAGGGGCCTTGTGCGCCACCTGTTCAGTGGACCCCAGGAATCCCATTGGTTGCCTGGGGTTAGCCCCAGAGAAAAAGAAATGACAGTGCTGGCCTGAGCAGCCTGGGCACTCTCCACTTACTATCACCCACAAACAGTGCCATGCTAGAGAACGATGCAGGGAAGGAAGGAGGGAGGGAGGGAAACATAGAAAGATAGGAAGGAAGGTAGAAAGAAGGGAGGGAGGGAGGGAGGGAGGGAGGGAGGGAGGGAGGGAGGGAGGGACGGGAAGGAGGGACGGGAAGGAAGGAAGGAAGGAAGGAAGGAAGGAAGGAAGGAAGGAAGGAAGGAAGGAAGGAAGGAAGGAAGGAAGGAAGGAAGGAGAGAGAAAAGAGAGGAGAGAAAGAGGAAGGAAGGAAAGTAGGAAGGAAGAAAGGAGAAAGAAAAGAAAGACAGAAAGACGAGAGATGGAGGGAGGGAGGGAGGGAGGGAGGGAGGGAGGGAGGGAGGGAGGGAGGGAGGGAGGGAGGGAAATAGATAGATGTTCAAGGGAGAACATGGGCCTCTCTGTGAGGGGAGAGGGGCTTTGGGGAAGGGCTTTTCTCTACATTCCCAAGCTGGGGTTCTCTGTGCAGATAAGAGCGGTAGCCAGGGTTTAAAGGAGAAGAGCTCTGAACTTCTGGGAGTCTTCTTTCCTATTCCCATGGTGGGGTGGGGGTGGGGGTGTGTGTGGGTGGGGGGGGGGCTTTCATTTACACAAATGTCTCTCCTCTCAGTTCCTGGAAAGCATCTCCCCAAGGGGTCCAGCCTTTATTCTTTGCCTCCGTGCCTCACCCCTGCCAGTTCCCGCTCCAACTCCCATGGCTCTTCCAAGGTTCTTCTCAGCCAACGCCCGCCCCCCCCCCACACCAACACCAAATAAGGCCAGAAGGCCAGCGGTAGCCCATTTTCAAGACAAAGCAATGAACCCTAAGTGGAAAATTGCTGGCAGCCTGCCTGCAAAATGACTCACCAACTGACAAGTAGGGTTTTAGAAGGAGATCAAAGTAGAGAGTACCCCTGTGCTTAAGAGCACACACCCCAGGGAGCCTTCCCCCGCAGCAGGAGAACAAACAGGGATGGAGACCCACTTTCCCAAACCCAACCAATCCCCAGGGGTGCACACAGGCAAATTATCCAAGAAAACTTTGATGACGGCCCATAAGACACTACACACCAATGTTCAGCCAATGAGGAACCAGAGGAGGCATCTGTATACTAAGAAATAAAATGCTTGTGGTGATCTATTGCAGTGACCTGTCTCCTGGACCCCCAATCTTTCCAGAACATCGATAAAAAGCCTGGCTTTCACTATGCCGCATGCTTCCGTGTCCATTATTTAATTTCCGGTCCAGTGGGTGTGTTTCTCACACACCTCCTGGCTCTCCCTGCCCACCTTGGCCACATGTGGTACGGCTCCCCCACGTCATCATAGTATTTATATAATCTGTCTCCCCCAATTGATTCAATTTCTGAAACAGAGCTATCTGTGCTTCCTGGCATAGTAAACCTTCACAGCCATCCCTGAGAGAGAGAGAGAGATGTGGGGTTATTTGCAGGGAAGAACAGAGAAGGTCAGAGCAATTCAGTCCAAGACATGCAGCCAGGCTAGCTCCAGTCCAGTTCAACTCAGCTCCCCTGCCCAGTTCTCTGCAGTGCCAAGGCCATCCACATGCTACATCACAAGAACAAAGGGTCAAAGCTGAGGTCTTTTTTTTTTTTTTTGCTTTTGGGGTCACACCTGGAGATGCACAGGGGTTACTCCTGGCTCTGCACTCAGGAATTATTCCTGGCGGTGCTCATGGGACCATATGGGATGCTGGGAATCAAACCCGGGTTGGCCACGTGCAAGACAAATGCCCTACCTGCTGTACTATCACTCCAGCCCCAAAGCTAGGGTCTTAAGGCTCACAAAGGCATTGACCTTTACCCACCCAGGCAGAGGCAACCTGTAATTCTAACAGAATGTCAGTCCCCTGATATGCTACACCCCAAGTCAGACTATGCAGGCTGCAAAAGGAAGTGTTCCAACCGGATCCAAATCATCACAGAGAACCCTGTGGACAATGCTTAATATTTCAAGTCTAGACAGTAGAGTTGAAAGGGGATGGCTGAGAAGATTTCTGTTTCACGCTATATGCTTTCATACGGATTAAATTTTCCCAGTCGCACATTTGTTGGTTTGGAGGCCACAGCCAGCAGTTCTCAGGGTTTACTCCTGGCTCTGTGCTCAGGAATTCCTTCTAGTGGTGCTCAGGGGACCCCATGGGGTGCCAGGGATCAAGCCCAGGTCAGCTGTGCACAAAGCAGGTGCCCTTCTCACTGTACTATGTCTCCAGGCACAACATATTTTCTTCACTTTTTTTTGGGGGGGGGGGGGGGGTAGAAGCTATAGCCAGTGGTGCTCAGAGCTTCCAGCTCTGAGTTTCTAGGTCACTATAGGCAGTGGGATGGAGACCATAAGGTACCAGGGGTCAATCCCAAACTTCCAGGCATCAAAGCATGTAGTCTGTCTGCTGTGCAGTTTAGCCCCATTTCCACTACTGCTCTAGGACCACATACAGGTCACAGGGAGGGAACCCAGGCAATGAGGATTGGGAAAAGACACCATCTCCAAGCCAAGCCAAGAAGAGCTTTGAAATATAGAACTCATATGAGGAGTCCTGGAAGCCTTGAGAGGCAGAACTCCAGACCCAAGCATCACAGAACGAAAGTATCTGTAAACTACATACATAATAAGACTTGTATCTTTTCTATAAAAAAAACTTTCACAATTCCATCATCAAAAGACAAAGGATCTAATGTATAATACAGTGACCATAGTTAACAATACTACATTGTAGAATTAAAATGTTCTATAAAGAATAGGGGCTGGAGCGATAGCACAGCAGTAGGGCTTTTGCCTTGCACGCAGCCAACATGGCCGACCCAAGTTCGATTCCTCTGCCCCTCTCGGAGAGCCCAGCAAGCTACCGAGAGTGTCTCGATATGCCAAACACAGTAACAACAAAGTCTCCAATGGAGATGTTACTAGGCCCGCTCGAGCAAATCGATGATCAACGGGAGGGCCTTTACTTACTTACTTACTTATAAAGAATAGAGCTTAAGAGCTGGGGGTGTAGCTCAGAGGTAGAGCACTTGTTTTGCATGTGTGAGGGCCTGAGGTTCAATTCCTGGCACCAAACAAAAAAAAAAAAACTGTACTTGAGTGGTCCCACAAATTAAAAAAAAAAAATGTAGGAAACCAGGAAATAGGTCAAAGAGCATCAGCCAAGTGTAAGAAAATGCCTTAATCCCTGTGCCCTCTCTGTGCTAAAGTGGGATTTTAGGGGGCTAGAGGTGTAGCATAGCAGGTAGGGTATGTCACTTGAAAGTGGCAGACCAGGGGCTGGAGTGATAGTACAGAGAATAGGGCATTTGCCTTGCACGTGGCCGACCTGGGTTCGATCCTCAGCATCCCATATGGTTCCCTAAGCGCCATCAGGAATAATTCTTGAGTGCAGAGCCAGGATCAATCCCTGTGCATCACCAGGTGTGACCCAAAAAGCAAAATAGATAAATAAATACGATGTTTAAAAAAAAAATGAAAGAAAGTGGCACACCAGGCTTCAATCCCTGGGACCAACTACAGGTACTCTGAGTCCTGCTGGGGGTGATCCCAGAGTCAACCCTGAGCACCAGCGGATGTGCTTCCCCTTAAAAAAAAAAAAAGAGTGGGGGTGATTTTTTCTTTAAGCTTTATCTTGTCTTCTTGGTTTACTATACTGTTAATGACAGGGCTTCATGTGTAACACAGTCCCTCACCACATGCTTCCCCAGTGCTTACTTCCTCCACCGCTTCCCTGGGGTTCCCTCCTCCTGCTGAGCTCCCCTGTGCTAAACTTCCTGCTGCAGAGCAGTTTTCAGTTTCTATTGCTTTGGGGCATTTGTTATTCTCCTACGATGTTTAATATCCCATATTTCATTCCCACATTTGAAAAAGATCAATGACACGCTCCAGAACCCTTTTCGGAAAACAATACAGGCAACCCTTGAAGCACTAAGAACCAAACTCCCATACTGCACTTCTTGGCCTGTACCCCCAGAGAAGTAGGATTTTAAACCAGACCAGTTTTGACTTCCCTGCAGCCTGCACAGGCTTCCCAGGCTCGCCCAAGAGGCCTTCCATTTTCTTCCCTTTTCTCCCTCTTTGCAAAAACCTGACTCTCCCATCAGACCATAAACAGTCTTTGTGCTTTACAGCTCCTTGCAGCCCCTTTCTCCTTGCTAGGGCCACCCCCACACCCCCCACACCCCACCGGCCTGCCTTAGGAATCACTGAACAAAGTCCATTAGGTCAGGGGTCTTTAGCTTCCATTCCCAGGTGGCTGCCAGGCCAGCTGTAGGTGTAAGCACTGAACTCTGTCTTTCATCTAAATTTATGCAAATAAAATTGTTTTGAACCCAGAGCAAGCTGCAGCTCCTTCCTCTTCACTTCCTGGTATGACTTCCCGCCCTCCAAGTTCCCCTTATTCCAGCACTTCCTCCACACCCCCTGTACTCTTTCTGAGCCCTAATGACTAAACATCCTGGGGTGCACATTATTAGGCAACCTCCTTCACGCCTGTGACTTCACGTCAACCCACAACGGGGCTTCCAGAAATGAGCAATCCACCAGAAACTGATCTTCAACATATAGGACTAATTGCCTGAGAGCTAATGGGGCAGGGTGGTTAAGGTACTGCATTCGGTGACCCAGCACTGCATTCGGTGGCCCCTCCAAATGTAAGCCCAGGGATGGTCTCAGAGCAAAACAAAAAGAACTGTACAACTAAGAGCCTGAGAGACAGTTCGTTCAACAGGATCCTCAGAAAGTTTGACTCCCAGCACCCAGTGTTCCCAATCACGACGGCCAGGCACACAGAGCTGGGAGGAATACCTGGGCATTGCCAGATTTGGGCCAAAATTTAAAAAAAGAGGAAAGAAGGAAGGAAAGAAAGGGAGGGAGGGAGGGAGGGAGGGAAGGGCGGACTGGAGAGATAGTTGAGTAGGCAAGGAAGCCAGCCTTGTATGGAGCAACCTGGATTCCAGCACCCCAGATGGTCCCGAATCTCACCAGGAGCCTGAGCACTACTGAGAATGGCCCAAAGACTGGAAGGAGAAAGAAAGGAGGGTAGAGGAGGAGAGTAAAAGCCCCTCTGTTGCAGAAAACCCACCCTTCCTTTTCTCACTTCCTCCTTCTCACCCAACTTACCTTTCCATAATAATTTTTAAAAGCCACCAGAACTTGAACCCTACCTTCATGATTCCCTCCGAGTTCATTTCTGTCCCCAAAACCTCTTTTATTTCTGGCTCCAGTTACCTGGCTTCAGTCCATCCCCAGGGGCTGATCAACCTAATCTCTCTCTTTAGTTTTCATTTCTTGTCCAGCCCCTTTGGCTCCATCCAAGCAGTTCACCAGCTCCTGTAAAGTCTCCGAGGAGACCTTCCAACCACCCACCCACGCACAAAGAAATCCAGAATTAGAACGTCAGAGGCCAACTCAGAGGTGAGCTAGAGGCAGCCAAGTTCAATGCCCTCTGAATCTTTTTCCACCTGAAACCAAAAATTTTTACAGGACCCCAGGCATACAGGCATAGAAAATCAGAATATATTTAATTTATGAATAATAATCTCTTTTGTTATGCTTTGTTTTATTGCTTCTGGGACACACCTGGAGTTGCTCAGGGCTTATTCCTGGCTTTCTGCTAAGAAATCACTCCGGGTAATGCTCAGGAGATCATATGAAATTCTGGGGATCAAACCCAGGTCAGCCAAGTACAAAGCCAATGCTCACTGTGTTATAACTCCAGGCCTGGATAATCAATCTTATGGGAATTTATCTTAAAGTAAATATTGAAGGGCAGGAAGAGAGTTTAATGGGCTAAAGTTTATTTTTGCATGCTGGAGGCACAGATACAATCCCTGATACCACAGGGTCCCCCAATACTGCCAGGAGTGACACAACCCTCCCCTCCACCCAGCACTAAGCCAGAAGTAGCCCCCAGGAACTGCCAAATACTGTTCCATGGTCACGGTCACGGTCATCCTGTTGTTCATCAATTTGCTCGAGTGGGCCCAGTAACGTCTCCATCATGAGACTTGTTGTTACTGTGTTTGGCATATCGAATACGTCACGGGGAGCTTGCCAGGCTCTGCTGTGCGGGCGAGATACTCCCGGTAGCTTGCCGGGCTCTCCGAGAGGGGCGGAGGAATCGAACTTGGGTCGGCCATGTTGGCTGCGTGCAAGGCAAAAGCCCTACTGCTGTGCTATCGCTCCAGCCCATAACAATTTTTTTTAATTTTAGGGTTATATTTAAAAAATAAATAAGTAAATAAACAAATAATTTTAGGGTTATGGACCACACCTAGTGATACTCAGGGACTACTCCTAGCTCAGTGCTTGAGGGTCACTTTCAGTGGTGCTAGGGAGTGCTTGAGGTAGCAGGATCAAACATAAGCCACCTGTATGCAAAGCACGTTCTCAGGCTACTGAGCTTTTTCCCCAGACCCTCAAAAACAAATTTTTAAGATATTTTTTTCACAACCCACAGTCTGTTATACAACCCCTAAAGTATTACAACCCAGAGTTTAAGAAACTAGATCCTAGGGGGCTGGAGACATAGTACAGGGGTTAAGGAACTTGCTTTGCATATAGCCAACACAGGGTCAATCCCCAACACCCTGCCAAGAGTGACCCCTGAGCACAGAGTCAGGAGTAAGCCCTGAGCACCACTGGGCGTGGCACAAAAACAAAAACAAAAAGCAGCTTGGTCCTGTTAAACATCTCCATCCAGACATTCTGTAGGCCCCTCTAACGTACTGTCTAAACCAGAAGGATTACCATGTGACATTTTGCCCTGCCCTCCGTGGCCTAGTCAGTTCTACCACCCCACATTACCACATTACCCATTTTATAATGCTGTGGGCATCCATGTAATGACTCAGGTGAGAATCCCAGAAAATGTCTTTGATTCATTCCTTTCCCTTGCCCTTCAAACCCAAATGGCCAGCAGGCCTGCCCAATCCTCTCTCTAAATGCTCCTAAAGTTCATTCCCTCCTCTCAGCCTCCAACATCACAGACCTAGTTCAGGTTCTCATCACTTCCCTCCTGAACTCTAGTTGCAATAATGGTAGATTTCAAAGACCCTGACCCTAATCCGTAAATGATTTCTGAATCAATAAGAGAAGAGACAGGGGTGGAAGAGACAGACAGACAGAGACAAAGAATAAGAATGAATGAAGTGGATAAGTGGAGAAATAACTGAGGTAAACAAAGAATAAATCAACAAAATAGCAAATGCATGTTCTGTAAAAGACATACATGCATGTGCATGCGCATATACAAATATATACACACAAACACATACACACACAAGAAAACAAACGAACATATCATCTCATGGAATAGGTGCAGCCAAGCAGATTACAGGATCTCAGGTGAGAAAGTTGACTTCACAGGGCAGGCAGATAATAACACTTGAGTTTCCTGCAGTGGTCAGGTGCTCAGTCATTTTGTGATAAGGTCACATATGGTCCACCCAGCCAGCATGTGATATGCTGAAGCCCAGAGGGACACTGACATTCCAGGTCACTCAACTAGTAAGTGGCGGGGTGTGTCACTCAACTAGTAAGTGGCGGGGTGTGCATCAAACACAGATCTGCAGAGCCCAATCTCATGTTGGCTTCACAGCATGCAACTTCAGAAGATAACAATAACGACAGCCAACACACAGAGAGTGTTTTAATGAGCAGTCCCTGTTCTATACAATGACATATATCCTCACAGAAAGCCCATGAGGCAGGTGGCAATATTACACACATCTGACTACTACCAAGGCAGGTTTTAACAAGTCATGTTCAAATGGCTAATCAACAGAGGTGAGACTTGAGTGCCAGTGGCTCCATTGTCCATGTTGGTGATCCTTTAACCTTATCTTGCAATGCCTTAATGATGGGGGCAAGAGGGGAAGAGGCAGCTCCAGGTAATTTTACGCAAAAGTCAAGAAGATTTGAAGTCACATTTGGGAAGAGGATGGAGATTCCTTGCAGCCAGAATGGAGGGGATCATGCAAAGTAAGAGGCCAGAGATAAAAATGAGATTAGACTCAGCTTCTTGTTATCTATCCAGGACCACAGGCTGGATATCTAAGGTCGGTTACTTGCCTCTACCAATTGGAGGAGCATATTCTGTTTTCTTAACCAAAGTAGTCTGTTCTCTTGCATTTGAAGGTGGAAAAGCTAAAAGCTTAAGGTATAATTGATTTAACCTCAATATTACTGTTATGCGGTAAAAACCTCCCCCAAAGTCCACAAGACAACATCAGCCCCCTAGACTTTATGCACTTATTTTGTTTAGTTAGGAAAGTAACATATGATTTATTTTAACTCTGTTTCACAATACTCCATGAAGATCAATAAATCACCCTCTTTACACTTCACTACCAGGAGGTTTTACTTGTCAACTACGAGTTCGTACTAGAAAATCGTAGTAGAAAACAAAATTTGATATTCTAAAAAAAAAAAAAAAAAAAAAAAAACCTACCCTTCCACCATAAGACTACTTTGGGAACTTGGGAACAGAAAAAGGGGAATAGGCAGGTCACATAATCTAAACAACCCTTTAGGTCATTCTGAAACTCCAGTGATCCCAATCTTATCAGTCATCTATTAGGTAAATTTAGGAATTCCTGCTCTTCTAGCTTTGCCTCTCCACTGTGAGAATTCCAGGGTTGGGGGGAGAGCGGGAAGGGGGAGGGGGGAAGCATGCAACAGGACAACACACTCCCAGCTTGAAGGAGAAGTGAACAAGACAAGAGGCCCAAAATGGTGTTACTTCTATTCAAAGGCCTGTTGGGAAAATGAGATTTCACTGTTTTCACTCTCCCAGAAACAAAATCTTAAACCAACCATCAGAAATTGCCGAATCAGCACCTGTCAGATAGGTGATGGATTTCTGGCCTCTAAAAGTAAAACTGACAGTGGGGTGTGTGTGTGCGGGGGGGGGGGGGGGGGGGGCGGGTATGGTGCCATCAGCATCGTTATCAGCAGGTCAATGAGGACGAGTGCATCAGCAGCCTGATGGCGCCCTCAGACTTCCAGATACCCCAAAAGTGCTGCTGTGACTTTGGCCAGACCCCAAACACGTGGGGCAAAGTTTACTAGGAAAGGAAACGGCCAAAAGTTAGGTATGTGGGAGACACATCCACAAACCACCTCTGGCTTAGCTATATAATTGGAGGCATGGCCTCTCTGGTTCCTGATCAAGCTGCTTAATGGCCATGATCTCAGAGACTCAGAAACAAATCTCAAAACCCAACGGCTTTTGGCAAAAATGCATATGGTCCCTGCAATAGGTTACCAGTACTGGGTCAACCAAGGTGGGAATAGGTTTCATGCCTTGGCCTGTTCTCCCTGGCAGCCTGGTGGCCACCATCCTCCAGAGGCCACTGGACAGTCTGGGCCCGCAGTGACGAGACACATGGGGCCTCACAGGATAGGGGTGGAGCCGGCCCTTTCCTCCCCACCCCAATAAGACCCTGAGTTGCTGCCCATGAAGGGCTTCTATGGCTCCTGATCAAGCTGCTTAACGGCCATGATCCCAGAGACTCAGAAACAAATCTCGAAACCCAGAGGCTTTTGGCAGAAATGCGTCTGGACCCCGCAGTAGGTTACTGTCGCCGGGCCACCCCAGGGGGTAAAAGGTGCTGTCCCTCCGCCTGCTCCCCCTTGGTAACTTGGTGGCTGCCATCTGCCAGAGGCCATTGACAGTCAGGTTTGGGACCACTGTGACGAGACATGTGGGGCCTCACGAGATGGGGGTTGAGCCGGCCCTTTCCTCCCCACACCAACGAGACCCCGAGTCATCGCCCATGAACGGCCTCTCTGGCTCCTGATCAAGCTGCTTAACAGCTATGATCCCAGAGTCTCAGAAACAAATCTCGGAACCCAGTGGCTTTTGGCAGAAATGTGTCCAGACCCCACAGTAGGTTACTGCCACCAGGCCACCCCAGGAAGGAAAGGGTATTGTCCCTCTGCCTGCTCCCCCTAGGCGACTCAGTGGCCTCCATCCTCCAGAGGCCATTGGACAGTCAGGTTTGGGCCCTCAGTGACGAGACACGCAGGGCCTCAGGGGATGGGGATGGAGCTGGCCCTTTCCTCCCCATCCCAACGAGACCCTGAGTCACCACCCATGAATGGCCTTTCTGGCTCCTGATCAAGCTCCTTAATGGCCATGATCCCAGAGACTCAGTAACAAATCTCGGAACCCAGCAGGTTTTGGCAGAAATACACCCAGATTTAATTGTTAAAATTTCGAAATTTCAAAATCACACGGCCACTACTGCAGCCACACGACATCATATGTTATTCTTAACCAGCAATAGAAAACAAATTGTCTACTGTTGCCTTTTCAGCAGATCTGAGTGTTGGGGTAAAATCTCAAATAATAATGTTGGGTCTGGTGTCAAAATATTGAATGTAATCAAAGTAGAGAGAGAGTAGTGTAGAAATCATCTGCCCCACAGGTAGGGGGTGTGGGATGGGGGTGTTTGATGGTGGAGAATGGGCACTGGTGAAGGTACGGGTGTTTCATTGTATGACCGAGACTTAAGCCCGAAAGCTTTGTAACTGCTCTCACGGTGACTCAATAAATAAAATTATAAAAAATGAAGAAAAAAAATAAAAGTAAAACTGTTCAGTTTGGGCCACAATGGAAAGTGCTCAGGACTTACTCCTGGCAGTGCTCAGGGGACCACATGTGGTGTCAGGGACTAAACTGAGGTTGGCCACATGAAGGCAAGTACCTTAAGCACATTATCTCCAGTATAATTCTCTCTGGCCTCTGAAAGTAAGTATTTTAAGGCAAATTAACTTTTGACAGATTTTTTTTAATTTAAATTTAAAATAATACCAGTCAGGCAGCTTAAAAAACAGAAAAGTAAAAACACCACCCAGGGGGCTAATAGTATAATAGGTAGGGTGCTTGCCTTGCCTTGATCAACCTGGGTTAATTCCTGGCACCCCACATGGCTCCCCACCAGGAGTGATCCCTGAGTGCAGTGCCAAGAGTGTAATCGAAGACCACTGGGTGGCCCAAAAATTGAAGAAAAAAAAGAAGAAAAAAACCCTTAAATGTAACAGTCTCCTGCCCCCACGCCTCGCCATCCTCACCTGGACCCCTTGGAGGGGGGTGGGTTGAGTCTCCCTCCCCGCCCAGAGCAGAGCTCCGGCAGCTGAAGACCTCCGGAACCAGCCACAGTCATGCTTAAGACCACTGTCCACACGTTTGGACAAGTCTCATGCAAGAAGGAACTGGCAGAGGAACCCAGGTGTGCGGGCCCTGGGGCTGAGATCTCCAAGCCTGCTCGGATCGGGTCTGAGCCTCCTCCACCAAAATCCCCCATTTTCCAGTAGCTGGGCGTTACACCCACCAACTGCCCGCTGAGCAACCTCTTATTGTCTAGTTCTCACGTTTGGAGAACCCGACAGACTACCGAGCGTATCCTGCCTGCACGGCAGAGTCTGGCAAGCTCCCCGTGGCGTATTCGATATGCCAAAACCCAGGTAACAATGATGGGTCTCATTCCCCTGACCCTGAAGGAGCCGCCACTGTGGCATTTGCTAAAATCTCAGGGCTAGGACGAATGAAGACATTACTGGTGCCTGCTTGAGGAAACCGATGAACAATGGGATGACAGTGATACAGTGATACAGTGAAATGTAACAAAAATATCTTGACCTGGAGCAACAGTGCAGTAGGTAGGGCATTCCTAGCATGTGGCTGACCTGGGTTCGATCCCCAGCATCCCAGATACTCCCCCAAGCCCCTGTCAGGAGTGATCCCTGAGAACAGAGCCAGGAGTAAGCCCTAAGCAACACCAGGTGGGACCACCCCTCTCAAAAAACAAAACAATGAGAGAAAAAAAAAAAAAAGAAAACCATCACCTGTAACTAGTATGATCATTTAGTCCAGGCTGCTCAGGAGACCTGTGATCAGTGGCACGTTGGTATCACACCTGGCAGGAACTGGGGGTAGAGCTCAGGGGAGAGCACACATATTGCATCCAAGAGGCCCTGGATTCAGGCACCAGCATCACAGAAGAGAGATATGACTGGAGTGGTAAAGCACTTCTGGTCACCGACCCTCTCCACACCCACCCATGTAAATAATCGTTCTTGCCACTTCAATGTGTTTCTTTGCTGCTTTTTTTTTCCAATAAAATCTCCATAATCAAAAAAGTTTTCACAAGCCTCCAATTTTCTTTCAGTTTTTATTATGACAAAAATAAGCTCCTGTTTCTCTAGATAAAAACGTCATCACTTTCCACTGAGTCAATGTTATTTTTGTTCTGTTGGTCAATGACCAAGTTACTTCCAGAGAAGGAAGCATTAAAAGAAAATGAACTTTCAAGGGACTTAGAAGATCAATGTATAAACCCTAATTCTTAGATTACATTTTTCCTATTTAGGGAGATATCAAAATATTATTTTCTATAAAATGTCAGGGATTGTATCTGATTGGAAAGGTCTAGAAATTTTTTATTTGGGGACTCAGTGGTGCTCAGAGGCTGTACTCTACTGAGTGCTTAGGGCTGGGGGTTATTTCTAGTAGTGTCCAAGGTGCTGAGATTAAATCCAGGACTCTATGTCTGTCCCTCTCTTTTTCTGACTCATTTCACTTAGCATGATACTCTCTCCACTTATATGCGAATTTCATGACTGCACTCCTTTGTGGAATATAAAGTAACAGAATGGGAGACCAACACTAAAGGATAGTAGCGATAAGATCCAGGAGGATTGCTCCACGGCTTGGAAGCCGGCCTCACATGCTGGGGGGAAAGGCAGCTCAGATAGAGAAGGGGCCACCAAGTTAAGGATGCTTGGAGGGCCCACTTGGGATGGGAGACGTGTGCTGAAAGTAAACTATAGACCAAACATGATGGCCACTTAATAACTGCATTGCAAACCACAACACCCAAAAGGAGAGAGCAAAAGGGAATGCGCCAGCCATGGGTGTGTGTGTGGGGCGGGGGGGGGGGAATACTGGGAATATTGGTGGTGGAGAATGGGCACTAGTGGAGAGATGGGTACTCAATCATTGTATGACTGAAACATAAGTGAAAGTTTGTAAGTCTGTAACTGTACCTCATAGTGATTCATTAGAAAATAAATTTTAAAAAATAATATTATTATTATATACAATAATATTATATTATATATAATATATATTATTATATATCTGCACACATGAAGGTACTGGCAGAGGGACAAAGTCACGCGGGTTCTGGGGCCGAGATCTCCAAGCCTACTCGAATTTGGGCCGAGCATCCTCCACCCAGATCCTCCAAATTCCAGTAGGCGGGGGTCACACCCACCAACTGGCCCCCTGGCGCGGCCAAGACTCAGAGACTATAAAAACCACATCTTATTATGACATCTTATTATCTCATTCCTACTTTGGACAAACTGGCAGGTTACTGAACGTAGCCTGCCCACAGGGCAGAGTCTGGCAGAGTCTGGCAAACTCCCCTTGGCGTACCCAATATGCCAAATACCAGTAACAATGATGGGTCTCATTCTCCTAAAGAGCCTTGAATATAATCTTAGGGCTAGGATGAAGGAGACGTTACTGGGGCCTGCTCGAGGCAATCAACGAATAACAGGCTGATTTGAATTTGTGATTTTGTGTGAATAATAATAAACCCAGGCCTCCTGCGTACAGAGCATATGCTCTCTGTCTCACCCAGACTAAGCCCTTTATAAAAATAGCAAAAAGTCAGTAATCCTGAGTCACCTCAAGCTTTTTTAGAATTTGACAGACACCTGGCAGTGCTCTGGCCTGTGCTGTGCAGGGGCTCATCGCAGACCATCAGACCCAGCCTTCCCAATGGCACCAGGAGTGGGGGAAGGGTGCAGAGGAGGATCAAGAGAAAGTGACCATCTCTCTCCTCTCCGCGTCACATAAGCCACCCATGGGGGCCACTGATTTCACCAAATCTTGGTCCTGAAGCCAGCTGGGGATAAGGCCCCCACCCAAAGCTGCATTAGAATGAACCCTGGTGGCAGGGGCGCTAGACTCGTGCTTCTCACTTCAATGGAGCAGCCAGTGATGTTCCTTGAACAGCCCACGTCTGAGAGAGGAGGTTACCAAAGGAAGCAAAACCAAACCAGTTTGTGCCAGAGTTGACCCCTCACTGACTTCCCCATCCTCCTTTCTTCTCCCTTGTTTTTGTGGGTTTTTTAAAATTTTTTGACTTTTGGGGTCACACTCAGCAATGCTCAGGGGTTACTCCTGGCTCTGCACTCAGGAATCACTCCTGGTGGTGCTCAAGGGAACCATATGCTGGGGAATGAGCCCGGGTTGACCATGTCCAAGGTAAACACCCTACCCATTGTACTATGACTCCAGCCCCTCCCGCTCCCTTTCATTTTGTGGGCTACACCCAGCAGTGCTCAACGGCTAGTCCTGGCTCTGTGTTCAGAGGTCACTCCTGCCGACCTTCAGAAGACCACGTGGGCAAGGATCATTAAAGCCATTGGGTTCTCTCCAGACCACTGTTTTCTCCTTGATTTAATACTAAAAATCATGCCTCCACCTAACATGCCAATGAAACGGGACCCACACCGGGGTATGAATCCGATCTGGGTACCCAGAGAAGGTGCCACTTGCCCAGGCGGTGGCAGGACCCTTGCATCTGTGCATGCCAGGGACAGCCCTGCACAAGCACAGTCGGAAGCTTCTGGAGCCGCTCTCAGGGCTTGCTCCCTGGATGCTCAGGCAGAGAACAAAGGAGGCTGATTTGGGCTGGTATTATCCTGGGCCTGCTGTCTTCCCGATTTCCACTAGAGGGGTGAGGACTAGACCCACTCAAGGATCTGTAGCAGCCCCACCCCCCATCCCAGCTGCTGTCCCTGCAGCCTTCCCAAATAGCCCCTGAAAGTTCCCAGAGGTTGAGAAAGAAGAAAAGTGACTGCCACTGAGGGAGGCAGGCGGGGTGGGAGGGAAACTGGGGACTAGGGTGGCGGGAAACGTACACTACTGGTGAAGGGATGGGTGTTGGAACATTATATAACTAAAATCCAATCATGAACAACCTTGTAACTGTCTCACTGTGTCTTTACTGAATCACTGGGATTCAGTTAAAAAAAAAATTCTCAAGGGCCAAGGTTGTGTCGACTCTAATTTACGGTTCCTGCTGCCTGGAAACCGAACGGACTCGCCAGGCTTGGTGGGAAAGGAGAGAAATGGACAAGGCAGGTGGGGAGGGGACAAGAAAAGAAAGGGGAGGGAAGTGACCAGAGCAACCCTGGAGAGCCAGAGCCCAAGCCAGTCAATGTCACTTAACATCGCTCACCGCTGAAGGCAGCAGCAGAGGACAGTGAAGCTACAAGGGGCCCCGGGGCCTGCTGGCCTCTCTTGTGCCCCGCTTTTCTGCCTGAATCCATCAGCACAAAACCCTTGATGACTTGGGCTGATGTTCCTGAGGCCCTAAGACGATGGCTGAGAAAAGCTCCGGTCGGAGTCACAAAATTCACCCAGTGAAGCCAGTGACAGTCTATTGCAAAGAAAGCGAATCCTGGGACCTGTGGGTGATTGGAAATCCAAAGTTTAACCCAAGAAGGTAAACAAAGGGGCAGGCAGTGGGGGAGAGGGGAGGAAAACCTAGTTGTGGCTTCACTGGATGAGTTAAAAGATTTTAGGGGTTGAAGAGATAGTGGAGCAGGTAGAGCACTTGCCTTGCAGTGGCAAACCCAGGTTTGATCCCCAGCACCCCATATGGTCCCCTGAGCACTGCTAGAAGATTCCCTGAGGGAAGAGCCAGGAGTAACCTTCAAGTACTGAAAAAACAAAAAAAGATACGATTTTAAAACAATTACCATGCCCCAGGCGCAGGGCTCTGGGCCACACACTGACCTTCCTGCCTCGTGGAGACAAAAAGCTGGCAGGGATTATGGTTCCAGCCACGTGGGCCAGGGTTCACTCTGTCCCTGACCGCAGCCAGGGTGATCCAGCATCCCAACCTTGCGACCAGCGCTTGGTGCTGAGTCACAACTGGCAGGAGGCTCCTCCCAGGGGGCGCGGTCGAGGCTGGCACCACCATGGAGACAGCGGGAGGAAGGAATAACTGGGTGAGTGGAGTACGTTAGAGGCATCTCTTATATGTGTTCAAAACAGGAGGGAGATATCCCCAACACAGGAGGTGGAAGCCAGGCATGGCCAAATAGGGAGCAAGTATCCACCAAGTATACGAATGTGTGCACGTACATGCATGTTCATAAACAGAAGATTCCAGCCAAAAAGAATAAACCTGGGGCAGCAAGGGAGGGGCTGGCCTGTGTCCCATTTGCTTATTTAGTTTATAAAAGTTAATGTGTTAATGGAGTGCTATGTAGCTATTAGAAAAGATGAAGTCATGAAATTTACATACAAGTGGTACTACATGGAAAGTATCATGCTAAGTGAAAGGAGTCAGAAAGAGAGGGATAGACATGGAAAGACTGCATTCATCTGCAGAACATAAAGTAACAAAATAGGAGACTAACACCCAAGAGTGGCCGAGATTAGTACCAGGAATTTTGCTCCATGGCTTGGAGGCCAGTCACACATGCTAGGGGAAAAGGGAGCTCAGATAGAGAAGGGAGCACCAAATAAAGGGTCTTGGGACGATCTTCCCAGGATGGGAGAAGCATGCTGAAAGTAGATTACAGACCAAACATGATTGCCACTCATTGCCTCTTTTGCAAACCTCAGCACCCAAAAGGAGAGAGAGAACAAAAGGGAATGCCTGCCACAGAGGTAGGGTGGGATGGGGGGATGGGGAGAAGGAGGGATACTGGGATCCATGGTGGTGGGAAATGGGCACTGGTACCTCATGGTGTCTCACTAATAAAAATTTTTTAAAAATTTTATAAAAAGTTGATGTGTTTCGGGGGCTGGAGCCATAGTACGTCAGGTAGGGTGTTTGCCTTGCACGCGGATGACCCAGGTTCAATTCTCGGCATCCAATATGGTCCCCCAAGCACTGCCAGGAGTAATTCCTGAGTGCAGAGCCAGGAATAACCCTTGAGCATCGCTGGATGTGACACAAAAAGGAAAAAAAAAACACTACAGGAAAATAATCACTGGATAAAGGGGTTGGAGCTATAGTACGGTGGCTAGGAAATTTGCCTTGCGTGCAGCCAGCCCAGGTTCGACCCCCAGCATCCCATATGGTCCCCCCAAGCCCTGCCAGAAGTGATCCCTGAGCATAGAGCCAGGAGAAGCCCTGAGCACAGACAGGTGTAGCCCCAAAACAAAACAAGCAAAACAAAAAGAACCACTGAGTAAAGTCTGGCACTGAAAAACATGTTATTAACCTATTATTCGTGATTGACAGCCATGAGATACTTAGGAGATAAGATCAAGTACTAGCTGCATCTTAGATCCTAGTACTATGTCACAACTGCTTCCAAGCAGACCCAGTGTTGGGGGTGGGAGGGCCCCCCTCCCATCATGCTGAGGGGCTGTTCCCAGCACTGTAGATAGGGGTTGCTCCTGGCAGTGCTCAGGGCACCGAACATGGGTCACCACATGCAAAGCCCATGCTCAACCTGTTGCACCGACCCCGACCCAACAGACTGTGACTGTAATTCCCTCCAATAGCTTCCCGTGGGCTTTTCTCAAATCTTCGGACACTCAGGCTCTGGAAAACCAGCATGAAATCCCCTTCTCGATGCCCCTTTTTCCAAGTTATCAATTCCTGAGTATGTGGTGGTTCTTGCTAACCAGGAAAAAAAAAATCCAAATAGTGCCTTCTCAAGGCTTCTAGGATAATGAAGAGAAACACGGAGAGGGATAAACCCAGCTGCCGCTTACCTGTGCCACCCGGGGCCAAGCCCGTGCCTTGTTTCATTTAACCCTCACAAACACCCATTTACAGATGAAAATACAAAGTCTTAGTTTCATCCGCCAGCCCTAGAATTCCTTATTTTTTTCTTCTTTACAGCACCAGGGATGCTGTTCCTTCTTTACAGGAACCCAGGGTAGGCCTCACTCATGCAAGGCAGACACTCAGCCACTGAGCCACTTCCCCGGCCCCTCTGAGACTAGAGAAAATGACTTGCTGCAGGTCCCCCACCGGTCACTAATATACTCAAAGGCAGTGGTGGGGGACTGGAGCGATAGTACAGCAGGTAGGGTGTTTGCCTTGCATGTAGCCAACCCGGGTTCGATCCGCAGAATCCCATACGGTCCCCCAAGCACCACCAGGAGTAATTCCTGAGTGCAGAGCCAAGAGTATCCCCTGTGCATCGCTGGGTGTGACCCAAAAAGCAAAAAAAAAAAAAAAAAAGGCGACACTGGAATTTAAACCCATCTGCTCCCATGCTTCAGATCTTGTTTTCAACCAATGGGTGCCTGAACTCCTTCCACTCCCAGCCCCACAAAATGGTCTCTGCACCAGGATAGGAGTGATCCCTGAATACAAACAGGAGTCAAGCCCGAGCACCACCAGGTGTGACCCCAAAACCAAGTAAAAATTTCTCAACTGGGACTAGACAGTTCAGAGGGTAGGGTTTTTGCCTTGCATGCAACCCATCAGGGTTTGATCCCCAGCATCCCATGTGGTCCCCTGAACCTGCCAGGAGTAATTCCTGAGTGCAGAGCCAGGAGTAATCCCTGAGCACCAGTGGTTGTGATCCACAAACACAATTCTCAGGGCTGGGGAGATGGCTAGGAGTGACCCCTGCACACCTCATCTTGCCAAACTCCCTCCACAAAAATCACCTGCTCACTGGTGAGACAATAGCATTTCCTTTCTGCAGGGGGCCAATAAGAGGTACGGCCCATTTATCCATCCCACAAATACATTACAAATAACCAGTCACTTCTGATTCACTTGGCTTGACTCTTTCCACCATATGTGTCTATTTTCTTTTCTTTCCTTGGCTATTTTCATGGTTTTCAGTCCCATCCCCTGAGTATTCTTTTTCCTTCCTTTAGAACACTTTCAGAAGAATCACGTGATGTGCAATGCTATGCTCCCCTTGATAAGAAGGAGCCTCCCCAATTATGCTCAGGGGCCCTAGAGCCACCCCCCAGAGATGGGCCAAGGCTGCCGGGGAGGGCCTCAAGCACACTTAGCCCATCTCTGGCTGTGTTCTTTGCAGAGGTGAGGGGGGGAGGGTGCACACCTGGGGGGTTTATTTCTGGCTCTGTTTGAGAACTCTATGTCTGTCACACTCAACTAGAAACTGAAAGCAGTTAGAAATAAAGATAACTATAATAAAGGAAATACAATAAGTAGTTATGAAATCTCCGCAATTTTTCAAAGTCAGACACAAGGCAAAACCCAAGAGTTTTGTGGTGGGGGTTTGTTTTTTGTTTGTTTGTTTGTTTGGGGTTTTGGGTTTTTTTTTTTTTCAAGGGAAGGGAGTCGGATTTTAGCTGTGCCACCCCCCTTCCCGGCCCCCGCCCCCAGCAGGGCTGAGAGGACCATGCAGTGCCAGGGTTCCAACCCCAGGCAGCCTGACCTTTTATAAAGCATGAGTTCAGTGCATGGGGCTGGTGCTCTGCTCCTTAGCCCCTCTTCAACACCCAACTTTGCACCTAGAAATTTCCTGTTCATTCCTTTTGAACTGCCCCAGAGAGCAGGTGGGCAGAGCTGAGAAATCCCCACAGTTCAGTCACCTCTAGGCCATGAAAAGTGCTTCAGGCCAGTGAAAACAATAGCCTTGGAAAGGAAAAACCAATTTACTTTCTCTTTCTTTTCTTTTCCTGTGTGTGTGTGTGTGTGTGTGTGTGTGTGTGTGTGTGTCTCGGAAGGGAGGGGCAGTTCCCAGGGGCTCCCCCTCCAGCCTCACCTAGGCCAGGCAAGAGCTCTGCGGTTGGGCTATGCTCAGTCAAAGTCAAAAAATAAAAGTCAACAACCTGGGTTTACTTTCAGGGCTCTAAGAAGATCAAACATCTACCAGAAGAGCATATTCTCGAGTCAAGTACCAACAGCAAACACTCTGGACTGTACACTTACAAAGCTGTCAAGAGGCTGAGTCTTGTGTCTTTTGCCAGGCCTTCACGTAGGACAAGGAGAAACAGCAGGATCCCTTCCCTGTTCTCAAAACAGATGCCAGCCTTTGGCCAGTCAACTCCTACATCATCTCATCTCCAGTGCGTGTTTCCTGTCCCCTGTTCGCTTGTTTTTGGTTTTGTTTTTGTTTTTTTTTTGGGGGGGGGGGGGGTTCCAGTCATAATCTTTATGGTACTAGGGCTCAACCCCAGGGCCTCCTGCATGCAAGGCAAGTGCTTTACCACTGAGCCACCTCTCTGGCCCCTGTGTCTGTTGCTTAAGTTCTTGGTCCTTTCCTGAGAGCTGCAGCCCAAAGTAAAAAAGGAGGGAATCCAGGTTCTGTCCCCAATCTGTCACACCCAAGGCCAGGGCCGCTCGAGACTGACTGACAGAAGCTGGGAAAATGCAAAGGTAAAGAAGGGGCACATACCAGCCCTGCGGGTCTCCAAGTGAGATGCAGTATACTCCTGAGACACCTGCAGGATGATGCCCGGCAGCAAATGGAGCCCCCACACTTACCCTGTCCCCACCCACATCCCCAGTGGACTTGGAAATTCATTCCAAGCAACTCAACCTGCTTCATCACAATGGTCCTACATTACCTCCCGCAGGCTCCCTGCAATGGTCCTACATCACCTCCCTCAGCATCCCCTGCAATGGTCCTATATCACCTTCTGTAGTGCCCCTGCAATGGTTTTACAGCACCCCTCCTATAGCTGTAAGAAAAACAAATGTTGAAGCTGGAGTCATAACAGGGCTGTTTTCAGAGAACAGTCAAGTCTGCGCACTTATAATTTTTTCCTTCAAGGTCAAGGACTACATTCTAGTCATAAATTAATTGCTATTGGACATAACGTATTGCAAAAAATATTAAATTTATGTGTGTGATGCAAGATTGTTTTTATTGAATAAAATTTACTTAAAAAGATGTGGGAGGGACTGGAGAGATAGCACAGCAGGTAGGGCGTTTGCCTTGCACGCGGCCGACCCGGGTTTGATTCCCAGCATCCCATATGGTCCCCTGAGCACCGCCAGGAGTAAGTCCTGAGTGCAGAGCCAGGAGTAACGAGTAACCCCCGTGAATCGCCAGGTGTGACCCAAAAAGCAAAAAAAAAAAAAAATGATGTGGGAGTAGGGGAAGACAAAGAGAAATATGTGTTCAGGAGAGAACATGGATTTCTCCACAGTAAGAGAGACAGAGAGAGAGAGAGAGAGAGAGAGAGAGAGAGAGAGAGAGAGATGTTCAATGTTCAAGGAAGAACATGGGGTTGAAAGAGCAAACCCAAAATTAAATCCTATTTATTTCTGGCTTTAGGGCCACACCCAGTGGTTCTCAGGGTGGTGCTCAGGGGACTATAGGGAGTGCCAGGGATCGATCCAGGGCCAGCCATGTGCCAGGCAAAACCCCCTACCTGCTCTATTACCGCTCCAGCCCCCAAACTAAATTTTGAAAGTAACAGATGCTGAAGCACTACACTTAACTGCTGCTGAGGGTCCTGGCACAGGACTAATTTGTCCCACTTTACAGAAAAGGACACAAGTGCCCCTGTGGAGTTAAGTGATGACCTAAAGCCACACAGAACGCTCCAGACTCAAGCTGGATACTCCTGAGTGCAGGATGCTGCCCTTCTCTCCCCTGCCCTGGCTCTCAGCCGGGCAATATCCACAAGCATTAAAGTTTCTAAGAGCATCAGGGGTACGGTGCTACCAGCAGGTCAATCTGTACCTGTGAGGCGAGTGCATCTGCAGCCTGATGGTGACTTCAGACTTCCAGATACCCTAAAATTGCTGCTGTGCCACTGGCCAGACCCCAACAACTTGGGGCAAAGTTTACCAAGAAAGTAAATGGCCAAAATTTAGGTATGTGGGAGACACACCCACAAACCACCTCCAGCTCAGCTATATAATTGGAGGCAAGGCCTCTTTGGTTCCTGATTGAACTGTTTAACGGCCATGATCCCAGAGACTCAGAGACAAATCTCAGAACCCAGCAGCTTTTGGCAGAAATGTGCCTAGTCCCTGCAATGGGTTACCAGTGCTGGACCACTGCAGGGGGGAAAAGGTGTTGCCTGCCCTCTGCCTGCTCCCCCTTGGTGGCTCAGTGGCCGCCATCTTCCAGAGGCCACTGGACAGTCAGATTTGGGCCCTCAGTGATGAGACACGCAGGGCCTCATGGAATGGGGGTGGAGCCGGCCCTTTCCTCCCCACCCCAACAAGACCCCGAGTCGCTGCCCACAAACGGCCTCTCTGGCTCCTGAGCAAGCTGTTTAATGGCCATGATCCCAGAGACTAAGGAACAAATCTTGGAACCCAGCAGGTTTTGGCAGAAATCCCTCCAGATTTAATTGTTAAAATTTCAGAATTCCAAGATCGCACAGCCACTACTGTGGCCATGTGACATCATATGTTATTCATAACCAGCAATAGAAAACAAATTGTCTGCGACTGCCTTTTCAGCAGATCTGAGTGTTGAGGTAAAATCCCAAATAATAATGGTGGGTCTGGTGTCAAAACATTGAATGTAATCAAGTAGAGAGTAATGTGGAAATCATCTGCCCCACAGGTAGGGGGAGTGTGTGGGATGGGGGTATACTGGGGGGTTTGGTGGTGGAAAATGAGCACTGGTGAAGGGACGGGTGTTTCATTGTATGACCGAGACTTAAACTCGAAAGTTTTGTAACTGCTCTCATGGCGATTCAATAAATAAAATTATAAAAATGGGGGGGGGGGGAAGTAAGGTGGAGTTCATACCCAATTCAATCAGCCGAATCAATGGCTGAATAAATAGCAATACTCCTACATCATACAAAAAAAAAGTCTCTAAGAGCATCTCTGAGGTCACTGGGAATGATTTCAAAGAGTGTGCATAATAACTTTCATTCCAAAAACAGTATTTATTTAATTGAGCCCCCCCTCGGTGATCCAGTGAGACAATGACTCACTCGCAAATGTCCTAGCCAATGATCTCCTCCATGGACTCAAGTCCAAGTTTCTATAGCATGATAAAACAAGATGATGAAATTAAGGGCCAAAGAGATGGTAGAGGGGCTAAGGCGCTCACCTTGCTTGTCGTTGACCCTGGCTCAATCCTCCAAATTATTCAGTCCCCTGAGTATCATCAGGAGTGACCTCTGAAGGCAGATCTGGGAGCAGCCCCTAGCACCACCAGGTGAGAATCCCCAAACCCCAAATATCATCATATAAACTAAAACCACAACATGTCACTGAAAAGGAAGAGATGCAACTCTTTCCTGATCCTAAGTTTCTGCACGGAAGGTGAGAAGCAGGCTTCTCTGCAAAGGGAGAAGGTGAAGTATTTCCAAATCACAAGGGGATTTTTTCAAATCATATTTCGCGGCCACCCCCCTTCCCCACTCCCAACACCCCCACCCTAAGGGTGCCGCATAACTGTACTGGTGATGGGAAATCTTGGGAAACCACAATTACCAGCCCCAGGTCTGCATTTGCACCACCACTGTAAAGCTACACTCACCTCTACAGCTGCCCAACTAATCTCTCATCTTTTTTTTTTTTTGGCTTTTTGGGTCACACCCGGCAATGCACAGGGGTTACTCCTGGCTTTGCACTCAGGAATCACTCCTTGCCGTGCTCAGGGGACCATATGGACGATATGGGATGCTGGGAATCGAACCCGGCTTGGCTGCATGCAAGGCAAATGCCCTACCCGCTGTGCTACCGCTCCAACCCCTGTCTCACCTTTTATTGCATGTTTGTGGTGACCAGACACCCTCACCACGTCAGCTCTACAGCTTCCACACCAGGCCCAGGTACTTGTTGCTCCCCAGATGTTCCTCCACCTCCACCAATCCCCAAACCCACTCTAGTGGCCCTGTCTACCACGCAGGTCTTGGCTCACATGTCACCTCATTTCCCAAGAGTCATCCCTGACCATCACAAACGCCAACACCCAATAATATTCTATCATTTCTTTTTTTCTGTAGAATGAATCGGCCGAGAGCCAGCACAATACCTCAAATGGCTGAGCACAGGCTTTGCAAGCAGGAGGCCCAGGTTCAATCCCTGGTATGGCCTGCTTTCCTGAGCACCACTGGGAGCAATTCCTGAGCACAGAGATGGGAGTAGCCCCCACACAGCACCAACACCACTGCCCCCCCCAAAAAAATCTATCCACTTGCATTATTTTATCTATGAATCCATCTTCTTGATTCTCTGTCTTCTCAACATTCCCATAAAAGCTGGGCTCTTGTCTAAATCATATGTAGCACTTAGCAGAGTACCTGGCATCTACTAAGTGTCCAGTGAATATTAGTGTCATTCAAATGGGCTGTAGTCGTTCCAGCAATGTTTCTCCATTTCTGGATCACCGTCAACTTTCTCAGCAACACAGTCACATGGGATGAGAGGGTGGGTCTTGCTGATCCTGTCAGCCTGACACCACCACCACCCCTGCCCCAGAATTCATTCACCTTGTAGGAACAGCAAGCCTTCAGTGAGCAACAGCCCAGAATGGAATGTCTTTGACTGTGTTTCCTTCCTATTCTCTATCTTTACTTCTTACCTAACTCCAGTAGACTACGGAGTTTAAGAATGAGGAAATAATGTTAGAGCTTCCACCCTTAATAACTGAAAACCATGATTATGGGCCAGAGAAATAGCATAGCAGGTAAAGTGTTTGCCTTGCATGCAGCAGGCTGGGTGTGATTCCTGAACACCTCTTATGATTCCCTGAGCCTCGCCAGGAGTGATCCCTGAACACAGATCCAGAAATAGCCCCTAAGAATCATCAGGTATGGCCCAAATTCTCAATGATTAAAAAAAAAATCACAAACTAAAAACAATTATTTGCTACCTCTAAGACATTGGGCAAGGCTTCTAACATGAATTCTCTCATCCAACCCTCAAGAAAGTCTCACAAAGCAAGAATTTTTCTCACTCCCTTTTAGAATCAGGAAAGAGGGGCCAGAGAGATAGTACAGCGGGTAGGGGGTTTGCCTTGCATGAGGCTGAGCCGGGTTCGATTCCCAGCATCCCATATGGTCCCCTGAGCACTGCCAGGAGTAACTCCTGAGTGCAAGGCCAGTAGTAACCCCTGAGCATCTCTGGGTGTGAGTCAAAAATAAATAAGGAAAAAAAAAAAAGAAGAAGAAGAAGAAGGAAAGAGTCTGCCCATGGTCATGCAGCCAGTAAGTGGAGGATCCAAGACCCAAAAGCTCAGGAGAGCCTCTTACTTCTTGCCACGTGGCACCCCTGCCTCTGGCAGGACACATCTCAGATACACACACAGCAGAAGCAGCGAGAGGCACTGCAGAGGAGTTGAAGCACAGAGGGGTGCTTTGCATGGGGGGATTCCCCAGCCCCATGTGGGGACCTGAGCATCACTGATAACAACCCCCAAGCACCCTGCTGGAAAGAGGTGCCCTAGTATCACCAGGTATGGCCCCCCCAAAAAATATAAAATTTAAATTCCAATAAAGAGAATAATAGAACAATGATGGGACAAGAAAGATAGTAGAGCAGATAGGGCGCTTGCCTGGAATGCAGCAGACCCAGTTTCAATCCCTAGCATCCCATACAGTCCCGCGAGCATTGCCAGGAGTACTCCCTGAGCACTGCCAGGTGTGGCCCAAAAACAAAACCAAAAATATTTATTTAAAAGTCAAGCCTAAGGGATAAAGCGATAGTACAGCAGGTAGAGCATTTCCCTCGCATGTGGCCAACCCAGGTTCAATCTCCAGCATCCCATATGTTCCCCCAGGCATAATTCCTGAGTGCAGAACCAGGAGTGAACCCGGAGCATCGCTGAGTGTGGCCCAAAAACAAACCCCAAAAAAGTGAAAATCAAGCGCAGAGGCTTGCAGATAATTAGGGCACGTGTCTAGTGTGTGTGCTACAGGGGTTAGATTCCCAGCACCACATAGTCTCCCAGGAATTGCTGAGGGGTGGAGGCCCGTGACCCCCAAGTATGGCCCGAGAGGCCCCCAGCACTGTGGAGTGGGTATCTGGCCTGAGCAGCACCGCATCCTGAAGCCCTTGCTCAGTAATCCCCAGTGAGGACTCTGCACTTCTGAGCACTACTTGGAGGGCCCCCACCTAGTCTAAAAAAAGATCAAGCCTGGGGCCAAACAAACAGCTATACCAGCTGAGGATTTGCTTTGCATGCAGGAGCCCAGTTCTGACCCAGCTCTGTATGGTCCCCTGAGCACTACTGGGTGTAGCCCTAAAATAAAAACTAAAATAAAAAATCAAGTCGAGTTGGGTCATCTGGCAATGCTGTCATCTGATGCTCAGGGGACTATATGGGGTGCTGGGGATGGAACCCAATTGGCCATGTGAAAGGCAAGCACCAGCCCAGCTGTACTATCAATCCTGCCCAAGTCTGGTTTATTTTAAATGAGAAGTTGGACACAGAGCATTAGATAAGAAGAAAGGAGTCAAGGATGACTCACAGCCTGGGCCCCTGGACAAGACTTGAAGTCACCAACAGAATGAGGAAGTTTGAAGGAGTCGGGGCTCTTCTGAGAGGAGTGAGAGAAGTGTGGGGAGCAGGGGGCCCACTGGGAAGGGGTTAGGATGCTATCACTCATCCTTCACGCAGATCATCAAGGCTTCAGGCATTTGGAGAACACTTTGGCAGTAATAAGAAGGTAAAAGACTGGAGTGATAGTATGGCAGAAAAGGTGCTTGACTTGTCAACTTAGGTTCAGGAGTGATCCCTGCACACAGAGCCAGAAGTAAACCCTGAGCACTGCTCGGTGAGCCCTCAACCCAAATAAAAAGAAGACAGAGACATGAGAATTGGACACAAAGTCAACGATTGTAATTGTTCCTCTTTTAAACTGGGTGATAAATTCTCTTTCGAGAAGAAAGCATTGCCACACATGGGAAATAACACGTGTTGCACCAATCCAAGAGGAGCTGCGGGGGAGGCTGCTGCATCTGCCTCTACGGAAGCCACGAATCGTGAGTAACGCTCAAGTCCAAATCTGCCCCAGGGACAGCTCAGCAGCTAGGAAGAACTGGCCAGTAACTGAGGGATGAGTAAGAAGGGTGTTTTACTTTTGAGCAAGGAGGGTCTTCCCGAAAGGGAGTCAGGAGGGTGTGAGGAATGGGAAAGGCAGAATTAGGCCAAAACCAAAACACCTGCTCAGAACTTTTTTTTTTAAAGGGGGGTTGAGGGAATGTGGGGGGAAGCACACCTGGAGATGCTCAGATACTCCTGGCTCTGCACTCAGGAATTACTCCTGGTGGTGCTCAAGGGACCATATAGGATGCTGTGAATTGAACTTAGATTGGTCACAGGCAAGGCGAGCACCCTGCATGCTGTATCTCTTTAGCCCCAGAGCTATAACTGGTGGCGCTGGGCATGAAGGTTATGGTTCTGGGCAACAGAGCAAGCAAAGCAGGTGCTCAACCCTTTGAGTTATCTTGCTGGTCCCTGCTATAAAAAAAAATTGCTTGGGGGATGGAGCTGGGGTTACACCCAATGGTATCTGGGGACTATGACCTGCTCTGTGCCTCTGGGTCATTCCTGGCAGTGCAAAAGACCATGCCATGCCGAGGATAAAATCCAAGTGCCCGACATACAAAGCAAGCGTATTCGCCTGTTAACCCACTCTCCGGTCCTGCTATGAACTCTTACAGGAATGACCACCCCCTGAATTGGCTGGACCTGACACAGGTGTCACTGGCATCACTCGTTATACATCTAAGGCTCCTCTGGACACCTGAGGGAGATCAGGCTGGCCTCCCCTCACCATCACACCATACTGTTATTTAAAAATAAGTGTTGCTCTTCGGGGACAAAGCGATAGTACAGCGGATAGGGCATTTGCCTTGCACACAGTCAACTTGGGTTCGATTCCTCATCTCTCTGAGAGCCCAGAAAGCTACCGAGAATATCCCACCCACACAGCAGAGCATAGCAAGCTCCCATGGTGTATTCGATATGCCAAAAACAGCAACAAGTCTCACAATGAAGACATTACTGGTGTCTGCTCAAGCAAATTGATGAACAACGGGAGGACAGTGCTACAGTGCTTAAAAAAAAAAGTTAGCCAAAGTGAAAGTTCAGCAGATAAGGCATTTGCCTTGCATGTGGTCAACCAGTTTCAATCTCCAGCACCCCAAACGGTACCCTGAGACCACCAGGAGTGACCCCTCAGTACAGAGCCAGGAATAAGCCCTGAGCACTGCCAGGTTTGGCTCCAAAACAAAGAAACAAAGAAATCATTTTTGCTCTTCAAGCATCTATGTGTCCTATGCAACATGACTGTTTCTAGGAGAAGATTAAAGTCCTATGCCCAGAATTCCAGTTCATGCTGGGTTTCCAAGGAAGACACTTGGCTGTGGCAAATCACTTGCCATCGATGTCTAATGGCCTTCATCCAAGGGACAGAGAAAGGAGAGTCCCTTAACGCGAAGATAAAATGCCAAAGTCATGCTTCCTCAACTACATGCCAGAAATACCGACTGTAGCCCAACGTCACTGACCATCGAGATTCCTTTTGGCTACGTTCTCAGAATAGAGGTCAGAGTTTTGCAAGATGCCCCAACTTTCAGAGCATAGAGCCAACTGGAGAATCGGGCTGGGGCGATTGAATCAATTAAGCCAATTTACTTGGTGCATGTGGTTCCCATGAGCAATTTAGCAGAAGGAGCTCAGCTCCCAGGCCTGATCACCAACAGAAAAACTGATAAAAAGATTAGTCTCAGGGCCAGAGGTGGCAGGAAAGGGCAGGAGCCTTGGCTTGAGTCCCTGTCACCAGAGTAACACCAGGTAGGAACTTGCCCCACTATCCCCAAAGTCCTCGCTCCCAAGGAGAGAATACATTGGCGAGATAGCACAGCGGGTAGGGCACTTGATCCCCAGCATCCCATATCCTTTCCTGAACCCCACAGTAGCTTTTGAGGACGTACAGGAAGGTTGCCTGAGTCTGTAGGAGAGGTGGAGTGAGAAGATGAACACACACAAAAACAAACAAAAAACAAATGTTTCAGTGTTTGTACAAGTTGTTTGTACAAGTACATATGTATTTAATAATGTCAGGATCAAACCCAGAACTTCACACTTGCAAGGCTGGGTCCTACACTCAGACCACCCCCTGCTTCCAGGGCTGTTCCTAATCCACATTTTTTAACTCTTGATAAGATTAAACAGGTGATTCACTCTCTCCAGAGAAATTTCGGACTTCACAGAATTTTGTTTGAAGTTAGCGTCTCGGAAAAAAATTGCCAACATAACAAACACTTCTACCAGGAGTGATCCCTGAATGCAGAGCCAGGAATAGACCCTGAGCACTGCCAGTGTGACCCAAAAAATAAAAACAAAAGCAAACCGGTCTTAAAAGATCAAGCATATGTGATGTACCTCCAACGAACCCTCCCCTACAACTCCCACAGGGGAGTAGCATGTTCTGATTTCTGTTATTTCAGTTTCTGTTTTGGTTTGGGGCAACACCGGGCGGTGCTCAGGGTTTATTCCTGGCTCTGAGTTCAGGGATCACTCCTGGCAGGGCTTAGAGAACCATATGGATTGCCAAGGACGGAACCTGGCCACATGGAAGGCAAGTGCCCAATCCATTGTGCTATCACTCCAGTCTGGTTTCTGGAGCAGTTTGCTTGTTTTTAAGATTTTTTTTTTCAATTGTTTTTGGGCCATGGCTGGAGATGCTCAGTGCTCAGAGGTTACTCCTGGCTCTGCATTCAGGAATTATTCTTGGCAGTGCTCAGGGAACTACATGAGATGTCGGGGACAGAACATGGGTCGGCCAGTTCCCTACCCACTATCCCAAATCTCCAGTCCCCAGTTTCTTTTAAAGATGAGTCATACTGACTTGAGGGAACTGAACTGAATTGGGAGGGAATTTGGGGGAGAAGTGGAACAATAACTTTTGAGGACATACAGGAAGGTTGCCTGAGTCTGTGGGAGAGGTAGAGTAAGAAGATGAACACACATTAAAAACAAACAACAAACAAATGTTTCAGTGGTTGTTTGTACAAGTACGTATGTATTTAACAATGTCAGGATCAAACCCAGAACTTCACACTTGCAAGGCTGGGTCCTACACTCAGACCATCCCCTGCTTCCAAGGCTGTTCCTAATCCATATTTTTCGCTCTTGATAAGGTTAAATAGGTGATTCACTCTCTCCAGAGAAATTTCAGACTTCACAGAATTTTGTTTGAATTTAGCGTCCCAGGAAAAACTTGCCAACATAACAAACACTTCTACCGTGAGACCCAAATGACCTCAATGAGTGCATGTTCTGGATCTCGAGTCTTCACAATGTCCATCCTCCCCACTCCCATCCTTCTGTCAGGGTGTAGGCACCCATCCTAAATCATGGTAAAGTGGTCCAGCTTATTAGCATCACTGGCCATGTGAATCTGATGAGCACTTCCAGGAGGCTTGGCTGGCCTCTCACGTACATGTGGCAGCCCGGTAGTGAGTTGGGAGTCTGCTGACATGGCAGTTGTCTGCATCTGGCATCACTAAGTCCCAGGGCAGCATGAGGTCTACACTCATATAAGGCTGGAAGTCAGAAAACCTGAGTTTTTATATGCTTTTGTTTGGTATTTACTCTGTCCACCAAGGCTGGGACCCCTGACCTCAAACACACAAGGCAAGTTTTCTACTACTGAGCTCCATCCTCGACCCTACTATTGGTCTCCTTCATGACATTTAATGTTATGCAAGGTTGTTTTTTTTTAAAGAACATTAAATAAGTTCTTTTACTTCAGCTTGCTCTTCAAGTCCCCATTCTCCCTTGAATCTTACTTGCTTGTCTTTATGTATGTTTACTTGCTTATTTCCACTCTGATAAAGCCCATGTTCTCTTGAACACACACTTCTCTTTTCTCCCCTCACATCTTTCTAAGTTTCAATAAAAACCAGAGAGAGAGAGAGAGAGAGAGAGAGAGAGAGAGAGAGAGTTAAGCCCTTATGGCACTTTCAAAAACTGAGATGACTGGAATGGAAAAATATTGTTACTTGCTTGTTTCCATCACGAGGTACTGTAAGAATCTGTGGTAAGCTGTGGATGCCCTCCACCAGAATAAAATACTTTAACACTTGAGTATGAAAGCACACATTTCCCAAGGGGTTCACAGAATCCCTCAAACCTATGAGGGGGAGTAGGGAGCATACTCTGCATGCAGGAAGCTCAGTTTTGATTCCCAATGACCTGAGCACTGAGCCGGTAAGCAATCCTTAAGCACCACCAGAAGTTGTCAAGTGTAGTCAGAAAAACAAACAGAAACCAAAGTACAAATAAACTTTGTACTTTATTCCTTGAGTCAAGCCCACATACCACAAACTTTTTTAAAACATGAACAGAGGGGCTGGAGTAATAGCACAGCGGGTAGGGTGTCTGCCTTGCACACAGCTAACCCGGGTTTGATTCTCAGCATCCCATATGGTCTCCTGAGCACCGCCAGAAGTAACTCCTGAGTGCATGAGCCAGGAGTAACCCCTGTACATAGCTGGGTGTGACCCAAAAAGGAAAAAAAAAAAACCATGAACAGAGAGAAGCCAAAGAGACTGAGCAAGGTTAAGGCAATGGCCTTGCACAGCAGCACTCCGGGCCCCACTGGGTGTGCTCTAAAAACCAAAGAGTAAACTAATTAATAAAAATAACAGAGAGACCTGGATAGTTCAAAAGTCTGAGAACATGTTCTGCATGCAGGAGACCAGGATTCAATCCCCAGCACTGCGGGGTCCCATGTGCCAAAATAATAAATAATAACAACAGAGAATGCACATAACCTGAGTGTTTCACATAATCTGAAGCAAAACCAAATCACGTATAGAACTGAAAATTCTCTCCTGCAGTCTGGGAGAAGAACTGGCTACTGAGGGAATGATAACACAAATATCAGGAAGAGTTCATCTTGATTGGGACTGGACAGATAAAAAAAAAAGTGGGTGGGGTGCTTGCTTGTGTAAGAGGCCAATCAAGCTTCCTGCAAGCTTGATCTCTTGAACCCCACATGATCCCTAGAGCCCCGCCAGGAAAAACACCCTGAGCAGCAAGTGTGGCCCCAAACCCAAAATCAAACAGAAAAATTACTCTTGATGACTGAGGCCTGGTTAAGCCCTTCACATGGAATCAGTGTCTGAAGGTCCAGCTGTCAAGCTCAAATCTTGGCTCATCATAAAAAAAGTGAGGGGTGGGGAATGAAACCAGAACCCATGGGGAGTAGCTCAGAAGTACAGAGTTCATGACTTGTTCATGCATATCAGGCTCAAGTTCACACCCCAATATTGTATGGCTCCCCGAAGGAATACCAGCTATAGCCCTGGAGGCCCCTGAGCACCAACAGGACCCTCTGGGGATCCCCCTTACTTCGGGGCCCAAGCAGCTCCCCATCCTCCGGCCCACACGTTGAACTGCCCTGTCTTGGTGGCAGAGTTATGCCAGGAGCTGGCCCTGGACACCCAGGCACAGGCAGGGACAAGAGGTAGCTCATTCAAAACCTCATGCAAGGACCCCTGAACACTGGCCTGAACCCAACTCTGCTACCAGCACCTTTAGGTATGGCCCCTATTAAAAAAAGGGGAAGGTGCTCTTCATAAGCTAACACAACATGACAAAGTGTTCAGTGTGAACTTTTATTGTCAACAGTTCTAGGTGACAATGAATACCAATATTTTTAGGGTATTTTTTTAATAGGGGTCCGAGTGATAGTACAGCTTGCACATGGTCAACCTGGGTTCAATCCCCAACATCCTATATGGTCCCCCAAGCACCGCCAGGAGTGATTTCTGAATACAGAGCCAGGTCCCAAAACAAAACAAAACAAATAATGGGTGAGACTTGGAAAAATAAAAAGCTCTAGTAATGAACAACATGGAGATTTCAGCACTGCAGATCTGAAACCCGTGACCAGCAGCCTAGCTAATCTCTACTCTGAACAGGGCTTAAGACCCTGAGAAGTGCTTCCAGGAGGACTAAGGTCTGTGACACCAGTTCAACACCTGATAGATTCTCCTTGGAGACTGTCCACCACTCCATCAAAAACCCTTCTTGGCTGTTCATAGAAATGAAAGATTGCAAAGACAGAATTTGGGGGTCAAAGAGACAGTATAGCCAGTAGGGTGTTTGCTTTGCATGTGGCTGACCCAGGTTTGATCCCCGTCGCCACACAGCATCTCCTGAGCACTGCCAGGAGTGATTCCTAAATGCTGAACCAGTACTTCTAACCCCAGAGCACTGCCAGGTGTGGCTAAAAACAAATAACCCCCCCCCAAAAAAAAAAAACACAGCAAAGACAGGACTTTGCTCTCAACACACCAATTCTAACCCAAGCCTAGAACTCCAAAACAGGAAAAAGAAACCAACTTCCCTGACAGGGAAATTAAGCCTAACAAGGTTAAATCCTTTAAGATAGAAATAGCCAGCCCCAGCAGAGGCTGAACACCAGCCTTGAACTAATAGGGAAAAGGGAAACTCGAAAAAGACTGAAGACGCTTGCTCCTATTTCTGAGAGAACAAACCCCGGCCCTCCGATAACTGACAAGTGGAAGTCCCCATCACACAGTCCAGAGCGGCAGGGAAAGATAGGGTTGTGGGTCAGGAGCACCCCTGAGCGTGCAACACCATTCACACCCTCTCGTAAAGCGATGCGATTAGGGACTTCACACCTTTATACATTTAAGACTATTTCACTTTCATATCTTGACTGAAATCAGCTCCCATCCTTGATCTAACACGCACCATTCTTTCTTTGGAACAGGGGGCACGGGCTAGGGGGGTCCTTGGGAACAGACACAGCAGGGCAGGAAGCGCAGGCAGATGGGGGCCTGCAGCTGAGCACAGTCATTAGCTGAACCAGCCCTTCCCACTGGCTCCCCCATCCCTGGCCTGGCCCCCTTGTCAGGGGGAAGAGGAGCACACGTGCATCCCAAAACCTCTAGCTCCCGCTGCCCATACGCGCTCCTCTCCGCCTTGTCTCCTGCAGGAATGACTCCCGCAGCCGGGCCTTAGTTTTCCCGTCTGGAAAACGAAAGGCTTGGAGGAGATCACGTGGCGGTCTCGCTCCTGCTCGAAATTTCTGATTACCATTTCATTATCCGGCACGCAAACGCGCGCTGTCAGCGGGAGGAGCCTAGCCAGCCGGGCCCCGAGCCCCATCCCCTCGCATCAGGACCCGCGCCCAGTCCCCTCTCGCATCAGGACCCGCACCCAGTCCCCTCTCGCATCAGGACCCACGCCCCATCCACTCCATCACCCGCGTGTATGCCCGGGCCGAGCACGCCGCAGCAGCCGCACCCACCGGCAGGCTGTTGCTCTCGGCGGCGGCAACCCGGGTTCATCAGACAACCTGGATCTTGCCTCGGGCCTCCCGGTCATCCCCCACGAACCACTGCCCGCGAGCTGCATGACTAAACTCATGCCTGAAAACCAAAAGCCCGGCCTCGGGGTGAGGTTCCGGGGCACTTTTGCGGGCACGCCGGACTCCAGCCCTGCCCCACCTTCTCTCCGGGGGTATCTTTCAGCCGCGAACCCCAGGATTCTCTTCCACTCTCCCCCGGCAAAAACATTAAAAAGCCGACCCTTTCCTCCTCCCTCCCTGCCCGCCGCGGTTCCAGCCCACCAACCTCCCCACCACCCCCCGCGCCGGGCCCCGCGCGCTCCCCGCACCCCTGGGCAGCGCTGGGCGGCGGCCCCCGACCCGGGCGGCGCGGAGGAGGCCTCCCGCCGGGTCTCCTGTCACTTACAGGCGGCTCCGGGGCTCGGGCAGGCGTGGCGGCGCCGCAAGCAGGCGGGCAGTGGAGTTTGCTGACTCAAAGGCGCGGCGGCGAGCGCCCGGGAGCGCCCCCGAGCGCAGCCCCGCGCTGTCCGCGCACACAGCGCCCCGCGCCCGCGCTCGGCGCCCGCAGCCCGCCCGCTCGCCCGCCCGGCCCCGCGCGGCCCCGCCCCGCCGCCCGGACACGTGAGGCCCAGCGTGAGCCCGAACCGCCGGGAGGCGCTGCCGAGCGCCCGAGTCCAACCTGAGCTCGCCGAGGGATGCTCCCAGGCCCAGGCGGTGCGGGGGCAGCGGCGCCAGCGACGCCCTTGGGGATCGCCGCTTGAAAATCACCTCGGGATGCGGGGATGTAGTTAATCCCTAGGATTTGCAACTGTGAGGCCTTGGGTTCGATCCTTGGCTCTGGAGAGAAAGAGGGCGCGGGGGTCGGGGATTTTCTGGAATTTGCTAACTCCGTGGCTCCTCAGCCTCCAAGTTATGAAAAACGATTGATGGATGGGGAGATAATATGACGGAAAGTAGGATCTGAATGGGGGTGCATGCGTGCTTTCTGTTTCTTTCCTGGGGGGAATTTTTTTTCAGCTTTCTTTTTGTTGGTGTGTGGGATTTGTGTGTGTGTGTGTGTGTGTGTGTGTGTGTGTGTGTGTGTGTGAGCGCGTGCGGTCTTTTAGTTTGGTTCTTTTGGGGTTTTTTGTGGGTTTTTTTTTTTGTACGTTTGAAATCTTTTATAATAAATTTGGAAGAAAAAAAAAGACAGGATCTAGGGGCCACGAAAGCAATAATAGTACAGTGGGCAGGGCACTTGCCTTGTGCATTGGATTCCAGGTTCACCATATGGTCCTCTAATCCCTAAACTCAGAGCTAAGAGTAAACCCTGAGCAAGCTAGTTGTGGCCTGAAAATAAAATGGGGAAAATAAAATGGAATCCAGAGTCAATGAAAGGAATTAAAAGCATTTGGAGGCACAGATCCCTGAGCAAAGAACAGGATATAGACCCTGAGCACTTTCAGGTGTAGCCCCAAAACCAAAAAAGAAATTGTAGTGTGCAACTTGAATCCACATGATGATTTTAAAGTTGTGATATTGTTGTTGAACTAAAAGTCTGGGTGCTTAAAGCCCTGAACTTGGTGGTGGGAAAGATCTCAATGGGCTACAGGTCTGGCCCAATCCTGGGTACAATCTGGCACCACTGGTCTGCCAAGCACCTATCCTGGATTAGCCCCATTAGCACTGAAGAATATGGCACAGGCACCAAAAAATAAAAATAAAGTCAGTAAGAAGACAGAGTCCTTCCTCCATCTCTTGGATAAACTGCAAAACCCCTGCAGTGAAAATGCTAGACTTCTGATCTTCAGAAATTATAATCAACTGATAAGATTATCTTAGGGTTTTTTGCTTTGGGGGGGGGGGGTCACAACCTGGCGATGCACAGGGATTACTCCTGGCTCTGCACTTAGGAATTACCTCTGGCGGTGCTCAGGGGACCATATGTGATGCTGGGAATCGAACTCAGGTCGGCCGCGTGGAAGGCAAATGCCCTACCTGCTGTGCTATTGCTCCAGCCCCTACCTTAGGGTTTTTTATCTTAAATTTACCTGAATAATCCTGCATTCTTGAGAAACACAGGCATGGCAATGTTAAAAACAACTCAGTGTCAGTGAGGCAGTGCAGGGGTTATGACAGCTAACTTGGGTTTAATCCCCAGATCCATCTGTTTGCCTGAGCACCACTGGGCATTTGCCAACTCACTGGTTCACCACAATAATAATCCAAACAAGTGTGAGGATCTAATGATTCATGACTGTGGGGTCCAGGGACATAGCTCAGTGGCTGAATTCAAGCCTTGCATGCAGGAGATGGGTTTTGATCCCTGCACTGCATGGTTCCCTGAGCATTACAGAAGTGGTAGAGAGGTGGAGAAACTGTGTACATCAAAATCATAAATGTTAACATTCTGTAACCATGCTACCTAACATTTTATTTATTTATTTATTGAAAAAAAGGGTTAGGGACACCTTACATAGCTCAACTATGGAGGGTAGTAACTGTGCTCAGGGATCACTCCTGCCAGGACTTGGGGGACCGTATGGGGTGCCAGATATCGAACCCTGTTGACCATAAGCAAAGCAAGTGCCTTATTCATTGTATTCTCACTCTAGCCCCTAGCTCAGTTTTGTTTTGTTTTGTTTTAAGGCCACACCAATGACATTTAAGAAGACGGAACCCATATAAGTGGTTTCACTTTGGTTATTCTTGTTCAATTTCTTTGTACAGAACTTGGACTCAAGGTTTCCTGACTTAGAGGGTGTTCAGCAGACATGGGAAATAGACCCCCAGGGCTGGAAGCCTGATATCATTAAGAAGAGCTGAGGGGTCCTAAGTAATAATACCATGTGTAGGGGCTTTGTCTTGCAAGAAGCAGACCCAGGTTCGATCCCTGGCACACCAAATGTCCCCTGAGCACTGCCAGAAGTAATTCCTGAGCGCAGAGCCTGGAGTAACCCCTGAGCATTGCCAGGTGTGGCCCCCCCGCAGAAGGCCTGGGGTTCGGATAGGAAGGACAGCCTGAAATTTCATTTTTCCTTGGGTACTACAGCAGAGATCTGAGAGCTGACTCCAAGCGGCTGAGGGAAATGAAAGCTTTTATAGCAAGGGAGCAAAACGGGAAAAAATTGAATTCATTGTGGCAAGGTGACCTTCAATTGGGGAACCAGAGGGGCCTTTTAAGCAGATTAACTCTCCTGCCAGCCAGATTGACAGGTTTAAGATTCCAATCCCAGAAAGAGAGGCTGAAAGTAAATTAAGTCAGGTATTAAACGTGTTTGGTGACATGGACCTTAGCATAAGTAACTCCATTTTCCTCCTATTGTCTATTTGTTTTATCAAGTCTAATGTGTGTTTTCCAAGTGCCTTTCTTATTTATATGTTGTGCTCAAAAAACAAAACAAAAAGCAAAACAGGAAACAAAAACTAGAACAAAGTTCTGAGCCTGCTTACCTGTTTGTAAGACAGACTTGTTAAGTAAGATTTCTTACCCATCTACCACCTCTCCATTTCCCTAATTTCTGTTAGTGGACTATTCTCTCTGTGAACACCCCAAATCTTCTAACTGGTTCTGCCTCTGACCTACTCCTTTTCCTTTGTGATCAAATAATCAGAACTCGGTGCCACTCGGCTCTGCCTTTCCCTCTCATCAAAACTAAGAGTGAAAGGCCAGGGGAGAGGCTGGAGCCTGGAGCCCAGGCCAGGTATGCCCAGTCTCTATGCCCAGCAATGCAAGACCTCTCAAGCACCACCTGGTATAGCCTCAGTGGGCCCCAGCGTTGCTAGGGACACTTCCCCCAAATAACAGAAGGCAAACAAAAAATGAAGACTGATTGTCTAAGATTTGAAGAAGCAAAAGAACACGCTGAGGAAAGTCTATTTGGATAATGCCTCTCAGGCATTATTCAGGCTTTAATTAGACCAAGATCAAATCTCTGACTGAGGACCAGAGAGCTAGCTCAACAGGTTTAGACATTTGCCTTGCACACAAAAGAGCCCAGTTCAATCCCGGACAGCAGCACATAGTCCTCTGCCAGTCCCAGGAGTGATCTGTGAGCGCACGATTCGGTGCAGCCCCAAAACGAAACTCAAACTTCTTTGAGCTAAGAACTCTAAACCCTCAGGACTAGACAGAACTGAGCAGTAGAGATCCACGAAGGAGCCCTCTTTGGCTTAGTTCTGTTGTTTGGGCTGTTTGGTTGAGCACCTTACCCACTGTACTATCACTTTGGTCCCTCTGGTTTAGTAGTAGTAGTAGTAGTAGTTCTTCTTCTTCTTCTTCTTCTTCTTCTTCTTCTTCTTCTTCTTCTTCTTCTTCTTCTTCTTCTTCTTCTTCCTCTTCTTCCTCTTCTTCCTCTTCCTCCTCTTCCTCCTCTTCCTCCTTTCCTTCCTTTTCTTCCTTTCCTTCCTCTTCTTCCTCTTCTTCTCCTCCTTCTCTTCCTTCTCCTCCTCCTCCTCCTCCTCCTCCTCCTCCTCCTCCTCCTCCTCCTCCCCCTCCTCCTCCCCCTCCTCCTCCTCCTCCTCTTTTTTTTTTGACTTTTTGGATCACACCCAGCTACACTCAGGGTTACCCCTGGCTCTGCACTCAGAAATTACTCCTGGAGGTACTCAAAGAACCATATAGGATATGGGATGCTGGAGATTGAATCCAAGTCAGTTGTATTACAAGGCAAACACCTTCTCCACTGGACTATCTGGCCCCTGGTTTAGTTCTTCTTGCCATGCTGCACAGCATGTCAGGCTGCTTCTGCACCATTCTGCATGTGCAATTGTGTGATTGTGTTTGCCCATTGTATGTTTTCAGTCATGCATGTTCACAGACCCCTCTCCAAAACAGGCAAGATTTTCCCTGGGAAACTCCTCCCTCTGTAGAGACTCAGCATGAAGCCAGACCCTTCCCTGCTCTGAAGCTGCCTCTGCTCGCTGTGCTGGCAGCACCAGCCTCCCACCTTCCAGGCTGTCTTGCCAATAAAGGTCTTCTTGTGGTATTTCTCACCAAGAGCCAGAGGCAAAACAAGTGGGAGGTTTGCAATGTGCCAGCAAACCAATAAGAGTGCCTGCTCCGAAGACTGGGGTCCTCAAAGAAAGCAGAGAGCTCAGTTTTATATAATGTCTGATGAAATGTGTGTGTGTGTGTGTGTGTGTGTGTCTGTGTGTGAGTGTGTAGGGGAGGCGCATTTTCAGGCAGCTGGCAGGAGAGAATGGAAGCAGAAATTCCCAAGAATATTGTCTCGCAAAGCAGGGTCTGGACCACCTCGAGGAAATGAGCAAAGCTGGTACATCCCCCAGGTCACATTGTGTTCCTGAGGTCACAATGCGAGACTAGGACCATCTGAAGGACATCCCAAATGCATTCCATAGTTATGTCATGTTGCCCAGACTCAGTTGCCCTGTGGCAGATCTTTGGTGTTAGCCTCTTTGGAATGTGGGCAGGGGTCTCTTTTTCTAGTATCTTCTAGACAGCTTATAACAGAGAGACAGGGCTGTTGGCCTCATGATGGTCCTTGAAGGTCTAAAGTTCTTCCTTGTCTTTTTTACAGCAACTCCCAGTTCAGCACCCCACTCTCCCCTATTCAACAGTGGAAGCTGCACAAGCTGCGCAAGCTTTGAGGTTCCACAAGAACCGCAAAAGCAAAAGCTATGGCAAAAATTACTAAGAAACACACACACACACACACACACACACACACACACAGAGCAAGATGAGACCTGGAAACAGTATAGGAGCAAGGTCCTGTGCCTTGCATGTAGTTGACTTCCGTTTGATCCCTGGAACTGCATTTGGTTCCCCAAGTTCTTCCAGGAGTAATCCCAGAGCATAGAATTAGGACTAAGCTCTCAGCACCACTGAGTATAGTCTAAAAATGGTCATGGTCCTCCCATTGTTCATCAATTTGCTCGAGCGGGCCCAGTAACGTCTCCATCATGAGACTTGTTACTGTGTTTGGCATATTGAATACGTCACGGGTAGCTTGCCAGGCTCTGCCGTGTGGGCAAGATACTCTCGGTAGCTTGCCGGGCTCTCCCAGAGGGGTGGAGGAATCGAACTCGGGTCGGCCATGTTGGCCACTTGTAAGGCAAACGCCCTACCGCTGTGCTATCGCTCCAGCCCAGTCTAAAAACAAAATGAACTAACAAAAACTTCCAATGGCACTGGGAGTGACCCCCTAGCACCAAGTTCGGTGCAGACCCCAAACCCAAACCCAATTTAATGGTTTTTCAACATTGTTAGCAATAGAATTTGTTCTTCAAATAAGCCTATTAATAGCACTGTAGCACTGTAGCACTGTCCTCCTGTTGTTGATCGATTTGCTCGAGTAGGCACCAGTAACATCTCCATTGTAAGACTTGTTACTGTTTTTGGTGTATCAAATACGCCACTAGGAGCTTGCCAGGCTCTTCTGTGTGGGTGGTATACTCTCGCTAAGAATCAAACTCAGTTTGGCCACGAGGAGGCATAGTACAGTTTGAAGTTCAGGAAGATGTTGTCACCCATCTTCTTTTTCTCAAGGATTGCTTGAGGTATTTGTGGAGGCTTATTGTTCCATATGAATTTCGGGAGTATTTTGTCTATTTCTTTGAAAAATGCCATGAGTATCCTATAAGGACCACATTGAATCTGTATAGAGCTTTGGGGAGTATTGCCTTTTTGACAATGTTAATTCTCCCAATCTATGAACAGAGGGTGTGTTTCCATTTCCTCATGTTCTCTTATTTCTTGAAGTAGCTTTTTGTATTTTTCTTTGTATACGTCGTTTACCTCCTTAATTAAGCTGATTCTAAGGTCCTTGATTTTCTGCGGCACATTGTGAACAGGATTGTTTTTATTATCACCTTCCTCTCTGCCATTATTTGCATATAGGAAAAACATGAACTTTTGGGTATTGATTTTGTAACCTGCCACTCTACTATACTTAACTATTGTTTCTAGGAGCTTTTTGTAGAGACTTTATGGTTTTCTAAGTACAGTATCTTGTCATCTGCAAATAGTGAGAGCTTGACTTCTTCCTTTTCTACCCGGATGCCCTCAATATCTTTTCTCTTGCCTAAATGCTGTGGCAAGTACTTCCAGTACTATATTTAACAGTAGTGACAAGAGTGGGAAACCTGGTCTTGTGCCTGGTCTTGGAGGAAAAGCCTGTGGTTTCTCCCCCTTAAGAAACACAATAACAAGAAGTCTCATGATGGAGACGTTACTGGGCCCGCTCGAGCAAATTTATGAACAATGGAAGGACTGTGACCGGACAGTGACTGTGTTTGGCATATTGAATACGTCACGGGTAGCTTGCCAGACTTTGCCGTGCGGGTGAGATACTCTCGGTAGCTTGCCAGTCTCTCCGAGAGGGGCGGAGGAATTGAACCAGGCTCGGCCAGGCTGGCAGCGCGCAAGGCAAATGCCTTACCGCTGTGCTATTGCTCCAGCATATAAATAGTATATTTGACTATATTGAAGTTCCTTCAACTACCATTTTGTTGAGAGTTTTTATCATGAATGGGTGCTGGATCTTGTCAAATGTTTTCTCTGCATCTATTGATATGATAATATGGGTTTTTAAAATTGATATGATGGATTATGTTGATTGACTTGCGAATTTTAAAGCATCTTGGCATCCCTGAGTTGATTCCCGACTTGGTCATGGGGTATGATCTTTTTGATGAGTCATGAGTCATTGGATTCTATTTGCTAGCATTTTGTTGAGGATCTTTGCATCTGTGTTCATCAGGGATATCGGTCTGTAATTTTATTTTTTTGTGGTCTCTCTGTCTGCTTTTGTTATCAGGGTGATATCTTCTCACAGAAACTGTTGGAAACTCTATCTGTTTCTCTAATTAAAATCTATTAATAAAATTTAAAAATAGTATTCATTGCTCTATGGTTATTTGTAATACGGGGAGAACCTTCCAACCCTCTGGTTTTCCTTTTCTTTCTTTCTTTTTCTTTGAGGGTGTGGGAGGTGAAGGTTTCCTGGTCATGCAGAGGTGGGGACAGAACCAGGGTCCACACCCTGCAAAGTAAGCACCATTAACCCCTGTACTAGTTCCCTGGCACTCAACCCTCTAAGGCTGGATGAGTAATCAAACACCCCCAGAAAAGTTAGCAAAAGAAAAACCAATTTAATTCATGGACAGCATCCCTGGGAGAGGGCTGGGCCATGTGCCTGACCGCAGCAGCAGCACCCACACCTGACTGAGCCACCACACCAACGCCCAACAGCCTAACTTCGCGGCTTCTCTAAGAATCTCTGCAGACTCATCCAGTTCTGTAGATCTGGAGCTTTCTGGACTGTGTAGCCACGTATCCAAATTTCACAGTACTGAAATTCCAGTAGGAGCACACCAAATTGGATGAGAAAGTAACGCAGGAACCAACTAAGCTCAACAAACAGAAATACTGACACAGAAGCTCAAGTAGCGACAAACTGCTCAGTAAATCCTCAAACTCAACAGCCCCAAGGTGCGATACAATAATGTTCACAAACTTTCTTTTACTGGACTATTTTTGATAATCCCTTGAGTCATTTGGTCGCAACAAATGAAATAAAACAAATTATTGTGTGCTTGCTATAGAGGCAGGCTTGGGGGAAGTAGCTGGGGAAATTGGGACAATGGTGGAGGGAAGGTCACTCAGGTGGGGGGGAGCATTCAAAAGCCCATAACAACTGGATTATGAACAACTTTGTACACCATGGTTAAACTAAAACAAAAATCACTGTGATTTAATTAAAAATGTTTAAATATCAGATAAAATAAGAATTTTAAATAAATTTTAATGACATAAAATAAAATATGCTAAAGTTTTAAGCAGTAAAAATAAAGTAAAAAAAGTTAATGTCACGAAAAATAAGAAAAATCAATTTAATAACACGCACCTATAGAATTTACCTGGTTGTAAATTTGTAAAGACATTTTTGTTTGTTTGTTTGTTTTTTGAGGGCACACTAGCAGTACTCAGGGTTTACTCCTGGCCGTGTGCTCAAGGATCCCTCTTGGCCTGCTCAGGGAACCAAGTGGGGTGCCAGGGATCGAACATGTGCAAGGGAAGCTCTCCATCCGCTGTATTATCTCTCCCACCCCTGATTGTAAATTCTAAAGTAAAATGAGGAAGTCACAAATAAGCATCTTGTTTGGAGTCAGAGGGGCTAAACCAATAGACAGTGGGTAGGGCACTTAACTTACACATGGCTGACCCGGGTTTGTTCCCTGGCACCACATATGGCTCCCTGAGCACTGCTGGGGGTGATCCCTGAGTGTAGAGCCAGAAGTTAGCCCAGAGCACTTCCAGCTGAGGCCCCCAAACCAAACAAGAGTCAGAGGCCAGAGCTATTGTACAGCGGATAGGGTGTTTGCCTTGCACATAGCCAATCTGGGTTCGATCTCTGACATCCCATATTGTTCCCCAGGAGTAATTCCTGAGTGCAAAGCTAGGAGTAACCCCTGAGCATAGCCAAGTGTGATCCCAAAAGACCCCCCCTTCAAAAAAAAAAAAAACAGAAATCAGGAGCTTCCAAAAGGAAAAAAGGGGAGTCACCTCATTGATGTAGGTAGGTAGGTAGGTTAGGGAAGACCCCGCACCCCGCACCCCGCACCCCCCCACTGCCCCCCCCCCCACAAACATAATGGCAGTGAAATTTCTGGGAAGTAATAAAGCCACCAGTCCTAAGTCTGACCCACCTTGTGGATACAAAAAGCAAGACCTGATAAGACCTTCTGCAGCAGCAGACCCTGAGGAGACTGGACCCCTCCATTTAGAAAGGGCCTGAAGGAAATTACTGGAGAACCCTCAATTCCTACCTTTAATCTGATTAGCCCTCAGCTAGCCCAGACCAGAGAAGATTGGACCTACACTCAGAGAGAAGATTCAACAGGAACAAAGGTCAAGAAAAGGAGTTTAAAAGACCACTCCTGTAAAGGTTAGCTTAGTTGTGATTGATAAAGAGGATTAAAATGCAGTGTTTTGGAAATGAGAAGCTGAAAGTAGAAGATATTGTTTCCTATTTAATAGTTTCCCAACCTCTCAGGTACCAAGTTTATGTGTCAGGATGAGTGATGTAGACTAGGAAGCACGGCCACTGGACCGTCCAACAGGCAGTGTGTTACGCCAGGCCTTCACACTGTTTTTAACGTAGCAATGTTTGTATGATATTGGAACCTACACTCAATAAAAATATTTTTAATATTTTATTAAAAAACAAAAAATAAAAGACCACTCCCAACTCTACCTTCTTGAAGACAATCCTAGCAATGGACTCTTATCTAGCTAGAAAGCCCCATGTGGGGGTGGCTTGGAAAAAAATACTATAAAAGCCACAATGAACAAAGGAAGGGCGCGCATATGCTGCCTAAGCCAGTGTGCTGCTTGTGCCCATGTGACTGAGCACATGTGGCACCTGAGAACAAGTGTCACCTGTATCTCCTCTCTCGAGGTGTGTACTTTCATATCTAATGCTGGGATGTGTGTAGGGGCTCTCTCCACAGTTGGAGAAGACCATGTTTTCCCTTGATTGAGTTACTCTCTTTCTCTCTCACTTTCCCTCCCTCCTCATTTTCAAAAACCTCCAAATAAAATCTGTTTTACTCCACTTCTTGTCTACTGAAAGTCTTTTCTGTGAGGCAAGACAAAAACCCAGTAAGCCTGGGTAAGGCCTAGGATGGACTTTTCTTTCCTGTAAAGAGCAAATCCTCACGCCAACCTGAGTCTGTGGCTGTCTAAGAAATCAAGGTGTGGAGGGATCAACTCCTGTGCCCAGAAAACCAAGTGTTTGTCAGGTGTGGCTTGACAGCCACCTGGTGGAGTTGGCGGGGGGGGGGGGGGGCGGGGGGGGGGGGAGGTCCTGGCCCATGATGAGCAGGGGCTCATTGCAGACTTCATCAGTCCAGTCTTCCCAGCTGGGTGGGAAGAAAGAGGTGAATGGGGAGAAAGTGACCATTTTTCTCTCCTCGCCTCACATAAGTCACATCAGCATGACCAGACAGCTCTGAGAATGGAAATAAATGAGTGACTCAGATGCAGATATTCACATTCAGAGATAAGCCTATACCTAAATGATACCCCCAAATGACATTCTTTTAGGTCATGAAGGGGCTGGGGCAGTGAATGCTTCTGAGATTAGGAAAAAACCCAAGGAGTAAGATAAGTGCTAACAGGGTCAGAATGATAGTACAGCTGTAGGGCAATTGCCTTGCATGTGGTTGAGCTGGCTTTGATCCCCGGCATCCCATATGCCCCCCCCCACCACACACACACACCGCCAGCACCGCCAGAGTAATTCCTGAGTGCAGAGCCAGGAGTAAGCCCTGAGCATTGCTAGGTATGACCCAAAAAGAAAAAAAAAAAAAGATAAGGGCTGAGAGTTTCTTCTCATCTCTAGGGCATTCTCTGTTTCTGCTTGCCATGATCTTCATTCTTACAAGTATGGTACAGAACTTTCCTGAGCTCAAGCCTTGATGGACCCCTCTCCCATATCTAGATGACACGTTGGATGAGGATACTCTGGGTCTATGGGAAAAAGCCTCTTTTAGGCCTTCTGTGAGAGGCTGACCCCACCATTTGTGAAATTAGTCAGGGTGTTTTCGTTTCTGCAGCTCTGGGATTCGAACTCAGGGATTCTGCCATGCAAGATCTACGGTTGAGTCTCATTCCCAGATGTTCACTTTGTTCACTTTGTTTATAATAGTGTTCATATGGACACAATGAACGCTATTGTCGAGTAAAAGGAAATCATCCCGCACTTTCTCTGGCTTCTTTAGAGGCTGGACAAATAAGCAAACACGCATGAGACAGATTGATGACAAGAAATTAAGGGGCCAGAGAGAATCCAAAGCGCTGAGCTCACGCTCTGCACACAAGAGGCTGGGATTTGATCCCAGCACTGCAGTCCCCAAGATCTCCTGAAAGTAGCCCCTTGAAAGAAAGAGCCAGGTCAGAGAGCTGGTACAAAGGCCTAGGGGCTTATCTAGAATATGGCAGTGGCCACCGGAACTGGGGATCAAATTCTGGCACCATAGATAGTCCCCCAAGCACCACTAGGAGTGATCCCTGAGCCCTGTGTGACCGTGTGCACTACTGAATATGACCCCAAAAATACCAAAAGGGAAGGAAGGAAGGAAGGAAGGAAGGAAGGAAGGAAGGAAGGAAGGAAGGAAGGAAGGAAGGAAGGAAGGAAGGAAGGGGAAGGGAAGGAGGGAGGGAGGGAAGGAGGGAGGGAGGGAAGGAAGGAGGGAGGGAGGGAAGGAGGGGAAGTGGAGGGAGGGAGGGACACTGCTTTTCCTAAAGAGGGACAGAGGTTTCCATGTAAGTATCTCTTTCCAAGGCTTCCCTCATGTTGCCTTCAAGACTCCACCCATGAAACTAGCCTTTGCCAGACATATTTGGTAGATGATAGATGTTTGCTTCCCCCTATTACACACGTACACCTTGAAGAATTTACAAGAAAAAAAAATCAATAACTGGGGGCCAGAGAGATAGTACAGTAGATAGGGCATTTGCGTTGCACATGGCGGATCCGGGTTCAATCCCCGGCATCCCATATGGTCCCCCAAGCACTGCCAGGAGTAATTCCTGAGTGCAGAACAAGGAGTAATCCCTGAGCATTGCTGGATGTGACCCAAAAAGAAAAAAGAAAAATTAATAACCACTGGAAGCTGCTTTGTCCATGACTTCGTCCTCCAGTTTAGATGTTTTCTCAATTGCCTCAGAGAACTTGGGGTAGCACAGGAGTCACCAGTCACCAGATGGAGAGGGACATGGGGGAGATCTAGACAAGTCATAAGTGAGGAGTTTATGTCCCTGTGGGCTGGAAGTACCCAGGTTCCTGACCTGTAGATATTTCACCAACTCAGAAGTGCCCTGCATGTCTGTCTCTGTCTCTCTGTCTCTGTCTCTGTCTCTGTCTCTCTCTCTCTCTCTCTCTCTTTCTCTCACTCTCTACTTTCTGTGAAATGGCTAAACCAGCTTAAGCTTCAGCACAGAGCCATGATCAATTATTAACTGGCTCTGCCCCTCCCTGTCCTGGAGGTGGGGGAGTGAGGGGAAAGCTGTGAGCTTCAAATCATAGTTAGGTTTTTGGTTTTTCTGAAGTTCTCCAGGAGTCACCAAGAGCTGGGGCACTGGAACAAAAGACCCTTCAAAGGAGCTTAGAAGTTCCAAGGGAATTAGGAGGCCTCATCAGGAATCAGAATTGAAGATCAAATTTTGTGATGGGTGAGAGTGGGGGGACAAAGGGGTTGGGTCATACTTAGTGCCACTCTGCACCTAGTCCAGGCTCTGTTTGAGGTGGGGGTGGGTCACTTCTAGAAGTGCACAAGGGACCGTTGGGTTTTGGGGATCCCTCATGCTAAGCATGCACTGAGCCCTTTGAGCTATCTCTCCTGTTATCAAAGACCAAATATTAGAACAAAATATTTCGTATTCTTTTTTTCATGGGTATACAGTCTTTTTGTTTTATTGGGGGGAGAAGCTGCACCTGATGGGTGCTCAGGACTTGCTCCAGCTTTTGTGCTCAGGGATCACTCCTGGCAATGCTTAGGGGACTGTATGGGGTATGCTGGGGGTCAAACCAGAATCAGCCACATGCAAGGCAAGTGCCCTACCCTCTGTACTACCGCTCTAGCCCCAGATCAGTTAGGAAATTACAGGGATTTGAGAAGCTTTGTTGGGGTGTGTGTGTGTGTGTGTGTGTGTGTGTGTGTGTGTGTGTGGATACATTTCACAGCAACAATAGGAGCACCTGTCAGGAAGAAAGATGGGCACCTTGCCAATACCAATAATCCACAGAAACACTCACCTCACCGCCAGCCCCCATGGGATGCCTGCTGCTGAAATGTCCCTCCACTCTGCTCTGACAAAATAACTTTGTTCAGGGAACAGAGGTACCCCTTTCAGAGTCTATGCCTTGAGTATATAAGGCCCTCAGTTTGGTTTCTGGCATAAGCCACTCCCTCGCCCTTGAAACCCCCCCCAAAAAATGTTTAAAAAGCTGGACCAGGGTGATAGTACAACAGTTAGGGTGCTTGCCTTGCACATGGTCAATCTGGGTTGGATCCCTGTCACCACCACCCTGTCAGCCCCACAAGGATGTGAAGAGATCGGAAATTTCTCTGAGCACAGAGCCAGGAGTAAGCCCTGAGCAGTGTCAGGTGTGGCCCCCAAATAAAAAACATTTGTTTGAATTATGAGTGTTATTATTGCACACTAAAAACAATAAATTGGTTAAAATAGCAATAACAAGCAAAAGGTTAACAGTGCTGAGCATGCCTTAAAAAAAGGATATTCGCCCAATACACATCTGACAAGGGGTTGATATCAAGGATATACAAAGTGCTGGTTGAACTCCACAAGAAGAAAACATCCAACCCCATCAAAAAATGGGGCAAGGAAATGAACAGAAACTTTCTCAAAGAAGAAATCCAAATGGCAAAAAAGCACATGAGAAAATGTTCTACATCATTAATCATCAGGGAGATGCAGATCAAAACCACAATGAGATACCATTTCACACCTCAGAGACTGGCCCACATTCAAAAGAACAAAAGCAACCGATGCTGGCGCGGATGTGGCGAGAAAGGGACACTCCTTCACTGTTGGTGGGAATGCCAACTGGTTCAACCCTTTTGGAAAACAGTATGGACGATTCTCAAAAAATTAGAAATTGAGCTCCCATTTGACCCAGCAATACCACTCCTGGGAATATATCCCAGAGAGGCAAAAATGTATAGTCAAAGTGACATCTGCACTTGTTTGTTCATTGCCGCACTCTTTACAATAGCCAGAAACTGGAAGAAACCTGAGTGCCTAAGAACAGATGACTGGTTAAAGAAACTTTGATACATCTACACAGTGGAGTACTATGTAGCTGTTAGAAAAGATGAAGTCATGAAATTTACATACAAGTGGTACAACATGGAAAGTATCATGCTAAGTGAAATGAGTCAGAAAGAGAGGGGTAGACATAGAAAGATTGCATTCATCTGGGGCATATAAAGTAACAAAATATGATATTAATACCCAAGAATAGCTGAGATCAGCACCAGGAGGATTACTCCATAGCTTAGAGGCCAGCCGGGCATTCTAGGGGAAAGGGCAGCTCAGATAGAGAAGGGAGCACCAAATAAAGTTTGTTTGGAGGATCCTCCCAAGAGGGGAGATGCATGTTGAAAGTAGACTATGGACTGAACAGTTTGCCACTCAATGCCTCTTTTGCAGACCACACCACCCAGGGGGAGAGAGAGAACAGAAAGGAATGCCCTGCCACAGAGGCAGGGTGGAGTGGGGGTGGAGGGGTGGGAGGGATATTATCCATGGTGGTGGAAAATGGGCACTGATGGAGGGATGGGTATTTGATCATTGTATAATCGAAACCCAAGCACAAAAAAATTGTAAATCTACAACTGTACCTCATGGTGTTTCACTAATAAAAAGAAAAAAAAATAAACTCAGGGAGAAGCATGCTGATAGTAGACTATAGACCAAACATGATAGCCACCCATTGCCTCTTTTGCAAACCACAACACCCAATAAGAGAGAGAACAAAAGGGCATACCTCATAATGTCTCACTAATAAAAAATAAATAAATAAAAAAATAAAAATAAACTCAGTCAGGGCTGGAGCAATAGCACAGTGGGTAGGGTGTTTGCCTTGCACACGGCCGGTCAGGGTTCGATTCCCAGCATCCCATATGGTCCTCTGAGCACCGCCAGGGTAATTCCTGAGTGTAGAGCCAGGAATAACCTCTGTGTATCATCAGGTGTGACCCCCCCCCAAAAAAAAACAATAAATAAATCAATAAATAAACTCAGTCCCAAATTATCTAGAGTCTAGATTTGGATATAAATTGCAGGTACAGTCCGCCAAAGCAGAAGAGACCGAAACCGAGAGTAGCTGACCCCAGTTTGATCTCAACTCCTGGGAGCTAGAATTGGCTCTGCTGGCGCTGTAGTCTATGCTATCTCAGGAGAAGAGGTGCATTACAGCCAAGAGCCACTGAGAGGTAGCAGAGTGCAGTGGTTAAGGCTTCAGTTCTGACAACAATATAGATACATAGAAATCAAATAACAGAGTCAGAGAGATATTACAGGCTTTAAGGCACTTGCCTTGCGTGGCCAGCTTCACTTCAATCCCTAATACCACTGACGGTCCTTGAGCACCTCCAGGAGTGATCCCTGAGCACACGGCAAGTGCCCTGCCAGCTGTACTATTTCTTCAGCCCCAATCCATTTCTCTTAAGTAAGACAACCCAAGATGGACAGTCTTTTTTGTTTTTTAAGTTTTTAGGTCATATCTGTTGATGCTCAGGGGTTACTTCTGACTCTGCGCTCAGGGATGACTCCTGGCAAACTCAGGGGGACACTATGTGATGTCGGGGATCAAACCTCAGTTGCCTGCATGCAATATTAACACTCTACCCTCTGTACTATTGCTCTGGCCCCAAGATGGGCAGTCTTAAATGTCCCATCAGATGATCTTCAAATGAGCAGTAAACCAGGGCAGGAGCGATAGTACAGCAGGTAGGGCATTTGCCTTGCACATGGCCAACCTGAGTTTAATCCTTGGGATCCCATATGGTCCCCCAAGCACTGCCAGAAGTAATTCCTGAGTGCAGAGCCAGGAGTAATCCCTGAGCATCGCTGGGTGTGACCCAAAAACTAAAAAAAAAAAAAGCCAGTAAACCTATACACATATAACAAGGCATTCAGCGGTCTTAGTTACCTTAGTTACCAGGGAAATTGTTATTGAAACTCCTGAGTGGATCATGGGGCTGAGAGCAATGCATGTGTGCTGGAGGCCCAGATTCTTTTTCTTTTTCTTTTCTTTTATTTTCTTTTCTTTTTATTAGTGAAACACCACGAGGTACAGTTGAAGACTTACAAATTTTTGTGCTTGGGTTTCGATTATACAATGATCAAATACCCATCTCTCCACCAGTGCCCCTTCTCCACCACCAATGATCCCATATCCCTCCCACCCCCATCTCACCTCATTCCTCCCTGCCTCTGTGGCAGGGCATTCCCTTTCGTTCTCTCTCTCCTTTTGGGTGGTGTGGTCTGCAAAAGAGGCATTGAGTGGCAATCATGTTCGGTCCATAGTCTACTTTCAACATGCATCTCCCATCCTGGGAGGATCCTCCAAACACCCTTTATTTGGTGCTCCCTTCTCTATCTGGGCTGCCCTTTCCCCTAGCATGCCCGGCTGGCCTTTAAGCCATGGAGTAATCCTCCTGGTACTGATCTCGGCTATTCTTGGGCATTAATCTCCTATTTTGTTACTTTATGTCCCCCAGATGAATGCAATCTTTTTATGTCTGTCCCTCTCTTTCTCGACATTTTATTATCTCATTCCTACTTTGGACAAACTGGCAGGCTACCGAATGTAACCTGCCCACACAGCAGAGTCTGGCAAACTCCCCGTGGCGTACCCAATATGCCAAATACCAGTAACAAATGAGGGTCTCATTCTCCTAAAGAGCTTTGAATATGACACTTTCTTAAAAATCTCAGGGCTAGGAAGAAGGAGACGTTACTGGGGCCTGCTCGAAGCAATCAACGAATAACAGGACGGTCGTGACCTCTCTTTCTGACTCATTTCGCTTAGCATGATACATTCTATGTAGTACCACTTGTATGTAAATGAGACCCAGGTTCTTTCTCTAGCACCACATGATTTCCCAGATCCAGCCAGAAGTGCTGCTCCACCTTCCCTCCCTGTCCCCCAGCACAGAGCTAGAGGTCACTTTCTCAACAATGGTGAGTGTGGCCCCCAACCACAAACAAACCAAAAACTGGGCAAAGGATGTAAATCAACTTTTCTCTCAAGAAGATATGAAAATATCCGGACTGGAGAGAGGGAGCAGGTAGGGCTCTTGCCTTGGACGTAGCTGACCCCAGTTTGATCTCCAGCATCCCACAGAGTACCTGGAGCACTGCCAAGTGAGTCCAGAGCCAGGGTAAGCCCTGAGCCTTGCCAGACATGTCCCCCCAAAAAACAACCAACTAACCAAACAACAACAGCAAAAATCCAACAAGCATAAGTAAAGAAACTCAATATTGGGGCTGGAGTGATAGCACAGTGGGTAGGGTGCTTGTCTTGCATGCGGCTGACCCAGGTTTGATTCCCAGCATCCCATATGGTACCCCAAGCACCGCCAGGAGTAATTCCTGAGTGCAGAGCCAGGAGTAACCCCTGTGACCCAAAAAGAAAAAAAGAAAGAAAGAAAAAGAAAAAAAAGTCAATATTATTATCCTTTAGGAGAAGACTCCAGAACTTCCGGATCAAGACAACCCGCGAAAAGCCTATAAAAGCCACCTCGAACAAAGGAAGGGCACACATATGCTGCCTGAGCCCATGTGCTGCTTGCGCCCACATGACTGAGCACATGTGTCGCCCGAGCACATGTGTAGCTTGTATCCCCCCCTCTTGAGATGTGTGCTTTTATGCTTTCCTACCTAACGCTGGGATGTGTGTAGGGGCTCTCTCCCCGCTTGGAGAAGCCCGCGTTCTCTCTTGAGTGCATTACTGTCTCTCTTACTCTCCACACTCTCTCACTTTCTCTCCCTCCTCCCCTTCAAAAATCCTCCAAATAAAATCTGTTTTACTTCACTGCTTGTCTACTCCTGAAATTCTTTTCTGCAAGCGAGACATGAACCCAGTAAACTGGGTCCCGGCTGGCAGAGATGGATAGGGAGAAAGAGACCGTCTTTCTCCTCCCAACTCATGTGAGCCACCTGTAGGGTCCACCGACATCAATGCCACGCTTTGGAAACTTTTTGTTCTAGTGGTCTCTCGAAAGAGATAACTTAGAATTGTGTATCCCCAAACCACAGAAATAACTATATCATGAAGGGCTTCGCTAGCGAAGAGGCGGTTTATGAGCTGGGAAGCTGTTTAAGCAGCACAGGCTGGAAATCAAGTCTCGAGAACAGAAGGTGTGAGTTGGGTTTCATAGCGAGTGAGGTTAGGAAGATGTAACAGTCTGAAATATTTACATTTCCAGGGAAAACCCTGCATGGTGGTGGGGGGGGGGGGGGCGGAGGAGATGGGAACACAGTGAACACACCCCCTCTTACGGAGCAGGGATGTCCCGGATGCCTCAGGTGGTGAGGTCAGAGGTGACTCTTTAGTCTCAGGGTAGGGGCTCCATTGAGCAGCCCCCATGATCAATTCTGTCCAGTCTGGGTTCCTTTTCAGCAAGAAGAAATTTGCATGAACTGTCTCAGCCCAGAGCTGGCTTGTCTCAAGCTCCAAAACACAAGCCTCAGGCCAGTCCATTTGCGTTCTTTTCTCTTTGTTTTATATATCCACGTGACTTATAAAGCTGTTGAGAACAGAGTTTGGACAATCAATGTTTCATCCCAAACTCACCAAAGTGTCAGTGTCCCTCCACCAGTGACCTGGGGTTCCCTTCCTGTCTCTGCATCCTTGCAAACTCTTTTCTACTTTTTTTCTTTTGGAGAGGGTGCACACCTGACTCACTCACGGACCGCTTCTGGTGATGCTTGGGGGACCATACATGGTGCCAGGAATCAAACCAGGGTTGGCCGGACGCAAGACAAGTGCTTTAACTCCTGTAGTATCTCTACAGCCCTTTTTTTATCATTATGTTTTCTATACTATTACTTAGACTTGTATAGTCTGCGGGCTAGAGCGATAGCACAGCGGGTAGGGCGTTTGCCTTGCATGCGGCTGACCCAGGTTCAATTCCTCCGTCCCTCTCAGAGAGCCTGGCAAGCTACCTAGAGTATCCCGCCTGCACACAGAGCCTGGCAAGCCCCCAGTGGCGTATTCATTATGCCAAAAACAGTAACAACAAGTCTCACAATGGAGATGTTACTGGTGCCCGCTAGAGCAAATAGATGAACAATGGGAGGACAGTGTGACAGTGTATATTCTGAAGGCAGGGAGAGCTTGATGTCGGTGGACCCCACGGATGACTTATGTGAAGCGGGGAGGAGAAAGATGGTCACTTTCTCCCCAACCACGTCTGCCACCTGGAACCCAGGGTTACTGGGTTCTTATCTTGCCTCGCAGAAAGGAATTTCAGGAATAGACAAGCAGTGAAATAAATAGATTTTATTTGGACGATTTTTAGGGTGTGGAGGAGGAGAGAGTGAGAGAGTAACATACTCAAGAGAGAACAAGGGCTTCTCCAAGGGTGGAGAGAGCCCCTACACACATCCTAGCATTAGACAGAAAAGCATGAAAGTACACATTACAAGAGGGGAGATGCGGGCAACACATGTGCTCAGCCCACATGTGCTCGGCCACGTGGGCGCAAGCAGCACATGAGCTCAGGCAGCATATGTGCGCCCTTTGTTCAAGGTGGCCTTTATAGGATTTCTCCAACCATCCCTCTGTGGGGCTTCTTCCTAGGTAAAAGTCCCGTTGCTAAGGAGGTTACCAGGGAGGTTGGGAGTGGTGATGGTCTTCTTTGGGCTGAATCACTAAAGTTAATCAGATTAAGGGAGAGGTCCTAGGGTTTGAGGAACTTCATGGGGTGGGGACCTATATCCCCAGGGTCTGCCATGGTCTTATCAGGTCTTTGTTTTCTGTATCCACAAGGTGGATCAGTCCTAGAATTCTTCTTCCATGAAACTTTGTTAATCCAAGTTACATTGCCAAGGGCCTTTCCCTATCTACCTGCCTACATCAGGCTCAGCAGGACGAAATGCCAGACAGGAGGCCCAGGTCCCATCCCCAGCACTGCACTGTCCATGCACTGGGGTTCTTCCCCCTGATTTCCTGCCCTTCATTGTGATTGCAGTTGTTCTGAAAGCGAAGGTCGCACACTTGCATTCTTGTATATATTTTTTCTTTTTGGGTCACACCATGTGATGCTCAGAGGGTACTCCGAAAACTCGCATTGCCTTCTTCCATCTTCCCCCCGCCTTTTTTTTTTTTAATTTAAAACGTTTTTACGAAGTTTTAGATGGAGGTGTTCTTTGTCAGTTACTGTTGGTTTCAGCCCTTTGAACTATTTGTTTCCACTTTAATAGAACTCACTATGGTAATCATCAGGAATACGATCGACTGGTTCAGCACCTCCATGAATGTGCGAGGAACGCCAAGAGAGAGATAGCCACAAAAAATCGCCTATCTTCAAAAACTCTTGAGCTAATTCGCCAGCGTGGTTTGGCGCATGCCTCAGGCAACCGCAAGCTAACGTCTGAGCTCGCAAAGCAGTGCAGAGATGCGATCAAGGAAGACCTCAAAGAGAGAAGAGCAGAAGTACTGGTAGATGCGGCAGAAGCCGGGAAAAGTATTCGTAACGCCCGCCTGTCCTTCGCCAACTACAAGACCAAGATGACTGCCCTCCGACGTCCTGATGGATCCATCACATCCTCCAGAACGGCAATGGAGAAGATTATCCATGACTTCTACTCAAATCTCTTTGATAGCCATGTCCACTTGCCGACATACCAAATTCCACAGGATGGGTATGTTGTTCCCAACGTTCTCCCTTCCGAAATCCGACACGCCATTTCGTCGGTAAAGAAACAAACAGCACCCGGCCCAGACAAGGTCAGACCTGAACACCTGAAGAACCTGCCGTCAGTACTCATCAATACACTGGCTCGGCTCTTCACTCGCTACCTGTCTGAATGCAAGGTTCCATCCCAATGGAAAACCAGCAGGACCGTACTGCTGTTCAAGAAGGGAGACATCCATGACATTGGCAACTATCGCCCGATCTGCCTATTGTCTGTCATCTACAAGTTGTTCACTCAAGTCATCCTGAATAGGATTGGCAGAACACTAGATGAAGGACAACCATGTGAGCAAGCAGGGTTCCGCAAAGGATTCAGCACCATCGACCATATCCACACGATAACCAAGCTCATTGAGGTTTCTCGGGAGTTCAAGATGACGCTCTGCTTAACGTTCATTGATTTAAAGAAGGCCTTTGATTCTGTTGAGACGGAAGCGGTCATTGAAGCCCTAGCCAATCAGGGCATTCAAGCCCAATACATCAGGATCCTCCGTGAGCTGTATTGCGGATTCACTACCAAGATCTCACCATTCTACAAAGAAGTGATCGTTGATGTCAAGAGAGGGGTGCGGCAGGGTGATACCATTTCACCGAAACTCTTCAGTGCCACCCTCGAGAACATCATGCGACGACTGGAATGGGAAGGAATGGGAGTGAAGATAGATGGTCGGCAACTACACCACCTCCGCTTTGCTGATGACATTGTTTTAATAACACCAAACATCAGCCAAGCGGCACAAATGCTGGCCGACTTTGACCGTGAGTGTGGAAAGGTAGGACTACAGCTGAATCTTACGAAGACAATGTTTATGAGAAACAGCCTTGTTCCTGACGCCCCATTCGCTCTCAATGGAACGACCATCTCCGAATGCAACAGCTATGTGTACCTAGGTCGAGAGGTCAACATGACAAATGACCTGGCACCCGAGCTGCGCAGGAGGAAGAGAGCGGCTTGGAACGCCTTCAAGAACGTCGAAGAAATAGCTAAGAGGACGAAGAACCTCCGGCTCCGGGCACATCTCTTTGATTCCACTGTTCTTCCTGCATTAACATATGCCTCAGAGACCTGGGCCCTACGCAAACAAGATGAGAACGCCATTCAGGTCTCCCAAAGAAGAATAGAAAGAGCTATGCTTGGAATATCACGTTTCACTCAAATGAGAGAACGAATCCGGAGTTTCTGACATCCGTCGACGATCAAGGATCAGGGACGCTGTCTCATTTGCCAAGGTGTCGAAAATCAGATGGGCTGGTCACGTAATGAGATTTAAAGACGACCGTTGGACTAGAGCTGTTACTGATTGGATTCCACGGGATGCCAAGAGACCACGTGGCCGCCCACCTACCAGATGGTCAGACTTCTTCGTCAAGATCATGAACGATCGGTTTGAGACCCTTCATGTTCCCGGAGCGAACAGATGCCATTGGGCTACACTAGCACGCGACAGGGACAAATGGAGACGTTACTGGTGCCCGCTCGAGCAAATCGCCGGCTAATGGGAAGTTAAGTGATTAAGTGATGGTAATCATTCTTCAGGATCAGGTGGGAGGTAGGTGATGACACAGTTATGTCCTCAAGATAAAATCTTAGTGACAAACAAATAGATTTCTTTAGTTAAAAAAACAAAGCAAAGGGAACACCAAATAAAGGGTGTTGGGAGGATCCGCCCATGATGGGAGAGCATGCTGAGGGTAGACTGTCGACCAAGAATGATTGCCACTCAATGCCTCTTTTGCCGACCATGGCACTCAAAAGGAGAGAGAGGGAAATGCCCTGCCACAGAGGCAGGGTGGGATAGGGGCTGGGGGGGAGGGGATGCTGGGATCCGAGGTGGTGGGAAATGCGCACTGGTGGAGGGATGGGTGTTTGATCATTGTATAATCGAAACCCAAGCACAAAAATGTGTAAGTCTATAACTGTACCTCATGGTGCCTCACTATTAAAAAATAAAAAAAAATTAAAAATAAAATTAAAAAAAAACAAAGCAAAGCAAAGTGAACACTTCCCACACAAGGATCCTGTGAGTTCAAAGTGTGGGTGCATGATGCGTGGCCGAGAACTGCTTCCCCAGGCTGGCCCACTGTGGTTGGTAATCAATGACCCTTTATTTCCTCTCCACTTCTTTCTTACATCATGGCTACATAGAAATCGTGAAGGGTGGGGGTACACATAGGTGTGGTTGAACAATACAATAAACAGATGTAAATCCTCTCCTTCAGGGGAAATTCTAGGAGATTAACTCAAAGACAAAATCTCATCTGGGTGGGGGTTCAGCACTCTAGATTACTAGGAGATCCACTCAAGGGTGGAATTCCATCTAAAGGCATATTGTTTTCTCCTTTTCTTGGCTAGTAATCCATTTAAACAATAATAATAAATGTATCACTGTATCACTGTCATCCCATTGGTCATCAATTTGCTTGAGCGGGGCACCAGTAATGTCTCCATTCATCCTAGCTCTGAGATTTTAGCAGCCTCTCTTTACTCGTCCTTCCCAATGGTGCCTCATTGGAAGCTCTTTCAGGGTCAGGGGAATGAGACCCATCATTGTTATTGTTTTTGACATATCAAATACACCACGGGGAGCTTGCCAGGCTCTGCTATGTGGGCAGGATACTCTTGGTAGCTTGCCAGGTCCTCCAAGAGGGAGAACTAGACAATAAGAGGGCCCCAGTGATGATAGCCAGGCTTGAGGGCAGGAGGCTCTGCGTTGCTCTCTTCCAGCTTTGTTTTATAGTCTCCGCATCTTGGCTGTTGATGGGATTACATGGCACTGGAGCAGTTTGTGGGTGTGACTGCCTCGCTACTGGAAAAGGGGGGATCTGGGTGGAGGAGACCCAGTCCCGATCGGAGTAGGCTTGGCAATCTCAGGCCTGGGACCCACGCACCTTGGTTCCTTTGCCAGTTCCTTCATGCGTGAGGCTTATCCAAATGTGTGGAGAATGGCCTTAATATATCAGGGGATATATTAAGCTTAAAGGGTAGCTCTTCCTGGGAACACCTTGCCATATATCCCAGACTACAGTCCTCAGGCCAGGTTAGCCTTTTGTAATCCCAGCAGGGTCCTTATTCAGCTACTTCTTTTTGGGTCATGACAAGAGTTTGCTCCGGTGCTTGGGGGAACGTAAGGGATGCTTAAGGGCTGCTTAAGTCCACTCTCCACACTCTCAGATGAGCCTCACGCGTAAAGGAGCCAGCAGAGGAACCCAGGTGTGAGGGACATGGAGCTGAGATTTCCAAGCCTGTTCGGATCAGGACTTGGCATCTTCCACCCAAATCTCCCATTTTCCAGTAGCTAAGCATTACACCCACCAACTACCCCCAGTGCCATGTAATCCCTTCAATGGCCAAGACCAGAGACTATAAAAGCAAGCCTGTCATTGTCTAGCTCTCACTCTCAGAGAACCTGGCAGGCTACGGAGAGTATCCTGCCCACACGGCAGAGTCTGGCAAGCTCCCCGTGGTGTATTCGATATGCCAAAACCCAGTAACAATGATAGGTCTCATTCCCCTGACCCTGAAAGAGCCTCCAATGTGGCACCTGCTAAAATCTCAGGACGAGAATGAATGGAGACATTACTGGTGCCTGCTCGAGGAAATCGATGAACAATGGGATGATAGTGATAGTGTTGGTGATCTCAAAGGTACAGTTGTTGAAGTTTGTGATTGGTGGACAGCTGCACAAGTCCTTTGATTTTGACCTTGGAGATCTCCCCAGAGCCATCAGTTTTCATCTCTTTGGGGCTATGAACCTCCCATTAGCTATATGTGTCAGTCCAGAGTCAATATTTTGGATAGAACCACAATTATAAGGGCCTAAATAGAGAATGATTATAACTACAAACACTGCATAACAGACCTAGTTTTACATGTTTGATGCACATTATTTGATTTTCATAAAACTTTGAGATTTTTCCCATTTATGAAACTCTTGAATCCAAGAGGATTTAAGTAATTTGCTGAGTGTCATAAAGCTAGATCCTTGTATCAACATAATTTGCTGGGTTTTTTTTGGGGGGGGGGTTAGAGTTCGGGATCATCCTCAATGATGCTCAGGGGCTACTCCTGGCTTCAGGCTCAGGGCCAGACCCAGGAAATATACTGTGTAGAGACAGGGATTGAACCTGAGGCTCCTGCATGCAAAGCATGCATTCCAATCCTCTGAGCCATATTTCTTGCTCAAACAAAAATGTTTTGTTTGCTTTGTTTTGGGGTCACAAGTAACAGTGTTCAAGTGGTTCAGTGCTGGGGACATCACTCTTATCAGTGCCTGGGGGACCTGAACCTGGGGAAATTGAACCCAAAACTCCCACATGCATAGATTGTGTCCCAGTTCTTTGAGCCATCTCCCTGGCCCCCATATAGATTTTGTTTTGTTTTGCTTTTTGGGGTTACACCTGGCGATGCACAGGGGTTAGTTCTGGCTCTGCACTCAGGAATTACTCCTGGTGGTGCTGTGGGACCATATGGGATGCTAGGAATTGAACCCGGGTCTGACATATGCAAGGCAAATGCCCTACCCGCTGTGCTATATCTCTCCAGCCCTTCCCATATAGATTTTTAAGACACGCAAAATAATGTGACTTTCTGATATAAATAATTTAGAAATACGCAATACCACCTCTGTAGCATTCTTGCTAAATGAGTATATAAAATATATAAATATAAATATGTATAATATATTTAATATATTCTAATTATGTAGTAAATATTATATGTGTCATATATTATATATGTAAATATATTAAACACATATTAAATATTTTTGCTTTTTGGATCGATATCCAGGGGTTACTCCTGGATTTGCACTCAGGAATTACTCCTGGCAGTGCTTGGGGGACCATATGGGATGCTGGGGATCGAACCTGGATTGGCCACGTGCAAGGCAAATGCCCTACCTGCTGTACTATGGCTTTCACCTCTATATAATATTTTTCTAACTCAATGGTTATTTTATTACTGAACTGAATTGCTATTGAGTCCTCATTCCATCAGACTGATGAGAAATTCCATCTCAGTCATAATTGGTGCTTTCTTACTTTCCACCCCCAAACCAAAAGAACTGCTGGACTTCTGAACAACAATAGATATTGTATTTCTAGGTCCTCTGCACTCCATTAATTACCACTCATTCCTCATTTCCTGTGCCAGGACTGGAGAACCTGTGAGGTGAGCATGGGAAACTATGGATCTCTGCAGGCCTGAGGATCAGTGTGCCCAAACCTCCTGTGCCCGGCCCCTTCTGGGACACATCAGGTCTGGGGCGTGGGCCTCATTTCTCCCAGGAGGCAGCCTGGCATTATAGTTCTTTTGGATTCTGAACATAAGCTCTTCACAGAAATCAGGACCAGTCATATTCAAGTGTATTTTCTCCTTCTTCCTTTTTTTTTTTTTTTTTGATCACACCAGGCTGCTGTTCTCAGGGCTTATTCCTTACTCTGTGCTCAGGGATCACTTTTGGCAATATTTAAGGGACCATATTGGTTGCCAGGGATCGAATTCTGGTCAGCTGTATGCAAGGCAAATAAATGCCCTATCCATTGTACTATCACTGCAGGCCTGTCCTTCTTTTCTTGTCCTATAAAAAAAAAAAAAGACATACAAGGACATTGAACCAACTGGATGGCATGTTGTGTAAGAGGGAGAGCAAGGAGAGCAAAGCATGGTGAGAAATTATCCAGTCATGGACTGGAGCTATAGAACAGTAGATAAGGTGTTTGCCTTGCATGTGGACGAACCAGATTTAACTCCCAACATCCCATGTAGTCCCCTGAGCCTACCACCTGGATCTGCACTCAAGAATCAAGATTCTTAAAAAAAAAAAAAAAACAAGAATCAAGATTGTTGAGTGCAGATCCAGGACTAATCCCTTGGTTACCTCTGAGGGAGGCCTAAAAGCCAAGAAAGAAGTGATCTAGTCCTAAATCTAAGTGAGCACATTGCTAACTCAAGACCAGATTCATGCTGGTCTTAACAGTTGTGAGGTTATCTCAAATATGATTCATAGTCTTGTCCCCTAAGCAGAACAGATTCAGGGGTGCAGAGAAGGTTCAAAGGGCTGAGTGCAGGGGCTGGAGCTATAATACAGTGGGTAGGGCGTTTGCTTTGCCCACAGCCAACCTGGGTTTGATCCCCAGCATCCCATACAGTCCCCCAAGCACTGCCAGGGGTAATTCCTGAGTGCAGAGCCAGGACTAATCCCTGAACATAGCCAGGTGTGACCCAAAAAATTAAACAAAACAAAATGAAGACACAAACCAAAGAGTTGAGTGCAGGCTTTGCATGCAGGAAGTCCAGGTTTTATTTATTTATTTATTTTAGCTCTTTGGGTCACACCTGGAGATGCTCAGGGGTTACTCCTGGCTCTGTATTCAGGAATTACTCCTGGCAGTGCCTGGGGGACCATATAGGATGCTGGGAATCAAACCCAGGTTGGCCGCATGCAAGGCAAACGTCCTACCCGCTGTACTATTGCTTCAGCCAAGAGGTCCAGATTTGATCCCCTGCACTGCATGGTGCCCCAAATACAATCAGGGTGTAACCCCTGACCACCAAGTTTGAAGTAGCTCCAGTGTACTTCCAGATGTAATTCCCCAAACAAAACAAAAACTACACCCAAAATGTAAAGCACCAAATCTTACCCACCCGCCTCCTCCCAACATCTTGGAGCAAGCTCAAATGGTCGGGCATATGCCTAGCATGTTTGAGATCCAGAGTTGGGTTCCTTGAACCATATGACCCCCAAGCACTACATGGCTCTCTGAGCACAGCAGGTTGAGCCCTGGTAGACACTGAACACTGTTGGATTGAGAAACCAAACTATCAGGTCAGTGTTGCAGGCCAAGCATTGTTGAGAGGGGCCCTTATGAAAAAGGGTAACACCTCCGGACACCATCTCAGCACATCAACGGCCTTGATCCAGAGACATGGCAGTGAATCCCGGAGGACAGCAGCTCATGGGAGATCTCTCTGGATCCTGTACGAAGTCAATTCCACTGAGCGAGCGCCTGCTCCAGATGCAGCCCTGGTAGCCATGAGCTTCCAGAAGCAAAGCCCAGGTACACAGGTTCAAGGAGTAAGACTCCAGGCCAACAGAGATGGGCATCCCTTCCTATCTCCCCACCGACTCGAAGTTCTGGCAGTCATGCCCACAATCTGCCTCAGGGCGCCATCTCAGTGCACCAATGGCCTGATCCAGAGACTCCCAAATGAATCTCAAAATGAATTAGATCCCTGCAGAGATGTCTCTGAACCCCAATCAGTTACAATTTTGGAATTCCAGAAGCACGTGGCTGCTTTTGCGCCTGCGTGACCTCTCATAATAAGCAATAGAAAATAAATTACCTAGCATCTGCCACTGGCAGGCAGACTTGAATGGTGGTGGGAAAACTCGAGCAAACCATAATAATGCCCAAAAGTAGAGAGTGAGTATGGGGGAAATTGTCTGCCATAGAGGTAGGGGGAGGGCTGGGATGTGGGGATACTGGGGACAGTGATGGTAGAAAATGTGCACTGGTGGAGGGATGGGTGCTCGATCATTGTATGACTGAAACTCAAACATGAAAGCTTTGTAACTATCTCATGGTGATTCAATAAAAAAAAAAAGAAAAAACCTAAAAAATAATAAATTATAAGGAAGCCAAAAAAAGAAAAGAAAAGAAAAAAAGGTAAAAAGAGGGCAGCTGTGGATAAACCACTCACATCCACATCAGCTTCTCAGGGAACCACACCAGCTCAGGCGTCAAAGCAATGAACCTGATAGGCATCACTTGTTTTGTATTTGTTTTTGTTTTGGGGTAACACCCAGAAATGTTCAGGGCTTATTTCTTGGTCTGCACTCAGGGATTACTCTTTGTGGGTCTTGAGGGAGCATATGGGGTACCAGGGAATCAAAACCTGAATTGGCCATGTGCAAGGCAGGAGACCTACCCGCTGTACTGCTCTCCGGTTCCAGGCACTTCAGTTATAGGAACTAATATAAAGCCCTTTGACAGTCTTGTCTCTTATATTCAGGTATTTCCACCCCATTACAGTGAAACAATTGGGGTGTTGTGATTAGATTTATCAAACATGATAGGAAGCTAGGCTGTCTGGGTTTAAATTTCAGCACCACTGCACATGAATGTGCAACCTTGAGCAGTTTGGTGAGCTTCTCTGAGGTACATTGTTCTTTTCTGACATCTGGGAGTTATAAACAAAATATTCAGAATGGTGTTCAGGCTTGGGTGAGCTAAAAGAGAAGTAATTCAGTTTATGGCACATAGCAACCAATAAAAAAAATCATATATATATACACATATATATATAAATGCTATTGTTTTAAGTGTTATTAGACCCAGAGATGGAAAAGAAACTGTCTAGTCCTTAATTCTGGGAATTTGCGCAGGGGGTGGGGGGCACATCTGGCTGGTCTCAGGATTTACTCCTGGTTCTGCAGTCAGGGATTGGAGGGTTCAGGCTGCCATCGCTGGTGCCAGGAATCAAATTCTAGCTGGCTGCATGCAAGACAAGTGCTCTACCCACTGTAACTCTAAAAATCTTAAGACAAAGATACTGACTTTTCACTGTATAAACATTGCTAATGTTGATTTTGTTTGCTTTTGGGTCACATCTGAGGATGCTCTGGTGTCACTCCTGGCTCTGGGATTGGAGGGATAGTACTGGGATCAATTTCTGGCTTCCTGTGTACAAATTATGTGTTCACCTGTTGAACTGTCTCTCTGACCCCTAAAGCTTGCTTTTGGAAAATCATTAACATGGAGACAGATGGATAACCCAACGTGCTGAGCACAACCTCTCCATTTTGGAATCCCAGGTTTGATCCCTGGAACCCTGAAATAGTTCCCAGAACTATTTCAGGAATGATCCCTGAGCACCAGCCCTGAGCACTGTTTGGTGTGAGTCAAAATCTTGCACTCCCCCCAGTTTTGAACATGATTTTCTTGGAGGGGGGAGTATTCTGTTGAATTAAAACAAATCCAAGTCATAGTCGATTTATGGGCTGTAGTGATAGCACTGTTGTAGGGCGTTTGCCTTGCATGCGACCGACTCGACCATCCTAGGTTCAATTCTTCTGTCCCTCACGGAGAACCCGGCAAGCTACTGAGAGTATCTTGCCCACATGGCAAAGCCTGGCAAGCTACCCGTGATGTATTCGATATGCCAAATACAGTAACAACAAGTCTCAAAAAAATGGAGATGTTACTGGGCCCGTTCGAGTAAATCGATGAACAACGGGAGGACAGTGACAGTGACAGTCAATTTAGATGAACTGTCAGGGGGCTGGAGAGATAGTGCTGTGGGTAAGGTACTTTTCTTGCACAAGTGAACTGGGTTTGATCTCAACACCCCATATTGTCCCCAGAGCCCACCAGGAGTGATCCCTGAACAACAGAGCTGGGAATAATCCCTTTGCATGGCTGGGTGTGGCCCCAAAACAAAACAAAAAACCCACATTTGATCCCCAGCATCCTATATGGTCTTCTGAGCCCTCCCAGGACCAGAATAACCCCTGAGCATCACTGGGTATGACCTAGACCCCTAGGACCTCATATAGGCAAAACATGTACTCTATCACTGAACCATATCTTGAGCCTTGTTAATTCATCTTTAAAGCAGTATAAATGACAAAGGTGGGTTTCTTTTGGGGGGGAGCAGGAGGAGAGGAAGAATTAGGGTCACTCCCAGAGCTGCTACTCCCAGTTCAGGGCTGGGGGTTTCTCCTGGCAATGCTGAGGAACCGTGGAGTGCTGGGGTTCGAATCCAGGACTCCTGTAGGTAAGACATGGTGCTTCGCCCATTGAGCACTCTCTGACTTTGGTTTAAACTTTTTCAGACACATGGAGTTTGCTGCTATGTGGATGGATCTGACGAATATCATGCTGAGGTGCATATGCTGCCCGAGTCCATTGCTGCTTGTGCCCACATGATTGAACACATGTGTCGTCCACAGCTACCCTCTTGAGAGATGTACTTTTTTTTTTTTTAATCTAATGCTGAGAGATGTTTAGGGGCTTCTCACCTTTGGAGAAGCCCGCACTGTCTCTGTAGTACATTATTCTCTCCCACTTTCTCTCCCTCCTACCCTTCAAAATTCTACAAATAAGATGTTTTACTTTAAAAAATTAAAAAAAAAAAGAGTATCATGCTGAGTGGAGTAAATCAGAAGGAGAGGACAAGGGTGTGTGTGTGGGGAGGGGGGGATTAAAAAACAAAAGGAGAAGACAGATTGATCACTCTCATTTGTGGCATATAAAGAAACACAGCAAGGGTCAAAGATAACTGAACCTGAGAACTGGCTCACAGAATTGGCCTTACCGTGGTTCAGGGGTGCGATGGGGGAGTGGTTAAAGGGTGGGGTTGAGGAAAAGGGGACCCTCACATGGAACATTGTATGCATGAAACTCTATCGTTAACAGTGTTGTAGGGGCTGGAGCAATAGCACAGTGGGTAGGACATTTGCCTTGCATGCATCCACCTTGGGTTCGATCCCTAGCATCCCATATGGTCCCCCTAGCACCACCAGGAGTAGTTCCTGAGTGCAGAGCCAGGAATAACTTCTGAGCATTGCTGGATGTGACCCAAAAAAGCAAAAAGCAAAAGCAACCTCCTCCCCCCCAAAAAAACAGTGATGTAAATCATACTGCCTAAAATAAAACAAAATTTGTGTCCCAAGAATAGCTTCTGCCCTGGATGTCACCTGTGTCTCAGTGAGACCCCAGTACTCATCCAGACTGAACCCCACTCTGAGATCAGACAGTTCAGATGAAAATTCTGCAGATATTTGGAAAATTACTTTTGGATGAGATGGGGGAGAACTTTCCAAATGATTTATGAACCACAAATCATTTTTTTTAAATTTTTGGGGGGCCCACACCCAGTGATGCTCAGGGGTTACTCCTTGCTCTGAGCTCAAGAATTACTCCTGGCAATGCTTTGGAGACCATATCCGATGCTGGGGTTCAAGCCCAGGTCAGCCTAGCCAAGAAAAGTGCCCTAACTGCTCTGGTCCCTGAATCAAAAGTTTTAAAATAAAACTATTTTCTGCATTTTTCATCTCTAGAATGCTTAAGAATTACTTTTGAAATTGAAAAATGTGGTTGCTGAAAGGTTTTTCTGCACAATTTTTCCTGTTTTACCTTTAATAACATACTATACACTGTTTCTACTCTATTAAGTTGTTTATACTAATGGCTATCGACTTTGCCAAGAGTATGTTTCTAAATTTTGTATTAGATTCACTTTTCTGGGCATTTGTCTCTCAGTTATGCTCGTGTTTCTCCATGTTCCCATGGTGAAGGCAGAAGAAGGCCTAGGAAGCTGTTGTCATGGATATAGATGACACCAAGTTGGCTTAGAAGTGTGCGATGACAAGATAATATAAAGTAATTATGTAGTCTCTGAGACAAAGCAGTTATTTAAAAAAATTAAAGTTAGTGAAAGAAAATTTGACAATGGTTTCCAAAGAGTCCTTTATGCTCACATTCTTCTTTTAAAAATTTCCTGGTTCTGAGAAGACTAGTTGTGTGGTCAAATCCGGACAAAACCTGCCTCAATTCTCTTCTTAGCTCTGTCACTAAATCATATGTGTTTCGGATCTCTAAAAGGGTTGAAACCCATGACCTGGCTGGGCTCCCAGTGCTTAGAATAGTACCCTCCATCTGGGTAATGCTCTTTAGCTTCCAAAATCTTCCTGCGTTCAGGATTTGTTTGCTTTTGAGCTGCACTCAGCACTGCTGCCCGTTTATTCCTGCCTCTGCATTCAGAGATCACTCCTGGCAGGCATGTGCCAGAGATTGAACCCAGCTAGACTAGGGAAGCGCTCTACCCACTGTACTACCTCTTCAGCCCAACTTTTTCACTTTTTGAGCATCATCTTATGTTACAAAATGGTGGCTCTTCCTGAACAATGGCTTCCTTGTGTAAAAGGATAAGGTCTATGAATTATTGAGATGGAGTCAATAAATAATCAGCTTCCTATGATACAGTAACCCTGTGTGTTACAAATGTACTATTAGAGTTATTATTTGGGATTTTATGAGGTGTACACATACATGAAATGAATATAACTTAAACTAGAAATGTCTAATTTGTGGAGTTGAATTTTTGATTAATTGCAAGAAAAAATTGCCGAAGACCTCCAGAACCAGCCACCACCATGCTGAGACCACTCTCTACATGCATGAAGGTACCAGCAGAGGAACAAAGGCATGTGGGTCCCGGGGCTGAGATCTCCAAACCTGCTTGCATTGGGGCTGAGCATCCTCCATCCAGATCCTCCAAATTCCAGTAGGCAGGGGTCACACCCACCAACTGGCCCCCTGGCACCGTGTAATCCCATCAATGGCCAAGACCCAGAGACTATAAAACCCAGCTCCCGGAAGCGCGACATCTTATTATCTCATTTCTACTTTGGACAAACTGGCAGGCTACTGAATGTAACCTGCCCACACGGCAGAGTCTGGCAAACTCCCCGTGGCGTACCCAATATGCCAAATACCAGAAATAATGATGGGTCTCATTCTCCTAACTTGAAAGAGCCTTGAATATGGCACTTTTTAAAAATCTCAGGGCTAGGACAAAGGAGACGTTACTGGGGCCTGCTCGAGGCAATCGACGAATAACAGGATGGTTGTGATCACAAGAAAAAATAGAGCTTTCAGATAGATTTTGGTCTTGTTCTTGAGACCAAGACAGTTTCCCCTCCAATACTTCCATGTAAGGAAAAGGACTGATTTCAATCTTCATTTCAAAAGAAGAGTTTGTTAGGGGCGCCGGAGAGATAGTACAGTGGGTAGGGTGTTTGCCTGGCCTAGCTTTGCAGGTTCCGATCCCTGGCACCACCACTTAGGAGTGATTCTAGGAACCAGGGGTAAGCCCTGATCAAAGACAGGTGTGACCCCCAACAAACAAACAAACAATGATATAAAGTTTGGTAAGATTTTGTCTTCTGAAATTAGGAAACAGCTGCGGGGGGAGGTTGGGAGGTGGCTTTTGGGACAGCATTTGAGCTGGCAACATGGTGCTCGGAGCTCATCAGGGACATAGGGGAAGGTGCTGGACGAGGACAGGGATCCTGTGGGCCTGGAGATGCAGCTTGAGGCCATGAGCAGGCTGGCCATGTGCTCTGCCACTTGAGCCTTAGCCCTGACCCAGGAAGCACTCTTTGGAGGCTAACTTGGGAGATGTGGAAACTGACAGCACTCTATCTTTGCTTTGTTTTGGGGGGGCCATCCCGGCAGTGCTCAGGGCTCACTCCTGGATCTGCACTCAAGGAACACTTCTTTTTTTTCTTTTTGGGTTACACCTGGCAATGCACAGGGGTTACTCTTGGCTCTGCACTCAGGAATTACTCCTGGTGGTGCTCAGGGAACCATATGGGATGCTGGGAATCGAACCTGGGTTGGCCACGTGCAAAGCAAACGTCCTACCCTCTGTGCTATCGCTCCAGCCCCTCAAGGAACACTTCTAGCGGTGCTCGAAGGACCATAGAGATGACGGGATTGAATAGGGTCAGCAGCATGCAAAGCGAACACCCTACCTGGTATACTCCGGCCCCTCTGTGTGTGTTCTGTAGACACCGGTTCCAGAGATGAGTGCCTGGAAATGGTATGCCTGGAGCCGCACTCGTCTGTCCAGGTTAATCATTGAGACGGATTGTGGAGACCAGTAGTAGAGTTCATCTGGTCTCTCTTAGTTCTAGGTGTTCGTGTTTCTCACTTAACCTGAGAATTTAATCTTCACTCTCATCCTCACAGTTCTAGAGATGCAAATAATTAGGGAGACTAAGAAACTAGAATCCCTGAGTTGAATTTCAAACCCAGGGGGTCAAAGTCCAAAGTCAGTACTCTGAGCTATTAGTGAGGTATTAGGTCAGAGAGCAATTTCCCATCTCAGAGCAAGTTTGCATTCACTATCTGCTGCTTGCAGCCACTCTATGCCACCATGTATTGTAGGCATAACAACAACACAAAAGGAACAAATGGGATATCTCAATAAAGATGCCCAAAGCCTCTGAATTATTTTTCAGCTAAAACTTAACTCTCCTTAGGTTCCCTTTCTCACCAAATGGCATTTCTTTTATATCAACCCAAGTTAAACAAATAATTTTTCTTACATTTCAGTTCTGGGGTGACTCCTGTACTTGGGGGTACCAGCTGTGCGGGGATTCACTTCTGCAAAACCATCATGGAGCCACATTCCCAACCCAAGTTGTTGTATCTCTCTCCCTTATTTCCACATCTCTTTCATATCTGAAACCACTTGATTCTACAAACACATCCTGGGTAGTTACTGTGGACAAAACCCTATGTTCAGGGACGAAGAGAGCGCTCCATGAGCCGAGTACATACTTCGCATACTGGAAACCCGGTTTGAGTCCTGGCATCCCTGGGAGTGACCCAGTCACAGTCACAGCACACAGTTGAGTGGGTCCTGAGGACTACTCGGTGTGTGGCTCTCAAGCCTAATAAAATAAAAGAACCCCTCCCCCCCCTCCCCCCCCCCCCCCCCCCCCGCCTAATATGCCTAATACACACACATCCCGGCTCTATCTTCAAACCAGCCTTTCTCTTTAGTCCCACAGTTAATGTCCTAGTTCATAAGTACCAACTTTAACTTGCTTTTTTAGGGGTTGTGGCGGTATGGGCATTGGGCCACATCCAGCAGTGCTCAGGGGTCACACCTAGCTCTGGTGCCCAGGAGCTATTTCTGGCAGTGCTGGGGAACCATGTGTGGTGCCAGGATTTGAGCCATTATTCTGACACAGCTGCATGTAAGGAAGTGTTGTAACCTCTACTCTCTCAGGCACTGGCCTAACTTTTGTCCCAGGGGTGGTTTCCCAAGTTGTGTTCAGGATGTTCCGCAGCCTTTCTGGCAACTGTTGGTCAGGCTGGCGGTTAATTCGAGGGTCCAAGGATGTGTGCTGCTTGTGTCCCATTGTGCTGGGCTTACTGGCAGGGCTGGGGGAGTGGGAGGGATAGGACTTGCTGAATGCAAGGCGCAAGCCTTAACCCCTTCACTATCTCTCCAGTCCCCTTTAACTTCTGGGCCCAACTTTTCTTACCTTTAGACAGGGTTAATCTGGAATCAATCATATCTACCCTAGAGGGTTATCTTGAGGATTGCATGAGATACAATGTAAATTTAGCACAGTATTCAATTACTTCCTTTAGGTACCAGACAGTTCTATGTATGCTTATGGAGATTTTATATATTTGCTTATAGATATATGTATGAAAATATATTTATATATTTGTTTGTATAGCAAAAGGTCTGTAACAGAAAATAAAGACTCCATATGAAAGCAATTTCAAATTTTTGTATTTCTCCAGATGACCTGATTGCCTGTAGAAATCTTCCAACATAATATAAATTCTTTGACGATACAGACAAACCCCCACAAAAAAGCCCAACCACCCTAGGCCCACCCTCCTTAACCGTTTTCTATTAGCAGAAATGTGGATGATTGTCAGGTAGCTGTAAAGTGCAGCACATTCACAGACACTGTGTTCAGAAAAGGAATCAGGCTATAAAAAAGGTGTCAAAAAGAGATGAGCATCTAGAACTTCTATTATACCAAAGCAACTACTAGAACTTGAAGATGTTGAGACTGATCCCCCTCTTCAGTGAATATTCCAAGAAGCAACATTTATTCAACAAGAGTCTATATACCATAGTTACAATTATGCATACTATTCATATTCCACTTATTAAGAACTTATATTTTGTTTGCTATCCAATTTTGTATTGATTTAACAAAACATAAAGATGATGCAGTTTATAAGGATCAAATATATGACAGCCATTCAACTTTGTTAAAGCACAAAGAAACTTGAAAGTAAAATGAAAACACTGTCTTCACTAGCCTTCTAAGAAAATGTACCAATACTTAAAAGCCCAGCTAAGAGTCTGAAGGATGGGCCTTTCAGAGGGGCAAAACAAACCTGAGATGTTCTTTGTGTGACGGAAACAGAAAAGTAAGATATAACAACAATCAATCACAGTCAAACTTAGAGGATTTTCTCATAGTTTCCTTTTTAATATATAGATTTCCCCCTTCCTTCCTAGTAGATGTCTTCATTGACTGGGTGAGACTCACATACTGAAAAGTTTGGAAAAACAATGTCTGAAAAGATCTTGGTTACCTTGAACACCTTCTGCTTTCTTGCTAATAAATCATTCCCACTCCAGTCCATAGTTCTGACTACACAAACATTCTGTGCAGTGTCAGCTCCCGACAGACTTAAGAGCCAGGGGTCTGGCTTATAAACAGGGGTATTGTTTTCAATGACCAAAAGGAAAGCACAGGGAGTAGGGAAAAGCACACTGAGGATGATACTAATAAAATTTCAGAGATTTGAAAAGTAGCTTATTGATAATAAACTCCAGGTCAAAGTGTCCTCTTCTAACTGGTATTAAATTCAGGGATCTTGCCAAACCAATTTGTCCAGGTGTTTGAACAGATTCCAGGCCCTTTCTGAAAAAGAAAAACCTTAGATTTATCTGTTTAAGAACTTTCTTTGTAGTGGCAAACACAAATCAAGAAACCATCATAACATCTAATAAAATCTAGTATTGAAGACCTGACAATAAAAATGACTCAATGAAAATTAGAGCAAATTTATTTAAGATAATTCCTATCACTTCAACTTTAGGATGAAAGATGTATTTTTATAACAAGACAGGAAATACAGAAGACAAAGACTAACAAGTTGACCACATAAAAATAAAACATTTGAAACAAAAGATATCATAAATCATGTCAAAATACAAACATGGAGAAATATTTGCAAAACAAAAACCTCAGAGTATTAATTGTATCACTATAAAAGGAAGTCTTCCAATTACAAGATTTTGTAAAATTGGCAATTTATAGAGGAATGCAAATTATATTTAGTATAAAATTAATCCTGATGAAAATGACCCATGTAAATTAAAACAAACTGCCACTGGAATGACTAAAAATAAATTTATTATTATTAGTTTGGGGCCGAAGGGTGGAGGGGACCAAATACATTTCTGGGGATGGAACTAGAGTTGGTCACATGCAAGACCAGCACCTACCTCTTTGTTTTTTTTTTTTTTTGGGTCACACTCAGCGATGCGCAGGGGTTACTCCTGGCTCATGCACTCAGGAATCACTCTTGGCGGTGCTCGGGGGACCATATGGGATGCGGGGAATTGAACCCGGGTCGGCCGCGTGCAAGGCAAACACCCTACCCGCTGTGCTATCGCTCCAGCCCCAGCACCTTACCTTTTATACTATCTCCCAAACAGTTCCCAAACCACTGTTAATTTACAGTACAGGTGAGAATATGGGGTAACAAGTGGCTAAGATGGAGAGTAAATCAGTACAAGCCTGATCTCACTAGCTTCTGGAACCCCTCTCTATTTTTCCACTATACGTTAATATAAGATTGTCTATGTTAATCTAATAACCAAATATTCCAATCAACCTAAGTATTCATACCCCATGCCCTGGAATTGGTTGATTTGGGAATTTCCATGCAACAGCTTATTATGTCGCTATTTAAACTAAACGTATGTATCAAGTCAACTACTAAATATAAGGCAAATATGCTACTTAAAAATTTTTAAATATTAAAAAATAAGCCTATATACAGCAAGGTCAACTACTAAATATGTAGTATTGTTAGGTGTCTATAGGTGTTTCATTTTTACAGAAACCTATGACTTATCTCTATTTAACAGATGAGAAAACTGAGGCAGAGAGAGGGGCAAGTAAATCATTGATGGAGAAACTAGATGTAAGGAGCCAGGAGCCAAGGAATATAGACTGTCTCCAAAATTAAAAACAAAATAAAGAAAATGGATTCCACCATCAGTTTTCAGAAAGAACCATTCCTGCACCATTCCTGCTATAGTTTGACTTTGGCCAAGGCTTCTGATTTCTAGAGCTGTTAAAATATTTAAGACATTAAACTTGTCTTTTTTTTTTTTTTTTTGCTTTTTGGGTCACACCCGGCGATGCTCAGGGGTTACTCCTGGCTCATGCACTCAGGAATCACTCCTGGCGGTGCTCAGGGGACCATATGGGATGCTGGGAATTGAACCTGTATCAGCCATCTTGGCTGCGTGCAAGGCAAACGCTCTATCCGCTGTGCTATCGCTCCAGTCCCGTCATTTTTTTTTAAATAGCATCACCAAGAAACTAACACAGTAAGATACAACACAGTCAACACATTTCTAGAAATGCTCTTTCTACACTAAAGTTGATTATTTTTTGTTTTGGAGTAATTTGGAGGTGCTTGGGGGACCATGTGGGTGCTGGGTATTGAACTTGGTCTTCAACGTGCAAAGTAAGCACTCAGCTCTTAGAGTTACCTCTCAGGCCCTGAACTAAAATATAGGTCATCCACTTCTGTTTTCTTTTTTGAGTGGACATCTAAAAGTACTCAGTTAAAGGAGAGAGAGAGAACAAAAGGGAATGCCCTGCCACAGAGGCAGGGTGGGATGGGGAGATGGGGGGTGGGAGGGATGCTGGGACCCGTGGTGGTGGGGGATGGGCGCTGGTGGAGGGATGAGTACTTGATCATTGTATAACTGAAACCCAAGCACAAAAATTTGTAAGTCTATAACTGTACCTCATGGTGTTTCACTAATAAAAAAAAAATTAAAATAATCAGAAAAAAAAATAAAGTACTCAGTTAAGCACTTGGGTGTTACTCAGAGCAGTACTTAGGGGCTCATGTGGTACAAACTCTCGCGCGAAAGCCTCCTGTTTGCAAAATATGCACTCCAGCCCTTTGAGTCATGTCTCTGACCCACGCCATCCACTTCTGATATGAACCAAGCCACAGCGAGCAGAACTTGGCTTACAAGAACTACAGTCATGCATTTTTTTTTTTTTTTTGGCTTTTTAGGTCACACCTGGCAATGCACAGGGGTTACTCCTGGCTCTGCACTCAGGAATTACTCCTGGCGGTACTCAGAGGACCATATGGGATGCTGGGAATCGAACCCAGGTTGGCCGTGTGCAAGGCAAACGCCCTACCCACTGTGCTATTTCTCCAGCCCCTTGTACTGTTAAATACACATTCTGAGAAATCCATCAATAGATCATTTTGTATTGTTAATCATATTGTGAAAGTTAACAGCAGATATTGTATGCATATGGGCCATGATGAACAAAACACAAGATTAGATGAAACATAACAAAAATGTTAAGTTTGAGAAGAGGCTATCAATATAAAATTCCATGAACTTATAATCACTGTTAACAATTTGGAGACCACTGTTGCATATATGTGGTTCTGCGGTTGGCCCAAACATTGTTTTGCCAGGTATAATCAATATAGTCGTATAATGTAGCACTGTTGTCCCGTTGTTCACCGATTTGCTGGAGTGGGCACCAGTAACGTCTCCATTGTGAGACTTGTTACCATTTTTGGCATATCGAATACACCACGGGGAACTTGCCAGGCTCTGCCTTGTGGGATACTCTCGGTAGCTTGCCGGGCTCTGAGAGGGATGGAGGAATCAAACCCGGGTCGGCCACGTGCAAGGCAAATGCCCTACCCGCTGTGCTATTGCTCCGGCCCTTGTATAATGTATGTGTGTATATTCTCTATATGGATTTTTAAAATCAGTAGAATTTGTCTATCAGCAGGATTCTCTTAAAATACTTATTTTGGGATTAGGGAGATAACAAAAAGGACTAGAATGCATGCTCTGCATGCAGGAGACATCCCTAACACTGCGTGATTTCCCAGAGCACTAAACTAGTAATTACCTAAGAACTGCTAAGTATGGCTCAAATCATCCTTCCCCAAATGTATTTAGAACATGCTATTCTCACTTAATAAACTATACTGGATCAGGGAAATACTCAGAGCTAGAGTGCATACTTTTGTTGGTGGTTGTTTTGGGGCCACAGCCTGTAATACTCAGAGCTTGTAACTGGCTCTGTGCTCAGGGATCACTCCTGACATTCTTGGACCATGGTGGTGCTGGGGATAGAATCTGGGGTCCCGGGGATCAAACCCAGGTTAGCCTTGGCAAATGCCCTACCCACTATACTATCGCCTGGGCCCAAAGAGTGCATACTGTAAGCCTGGGTTTAATACCCAGTGCCACAGCAACCCGAGTTCAGTCATAAGTGACATGTCCCCCCCTCCCCCCATCCCGGGTGAAGTAACAGGAGTTGCTCCCGAACACTGTGGAGTGTGGTGCCCAAATAAACTACGGTATTGGGACCGGAAAGAAATTACAGCGGTTGAAGCCAATCCTGGTTTGATCTCTAGCACCGCATATGACACTGAGTTCTATTAGAAGCATAGAGCCAGGAATAAGCCCTGAGTACTAATGGGTGTGGCCCACCTCCCAGCCCCCCGAAAAAGAAATAAAACTACAGAATAAATGTAAGTTTTGTATGTATCAAGAAACCCCCAAATTCAGTTGTATCAGTACCTACATACATGTTATCTTCTGCCTCTTTCTATATTATGCTGTCTTTTCAAAAGGCAAAAAAAAAAAAAAAAAAAAAAGCGTTCAATGTCCCAAATGAGGCATCCCTGGAAACACACTTACCAAGTCAGCAAAGTTTCTTTCCTTTGGTCTTTGGAACACACCTGGTGGTGCTCAGAGCCTGGAACTGAACCAGGCTTTTTGCACGCAAGGTTTGAATTCAACCCTTTGAGCTATCTCTATCACCAAAAGTTTAAATTCTGTGAACATCAATGTCTCATCTCGATTTGTGTATCTGTTAATAAGATGAATTTTAAGGTGCCAGTTATGTGTAGCCTAAAACGAGATGCAAATATCTTGATTTAATGTGAACTGGCTGGGGTCTCTATTTCATTTAGAGTGTTGCCTAAGTCAGGTTTGGTCAATGTTCTGAATATCTGCAAAGATTCTTGTGACAGAAAAATGGGAGGGCAAGTCAAGCATATGCGCGAGCCAGGGAGATGACTCAGGATTCTAGTGATGCCTTGTATGCAGAAGCCCTTGATTCAACTTCTAGCACTATGTGGTCTTCTCAACATCCCCTAGTGACCCCTAACCCCAAACAAACCAACCCAAGAAGTCAAGCATATTAATTCTCCACATAAACTGATGTATCTTGACCTTTGACATGAAAACCAGAGGTGAGGTTTGCGGCCTCCTGGCTCTTCTCAAATTCAAGATGTTAAAAGGGCCAGGGAAAGAGCCGGAAGGGCTGGAGCATCATGTTTTCCACGTGGGTTTAGCTCCTCAGCATTTCCAGGTGTGGGTGGTATCTCTCCAAAAATATAATGATCCCCTTTTTTCTTACACCCCAGTCTCCAAACCATTCCAAACACCTGGCACAACACAGTATCATCACCATCACCCTTCCAATGTGTTGTCATCCTGGTTGCACTTTAAGTATACACTCCTACTTCGTATACGCATTGTATTTACACCTTGTTTTTACTTTGCTGCAGGTTTTATTTTGGGTTTGATGTGTATTTGCCATGATCTGGTCATTATTTTTGGGATTTTGGAACATTCAAAACATTTTACTCATAAACAAATGGTAACTGCTTTTGTACTTTTGGGTATCAGGAAAAATCTATATAAAATTTCATTTTTGGGGAGTTGGGGGGATTTTTGGTCATAACTGGCAGTACTAAGGGCTCACTCCTGGCTCTGCACTCAGGTGGTGCAAGACAAACACCCTATCCACTGTACTATTGCTCCAGTCCCCTAATTTCACCTTTTTTAAAGCAAATTCCTCACTGACATTGCATGAAACTAATTTTTGTTTCCTTGTAAGTAAACTTTTTAAAAAAATAAATAATGTAGGATTAACTGCTATTTGTTCAGCCATTGATCAAGCTGACTGAATTGCGCATGGACTCTACTAGTAAACAATTCTGAGGAAATGTAAGTTTGAAACGTCAAGCTCAAAAGATCTAATTTAGTAATATGTTTTATAAGCATGGAGATTACTTCCATGAATCTGTGTGGGTGTTGACTACAACTACAAAGGTAATCAAATAAATGAAAGTCTAATCACATAAAGGAATATAAAACTATTTATTGACCACTGTTCACCAGTATTTACAATAAAGTAAACAATATACAGTTGGTTAACATTCTGACTACTATAAAGTTATCCTTTTTTCCTGGCTTCTGCTGAACCAAATACTGAAAAGATTGAGCCTATAGGTAAGGAACAAGTCAGGGCAAAGAACAACCACAGGTAAGACTTTGGATGACAAGTTTTTTCACCCATTTATTCCAGAAAGCCCTATATTACCGGTAGCAAAATGGTAGGTTTCCAGGAATAAAGTTTTAGAAGTTCCAAGATTTCAACTTTTTGTAAAGGAATGGTCCATAAAAGAAATTATTAAGTGTCGGTATATGAAGTCTTGCTTGGTTAATTGAAACAGGGATTTAATTAGCTTGTGTGGGTAGAGATAAAATTTTCCTTTTAGAGAATTTTCAAATAAACTCAGATTTACATGACCGCAGAACAAGATGATCAATTTTAGATATAGTGCTTTTATATTATCCAATCACAAAACAAGGTATTTGGAAGGGTAAAGTTTTTAGAGAAAAGTTAGGCTGTTCCAAACAATGGCAGAAACAGGGTTTATTCATTGTTATAAAAGGTTGTAACGTTTGGTGAATGTTTATAAAAGAACAAAAACCATTTACGTATGTATTTTACGCATATATATACACACATACACACACAAAATAAAAAACAAAATGAACAAAAAATCCAGAATGGCCCTTAGGCATATGAGAATTAAACATAAATTCAGAATGAATGATTATGATAATTTCCTTCCAATAATTAGTAAAGCTGTTCTCTAATGCAGAGAAAATATACCATGGCATCAATGTTCTTTTCTGATAAAAAAAAAAAGCAACTATAGAAAGCTTTATTTGTTCAAAGTAACCAGTGCTATTAGATGCAAAAAACCCCAAAAAACCAACCCCACTAACCTCCCCAACACACACAACCCCCCCACCCCCATACTACTTGAAATGAACATATCAAACTTGATTTTCATTAAAACGTAGTTATTTCTTCACACTAGTAAATCAAAACCAAAACCCAGATTTTATATATATATATGTATATATATAAATATATATAAAAGGCAATGCGTACAATTATTGAGCTTCATCTTCTGGACAAGAATGCCAAGTTAGTCTCTCTTCATAAAAAGCAATTACAATTTGAGGACACTTCATATTTGCCTCTTTTGCCAGCACCAAGTCAGCCTCATCTGAATCTTTCCTGTTTTGAGGGGAAAAGTATTTATTTCAGTTAAAAAAAAAAAGTCTTTTATATAATTTTATCCCTTGTTAATCATTTATTTTAAAAATCCTAAAAAGAGGGATGGAGTGATAGTGTAACAGGCAGGGTGTTTGCTTGCACACAGATTACCTGCATTTGATCCCAGGCATCTATCTCATAAGGTCCCCTGAGTATGGTCAGGAATAATTCCTGAGTACAGAGCCAGAGGTAAACCCTAGGCACTGCTACATGTGGCCCCCAAAACAAAAACAATCAAAAAGTCAAAAAAGAATCCTGGTTCAGTACAAGAGATGGCTCATCAGGCTGGGTATGTGCTTTGCATTAAGGTGGCCCAGGTTCAACGCCCAGCACCCTTCCCAACTCCTGCTTGGTGTGGCTCTAAAACCAACAAAGAAATAAAAATTCAGGGGGTGGGAAAGATAATACAAAGGACAGGGTGCCTGCCTTGCATGTAGCAGAGTTGGTTCGATCCCACCGCAGTCCCCCAAGCACCAGTAGGAGTTAATTTTCGAAAGCAGAGCCAGGAGTAACCCCCAAGCACCACTGGGTATGCCCCCTCACCCCAAAACACTTCATAATTTTGTCCTTATCTAATTCTGCAAAACCTTATTTCCTCTCTAACCCCCAAATGAAATAATATATTTAGAAAATCTTAGGCAAGGCTTCAGAAATTAAAATTCAGTCTTACCTATTCTTTCAAACACAAGCACATGGGAGGCCAGGGTTCAAGCCCAGAACAGCATGGTATCCCGAACACTCCCAGGTGTATAGTACTCCCTGAGCTGAGACCCATGGGTAGCCCTCAAACAGGTATGGCCCCATAAATGAAAAGAAGTACAATAGAGTATGAACCCTTGCACACTTACCACTTCATGAGAAACATCAATTCTCCACTGCTGTCTGTGGCACCAATTATTCGTTCAGGATCCAGACCTCTGGCAAAACCTCTTGGTTTGTCAGCCTGTTTAGAAGAGGTTAAATGTTTACGTAAACATATCTGAATTTTCCCCAGGGAATATGGGAGAAAATATTAGATAAGAGTAACTTCTAATTTGTTTCATGACATGTTCTTTGGGTCTTTCAGGACACTCAAGGTGGTGCCAGTGGGTGTGTGTATGACATGTGATACTGAGCACTGAATCCAGGTCCCATGTATGCGAAGTATGCACTCAGTCCACTGAGCAATCTCACCAGCATGATTTTCCTGGTCTGGAAAACAGAACTGCTCACTCTTGCCTCTGACTCTGAGCTCAAGGATCACTCCTGGTGAGGCTCGAGGGACCATATGTGGTGCTAGGGATCAAAACCCAAGTTAGCCACACGCAAGGCAGGTGTCCTGCCTGCTGTACTATATATATCATTCTAGTACTCATGATATATACCTTGTAAGACTTGGCTATAAGGAAACATCTAACTAAAGCCAAGAGTCTTCAGTACGAAAACTTGTCACAAGGTGGGGATGGTGCAACAGTCAAGGCCCTGGCCTTGCATGCAGGGCAACCTGAGCCCGACCCCCAGAGCACACCATGCTTTCCTGAGCACAGGAATGGAGCAGGTCCCAAACCCTGCCAGGTATAGCCTATAAACCTACCAAAATGAAAAAATGGTACTGTGTTGTCATTAATTTGGCTAGCAGAAAACAAAAAAAGGTATCTGGTATGTGGTGCAGATATAAAATAATATTCTGGATCTTAAGACAAAAAGGCACATTTTCGATCCAAAATCAAGGGGAGTAGGGCTGGACAGTCCAGCGGTTAGGGTGCATGTCTAGGTCTGATTCCTGGCACTACAGGGTACCAGAGCACTGTCAGATGCAACCATGGTGGCCTGGGTATCTCTGGCACCACATGGTCTCAGCAGTATCACATTCTCAGGCTCTGGCATCCCTGGGCCTCCTGAGCACTGCTTGGGAGGCAAACAAAACAAAATATAAGAACTGCGCAGAGTACAGAACAACAAATACTTTTATTTTTGATTGCTCTATTGCCTAATTAAAAACAATTTAGGGGCTGGAACGATAGCACAGCAGGTAGGGCATTTGTCTTGCACGCAGCTGACCCAGGTTCGATTCCCAGCATCCCATATGGTCCCCCGAGTACCTCCAGGAGTAACCCCTGTGCATCGCTGGGTGTGACCACCCCCCCACCAAAAAAAAAAAAAAAAAGAATTTAGTTAAAATAACTTTCATATAGTCAAACTTAAAGGTATACAAACAAACAAACAAACAACCCAGAATCCTGATCCTTAAAGAATAGCTAGCTGGTATTATAATCAACCTGAATTATAAGCCAAGGGACCAGTGAAGGACCCCTGAACCTTCTAACCAAGTATTTCTAAACCTATTTAGCCCACTGCCTACTTTTCAGAAATGAAAATTTCAGTGCCCTCCCAACCTCAAATTCTACTGTAAAGCAAACAAACCGTCCCCTCCACAGTCACCCTGGGAGCCTGACCCAGACCTTTCAGTGGCCCCTGTCCTCGGTTATTTGTGGTTTTGGATCACCCTACATATAATTACCAAACATAACACAGGAAATGAAATGCAGTATATAACAACTGGACACTGGGGAAAAAAAAGAATGCAAAATGCCACTATTCTCTCTTGATTTTCATGAAAATTTGCATATAAGTTTTTAATCTTTGGGCCATACCCAGCAGTGCTCAGGGACCTTGTGGTGCCAGGGACCAAACCTGTAAATGCAAAGCATGCGCTCACAGCCCTCTGAACTATCTCTACAACTCAATTCTGTTCTTTGACTTTTGGGCCACACCCAGGGGTCCCACATACAAGTGGGTCTCCAGTCCTTAACCAAATACATTAGTTTTGACATTTCCATTTTTCTTTCTAATAAGGCTAAGTTTGGCAGTCCGTTTTATATAAACATTAAGTTCTTTGGGCTCCTGAAAATTTCTTAGAGTGAAAAGAGGTTTTGAGACCAAAGAAGCTTGTGCTTGGGTCAGTGAATACTTTCTCCCTACCAGATTTTCCTATTTAATTAGCGGTGTGGCTTTGGGCTGGGTCATTCTCTCTGTGAAGTAGTTCATTTAGGAATAATTATACCATCTGTCTCCTAGGTATTTTGTAATCCACAAAATGCAAGTTTAGAACACTGGCATATTGTGAAGAGTCAATCAAGTTAACTACTGCTATTATTAAGAGCTTAAGTATGCTCACTTTCAAATACTGATTAACACTGCTACCATTTGTTTTTTCTGTTAAAGTAACCAAGTCAAATTTGCAGTCAACCCATTTCTCATGTGTAAAATTAGAGGTAATACTTCCAGTATTAATAAGTGTCACAAAGACTTAACTGGCTACCAGCAAAGTGCTTGATATTAGTTCAAATTTCAAATCAACAAATCATATTTTATGTTTAGTTCCCAAGTGGCATGCTAGGCCAATAGGCAAGGCTACTATAATTTGTCTTTCAGTTGAGGGTAGAAACCCATAGAAACATCAGTGAAGCAAAGACTGGATCAAAATAAGGGCCAAGGGCACACGATCTTGATTTGCACCCCCGCCCCCCCCCCCGCCCCAATCATACCACCTCTGGCAACAAATCATCAGTTGTGGCCTTGCCTCCCCCCGCCCCAGTAACAAATACCTAAATTATGTTTCTATGTAAAACTAGTTTTGAAAACTAGGAAATTATCTGATGAGGGATAAAATTCTAAATCTGTCCAAAGAGCTCTAGCCCAGAAATAGAAGTGATAACTACATTTATAAAATGAAGGCTAGGCAAAGCCCAACCTTTTTGTGCTATTAAACTGGGAGGTGGGGGTGGAAGTTTTTCTAGATTAAGATAAAAAAAAAATTTGAGCCATCAACCTTTTACGAAAAGCCAGTCTGGTGGGCAATATTTTATACTTACAGCATCTCTTTTCTTCTTTGATTTGCTATCATCAGATTCACTGTCAGATAAAGATTTTCTTTTTGTACCATCTTTTTCTTTACCAGCTTTTTGAGAATTAAGAAATGCTTCAATCAACTCTGGACAATCTAAATTTTCTTCAGGTTCCCAAGTATTGTCAGCACTGTGTTCAGTTAAAAAAAAGTTTATTCAGTTAAACATGGTTAATCACTGTCATCCAAATCCATTTTAATATGTATATGAAGGGTATGGGGAGGGGAAGGAGGAAAAGGCAAGCCTTCTATACTGCAGCTAGCATTTCTTCTCTATCCTCACTTTTTTTGAACCTTATTATTTCCTTTGTCTGCTTTCATTGTCTCTACAAGAAAAAAGCAATCTGCCATATTACTTTCAAATTTAACTGAATTGAATTCTAACGGGAAAGAGGATAAAAAATAAAACCCCCCAAAACAAAGAAAAACACCAAAACAAACAAAAGCAAAACCACACACACAAAAGTGAAAAACCCCCAACAAACCCGCTTTAGATTTTCGTGGGGGGGAAGGAGGGGAAGGTACATTTCCCACCTCAAACCGCATCATGCCCATGGCCAGGGCATTTCATATGGTATTAAAATACAATTCTGAAGCGGTTTCTCAAATGCAAGAGCATATTTTTACTTTCTTCTGAGTGCTCACAGTGAGATGAAGCAGGGTCTATTAACATAAAAGTCAAATACAGACTTTTATTTGGGTGGGAATCTAAATCTTTATTATTTTAGTTGAGGGAAATTTGAAAATTTCAGTGAATTTGTAAATTTACAAATTTCTCAGTTCTGAATTTCATTCTTATACACAAAATGCTGCTACATTAGAATACATGCTCATTTAACATTATCTATTGCTGCTTTTATACTACATTCAGAATTGAGAACCTGTGAAATTCTATGGCCCACAAAGTCTGGAGGGCAGGTCTATCTTTATGGAAAAAGGCTTTTTAGGGAAAGTCTTCCAATTTTCTTTTCTGGCCATGGAGTAAGGATGGGGTGAGGAAGGGGCCTGGAAGGAGGTAGGGTCACACCTGGTAGTGCTCAAGATTCAGGTATTCATCAGCTCCATGCTTAAAGATCATTCCTAATGGGTTTTGGGGGATTATCATGTGGTGTTGGTGATTAAACCTGGGTTGGTCATGTGAAGGCAAGGCCCTACCACCACTGCATTATTACTCTGGCCCCATTTTCAAATTCTTGATACAAGGAAGGATACAGCGACTATTTCCATGTGTTTTGTACAATGGTTAGAAAGAACAATTTTCTCTCATCCAGACATTTTTTGCCACTGGAGTTATTCCTGGAATAACTAATAAATATAATAAATAATAAGACTCAGGAATCACTCCTTGCGGGGCTCAGGGGGGACCATATAAGATGCAGGGCATTGAACTGGGGTTGGCTGCATGTAAGGCAAGCACTCTACACAACTTATGAATACCTAAGCTCAATTAAGGGTCCTAGAATAATAAAAAGAGGGACACAATTCTCAATTCAACTTAAAATTCTGCCAGTGAATGACAGTGGAAGAAATGATAACTGTCCATTATAATCCACTAGACCCCTGCCCACCCAGGTCCCTCCTTTGGTTTTAGGGCCACATTCAGCGTAGTTTGTGGCTTATTCCTAGCTCTGTGCTCAGGAATCACACCTGGCAGTGTGACTGACTCAGGGACCATATGTGGTGCCAGAGATCAATCCCAGGCTAGCCGCATGCAAGGCAAATGCCCTACCCTTCGCATTATTTCTCCAGTCCCTTCCTCTCCATTTTTAACAGTTGCTGTCAAAAAAGATTTGCTGGTTTTTGGTGTTAAAACAGAAGATTCCAAATAGATCATACAGGAACTCATTTCTACATGTGAGTTACTTACAAGACTTAAAGAGTGATCATGAGAGCAAGGAGGACGAGTCAGGAAACAAATATAAGGGTTAGGGAACTTGACTTGCATGCAACTGACTCTGGTACGCAGCCCTCCCACCCCCGCCCGCCCCACATACCACCAGGTTCAGTCCCAAAACCAAACTGAAAATTAAAACACCCAGCCTCGACTCACAGGAAACTGAACATAGGACCTGAATTTGTAAACACACTTTACTTGTGGCAATCCTCTATTAAGGGAAACAACAGAGCAGGAATTCTAATTAGTACATCTGCATTAAATAGCAAACTGCACTTTGCATTTTTACAAATTTGACTCTCCCCGGTAAAACCAACTAGTCTCAAATCTTTGGGTCACAACTACATAGTTCGAAGACTTGACCCCTTAATGACAAACCTCACACAAGATACCCTGAGAAAGGTGTCTTTGAATTTAAAGAGACCTATGAGGAACTGACAAAAGGTCTCTATCTATAAACAAATTTTATTCATCACTTAAGCACTGAGGTTTCTTACTCTGTAAATCCTTTCCACTTCAGGAAATATTCCACCTTCCCATTTACTACACGTCGGTCCAGTACTTTTTCCACCACAAATTCTTCAGGCTCTGCCTCTTCAATTTTTTTACTCTTTCCATTCTGTTTCTTTCCCATTTTTTGCTAAAACAAAACAAGAGAGAGACTTAAGAAACATTTGTTGATTCCGAGTACATTTTAAAGGCTAGATTACTTGTATCATTGCTGCATTACTCGTGTCATTCAACATCTGAATTTTAACTTCTATATTCCAAGGACAAACATTTCTGAAAAGATAAAAGTCAACAGACAAAAATGGAAGAATACTTAATTCTGTTGATTTAACTCAAACTTGCTGTCCAGTACCCTTAACTGAAAAGACAATTAAAATCACTATCTGGAAAATACTATCTACAACAGCGTTTTACAACCTTCTTCCATCCCTGATCCCTTTCTGACCTTTCCTGTGGTCTCCTAGTGGTTTCCTGTGGTCTCCACCATCCGGCCCCTAGTCTTATTCCATCACCCCTATTTTCCACCTATACTATCCCTGAAATACCCTAGGGGTCCAAATAGCCCCGTTGAGAAGTGCTGGCCTACAAGACCAAGACAAAAAAAAAAAATTCATTAATTGTAACTACAAGCTACTAAAAACTTGGACCCTCGCTAGCCCCCTTCCATGTTAAAAGCTGTAACAGAAAAAAGTGACTAATGAGGTTGGAAAGAGCATAGTGGGTAGGGCACTTGCCTTGCACAAGGCTGAACGGAGTTCAACCCCCAGTACCCTAAAAGTTCGAGTGATCCCCGAGTGCAGTCAGGAATAAGTCCCAAGCGCTGCTGAGTGTGACCCAAAAAATAAGAGATGACTGCAGAAAAAAAAACATGGCTCAGAATTGTAAAATCAATTTCAGGGTCAACCATGGAGACCATGAGTAGGCTGTGTGTGTGTGTGGGGGGGGGGGGGGGGGGGGGAACACGACGACACCCTATGAGATTAGAGTTGGAGATAGCTTGACTGAGCACCTGCTTTGAATATGGGAGGTCAGATCTGATCCCTGGCAACACCAGGTCCCCGAAGCACTAAGCCAGGAATAGCTCACAAGCACCCGAGCAACTCTGTGCTGATATGTGCTTCCCACCTGTCCATCAAAATACAAGGTAGTCTTCTACAGTCTTTACTAACCATTTGAAACAAACCTAAAATACTGTTAATGTCTTAAGGTCAGTACACCGTTCACCTATCTTTCTTGGTTCTCCAAGTGCTAGCTAATAATATTCAAATTAAGCAAGTGTTAAGTTTAGGGGTTTTGAGTTTTAGGGCCACACCCAATAGGAGCTCAAGGGGTTACTCCTGGTTCTGTACCCAGGCCCCAAGGTAACTTTTTTTTTTTTTTTCCAGTTTTGGGCCATACGTGGTAGTACTCTGGACTCCTCGCTGTGCTCAGGGGAATACAGGTGGTGTCAGGGATCAAACTTGGGTCTGTCAGATAGAAGGCAAATGGCCTTTAATACTACCTCTCCGAGCAACCTCAAGGGGGAAATTTTTTTTTTAAAAGGGGGAAAAATTTTTAACAAAATTCACTTTAAGCCAAGTCTTAAGTTAAAAAAAAAAGTTTGAGAGTAATGAAGCCAAACTTAATTCACTATTTTGAACAAACCTAGACTGTGACAAGGATTCAAAATGGGTTTTTAGGGGCCAGAGTGATAGTCCAGTGGATGGGCATTTGACTTGCTGACCCAGGGATCGATCCCTGGCACCCCATATGGTACCCCAAACATTTCCAGGAATAATTCCTGGGTGCAAAGCCAGGAGTAAACCCTAACTAAGCACTGCCAGGTGTGATCCTAAAAATAGTTGTTAAAACAAAAACAAAAATACTGATTTTTTTTGAAGAGTTAAAGAGAAAATATCAAATGTTACAGTTCATTTAAAAATCATTCCACTCAGGGCTGGAAGAGTGGCCAAAAAGGCTGGAATGCATGCTTTGCATGGGTGACACCTGGGTTGATTCTGGATACAACAAGGGCTCTTTATCACTAGTGGAATCCTGAGTGGCCCCCAAGCACCACTACTGGGTGGTGGCTCAAAAGCTGCTGGTCCCCCCTACTCCCCATTTCATCTTAAACCATGCCACCAGACATTTTAACTGCTCATTCACTAAAGCCATCCCTCAATGTAACAGGCAAGCAGGAAAAAAAAAAAAACAATGTTTCAAGATTGCTAAGAATATTTAGAAGTGTACATTAAATAAGACATGAAAATCCTTTGGGATTTAAAAAATGCAGCAACCACGTCCAAGGTGTAACAGTCAATGGGTATAAAAGCTTAATAGTTTCTTGCTTCTGTCCAAGATGAGAAAGGCAGTGGGAGGAACAAGAAAAATTTAAGCACACAAAAACTTATCATAGTTCTTAAGAACAAAAGGGCTACTATAAGTAGTCACAAAAAGGAAACACAGAAAGAGGAAAGGATAAATATCAAGAAGAAAAAATATAGCAACATGCCCTGTTTATTATGACTGACAAGTTAACACATTTCCTATTACTTAAAGGAACCCTCCAGTTTCCCCTTTAACTCACAAGGTACATCTTTTGTCACTTATATTACAACTGAAAATAGATTTTATTTTTTATTTATTTTTTTGCTTTTTGGGTCACACCTGGCGATGCACAGGGGTTACTCCTGGCTCTGCACTGAGGAATTATCCCTGGCGGTGCTCAGGGGACCATATGGGATGCTGGGAATCAAACCAGGGTTGGCCGCATGCAAAGCAGACGCCCTACCCGCTGTGCTATTTCTCCAGCCCCCAACTGAAATTAGATTTTAAAATGTGAATTTGCGATCACTTAAAAAGAACAAACCTTTAATACAAAATGTAGATACTATCCCACTGTGTATGAAAACAATTTAATTTTAATAGAAGGATCTACAGGGTCTCTGGATCTATTTTCATTCTCAAAAGCCTCATTTCTTTCCCATCCCCTGTTTGAATACAGGTGACAATAAATTCAGATCAATTAACACTTTTTATTCATAAATTATTAAAATTTCTGGCTGATGGTTCAGTGGGGAGGAGGAGCAGTTTCGTGCTTCTTCCACAGATGGCTTTAGATGGAAGTCACTGGTGACAATCATTCATGACACAAAGACTGAGCAGACTTTATATTTTAGTGTTATCTAGGAAATGTGATATATGCTAATGATAGTATCAATTAAAAATTAATAGCATGTGTTAAGTGTGAAGCGGCAGAAAATGTAAAGACCAAACACTAAAGTTTTGCTTTACTGATGTTAATATTTTTAGAAGGTTATGATTACTAATGCAATGCATTAAGGGAACCACATCTTAGAATTTCTTGCTTTATGTGAATGTGCTAGTGTTGAAACAAAAAAACTTCTATCTTGGTATGGTTAAATACATGTGTTTACACATTTGTGGATTTTCTAATATAACTAAAACAGTAACTTTGGGTTCAAGAAACCACAACAGCGAAAATTTAATTGCTCAAAAGGTCCAGATTATCTTCTCTACTTCCAGGACACATATATGGGTTGGTATATTAAAAATGCCAAATACTGCTGTGTAGAGGATGGAGCTGTGGCAGAACACTTGCCTTGCATGTTTGAGGCTCTCTGTTGATCCCTGGCACCACAAAAAAACAAGTATTCAAACACCAATAATTTGAAGGCCCTTTGACACTTTAAAACAAATCTAATATAGGACAAAGCAACCAAAGTAATTAAAAAAAACCAAGGATTTTAGCTTCAGTCTAAGTACAGCGCACCTGTTTTTTAAGCTGGATGAAACTTAAAATACTAGATTTCTCCAGGATTCAGTGACGGAGATCTAGGGACTATTATGCCCAAGCAGGGCTTTACTTCTATGTCTACAGTATTTACATTAGTGTCTTTTCATTTCACGATAAAAATATTCAGCAAAATTTGCACTGTGCGTGATTGTTTGGCTTCTGCCTCTAATTCCCCCTTATTAATAATACTACCCGGGTAAAAGGACTGAGAAATATGTAAGCTTCTCAACTACACAGATGCAAAACTATCGTTTGTGGGGGAGAATTTTTTTTAAGTTAGAGCCTTAAAAAGCTTAATTTTCATTAACTTACCAATGTAGTTTTATTGGAGGCCATTTTCTATTGCAGACTTGAAGAGCTATTACTAGAAAAACGCATGACAGTTACAATTAAAAACAAGTTTGCATGACCCCCAAAGACAGCCAAACATTGAACTTAATCTGAACTCCAACCCCCACCTTTGTAACACCTAGTTATCAAACTCGGGATTCAAAAATCCATTGACAAGCATTTCTGAGCTCCAGCGTCAATTAGCGACACACGTGAGCATCGTACGGTGCTCGAAACCGAGTGTGCACAAAACCCTCCTGGGGATCCCTGGTACCTAAAGACCGTCTTACAGGGCGGGAAACGGGCCCCCAAAGGCTCCCCCGGTCCGAACCTCACGCACGCCTTTATTATATAAGCATCTAGAAAGATGGCCAAGTATCTTGGTCCAGAAAACCAGCTAAAACGAGCCAACGGCGAGCACGGTGAGCAACCGTTGCTTTTCCCTTCCAGACCGCTTCCTAACAGTCCCGAGGCCCATCCATCTGATCCTAACGCGGCTTGCTCTTCCCAGACACCCGCCCACCATCCACGCAGCTCGGGGGGGGGGGTGCAAAAAAAATAAAACAAAAAGCCCCCAAAACCAACCACAACACTCAACGCGCAGGAAAAGGAAGCCCGCGGGGCCGGGCCGCGGATGGCGGGCGCTCCGGATCCCGCCCGCCCGTCCGCCCCCCGGGAGCGTGGGCCGCGTGGTCAGCGCGTCCGCGGGGAGAAACAAAGGCCGCGGGGGCTCAAGGGCACTGCGCCACGGGGCCCGCGCGCCCCTGCCCGCGACCGCCACGTAACGGGGCGTCCGCCGCAGCGCCGGGCCGCGCCACGGCGGGAGAACGCGGCGCCCGCCCGGGAAGCCCGAGGGGTCGCGCGGCGCGGGAGGAGGGGCGGCCCTCCGCGCCCTCCGGAATGGGGGAGGGGAGACCCAAACGCGCTTTGTCTAGAAAACCAAAAAGGGGGTAAAAAAAAAATGCGGCTGTCGAGCCCGCGCCGCTCCGCGTTCGACAACGCTCCCGCCTCCAACTCTCGACGCGCGGCCGCCCGGCCCGCCCGGGGGTCGCCCCGCTCGCCTCCAGGCTCCGGCCCGGCTGCCCGGCCGCCGGGCCGCGCGCGCGCCTCGGGGGTCGGCGGGAAAGCCGCCCGGGGGTGGGCAAGCGGGGAAACAGGGGGACGCCGGGGAAGAGCCCGAGCACCGCCGCCCGGGGAGCGCGCGCGAGCCAAGACACCGACTTCACCGCCTGCGAGCTGCTCCGGGTCCCGCGTCCGCGGCGTCTCTGGCCCTGCTAGCCTCCCGCTCCAGCCACAGCCGAGGGGGTGGGGGATGGGGGCGCCGCGCGCGCCGGGGCCGCCGCCGGAGGTGGGGGAGGAGGCGCCGCCCACGCCGGGCGGCCGCGAGGGGCGGGGCGGGCGGGCGCGCGCGCGCGGCGGGGCCCCGGGGCCGCGCGCGGCGCCCGCAGCCAGGAGCCCGCAGCCCCGGGCCGCGGCGGGTGTGCCGCCGAGCGCCTCGGGGTGGGGGTGGGGTCCGCCGAGGGGGTGGCGGGGAGGCGGCCTGGGGACTGGCGTTGGCCCTTTCGGCTTCGCAGCAGCGGCGACTGGCGCCAAAAGTGGGCTCCGCCCACTTCCTCGCTGCGGGGTGGGGTGGGTGCCTCCAAACGCCGGGCGGGGCTGGAGGGGGCGTCCTAGGGACAGGAAGGAAAACCGGCTCGGGAAGCGGGGGGGGGGGGAGAGCTACCAACGAGCGCCCATTTCGGATCACGTCCTCCAAGCCGTCTGGGAATCCCTGGGGTGGGGGGGGACTCCCGCCCCCAAAGACGTGGGTCGCTCTTAGGTCGCCGAAGCGCCAAGCGCCATTTGTTGACTCCGAGTAGCTTCGGGTGTTTCCGGAAGGGGCCGAGTGCGGCCCCTGCACACAAGCAGGGGCGGGGAGAGGGGGAGGAGGAGGAGGCCACAAAGGGTTTTCGGGCGGAGGAAGCAGGTGTGGTGAGGGGCTGACCGAGGGCGGGCTGCAGGGCCCACCTCCCTGGCTGCGGGGGCCGGTCCTCCAGGCTGGGGACCAAGCTCCTCCTGCAGCGTTAATTTCAAACTGCGCGACCGTTTCTCACCTGCCCGGCGCTAAGGCGGGGGCCGGCCCCAATTCGCAGAGAGAGCTCTACGCGGGCCTCGCGCCTTCCGCAATTCACTAGCCCGCTTTACGCCGGTGACGTCAGGGCCCTTCCCTGGCCGCCGGGGAGCGGAGGAGTACGCCCTTGGCGTAAGGAGGGGCGTAGCGCGTTCCCGCCATTGGCGGCGGTTAGGGCGTTTACGCAACGGCCTGACGTAGAGGAAGACGCGTTAGTCGGGGGGAAGGTTCTAGAAAAGCGGCGGCAGCGGCTCTAGCGGCAGTAGCAGCTGCGCCGGGTCCCGGGTGGAAGGTGCTCCTCGCGGCGGTCCTTTCTCGAGCAGCGGCAGTTCTCACCCCAGCGCCAGGACGAGTCCGGTTCGTGTCCGTCCGCGGAGATCTCTCTCATCTCGCTCGGCTGCGGGAAATCGGGCTGAAGCGACTGAGTCCGCGATGGAGGTAACGGGTCCGAAATCAATGAGTTCTTGGCACAGGGCATGGCGCGGCCGTTGGCGCCGCCTCGGTGGACGTCGGCCGGCCCTGGGCCCGGCGAGCGCCGCGGCGCTGCAGCGGGGCCGGCCCCGGAGCGCCCGGCCGCGGGCTCCGGGCGTCGGCGCAGGCCCGGATTGTGCGCCACCTTCTCCACCCTCAGCCTGCCGGCGCCATTTCCCCGGGCCGGGTGGGGGGAGGGGGCGCCCGCACATGGCGGCCGCCGCCCGGGCGCGGTGCGGGCCCCGCCGTGCCCTTGGCGGGCGCGCGCGCGAGTGTGAGGGTGGGAGTGCGCGTGGGAGTGCGGGGGGGCGCGAGGCTGCGGCCCCGGGCGCCCGGCTGCGGCGCTCCCCTCCCCCCTCCCTCCGGGGCGCCGGAGCTGGCGGCCGCCATTTTCACCTCGCTCCTGCCTCGCCGCGCAGCCGCCCCGGCCGGCGGCCGCGGGGCTCCCCGGGCGCGCCCTCCTCCCCGGGGCCCTCTCCCGCCGCTCGGCGGCGGACGCGCGGGGGTCGGGGGTGGGGTGGGTAGCCGGGCCCCGGCGCGGGCCCTGCGCACCCGCCGCGGCGGCGGCGGCGCCCTCCTCCCTTGCCCGCGCTGAAATGGCGCCATTGCGTTCCGAAGGCGCGCGGGCGGGCGGGAGGGGGCGCGAGGGCTCCCGGGGGGCGGGACGGCACGGCGCGCGGGGCGGGGGCGCGGGCGCGGGTGCAGGCGCAGGCGAGCCCCGGGGGGGAGACGACGAAGTCGACGGCGACGAGGCATTGTCTGGTCCCGGCCCTCGCTGCCGGGAGTAACGGTTCCCCCGTGGGTCTGCGCATCCCCAGACACTTGGCCTGTCGCAGGGAGTTTTTACCCTAAGCCCCGGGGGGGAGGCGGGCGGGCGGGCGGGCGGGAGGAGGGCTGTGGACGGGTGGGCGGGAGTCGTGGGGGTTGGGGGGGTAGCAGTTCAGAGTTCTTGTTTACTTTGTGAAAGGATTTTTTTTTTAATCCGTGGGACGCGGCCGGCGGGGCGGGCTGGCGGGGGGAGGGGGGGCGTAGCGTGCGTGTTTAAGCTCACCGGGCTGGGAAATCTGCTCATTGCCGGGTCAATCCCCCCCCTCCACTCCACCCCCAGGTCCTTAACTGGAGATAAGCTAGCAATGACGAGGAACCGTGGACTGAAAATGGCTCGAGCCTTAATTGCTCTGTAAACTACGATTGAAACCCGCCTTAGTCCTTCCTTCTGCCTGTATTGCTAAATACCAGCCCGTTTCATGCTAGGCCGCTGTGTCTTTTTTGAACTTTGTCACTTTTTACTTTTTTTCATTTTGTGTTTGTGATCATGGTTGATCATTTACATCGATAAATATTAGGTCTCCAGAGAGGGGTGGGGGGTCTCCCCGGGTGTTTTCTTTGACCCTAAGTTCTCTTATAAAATAACTTTGTTTGTAATCGATAGTGGACATCGGGTAAGTTCGGAAAAACTGAGGTAAGTAATGAGTTTTTGCCTTTTGGTAGTGATTTTGTAAAAAACTGGTAGTTTTTTTTTTATCTTGTAATTTGAGTTTGCAACACTTTAAAATTGAAGTATCAATATGCTGAATTAGTAGTTTGAACGGATTGGCACTTAAATACTTACCAGGAAGTTTTGTGATTTGTTAGTCTTGAAATTTCCAGAATCTTGATTTTATGCATTTAACTATGGGGAGGGGATCTGAATTGCTTTTTTACCACGGTTTGATGGGAGAAATGCATGCAGGGAAAATTTCCATGGAGCTGTGGGTGTTGAACTGTAATTCAGTTTGCAGGGACAAACTATTTTCCTATTGTATGGAAATTTACAGTTGACATTTTACTCTGTATTAATGGACTTAGTCCTGAACATGTGACTTAATGTTTTGCTGAAACTTTTAACTGAAAAGCCAAATGATCTCTGTAATTGATGCCCCAAATAAAGGGCTTTTGGTGATGCTACGTTTCACTTGTCTGTTTTTATAGACATTAAAAGGTCTAAGCCCAGGGGTGATTTCCCCCTCCTTTTTGACTTGTAAAATAAAGGACATTGTAATTTACCAGAAGGCCTTTTCAGTTGAGTACATTTCAGCTTTCAGCCTATCAGTGAAGTGAATGATTGTAATATATTTAACTGCTGGTATTCTCAGTGGTCATTTAAGCATTTTTATGATTTTAAAAGGTGAGATGACTGCTATGACCGTATTGTTTGGTAGCCCAGTGATCAGATTGTTTCTGTATTGCTGTCTGAATACCAAATAATTGGCATTCCCACTAAAAAAGAAAGCTTTTGAATTTTTAAAAACTTAGGTTTTGGTCAGGTTTTTGTACATACGTTGCAAATGAAAATGTTTTAACAGTTTTTTAAAAATTCAGATACATTATAATCACCACTAGAGGGTGCAGTAAGGGGAAATCCAATCCAGAAATTGTCCTGTTAAATGCGTGATAAACTATGGGTTTTAAGTAAGGAATCATATGCATTTTGTGCTTTAAAAAAATGTGGGTGGGTTTTGTGTTTTAGGGTATGAGATTGAATGCATATTTGGTGGTCATTTTTAATCCTTCAGAGACTGAAATGTGTTCCTTTGTCAGTATTTCATTAAGTGATTGTGTTTGTTTAATGTGAAGTAAATCTAGATCAGATATTAATGACTTTGTAGTTCAGCTGAGGCAATTTTTTGGTGTAACGCAATATGCAGTTTAACATATGGTTTAAATTTGATGTAAGTTTTTTTTTTCCCCCCCAGAAAACTTTAGAAACTGTTCCTTTGGAGAGGAAAAAGGTACTCTGCCAGCAGGTCACCTCATATTTAAGAATTTTATTTCCTGCATATGAAGAGAAAACGTAAATAAAAATTGAAATGGTGTTTTCCTTTGCAGAGAGAAAAGGAACAGTTTCGTAAACTCTTTATTGGTGGCTTGAGCTTTGAAACAACAGAAGAAAGTTTGAGGAATTACTACGAGCAATGGGGCAAACTTACAGATTGTGTGGTACGTTGTATAAAAAAGGCACTTGAGGTCCTCAACTCTTGATTGGCCTTTTGTATTTAAATTGTTGGTGGAACATGGAGAAAATAATTCAGTCTGTGTCTGTTTTTCCATGTTACTAGTCCATAAAACAAATATGATCAAATGAGCTTAAGATTTATTCCTTGGTTTTAAGGTTATGAGAGATCCAGCAAGCAAAAGATCAAGAGGATTTGGTTTTGTAACTTTTTCATCCATGGCTGAGGTTGATGCTGCCATGGCTGCAAGACCTCACTCAATTGATGGAAGAGTGGTTGAGCCAAAACGTGCTGTTGCAAGAGAGGTAAGAAGTGTAACTTCAGGGGCTGGAGACAGAGTACAGCTGGTAGGGTGTACTTGCACGCAGCCAACTCAGGTTTGGTCCCCTGTGTCACATGGTCCCCTTGAGCCCCGTGCACCACTCAGTGTGACCTGACTCAGCCCCAAAGCCCCTTCCCTCAAATCTAACATCAAAAAGGTTAGTCTGTTAGCGATAACCTTGGTTTTGCCTGATATAGAAAGCAGTGATGATACCTAGATGTGCTCTGAATCATCTTTGTTATCCCCCCCCCCCCACATGCTTAATGTAGGAATCTGGAAAACCAGGGGCTCATGTTACTGTGAAGAAGCTGTTCGTTGGTGGGATTAAAGAAGATACCGAGGAACATCATCTTAGAGATTACTTTGAGGAATATGGGAAAATCGATACTATTGAAATAATTACGGATAGGCAGTCTGGAAAGAAAAGAGGCTTTGGATTTGTTACTTTTGATGACCATGATCCTGTGGATAAGATTGTATGTAAGTGTCTAGATAGAGGTGGTGTTGCTCTAATGCATTAAGCACAACTTTAAAAGAAAAAATTACAGAGTAGATTTGAATGTAGTATTGAATGCTTGTGTAATAGTTCGAACTTTCCGTTTCAGTACAGAAATACCATACCATTAACGGTCATAATGCAGAAGTAAGAAAGGCTTTGTCTAGACAAGAAATGCAGGAAGTCCAAAGTTCTAGAAGTGGAAGAGGAGGTAATATTTTTGCATTTGTCTGTCTTCCCCAGCCCCGTTTTTTATTTATATTGAGTATCGTGTAAGCGCATATTACAAACTACAACGATTCTTGCAGGCAACTTTGGCTTTGGGGATTCTCGTGGTGGTGGTGGAAATTTCGGACCAGGACCTGGAAGTAATTTCAGAGGAGGATCTGGTAAGTTTGGGTTATCTGTTTGAAAGCTAGGATGCAGTTTTCATTCCTTAAATTAGTTAAGACTTAGGTTATATCATGGTGGAAATCTGACTTAGAAAAGAGGTCAGCGTAACTTTATATTTGCAGGGATTTCATTCTGATGCTTTGAGGGAGGAAATAATTCCAAGCTGAAAGACCATGTATTATTGTGGATGGGGACAAGAGTTTTCAGATGATCAGCATTTTGAGCAGTTTACCTAGCAAATATTAATTTTAACCATATGGTAGCCATACAACTACCATAATAATTAAAATGATTAGTATGTATACCAACTATTGATTCCATCCAGTATTACTCCTGGCTCTGAACAAGGATCGTTAGGTCTGGGAGTCAAACTGGGCCATCTGTGTGCAGAACAACCCTGTCCTCTTTGTACTATCTGCTTTTTAGAAAAAATTCAGTGACTGGCTTTCTAAAACAGGTAGTTGAAGTCTCACAGACACTAATGTATGTTAGGAGTACTAGTGGAGAATAGAAACGAATAAAAATTAGTGGGGTCCAGTGAGATAGATTAGGGGTTAAGGTGCAAGCCTTGCATATGGCCAGTGCCACCTGGAGATCCCTAAGCACAATTTGGGAAGGACTTGCCCACCAAATCCCAAAGTAGGAATGGGGTGAATAGGATACAATATTTATTTATTTTTGCTCTTTTGACAGATGGATATGGAAGTGGTCGTGGATTCGGGGATGGCTATAATGGGTATGGAGGAGGACCTGGAGGTCAGTTTATTCAAGCATTTGGGATTTCTAAGACTTGTTAAGATGTAGCTTTCTTTGTTGGATAGGTGAATATATTTGTGAAATTTTTCTGTACTCTTCACCTTGACCTTTTCTTTGAAGGACTTAGGTGAAAATGGTTCTATTTGGCTTCCCCCACCCGCCTTTATTTTGTGTCTTTGTTATGGAAAACTTAAGACCTTAATAGAAGTGATAATGGTTTGCACAATTGTTGATACATTTTAAATAAGAATTTAAATATACATCATGTTGTTAAAAAAATAGGACATGATTGTTTCTGGAAAATAAATGAAATAATGCATATTAGAAAAGTTGTGCATTCTTAGGCTATATATAAGCTAGTTGAGTCCCCAAGGATAATATACGAAAATTTTCCGAACTGCACAGATGTACTCCTGGGTCCATCCAGATAAATTTGTGAGCCACTGTAATTTGAGTGTTCTCTATGTTCTCTATTAAGTGTTTCATGTTAGGGATATAGGAAAGTTTGTGAGAAATGTTTTTAGAAAGAAACATTTCAGCTGGGATGTAGCTCAGCAGTAAAGCAACAAAAAACCTTGCATCTGTGAGGCTGTGGGTTCAGTCCCATCTATTGTAAGGGGCGGGGGGAGAGATTTATTTATTATTTTTTGCTTTTTGTGTCACACCCGGCAATGCACAGGGGGTTACTCCTGGCTCTGCGCTCAGGAATTACCCCTGGCGGTGCTCAGGGGACCATATGGGATGCTGGGAATCGAACCCCAGGTTTGCCATGTGCAAGGCAAATGCCCTACCTGCTGTGCTATTGCTCCAGCCCCAGGGGGGAGATTTAAAGCTGAGATAGTAATAGACTCCGTTTCTGGATTTACTAGTACACTTGAGAAAGTTGTATGTCACTGTCATTGAAATTCCAGCAGTAGGTTTTAGAAGGATGAGTTGTGCTCAAATTGCTAATGTATAGCTTAAAAGAATATTTAAATGCTTTTAAGTTATATGGAGTTTGCTAATTTCTGGTCCTCCCCCCCATTTCTACTCAGAGGAAGGTGCTGGGCATTTTTAAGAGATAGTAATTCATAGGGAGCATGACTTGAGAAACTTAATTTTCTGGACCAGTAGGACTATGTGGCTCCTCTACATTTTCCCACTAGCCTACCTCTTGCCCCCACAACCCTAGGACAAAATTACATTTCAAGGTAATTTCATAAGCGACCTTACTATAGAAATAGTTCTAGTGTTGAGAGCTGTAACTTAACTAGGTATTTGGCTCTGTGCAGGTTGGGTGGGTATGTCCTCGCCAAGGAGATGCTATTCTGCACCTTGACGCTATTCTAGATTTCAGTATCAGTATCATTTGAAAAATGTTTGGAAAGCTGGAAATGGGTGTGATAAGAAATCAAATGGAATTGAAAATATTAAGTAATTACTTAAAGGCTTATTTTATAATAGGTGGCAATTTTGGAGGTAGCCCTGGTTATGGAGGAGGAAGAGGAGGATATGGTGGTGGAGGACCTGGATATGGCAACCAGGGTGGGGGCTACGGAGGTGGTTATGACAACTATGGAGGAGGTAATAACTTCACCTGCAACCTTTATATGGGAATTTGAAATTAATGACTTTTATCATGGAATTTTTCGTTGCAATGTTGTCAGTTGCCTATGAAAATTACAGCACTGTAGATAGGTGTTTGCATTTACTTTGAATATTTGTTTTTATGGGTGTTTTGTCCTAAATATATAGCCTGTATTAATGTTTTTGTGTTACTTACTCAGAGGTTCATTATACAAAAACAGTATTCCAATGTTTTTATAGGAAATTATGGAAGTGGAAATTATAATGATTTTGGGAATTATAACCAACAACCTTCTAACTATGGTCCAATGAAGAGTGGAAACTTTGGTGGTAGCAGGAATATGGGGGGACCATATGGTGGAGGTAAGAAAATATTAAGACTTGAACATGATGTGCTTATGGTTGGTTTGAATAGCACATTTATTATGCAGTGAAGTAAAAATTCAGGGAAAATACTTAAAAGTCAAATTGAGGGAATGGAGTGGCGGAGGTTGTGTTAAAAGTAGAATATTTTGAAATTACGTATTAAGTTGTAGAGTGATTTCCTGCCCCGCATTAATAGATTTAAGAGGAAGATCACTGAGGGTGCTGGATGGGTATAATGAAAATTATTAGTCAGATAATTCCAAACTTCTAGTCAAACCATAGATCAAAGTTACTCTTCAGAAGAACTAGATATACCTTTTACTTACTGGTTATTTCTTTTAAAAAGTGTTTGAATTGAAATTAGCATCATTTAAGAGAGGGCATTAGCAAAAAGAATTTTTTAAGGGTAAGACATTTTGTCTGTTTCTGAGTTTATTCATTGTTCTGTTTATCTTGCCTAGTGATGACTATAGGAAACTAAAGTACCAAGCTAATCATATGAGATCTGTTGATGTTTTTTAACTCTGTCATTCCAGGAAACTATGGTCCAGGAGGCAGTGGAGGAAGTGGGGGTTATGGAGGGAGAAGCAGATATTGAGCTTCTTCCCATTGCCATGGGTAAGTAGCTTTTGAGTTTTATAATTATTTATATTGTCTTGGGGAGATCTAGCTGCCAGGAGTAAAAGCTTTTTAGGATCATGTTATCTTTCCTTAAAATCTGGATAGATGGATAATATCATAACCTATTTTTTTTTTACTCTTTACTTCTGTTGAAACAGGCTTCACTGTATAAATAGGAGAGGATGAGAGCCCAGAGGTAACAGAACAGCTTCAGGTTATCGAAATAACAATGTTAAGGAAACTCTTATCTCAGTCATGCATAAATATGCAGTGATATGGCAGAAGACACCAGAGCAGATGCAGAGAGCCATTTTGTGAATGGATTGGATTATTTAATAACATTACCTTACGGTGGAGGAAGGATTGTAAAAAAATGCCTTTGAGACAGTTTCTTAGCTTTTTAATTGTTGTTTCTTTCTAGTGGTCTTTGTAAGAGTGTAGAAGCATTCCTTCTTTGATAATGTTAAATTTGTAAGTTTCAGGTGACATGTGAAACCTTTTTTAAGATTTTTCTCAAAGTTTTGAAAAGCTATTAGCCAGGATCATGGTGTAATAAGACATAACGTTTTTTCCTTTAAAAAATTTAAGTGCGTGTGTAGAGTTAAGAAGCTGTTGTACATTTATGATTTAATAAAATAATTCTAAAGGAAATTGTGTAATTATAGACTTTTTATTTTAAATAAGTTAAGGAGTGGGTAGTATAATTAAGGTCCATTGCAAAGTTGTTGTTGATATTTGTGTAAGATAAATGCTGGTCAGATATAAGTGTGTTGCCTGCAATTCATCAGGATTAAATTATCTAGATAACTAAAGGGATATCTCTGCAAGGAGAAACACCTTTTTAGATCTTTTAGATGCTGCTTCTTCAATGCAAGGAAAGGAAATAACCCCAGCGAGGTACTCTTCAGGGATACAGGTCTAGTACAAGAGAACTCTTGACGGCTACTAAGTACAGCCAGTCTTAAGAAACTGAGCTGTTTCTACAAAGCTTTAACTACAGTAGTTTATAAGGATGCCAACGAAAGCTGAGGGTGTAGAGCAAAATAGTTCTAAGCTTCAGTTAAACTTCTTTAGGTAAGATCTCATTTACTTTTCCTTTCTTAATTTTCCTCCCCAAAAGATGAACTAATACTCTCCATGGTCTTCCAGTTTAGTGGTTCTTAGTAGTTTAACATAGCTGTAAATTGAGTTTAACAATTATAAACTCAAGAGAATAATTTCATAAACCCTGTTTTCCAATCTGTCATTTAAATCATTTTGGTTTTTCCCTTTTTTTCCTTCTTTCCCATTTCCCCTTCCCCTCTGTGAAGATTTAGGTGCTTAACATATCATTTTTTTCCCTGCTGGAATTTAGCATTGCTATGAACCATGGACAAGTATATTCTGCTGCCACAAAGACTGTAACAAGTGCTTCATTTCAACAGCTGAGGCAAGCCAAGTGATCATTAATAAAGCTTTTCTTGGTTCCTTCAGTGGTGTTGGTAGCAAAATGGTAGGTAAAAGTTAGGCTGCAATTCAATAAATCATGAAATTTCCCATCATTACACCCAACCCTGTTGTATTCACTTTTCTTGGATCAGACATTCTGAACAAAAATAGGTATTTTATTAAAAGTACATTTTGTTCTTTTGATAATGGTTGATCAGGCTAAGGAGAAGGTAGGACAAAATGGTAGAATCTTGTTTTCTGACTAAAGATTTGGGTTTAAATGTGACTCCCAGACTCCCCTACCCAGTCAGAGATAGGTTGGCTCCTGAATTTTGTTAAGTGCCATCGATTTGGTTTCCTGGCTTTATTGCCTTTTCATTAATGTGATTGTGCATATTCTACTGTGTATGCACCAGTAAGTCTTTTATCTTAAGACTACAACTGAAGTTTATTTAAGTTCTTCAGACAAACGTGATAAACTTCTTCAGATACTTTTTTTTTCCTTTGGCAGGAAGGTGTCTTGCTGCAGGTAACTAATGAAGAAGTTGTCAACCACAGAATCTTCAAGAAATAAGAAATTCTATACCATCTGAAAGTAGTTCTTGTTGGTGCCTTCCTTTTTAAAAGCACTTTTAAGATTAAAGGGAAATGTTTCTGGTTTTAAAAACTTCATTTAGTACAGGTTTTTAATATAAAACAATTACAAATTAAGTGTAAGACTAACATCAGATCAGCTAGAAGCTCAGTATATGTCATGTTTTTAGGTTTGTGAGTAGATAAATTCTATTTTAAATACAAAGTTTATAAAATAAATAATTTTGTATCCAAATACTTTGTGTAATGTTTACACATAAAATGTGAATCTTGTTATATAAACAGTTGTCTGAAGGATTGCAATCCCCTAGATTTTGAAAGCAGTTTAACAAAACTATGCATATTGCCTTTTTTTTTTTTGGTATTAATAGATAAATGAGTAAAAAGCATTGGACGTTATTGGCTGTCCCTAATAAAATGCCATTCTTTATACATGTATATTCAGCGTGTGAATACTACTATAATTTCTGGCTTTTCCTTGTTAATAGGGCTAGTGGTGTTGGTGTTTTAAGATCATGGGATTTTATCAGTTGCAATTTGGTCCAGATTAATTCAGTTGCAAAGCACCGAGGAAAATCTGTCAATAGACCGTTTTTTTTTAAATGCCAATTGAGCTCCATTACATCATAGTGTTAGAAGTTACTCTTCTACTTTTGACATTTCTATAAAATTAATGATGAGGTTTGACTTGGCTTCTCACAGGTAAGTCAAGCTAATGAAAAGATTAACTTTGGTTTAGGTGCATCTGTTAACTTGTAGGGTTAATACTTGTTTTTTAAATTACTGGGAAAGGTGAACTTGAAGGACTAAAGTATCTAGCTGCAAGGAATTGGGTGGGGCTTTGAAAAAGGTAACTTACAAGAGCACAAATGCACGTTTAACATACACAATTGGGGATAAATTGAGAACAGGCTAAAATAAACTTAGGAACAAGGTAAGTATTATTGGCTACTTAAGAGATGAATCTTGAAAAAAGAGTTGAAGGTGGAACACAATTCTCCATCATAAAGTGCAAGGTGGGTTGATTCTGAAGAGATGGGAGGTATCTAGTATCTAGTTGGTCAAGTTATTCTGACATTTTGGTAAAAGATCGTGGGTATATGTGCCTTGCAAAAGTAACATGTTGCTGATTTTCCTGTACATAATTGTCCAGGCTTGGAACTAAAGTGGCTTAGTGCTGAACTAGAGGAGGGGAAACCTCAGTGTCTTTGTTGGTAGCCATGTACACCAGTCCTGAACACCATCAAATATATATTGTCCGCTGTACGCTAACACTGAAATGACTATACAAGAAGGTGTTCAAGACTGATGTAGATGGCTGCCAATAGAAAATGACTTGATAACTATAGCCTTAAACACTGCAGATATTACTGCAAAACAAAATACAGGGAAACCATTTCTGGCCCAGTTCAAAATACTTCATGCTAAAAACAGCCTTGTAAAAATTCATGCACCATAGTGTATTTTTCAAAGAGTAATGTAAAGAAATTTCAGATTGCTAAACTCTGAGGTCTTGCGGTTGTCAAGCCATGTGTACCAAGTATTTGGGAATACATTTACAATATATGGGGCAGACCAACCCTCCCCCTCAACTCAATGAATTCGTCCTCTGAGCAGAATTGTGTAAGGGATTGGCATATATTATGAAAGCAACAAAACTGATAAATTTGTAAACCAAAGTAGTTTCTTTTATTATAAAATACCATTAAGACCATAAAAAATGCATCTAGATGTCTTAGATGCAGTATGATTAGTGGTTGTCAGGGGAGGAATCCTGAAACTTCAAAGGGATTGCCCTATTTCCACTCCTAACCCTCACCAATTGCTCATTCCTGCTACCACATTTGTGATCTTTTGGTGTAGATGGGTTCCTCCCTGCCTTTCCTAGCACTGTTGGAATTCTCAGCCTCCTACTTGCACTCAAACCATTGTTCATCTGGACTTGCTAATGATGAATACAAACTTGGTGCATTCATGCAGTTTTAAAAACAGGTGAACAGCACAATAGTACAGCAGGATAGGGTATCCTCTTTGCAGGAAGCTGACGCGAGCTTGTTCCTGGGCATCCCGCATGGTCTTCCAAACACTATCAGGAACCCTCGAGCATTGTCAGATATAACCCAAAAAAAGCAAAAACCGAGCTAGAGCAATATTCCAGTGGGTAGGAGGCAATTAGCCTTGCGTGCAGCTAATCCAGGATTAGTCCTTGGCACCCCAAATGGTTCCCCAAGCCTGCTAGGTGTGATCTGACCTTACGAGTTAAGTACTCAGACACAGCTAGGTATGGCCCAAAAAGCTGGACAGATCTTCGGGAGGCAAGGACCCATAGTTGTGATCCTTAAATACCTGCAAAGTATGGGCATTTTTTGGGGTAAAATTTTGGGGGGAAATGCCAGCCAAGTTAAGAACATTTATAAAAACCACATTTCTAAACAATATAGTAGTCCTGTTATTTCTGGAATCAGTAATTACCTCTCAAAACAATCACTGGTAGTCCCAGTTACCTTGCTGTAGTTGCGATTATATGAACCTGTTGGTTTGTGAGATTAAATATTTTCAGTACGAGGTCAGTGTTTTGCCTTGTCCACAGGCTGTCCTATTTTGACTATAGTCAAATGGTCCTAAATATTTTAAAGCTCAACTTTTGCTAGGTAGTACTGCAGTACAGCATTTACTTGCCTAACATGTAGGAAGTGCCAGGTTCAGTCACAAGCACCAGGAAACTTTTGGCACACTGCTTTAGGAATTGGCTGTTTCAAATTTCATATAGTATGTAATGATTCCCTATCAGTTAAGCAGTTATTAGCTTCAAGTTTACTGCAAATTTGGAATATTGAATTTGGAAAATAATAGGTAGTTGGGGGGGATCCAAGGTGACTTAAAGTGAGGGAATAAGAGTCCATAAATTCTAAATAAAAACAAGAAAGCTGTGTTAAAAACATGAAAATTTCCACTTTCGAAAAGCTAAGATTTCAGTGCTTAGAAGTTAATCAACCTTTAAAAGTCTACTTTGCATTTCAAGTCAAACATTTCAGAAGACTATTTGCTTTTGAAGTAACCTTGTTCCTAATAACTGGCTACGTGTTTTTGAAACTTGACTGTAAGACATTTATTAGGCTTCATGAAAAGTAGCTTCTATCAAATTTCACCTCTGGTATCAGCTTTCAAACTTGTCCAGATAAGCTTCGAAATGAGCCTTACGGAGCAATTCAAGTACTACTCCTTAATTAGGTAATACTCTGCAAGTTGATTTTGAAACCCAGTGGTTTCTAATCAGTTTCTGAAAGTCACAATATTATGTATTTTAGTGGGATCCAACTTTAAATTTCTTGTCATTTTTTTCTCTTTCCCTTTTGGTTCTCCTTTTTGTGGCCTGAGGTCATCAGTTCCTTGGGTACAATCAAAACACTTCCATCATGGCTACACTGAAGAGCATACTGGTTTGGATTGACTGGCCGGCCTTCTTCATCTCTTAGCCTACTAAAAACATCGTGATAAAGGTCATGCAGTTTCTGTTTCATTACGTTAATCGCTTTGTTATACTGGGCTCGCTCTCTTTTAAGGGTTTCCTTCTTTGCTTCTAAGCTACATACATCATCTTCTAGATTCAAAATTATGTCCAATTTGCGCTTACGACAGTTCTGAGCAGCAACTTTGTTTTTCCCCCTCCTCCTTATGTCGCGGATGAGTGACACCTGCAAATCTGTCAGATAGTACCTGCTCAGCATGCTGTTGAAAGAATCAACAGGCATACGGACAATTTCCTCCACAGAGAAGGGGATATGCAGAGCTTTAGCACGCCGTTCGTCACGGCTTAAGTTTCTATCTGTGTCATTGAGGTATTTACTCCTTATTCTCTGTGTCTTGCCAGGCCATGAAAAGGATTCAGAAGTGGATTCTAATGCATTTGACTCTAAGTGATAGGTGTGGTTGTGAAATACATGTTGAAATGCAAGGTCCCCATTAGGACAAGAGTTACTCTGGAGCTTACTTGGCTCTGGGTAGTAACCTCCCACAGCCCCTTCTACTTCTAAGTCATGATGATAAACAGATTCAAAGTCACTGCTATAGCCTATAGCTCCTTCATAGGTAGAGTGTGAGGAATTAGATTTGATGACAGAGGTGCTGTTGTGACTTGAATTTAAGGAAAGTCCAGAATCAGAATCTGGTTCTTCAAAAAGCTTAGAAGCTTCCATTAGATCAAAACCTTCTTCTGTAGCCAAGGACATTAAATTTATCTCATCAAATATGTTTGTATCCAGGTCACAATGAAGGTCTTGACTCGGTAGGTTCCGCATTTGATTTTCATCATAGGGAAAAAGCCCTGTCCAGTTAGTTGCAGGAAAAGCCTGTTCAGGATTGGTAGTTTGACAATTTAACTGTAGAAATGGTTCTTGCGGCTGTGAAATTCTTGCTGCCGCGTCACTTCTAAATGTACCGTCTGTTGGACAGCGCAGCATAGCTTCATGGAGACTCACGTCTTGACTTAGAGCCTGGCTAAAATTGATATTATGTGCTGAAAAATTCATGCCATCATTCATACTTCCAAGAGGAGGAATATCTCCTGGTGAGATGCCCTGAAAAGGGAAGGGAGGGAAAAGCACTTGAGATACATTTAACCCTGCTTGAGCAGCAGTCATAGTACCTAATGCGATGCTTAATCTTTCCTAACGTCAGTTATCCCCGAATACTGAGGAATATGTTGTTACGAACTTTTATAACAATGCATCTATTAAGACACATACTAATAGAAGAAAAAAAAGCTATGCCCAAGTGAAAGGGTTTCATATTGAGAAAGATATCAGGGGAGTCATTTTTCCTACAAGAATAAGAATAGAGGTCCCCAATTACCTCCAGTGAATTTTCAGACTGTGATGGAAACAACTGGAAAAAGTCTTCCAGAGAGAGAGGGGTTTCTGTTCCATTTGGATATCTCTGTAGAAAAACCAAAGGTGGCATTCACTTTAAAATTAGTGGTTATGTAAGGGTTTAAGCTTAATCACGATAGGATAACCTGCCAGCTCTGATCTCCATGCTCAAGTTTTATCCCCACTTTGAAATTTCACTTTTTTGTTTCCAATGTTTCTCTATCCTTAAACAAGAACCTTCAGCTCCAAGCTCCTCCCCATTCCTGCCCCAGCCATCTTCCATATAGTATGGGGCTGGTATTTAGTTAGACCTTATGCTGACACCCCAAGTTTATGTGAAATTGTGATAGACTTTTTTTGGATTTTTAGTTAATACTGTTGCTGTGCTGGAGATCAAACCTAGATCTCATGCATGCAAGGAATCCACTTTACTGGTGAGCCACACCCTGGCCCAATATGCATTTAGATTACCAATTTCTTAACCCATTATTTCCTGCCTTCTGGGTTTAGTTTTTCTTGTTGAAATAATTCCTTTGACAATTCTTTTTACAGAGGCTCTACTAGCTCTTAGTTTTGCCTCCTTGCATAAGTGATACCTAGGTAAGTATATCATTTTTAATGTTTTCTCTGGGTACACTGTCTTGACATGTTGGTATGTTTGCTCTCGGTTACATAACTGATATTTTTATTCCCCCAGCGCATACATGCAGCACAGTGTGGTTTTCTCTGTAGGGTGTGTGTATCAGTGAACTATGGTGCAGAGATTGTGCATTCATTCACAGGGCATGCATTTTACAACTTTTTGGCTCCATCAGTAGTAGTAAGAATTCCCCACTTAAAGATTGTGGTTTTTAAAAGGAGGGGTGGAATTTCCTGAACAGAAGAGCAGTGAGCACCTTAGCATGGGCTTAAGAGCTTATTTCCCATCTTCAACCCATTTCTCTTTTTGTCTTTTAACCCCAACACCACACAAAGTGTGTGCCCCGCCCACTTTGAGCCATCTCTCTTGCCTCTGGTTTCTTTTGTAGTATCGGAATCCAGTAGTACCTCTTTGGAGCATTCCAAGTTCTCATTTGAGTTTTCTCTCTATTCATTGAGTTTCTTTTGAGTTCACCATACGCAGAAATGTACCCATTATGTATTACCTGGATTTCTGGTATTTGTATATTATGGGGATTGTACATGTAGCATCACTCCCACCTCTCCTTTTCTACTTCAGGGCTTCCTGGGGTGTTGAACGTGATGTCAGGAATCAACATCAGGGTCTCAAACATGTGAAGCCCGTTACACCCTCAGGTCCCTGGCATTGTTTTGAAGCCTCACACCAGTTGGACTGTATTTGTATTCGTGTGTATGGAAGTACTTGGTTTCCTTTTTGCATGCTTCCAGGCTCATGCTGTATAAGGGCTTTCTGTGTCTATTTTGGCAGGGTTTATTAAATCGGATAACATTTCTTTCACTTCTACTGAAAAAATGTCTTTTGTTGTCTAATGCTGGATGTTTTTACCAGTTGGACTGCTATTTAAAATAGGGCTGGCACGGCATTTGCTTTGATCTCAGGCACCGTATAGAGCACAAACCAAATACATGACTTCGAATTTGGGGGTTTGGGGGGGGTGACACACCCAGCTGCTCAGGGTTACTCCTCGCCGTGCTTGGGGCACCCTATGGGATGACCAGGATCAAACCTGGGTCGCTGCTTGCAGGGCAAGCGCCATACTTGGCTGTACTATCACTGTGTCCCCAGAATGATTTCTACTTTTTAAATAAATGTTGCTAATCAAGATGTATTTCATTCAATTTTTTTTTTGCCTGTTTTCCTTTCTTTAGTACCCCTGGACACACCTGGGTACATAGGAGATAAAAGAGATGGGAAGGTGGTCACTGAGTCTCATCAGTTCTAGATTTCACTGAGCTCCATTTTCCTCCAGAGTGTGGCCCCTACTGAAAGTGAGAACAATTTTACGCTTGATTTCCTACACCTTGACTAATCCATTTCTAAGGTAATTTTTTTCAGCTTGGGTACACAGATCTTGCATATAAAGAGCCGTTCTTTAAGGCATATTCCAGGAGCTGCACATGCTTTCCTGGGGCTAACATGGGAGTTACCCACTGTGAATACTGAGCTAAAACATTTCATATAAAAATCAAGTTCAGTTAGGGGCTGGAGCGATAGCACAGCGGGTAGGGCGTTTGCCTTGCACGCAGCTGACCTGGGTTCAATTCCCAGCATTCCATATGGTCCCCTGAGCACCGCCCGGAATAACTCCTGAGTGCAGAGGCAGGAGTAACCCCTGTGCATCACCTGGTATGACCCAAAAAGCAAAAAATCAAGCTCAATTAAATTTTCCAGGAAGTGGTATCTCGGTGTCTCCTCCTTCCCTCCCCATCTCCCTGTCTCCCTCCCTCTTCACCCCACCCCCACCCCCTCTGTGTCTCTCTCCTGGGGGGCTTCTTTTTGTGTTACTCTTGGTTCTGTGCTTGGGGATTGATCCTGGCGGTGCTCAAGGGCTGGGGATTGAACATGGGGCAGTGGTGTATAAAGCATCCAAAGTAACACTTCGGGCTGTCTTTCTGGCTGGAAAATTATGTCTGTTTCCTTTCTTTTCAAGTCAGACTTTCATATTTCTTCCTAAATTTTCATATAAAAGATGATCATACTTGAGGCTGGAGAGATGTACAAGTGGGTAGGGTACTTGCTTTGCATGGGGCTGACCCGGCTTTAATTGCTAGAACCCCTGAGCCCCACCAAGAGTGATCCCTAACCACAGAGCCCTGAATATTGCTGGGTATGACCCCAAAACAAAATAATCATACTTGGGGCTGAAGTGTTAGTACAGTGGGTAGAGTGTTTGCCTTGCATGCAGCTCACCTGGGGTCAATCCAAAAAACAGTATTAATAATCATACTTGATCCTTTTTCAGCCAAGACTTCTTTGTGGTTTTAACAGTTCAGAGTATTTAAAGTATACTTCAGACACAATGATCCCTGAGACACTTTTTTTAAAAAGATGAAACAGTAATATAAGTTTGTCCACAGTGAGAAAGTATTTTCAGATCAGCTATTCTACATACATTGTATATTATTAACTCATCTAGGCCTGCAGTAACAAAGAAGTGACTGTTACTGAGCAAATGATGTCACCTGTCTCAGGTATCCTTGCATGTTTGTCACTGAAAGACTTTGAAAGAACGCAAATAAACACCAGCGATTTATGATCATGGACAACTCACTTCTTTTTTATTTCAACACAAATGGTAAAAGTAAAATCCCAGAAATTAGTAGAAGGGTATCTTCTCAGAAGCTCCTGTATGAAGTGAGTAGTTTGCAAGTCACAGAGATGTGTCGAGCTGAACTGGCTGTGATTTTTTTGTATCAGGGATGTTTTGTCTAATGTTTGATCTAATGTTTCATTACTATTAAATGAGTGCCTGTTGCAGCAGTCGGTTACTAAAGGTGAGTCAAACTTAAGTGAAAACAGTTCCTGGCTGGGGAAGGTAACTCGGTGGTAAAGTGCTTGCATTGCATGTGTGAAGCTCTGGGTTCCATTCCCAGCAATGGCGCAAACAAAACAGTGTTTCACTGAGAAGCCTAATGAGGAAGGCCAAAGACAAACCCAAAAGAAAAGTGAACTAATAGCATAAGTTTTATACAATAAAGTGGTAGACTGGGGCACTCAGCTCAGTTAGAATGTTTTCTTCAAAATAAATACAGGGTATGGCCAGGTAAAGGGGATGCTGGGCAGTTCCTGGCACTACATTTAAAAGGTTTCTTCAGGGTACTGGAGAGAATACAACAGTTGCATACGGCCAACCCTGTTTCAATCCCCATCATCCCATATTGATCTCTTGAGACTTGAGAGGAATAAGCCTTGAGCACTTACCCAGCTCCAAATAAAGCACTCAATCCCCTCTGTCCCCCTACCCCCCCAAACTGCCTGAGTATAACTGCCTGAGTTTCGAGGAGCTTATCTTTGGGGGAGAATGCCAAGGAGCTCACGGTAAAGCACTGCAGTGGGAACTACTCACCCACACACTAGGAGCAGTCAGGAAGGGAAATGGGGGTGCTCTCAGGACAGCCAGCGCCTTTCAGGGTAGGATGCCCCAAGAAAGCGGAGATGGAAGTGCCAGTCAGATGGGAACCAGTCTGGCAGCTCATTGCCTTCCGTGACCCTCCCCAGCATGCCCCAAAGGACACTCATGTACAGGGAAAAGGGAGAAATTGGGCACACACTTCTAATTCCAGCAAGCTTGGGAGTGGCAGCAAATGGCTGGAGAAAGGGAGAAGTTGCACTTAAGAATTTGGAGAATTGTGCAATATTACCTTTGCTGCTCTGAGAGCAGATCCTTCCTATCTGGAAGTCATGGCTCCTGCTTCACCTAAGACTTCACCTAAGGTGTGCAGGGAAAAACTCGTTTGCCCAGAACAGGTCAGAACAGGCTGGGCGGGGGGGGGGGGGGGGGGGGGGGGGGGAGGGGGGGGGAGGGGTGGGCACAGAGAACAAAGCAGTACTCTGGTTCACCCATCAGTCTTGATGGCCCAGACGGTGCTCTCCCTCCTCAGAGGACAAGCAAGGATCTCCCCAAACACTCCAGGCTGAAGCAGCAAGTCTCACAAACTACCTGGGCAAGACCTGTCAGGAGGATACACCTTTCAAAATGATTAGATTTGTGGAATCTCCAGGCTGATCATGACTGTTTGTGCCAGGCTTGTCAGCAAGGATTGCAACAAGACTGAGCAGAAACTGAGGTATGGGGGAGGTGAGACACTAGCTCAAGTAGCACAGGCCTAATGTGTAGAAGCCTCAGGGTCCAGCGCCATTCTCCACATAGCTACTCGGCACCAGCACCCAAGCACTTCTGGCCTAAAGCACCTCTGCCAGCCTCCCCCCCAACCCCCACTTTGGGGTGCAGTGCCTATAAACTGGCAAATGACTACTATGGCCCAGTGAGAGGGGGCAGGGGAGCGTAGGCTGCAGAGAGATTTCCACCCCCACAGCTTGGCTCCTGGGCTTCATTTCCTGCATCTCCTCTAATCACCAAAGAGATGTGGTCAGACACCAAGGAGCCAAGGAGGCCCCCTGGGGCGGCCTTAGTCTAGGGCTCCTGGAGTCTGTCCCATAAGGGAATGAAGAGTGGGGGGGAGGGCAACCTGCCTGCAGGCTCCCCTGGCTCACTTTCAACCTGGCCACCTGGCTTGCCTCGGGTGGCTGTGAAGATTCCTGGGGTGGGTGTCTCGTTTTCCCCTACCACTATGGCACATGCAACTCCTCAAACTGAGTCTGGGGGCCACACGTGGCAGTGCTCAGACTTAGTCCTGACAGGCCGAGGGGACCATATGGGATGCTGAGGATCAAGCGCAGATCAGCTACATGCAAGGCATGCACCCTACCCACTGTACTACCACTTGAGCCCTAGTGTGTAATATATGTTCATTGTATGGGCTTCTTCACAAAACATTTTCATAGGTGAGATCTGCTTACTGCAGAGCACACATATGCAAAACTTGTCAAAACCCTGAAATCTGCAATAAAGTCAAACTGTATGGCTGAAAAGCTGACCTGCTTACCTCACTTCGAGATTCAGCAGGTTTTTCTGTGTCCCGGTCAGGTTTATCTGTTGTTTTATTTTCACCTTCATTCTTCTGTAATAGTGGTTTCTCCTGGGCTAAGGTCATTTGCTCATCTTCCTCCTGCTGGGAATTGTGATCCACTGTTTCTTGCACCCCATTCTCCTATAAAATAAAGCCAATAGATACTGAACAATCCATATTTTATCCATATTTTAAAAATCCATATTTTATCAAGTAACTCAGACCTTTTAGAACTTGTTTTGTTTTTTGATTACACAGCATTCAAGGAATCAGACAGTGCTGGGAATCGCACCCAGGCTCCAGCTCTGGCATCCTGCAAGCAGTGCATGCTCTGAGCATGTGAGCTGTCTCTCAGGCCTCACAAATTCTTTTTTTTTTCTTTTGGATTTTGGGCTACACCCATTGGTGTTCTGCTCAGAGATCACTCCAAGGTGTGCCTTGGACCAAGCCTAGGTCTGTGCGTAGAAGGCAAACCTCTTGCCCACTGTACAGTCTCTCTAGCCCCAATAATTATTTTAACTTTTTTGCACATAGAAGGTCCTGAGTTCAATCCCCAGCACCATAGAGGGTGGGAAGAACGGAGAAAGAAAAAGGAAAAGAACGGAAAGGGATGCGCTCCAATTTTATATCTGTTTTGTGGCTATGCCTCAGTCTTTAAAGCTCCATGTGTTTTTCAATATCAACCAATCATGAGGGCTGGAGCGACAGTACATCTTGCACATGGCTCAGTCGCTGGCACCACATGTGATTTCCCTGAACACCATCAGGTATGTCCCCCACCCCCGCAAAAAAAAAAAAAAAGAATTATGAAATAAGGGTGAGTTTTCTGTCCCATTTTTCTTAACTCACTATTTTCAGGCTGTTCTAATGTGCATGATTTAAATAATGTGCATGTAGAAAGCCCGAGTTGCAAAATTGATTCAATTTAGAAATCAGTGTTACCAGCAGGCTGTTTTAATTTACTTTTCGGTTGAAAACTGTTAAGTACCTAAGCTGGGAGAAAACACTGATTCAACAGGCATGAGGCTGGAGCACATGGAAAGATGCAGGAAGCCTGGGGCTGATTCCCAGCTCCGCCTGAGTTCCCAGCAGCATAGCCATGAGTAACTTCCCCAAGCACCACCCTGGGGGGTGGGTGGGTAGATGTAGAACACAGCTGGGTATGGTCCCCTCCCACCTGCCTGCCAAAGACACAGTAATCTGGAAAGTTGTATTACATGGTATTAACGGATTCTTTTTGAAAGGAGTGATAGTAGGGACGAGATAGGTATAAAGAGATGATCTCACTTTATACTTCCTCTTTTGTCTGTTGTACAACAGTTACTCTCTGAGGTGCTAGGAATTGAACCTAGGCAAGGCAGATGCTGTGAGCGACATCTTAAGCATAAATACACAAATGTATTCTTAAAAAATTAATGTTACCCCATCTTCATAGATATTCTCCATAGTTTCAATTCTGCTTACCCAGATGTTTTTCTACCATTTAATTTACTATTAACTGAGTGGACTGAAACAGCAAAATGTCTAGAAGTCTTCTGAACACTGAATTCATTAGCATTACTATATACTGTACACGGTGATATTCCAGCTGTGCTAGTAAAAGCTCTAATTTCCCGTCCTCTAAACACCAGGCCTTCTCAAATTCTTTCAGTCTCTTTTTGTTGATGTTTTGGTTTTTTTTTTTAGCACCATCCAGCAGTGCTCCTAGCTCTGTGCTCAGGAATCACTGCTGGAAGGCTTGGGGGATCATATGGGGTGCCAGCGTATTGAACTCAGGTCGGCTGCCAGCAAGGCAAGTGCCTTACCTGCTGTACTGTCTATTTTTTTAATTTTTTTTTAATTTCTATTTTCTTTAACTATGGGGCAAGGCCCACTAGTGCGCAAGGGCTACTCCCTGCCCTGTGCTTGAGGGCTGGGGGACGATGCAGTTCCAGGAACCAAACTTGGGGTGCCTGCACACAAAGCATATACTCAGCCTGTTGTGTTCTCTCTCCAGCCTACAAAGAATCAGTCGTTAAGTTTTCTTTTCCAGCAATATAGCACAGTGGACTAAAACTCAAGGACAGCCCCACCACTTCCTTCCCATCCCCATCACTGACAGGTTGCAAAGACACACATGGGCTGGAGCAATAGTACAGCGGAGAGCTGGGTTTAATCCCCAGCACCACACACCTGTTAGCTGCCAGGAGTGATCCCGGAGCACAGAGCCAAGTGTCAGCCCAAGCACTGCCAGGTGTGGCCCCCAAAGGAGAGCACAAAAAGACAAAAGAAGCTGTGCTTAAGGAAATGAAAATCCACAGATCACAGTAAAAGGAGAGAAGCAGCAAGAGCAGAGAAAGGACAGTGATGGGCTGGTGACCGGCTGGCTTGGCCTACTTGCCTCTGTCCACTGTACTTGACTCAGTCTTGACTCTGCACATTGCTCTCACCCTGCCTCAGTCTCTCCATCTGTGCACTTCACCCCAACAATCCATCTCCTACTTGCCTACCCTCTCATCTCTGGCTACCTACTGGGAAAGTTTCTTTCATAAAAAAAAGGGGGGGGGGGGGCTAGAGTGATAGCACAGCGGGTAGGGCGTTTGCCTTGCACTCAGCCATCCCAGGTTCGATTTCCAGCATCCTGTATCGATCCCCGAGAAACACCAGGAGTAATTCCTGAGTGCATGAGCCAGGAGTAGTCCCTGTGCATCGCTGGGTGTAACCCAAAAAGAAGAAAAAGGGGGGGAAGGGGGGGCCACAGGTAATTTGGGCCACACCTGGCAGTGCTCAGAGGCTACTCCTGGTTCTGTATTCCAGGTTTCTCCCAGTGAGCTTGGGGGACCATATGGTACCTGGGACTGAACCCCCAATAGGCGTGTGCAAGGCAAGCTCCTCCTCCAATTGGGTCATTTTCATCTTCGCATTATGACACTAACACCTCCCATCTTGAAAGCCCTGTCCCTTGGTCCCACATAACTCTTCAGCTCTCAGCCTATATTTCTGCTACCCTTTGGCACAAAACCCTGCAGAATGGGCTGGAGAGAGAATCCAGAGTTGGGGCGGTCGCTGTGCAATTTGATGTGATCCCCAACATGACCAGGTATCCTGAGCAGAGCTGGGAGTGTGACCATCACTGCTTGGTGTGGTCCAAAACTTGTCCCTCTCCCTAAACACAGTCTCCAAAGAGACCTCTGGGCTGTCCCACCAACCAATGACAGGGCTCGCCAGGATTTCCCATGTAAGTGCTCTGCAGTCAGCATTTCCCTTGGCTGGGTTCTTTGGCAGCGGTCTGGCTCTCCCTGTTCTCCCACTTCCTGTTTCTTTGGCTGTTTTCTCGCTTCTACACATAGCAGGGCCCCCAGGCGGCAGCCCCAGGGCCCCTTGGTTCTCCCTTGGTTCATTGGCTGATTCCCACCATAGAACTGAGCACCGGCTGATGGCCCAGCAAGTGAGTTCCTGCACTATCTCCCGCTGCCGCCTCCAGGGCCTGGCACTGGGGAAACTCTCTACACTCCTGAATATGCTGGCCTGAGATGGGAGAGATTCAGCCTCCTGTGGGAGAGACTGCCTCACTCCCGCACACGCACACAGGGACGCCTGCCTGAATGTGGAAAGAGGGAGAGATGACTGGTCATAGTGCAGTTTCATCTGTTAAACCTATTAACAGATGGGTGGAGCGATAGCACAGCGGTAGGGCGTTCGCCTTACAAGCGGCCAACATGGTTGACCTGAGTTCGATTCCTCCGCCCCTCTCGGAGAGCCTGGCAAGCTACCGAGAGTATTCGATATGCCAGACACAGTAACAACAAAGTCTCCAATGGAGACGTTACTGGGCCCGCTCGAGCAAATCGACGATCAACGGGAGGGCCTCGAGCAAACCTATTAAATCTGGGTCCAGAGAATAGTACAGCAGCCAGGGCATTTGCCTTGCATGCAGCCGACCGCCTGATCACCGCCATGAGTGATTTCTGAGTGCAGAGCCAGGAGTAACCTCTGAGTATCACCCCAGGAGTGACCAAAAAAGCCACAAACAAAAGCCTGTTAAATCCAAATTCTGGATGGATTCATGATCTCTTATTTTTTTATTCCTCTGGTTTTGGGGGCACACCTGGTGATACTCAGGGCTTACTCCAGGTTCTGAACTCGGAAATTACTCCTGGCGATGCTCAAGGGACCATATGAGATGCTGGAGATCATACCCAGGTTGGCTGTGTGCAAGGCGAGTGCCCTACCTGATGTACTATGGCTCTAGCCCCTGGATTCATGATGTCTTATGAGTTGCATCAGTAACAATCCCCACACACTGAGCCAGGATGAGCACTGAAGCCCCATGGAGCTGTGATCCCAAAACAAAAAGTAAAGACAAGAACTAAAGACAGATACATTTTCTATGGCCCAGAATTTATGAGATGAGAAGCAGAAACCTAAAGGTTAAAAATTCTATAATAATGGATCCTATCTTATTATAAAAGAATCAAGTCTGTTAAATATATAAATAGTAAAGGAGGGGAAAAGAAATTTCTCCATAACAGGGGAAGTTAATTATAAATACAGAAACAGAATGATGAAGTTAGAAAATCATTCATGAAGTGCAAACTAAGGAGAGTGAGCATTTGATATTTAGAGCCCTAATTCTAACCTGGTCAAGTCAAGACATTCTGAACCTAACAAACACAATTTCATCACTGAACCCTGACCCTCTCCCTAACAATGAGCTAACAATCACTGGATACCAATTCTGACGTTATTCCTAACAACAGTCCTGTTACTGTCACTGTCCTCCCATTGTTCATTGATTTGCTCGAGCGGGCCAAATAACGTCTCCATTTTGAGACTTGTTACTGTGTTTTGGCATATTGAATACGTCACGGATAGCTTGCCAGGCTTTGCCATACGGGCAAGATACTCTCGGTAACTTGCCAGGCTCTCCTAGAGGGGCAGAGGAATCAAACTTGGGTTGGCCATGTTGGCCGCTTGCAACGCAAACGCCCTACCCACTTAATCCGAAATTTATAATTGCTTTTCTTTGGGGGCCACATCCAGGGTGGTCACCGGCTGTTCTGGGCTCAGTGCTCGGGAGCTTATATGGTGCTGGGGATGAACTCCAGGTCTTTGGCATGAAGAGCATGCCTCCTAGCTCCCCATCTACCTAGCCCTGACACCTGACCCTAACTCAAACACTAATCCTAATCTCAAACTTAGCCTAACCTGGGGGGGGAGAGCAGGGGGGAACTCTGATGCTTATCAAGATACTGCTAAGCTCACCACATACTGGGGCTGGAGTGATAGCAGAGAGGGTAGGGTGTTTGCCTTGGACGCGGCTGACCCGGGTTTGATTCTTCTGTTCCTTTCGGAGAGCCCGGCAAGCTACCGAGAGTATCCCACCCGCATGGCAAAGCCTGGCAAGTTCCCTGTGACGTATTCAATATACCAAAAACAGTAACAAGAAGTCTCACAATGGAGACGTTACTGGTGCCCACTCGAGCAAATTGATGAAAAAGGGGAGGACAGTGCTACAGTGCTATCAAGATACTGAAATAGTGTCAACCACTGTAGATATGGCTCCTTGTTGATTCCCAGCACAGCAAACGAAACAACTAACTGGATGACTTGTTACTTATAACAAGAACCTTGTAACACAAGAGACTAGGGGTTCAAATCTACCATCACAATCTGGAGATAAACCAGCCATTGAAAGAAAGAGTATAAAGCACACCTCTCCTTCTGTGGGATTCCTATTCCCAAATTACAATGTTGCTGTCATCGTAGGAACATGGAAGAAGGAGAAGAGAGAACAGTGGGCAAGACTGCTTGATCTGTCCCCATTGGGACCTCAGTTGAAATACTGGCACCGCAAGGCCCCCAGAACACTGGATGCCTCTCGCACTGCCACGCCCAAGCCCGTTGCTAGTGCTGACCAGCGAATCCACCGCTCAGCAGAGGTGGCCACAGACCCCTGAGGCCACTGCCTGGGAACTTCATCCAAACAAAAGGACACACAAAATAAAAAACAAACCGGCCACTGTTTTATAAAATAACCGATACACTTCCGAAACATAAAGGTCACAAAATACCAAGACTGGAGGACACTTGCAGATTCAAGACAGCTGCAAGAGATTTGCCCACTGAGTGTAGGATACCCGGTCAGCAGGTCAGAGGCTGAGCTGAGTGGGCCGTAGTGGGAATAGTTGCAGAGGACGTTACGGGGGCCAGAGAGTTGGTCTCAACACAGACAGATCAGATCTGCGTTTCTCAGACAGCTCACCCCAGGGGCCACAGTGAAAATCCTAAATGGGGAACTGCAGTCAAAGGCAAGGGGGCCAAGAGGACCGTACAAGGGTGAAGGTGCTTGCCTGGCATGTGACTGGCCCTGCTCCCATCCCCAGCATTGCCAAGAGTGACTGTCCCCTGAGCGGAGCCAGGAAAAGCCCTGACCATGTTCAGGTGTGACCCCTACTCCCGACATCAGAAACAGTTAAATGGGGTGAAATGTTCACAATATATAAATCTGGGTAAGGATTACTATTCTTGCATATTTTTGTGGGGTTAGGGTGTTTTGGGGCCACACCTTGCAGTGCTCAAAGCTTAATCCTGGCTCTGACTCAGGGATCACTCCTGGGAGGGCTCAGGGGACATGTGGGATGTTGTGGACCGAACCAGGTCAGCTGCATGCAAGATAAGCATCCTGCCCACTGTACTCAGGTCCATCCTATTCTTGCATATTTTAAAAGTTTGAAACTACATATAACTAAAAAATTACCTTAAAATTAATTAACTTTGGCCAACATAGCAGGGGATTACCCCAGAACTATTTTTTCATTAGATTTTCTTTGAACAGAGATTTCCCCTAAAGTGTATAGTTTTTATTTTATTTTATTTTTTTGCTTTTTGGGTCACATCCAGCAATGCTCAGGGGTTACTCCTGGCTCTGCAATCAGGAATTACTCCTGGCGGTGCTCAGGGGGCCATATGGGATGCCGGGGATTGAACCCAGGTTGGCCGCGTGCAAGGCAAATGCCCTACCCGCTGTACTATCACTCCAACCTGAATAGTATATTTTTAATGATTTTTACCTCTTCTTTCCCAACATTTATATTTCTCCCCCCGCCCATTTTTTAAAAAATTGTTCGGGGGCTATAATGAGTTGTGCTTGGGGGCTACTCCTGGCTCAGTTTCTGGGTGTCACTCCCAGTGGAGCCCAGAGGGACCATGTGATGCTGGGAAACAAACCCAGGCAAAACACGGGCGGGGCCTGCTAGCTCTTTCTTCCGCCCTCACTTCCTTCCGCCTTCACTTCTGGTCTCGTACTCCTTTCATCACATCGGCGGAAATGTGTGCAGTGGCAGTGGCGATGCCTGATGTTGAAACCCCGATGCTCCCTTCATTCTTCTCCCTGCACTCTAACAGCAGCTGCGGGGCCTGACTCCCACTCCGACCTTCCCTCTCAGAGTGAGCACGGGGCACAGCCACCAAGGGCTCCTCGCCTCGGCCTCGGACACAACAGCAGCTGCATCCTGTGCTTCTGACCAACGGGCTATCAACCAGAGGTTCCCAACCTCCTCCAGACATTTCAGTAACTCACTCCAGCACCCCCTAGAATTTGGTGGGGATTAAGGGGAATACAAGATTACTGGCTTGTTTTAACTTCTGGGGGTCATTTGAGGCCATACCCAGCCAGTGGTATGTGGAGGCTGGTGCTCCTGGTTCCAGACTGGGTGTTATGCCCGGAAGGCAGCAGTCGAACCCGAGCCTCCAGCATGCAAAGCCAGCCTCACCCACTGAGCTCTCCCCACCAGCCCTTCTGTGTGTGTGTGTGTGTGTGTGTGTGTGTGTGTGTGTGTGTGTTGGGGGTATCACATCCTGCAGGGCTTACTCCTGACTCTGCTCAGGGAGCATGCCTGGGGGTGTCCTGGGGACCAGATGAGGTGCCAGGCAGTGCCCGACCCACAATCCACTGTGCTATCTCTCCAGAGCCTCCTGCCAGTTCACTTTAAAAGGTTGCAGTGAAGGATCAGCTCGCTTTGGGCCGTGGGAAGGTGGGAGCTCCCCATCCATGCGAGGCAGGCTCTCAGCGCCTCGGCAAGCCCCCCATGCTGTCAGTGCTCCCAACCCCATGCTTTTCGGTTTGAGGAGGCAGACCCAACAGGACTTCCAGGGTTTTTATGGAAGCTCCCATAAAAGGCATGGCTGGTGCTTCAAAATCTTCATTCATTTTCTCACCAACCCAGAAGTCTTGGCAGTGGGGTTGAAACCGCCCTCGCTCGCTCTCCCTGTCTTCATTCTTTGGAGCTTTCCAAGTTACCTCGTTAACACAGACCAGGTGTGGTTGCGGGTTTTTTGGTTTTGGGGCCATACCCTGTGGTACTCAGGACTTCCTCCTGGTTCTGCATACAGCAAGCAATCAGTCCAGGAGGGCCTAGGGGACTACAGGGGTGACCAGGATTGAATCCCGGTTGGCCGAGTGCAAGGCAAGCACCCTACCCACTGTACTATCTTTCCAACCTTGCATTCTTTTGTTCTTTCCTTTAAATAAATAACAAGACATTTGGGACTGGGAGCAGCCTCAGAGGGCTAAAGCACTTGGGGTTTTTTTTTGTTTGTTTTTTTCTTTGTTTTTGGGTCACACCCACTGACCTGGTGATGCTCAGGGGATCATAAGGATGCTCAGGGTGATGCTCAGGGGATCATAAGGATAGCTGAAAATCAAACTCAGCTCTTCCTTCCGTCCTTCCACATGCAAAGCGGATGGTCTGCTGGCTATACTATGGGCTCAGGCTCCATGCAGCACATGTTTTACAAGTGGGACCTCCCCAGGTTCCATACTCAGCACCACATCATCCCCCATGCCCTGCTGGGAGTGCTCCCCTCCTCCCAATACAAGGAAAGCAACCTTTGCTTCCTGGTTCTGGAGCTATTTGAATAACCAGGAAAAAGATGGAGTATTATCACAGATGTTCCCATGGCTCCGGCCTGCAGGAAATGCCCAAGTCTTTAGGAAAAGGGGGTGGAGGCTTAATGGAGAGCAAGATCACAGTGCTCCTGACAGCCTTCTTTTGCTTTTGAGTTTCATGGGAACACCTGATGGGGGGAGGGTGGGGAGAGGTAAGCAGTATTTTGGGACCATGTGGTGCTAGGATTGAACCCGCGATGCCTGATTACAAAATGCCCCAACTCTATGAGCACCCCTGTCCCCCACCCGAATGGGGATATTTGTCATCTGTCACCAGTCAAGGGGATGGGTGGACTTCTGCTGGGATTTAACTCCAAATCATTTGCCAGTGACTCACCCAATCAGGACTGTTGTAAAAAAATGAAGGGGGCAGGGAGATCATTTTAAGGGCTAGTGGATCTGCTTTGCAAACTGGGGGCCTGGATTCAGTCCTTGGCATTTTTTTTTTTTTTTTTTTGCTTTTTGGGTCACACCCGGCGATGCACAGGGGTTACGCCTGGCTCTGCACTCAGGAGTCACTCCTGGCGGTGCTCAGGGGACCATATGGGATACTGGGAATCAAACCCGGGTTGGCTGCATGTAAGGCAAATGCCCTACCCACTGTGCTATCTCTCCAGCCCCGACATTGTTAATAATTCTCTGTGCACTGCTGGGTGCAACCCTTGAGCAAATGAGCCACAGTAGCCCTTGAGCATGCCCCCCCCCCAAAAAAAAAAAAACACATTTGCAACTAGCTCAGTCAAGTAGAAATACCCATTACACTGGTGAGAGGAGAATGTGGATGAGAGCAAAGGCAGCCAGAAAGAAGGAGGGCAGAAGTGAGGCACAGCAGGGAGTCGGGGCCTGCAATGGCTCAGATTCCAGAAGTATGGAGGAACGGTTGGTTGTGCTGAATGCTCACAAGTTACACAAGATACGGGCAGCAGAGCATCAACAGGATTTGGCAATCCGAAAGCCTCAGGCAGAGAGGAAACCCACCCTTAGACTGTGACTGTAGAACTGAGATTATCAAAGGGGACGGGGGAAGTGACCGACAAGGGGAGAGGTGGACCAGAGGGGTGTGGGGCTGAGACATCCTCACAGTGATGGATGTGCCGGCTGTGGCATGGGGTGGTAACACTACCCCCTGTCTCAGCATTATTGCAATCAAATTGATAGATTAAAAACAATTATGGTATATGGGTAGAAAGAAAAATGGAAGGAAGGAGAGGAAAGGTAGGAGGAAGGAAGGAGAGGGGAGAGAAGGAAGGAAGGAGCAAAGAAGGGAGGAAGAAAGGAGGGAAGGAAGAAGGGAAGGAAGGAAGGATAAAGGGAGGGAAGGAGGAAGAGAGGGAGGGAGGGAGGGAGGGAGATAGGAAGGAAGAAGGAAAGGAGGGAGAGAGGAAGAAAAAAAGGAAGGAGGAAGGAGAAGAGGCAGGGAGGGAAGGAGGGGGAGGAGGGAGGAAGGAAGGAAGGAGGGAAGGAATAAGGAAAGAAGAATGTAAGGAGGGGGGTGGGAGGGAGGGAGGGGGAGGAGGGAAGAGCGAGCTGCTGGAGGCCTTTGAAAACAATTCAGGTAGACGCCAAACAGTAGTAGTCTAGCAGGAGATGATACAGGGAGAACAGCTGAGGATGCTTTCATTGGGCCCGGCTCTTTCTCTTCTCATCTGCGTCCTGCTAAGAAGGCCAATGAGAGAAAGGTGGTTCTGCCATCAAGAGATGGCAAATTCCCTGGGGCCAGAGTGATAGTACAGTGGGTAGAGCATTTGCCATGCATGTGGCTGACCTGGGTTTAATCCCTGACATCTCAATCATATGGTGTCCCGAGCACCACCAGGAGTAACCCCTGCAGGGTGTGACCCAACCCCACTCCCAAACCTGCAAAAAAGAGAGAGAGAGAGAGAGAGAGAGAGAGAGAGAGAGAGAGAGAGAGTGAGTTAATACATACATCCTTATGTTGAGCGGGCTTCAAGCTTGCCCTCGGGGACCTGCCCTGAAGGCACCAGGCCCTGGGCACTCGAGGGTGCTTACCCAGGCACCGGGCCCCACCATGCTGTTTGTACCCCAGGAGGAAGAATCGACCCTTACAGGCTCCTCTTGTGTTTGTCCAGAAAAACGTCATGAGGATGAAGATTCATCAAACAAGCTTTGCGCACTGGCTGCCTGTGCAGCTGCCACTGCTGTAAAAGCAGCTGAGAAATGAAAGAAAAATCACACGGAGAAAGGAGGGGCTGGAGCCGTGCTGCCGGAGAGGTTTTAGAGGCTACCTGGGGCTAGAGAGACGGCACAGAGGTGCCTAATGCTTGGCATACACAAGCTCCAGCTTTGGTCCCCAGCGCTGCTTGGACTGGGGCGGAGATGTAACCAGGTGTGTCCCGAAACCAAAAAAGGAACAGAACAAACATTTCAGAGCCTGTCATTTTTTGTTTTGTTTGGGGGCCACACCCAGCCGTGATCAGGGCATACTCCTGGCTTTGTCCTCTGGGATCCCTCCTGGTGGTACTGGGGGGACCATATGTGATGCAGGGGAACAAACCCAGGGCAGCCACATGCAGGGCGAGCACTCGACTGGCTGTACTCTCTCTGGCCCCAGGGCACTTTTTAAAAAATTTGCTTTTGTTTTGGAGCCACACTGGGCAGTGCTCAGTGCTTACTCCTGGCGGGGCTTGGGGGACTCTATGGGATGACGGGGATTGAACATGGGTTGGCTGCGTGCAAGGCAAGTGCTCCCGAGTCTGTTTAGGAGAGGACAACAGCAAAGGGGGGTGGGGAAGGGAAGCGACAGTACAGTGGGAGGGAGTTTGCCTTGCGTGAGGCCGAACGGGGTTTGATTCCCGGCATCCCAATCCCTGGCAACCCATAAGGTCCCCGAGCACCGTCAGGAATAAACTAAGTGCAGAGCCAGGAGTAAATCCTGAGCATCTCTGGATGTGACAAAAAAAGAACAAAGAAAAAGAAAAAGGTAAGAAGGGATGGATTCCAGATTACAAGTGGCAGGACTGACTTTGGTTCTGTTTTTGAGTCACACCTGGCTTTGCTCAGGGCTTGCTCCTGGCAATGCACTCAGGAATCACTCCTGGTGAGACTTTGATGCCAAGGACCCAGGTCAGACTCATGCAAGATCAGCACCCTACCCACTGAGCTATCTCCCCAGCCCCGAGGCTGACTTTTTGGAAGAAAATAATGAAAATATCGTTTTTTTTGTTTGCTTGCTTTTTGGGTCACACCCGGCGATGCACAGGGGTTACTTCTGTCTCTGCTCTCAGGAATTATCCCTGGCAGTGCTCAGGGGACCATATGGGATGCTGGGAATTGAACCCGGTCGGCTGGGTGCAAGGGAAATGCCCTACCTGCTGTATTTTCCAGCCCCCAAGAAAATAACTTTTATTTCAAGACAAGAGTGTTTGCAAGAGTATATCTGAGGAATTTGGCAGCTGAAATAAATACTGACCTTGTCTTACTGACAGGGGTCTAGGGTCCTCGCCAGCAGGTCACCCAGAGGTGCGTAGGATCCAAACCAGAGCCCTGTGCCCACCTGGCATACACTACACCCCTCTAGGCCCTCCAGTCCCATTTTTTATGGGTATTTATTTATTAATTTTAAATAAGAATGAATAGACCAGACGGTACAGAGGCTCAGGTGTGCGTGCAGCTGATCTCAGTTAGATCCTGGACAACCCCTATGGTCCCCTGAGCACAGAGGCAGGGGCAGGTCTTGAGCACTGTGAGGTGTGCCCCCGCTCCGAACAAACAAATATTGAACATTAAAGTGGCTGTAAAATTTGTCCACGAGTTAGTTGGCATTCTAGTCTTTGAGTGTGTGGGGGGGGGGGATCCGAAGCCCCTGTCCTGGAAATGGGGCTGAACTTAAGGATTGTGGCTCCGAGGGACCCTGGAGCAATAGTTCAGCGGGTATGGCACTTGCCTTGCATGAGGCTGACCCCAGCATCCCGTATGGTCCGCCGAGCACTGCCAGGAATAATTCCTGAGTGCAGAGCCAGGAGTAACACCTGAACACTGCCATGTGTGATCCCACAACCAAAAAACAAAAAAATAGAACTGTGGCTCACAGAAAGAGGATCCTGTGGAAGGCAGGGCTTCTGTGGCAGGAACTCTTGGAAGGGGGCCAGCCATGGTGAAACTGTTAGATGACAGAAAATCAACCATAGGGCTTGTACCGCTTAAGTCCCGAACTAGAAATACAGCAATCTAGAGAAGATACTTAAGGATTGGGGCTAGAAAGATAGTACAGTGGATAAGGCACTTGCCTTGAATGCATTTGACCTGGGTTTGATCCCCGGCACCCTACACGGTCCCCTGAGCACCTGCAGGAGTGATCCTATGTGCAGAGTCAAGAGTAACCCCTGAGGATCACCATGTGTGGCCCCCCTCCCCCCAAACAAAACAAAACAAAACAAAAAACACTGCAGGATTTCTGGTCCACGAATACTACAGGATATTAAGCTTATAAACCGTGTAAAGCTTCTATTGAATTTCGGGACATTTTGTTATGCCCGTTGGATAATGAACACACACATTTAAAAGGAGCTTCTCTTTTTCATCTCTTTATTGTATCATCTATCCAGCATTTTGCAGGAATACACATGAATGATTCCTGAGGTTCCTTAAAAAAACACACACACACATCTGGATGGGGTTGAGCAGATGGCTCACTGGGCTGAGGGTAGGCTTTGCATGAGGGAGGCCTGGGTTTGACTTTGTCTGTTGAGGGGGATCTTTCTATTTTTTGGTTTGGGCCGTACCTGACAATGCTCAGGGGTCACTCCTGGCTCTGAGCTCAGGAATTACTCCTGGCAATGCTCAGGGGACCATATGGGATGCTAGGGACCAAATCCAGGCACAGGTGCCTGATCTGCTGTACTATCACTCCAGTTGGTCGCTTGTTGGGAAGTCTTTTGGGAAACCAGCATTATGACATGAGTCACTCCTGGCAGTACTGGGGATGGAGCAGAGGAAGTGAGGGAGGCAGGGAGGCAGGGAGGCAGGAAGGTTGGGAGGGAGGCAGGGAAGGAAGGAGGAAGGAAGGCAGGCTGGGCTATGTCTCTGGCCCCACAGTCTCTTTAGAAAGCAGCGAGGGCCTACAGCACTGGGAATGTCACCTATATGGCAAGGGGCCACAACAGTCCTGACCTGGACAGCTCAGGTCCCAAACTGGCTGAATGAAAATTCCATTTCTCCCAGCTGTGTGACCGTGACCCTCAGTCTCCCAGACGGGGAAATGAGGATACTATTTTCTAACTCACATTTTTAAGGAAGTTTGTTGTGGAAAAAAGCACCTCATACATATTAAAATGCTATGGAGCTATTAATTACTACTTTTCCTACTGCTCTTGGGGTCGGAGGAGTTGTAATTAATGACTAACCGCTGACAGCCTGATCAGAATGTCCAGGAAGAGCCATACCAGCGTGGTAAGCCGTAATTACCATCTCTTCAGGCTCTTCCTGCTCTCCACAAGGGCACATGGAGCTGAGACAGGATGTATTTTACAAGCACAGCTGTACAGAGCACAGAGTCACAAACTGTCCGTGGTCTTTGTTTTGTTAGGAGGGGTCATGCTCCAGGTGCTCTGAGTACTCCTGGCTCTGTGCTCAGGGCTTACTCCCGGCTCTGTGCTCAGGACTTACTCTTGGCTCTGTGCTCAGGGATCCCTCCTGATGGGTACTCAGGGAAGCAGACATGGTGCAGGGAATTGAACCTAGGCCTGCTGTGTGCAAGCGAAGTGCCTTAGCCCCTGTGCCACCTGTCTGGCTTGAGGACCATGTTCTTAAAGAATGGGTAAGTTGAATCCATCATTATGTTACTTTTTATTTGCTTGTGAGTTGTCTTGTAGGCTGCGACTCAGTGGAAGTAAGGAGGGAGGGAGGGAGGAAGGAAGGGAGGGAGGGAGGAAGGGAGGGAGGGAGGGAGGAAGGGAGGGAGAGAGGGAGGGAGGAAGGCAGGCAGGCAGGCAGGCAGGCTCATCTTGTCTTAAGAAGCTGCTATAAACTTGTGAGCCGAGCACTTAACCACAACGAAAATCCTGGCGACAGAACTGACATATGCTAGACAGACCCTCGCCACCACAGCCATCCTCCACACAGACCCAGCACCTACTTGGGGGGGCCGGGATGGGGGGGGGGTCCCTTCTCGCCCACTGGCGTCTCCTATTTCTGAGCCCCCGTAGCCTTGTTGGCCTTTTCCGTGTCACACGTCCTATTCTAACCCAAGGTTCCGGGACCTTCTCTTCCTTCCCCAGCTGGGATCTGCTCAGCCGCAGGGGTGAAGGGAGACGCAGGGGTGAGGGGAGGCACGGTCAGGGAACTGGCGTGTGCTTCTCACACCGTGGGGGACCGTGGGGGTTAACCCTGGAAAGGGCCTGGGAACAGCCCGACGTGCTGCAAGGGGCCTTTCACTGATTCCTGGGTGGAAGGAAGTTGGGCCAGCTTTGACCTTCAGGTTCGGACACACCTTTGAAGACAAAGAACAGTGGGGTGCCGACCAGGAGGCTGACATCAGAGAGAGCCAGGGAAAGGCCCAAGAATCCTGGGGCCCGACCTAAGAGAAAGGAGGAGGCAGATAAAGGGAGACTGTGTCTGGTTTGGCCCGGGTGGATTTTAATAGCAGCTCAAGGTAATTATAGCTCACATTTATTGAGCACTTGCCGTGGGCCAGGTGCCACTTACATGATCTCACCAAGGCTGCACGGCCTCCCTATAAAGGTAGGCAGTGCTATTACCTACTTTGACAGAAGAGGCACAGAGAGGTTAAGCAACTTGCCTTAGGTCACACCGCCAGTAAGAGACAGACCAGGAAATGCCCACAGGCATGTCCACTTCAGAAGACTTGGTGGCTCAACCCCAGTCCTGGTGGGTGTCTCCAGACACAAGCGCATACCCCAGGCGCTGCTCTGCTGGCTGGTTCCACACCGGTTGGGCAGTGCGGGGGCAGAAGGGAGGCCAGGACACAGGTGCCTGGTGACCTAGGAGGGCAGAGTTCCTGGGAGCTGGGCGCTGGCACCGTCAGCCCAATCTCTCTACCCAAGCTGCTGCTCAGGTGGATTCTGCTCAGGGGAAGCAGGGGGGTCCCTCACTTCACCCCGACTCACTCGGCACGAGGGTAACCAGGGTGGAGAGAGCGGTCACTGCAGGGACAAAACAATGCTTTCTCGGCCCAGCTACTGGCCACACCAAAGTGAGGGAGGGTCTTGCCCGGGAGAACATGAGACCTGGAACGAGGGAAGAGAGGAGGAGCAGGGGCCACTCCCAGGCACTGCATGCACTCAGCCTGCTGGGTATTGCCCGGAGGGTTCCCAAAACCACAGGGTGTAGCCCAGATAGGAAAAGATCCATGCCGACTTTGACTTAAACAGAGGAGTTGTTCTCTCTCGGGGCCCACCTGCAAGGCTGGGTACCTGGGGAACCGTGAGTGTGAGAGCAAAAGCATAGTCACATCAGGCTTTCCTCCTCTGTAAGTCCATGCCAAGAGCTGGCAAAGTCAGAAGAAAGGATGCCTGGGATTTGTTGCCCAGTACACACAGATACACAGTCAGGAGCTGGGCACCGGAGACAGCAGGGCGGGAGCGAGGACAGAGTGGGGAGGCGCTTACTTGCCTCGAGCAAGCCCCACAGGGGTTCAATCCCTGGCACCACACAGGATCCTGTGAGCACCGCCAGGAGTGATCCCCGAGCACTGCAGGTTATGGCCCTCAAACAAGCCAACAAAAAAATGCTGAAGACAGGCGGGGCTTCTGTTGTCTCCTCTCCATTTCTCCACTTAGAATCTTGCTTGTGTGTGGAGCTAAGGGTCCTTCTACCATCTCTCTAGCCCCGTAAAACAATCTTAGAAGATTTTTTTTTGTGACACCCACATTCACTTTCTAGACTTAAGCGGCTAGACTAGAGGCTACACTCACTTCTGCAGGCCCCGCGGAGTGGAGGCAGAGCCCGAGAGGCAGGCACCAGGCATGACACCCACCACGAGGTCAGGGACAGGAGCGCCCTTGCCTCGGACACATGAGAAGACCCCTCCAATCTGCTTGTTTGCTTTTGTTTTCATTTGGGGGCTAAACCCAGCAGGGCTCAGGGATGACTCCTGTGCTCTGGCACTCAGGAATTATTCCTGGCGGGGTTATGGGACAATATGGGATGCCGGGGATTGAACATGGGTCAGCCACGTGCAAGGCAAGCGCCCTCCCTGCTGTACCATCACTCTGGCCCCTAGACCCATCCCTTCAAAGGTGCCTCCTGCTTCTCCAGTCCTTAGTATAGGCCATGAGGAAGACTGTGGGCTGGGGGTGCCCCTAAACATGCTCACTTTTCTTCACCAGTTGGGTGGGAGGTCACCCCGCAGGCAAACAGGCTCAGGGGTTCTCAAAACATATGGTTCCCTTTTATATTTTCGTTATGATGGGGCATTTCAAATAAAAACAGAAACGAGAATATGGTAAACTCTCCGTGGACCTGTCACCTGTTTCAACAATGGCACTGTTCTGTGTTTTGTTGTATTTGGGAGCCGCACCTACTTCTAGCTCAGGGTTTGGAGGGGACCGACTGCACTGGGGGTGCGCTGGGGCGGAAGCAGGGTCTCCGGCAGGCAAGCCTGTGCCCAGCCCTGAGTCACCTCCTGACTTTCTAGCATGGGAACAAGGGGTGGAGCATATCCAGAGGTACTCAGGAGTGCCAGGGACAAAACTGGGGTTGGCTACATTGCAAGACAGCTGTCTTAATGCAAGACAGGTGCCTTAATGCCAGTACAGTCTCTCTGGCAAGAAATATATATATATTTATATTTATATATACATTATATATTTATGTAACGATAGCACAGTAGGTAGGGCATTTGCCTTGCATGCAGCCAACACAGCCATCCCAAGTTCGATTCCTCCGCCCCTCTCGGAGAGCCTGGCAAGCTACCAAGAGTATCTCGCCTGCACGGCAAAGCCTGGCAAGCTACCCGTGGCATATTCGATATGCCAAACACAGTAACAAGTCTCACAGTGTTACTGGGCCCGCTCGAGCAAATTGACAAACAATGGGAGGACAGTGACAGTGACAGTGATTTATATATATAAATATGTATGTGTATATATACATATATACACATATATATTTGGTGTGTGGGAGGGAACACATTGAACCACACCCAAGAACGTTCAGGTTTACTCCTGGCTGTGCTCAGTGATCACTCCCGGTAGGTCTCTATGTGAAGCTGCGGTCAGCCCTGTGCCAGACAAATGCTGTAACTCTGTCTTCTCAGGTCTTGCTAGCCTTTTGTTTGGGGCTACACATGGTGTTGCTCAAGGGTTACTCCTGGCTCAGTGCTCAGAGACCACTCCTGGTTGTGTTTGGGGGACCCTCTCTGGTGATGGGGATCAAACCCTCATTGCTGCATGCTAGGCAAGTGCCCCGCCCACTGTACTATCACTCCAGTCCTATCATTTTTATGTCATTTTTATATCATCCAATTATGCTGGAGGATTATTAAGGCAGGATTTTTACATGTAGAGACATATAAACCTTAGTTGTAGGAGTGTGACAAATGGAGGTGCTATTTGACAAATCACCATCATAAAACATTTCTACCACATCAGCTAAGTTCTCTTCACTGATATATATATATATATATATATATATTTTTTGCTTTTTTGGGGTCACACCCAGCGATGCACAGGGGTTACTCCTGGTTCACGCACTCACGTATTACTCCCGGTGGTGCTCGGGGGACCATATGGGATGCTGGGAATCGAACCCGGGTTGGCCGCGTGCAAGGCAAACACACTACCCGCTGTGCTATCACTCCAGCCCCTCCACTGATATTTTTACCTTAGCTCTGCCTGGGACTTCTGAACAAGTTTTACTGTCATGGTGGGTGTTTCTCAGCAGTTCCCTGAGCCCCTTTCAGGGACACTGTGCTGCAGTCGGGCACGAGGTAGGGTTGCACATACAACCTACGCTCAGGCATGCCCCTTTTGGGAAGGTTTGGGGGGCACACCTGTCAGTGCTCAGAAATCACTGCTGGAGGTGCTCAGGGGACCCAGTGAGGTGCCAGGGATCAAACCCCATGGTCTATGAACAAGGCAAATACCCTACCTGCTGTACCATCACTCCGCCCCCTGGCACACATTTCTGCAGGCTGGTTCTGTGTTCACTATTCGCGTTTTCACGAGCTGGTGAAACAGCCAAGAGCTTCTCTCAGCCAACAGCCTGAGATGTGTTTTCAACTTCCCAGAGTCGCTGGAGCCCAAGCCTAAGCGATAGCCCTGACGCTGCTCAGTCCTTTTCTTATTCTGGGGCTTCCACGCACAGAGAGGAGGCCTTCTGGCCAGGCATCACTGGGGAGAGGGTCCCGGGGCTCAGCTCCTGCTGGGACAGGAACAAGACTGTCCAAAGGTCAGGAAACCGTGGAGCTCCAGGGTCCAGGATGGGATTCAACCCATCCAGGCCACACGATGCACTGACTGGTAATCCCAGTGACCGGTGACGGCGCTGGGTTCAAGTCGACTGGGCAAGGCTTCTTCCTTCGAATGGGTCTTCAGGGTCAGCCTCCTTCCCCAAATCACTCTTCAGAGTGGAGCGCAGGACCACAGCCATAGTCCTCCTAAGTCTTCCTGGTCATCTAAAGCAGAAACTCGCATCGCCCTCTCCCTGTCTGTTCAACCATTTGCAGTACATTGTCCAGGCACCCGCCCCCAGCCTCTCACACCGGGGAAAGAACATTCCTTCCTGCTGCACCAAAGCCAGTCCTAGCCTTCAGATGGTGTAAATCCCAGGGGACGCCCTCTACACCAGCATTTCTCTGCTTCCCGCGGCCCCCAGGGTGGTCCACGGGAGCCAGAGGTGGAAACCACGTGAAGGGGAGAGCCACTGGTGGGAAACAACTTTAGAATGGTTGGAAAAGGATTGAGAGGCTCAGCCAGAACACAGGCTGCTGGAGAGCAAGGCCAGCTCAGGGGCAGGGAGCAAGAGCAAAGCACCTGGGGGACACTCAGGCCAGGCCGGAAGCACGAAGGCCCTCTGTGTTTGCTTATTTGTTTTCAGACCATGCCCAGGAGCTCAGCGGGTGGGAGGTGCCATTCCTAGACAGTACCTGGGACCAAGTTTTGCATACACCTGGGCTCCTTCCTGTATGCAAAGTATGAGAAATACTAACATTTTAGGGACGTGGGGGAGAAGTGTCCACAACTAGTGATGCTTGAAGCTGCTCCCAGCAATGCTTGTGGGGACCAAGCCCACACTCAGCCCAGGAAGCCATCTCTCCGGCCCTGAAGTACTAACGTTTTAACATTCAGCTTAGGGGCTGGAGCAATAGCATAGCAGGTAGGGCATTTGCCTTGCACCCGGCTGACCCTGGGTTCAATTCCCAGGATCCCATATGGACCACTGAGCACTGCCAGGGGTAATTCCTGAGTGCAGAGCCAGGAGTAACACCTATGCATCGCTGGACTATTCAACTTAATGCCATTCTCATGATAATGAGGCTCTTCCAGGAAAGAGGTGAAAGTTCTCCTTTTCTGATTCAGAATTCAAGACTCAGAGACCTGCCCAGGAAGAGATGGAGGTGGAATGATGGGACGCTTCCTCAGTTCCAAGGGGCTTCAGCCATTACACAACTAAACACGAACTTAGGGGCTGCTATGAAATTATTTTTGCAGATGTGGTCTGCAGCTACAATCAACCAGACCACGGAGAGAGATTCTCTCCCACAATCCGAGTGGGCCTGGTCCAATCAGTTGAATGGTTTTACAAACTAAAGTGCAGTTTTCCTGAAGAAGAGGAATTCTGCCTCCAGCAGCTGCTCTTCCACCCACAGTCTTGTCAGACAATTCCTAGAAATGAATCTTTCAGGGGCCATGGAGAAGGCTCAAAGAGTTGGAGCACATGGTTTGCATGTGGCAAACCAGGCCTCTCTTTCCCTTCACGATCCTGAATCATTCACCAGGTGAGGAGCAGTTCCTGAGCACCAGGTGTGGGCCCAAACCACATGCCCTCTCAAAATCTTTCTTTTCAAAGCCCCAAACAGGGCCAGAGTAATAATACAGTGGGTAGGGCATTTGCCTTGCATGCAGTCGACTCAGGTTCAATCCCGTATGTTCCCCTGAGAACCACGTGAGTGATTCCTGAGTGCAGAGCCAGGAGCAGCCCCTGAGCATCACCGGGTATGACCCAAAAAGCTCAAACATGGGCGCTGGAGAAACAGTACAATGGCGAAGGCACTTGCCTTGTCTGCGGCTGACCTGAGTTGGATTCCCCTGAACTGCATATAGTCCCCTGAGTCCCACCATAAATGATTCCTGAGCACTGAGCCAGGAGTAACCCCCTACTAGCACTAGCCCAGAACCTCCCCTCCCAATAAAACACCAAACTACCAAATATATATTCATATATAATAGGTGCAAACTTTTGCTCTATCCTCTGAAGGACCCTGAAAACAACAGGAACCCAGTTCTTTATTTGGGAGCCACATTGGGTGAAACGGGTTACTCCTGGCTCTGGAATCACTCAGGAATCACTCCTACTGGTTCTTGGGAGACGATCTGGGGTGCTGGGTATCAAACCCAGGTCTGCTGCATGCAAGGCCAACACCCTCCCCACTGAACTATCTTGCCCCCAAGGGCCCATTTCTACCCAGCCTCAGAAAGATGCCAGGCCTCTACATCCAATAACTACCAACCCACCGACCTACAGCTCAACCCCAAACCACCCTGAGTAGTCAAGGGTCGGGGCCAGCCTGGAGCATCCTGAGGCATGACTCACACATGGGTTTCATGAAAGGATTAGGAGCTTCTATCCCAGCAGGAAGGAGGCTAGCTCCATCCGCAGCTCGGCTGTGGGCAGAAGGTCTGGTCCGCTTGGCTGTCAAACGGCTGCCTGGCCTGGTCTGGGCAAGGTCACTCCCCAGCTCTATAACTCGAGGCAATTCTCTAAACTCCACCATCCGCCTAATTACAAAGCCAACCCGAGAGGCTGCCTCCTGCAGCCCCCATCCACTCACGCTAGCATTAAGGGTGGCCCATCAGCATCCCCATCTGACCTACTTTCAGGCTGGAACTCTGGCCCTGCAGAATCCAGAGCCAGCCCAGCGCCTGGGTCACACAAGCTGCCGTGGAAAGGACAAGGAGGAGGCCTGGCCTAGAGGACTGGTCTCTTCAACTCGGCCTCCTCCCGTGCCTGGCTCCCGAGGACTGCCTGTGGGGAAAGCAAAGAGGCGCGTTCACAGCTGAATGGAGAAGCTGCCGCAGCCCGGATCTGCATGCCGCATCTACTGCGGAAGGGGCAGGGGGCAGTGGGGCTCGGGAGAGAGAACAGGAAACGTGCGTGGCTGAGATGAGTCTGAGAAATTAATGTCAGGAGACAGGAGGCGTGAAAGGAGAGAGAGTCGCTCTGTGCTGAGGGAAGAGAGAGGGAAGGAAGCGCTGGGGAGAAAGCACGGGATCATCCTCACGAAGACAGCTCAGGTTTGCAGGCAGAGGCCCAGGTTTGATCCCTGTCCTACATGGTCCCCTGAACAACCTCCGGGTACGGTACAAAAACCAAACCAGAACAGGCCAGAAGAGCTATCTAGCTAGAGGATCGGCAAGTGGTCACTTAAGGCGGCCGTGTCACACTGGTCCCAGGGAGGCTTAAATGAACCAATTATCAAATTGGAGGAACCGGAGACCTAGTACCCGGGTTAAGACAATGGTCTTGATGTTCAATCCCTGGCACCACATATGACCCAGGAATATGATTGCTCATACACCACCAGGAGTTACCCCAGAGCACAGAGCCATGAGGAGACCCTGAGCACTGCTTGAATATGGCCCCTCAGTCCCCCTTAACAACCACCCCCCCATAAAAAAAATTAAATTGGTAAAGAAGAGTTTAGCAGAGTATCTCCAAGCAAGGACAAATCCAAACTAGGGCATAATGTGGAAACCTGCACCAGCCACTGTGTGTGAGAGTGTGTGTGTGTGTGTGTGTGTGTGTGTGTGTGTGTGTGTGTGTGTGTGTTGGGGGCATTACAAAGCCCCAGTTGAATGAACCACAGTAGCTCACACTGCTGAGGCCCTAGGCACCGGCCCTGCTGAACTTGCATAATCCCCTTTCATCCTCAACACCCCTCTCAGACGCCCCTTACCCCATTTCACAAAGAGACCCAAACCCAGATCACACGTGCTCTATGTATGCTCCATCCAGCAGACTCCCCGCCTGCACTGGAGGCCACAGCCTGACTCCTGCTGTGTGTGGGGCCCTGGGTCCGCACTCAGGCCGCGAAACACAAGCCTGCTCCTGTCCTGCACCCTGACAGCTAAAGGGGAAGAGCTCCAACAGAGGCGCCATCATATCGGCGGCAAGACCTGTCTCCCACTGCCTCTGCCACTTCCCTGCTCTTATGAGCCCTGCATGCTAATCCTGCAGCCACAGACCCTGCTGAGAACACATCCGATCCTGCCGGAAACACCAACTTAGATTTCGAGGGCTGGGCCTGCTTGCTAAGCAAGTCGGACATGCCAGCATTTGCAAAAGGTGGAGGATGATGTGAAAGGGGCAGACTTAAGCCCCGCCCAAGGTTCATGTGTTGAAGTCCTAACCCTGGCCCCTCCAGCCTTATTTGGAGATCTGCTCTCGCACGTATAGTCAGTCAGGTGTGATTACACTGGAGTAGGGGGTGGTGGGAGGGGGGGCAGTTCGGTACGGCTGGTGCCCTCTAAAGAGAGGGATCTGGATGTGGACATGTGAGTGACACACACAGAGCACAGGGGAGGGGATGAAGTGGGACTCAATCAAGGGTCGTCTGCCAGCAACGACCAGTTGGGCCAGACTTGGACCGGATTCTCACTCACAGCATTGTCCACAGCAGGGGTCTCCACCGCTTTGCCTCCAGAACAGACACGATGCATGCCAGCCGTTTGTGGCCCTCTGCTCTGGTGGCCCTACGGACACTAGGATGGTAACATGCACCATCCATGCCCAGGCAAAGACCAGGGTAACATCTGGGAAATGCAGAGCGAACGCAAGGCTTAGTTGCACTGCAGCGCATTGAACATCCGACCCCCCACCCCCACCCCCACCCCAGGTGCTGCCAGAAGGGTCCTGAGGAGAGATCCCTAACCCTAACCCTAGCAAAGAGCCCTGAGTTTCCCCAGAAGCGGCCCCAAAGTACAAACAGCAAAAGACTATTCCTGTACCATAATTGTGAGTTTAAAATAGGCAAGGTCTGAGAGATGTCATCTCCCTGGAACTGCCTAGGTATCAGGACTTCCTTTAATTTTAAAACAAATCCATTTTTTTCTTCTAGGCCACACCTGGCAATGCTCAGGGCTTACTCCTGACTCTGCATTCAGGGAGCACTCCTGGAGGGGCTCACAGGACTGTGTGGGATTCCAGGGATTGAATCTGGGTCTGCCGCCTACAAGGCAAGCACCCTACCCACTATATTATCACTCTGGCGCCAAAACAAAACACAGTTTTTATTGATCAAGGGCTTTCTCTGACTTCCCTGTCTGACTTTTCAAAGTCAACTTATAGTTTGGATCAGGTGCTGCCTTGCAAGCTGAAGAAACCCAGTCAGCAGGTCCAGCTGGGGGAGGCCAGAGAGACAGTTCAAAGGGTCAAGCATGTGCTTTGCTTGCAGGAGGTCCAGGGCACTTTCAACACTCCCCGGTCCCCTGAGTGACTCTGAGCACAGAGTAGGAAGTAGTTTCTGAGCACCATCAGGTGTGGCCCCCAAACAAAAGAGAAGCAGTCCCACTAGACATTTCATTCAGCCACAGGTCCCCATCCTAGGGCTGCAACATCAAAATGATTGTAAAAATATGTAACTGTAAAGTTCTGTAAAATAATACTTTTTGTTTCTGAATCACACCAAGCAGTGTTCAGTGGCTACCCCCAGCTTAGTGCTCAGGGTTGTTCCCAGCAGTGCCAGGGGACCATAAGGTGCCAAGAGCTCAAACCTGGGGCTCCTGCACACGAAGTCCACGGAGCCATCTCCCCAGACCAGATCCTCTCAATTTCAAATTTCAAACAGCTCTCTGAGACGGCTGTCAGCAGCCACTGCACCCTCAGATGTGCACACACATCCCACCCTGCGCTTCCTGATTTTTAGCCCTTGCCATACTTTGACTGTGACTGATCATGGGTCTGAAGAGAAGCGTGTCTGGCCCGGGGAATTCCAGGCTTTGTTTTCAGAGAATGATGAGTCCCACTCAGAAGTGAAACTGAAGCCGTGCTTCTTTTTGATACTTGGAAAAATATCCAACTCCTAATATATATTCTATACGAACAAAAATTATGGAAAACTATGCTCTGAAATCAGAATCTCTTTTTTGTTGTTGTTAGTTTGTTTGCTTTGGCGGTCACACCCGGCAGTGCTCAGGGGTTACTCCTGGATCTGTAACCAGGAATTACTCCTGGCAGTGCTCAGGGGACCATCTGCGATGCTGGGGACTGAATCCAGGTTGGGCGCTGGTACAGCAAATCCCTCCTGGTTGGACTACTGCTCCAGCCACTTAAATCAGAATCTCTGACGAGTTGAATGTAAACCACCAGAATTCTCTATTTTAAAACAAACAGGGACCAGAACGATAGTACAACAGGTTGGGTGTTTGCCTTGCAAGTGGCAGACTGAGGTCTGATCTCCAGCATCCCATATGGTCCCCCAGCACCACCAGGAATGATTCCTGAGTGTAGAGCCAAGAGAGTAGCCCCTCAACTTTACTGGGTGTGCCCCCCCAAAAAAAAACAAACAAAAACAAAGTAACAAAAAACAAAAAGGGGCTACAGAGATAGTACAGTGGGTAAGGAGCTTGCACTCAGCTGACCAAGCTGGCCTGGGCTTGAACCACAGCTTCCCATATGGGTCCCCTGAGCACTGACAGCAGTGATATCTGAGCCCAGAGCCAGGAGTAAGCCCTGGGTCCTGCGGGGTGTGGCCCAAGAACCAAAAATAAAGTAAAATTAAAAACAAACGAGAGCCAAGCTGTTGGTGCAAGAGCCCAGAGTTTAATCCCCGTTCCCCCCTCCCACCCACCTCCTCTGCACTGCAGGTCCCTGGACCACCACTGGAAGTGACTTTCTGCACCCCTCACTCTTTTCAACCAAGCCACGAGTAGGCCTCAGCAGAGCCAGCGACAGCGAAAAAGGACAAAAAAACCCTCAGTGTTCCTTTGGGACAAGTCATTCCTGGTCTTTGAAGTAACCGTAACCAACATTTATTAAACACTTCAGTAAACTCCTTTCCTGCCATGAATTGTTTCATTGTAGCATCAAAACAGCTTCAGGAACCTCATTATTCCCTCTGTGCAGGTGGGAAGGCTGAAGCAGGGAAAAGCAAGAAACCTCATTCAAAGTCACAGCACTATAGACTGGGCAGAGCTAGGCAGCCCCAGGGCTGCTACACAAACAAGCCCAAGGGGCTGCCCAGGTAGGTGTTTGCCTTGCAAGTGGCAGACTGAAGTCTGATCTCCATATGGATGGAAGTAGAAAGGTGGACCTACATTGCTGGCACTGAGCTGGCAAGTCACACACCCTTCTCCGGGTGGTAGACACAGTGCCCCAGAAGGAAGCAAGACAGTTCCACCAGATAGAGGAGACCTTACATGCCTGGGGGCAGCTCTGTGATCCTGCCACATGGGCTGACTGCAAAGAACTATAAGATGTCCCCAGCCCAGGGCTAGAGCCATAACACAGCCGGTAGGGTGTTTACCTTGCACGCAGCTGGATTCCTGGGTTCAATTCCCAGCATCCCATATGGTCCCTTGAGCACTGCCTGAGTGCATGAGCCAGGTGTGACCCAAAAAGCAACAAATTAAAAAAAATTTTAAAAAAAGATGTCCTAAGCCCATTTTCCTCTGAACTCATGGTTCCAAATGGTCAGCGTGGCATTATGGGTAGTACCAGGTGCTTTTCAAAGTCCTCCAAGTCTGAGGAGATGGTCAATAGGCTAGTGCTGATGTTTTGTGTGCTGGGGGCCCAGGTTCTATTCCTGGCCTAGCATATGTGACCCACACCCTTCACAGCATGAGCAGGGAGTAGGCCCTGAGCAGTGCCAGCTCCGGCCCAAACTCCCCCATCGGAAGGACCTGGGTCAAAGGGATGGCTTGCACTTTGCTAGCATGCTGGCCAGGAGAACTGAGCATAGAGAAGGTGCTTAAAGAATGCATCAGTCTGGGGTCAGCAATTCTAGTCTTACTTCTTCACTAATTGAACTGTGTGACGTTAGCCAAGTCCTCTAACATCACAGGCCTTGAGTTTCCTTAAGTTCTGTTGAAAAAATAAAACACCAGGTGCTGGAGCGATAGTACAGTGGGTAGGGCACTTGCCTTGTGTGTGACCTACCCAGGTACGATACCCAGCAGCCTGTATGATCCCCCAATCCACATCAGGAGTGCTCGCTGAGCACAGAGCCAGGAGTAAGGACTGAGCACTGAGGATGTGACCCCAAAAACAAAACAAAAAAAACCTACCAAAGCAGTGGGTCAGAACGGATTCACTCCTGCTAAGCCCTTGTCTTCAAAGCCAAGATTTGCTTTGATAGATAACTTCAGCGCAGTGTCCACTTCTCCTGGAACTTTAATCCTGACCAGTGTGGGTCAGCAGTACCAGATGAACAGCATGGTGTACTCCACTCCCTAGGGCTCTCCTAACAGAGTGGCACCTGCCTTGAAACTTGCTACGACTTTACACAGGAACCAGGATGGGACCCCACAAAAAGAGAAAGAAAAAGACAAAAGTGAGATAGACTACCTTGATCACTATGTATATTTAGATAAAGATTTTTAGGTTTGGTGAGGGATGGAGCTGGAGGGTTAGGCCATACCCGGTGCTGCTCAGGGGCTACTTCTGGCTCAGCCCTCAGGAGGGAAGCCTGGAGGTACTCCAGGATCATGTGTGGGGCCAGGATCAAAAGGGGTCATCTGCATGCATGACAAAGGCCTTGGCCCCTGTGCCCCTGTACTATCTCTGGCCCGAAATTTTAGTTCTTAACAGTACAAATTGCATATCAAGATGCCTAGCCTCTATGTTACTCACAGGCTGAGGTCCAAGGCACCAATAGAAGTCTGCTGACGGTGGACATTCTGAAGCTCATTATTGCCAGAAAGAATACAATCGGGCATTTCTGCAGCCAGCCCCTGCTGTCCAGCAGGTCCACACACGCCAGCTAGGGAAGGCAACGCCCGGAGAATGGCCCCAACTGAACTTTATTTTCTCCACCGGGAAACCTAGGCTGGGCCTCTGTTGGAGCTCCCGAGGGGCCAGAGCTCAGGAGCTTCCTCCAAGGCAGATCTGTCTAAATCGGTTATCCACCTGGCCGGGAGGCCCATCCTGGCCGGGGACCAGTCACACCTCCTTGCAGACCCCGAAGCTCCCTCGACTCGGCCTTTCCCTCCATACCCTGCCCCACCCAACCCCGCACATTTTGCAGGTGGCTGGCGGTCATCTGGGATGGGAGGGGCCGCACGCCATCAGGTTGGGTATCCAGCGATCGATCCCGTTTCCTCTCCCGTCAGCCGACAACACCCACCCACGGGTAAGGCTGGAGCAAAACAGCCTCGCAGAATCCAGGCTGCCCAGGAGCGGGAAGCGATGGCGCCCACCTTAACTCCTCACCAACTCCCGCCCCTTTCAGTGAGGCCCCAGGAACGGATCCCGTGGGCCCGAACAGTGAATCACCTGCACTTCGGCACAATGACCCTCTCCAAGAGAGGGTGGGGAAGCTCGTCTGGCAACTGCCTACACAAACGGCAATTCTCAGTGCAGCAAACAAACCAGTCTAGCCCCGAGTTGCACTTTGCGTAAGACCATGCTCGCAAAACCGCCACCGAGGAACACTTGTTGATCGATACCGATTGTTCACGCTCGGGTGCGGGCCAGCAGCGAACGGAAGCTGGCTTAAGAAAGGAGAGGATGCGGTGGGTTTGTGAAAATTGGTGTGAAGGGTCCCAAGGCTTGGAGTGCCAGGGCGCGCCTGGCTTATTCGCAGCAACAGATCCCAGTGAACTCAGCTCCCACGGGAACTTAAGGGTTCCCATCTTCTTGATTTTAACGTGGGGGTGAGGGGGTGCGCAACTTGGGGAGCGCAGGGTTGCTGGGCGTGAGCAGCACTGCTGAGTGCGCCGGCTGTCCGCTGGTCTCCGAGTGGACACGGGCCACGGCGCCCGAGTCCAAAGCAACAAGCAGCAACATGCACCTGCAACCGGGCTCAAATCAAATCGGGGCGAGGGGCGCGAGCGTGGTTCTCACGAGACAGGCGCGTCCTCCCCAGCGGTCCTAGTTGCCCGCCCAAGGAAACACACGTCCCGGGCGCGGCGAGAGCCGGCCCCTTTCCTCCCTATGCCCCGGCTTCCTCTTGAATACCCTCAACACGGGGCCTGAGAGTCTCTGCAAGCAGGAGAACGCATGCACCTTTTAGCTCTCGAAGACCCCAAAGCCACTCGGCGCGCCCGAGAATACACACTTGCCCAGGGGCCGCGCGTGGGATCAGAGGGCAGGTTGTTTCCTCCGGGGGTCCCCTCCACCCTCTAGCCCCCACCCCCACCGCCCCCGGGCTCCGCGCTCGCCACCCCAGCAGTACTCTGGTTACCTCATTGGCTCGTGCTGCGGCGTCCCGAACTTGAGCCGTCGGTTCCGCCGGCGCAGTCTCCTCCTCTCCGGCGGTCAAGGGACTGTTCTGAGCCGCTCGAGGGTCGCCGCCACTGCCCGGCGCCGCCTGGCTGCCGCCGTCCACGCTGGCGCCCACTCCTCCGGCCGACGAGGTGGCAGCAGCAGCACCGAGGAGCCCGTGCGCGCCGTCGGGGTCCCCCGCCGCCACGCTGTGCACCAGCCACGCATCCACGCGGGTGCGCGGGATGAAGGGGACTCCCAGCGCGCGCACCTCCCGGAGTAGTCGTCCCTCGGACGGCACCGCGGGGTCAGGCTCCCAGCCCTTGGGGTGCAGCTGGTCGGCGCGCCCCCAGCCTCCCCAGGCGGGGAAGGGGCTGAGCGCGTAGGCGGGGCTCTCCGGGCCACCTCGCAGCAGCAGCTCATCGCCGGGCAGGGGCGGCGGCGGCAGCAGCAGGTAGAGATCCAGGTCCACGCGGAGCCCCGCCAGGCTCAGCAGGATGGTGAGGTGCAGGAGACCGCCGCCGTCCGACCACCATGGCTTCAGGTACTTCATCTCCCGGCGCCCGCCGCTCCCCGCGCTCCCGCCGCCGCAGCGGCACGTGCGGACCCCGCGCGCCCCCGCCGCCGCCGCCGCCGCCACCTGCCCAGAAGACACGGAGAAGCGAAACAATAGAGCGGGGCGCGCGGCGGCCGTCGCGGGCTCCCAGAGCCGGGCACAAAGGCGCACCCTGCGCGGCGGGCACTGTGCCTGGGACTCGGCAGAAGCGGAGGAGGAGCCACCTGTGCGCCGAGACCGTCAGGCCCCGCCCTCCTCAAGACCACGCCCCTAAAGACCACGCCCTCCGCCGGGCACCGCTCCGTGAGGCTCCGCCCCTCCCCGGACCACGCCTCTCCTTCAGACCAGCGCCATCAGGCCCAGCTCCCGCCAGGTCCCGCCCCTCCGAAAGACCACGCCCCTCCGCCAGTCCCCCCCCCCACCTCCGCTAGACCACGCCCCAGGAAAGGTCACGCCCCCTCAGGGCCCCTCTGGGGCCAGGTCACGCCCCTCTGTCAGGTCCCGCCCCTGCCAGGCCCCGCCTCCAGACCCTGGCCTCTGCGCGCGTGGGAGGCTACGCAGGGCGCCCCTGCTCAAAAGGCTTCTCCCTGGGGCGGGACGGGGCGCACGCAAGGCTTAATGGGAGACTTTGTTCTGGGTTTTGAGTGGTCCGTGACTTCTGTGTGAATTGGGGCACCAGAGTTGTCAATAACCTCCCACTGGGAGTCAGCAGATCTGGGTGGGAAGGGACAGGCTGTGTGCAGAGGAATCTGTGCCCTGGCGTCGGTTCTCAGTCCCTCTCTGCCAGTCCTAAGATTTTCAATAAATTACTTATCCAAGTCTAAGCTCTTATTGATCAATTAGGCCTGCGTGGTAGCACGGGGACTAAGGTGCTTGCCCAGCACACCACCAGTCACTGAATGTGGTTCCCCGAGCACTGCCGAGTATGGCCCCAAAGCCAAAATAATAGTAATGATAATAGTAGTAGTAGTCGCTCCTGTCCAACGATTGTAGTGAGGCTAGATGCCTGTCTGTAGAGCTGAACATAGAGTATTTGTAGCTGCCATGGGAATCAGCACTTTCTAGCAGGTGCCCCTCCTGTGCACCAGGGCCACCGACCCCTCATTGTTTCCTCAAGGTCACCTTTGCTGTTTAAGTGAAGGCCAAGAAGGTCTAGTTATCCATAGGCCGTCAAGTTTCCACTCCACCCTCCACCCTCACCATTTTCTAGCCTGGACATGAGTGCGCTGTCTGTGCCTCAGTTTTTTTTTGCTTTCTTTTTTTTTTTTTTTGCTGCAAAATGGGACTAATCACAGCCCCTCCTCTACATACCTGCTCTCGCCTCAGAGCAGTTGCCTGTAAACAACCACACAGAGCGAGGTATGTTCTGTTACCCATTATTTGTATTACTCGGCCTCCAGGGGTTAACCTTCACATACCGCTGCTCCATTCTCGCTATTTGGAATGAATTCCATCCCTGTCTGCTCTCCTTTTGCATTTACTCAGTATGTCAGCGTTGCAACACTTGGCAAGGTCTGCTTTGCATTGAGGATTGGTATGGGTTTGCCCATTGTATGTTCTTGAGGGCAAAAAACCTGTTTAACTCACCTTTGTGCCCACACAATCCCCAGCGCTGGGTTTTACTAGTTCTCAATCCCTTCCTTGGAATGGGGGGGGGGGGTGTGTGGAATCTCCAACTGAGAAAGTAGTTGGGTAAGAAGTTGAGCAGGACCTGTTTGTCAAGGCCCCTTCCTCCCCCCTGGTTTTCTCTCTGCCTCTGTGATGAGAACTGCACACGGGATTTCAGTTTGCCCAGTGAGGCAAGGGGCACAGAAGCCTTTTCCTTAAGTGGTTTCTGTTTTCAGCCATGGAGGCGGGGTCAGAAGTGATGAAGGGGCTGGAAGACAGACACTTGTCACACCAGTCGATCACAGCAGCCCATTTGGGTCTGGACTTGAAACCCAGAGGACCTTCTACCCAGTCTGACACTGCAGGGGCCTTTTCCAGTGAAGGAGCATGAAGAACTCTGAGTCTCTGGTCTCATTAGGGAAGTGAAAATATACCCCAATGCCAAAAGAATATGTAGCTATAAGTGATTGTAAAAATGTTACTCTATACCAACAGGTAAGAACAGAAATAGTGCCTTCTTTAAGGCAGAATCGTCTAGAGCCTTCGGGTTAGACAGACAGTATTGCCCGACCTGGGTTCAACCTCTGTCACCCCATTTGGTCCCCTTAGCCTGCCAGAAGTGATCCCTGAGCACCACTGGGTATGGTCCAAATATAAAACAAAATAAGAATCTTCTAGAATATTCTAGAAGCTGCCCCCCCCCCCGTTCTTGTTCTTGTTTTTTTAGGTGATTCCGTGAGACTTTAAGAGATCAGCATAGACTAAATCCTATAAAATTATATACATAACTTTCAGAACCTAGTACCTGTATTGCAACCCAGAGAGAGAGAGAGAGAGAGAGAGAGAGAGAGAGAGAGAGAGAGAGAGAGAGAGAGAAGTATGTGTCTTAGAGGCATGCTAGATTCTAGGTGTGGGGGCAGGAGGGAAACTGGAGACATTGGTGGAGGGAAAATGTACACTGATGAAGGATGGGTGTTGGAAGTCTGTAAGACTGAACCCAATCTTGAAAAATTTTGTAACTGTGTATCTCATGGTGATTCAATGAGAAAAAAAAAGAAACTTATTTTTAAAAAGTCCTTCCTAACAGTTGGGGCGGGTGCTGATCCCTCACCTTTTAAATGTGGACTATTAATAACATCTGCTCAGTTCAGAAATGTGGTTGAGTACCAGAGAGCTGGTGATTCAGATGCTGCTGGAGTGGTGGCCGGTCTCTGTTCATTCGCTATTCCCAGATTCTTCAATATTTTCAAGAATGAAAATATTGAGTAATAAAGATGCTCAGACTCAGAGTAGGAAAGTAGAAAAATTTATTGAAAAGTAGAAGAGAAAGAAAAAGGAACTCCCCCTGTAGTGAGGAACTTCGTATAAGACTAAGTTAACGATGGCTCTTTTTGTGGGGATTTTATAGGAAAACTGGGTCTTTGTGTTATAGGGAATGCAAGGAAGTTAAAGATAAGGGTTTTCCTGTAAACCCTTTCAAATGAAAGTTGGATTCTTGGCTAGAGGATGCAAAGGTCTAACAGATCCTTGTCTGACCTTTTGCCTTTGATGTTTCTCATTATGTTAACCTCCCTGTGAGCCTAAACTCTGGGGCAGAATTTTATGATGGACAATTGTTTATCAGAAAAAGCTCAGGAATTTGCAGGAAGTCAAAATTGTAGGATGAGCCAGCCCCCCCCCCCAAAAAAAAAAAAAAAAACCCAACCAAGACTGCTCATAGCAGCTGGCAAGGGTTCTTCTTTCACTAGAATGGGCGTTAAAGTCCTTGCATGTGGCTGAGCTGGGTTCAATTCCCAGCATCATATATGGGCTCCTGAGCACTGCAGGGAATGATCTCTGAAGCAAAGAGCTAGAAGAAGCCCCTGAGCACTGCCGGTTGTGATGCCAAAAACAAAACAAGTGTGGAGATGGCTCAAAGGGCTGAAGCACATGCTTCACCCCTTACCCACCTCAGGGTTCACTTGGAACCACACAGTACCCTGAGCACCTCCCAAGCAGCACCAAGCTGGGAGTAGCCCCCAAGCACTGCCACATGTGAGTCTGAAACAAAACAAACAAAAGAAAGTGTGTCTCAATGTCAGTTCTCCGTTCCAGACTGGTGAAAAGCAGGTCACATGGGCACATGTATGACCTGGCAGTAAAATATTAAACAGAAGAGTCTTAATCAACCCCACACAACCTTGACCTTAATCACAACGAAAGGTCTAACTGATAGAAATGCAGAGAGAGTAGAATGAAATTAGGCGAAAAGACTTGATAGGGTGTTTTTTGTTTTGTTTTGTTTTGTTTTGTTTCATTTTTGAACCACGCTCATTGGTGCTCAAGACTTCCTCCTGACTCTCTGGGCTTACTCCTGGAGTTGCTCTCAGGGCTCACTCTGGCAGGGATGGGGAAAACAATATATTGTGCCAAGGATTGAAGATGGCTCAGTTGTGTGCAAAGCAAGTACCTTACCTCCTCTATGGTCATTCCAGCCCTGACTTTTCAGTTGTAAAAACAGAGCAGGGTAGTTGGGGTTGGAAGGATTAATTGTGCATATCCTCCCTGTGGTTCCTAAGTGCTACTGGGAGTGACCCCCAGCACTGCATCAGGAGTAACCCCCCACCCCCAACCTCTGGCTAGGACCCGAACAGCTCAAAAGAGGATAGTTAAGTGCCAAACTTACATAGGCAGGAAGGAGGCCCCCTGGGCAATGAGCTGTATGTACCAAGCAGAGCCAGCTGGAGTCCATCAAAAACCAATTAAGGGGCCATTCAGCAGTGGCTGAATGACATTGCCCTGGCAATGGACCCTAGGCCAGGTGACCTGAAAGACCTGCTGTGATGAGGCACAGACTGACTCTCTGCCTTCTTTTTTTTTTTTTTCTTTTTAGGTCACACCCAGCAATGATAGTACAGTGGGTAGGGCATTTGCCTTGCATGCGGAGACCCTGGGTAGATTCCCAGCATCCATATAGTCCCCTGAGCACCACCAGGAGTAATTCCTGAGTGCAAAGCCAGGAGTAACATATGTGCATCGCCAGGTGTGACTCAAAAAGAAAAAAAATACCCAAAACCAAAATTGGTGCCCATGGCCCCAGAATGTGACTCAGTGGCAGAAGATCGCAGGTTTGATGCCCATGGCACTATCGTTTTCAATCCCCCCACCACAGAGTGTGATTTCCAGCACTATGCAACCAAGTGTTGCTTCATTGTCACAATGCCAACAAAGGGAAGAGGTGGAAAACTTGGTGCCAGTTTGCCAACAATTTGCTTTAGGTTCAGATGAGCTGAGTGATAGAAGTGAGAGTACTTTACAGCATGCCCCTGGCCTGACTCCACCGTCTCAGGGCAGATCTCACTGAGACATAATCTGCTGAAAATTCAGGTATGGGGGTTTTGTGACTGAAATCGGGCTTAAGATCTTGGAGTTGGGATGGGTTACCTCCCCCCACCTCCCTGTACTTCTGGAAGCCTCAGCAGTCATATCCACACCCCAAAGCGGCCACCCAATTGAAAAGCTACTCCAGTCCTGAAAATTGTGGCACATGTACTACAAACTGTAATGCACAAAAGGAAAAGGGGAGAGAGAGCAAGAAGGAAAGTGCCTCCCATGGAGGAAGGCTGGGGCTGGAAGGGGGGGTTTGGGGGATGTTGGTAGGGAAATAGGGGACATTGGTGGTGGGAAATATACACTGGTGGAGGGTAGTGAGAGCTGGATGCTGGATCATTATGTGACTGAAACCCAATTATAAGCAGCTGTATAATGGTCTATGTCACTGTATCACTGTATCATTGTCATCCTGCTGTTCATCAATTTCCTCGAGCAGGCATCAGTAACATCTCCTTCGTCCTAGCCCTGAGATTTTAGAAAGTGCCACATTCAAGACTCTTTCAGGATCAGGAAAATGAGACCCATCATTGGTACTGGTTTTTGGCATATTGAACATGCCATGGGGAATTTGCCAGACTCTGCCGCATGGGCAAGACACTTTTGGTAGCCTGCCAGGTTCTCCAGAGTAAGAACTAGATAATAAGATGTCACATGGCCGCAAATGCAGCTGCGCGCTTCCTGGAGCTGGGTTTTATAGTCTCTGGGTCTTGGCTGTTGATGGGATTACATGGTGCAGGGGAGGGGCAGTTGGTGGGTGTAACGCCTTCATACTGGAAAATGGGGATCTGGGTGGAGGAGGCCCAGTCCCAATCCGAGCAGACTTGGAGATCTACGCCCTGGATTCCGCACACCTGGGTTCCTCTGCTGGTTCCTTCATGCATGAGGCTCGTCCGAACGTGTGGAGAGTGGTCTTAAGCATTGCTGTGGCTGGAACCGGAGGTCTTCAGCTGCCGGGGCTCTGCTCGGGGTGGGGAGGGAAACTCAACCCACCTTCCTCCAAGGGGCCCTGGTGAGGAAAGCCAGGCACGGAGGCAGGAGACTCTGCGCTGTTCTCACAGATATTCAATTAAAAAAAATTTTTTTTTAACTTTTTATTAGTGAAACACCATGAGGTATAGTTGTAAAAATATTTTTAAAAAAGTAATGTGGAGTTCATGTCCAATTCAATCAGCTTAATCAATGACTAAATAAATAGCAGTACTCCTACATTAAAATTGTTATGGGACTGGAAAGATACAGCGGGTAAGATGTTTACCTTGCATGTGGCTGACCCGAATTTGATCCCCGACAACTTATCTGCATCTGCGTTCACTCTGGAACGCTTTCCCTCTTTTCTCTCTCCTCCCTCCTACTTTCTTATTTTTTGGAGGGGGTTCCCACCTGGCAATTCACAGGGGTTACTCCTGTCTCTGCACCAGGAATTACTTCTAGTGGTGTTCTGGGAATTGAACCTGGGTTGGTGGCGTGCAAGGCAGATGCCTACCCACTGTGCTATCACTCCAGCCCCTCCCTCTTATTTTCTAAGTTAAACTATTTGCTTCACTCTCTGTCTTCTCAGGAAATTCTTTTTCTGTGAGAGTAGACATTGAGGGTAGACATATTCCCCTGAGCCCCGCCAGGAGTGAACCCAGAGCACTGAGCCAGGACTAAGCCTGGATCACCACTGGGTGTGGCCTAAAGACCAAAACCATCTTTAAAAATAAATATATAAATAAAATTGTTATAACAACCTGACATTGTTGCAAAATCCAACCATATCATTAGCCTTGCTTGTGTTGTTATTAATGTTGTTTATATTTGTGGGGGTCTACACCCAGCCATGCTCATTCTGGGCTTATTCTGGCTCTGCTCAAGGACCACTCCTGGAACACCGGATGTGGTGCTGGGGATTGAACCCGGGTCAAGCTTCCTACATGCTCTACAATCCCTCCGACTCCTGCCTTATTTTTGCATGTGGTGCCAGGTTTTTGCATTCAAGGTATGTGCTTTACCACTTCAGCAACATTCCCCCACCTGAATTTGCTTTCTTATTCCTATTGTTTTATTTTTGTGAATTTATTATTATTATTATTATTATTATTACTACTACTATTGAATCACCATGAACTACAGTTACAAAGCTTTTGTGTTTGAGTTTCAGTCATACAATGACCAGACACCCATCCCTCCACCAGTGTACAATTTCCACCACCAATGACCCCATTATCCCCTGCTCCTGTCCCATTTCTCCCCCCCCATAGCTGACAATTTCCCTCTTACTTTATTACTATTATTATTATTACAAAATTACCGACATAATAGATTTCAAAAAGGAAAAGAAAACGCTGGTCCCTCACCAGGATTAGTTTGCCTTAAGTAGTATTCCTAGCGGTAACTGCATTTGAAGGTGATTTCCAGAGTTTTCCTTCCCATGTGTGGCTTAAACACAGTAACTCACTTCTAACAAAAAGACTTCAACAAAAGAATCAGAAGCCACTTCTGGAGTTTGGCAACTGAATCTGCCGATCGGCTCTGTCTTGCTTAGTGTCTAAGACCATTACAAATCGCTTGGGATTGCCTGACTGTCTACAAAACAGCAGAAACATCTTGATCTCTTGCTCATGGTCCTGGAGGCCAGGAGCTCACCCTCGGGCGGCAGATCCTGGAGCAAGCTCTCTTTGAGGCTGGCTGGCTTCTCACTGCTGGCGTCCTCAGTGGAGGAAGGGGCAAGGGTGTGTCTCAGAGATTTTGCTCAGGGCACTAGTTTCATTCATGATGGGGCCACCCTCAGAATCTAGTCATGGAAGAGCCTCTTTCCTGGTATTGATCTGTAAGGCTTAAGTTTCGGCATATTGATCTGTTTTGTTTTGATTTTCATTTTTGAGCCACACCCTGTGGTGCTGGGAACAGTGTTTGGGAGTACATTCAGTGCCAGGAACCCTGGCCTCCTACATGCAAAAAATGTACTCTAGCACCTTTAAATTTTTTAAAATTTTTTTTAAAAAATTTTATTAGTGAAACACCATGAGGTACAGTTGTAGACTTACAAATTTTTTGTGCTTGGGTTTCAATTATATAATGATCAAATACCCATCCCTCCACCAGTGCCCATTTTCCTCCACCACGGATCCCAGTATCCCTCCCACTCCCCATCACCCCCATCCCACCGTGCCTCTGTGGCAGGGCATTCCCTTTTGCTCTCTCTCTCCTTTTGGGTGTTGTGGTTTGCAAAAGAGGCATTGAGTGGCAATCATGTTTGGTCTATAGTCTACTTCCAGCTTGCTTCTCCCATCCTGGGAGGATCCTCCCAATACCCTTTATTTGGTGCTCTAGGACCTTTGAGCCATCTCTCCATCTCCAACATATTGACGACGTAAATGAAGCAGACAGGTAATAAAGAGTGGGGGGAAGTGGGCCTGGCAAAGACTTGCAAGTGAATTTCAGGAAGTCAGCACTGAAATGTGATCTGAAGAGAAGCTCCTGCCATAGCTTCCCTCCCCATCCCCACGCCACTTCAGACTGAGCTTGCCAAGTCAAAACCTAAGGCAAGGGCCCATCAGGGGACCATTCAGCAGTCCTTCCTTAACAACGCCCTAGCAACATCCTAGCAACGGCTCTTTTCTGCACTGATTGCTCCAAGCAAGGGGCAATTTGGCAAAAGGCCTGTGAAAGCAGTTTAGCAAAAGCAGGTGGGGCTCCCTCCATCTTGTCTTGGCACATCTACTACTCTGGGTGTGCACCTTCTTCCCTTTACTCTATGGGATAAAACACTCCAACGAGGCATATGTAATTCCTTGACCTTATGGAGCTTTCTCCTCTCTGGAGAAGCCCACACACTGTCTGCGATGTGTTTCTCATATTCCCTACATAAAACTCTTTCACTTCACTGTCTGCTCCAGAAAATTTTTTTGGGGGGTGTGAAGCAAGAGATTTGGGCCATATACAGTAGGGCTGGGGAGGACTTCCAGCTCTGGGCTGGGGGTAGGGGGTTGCTCCCAGCAGTGCTCAGTGGACGGACGAAGCAGAGTGAAGGAGCAGTGGCCTCATGCAAGGCAAGCACTTCAACACCAGTTCAAGTGTGTTGTCTCTCTGGTGTTCTTCCTGTCTCTGTTCTGTCCTGACCCTCTGGTGTTCTTCCCTTTGAGCAATAGACAGCCTAAGGGGATCTAGGTGGAGGGTAGGACTTAAATGTTCCACACTCCATGGGATCTCTCCTGGGCTTTTATAGCCCTGGTCTCTGCTGCCTCACCAGCAAGGTCTTGGGGGACCTGGTGGCAGGGAGTGGCTTACACTTTCTTGTGACCGCCTCCCTTCATCTGTGAATTCCAGGTGCCCATCACAACACTGCCCACAACGCTGTGCCCACAGCTATTTGGACCACGATAGACAGAGTGTTTTGACCCCTGCTCGCACCCCCCCACCCCAGTCTTCCTGGAAAGTGCTGGGCTGTGATGGGGGTGGAGTGTGGTGGGTGGGATGGGGGCAGGGTTAGGGCGGCTAGTATGCTTCAGCTTGTGCACAGTGTGGACACTGCAGGGTCCTGCCACGCCGTTAAGTCCCATCTGAGACCCACCTGATTAACATGGCATGGTACTGTGGAATTTCTGGCAAGGAATTCTACAAAGACATGCACTCAGAGGAATAAGAAAAAACAACAGGAACAGCAAAAATGTGTGTATTTAACATCAGTGCTGGCTCCAGAGACGTCAGCAGGGTCGTCTCTAAAGGTTGTGTTATAGAGGCTCAGCCCCAGGCCAGAGAATGGTCCGCACTTGTGACTGGAGAGGAGCAGCCAGAGTTCCACATGACATGGTAACATCATTCACAGACATGTCAGGTGCTTTAGTATACAGATATGAAAAGGCAGGACCAGGAGTCAGGCACCTCCTAGACTGGTGATGAGCAAAGAACAGGAACAGGAAGCAGCCCGCTCTTCATTCAAGTCAGAGAGGGGAATCATCAGGCTTCCTGGCCGTGAGGACTTGTCTGTACACCTGAGCACCTGAGCCTGGGAACATTGGTTCTTTGGCAGTACGGAGTGTTGCTCTCGGAAGGAAAAGGGAAGCCTGTCTTTTTTTTTTTTTTTTTTTTTTTTGCTTTTTAGGTCACACCCGACGATGCACAGGGGTTACTTCTGGCTCATGCACTCAGGAATTACTCCTGGCCGTGCTCGGAGGACCATATGGGATGCTGAGAATCAAACCTGGGTCAGCCGCGTGCAAGGCAAACGCCCTACCTGCTATGCTATCACTCCAGCCCCAAGGGGAAGTCTGTCTAACCTCCATCAAGGCTTCCTGAGTTCATTGCTCTTGCAGGAAAAAATTCCTGCAGAAGGCAAGTAGTGAAGCAAAAGTGCTTTTCTGGGGCACCCACTTCTGACAGTGCTGGAGGCTACTCCTGGTAGAGTGTTCAGGGTGCACACCCAGCAGCACTCAATGACCAGGCATTGAATCGGGGGATCCCACATGGAAAGTGTGTGCTCTAGCCCTTTGAGCTCTCTCCCCAGTCCCGCAGAGCACTTTTATTTAGAGAGACTATACAGACTATTTATGTCTCTCTCATTAAATATGAGAGAGAAAAGTGCAAGGAGAGGAAGCACATGAAATAAAAGAAAAGAATCGCCCCGCCCAAGTGGTGATGTGGGTGATTCCAGAATGGAACCCGCACTTCTTGTTTGGCACAGTTGGTTTTTATGGCGTTTTTGTCTCTGCAGTTAGGAGTCCCCTGGTAGGGTTGCCTCAAGGGAACAGGACTTTGAACATTTAAAAAAATTTTTTTAATTGAATCCCCAAGAGATAGCCCATTACAAAGCTGTTCATGATGGGTTTCCATCATACAGTGTTCTAATACCCATCCTTTCACTGGTATAATTTCCCAGTACCCAGTTTCCCTCCCACCATCCCCAACTCCTTCCCCCTTCAGCCTGCCTCTACGGCAGACACTTTTCTTCTCTCTGTCTGTCTCTGTGTCTCTGTCTCTGTCTCTCTGTCTCTCTCTGTCTCTGTCTCTCTCTGTCTCTGTCTCTCTTCTCTCTCTCTCTCTCTCTCTCTCTCTCTCTCTCTCTCTCTCTCTCCTCCTTCCTTTTGGGCATTGTGGTTTGCAATACAGCTACTGAGAGGTTATCATGAATATCCCTTTACCTACTTTCAACACTCAGTTCTTATTCAGCGTGATCGTTTCCAACTACTATTGTCTTACAGGTCCCTTTAGCCTTTGAACTTTTGACGGTCTTCTTTCTGATTCTTTCCAAGCCCAGCCTTTGGACGTTTGGGCTGGCTGGGCTGGCGACAGAGCAACTGTATTTTTTAGAAGGTACTTGGTTTTATTACTTCCTGAAGCTCATTGCCAAGGGCCCCTCCCTAATTGCCTTTTCACCTCAGCACACACCCTCACCTTCCCTCTCTGCCTCTCTCTGCTGCTCTTGCAGAGCGTTGAGGAGCTATGCCCAGCCCCAGGGAGAAGGTCGAGGGCAGAGGACTCCAGGCAAAACACCAACAACTAGTAGCAGGCCTAGGAGTAAGCAGAGAAATAGATTCTCCCGGGGTTGAGGGGTTGAGGTCTGGTATGATTATCGTCCTGGCCAAATCCTTAGTCACAACATGTGAAAGCTTCCCCCTCATGCCCCCAAACAGAGGCTATATCCAGGCTACATATGGATCCAACCCCCAAATGACTTGAAGGTAAATGTTTGAAGCTACTAAGTTTGGGGAAATTTGCCCCACAGCCCACATAATTAATCTACCCAGTGTCAACAGTAGATTTTCAGAAACTGAAGAGGCAAAACTAAAAATGCAACTGTAGTTGTGCTCTAAGGTTTGTGATACAGTCAATGAATATATTCATTGTTAAGTAATGACTTCTCAGTGTAGCAGCCATATAGCATATGTTCTGGTTTACCTACTCAAATGTAAGATTGTAACAGAAGTCAGTCTTAACCTCCATCCACGCTTCCTGGGTTCATTGCCCTCGCAGGAAAGAATTCCTGCAGAAGGCAAATAGTGAAAAAAAAAAAGTGCTTTTCTGGGTAATTTGGTGTGAAAACACCAACTATGGGACTAGCACCAGTGCAGTTCCTCCAAAGTAATTTCTTTCCTTTTTTCAAAAAAAAGAGTCTGTAGGGGCTGGAGAGATAGTACACTGGGTTGGGTTGCCTTGTGCCTGGCTGACCTGGGGTTCAATCCCCGGCAATCCCAAGCTCCTCCAGGAGTGATCTCTGAGCTCAGAGCCAAGAGTTACTCCTGAGTGCAACCGGGTGTCGCCCTCAAAACAAAACCAAAAAATTAATTAAAAAAAATCTTTGTAGGTCTTGCATTTGTGCTTCTGATTGTGGTGCTGGGATTGCAGTCAATGATGTCGCATGGTTGTAGGGATCAGAATGCATCGCTTTCTTTGTGCGGGGCACATGCTTCAGCACTGAGTCACATCCCTGGCCCCCATGGAGATTTCTTTTAGGTATCCAACATCAGCAGGGGAGAGAATAGTTCAGGACCTTGGCATCCTTCCTTTAGAGTTTCTTCTGGGCTGGAAAGATAATACAGGAGATTACTATAAAAAAAAATGCTTGCCTTCTATGTGGTTAATCCCAGATTGATCCCTAATACTTTGTAATAGTCCCATGAGTACCAACAATGGTTATTCCTGAGCACAGAGTCAAAACTAGCCCCTGACGCTGCTGGGTATGGCCCAGGTCACCCCACTTCCACCCCAACCCCCCAAAAGAATGTTTCTTTTAATATTAATTTAAATTTAATTAATGTTTCTGATAATATTAGCAATCATGATCACAATCACGACCATCCTGTTATTCGTGGATTGCCTCGAGCAGGCCCCAGTAACTTCTTATTCATCCTAGCCCTGAGGATATTCAAGGCTCTTTCAGAGTTAGGAGAATGAGACCCATCATTGTTACTGGTATTTGGCATATTGGGTACGCCATGGGGAGTTTGCCAGACTCTGCCGTGTGGACAGATTACTTTCGGTAGCCTGCCAGTTTGTCCAAAGTAGGAATGAGATGATAAGATGTTGCGCGGCCGCAAATGCGGCCACGTGCTTCCGGGAGCTGGGTTTTATAGTCTCTGAGTCTTGGCCGTTGATGGGAGTACACAGCGCTAGGAGGCCAGTTGGTGGGTGTGACCCCCACCTACTGGAATTTGGAGGATCTGGGTGGAGGATGCTCAGCCCCGGTCCGAGTAGGCTTGGATATTAGCAATAGAAAATTTTAATTTGTGATTGAATTTTTGAGATTAAAATATCTTATTCGGAGTCCAATACATAAACTATGATAGTCATGTAGTTTAGAAGTAAGAATTAAGCCTAGCTCATTTTTTTAAAGCCCACGTGGAAAGTTATAATTTATACGCGACTGTACAAAACCTCAGTGAAAGGCGCTAAAGAAGTCCATGGCCGTCGCCGCTGCGGCGTGGAGAGCAGCAGCTTCTTGGTGGTCAGGGGGCTGCTGGCCAGGGAGCTCCCCGGGCTCTTCAGCACCCCATGAAGGGGCCGCTGCTTGGGGTCGAAGGCCACTCGGGAGAGGCCCATGGGTCTCACCAAGATGCTCTTATCTGTCTTCTTGAACTCTGCCATCATATAAGTCTAGCTCATTTTTTTTGCTTTTTTTTTTTTTTGTCTGTTTGGTTTTTGGCCCGCACCTGGTGTGCTTAGGGATTACTCTTGACACTGATCAGGGCCATATGTGGTATATGAGGGATTGAACCCTGCCATGTGCAAGGCAAGTACTCTACCCATTGTACTATCTCTCTGGCTTTCATCTGCTTTACTCTATTTTACTTTTTTCTTACAGTGCCAGAGATTGACCCCAGAGCAGCTGCATGCAAAGCAGGTGCTTTGCCACTGAGATTCATCCTTGAACCAACATAGGTTTCTTCAAAACAGGGGGCCAGAGTGATAGTACAGCGGGTAGGGTGTTTACCTTGCATTGGGCCGATCCAGGTTTGAACCCCAGCATTCCATATGGTCCCCTGAGCACTGCCAGGAGTGATTCCTGAGTGCAGAGCCCTGAACATCACCAGATGTGACCCAAACCCAAACAAAAACAGTCATAGTCACTAGAACTTTGTTTCTTTTGTTTTGTGTTAATGCTGGTGGTGCTCAGAGTTATACTCCTGGCTCTGCACTCAATGATCACTCCTGGCAGGGCTAAGAGTACCATATGGGGTGGTGGGGATCAAATCAGGGTTGACTACATGCAAGACCAACACCCTACTCTTGGTACTATTACTCAGTACTATCACTCCAGCCCTTGTCACTAGAATTTAAATGAGTGCAATTATTGAGACATTTCACCCAAAGACTTCGGCAAAATGGGATTATGAGTTTGGGAAATAGTGCAAAGGGCTAGGTCACATATCCTCCTCGTAGGAGTCACTAGCATTGCATGGTTTTTATTTTATTGGAATTCACCTTCCATTGCTTGTGGGGCAGGTACCCTAGCTGCTGTGCCACCTTTGTGCCCTCCTCCTTGATCTTGTACACTAGCACCATCAACCCTGTGTGTTGGGTATTTGATTCTGTCTGGCTTTTAGGTGATCCTTGTCCAGTTCTGATTCCCCTTGATTCATACCAGCCTCATGGCCAGCAGCAAAATAGATTAAGCTCCCACTGGGTGATTGTTATTGTGATGTCGAGATACTCAGAGAAAGAACTTGTAGTTGGGTCCTGGAAATGGCTCAGCGGGAGGGTGAGGGAAACCATGCATGCCCAGGGCTCCACTCCAGCATTGTGAGGTCTCTAAAAATACCCAGACATGGGGCTGGAGCTATAGCACAGCGGGTAGAGCGTTTGCCTTGCATGCGGCCGACCCAGGTTCGATTCTGGCATCCCATATCGTCCCCCGAGCACCGCCAGAAGTAATTCCTGAGTGCATGAGCCAGGAGTAACATCTGTGAATCACCAGGTGTGACCCCTCCCCCCAAAAAAAAGCCCAGACATGCTCCCGAACCCAGCCAGAAGTAACTTCCAGTTATACTGCGAGGCGTGGCCCCAAAGAGGGCTGGAGGTGGGCACTGAGATAATACAGTGGGTGAGGCATTTACCTTGGATGTGGCAAACCCCATTTCATCCTGACATCCCCACGATTGAAAGGAAACTGAAGATTATCTACCCACGGGGGAACCTGATCTCCTTGCATGTAGTGCATGTGCTCCGCCTGGGAGCTCTCTGGCCCTCTGCATTCTAGTTTTGATGAAGTCTCCATCTCAAAAATTCTGCAAAGGATCTATTCTCTTTCATTATTTACTTCTTTATTCTTTTTTAAAAGTAGTATTATATTAATACTTTTTATTCTTGTTTTTAGGGCCAAACCTGATGGTGTTCAGGAACTGCCCTCAGAGTGGTGCTTGTCGTGGAGGACGTCCCTCCGGGTTCTACTCAGGGATCCTGTGATTCCAGGGGGTTCAGCTGGCCATGGAAACTAGGTGTCCTGCAGTCCAGCATGCAGTCTAGCCCTTTCGCCATCTCTCAGAACCCCACTCTTTGTATCTTTATGATTCCTGTTCACTCCATATGTCTACCCGATGATATTTTTACTATTTAACACCCACACTGATATTCATTCTCTAACTTCACACTATTAAGTGGCACATAAATTGGGTGTGAGCCAAGTCATGGTTATCCATCATGCAGAAAACCCAAGCAGAGTTAAGTCAGGTAGAGTTTGCAGATTTTTTTACTTCTTTGCTCTAAGAAACTAGTTCAGAGACCATGGATGTTGCTCTGTGGTAGAGATTTTGCCTTGAATGTGTGAGGCCATGAGTTTGGTCCCTGGGAGGGAAGAAAGAAAGGAAGGAAGGAAGGAAGGAAGGAAGGAAGGAAGGAAGGAAGATAAAGGAAAGGAAGGGAGGGAGGAAGTGTGGGAGAGAAAAAAGGAAGGAAGGGAGGAAGGGAGGGAGGGAGAGAGGGAAGATTGGAGGAAGGGAGGAAGAAAGGAAGGGAGGAAGGGAGGGAGGGAGGGAGGGAAAAAGGGAGGGAGGGATGGAGGAAAGAAGGAAGGAAGGAAGGAAGGAGGAAGGAGGAAGGAGGAAGGGAGGGAGGAAGGAAGGAAGGAAGGAAGGAAGGAAGGAAGCCCCCAGTATCTCCGACTGTGAACCAGAAAGCAAAAAAGAAAGAAAAACTAGTTTTGAGGTCAATGACCCCTATCATAATTTAATCCTGCTGTTGGTTTTTATTATCTGAACTGTGAGTTTAGCTCCTGAATTCTCTCCTTTGCCCCGTCATCTCCCTCAGCATACTTGCGTTTTTATTTTACTGCAGCGATAATGGTTTCTTCACTAACGCACATCATTAACCATAACCTGTCTGACTGCCTCCTTGTCCATTTCACAGTCTCTCTCTGCTCTTCGGTCAGTAGCAGCTCTTCCGTGGCCAAGCTAAAGAGGACTGAGAGGTTTTCCTGGGCATCTAGACCTTCTGAGCTCCTGCCTCTCAGGGTCGGCCAAATGGGGGCCAGACTTCTGTAAGGGAAGTTGAACTAAAGCTCTCTTGTCCTTTTGCTAAAGAGAAATCACTTTTCGTTTTCTTGCTGATGATGGAATTAGCAATATGAAGCAGGATCCAGAGTAAATTCAGAAAGGAATGAGTCACCAACAATTCTACTTCCCAGAAATGATTGCTGTTGGAAGTATAACCTATGGGTCTGGCGAAAGGACTCAAGTAGTAGAGCCCAGGCTTAGCATATATGCATGGTCCTGAGATCCTTCCCTGGCACCATGGTTCCCAGAGCATTCACCGCCAGGTATGGCCACCTTAAAAATGAATGCAGTACGAGGCCAAAGTGATAGTATAGTGGGTGGGTCACTTGCATTGCATGTGGCAGACCTGGGTTCAATCCCTGGCATTCCATGTGGCCCCAGAGCCCGAGTGAACCCTGAGCACTGTCAGATATGCCCTCCCGCAGCAAGAAAAGCAATATGTGCATATATATTTGATAAAATAATTAGAATTATAAATTATATTTATTTGGGTTTCATGTGGGTTTTTCGTTGTTTTGTTTGGGGGGGGTCACATCTGGTGATCTCAGGGGTTGCTCCTGGCTATGCACTCAGGAATTACTCCTGGCGGTGCTCGGGGGACCATATGGGATGCTGGAGAATCGAATCCAGGTAGGTTGTGTGCAAGGCAAATGCCCTATCTTCTGTACTCTGACTCTGGCCCTAATATATATATGTATATTATATATATATAATTTGTATATGAATATGTATAGCACTACACTGTAGCACTGTCCTCCTGTTGTTCATCAATTTGCTCGAGTGGACCCAGTAACATTGTGAGACTTGCTGTTACTGTGTTTGACATATTGAATACGTCATGGGTGGCTTGCCAGGCTTTGCCGTGCAGGCGGGATACTTTTGGTAGCTTGCCGGGCTCTCTGAGAGGGGCAGAGGAATTGAACTCGGGTCAGCCAGGTTGGTCGTGTGCAAGGTAAACGCTCTACCCGCTGTGCTATTGCTCCAGCCCATATATATGTATATATATATATATACATATATATATATATATATATATATATATATATGGTAAAGGTAAAGGCCTTCCCGTTGTTCATCGATTTGCTCGAGCAGGCCCAGTAAAGTCTCCATTGGAGATTTTGTTGTTACTGTGTTTGGCATATCGAATACATCACGGGTGGCTTGCCAGGCTGTGCCCTGCGGGTGAGATACTCTCGGTAGCTTGCCGGGCTCTCCGAGAGGGGCGGAGGAATCGAACTCGGGTTGGCCATGTTGGCTGCATGCAAGGCAAATGCCCTATCTCTGTGCTATCGCTCCAGCCCTATATATATATATATATATATATATATATATATATATACATATATATATTATGTATATGTACAATATATGTATATATACTTTTGTGGAATGAGGGCCACATGTGGTGGTGCTCAGGGGCTACTCCTGGCAGTGCTTGGGATCCATGAGGTGCTGGGGATGAAACTCAGAGTTTTTCTTTAGTATATCCTAATTTAGATTCTTAGTAAAAGTAAACATTCTCTGTTTTTCTGAGTAATACTAATGTAATTGTGTTGTTACTGACATCTAGATTAGAGATGGGCTTTGAAAAATAAAAGCTTTGTGCAATAGTTGGCGTGGGGCGGGGAATTTTTCCTACAATCCTCTCCTTCCTCCTTTTCTCGAAGGTCTAGTTTCTGTCTGAAAGTGCATTGTGTGCCACTTTGTTGCTTTTCCAAGGATCAATTAGTCTTGAACATTACTCTCCCTAATGTATGTCTTTTTAAATTTTGTGACACAGCCATTTTTCTTAATTCTATTGAAATCTATCTCCCAGACGGTCAGGATTGCCAAGATGAGTTCGGAAGGAACAGGCTCTGGATCTGTTTCTTACCAAAGTGCCAATATTTGCTCAAACAAAAAGCTGGAAGACCCCTGGTGGAATGCCATCTGTCCTTGTCTTTGAGAGTCTGCAGATAGTCTTTTCACAGCCCAGAGTCAGTTATTTAGCACAGAAATTCAAGGAGGTGGTTTGCATATCTATCAGAAACTTGCTGATGGAAAGAGCTCCTTTATTATGTGAAAATTGGAAGGCTACTAATGTCTTTAATTAAAAAAAAAATTGGGGAATGGGGGAGGCAGACCTGCCAGGGTCTGAGTTCAGGGATCACATCTGGCAGGACTCAGGGGACCATATGGAGTGCTGGGATCAGACCTAGGTCTGCTGCATGCAAGGCAAGCATTCTCCTTCCCCCCCAAACCCCTGTACTACTGCTTCAACCTTTGTGCTTAAAATGATAAGCAAGGTTTTCCCCACAGGAATCATTCGATCAGCAGGAACACCTAGTTAACTCAAGCCTGACAGTCATTGATGTTATTTTGTTCTCCAACTTCCTAGGAAGTGGGCAACTACTACTAAGGCAAGGCACTGTTCCCCTGGCTGGTTGCATTTCTTGAATCATGTTGCAGCCTTAAGCAGACAGCACTTGACTCTGCTGTCTGCTGTGCGCAATGGAAGGAAGCTCGAAAGTGTTCAGGGCTAACACAGAAAGCCCGCCTGCTACTTTAGCAGCAAGAGCAACCACAACAGTAGCCCGCCTTCTACAGAGCAAATACGCCCAGCTCACTTCTTTTTTTTTTTTCCCTGATTCTTTTTTCAAAATTCTATTTTCAAAGAGTTGTTCACAGTAATTGATTACATTCAATATTCAGCACCAATCCCACCACCATTACTTTGAATTTTCCTACCACCACCCAAAGGCAGATGCTAAATAATTTATTTTGCATTGCTTATTATGAATAATTAACTAAAGATATCCAAAAAATCATTAACATGTTGTTAGAGTTTGAGTCTTGTGTGCTTACACACACACACACACACACACACACACACACACACACACACACATATACTATCAAGATTGGTTGTCTTCTATGTTACATCCCATCAAATGTGGTGTGCTACTCTTGGTATATCAGTGGCATAATCGTATGAGATGTCATGTGGCCAGCACACTTCTGAAATAGGCTTTGTTGCTTGACCTGAGTTCCAAAGGAGGGTCTAATTTCTCTGGAGAAACCCCAGATTCCTCAGAATGGAAGCAACCTGAAGGGTAATGCAAGAGGTCATTCTAGGTAAGAGTGAAATTCTCCAGGGTGCCTATGAGAATTTTGGGGCCCAGTTCTGTTCCAGAATCCTGCTGGGTGGGACGCTGGCCACTCAGATCCCTAACCATCTGTGTGTTGCCCAGCTCTCCCTGATAACATTCATTTGGGAACTTGAGGCCATCTGGAGCCTGTCCCCAAACTATTCCGGTGACCCTGAAACTCTCCATCCTGCTATGTCATTTCTTCCAAGGCCGTTTCCAGGGAACCACAGCTACCTTTCAACTGCACTGTGATCCAGTCTGGTACTTCTTGGCAATAGAACCGTCAGCCTGAGGCAGGCAGGTACAGAGCATTTCCCATTCACCCAAGTTTCTGGGAGGGAATAAAGTCAAGATATGGTCTATAGAAAAGAGGTTCTCAGCACCAGCCCAGAAACAGGAAGGCAGGACCCCCTTGGAGATGCAGGGTGAGGCCTGGTCACACTCTAAATAGCAGCAACCAAGAAGGCTGGAGCTCTCTGGGCAGAAGAAACAGCCATAGGAACCAAAGGCGACACTAAGAACCCGACAGAAGATCACCAGAGCTCATACTCCTTCCTGCTTGATAACACCCTGACAACTCTTCTCTATGCACAAGGCCTAAAGCAGGGCAGCTTTTTTTTTTGTTAGTTTTTTTTTTTTTTTGAAAAATCCCATAAAACCAACTTTGCAAAAGCAAGAGACTTGGACTTCATTTTGGAATTACATGTGTTCCAGCCTGGAATGTGTCATTCTTTTTACTCTTTTTGGCTCTTGGAGCCTTACCCAGCGATGTTCAGGGGTTACTCCTACCTCTTCACTCAGAAATTCCTCTTGGCAGTTCTTGGGGGACCCTATGGGATGCTAGGGATCAAAGCCAGTCTACTGTGAGCAAGGCAGATGCCCTATCCACTCTACTATCCCTCCAGCCTCCGGGGTGATTCTTCTTTTCCTCTCATTTTTCCTTAAATAAGTTTTACTTTCCTAACCTATTTTAGTTCACTATTTGTCTCCTGAAGGTCCTTTCTGCAAGTACAGTTGAGGGACTTGGGAACCCTGGGTAAAGGTCAGGACTGACTCTCCATTTTCTAGGAAGAGCAAACACTTGTCCCCCACCCAGAGACATCAGTTCCAACCCCTAGCCTGGCGTCAGGCTCTCTCTCCAAGCTCTTCCTCCTACAGATCTACTGCAATGCTACATTCTACAGCTCTTCAGACACCGTGGCCTGGATACCTAATTCCATTAACCCAGAGGGCTTGGGTTCCTAGGGAAAATGCATGTCAGGTCCCAAAGATACAGGAGCACATGTGCCTAAATGGTCTTTGTTAGTTTGTGCTAAATTCTTTCACTTGTTCCGCAAATATATAATGAGTACCTACTAGCTGTCCCCTCCCCTCCCCCCCAAAAAACAGACTTGGGGCTGCTTGTTTAAGGACACCTTATGGGCAGGACTGTCTCTAGCCTACACTGGGTGTGGCCTGAAACAAACAAAGCCTAATCCATCTGGGGGAGACAAATGAGGAAGTGGGGAGCCAGAGGGTGATAAGGCTTAAAGAATCAGTAAGGGGCCAGAGTAATAGAACAGCTGATAGGGTAGGGCATTTGTTTTGCACATGGTCAACCCGGGTTCGATTCCTGGCATCCCATAGGGTCTCCCGAGCACTGCCAGGAGTAATTCCTGAGTGCTGAGCTAGGAGTAACCTCCAAGCATCACTAAGTGTGACCTAAAAAGCCAAAAGAAAAAAAATTAATAAGGCAGGGGTGAGGGGTGGGGAGAGAGGGGCAGAGATAGAGGGGCAGAGCGAGGGAATGTGTTGGCAGGGTATCCACCCCTGCCTTGAGTGAGAAATGCTCCGGTAAGGGTGAGTTGAGGAGGTAAGGCTGGTGCTGAGGTGCCTGCACAGGTAATCTGGAGCTCTGGCAGGCGAGCGCCGTGGGAACGGAGAGCAGGTCACGGGCCACACCAGTGTCACAGACTGCCTCGAGAGTCTGTGTTTTACTCTCAGGGGGCTGGGAACACGGGGTCCTGGAAACACTGCACACAGGGAGCAGGAGCGGAGCCACACAAGCTTTTAGTTTCACTTCTCTTGACTCTTTGGGAGATGCATTCGCATTATAGAAATTGTATTTTCTTTATTAAAATATGGCAGAAAGGATGGCAAGCAAATATAAAATTTCTGATCTTAGGTCTGAAGGTCCAGTTATAATATCTGGCATTTGTAAGAAGTTCCATTGGCAAGTTGCCTCATGTCTAGTAATAATGGGCCATTCTTTGGTTTGTTTTGCCTTGGGGACCATGCCCAGCAGTGTTGGGGAATTGGCATGGGGGGAGCAGAGGGGACATCCCAGCGGTTCTAGGGGACTGTGTGGTCCTGTGTGTTTCTGCCTCGGAACTATCTCTCTGACTCTTTCTCTTTTATCCTGATGCTCAACTCTGTTTTGCCATGTTTGTTTTTTGTTTCAGGGGGTGGGGTGGGGGGGATATGCCTGGCAGTGTTTGGCAAGATACTTCTCTGACTCAGAGGACCACATGATGCCAGAGATTATAAGACCTGGGTCCTGCATGCAAATTGTGTCTTCCAGTCCCTTGACCTAGCTACCCAGTCCCTCAACTGTGTTGTGTTTGTTTGTTTGGATTTCGCTGGAGGGGAGGCACAGTTGATGGTACTCCTGGCTATGTACTCAGGGATCACCCTGGCAGTGTTCAGGAAGTATATGTGGTACTGGGGTTGGAACTGGGGTTGCCCACATTGAAAGCAAGTGCATTAAGTATGGATTTTCCCTCTGACCTCTCAACTATAAGAAGGCATTTTTAAACCTTATTATGGATATTTCCAAATTTTCTATAGATTTGGAACAGCCAACTTCAAGCAACTAGCCTTGTTTCTCCACACAGCTATCTTCTCCTTCCTTATGCTGAGCTACTTTACAGCAACTCAGACATATCTGTCCTTTGTGTGTTCTTCAGTATACATCTCTTAAAAAGAACATCTTTTATTTTTGCGTTGCTACATCATTATCACAACTAAACAAATAGCAATATTTCTTTTTTGTTTGCTTGGTTTTGGTTTTTTGACCATACCCAGCAGTACTCAGGGCTTACTCCTGGCTCTGTACTCAGGGATTATTCCTGAAGGTTTTGGGAGACAATCAGGGGTGCCAGGATTGAACCAGAATCAGGTACATGCAAGACAAGTGCCCTACCTGTTGTATTGTCACTCTATGCCTACACCAATTTTTAAAGATATTATCAAAAAGTAAGTTTCCTTGTTGTCTCATGAATGCCTTTTTTTTTTTTTGCTTTTTTTAGGTCACATCTGGCAATGTATAGGGGTTACTCCTGGCTCTGCACTCAGGAATGACCCCTGGCAGTGGTCAGGGAACCATATGGGATGCTGGAAATCAAACCCGGGTCAGCCGCGTGCAAGGCAAATGCCCTACCCGCTGTGCTATTGCTCCAGCCCCTCATGAATGCTTTTTTAAGAATAGTTGGTTTATTTAAATCAGGATCCAAACAGGATTCCCACATTGTGTTTGGTTAGTAGATCTTTTACCCTTTATTCATTTTTTAGTTGAATTTCTGTGAGATACACAGTTATAAAGTTGTTCATGATTGGGTTTCAGCCATACAATGTTCCAAATCTGTCCTTTTGCCAGTGTACATTTCCCACCACCGATATCCCCAGTTTCCCTCATGCAATGCCCTGCCCTCCCCCATCCTGCCTCAATGGTAGACACTTTCCCTCTCTCTCTTGTTCTCCTTTTAAGCATTATGGTTCACAATACAAGTACTGAAAGGTAACCTCTCAGTGTTATGTACATCACTTTACCTCCTTTCAGCACTCAGTTCTTGTCCAGGGTGATAATTTCCAACTATCATTGTTATATTGGTCCCTTCTCTGTCCTAACTGGCCCCACTTATTACAAGCTTCCAACTGTGACCCAGTCCTCGTGGCCTTCATTTCTTCTGTCTCTGGGTATTAGTCTCATACTAAGGTGTTTTTATTATTTTTATGGGCTGGAGCGGTAGCATAGTGGTAGGGCGTTTGTTTGCCTTGTATGCAGCCAGCCTGGCCGAGCCATGTTTGATTCCTCTGCCCCTCTTGGAGATCCCAGCAAGCTACCGAGAGTATCTTGCCCACACGGCAGAACCTGGCAAGCTACCCATGATGTATTCGATATGCCGAACACAGTAACAACAAGTCTCACAATGGAGATGTTACTGGGCCCGCTCTAGCAAATTGATGAACAATGGGAGGACAGTGCTACAGTGCTACATTGCAAATGAACGCAATCATTCTATGTCCCTCTCCCTCTGACTTATTTCACTCAGCATAATACTCTCTGCATCCATCAGGTATAAGCAAATTTTCTGACTTCATTTTTCCAGGTGGCCACGTAGTATTCCACGATGTAGATGTGTGTACCATAGTTTTCTTTATCCAGTCATCTCTTCTTGAGCATTAGGGTTGTTTCCAGATTCTGGCTATTGTGAATAGTGCTGCAATGAACACAGGAGTGCAGATGGCTTTTCCGCAGTGTTTTTGGACCCTTGGGGTATATTTCCAGCAGCATTATTTCTGGGTTGTATGGAAGCTCAATTTCTAGTTTTTTGAGGAACGCCCATATTGTTTTCCAAAAAAGACTGGACCAGTCAGCATTCCCACCAGCAATGAATGAGAGTCCCTCCCCACCCCCCGCATCTGTGCTAATACTGGTTGTTCTTTTTTTTCCCTTTTTTTGTCACACCCAGCAATTCTCAGGGGTTACTACTGGCTTTGTACTCAGGAATTACTGCAGGCAGTACTCAGGGGACCATATGGGATGCCGGGGATCAAACCCAGGTCGGCTATGTGCAAGGCAAACGCCTTACTCGCTGTGCTATCGCTCCGTCCCCTCAAGTTGTTTTAATTACTACCACTTTGTAGTACAAGTTGAAGTTGGGGAAGGTGATGCCTCCCATCTTCTTTTCCCCCCAAGGATTGCTTTAGCTCTTTGTGGGGGGGTTATTATTCCATATGAATTTCAGGAGTATTTAATCTATTTCTTTGAAAAAATGTCATGGGCATGGGTATCCCTATAGAGACCTTATTAAATCTGTATATTGCTTTGCGTAGTATTACCCTCCTAATTCATGAGCAGGGGTTGTGTTTGTTTCCTCGTTTCCTCTTTCATTTCTTGAAGCAGTGTGAGTAGATCTTTTGAAGTCAGACTGTCCACCTCTCTCATTATTTATCTTCTCATTTATGTGTTGATGAGACATGGCCATTTGCTCCATAGAGACACTCAGTCTGCATTTTAATGATTGCATCACTGTAGAGACATTGACTAACTCTTTCCTCTTTTTTTTTTTCTAAATTTATCTATTGACTTTCCTATTTTTTTCCCCCATAGAAACTGGTACTTATTCTTAGTGGCATAATCAAAATTTTTTTTTTGGCTCAACTACTTCATAGGAGGTCCCATAAACATTTCTCTTGCATTTCTCTCTGTCTCCCACTGTGATAAAATACATATACCATCACACTAACCATGCAAGCCATAGGAAAGTGTACGATTCATTGGCATTTTGTGCATTAACATATTGGCTCCAGCATTGCAGTTTGTGTGGATCAAGCTACATCCAAGTGTGAACCACCAGTGGTATGAGCTGGCATCAGTGTGTTAATATTGTGCTACCGCCTCCATCAGAATTATTTCATCACTTCTCAAAGACACCCTGTACCCCTTAAACTCTCCAACTGTCTCTCTCTCTCCCCAACTCCCAGCATTCCTACTCTGTCTTTTGTCTCTGTGGATTTTTCTATTTTGGACATTTCGTGTAATCAGGATAGTATGGTATGTTACATTTTGTGCCCGACTTCCTTTACCTAGCTCATGCATACCCTAACATATATTGGTACTTTATTATTATTATTTTTGTGTGTGTGACTGAAAAGCAATATTCATTGTATGGGTATGCCATAATTCATTATCTATTCATCATGTGATGGGCATTTGGTTTATTATTTACCTTTTATTTGAACATCTGTTTTAGGGAGTACATATCTAAAAATGCCTCTTTTTCTTTGATGTTAGGGCTCATCCATGGATATTGTTGGCATCTTACCCATCTATAGGGAGGTTGCCTTCTCAGTCTGGGAAGGTGGGTGAGGTGCGGGTCTTCTTTCCCTTCCCCTCCCCTCTTTTTTTGTCTTTTCCCCTCTCCACCCCTCCCTTTCTTCCTCCCCTCCCCTACCTCCTTGCCTTTTCTTTCCTTCATTTTGTATTTGTGCTTGTGCTTCCAGCACTGCTTTCCTGGCCTTCCAGGTTGGGGTTTGGCTTCGGCTTTGGGAGGGGCAGGAACTTTGCTTTTGGAGCCATCATTCCAAAGAGGCTCATCTTTGAACTGGTCATGGAAGTTCTGAAGCACGCACGCATGTTCGTGTGTGTCTGTGTGTACGTGTGCATGCGTGGCATATGTGTGTGCATGCATGTGTGTGTATGTGTGCAAGTATGAGCATGTGCGCATGCGTGTGTATGAGTGTATGTGTGCGTGCATGCATGTGCGTACATATGTGTGTGCACGTGTGTGCGTGTGTGTGCGTTTGTCCACGTGTGTGTGCGTGCACGTACGTGTGTGAGTAAGTGTGTGTGTGTTTGTGTGTGTGTGTGTAGGGTGGGGGTGACCCTGTACCTGGCAGTGGCCGAGGAAACATGTGGCGCTGGTGGGGCTGAGTCCGGGGCTTCCCTGTGAAAGCCTGGCTCCCTGAGCCCTCCCTCTGGCTGACTATCGTTCTGTTTGCCTGAGGATTCAGTTCCTTTTCCATTTTTCTCTACTGAGAAAAGAAGGATTTTAGAGAAAGGGGAACTCTCACATCATCAAACACTTCTTTGCTTTCTCTTGGCAACAGCTGGCTGAAGGTGGTGGTGGCGCTACCCTGGACCACCTGGCATGAGGAACCTGCCTTGTCATTCTTTTGTGTGGGGGGCCCACACCAGGGGTGCCAGGAGCTACTGTCCCAGGGCCTGGCCTTCTCTGCGCCTGCCACCAGCTGCCTGTTCACATCAGGGACCACATCACCCAGTTCTACTACCGTCTGTGGAAGGGAATGATCCCTTGGAGGCAGCCCCTCTAGCCTCTAGCCCACTACCTCTCCCTCCTGCTTTGGGACTCTGCATCCTGTCCCAGATCAGATTAAGCTTCAGCTTTAATAACCCTTTCAACTTCTTGCTCCACCCTCTCCCATTTTTGTGTTGGAAGAATCTAGTCTTTCCACTTTAAGCATCAGTATAGACTTCTGGCTTTTGATTAAAGATTATAATTAAAACTGACAATGCAGGGGCAGGAGAGATTGTACAGGGATTCAGGTGCTGGGCTTGCATGTGACCAACCCCAGTTTGATACCCTGCTCTGTACAGGGTTCTCTGAGCACTGTCAGAGGTCACTCCTGAGCACAGAGTCAGGAGTAGCTCCTGGGCACCTCAGGTGTGGGCCCCAAGCACAAAAGGAACGACAATGCAGGACTTGGGCGGGAGAGGGCTTAAAGGACTGGTGGGCATGCTTTGCACGCAGGTTGCTTAAGTTCCATCCCTGGCACCACATGGTTGCCCCTCCCTCTGGGCTCCAGGAGCCCCCAGATGTGGTCCCAGAGCAAAGGCTGCAAGGAGTGTCTCTGCAGCCTCCTTCCTTTCTAAAACTGTCAGTGCCTCTTACCTCTTCCTTATTCTCTCTGGGCCCTACCCTCAGCCCTGGTCATGTCTGCCAGCACTCCTGGGGCTGGGCCTGCAGTCCTTCCTGCTGTCTCTGACCTACGCCCTCAGCCTTGGCTCGGATGTTTCTGTTGTGAGGAGGCAGAGAAGTGGAATATGTTAAAGACGAACCTCTCTGGAAACCAGTAAGGCGTGGGGTCTCCTCATTCCCTAATCAGAGCCACCCCAACACCCCCAACACGTGCGTCCCCATAAGCCCTCCCCCCACCACACAATTTCTCAGCACAGTTTTCACTCCCCTTTCCTCCTTGTTGTTGCTATAGTGACTGGGGACCACATACTTTAATTTAATTTAATTTTTTGCTTTTTGGGTCATACCCAGTGAGGCACAGGGGTTACTCCTGGCTCTGCACTTAGGAATTACTCCTAGCAATGCTGGGGGATCATATGAGATGCTGGGAATCAAACCAGGATTGGCCGTGTGCAAGGCAAATGCCTTACCCGCTGTGCTATCACTCCAGCTCCAACACACAATTTAGTCATGGTGCTCACACAGTTTGGTTGCAGGGCTCCCCCGCCCCCCGACACTGGATTGTGGTGCACTGGAAATTGTACCCAGTGGTGATGCGGGAGTTGTCAAAGCCCAGAAACACTGGAATTGTGGCCTCAGTGCAAGAGGAATGGGGTTGTAGCTCACTGCTCCATAGGTGGAAAGCAGGCACTTTTCCACTGAGACATTCTCTGGGAAACCCCCCCCCCCCCCCCAATTAATGCTGACTTTGGAAAGTCAAGTATTTCCTTGGTGCCACCCACTTAAGAAGTGTCAGATAAGTTCTTCATGATCCTGAAATTTGCCAGCTTCTCTTTTCTTTCTCAGTTCACACCCGGTTCGGGGCTTACTCCTGGGTGTGCATCCAGGGATCACTCCTGGCAGTGCTTGGGGAACCATATGCAATGCCAGGGATCAAACCGGGGTCAGCCACGTGCAAGGCAAGTGCCTTACCAGTTGTACTATCGTTCCAGCCGAGCTTCTTAATTATTCTCCTCACCTGTGGGGCCCATATGTTACTTCTCTGCACTCATCTGGGTCAGGCAAAAGATGGGGAGGTAATGCCAAATCCAGGCTTATGCCCTTTGTGACTCGCTCGGGGCCAAGTCGAAGTACCAGGCCAAAGTTTCTGTTCTGAGGGGAGCAAGGATTCCACAACAGAAAGAAGTTGCCTCATAGAATAAAAGGATCGTTTCAAACGTGCTGTCAGTCATTCATCAAATGACAGTCACTAAATAACCTGCTCGGGTCATGCCAGGTAGCCAGTGGGCCCCGGGCAGATGAAAGGAAGAAGAATGGCTGAGCCTCACGAGCTAAAATAATCAAATATGGGCCCAGGTGGTTCTGACTCAGTGCACCCTCCAGGGCTGGCAGGATGAGAAGGTTGGCAGTAGTTGAGTCTTTCACAAGGACACCACCCAAATGGTACCGGGAAGGGCCAGAGAGCCCAGGGCACCAGCTGGGAAACTTTTTTTTTCTTTTTGAGTCACACCCAGCAGTACTCAGGGGTTACTCCTGACTCTGCACTCAGGAATTACTCCTGGCGGTGCTTGGGGGACCATATGGGATATGCTGGGGATCAAACCTAGGTTGGTCTCGTGCAAGGCAAATGCTCTACCCACTGTACTATCACTCCGGTCCTGGGAAAATTCTAAAGGCTTCTGTGGTGGAGAATGCTCTGACTTCCTGGAGCAACTTGCAAAATACCTTTGCTTGGGGGCTAGAGCCATAGTATAGCGGGTGAGGAGCTTGCCTTTCATGCTGTCGACCTAGGTTCAATCCTGGGCATCCCATATGGTCCCTTGAGCACGGCCAGGAGTGACTTCTGAGTACAGAGTCAAGAGTAAGCCCTGAGCACAGCCAGGTGTGTGTGGCCCCAAAACCAAACAAAACACAAACAAACATACAAACAAACACACAAAAAAAATACACTTGCTTTGACCTGACATGGATGATTCTACGAATTATAGATTTTTTTTATTTGTTTATTTTGGGGCCATACCTGGTCATGCTCAGGGGCTAATCCTGAGCTAATCCTGTTTAGAGAATCTCTTCCAGTGGTGTTCAGGGCATCTTACCATGTTGGGAATGGTCTCACATGTGAAGCTCCCCTTTGAGCCATCTTTCCAGGCCCAGTGATGGTCTTTATTTTATTTTTTTCAGTAGTGGTAGCGATCTAGATCACACTGGCAGTGCTCATGAGCTATTTCTCACTCTGTGCTCAGGAATGACCCCTGAAGGCAGGGCTTAGGGGACCATATGCAGTTCCAGGTATTCAAAATTGGTGTCTGTTGCTTGCAAGCCAACACCTGACCCCTGTTCCATCTCTTTGATATCCCAAATATAGGTATTTAAGGCATGCCAGTAGAGTTTGGGTTTTATGATTGCTGCTAAGAAATCTTAGCCATGACTATCTACAATGTTCACTAGCTTCATTACTGCTCAGACAGGAGATTGGCAGATGCAGGTGCCCAGGAAAAGGCTTTAGTATCTTGCCTCATTTCTCCTCCACAAAAGATAGAAATGCAGGGAAGGCTCGGGGGTCCAATGAGTGGAAACCAGCAAACGGCTCTGGGGGTGGCAATGGGCGCTGATTGGCTGCCCCGCTCCTTAGGACCTGGATGCTTCTGGAGTTGTTCACCTAAGCAGAGGCTTCTCAGTGAAAGCAGCAAATGCTCTGGCAGAGCAAAGAGCAGTCATGCTACTCAATTCTCCCTAAAGCCCGTAAGTGCTTTTCCAGACCACAACCCATTTCACTCAGCCTTTCTTCCCTTACGGTTTTAAACTCTGGCCAGTGTGGAGGTCACTTGCATTGAATATATACCAGCAGACATATAAGAGAGTCTCTAATAGCATTATCACAATAGCATCAAAAACAAAACAAATAAATGAACAAAACTGGAAATATCCCAAATGTCTATTGATGGAGAGTGAATAGATAATTTTTTACTGTGATAAAAATAATTAACAGCTTTGAATAAACATTCAGGTTGTGTGTGTGTGTGTGTGTGTGTGTGTGTGTGTGTGTGTGTGTGAGATCAGGGATCAAACCTGGGGCCTCACATATGTAAGACAAATGCTGTACTGCTGAGCTTTTCCTTCAGCCCACATTTTAACCATTTTTAAATGTATTCGCTTAAAGCATTAAAAACATACATTCACACTGTTGTTGTGAAACCTTCACCATGATCTATCCCTTTTCAGAACATTTTCCTCTTCTCCCACTGAAACTCTGTTAAACACTGACAGACCCCTTCTCTCTCAGCCCAGATCCACTCATCTTCTATGCATGCAACAATTCCTGGGTACTTCGTATTACTGGAGTCAGACAATATTTATCCTTTTCTTGTTGGCTTATTTTACTGACCATAATGTCTTCCAAATTCATCAGCACTGTAGCACTGTCCTCCTGTTGTTCATCGATTGGCTTGAGTGGGCCCAGTAATGTTTCCATTGTGAGACTTGTTGTTACTGTGTTTGGCATATCGAATACATCATGGGTAGCTTGCCAGGCTTTGCCGGGCAGGCGAGATACTCTTGGTAGCTTGCTGGGCTCTCTGAGAGGGGCGGAGGAATTGAACTCAGGTTGGCCATCTCGGCCGCGTGCAAGGCAACCACCCTACCTGCTGTGCTATCACACACACACACACACACACACACACACACACATATATATATAACTTTTTTGTCATTTATTCACCCATTGGGGGATGCTTGGATGACTTCCAAGCCTTGTGAATAATGTACCAACAAATGTGGTTCTACAACCTCTGTTTTCAGTTCTTTGGGGCATAGATGCAGAAGTGAGTGGAAGTAATTGCTCATAAGGTAATTCTGACTCGGGGAATCATTACATTTTTTCCCCCAGTAGCTCTACCTGCTCTTATTTAGTTCCTGCATATACTATTCTAATATATACGATAGTTATTCCATAGTATAACTATAATGTAATTTACTATATACTGATTTTTTTTCTGAAATGATGTGTTGACATACATATCTACCAGTGGTGAGTTAAGAGTTCCTAGTGATTCACATCTTACCCAACACTGGATAGTATCAGGTTTTTCAACTTTTGTCACCTTGGCTATAAAATGATTTTTATTATAGTCTTGTTTTTTTATGTTCCAGATAATCACTGCAGTGACTCATATGTTTCAGAGTTTTTAATATGTATGTCTTTAATCCATCAGGCATGAACTTTTTGGTGTCTTATCTAGAAGAATGGGTCTAATTTCATCCTTTGTGGGTGGTGAGAATTGGGCCACACTCAACTATGCTCAAGACTTGATCCTGGGTCTGGGCTCAGGAATCACTCCTGGTCATGCTCCGGGGACCACATGTGGTTCTGGGGGTTGAATGCAGGTCAGACCTACATAAATCAAGGGCCTTGCCAACTGTTCTATCTCTCCAGCCCTAGTTTCATCCTCTTTAACTGGATAACTAGTGTGCTAGCTGCAGGCTTCCACGGTTGGCTGGCTTGACTTTGTGCTTTGGACTTGCCCACTTGGTTAATTAGTCCACCTACAATCCTGGCATGTGTTTTCTTTACCATAAGGTGACAATGATGTATTGAGAGGGATTGATGCGGGTGGAACTGGGCATTCATTGTCCAGTTGTTATTGCACCTGGCTGAGAACTGGTAGAATTCAACTGTTGGTTGAAGAAAGTAGGGCTCTACCATTCACAGTCACATATTTCAAATCTGATGGTGTAATACGAGAAGTGTGGTAATACAGGAACAGATGAAACACTGTGAGAAAAGACTACAAAGGAGACAAGGAATCTAGGTATGAGGGTGTCTAGGAAGGTAGCAGGCAGGGACAGTGCACACTTCATACAGGCGCTGTGTGGAGTGGCAGTGTAAAAGTTGGTTCTGCTGGTAGACAAGCTCATGTTCAAATCCCAGTGCCCTTAATTAGCAGCCTGAGACACTGACAATTCTTTTCTTCTTTTTTTTGGGGGGGGGGTGAGGGGTTAGGGGGTGGGCATATCTGGTGATGCTTAGGGCTGATCTCTGTCTCTGTGCCCAGGGATCACCCTGGCAGGGTCCTGGGGATCATTTGTGCCAGAGAGCAAACCCAGGTCCACACCTGGCGATGCTCAGGGGTTACTCCTGGCTCTGTACTCAGGAATTACTCCTGGAGGTGCTCAGGGGACCATATGGGATGCTGGAAATTGAACCTGGGTTTGCTGCTTGTAAGGCAAACACCCTACCTGCTGTGCTATCACTCCAGTCTTCCTTCTGCTGTTAAAGTTGATAAAAATATAATTTAGGACTGACTTCAGCTTAATGTTTTAAAGTGCCATGGTTTAAAAGAGGTGCTTAGGGAAAAGAAAGTTCCATGAATAAAGGTTTTACCAAGATGGGTGTGAGGTATTTTCACAAGCAGATGGTGAAGACTCTTTTTCCTCTAGAATAGAAATGTCAAAGAGATATTTGCAAGAAGGTTGCGGGGAGTGGGGAAGTAGATGATTTTGAGAGGGGTTTCTGGAACAAACGCGATTCAAATTAAAGAGTAGCTTTCAAATGGTAGTACTTATCATAATGCTCTAGGAGCCTTGTAGACCACTGACCTGGGTTTGATCCTGGAACCCCCTATGGTGCTCCTGAGCCTTTCTAGGGGTGATCCCCGAGCGCAGAGCTAGGAGGATGCCCTGAGCACTGCCAGGCGTGGCCAAAAAAACAAAATCCAAATCAAACAAAACCCACGAAGACCTGGACTTGTTCCTCAGGCTGCAATGAAGAAGTAACAGAAACAAATACACTAGTATCACATCCTGGAGCTGGGATGTGGGGGATGGAGATGAGACGAAATGTGCAAGAGCAGGTAATGTGGGGGTACCCGTGTAGGCACAGTCTGTGGAGGGAAAGGTAGCGAGTCTCATCCTGCAACCAACCCCTCCTTCCAGCCAGCATCTGCTCCCCAGGAAACTCCCGTCCTTCCCTTTCTTACAGACACTCAACTATATTATCTTCTTTGCTCATTGGAGCTGTCTCTTCAGCTCCCACGGACGTTTTTTCTCCAGGCTGCTGTGGTGGTGGCTATCCATGGCTACACCACCTCAGTCTGACTGACATGCTACCTGATACGGATATTTAATGATCACATGGGTGTGTTCTGTTGGTACATCTTACAAGCAAACTCTGGTGAGGGTGAATCGTTTGCTTCTAGTGACTGCTGGAAAATGCAGTATCTGTGAAAGGGAGTTGTGGGAGCTTCCTTCCTCATCTTGAAATCATTTTTCTTGCTTAATTAGGAGCCAAAGTTTGGAACTTTCCAATAATTCTCACATAGAAGGGTTCATGTAAATCTTAAATAATCGAGTGCTCTTTGTATCCAGTTAATTAACTACATATTTCTGTGTGTTTAAAAATAAACTAGAGGGGCTGGAGTGATAGCACAGCAGGGAGGGTGTTTGCCTTGCAAGCAGCAGACCAGGTTTGATTCCCGGCATCCCATATGGTCCCCTGAGCACCTCCAGGAGTAATGCCGGAGTGCATGAGCCAGGAGTAACCCCTGAGCATCGCTGGGTGTGACCCACAAGAAAAAAAAAATGAACTAGAGCCCTGATTTTCCCCTTTATCTTACACACACACACACACACACACACACACACACACACACTTATTGAGGACCATCACCAACCTTTTGGTACCTGCTTTCAGCCGTCCCCATGCATAGATGATTTCTTCTCCTCTTCTGTGCTAATGGGGGTGGCACCCTTCAGTACCAGCCCCCCTGGTTGCTGATTGATGGGGGCAGCTGTACTCACTCACACCAGTGACTCTGAGACAGATTCTTCACTCATTTTTTAAAAAAGTTTGTTTTGTTTCTCTTTTAGGGCTACACACAAAGGTCCTCAGAGCTTAGTCCTGGCTTTGTGCTCAGGATCCTTCCAGGCAGTATTCACTGAATCCAGGTTGGCTGCATGAAAGGCAAGTGCCCCTACCCACTGCTCCAGCCCAAAATCTTGTTTTTGTTTTGGGGTCACAGCTGGCAGTGTTCAAAGATTGCTTCTGGTTCTGTGCTCAGGGATTATTCCTGGACTTGGGGGCCCATATGTGGTGCCGGGGATTGAACCCGGGTACACTATGGATGAAGTAAGTGCCCTACACACTGTACTGTTTCTCCAGCCCTTATCCCTGTTCTTAAACATTTTTTTTCTTTTTGGGTCACACCTAGTGATGCTCAGGGATTACTTCTGGCTTTGCACTCAGGAATTATTCCTGGCGGTGCTCGGGGAACCATATGGGATGCTGGGAATCAAACCCGGGTCGGCCGTGTGCAAGGCGAACGCCCTACCCACTGTGCTATTGCTCCAACCCCACTTAGACATTTTTCTAGAGAACCTTCTCTCCCTACCCCAAAGTGGATGAACACCATCTTTAAGCATCAGTGCCTCTTGCTACCAAGAGGCATTGGCGGGGCATATCTTTACTGTCTTCTTTCATTTTGAAATAAAGCACACAACTTTCAGATTTTCTATACTCAAGTGCTCACAATTCTGGGACACTTTCTGAGGCTGAGGTTTTCTGGCACTTAATTTTAGGCCTTGAGGCCTTGATTCTGTATCCTTCACTCTCCTCCCCACCTCTTCTGGGAAGCAGGGCCTTTCATGCGATGCTGCCTCTAGAGGCAGGCAGTGGTATCACAGCCCCTGAACACTAAGTAAACCGCCCATTGAAAGTAAACCTCATGGGAAGGGGGGCGTTCCGGTCCGTCCTTCACGCCCTACCGAGGTCACCAGTTGCCCCCCGCGAGCAGCTCTCCAGCACAGCCACGGCCCCAGAAGCACAAGGACTTAATGCAGAACCCGGCAGCTTGGAGCAGAAAAGTGAACGGACTATGCGTTAATCCAAGCCATCATGTCTGTTCAGAGAGGAAAGGGTGTTGCCCCATTCGCCCTCTCCTCTCTGGAAAGAAAGATGGCAGCCGCATGGGAGCCTTGTGGACAGCAGGTATGAGCCGGGGGTGTGGGGGCGACTAAAACCTCATGAGAAGGGGGGCGTTTTGGTCCGCCCTTCACGCCCTACCGAGGCCAACAGTTGCCCCCCACGAGCAGCTCTCCAGCACGGCCACGACTCCAGAACACAGAAACCAATTTCTTAACTATCTGACTTTCAGTAGAAATACTTCCAGGGTCAATAGGCAAAATAGCAGAAATCCAAAACCAACATTTAATTCTTGAACCCAGCTGTAGAAAGCAAATCACTTCACAATGCTTTTTCAGCATGTCTGATTTGGGGGGGGTAAACTCTAAATAATAGTGGTGAATCTTTTATTGAAACAATGAATCTAATCAAAGCAGATAGAGTGTTAACTAGAATTCATCTGCCTCACAGGGACTGGGAGGGGTGGGGGGTGGGGTTCTATTGGGGTTCTTCATGGTAAAAAATAAGTATTGGTAAACGGAAATGTGTTTGATATTTGCATGACTGAGACCTAAACCTGAAAGCTTTGTAACCTTTCCCACAGTGATTCAATAAATAAATAAATAAATAAAAAATAAATAAAAAAAAAAGAAAGTAAACAAACTGTCCTCCTGTTGTTCATCGATTTGCTCGAGCGGGCCCAGTAACTTCTCCATTTTGAGACTTGTTGTTACTATGTTTGGCATATTGAATATGTCATGGGTAGGTAGCCAGGCTTTGCCGTGCGGGCGAGATACTCTTGGTAGCTAGGTATTAACCCCCTCTCAATTAATTGTTTATCTTTTGTTGAAATAAATAAGTCAGATAACCTTTACCATGTTGTCAAAAATGCACACAACTGAATAAAAGGGAAGGATTTTTTTTTTTTGCGTCACACCCGGTTATGCACAGGGGTTACTCCTGGTTCTGCACTCAGAAATTACTCCTGGCGGTGCTCAGCGGACCATATGAGATGCTGGGAATTGAACCCAGGTCAGCTGCATGCAAGGTAAAAGCCCTATCCTACGTACTATTGCTCCAGTCCCTCCCCCCAAAAAGGAAAGGATTTTATTGGCAGGAAAACGTGTCTAACTAGCAGAAGAATGTTTCAAAGAAAGAGGAAATGTGTGTGTGTGTGTGTGTGTGTGAGAGAGAGAGAGAGAGAGAGAGAGAGAGAGAGAGAGAGAGAGAGAAAGAGTCCTATGGGCTGAGCACATGCCATATTCAAGTTCCATGTGATTCCCAGGACTGTATGATCTCAGAGCAACTCTAGGACACAGAGCACAGAGCTGGGAGTAGCCTCTTGAGTTCTGCTGGGTGTGGTCAAAAAAAAAGAGGAGGAATTGGTGTCTGGTTTTATATTAGAGTGATGTAACAGTCTAGACGTATTCAGGAAATTTTTCAGTAAAAGTCATGCATAGTTATAAGGGAGAAAAAGTGGGCATGCCCTTTTTCACAACAGACTATCACACTGAAATGTAATCAGGTTGAAACAGGCCCCAAGGAAATTAACTGCTGAATTCCAGGTATAAACCAAAAAACTTCTGTGTAAAAGAAGTTGAAAATTTTTAGAATGCTTCCCTTTTCTTTGTGTGTGACATAGCTTTATTTGGAAAAATTTATTTAGAGGTATATGTGAGGGGTAGGAGGGAGGGAACAAGGGAGGGAGGGAGAAGACAGACTTCTCCAGATGGGAAAAAGAATGAAAATATATACATTTCAGGTTGAAATGTGGGCAAATCTCCAAGACAGAGAATATGCCATAAAATAGAGAATTTAACTCTCTAAGGTAAAAAATGTGTTAAAGGAAAAAGTTTCTTAGAATACTCCTGTGTGTGTGTGTGTGTGTGTGTGTGTGTGTGTGTGTGTGTGTGATGGGACACATCTAGTGGTACTCAAGGGCTACTCATGTCTTGAAACTCAGGGGTCACTCCCTGTTGGTGCTCAGGGGACCAAGTAATGCTGGGAATTGAACCCAGGGTGCCTGCATGCAAAATGTGTGTGCTAGACTGTTGATCTATCTCTCCAGTTCTTGGTTTCCCTTATCTTGTCCTTAAGATGACAAGTAGAATGGAACCCTTCTCTGTCAATTTCATTTTAAACTTGCAGACACCATGGAATGTATCCCCAGAAGGGAATTTGTTGACCACCTGGTGCCCAACAATCCCAGGGGTCACACCCAGCAGTGCTGGAAAGTGTGGGCACATGATGGCAGGGGTAGAAAAAGGCCCCACACATGCTTTACTATCTCACAGGCCCTCTTCTGCCATTCTTGACCATCTCTGACTGTCTTTCAGAATTGCCTGTACAATTGTTTTTCTTTTCTACTTATTCATCTTGGGAGTGGAATATGATAATGTTCCCTGTTCTCAGCACCACATCAAATTTAAGGCACGACGGAGCATGCACTCCTTTTGAATATTGTAGTCAAAGTACCCCCATCTGCCAGTTGCTTGCCTATAAAGATTGATCTTCGCTGCTCAGGAGAAATTCATTCTTGATCATGGATCTCAGCCTTTACATTTAGACTGCCTTCAAGGGGTCAACCCTGAGAGGGATGGTTTTCCGCACAAAGTGTTTTCATGAATATTTACATCTAGGCAGTGGTTCATCCGCACATGCTTCCAGCAGGTAGTTCTTTGGTCCGGGAAGTTGATGGATGAAAGGACATGAGGTATTGCAATGTTCTTAGCAGGGGGAAATTAAGAAATAGCAGTATAGACCTCTGTACCAGAGATCTATCGCCTTGGCCTTTTCCAGAGAACTTGTCACTGGGACATTCCTGCTAAAGATGGCTCCAAGAGATGTACTGAAGAGCCAGAACTTGCAGAACAAGGGACAGGAAACAGCCTGCACCAAGGAGAGAAAACAGCCAGGGATGTCCTATTTGGAGCTCGCTAGTTGTCTTCACCTTCAGGGAGAATTGCCCATCATTTTAAGTAAGTCCTGTATGTTTGCAATTCAATTGAAAAAATAAAAATTTGACATTGCCAAATAAGAAAAAGGGCCCTTACTCATTTCTCAAGTCAAATGAAGTAAAATTGATAGTCTATGAAATATTTATCAGATCTAGACTGGTGTTTGAATAATAATATCTCTTTAAGATTTTAAATGTCCTCTGTCTGCTTATTTCATTATTGATTAGGCAGACAAAATTTTTACTTAATGCAGTGACTATAATGTGTTTACTGGGATTAATTTATTCACTCTTGAGTTTTAATTTAATTCTTTTATGATAGCAATTTTTCTTGGGACTTTTCCCCCCAAAGGGTCATGTTTGAATTTATTAGCCTGTTATATGGTTCACAATGATTTGGCTGTAACTGATTAATTTATGCCTGTTTGCCAAGCAGGGCTGTCCATTAGAGTACCTGAAGAGTGCCTTAAAAATACGGATTCTCGCCATCTTGCCCCACACAGCAGTGAAGAAACCTGGCCGGTGGGCACCTCAACACCCAGAGAATTCTCCATGTCCCACACCGAGCTGATATCGCCGGGAGTTCCCAGATGGGGCAGGTGCAGTCTCCCTGCCTTCTCCAGATGGAATCCCGGTGACCATGAGCTCCTACAAGCATGGCTTCGATATGTGGGCACCAGAACTATTCTTCCGAACCACACAGCTGTGTGACCTTTCCTGAGATACAAAGTGAGCAATGGAAAGTAAATGATCTAGCATCTGTTCCTGGAAGGCAGGCTTGAATGGTGGTGGGAAAATTCAAGCAAAATATAATGCCCAACAGAAATGCATCTGAACTGCACATTAAACTATGGTGCCATGCTTCCCCAAGAGGAGAAGGGTGTTTGTCCCTCCGCCTTTCCCCCCTGGTGGTGGCGGCATGGTGGCCACCATCTTTCAGAGCCAGGACAGCCAGGTATGAGACTGCTGTGACGAGGCATGCAGGGCCTCATGGGATGGGGGGCGGAACCGGCCCTGCTTCCCACCCTAACAAGGCACCAAGTTGCTGCCTATGAATGCCTTCTCCAGTTCTTGAACAACCATGATCCCAGAGGCACACAAACCAACCTCAGAACCCAGTGGCTTTGAACAGTAATCCCTCCAGACTTATTACTAAAATATCAGAAATCCAAAATGGCATGGCCATGATAGCATCTGTACGACATCATAAGCTCTTCATAATCAGCAATAGAAAACAAATTATCTAATGATGTCATTTTGGCAAGTCTGATTGTTGGAGAAAATTCCAAACAATAATGATGGGTCTTTTGTCATAATATTGAATGTGATCAACATAGAGAGAGAGTAAAGTGGAAATCTGCCACGCAGGCAGGGGGTCTCTATTGCAAACTACAACACCTAAAAGGAGAGAGAGAGAGAGCAAAAGGGAATGCTTTGCCACAGAGGCAGGGTCGGGGGGATGGGATGGGGGTGGTGGGAGGGATACTGGGATCATTGGTGGTGGGGAACGGGCACTGGTGGAGGCGATGGATACTCTATCATTGTGTAACTGGAACACAATCACGAGAGTTTGTACATCATGGTGTTTCACTAATTAAAAAAAAAACAGATTCTGGGGTCAGAGCAATAGTACAGAAGATAGGGCATTTTTCTTGCATGCAGCTGACCTGGGTTTGATCCCTGGTACTCCAAAGGGTCACCCGAGTCTGCCAGGAGTAACCCTGAGTACAGAACCAGGAGTAAGCCTTGAGCACTGCCAGGTGTGGTCCCTAAACAAAAACAAATAAAAAAATATGGATTCCAGGGTCAGAGAAATAGCTCACTGGGCCAGTGCATATCACCCTTGGTCTAATCTATGACATCACTTTGTCCCTGCCTATGTTCATCCCCAGCACAGAGCTAGGGTAGCTTCTGAGAACCAAAGAGTATGACCCCCTCTAAAAATACAGATTCCAGAGTTGAAGAGAGAATGTAGGGGTTAAGATGCTTGCCTTATACATGGCCATGTGGGTTTGGAACCCTGGAACCTCTTGTGGTCTCCTAGGCACAGCCAGGAGTGATCCCTGAACACAGAGGCAGGAGTAAGTCCTGAGCACAGCTAGGTATGACCCCAAAACCAAACAAACAATGATAAACAACAACAACAACGACCAGATTCCTAGGTCTTACCCAGACCCTGGAGAACAGAATCATGGCTGGTGGGTCTTCCATTTAGGCCCCAGAGATTCAGGCATAGCTTACCACCCTCTCAGTGGGCTAGGGTTTGGGAGTTAATCAATAGTTTCATTTCAAGGTAAAGTGTTATTGCCATTAAACATAAAATGTTCTTTGTTTTTGTTTGGGGGCCACATCCGGCTGTGCTTAGATCTTGCTACTGGCTCTGTGCTCAGGTATTACACCTGGTTGTGCTTAGGGGATCACATGGTTCAGGTAATTGCTCGGGGGTTACTGCTGGCAGAACCAGGAGTAGCTCTTCATTACAGCCAGGTGTGGTATGGTGTCTTAAAAAAGAGTGGGCAGGGGACAACAAATCAAAACCATCACAGGTTAAGTCTCCTTACTGGCACTTCTAAGTAAACTCATCGAGCTTCTTCACGATTGGGCACAACTCCAAGTATGAAATTCCATTAAGGGGGCATTGGCTTTAGTGCTTCCTGAATGAATGACTGCCTTCTCAGTCACCGCTTCCACCCATGTGACAGGCTCTGCTGCTCATTAATCATTTGCAAGTGATCTCTCTCGCCATGTCTTAATGTCAGGGCCAACTCTTTTCTTGGTTGATACAAATTATTTATTGCAGAAAGATGATTGTCTAGCAACTTAGAGAAAGCTTCAGAAAATGCTCCCTGAATGTTTAGAATGTTTTAACTCTTAGAAGTCAGGCTAGTCACCATGTTAGAGACAATAGTTGCCTTCTCTAATTCCCCACCATATTTTCTCTCCTGCTATTATTGTAAACAGCTTTGATTATTAATTTTCAGGCAGATCAGATCAAACTCAGCCTTCCACAACTTTTTTTTTTGCTTTTTGGGTCACAACTGGCGATGCACAGGGGTTACTCCTGGCTCTGCACTCAGGAATCACCCCTGGCAGGGCTCAGGGAACCATATGGGATGCTGGGAATCGAACCCGGGTCAGCCGCGTGCAAGGCAAACGCCCTACCTGCTGTGCTATTGCTCCAGCCCCCACAACTTCTTTTTCAGGTTTCTAAAAAAAGGAAAGAATGCTTAGTATTAATATGCCACTTTCCTGGAGACAACTTTATCTTTACAGGTGGGTAACACACTAGTCTCTTTTTGCTTTTGTTTGTTTTTTGGGGGGAGGGCACACCCAGCAATGCTCAGGGGTCACTCCTGGCTCTGCACTCAGCACACTCAGCAATTATTCCTGGCGGTGCTGGGGGTCCATATGGGATGCTGGGAATCAAACCCCAGTTGACAGCATGCAAGGCAAAACCCTTACACGCTGTACTATCGTTCCAGCAGATCAGTCTCCTTTTGGTGAAGGAGAAATTACTTTGCTGCTTTGCTTACTGCTGTGGGAAGATGGCCTCCATACAATAAATGCCCTTCCTTTTTCTACTCTGTCCTTTGAAAGGATCATTGAGAGGTTGATTTCATTGCCTGACACATTAACCTTTCTACTTAACCAGCTCTGAAAGGAATTGAGAAGAAATTTCTATCACCAAAGTTTTATTAATTTGCAGCTGGGAGATTACATAGTGAAACTCTCAGTCTCTTGGGGCAGAAAGCATAGAAATAACAATGGAAAAGAATCACTGGAAAAATACCAGGGAATAGTGGGTAGTTAAGATGTTCCTACTAAATGGGGTATGGTGCTGCCAGCAGGTCAATCTGTACCTGTGAGGCGAGTGCATCAGCAGCCTGATGGTGCCTTCAGACTTCTAGATACCCCAAAATTGTTGCTGTGCCTTTGGCCAGACCCCAACATCTTGGGGCTAAGTTTACCAAGAAAGTAAACGGCCAAAAAGTTAGGTATGTGGGAGACAAAACCACAAACCACCTCTGGCTCAGCTATATAATTGGAGGCAAGGCTATATAATTGGAGGCAAGTTCCTGATCAAATTGCCTAATGGCCATGATCCCAGAGATTCAGAAACAAATCTCAGAACCCAGCGTCTTTTGACAGAAATGCGTCTGGTCTCCGCAGTAAGTTACCGGCACCAGGCCACCCGAGAGGGGAAAGGGTGCTGTCCCTCCACCTGCTCCCTCTTGGTGGCTCGGTGGCTGCCATCCTCCAGTGACCACTGGACAGTCAGGTCTGGGCCTGCACTGACAAGACACATGGGGCTTCACGGGATGGAAGTGGAGTTGGCCATTTCCTCCCTGCCCCAGTGAGACCCCGAGTTGCTGCTCACAAACAGCCTCTCTGGCTCCTGATCAAGCTGCTTAACAGCCATGATCTCAGAGACTTAGAAACAAATTTCAGAAGCCAGCAACTTTTGGCAGAAATGTAGTCAGTCTCCACAGTAGGTCACTGGCGGTCGGACCACCCCAGGTGGGAATAAGTTTCGTGCCTTGGTCTGTTCCCCCTGGTGGCTTGGTGGCCGCCATCCACCAGAGGCCACTGGAAGTCAGGTTTGGGCCTTCAGTGATGAGACATGTGGGGTCTCATGGGGGGGGGGGTGGACTGGCCCTTTCCTCCCTGCCCCAATGAGACCCCAGGTTGTGGCCCATGAATAGCCTCTCTGACTCCTGATCAAGCTGCTTAATGGCCATGATCCCAGAGACTCAGAAACAAATCTTGAAACCCAGCAGGTTTTGGTAGAAATCCCTCCATATTTAATTGTTAAAATTTCAGAATTCCAAAATTCCGTGGCCACTACTGTGGCTGCGTGACATCATATGTTATTCATAACCAGCGATAGAAAACAAATTGTCTACGGTTGCCTTTTTGGCAGATCTGAGTGTTGGGGTAAAATCCCAAATGTTAATGGTGGGTCTGGTGTTGAAATATTGAATGTAATCAAAGTAGAGAGAAAGAGAGAGAGTAACGTGGAAATCATTTGCCCCACAGGTAGGGGGAGGGTGTGGGATGGGGGATATGTGGGGTTTTTGGTGGTGGAAAATGGGTACTGGTGAAGGGACGGGTGTTTCACCATTGTATGACTGAGACTTAAACCCGAAAGCTTTGTAACTGCTCTCATGGCGATTCAATAAATAAATTTATAAAAAAGAATATGGAATTAAAAAAAAAGAAGTTCTTACTAAGAAAAATATTAGTAAAATACCAGAAATCCAAAATCGTGTGGCTGCGCGACATCATTTAATTCTTGTGACCAGCTGTAGGAAACAAATTATTTCACAATGCCTTTACAGCATGTCTGATTTGGGGGTAAAAAGTAAAGTAAAGTAAAGGCCCTCCCATTGATCATCAATTTGCTCGAGCGGGTCCAGTAACGTCTCCATTGGAGACTTTGTTGTTACTGTGTTTGGCATATCGAATACTCTCGGTAGCTTGCCGGGCTCTCCGAGAGGGGCGGAGGAATCGAACTCGGGTCGGCCATGTTGGTTGCGTGCAAGGCAAACACCCTACCCGCTGTGCTATCTCTCCAGCGATTTGGGGGGTGTAAACTCTAAATAATAATGGTGCATCTTTTGTCGAAACAATGAATCTAGTCAAAGTAGATAGAGTGTTAACTAGAATTCATCTGCCTCACAGGCATTGGGAGGGTTGGGAGGGGGGTTATTGGGGTTCTCCGTGGTGAAAAATAAGTATTGGTAAAGGGAAATGTGTTTGATATTTGCATGACCGAGACTTAAATCTGAAAGCTTTGTAACTTTTCCCACAGAGATTCAATAAATAAATAAATTAAATAAAAAAAGAAAAATATTAGTAAATAGATAGTTCCTGTCTGGGATTTAATTTAATTCTTTTATTTATTTATTTTAAATTTGGGGACCACACCTGGCAGTGCTCAGGGCTTACTCCTGGTTCTGCTTTTATGAATCACTCCTGGCAAAGTTGGGGGTACCATATATGGTACCAGGGATCTTACCCAGGTTGACCCAGCCTTAACCACTGTACTATCTTTCTTGACCCTCCGATTTTTCCCCTTCCCACTTTATTTAAACCCCATGATTTACAATGTTGTTCATGATGGTTTATTACAGTCATTCATATTCCAACACCAATCTACCACCACTGTCACCTTCCTTCCACCACTGTCTTCGTTTTCTCAATCATCCATCAAGCCTTCCCCAGTAGTTCATCAATCACGGTCACGGTCACGGTCCTCTTGTTGTTCATCTATTTGCTCGAGCGGGCCCAGTAACGTCTCCATTGTGAGACTTGTTACTGTGTTTGGCATATCGAATACATCACGGGGAGCTTGCCAGGCTTTGCTGTGTGGGCGAGATACTCTCGGTAGCTTGCTGGGCTCTCTGAGAGGGGCGGAGGAATCGAACTCGGGTTGGCCATGTTGGCTGAGTGCAAGGCAAACGCCCAGTAGGCCCACAATAATTTATTTTATATTATATGGCTAAATGGTTAATGGAATGATCAAAAAATATTTCAGTAGAAGAAAATTTGTGAAAATTGTTGCATCTCACCATGGGGGACTTAAAGTCCTTGTCTAAAGGTTTACTGAGTTTTTGTTGCAAGTTAAGTCTTCTGTGTTAATGTTTTGTTAGTCCACATTCCCATCCACTCTGGTGTTCTCCGACTGGGATGTCAGAATTGTAGAGTTTGGAGATACTGTGGGCAGCAACCGCCCCTCTGAGTTTAAAAGTCCAAGTTTCTCTTTCTCCTTCCACACACCCACACCCATGGAAGACAGTAAAGAGAGTCACTTAGAGACATGCAGACCATGATGATAAATGAAAGGGGGGCATGGAGACGAGAGAATTTTATTTTTGAAAATTTTAAAGAATTTTTTTGGAAAAATTCTTTAAATAAAACTCAGAAATATTAAACAGGGGCTGTGGAAACAATTCAGGTGTACCTTGAAGCTTATCCCTGACATCGGGTTACAGACAGGAAATGAACTACCCTCCAGAGGGACATTTTGACTTGGGCATCCGCTGGGACTTTGCAGGCTGTGGTGCACATCTAGCCTCCCCCCCCACTTTTATTTTTTTTGCTTTTTGAGTCACACCCTTCTCAAGGGTCATCCTAAATAGGATTGGCAGACCACTCGATGAAGGACAACCATGTGAGCAAGCTGAGTTCCGACCATATCCACACAATAACCAAGCTCATTGAGGTTTCTCGGGAGTTCAAGATGCCGCTCTGTCTAATGTTCATTGATTTAAAGAAGGCCTTTGATTCTGTTGAGACGGAAGCGGTCATTGAAGCCCTAGCCAATCAGGGCATTCAAGCCCAATACATCAGGATCCTCCGTGAGCTGTATTGCAGATTCACTACCAGGATCTCACCATTCTACAAAGAAGTGATCGTTGATGTCAAGAGAGGGGTGCGGCAGGGTGATACCATTTCACCGAAACTCTTCAGTGCCACCCTCGAGAACGTCATGCGACGACTGGAATGGGAAGGAATGGGAGTGAAGATAGATGGTCGGCAACTACACCACCTCCGCTTTGCTGATGACATTGTTTTAATAACACCAAACATCAGCCAAGCGGCACAAATGCTGGCCGACTTTGACCGTGAGTGTGGAAAGGTAGGACTACAGCTGAATCTTACGAAGACAATGTTTATGAGAAACAGCCTCGTTCCTGACGCCCCATTCACTCTCAACAGAACGACCATCTCTGAATGCAACAGCTATGTGTACCTAGGTCGAGAAGTCAACATGAGAAATGACCTGGCACCCGAGCTGCGCAGGAGGAAGAGAGCGGCTTGGAACGCCTTCAAGAACGTCAAAGAAATAGCTAAGAGGACGAAGAACCTCCAGCTCCAGGCACATCTCTTTGATTCCGCTGTTCTTCCTGCATTAACATATGCCTCAGAGACCTGGGCCCTACGCAAACAGGATGAGAACGCTATTCGGGTCTCCTAAAGAGGAATTGAAAGAGCTATGCTTGGAATATCACGTTTCACTCAAATGAGAGAAAGAATTCGGAGTTCTGACCTCTGTCGACGATCAAGAATCAGGGACGCTGCCTCGTTTGCCAAGGTGTCAAAAATCAGATGGGCTGGTCACATAATGAGATTTAAAGATGACTGTTGGACTAGAGCTATTACCGACTGGATTCTATGGGATGTCAAAAGACCTCGTGGCCGCCCACCTACCAGATGGTCAAACTTCTTCATCAAGATCATGAATGATCGGTTTGAGGCTCTTCGTGTTCCTAGAGCGAACAGATGCCATTGGTCTACACTAGCATGTGACACGGACAAATGGAGACGTTACTGGCACCCGTTTGGGCAAATCGACAATTAATGGGAAGTCAAGTGATCAAGTGATCAAGTGAGTCACACCCAGCGATGCACAGGGCTTACTCCTGGCTCTGCACTCAGGACTCCTGGCGGTGCTCAGGGGAGCATATGGGATGCTGGGAATCGAACCCGGTCAGCTAAGAGCAAGGCAAATGTCCTACCAGCTATGCTATCGCTCCAGCACCTAGCCTTTTCCTCTTTTCTGAGTCCTCAAACATTCTCTCCCTGTCACCTTCTTAGTTCTTCAGAGGCTCCCTCCTATCCCTACAACAAGTGTTTTTGATTTAGTTATTTATGGATTTATTGGTTTCGGGGGCCAGATCCGGAGGTGCTGGAGACGTTGCAGGTGGAGCTGGTGCTGGGGTATGTCCCCCTTTGCAAAACTGGTCCTCAGCCCTGTGAACCATCTGCCCAGTTGGGGGGCGGTGTGGGTCATTGTTCCGTGTTTCTTGAGGCAGATGGGGATGCAACAGGTTGGTGTCTCTCGCGTCTATCTTCCGTTCCTAAGATACAGTTTGGAGGCAAAGCCTGTGATGTTTCACACAAGTCCGTCAGGACTGTTAGCAACAGAACAAAGCACAAAGGGTAGGTTTCGACTCAGAAGTCTGGACACTGTTCCCATGTGCGTTTCGCCCCGACGCTGGGAAACAATGACCAGCCACATAGCCGGCCGCTCCAGTCTGTCCAGCACCGATTTCCGTACCCTGGGGATGGGAAATAGCAGCTAGAATTTTGGGAACTTCTCCTACAGGATAAAGGGGTTTGATAAAACTGTTGGTCATGGAGTGGGCAGGAGTGGGAGGATGGAAAGTGAGGGTCGAGATCTGAGTCCTGAGTCGGCCTGCACCTTGGGAATTTAAATCTAGTGGTAAGCCATCAGGTCAGAGAAGGAACATTCAGCGAGGCCTCCATTAATGCCTGCAGCTTCTGGGGGCACTTCTGTGTATGTACTGTGCAGTTGGGTGGGCTCCCACCTGGGAAGACATTCAAGTGCCACTTTGACACCTTTCATTGCTCAAGCAGCTCAAGCTAGGTTGGTAGTCAGTGTCCCAGCCAGGAATATAACCCTGAGCTTCCACAGGCCTGAGGTTCCACAAGCGCATTTGAAGTGGTGGCTGCAAGGGCTTGTCTTTCCAAACAAGTGATGGCCCTCTCCCTGAACATTCTTCTCTTTTTTTCTTTTTCTTTTTTCAGGTTTTTGAGTCAATTGGACATTGCTCAGGGGTTACTCCTGGCTCTTCACTCAGAAATTACTCCTGGTGGTGCTTGAGGGACTATACAGGATGCCAGAGATGGGACTTGGATCGGCAACATGCAAGGCAAATACCCTCCCCACTGTACTATCACTTTGACCGTTGAACACCCTTTTTTAAATGAACCCTTTAATTCTCTGATCTCCTAATTCCCAAGTCCTGTGCATAAAAGATTTGCCTCATAAGTTTATAGTTATGCTTTCTGTCACCAGTGTCTATAAACTGACAAGACTGACATTCACGGGCCTCCCTGCAGAACAGAAACATTGAGTGCTCGAATTCTCCTGACTCCTTAGCTGGAGGAATCAAGCAACTGGCAGGATGTAATTTGCATTTGCATTACTGATCAGTTGACCCGCAGTGCGGGTAACTGTGCCCAAATCCAGTGAAATGTATCTGGACAGGCTTGGGAGATAGGACAGGGCTTAAGGCACTTGTCTTGTATGCAGCTCACCCTGGTTCAATTCCCAGCACCACATATGATTTTCCAAGCACCATCAGGAGTGATCCCTTAGCACAGAAACAGGAATAGCCATGAGCACCATTGGTTGTGTCTTTCCCCTATATTCCCCTGAAGCAAACAAACAAAAGCATATTGAGTTTGATAGTTAGGGGAAGAGATGGAAAATGATGGTAATCCCCACACAGTCAGGGGTCAGCTTGGGGAGATAGGAGGAAACTCATCTGTCCAGCAGAAGGCAGATGTGATGCTGTTGTGGTGGCATGTACATTGGTTTCAGAGACCCCAAATCAGCCAGTACTCAGGCTTCCATTCATTTAGGACATGGGACCAACAACAGGTTGCTTTGTGGGGAACTTGGTCACTGGGATGTTCTGGGTCGGTGAGCCAGGGGTCTCAGTGTTTGCAGAGCAGACCCTCCCCCAGGAGAAAGAAGTGCTGGCCCTAGGATACTTCCAAATTACACACACTGATATGCAGGAGGAATACACAAAGTTGGATGGCAAATAACACAGAAGTCAACTAAGCTCAATAAACAAAAACAATAACAGGGAAGGCTCAACTAGCAACAAACAGCTTAAGTAAATCCCCAGACAAGGACTCAAAGACACCATGGTGAGATAAAGCAATTTTCCCCAAAATCTTATTTTATGAAAGCACCATGATTTACCAAGTGATTCATAGTTCTAGACATATAATGTTTTATACATATAATGCTCCAATCCTACCACCACATTCATTTTCCTACTACCAGCCTTCCCAGGTTCCCTCACCTCCTCTCCCACCTCCAGCCTGCCATCTTTTTTTATTTTTCTTTTTGGGTCACACCTGGCGATGCACAGGGGTTACTCCTGACTCTGCACTCAGGAATTACTCCTGGTGTTGCTCAGGGGGCCACATGTGATGCTGGGAATCGAACCCAGGTCAGCCACATGCAAGGCAAACGCCCTACCCACTCTGCTATCGCTCTAGCCCCTCACCGCCTGCCATCTTGACAGGCACCCTTTTAACTTTGTTTATTTAAGTTTGAGTTTTATGATTTCAGTGTTGTTGACGGCTATTCAGCTCCATTGTTCCTTAACATCACCAATGTATATCAGCCCTTGCCCCCTTTGCTTCTCATTTGTCTCTTTTCCCGTCACCATCCATTCCTTCCTTGTCTTTCCTTCTTCTCCCTAACTTTGGGACCAAAGATGATCTAGGCATCGCCCGTTAAGCCATTGTATGTCCTTACCCAGTTAATCTTAATACCACAATATAGGGCTGGAGCGATAGCACAGCGGGTAGGGCGTTCGCCTTACACGCGGCCAACATGGCCGACCCGAGTTCGATTCCTCTGCCCCTCTCGGAGAGCTCGGCAAGCTACCGAGAGTATTCGATATGCCAGACACAGTAACAACAAAGTCTCCAATGGAGACGTTACTGGGCCCGCTCGAGCAAATCGACGATCAACGGGAGGGCCTTTACCTTTACCTTTATAATACTGTTCTTATCCTTCTTTCTCTGCATTTAATAAGCTATCTTCTATTGCCATCAATGTTGCAGCAAATTGCATTATTTCATCATTCCTTACCACTGTATAGAATTCCCTTGTGTATATATTCCATATCTTCATGACCCACTGATCTGTTGTTGGACATCTAGGTTGGTTCCAAATCTTAGCTATTGTACTGAGTGCTGCAGTGGATAATGGTGTGTATGCATCCTTTTGAAAGAATGTTTTTCTGTCCTGGGAGTGAGCTATAACAATTTTTACAAATTTTCTTTCAGGGAAGTCTTTTTTTTTTTTGCTTTTTGGGTCACACCAGCGATGCTCAGGGATTACTCCTGTCTAAGCACTCAGGAATTACTCCTGAAAGTGCTTGGGGGACCGTATGAGATGCCGGGGATTGAACCTGGGTTAGCTGCGTGCAAGGAAAATGCCCTACCTGCTGTACTATCGCTCCGGCCCATGGAAGTATTTTTGATAATTTCATTAGCCATAGTAATGTAAGATAAATTGTTTTGTGCCTGCTAAGGGCTTGGGAAGTGGGAAAATGGGGATGATGGTGGAGAAAAGGTCAGTCTGAGGGTAGGATTGTTGTTGGAACATTGAATGCTTGCAACAACTGTATTATAAGTAACTTTGTTAAACATGGTGTTTAAATAAAGTAAAAGTGAAAAAAGAAAGAGGGGATTCTGGGATGTGAAGAGAAGAGAATTTAGGAACAGGAGGGCTTTTGGAGCTCAGCCAGGCCCTAGACCCCCCTCCTTGGGCAAGTAACTACTGGAATTTCACTTGGGTTCCATGGATCTGAGCAGAAACTATGAAGCCAGCTTTTCTTTCACTTGACTAATAATAAAACACACACACACACACACACACACACACACACACAAAATAATTTGACCCTTTTAAAAAAAAATCAGAAAAGAAGTCCTCATAAGCTAAACATTGGATTAAAAGGCGTGTGTGTGTGTGTGTGTGTGTGTGTGTGTGTGTGTGTGTGTGTGTGTATGTTTTGTTTTGGGGCCATACTTGGTGGTGCTCAGGAGAGGACCATGCAATATTAGGGATTGAACCTGGGTCTCCTGCAGGCTAAGCATGTTCTCCAGCCTGTTGAACTAGCTTTCCAGTCCAAATTCAAAGGTTTTTATTGTAATAACAAAGTTACATAAATGTTTGTGCACAATATTTACTTAATTACACACACATAATTATATAGCAGTACAATGTTGCAGTAAGAACTCAGGTTCTGGAGCTGAATCTGCTCGGGGTTAGATCCTAGAGTCACCATACTGGTGTGTAATCTTAGTGTCTCAGTGCCTCAGTTTACTACGGCCTGCATTTTACCAGTAAAATGCAGGCAGTAGTACCCAGTGCAGATTGTTGTGAGAACAAAGTGAGCCGATCCATGTCTGGTGCTTAGTATAATGCCTGGCATGTAGTAGCTCTCAGTCAGGATTGGCTGTTGTTTTGCCATAAAAACAAAGCCATTTGATGCACAAAGCACACTTATATCTGCAGATCAATATTGTTGAAGTTGGCAATGCAAGTTAGACATGGCAGAGGTGTTGTGTCCTGAAATGAATCAAGTCCTGCTGGGTTTCACAGTAGGAGGATGTGGATTTGGGTCCTGTTCTGTGTTTTACTATCTTTGGCCTTTGAGATCAGTGTAAATGCAGAAAAGGTGGGTTAGCCTGGCCTTGTTTTCTCGTGTAGATTAGTACGACCTCACAGTGAGTGGAAACTCTGCTTTTGACCATTCCTGAAGTGCTTATATTCTTTCCAACTTTATTTTTTATTGTTGTCAAGGCAACATGGTTACAAGAGTGTTAACGTTTATAATTTCGATGTACAAGTCACTAAACCTTCACACCAAAGTTCCCAAGACCCTCCACTATTGTCCTTGTGTTCCTTCTAATTTCCCCTTTCTTTCCCAGCCACATTCCCAACTATTTGGTAATCTGAGTTTTGGGTTTGCCATCATTTGATTCAGTCTATTCTCTTGTTTTGTGTCTTTGTACTACAGATGAATGAGATCACCCAGTAATTTGTCCTCCCTCTCACTTATGAAATGCCCATTTAAATTAACTGCCACTTGACAGCTCAGGAATCTGTTTTGTTCATTCAAAAAGAAACCTAGCCACACCCAGGAAATCTACATAGAGGGAACATCTGATGACAGTATTGCTGAACAAGAACCCCAAGAAAGCTTTTTATTATCCATTTAGTGCGACATTCACCATAAGTGAACTTTCACCAGTTGGTGGCTACAAGATAGAATCTATGGATGGAATGAGAATGTGGTTCTGATTCCTAAAAGTTTCTTTTGGGTTTGGATTCCTAAACACTTCATAGTCTACTATGGAGAGCTATTCAAATTATTTTGTGTTTTTTTTATTATAGTCAGATGTTTATTTAAAATTTGTATCTGTCAACTTAGCGTTTCCCACCAACTCAGGGAGCAGAAACCTTTACAGATTTCTCAGAAGAGTAAGAATGGAGCTCCCATTTGACCGACCCAGCTATCCTTGAAGTGGGATAGCTGCAAACACAAAAAAATTCATTCAAAAAGAACTAGACACACCTATATTCATTGCAGCTCTCAGAATGATAGCCAGGATATGAAAACAACCCAAATGTCCAACATTCACAGTCTTTTGCTTAGGGGCTGCCTTTGTGGGAGCCTTAGCAGCAGCCATTGCTGTCTTTTTAGACACCTGCTTCATTCGCTTTCTTTGCTTCCTTGGAAGCCCTGATAGCTTGTTCCCATTGAGCCTTTCGAACTTCAGGTTTCTGATTCCTCTTGGCCATTATATCAGCAAGAGATGCACCAGTGATGGCCCTTTGGAACTTGACTGCCTGACGAGTTCTTTTCTTCTGAATTTCTTCCAACTGTCCTTTTTTGTGCTTTTTTTTAATTGCAATTATTTATTTATTTATTTATTTATTTATTTATTTAATGTAGGAGTACTGCTATTTACTCAGCCACTGATTAGCTGATTGATTTGGGCATGAACTCCACCTTACTTTTTTTTTTCATAGTTTTATTTATTTATTTATTTTTCTTCTTATATTTATTTATTGAATCACTGTGTAAGCTTTCAGGTTTAATTCTCGGTCATACAATGATCAAACACCTCTCCCTTCACCAGTACTCTTATTTATTTATTTTTAAATTGTTATTAGTGAAACACCATCCTTTTTGTGCTTTCTTCTGTAGAGGACAGTCCAGTTTATTTGCCGAGGATTTCTCTTGGACAGCATTTTGCATTAAGAAACTGGAAAACCTTTCCATCGGTCCTGGCATAGCGCCTCCCATGCCCGGGGTAGATCTTGTACCCACTGAAACTGCACAGCTTTACCTTCATGACTGCAGCTCCCAGGGAGGACAAAATATGGTGAAGGGAAGGACATGTGTTGTTGTTTTGAGACCGCACCTCGTGATGGACAAGTCCTCTTCCTGGTTACTCCTGTTCGATGGTACTTAGGGGACCATGAAGTTCCAGAATTAAACCTGGGCCTCCCACATGCAAAGCCTACACTCAAGCCTGTCAAACTAGTTCTCTGACCTGTTCTATTTAAATTCTTATTTTGTTTGTTTGTTTTGGTGCTCAGGGCATACTCCTGGCTCACGCACTAGGATCCCTCTGGTAGTGCTAGGTGGATTATATGGGGTGCCAGGGATTGAAGCTAGGTTGGCCACACAAGGCAAGCCATTGTTCCAGCCATTGTTCCAGCCCCTATTTAAATTCTTTGGGAAACTTCCTGGTTCATCACAACAGACTATCCATTGACCTTTATTTGGAAAGAATGTATTTTAGGATACATGGCAGAATACTAACTCTGAGAAAAGTAGATCATCAAAATGAAAACAGAAAATTCAACAAAAAAGCAACTCCTTCAATGAACCTAAGTCCCCTGGGAATGCAAAGACTCATTTTGGTACTCCGGGTGCTCGATGATTGTGATGAACAAATGTTGGTGGGTTGTGATGAAAAAGGAAACTTCATCTTTGCCGTGGCTGGGAATGTTATCTGGTCTAGCCTCTATGGAAACAATATGGAGATTTCTCAGAAGAGTAAGAATGGAGTTCCCATTTGACCAACCCAGCTATCCCACTTCAAAGTGGGATAGCTGCAAATGAATGTTTTTATTCATTCGAAAAGAACTAGACACACCTATATTCATTGCAGCTTTTAGTAAAATAGCCAGGATATGGAAACAACCCAAATGTCCAACAGCAGAGGAATTAATAAAGCAGTGGTCTGTACACATTGTCATATGGAAAAAAATCAAGCCACGCAGAGTATGGTAATTTGGATGCAATTGGAGGATTATCAGACTGAGTGAAATAAACCAGAGAAGAAAGACAAATACAAGTGATATCACTTATCTGTGGTATATAGAGAAATAAATCAAGGGTAATATCAATTATTAATTGGTAATATACCTTGGATACTACAATATAGACCTGAGAGTGGCAGGTTAAAGAAAGTAAGGGGAAGTAACAGACTGACTAGAAGAATCACAAGAACATAGTTGGAGGGTCTGGAGCACTCGGATGGTGCTGAGGGAGATAACTGTATACACTGAAACCATACTTGTCAATCAACAAAGAAGGGGACATGGATGGGAGGGAAGGAGACAGGGATGGGAGTAGTGTCACAGTCATCTTGGTGGGGTTGTGCCAAGTAACTTTGTACATCAATGCCAGAAATGTGAATACTGTTGTAACCCTGTTACCTAAAATGTAACAAAAAACCCTAAAACCGAATTTCTGATATGTGAATGAATGTGGAAAGGCGTGCAGCAACCATTTCTGCCCTCTCAGTGGGAAAGGAGAGGGCAGGGAAGCTGCTGGATCAGAGGGGTTGTGGATTTCCAAGCCTCCAGCACAAGCATCCTCAGAGAATGACCAGAAGGTGGGTGAGTGGGCCCCGGTGGCCTTCCTGGAGGCCACGACCTGATTTTCAGCCACAGTGGGAGGAGGGTGGGGTTCAGCTGCAGGCCAGCTGGGCGGGTGGAGCCCAGTCTGGGAAAACCGGTCCAGAATGTAGGCGGGTGCAACTCCCCTCCACGCAGGGAGTGAGGGCTGCCAGGCAGCAGGACACATTACAGCAGACACAGTTTTGTGACTATGTCAGTTGTGGCGCAGTTGCAGAGATAGCTACCTAAGCCGGAAGTTCAGGGCGGACAATGCACTATGCAACAGTTTCCTATGAAGAAGATCGTCCAAGTCCACAGAGTCCAATGTCATCCAGATTCCCGCCACCCTGAGGGCTTAGGATTCCTTATGACTCTTGAGGGGCCTGGAACCTGGTATCTGCATTTTCGACAAGGCCCCTTGCTCCGCAGTGATTCTGCAAAGGGAGGGCTGCAGGTTGACTAACAGGCAAATCTGTGTTCTCCCTGAAGGTACAGCTAATAGGGTAGCAGAACACACTGTCCAGTCAATGAGTCAAACAAGGAGGGCATTCTCCCTGATTTCCCTGCACGTGCGGGACTCTGGGGCTGAGCAAGAGATGCAGTGGTTCACGGCATCTCCCTTCCGTGTGACCCCACAGTCGGTGACTGCTTGCTTTCTCCTGTAATTAAACCTCCTTCTGTGTTCCAGTTTTTCCTCCCTGGGTGCTACTCTTGTTTCCCGGTCAGAATCGGTGCTGGTGTGGGTCTCCTTGCTCCTCCAGAATATGGCCGGGACTTCCTAAAGCGGCAGGGTCACTTGGTCACTTTCCTGCCTCGGACCAATCATGGTGTTGGTCCAGTCAGAACAATAACTGCGTTGGTCACTTACCCAATCAACTGGGGCTGCACTGCCAGTGTGGGGCTATGGAGTCTTCGCAGGAGTGGCTGAAAGATCAGGAACTCAGGGGCTACTTTTATAGATTTGGAGGACCGATTCTGATTCATTTTGTTTTCATTTGGGGCTCACACTCAATGGTTCTTTAGGGCTATTCCTCACCCAGTGGCTGAGGGTAACTCCCAGCACTGCTCCTGGGACCATGAGGTGTCTAGGATGGAACTCTGGCCTCCTGCATGCAAAATCAGAGCACAGCTCTAGGAGCAATTTCCCTACACAGGGCATTTGATGGTTGTTGTTGGTTTAGGTTTGGGGGTCACTCCTAGTAGTGCTCAGGAATGAGCCGTGGCAGAGCTGGGGGACCATTTGTTGTATTGGGGCTTGGAAGCTGGGTCAGTTGCAAGCAAAGCAAGTGACTTAGCCCTATGCTATGTCACTGGCCCTGGGCTGGTTTTTGGAATGGCTTACCTTATGTGCGATAGCACAGCGGGTAGGGCGTTCGCCTTACAAGCGGCCAACATGGCCGACCCGAGTTCGATTCCTCCGCCCCTCTCGGAGAGCCCGGCAAGCTACCGAGAGTATTCGATATGCCAGACACAGTAACAACAAAGTCTCCAATGGAGACGTTACTGGGCCCGCTCGAGCAAATCGACGATCAACGGGAGGGCCTTTACCTTTACCTTTACCTTATGTCTAGTTTTAAGGATGCAATAGAAAAGTACAGATGGCAGAGAAGAAAGCACCAAGGTTCAGCTGTGGCTTCCCCCTTCCTGAGATCTGGCTGTGTGTCCTTTAGGGAAACCTGGTTTTGCCAGGATGAGTCCTAAGGAGACAGGACAGGTAGCGGCCCCCTTAACTTGTGTGCCTCCACCCAGTGTCCAGTCCATGCCCTTCAAAGCCACTTGGGTAGATAGGGCATCCTTGGGTTTCCCCATGGGCTTCTTTCCCCCGTGTTGGGTGGGCTGGATGCTCAGGGGTCTAGCCCAGCACCAACAGCTATGGTTAGGTTTTAGGGTAGCAGGTTTTATGAGAAGGTACTACTCAGCAATATTAGGATACGAGCCCAGTAGCTCAGTGGTTGGGCCTGGTGACACTGGGTTGGGGACATGCTGTGTCAGGGACTGAACTGGGGTCCTGCACACACTGGTCAATATACACCACCCCTGGAATTCTCTCCCTGACCCCAAAAATACTCATTTTAATTTTGATCTTGGATATTTTTTAAAAGAAATTCCACTTTCAATCTTTTTTTTTTAAAATTAGTGAATCACCATGAGGTACAATTACAGACTTACAAATTACCATGCTTGCATTTCAGTCATACAATGGCCGAGTATCCATCCCTCCACCAGTGCCCATTTTCCATCACCAATGGTCCCAGGATCCCTCCCACCATCCCACCCCATTCCCCCTCCCCCCACCCTGCCTCTGTGGCAGGGCATTCCCTTTTGCTCTCTCTCTCTCTCTCTCTCTCTCTCTCTCTCTCTCTCTCTCTCTCCTTTTGGGTGTTGTGATTTGCAATAGAGGTATTAAGTGGCCGTCATATTCGGTCTATAATATGCTTTCAGGGTGCATCTCCCATCCCGAGTGAATCCTCCCAGCACCATTTACTTGGTGGTCTCTTTTCTAACTGAGCTGCCTTTTCCCCCAGTATGTGAGTCCAGCTTCTAAGCTGTGGAGTAATCCTACAAGTACTCATTTTTAGTAATCTTGGATGTTAGTGTCCCATTCTGTTCTTTATATTCCACAAATGAGTGCAAGTTTTCTATGTCGGTCCTTCTCTTTCTGACTCATTTCACTTAACATTATACTTTCCATGTTGATCTATCTATATTGCAAATTTCATGACTTCATCTCTTCTAACAGCTGTGTAGTATTCCACTGTGTAGATATACCAGAGTTTCTTCAGTCAGTCATCTATTCTCGGGCACTTAGGTTTTTTTCCAGATTCTGGCTATTGTAAACAGTGCTGCAATGAACATACAAGTGCAGATATCATTTTGACTGTACTTTTTTGCCTCTCCGGGATATATTCCCAGGAGTGGTATTGCTGGGTCAAATGGGAGCTCAATTTCTAATCTTTTGAGAATAATCGTCCATATTGTTTTCTAAAATGGCTGAATCAGTCAGTATTCCCACCAGCAGTGAAGGAGAGTCCCTTTCTCCCCACACCCACGCCAACGCCAGTTGCTTTTGTTCTTTTGGATGTGGTCTAGTCTCTGTGGTGTGAGGTGATATCTCATTGTTGTTTTGATCTGCATCTCCCTGATTTCAATCTTTTTTTTTCAAAGACTAGACCCTCTCTATTTTCTCATGTTTTTAACTAATATCAAAATCCCCTCAATAATATTTATTTAAAGGAAATGACTTTTTTTCCCTTTCAGGATGCTGAAATGTTCACTTTAAAGGCTAATAATAGAGAAATTCCTACACATACTTTTTGGTGGGTGGAGGGGTAGGAAACAAAACGTTCCCTGATTCATCATGTAAAAAATTGCTAACCTTCCTGGTTTCTTTATTCTGCTATTTTAAAGTGACAATCCACAAAATGTTACTGCTTCTTTTTTCCTTAGCATGTGCAAGCAAGACGTCATGTTTCAGGTTCTTGGAAGACATTAGTGAGTTGGAGTCAGCATGGACCCCCATATACACCTTCTACCTGAATTATGTCTTTGGTTGCCTCCTGATTTCCTTTTTCTCTCTCCTGCTGTTACCTCACTATAGAACTCATCTTTTCAGCAATTGAACCAAACATTCTTGAAACAGTGTTTCCCTGGAGTGTTAAAGTTCAATTCATCTGCAGAGGCAGAACTGCCCTCCTGGAGATAGTATTTGCTGGACACTGTGAGCTCCCTGCAGCGGAAAGGGAGCACGATCCCTTCCCAGGTGCGGGGGCAAACACAGCTTTGGGACTCCTGCTTCTGTTGACCTGAGAGTCACCATTGCAGATCATTTTGGAGTATATTTTCGTGGCTGAGTGGGTATATAAGAAGCATTTGTTGAGGGTAAATGAACTGTTAGGCCCTGTGCTGGGTTCTGTAAATTGAGTAAGAATAACATTTATCCTAGAATCCCCCACATTAATCAAAGGGGGAAATAGTTCCTAAAAATAACTAGCACACAAAATGGAAGAAGCGCCATGGCCCAGTGGACGCCACAGGAAGCTATTCCCTGACGCAGAGCAGGAAAGAGATCGGGGAAATGACTCTGGAGGACAGTCAAACTCTACAGCTGGAAGGCGATTTAGAGCTGGGCTATTTTGTTGCCTGTAACTATTGAATGGCAGCCCACACCAAGCAATACATTTTACCCTGAGATCCAGTGTTTTTGGAGTTGTCTCATAAGAAATATCCTCGATTAGTTTTTGTGTGCTTTGTTCTACTTGACTACAATTACAGTTGCTGCTTATAACCAACTGCATTGATTTTGTGGTCAGGAAAAATCATATTGTTTGTTATCTGAGTTTGAAGACACAGTAGTGGTCCATCCCTGCAGTGACAAAAGTTGAACCTGAGGCTTAGGGTGCTAGTCTGACATGATGCTTATTATTCTCCTGCTTCTCTTATCCTGCCCAATTGCAAGTGTGTGTGTGTGTGTGTGTGTGTGTGTGTGTGTGTGTGCACATGCGTGGGAGGTGGGGTGGGGTGGGGTGGGGGACAGGTGAGGCTAGTTCTTAGAGGTAGTGCTGGCCCAAAGGACAACAATGGTTGGTTGAACACCATCAGGCATCAGGATATTTCAGGTCCAGGGGAATGAAAATGCATCTTGTGGTCTTAATGGGGGGGGGGGGGGAGGAGGACTTTTCCTTTATGTACTTGATCATTTGTCCTAGTTTGTCTGTTTTTCAGTGCTAAAACCAGGACAGTTTCCAGTGAACTCTAGGAGACATTGTATTTATAACCTATATGTGCAAATAGTATAGGCACAGAGAGAGCCCAAAGGCACCACTGCGCTACCATCTTCCAAAGGACACTCCTTAAATCCTCACTTGCAATATTTTACAAAATTGGTGGTGTGTGTGTGTGTGTGGTGGCGGGGAGGTGTTTGGTGACCTTGAAAGTTTTCTGAAAAGAAGCCGGAGTGATAGCACAGCGGGTAGGGCGTTTGCCTTGCAAGCAGCCAACCTGGGTTCGATCCCCGGCATCCCATATGGTCTCCCAAGCACCACCAGGAGTAATTCCTGAGTGCAGAGCCAGGAATAACCCCTGAGCACCGCTGGGTGTGACCCAAAAAGCAAAAAAAAAAAAAAAAAAAAGGAAAGTTTTCTGATTAGTTACTAGTATCTTCAATTTTTCTGATTAGTTACTAGTATCTTTGCAGGAAGGTGGTTACTATCTGATTGCAACAAGTATAAGTAAAGTAAAGTAAAGTAAAGACCCTCCCTTTGATCATCTATTTGCTCGAGCAGGCCCAGTAAAGTCTCCATTGGAGACTTTGTTGTTACTGTGTCTGGCATATGGAATACTCTCGGTAGCTTGCTGGGCTCTCCGAGAGGGGCGGAGGAATCGAACTCGGGTCGGCCATGTTGGCTGCGTGCAAGGCAGACGCCCTACCCGCTGTGCTATCGTATGTCTGAGCAAAAAGGATTAAAGGAAAGAAAGATTAAAAAGTGGGGGAGAGAGCTCTAAAGGCTAAGTGCATGCTTTGCCTATGGGAGGCCCAGGTTTGCTCCCACAAAAATAAGGTCCCCTGAGCTCCACCAGAAGTGACTCCTAAGCCCTGAGTTGGGAATAGCCGTTGAGTACCACCAGGTACTGTCCAAAAACAAAACAGAACACAAAACCCAAAAAGAAATGCTGAAAAGTGATGCATCTGAGAGTAATAACAGTGACCACTTGGAATATGAATTTTGCATTACTTATGCCCTTTAATTTCTGTTTCCCCCACTTTTGTTTTCTTGGTTTACCCATTGTAAAGGATGAGGAGCTTCCACCCAGGCCAGAAGCACCTTGTTGAGATAATGCTTTCCTGTTCTGGATACTGACTTGGTGCCTTTACCTTGAAATCACACTTTCTCTTGAGGTCCAAATAGATTTGGGGAGATTTGTTTAACTGCTAGAGAGGCCTGCCAATTTTGAGGACTACTGATATATCAATGAGCATTTAAAGAGTATTATCTTAATTGTAGAATGTTGTTTGTTAAAATGGTCTCAAAGGAACCTGGCTTGCTGCTCCACCCTTCCAGGTGAGATTAATCCCTGTCTGACATCATCCGTTCTACTCAAACAGAAGGCAGATCCCAGCAGTCTCCACACCTGACCTTTGCCATATTATCAGGAATACCCACATCTGAAGAGTGTGGCAGTGTTTGCAGCCCCTGAAGAGATCTACTTAACAAATTTCACACTGTTCTAGGTTATACCTCCTGTCCCTGGGTGAAAACCTGCCGGGAAGAAAAAGAGTAACTCCCTGCCTAATTAGAGTCTCCAGGGGATCTAACTAGAGACTCAAACTCAGCACAGTAGAAACACTGGAAAGCTAATGGCGAAGACTTGTAGAAGCTCATTAAGTTCAATGAACTCAAGCAATAACATGGAAGGCTCAACCAACACCAACCAACTAGATGCATTCACACTCAGAAAATGACTTTAGTGACACCATGGTGAGAATGTTTAATGAGCTCAAAGAAATGATGGCAAATGATTTCCAGCTAAATGCAAGGAAATATGAGAGCCAAGATGAGAAAACTACAAGCAGAAATGGTAGCAAATGAAGAGTATGGTAGGTGATATAAAAACTCATTAGAGGGGCTGGAGCAATAGCACAGCGGGTAGGGTGTTTGCCTTGCATGCGGCCAACCCGGGTTCAATTCCCAGCATCCCATATGGTCTCCTGAGAACCGCCAGGGGTAATTCCTGAGTACAGAGTCAGGAGTGACCCCTGTGTATCTCCGGGTGTTACCCAAAAAGCAAAAAAAGAAAACAAAAACAAAAACAAAAATAACAAAACCAAAAAAACCAAAAACCCTCATTAGAACCTCTGAGCAACAGAATAACAGGAGCTGAGGAAGAGATCAAGAAGGACCTCTTCAAGAGATCGAGATGGGAGAAACCTCTAGAAAATAATAGAAGATGGGGGGAGGGGGAAGTCTGAATAGAAATGAACAGTATGGCAGAGAACTATGGGATGAGCTCAAGAGGAACAGTATAAGAATCACCAGAGTCCTTGAGGACCAGGAAGGCAAATTTGATGAAGAAACAATAGTTAAGAATTTCCCAGAGTTAAAGAATACAGGTAACCAAATCCGAGAGGACCAAAGGCTCCCAGTGAAAATAGACTCGGCTAGAAGAATTCCAAGACACACTGTGCTCAGATTGACAAAATTCAAAGGCAGAGATAAAAGAGTATCAACAGCAGCAGTAAGGAAAGCTCCTAAGATTTACAGCATCTCTATCAAATGGGACTCTAGGAGACAGAAGAGAATGGAGGGGCAGAGTAGAAAGACACAATGAACTTAACACCTCACCAAGAATACTCTCTATCCAGCTAAATTATCATTCAGATTTGAAGGGATTATACAGAACTTTCAGAACAGGCAACAGTTTAGGAAATTTATAGCCCTAAAACCAGTTTTGCAAGAAGTATTAAAGGAGCTTCTTTCAAGAACAGGACAAATTTCCCAGCACATGGCACTGAGTGTGGCACTCACTCACTCATGGAATTTGTGGTTTTCTCTACTAGATTAAAAAAGGTATGCTTGTTTACTCCTAACTTGCTAGGCAATTTTATACATTTTCAATAATGAATTGACATCTCACTTATACAGATGAATTTTTAAAAAATTACTATAGTTTTTTAAATTATAATCTTTTACTTACTATAAACAAATAAGTGATTACTTAAACAGTAGGTATAATATAACATTTTGTAATGTAAAGCCAATATTTCCTTTCTTAGGATAAAATACCTTTGTGTTATTATAGGCATATTCATATGTTCCCTTTAAATTTTCTTGATTCTCTTTCTCTTACTAAAATTTGCATTTAAATATAATAAATTTTACCTATATCATGTAAACTTCAGAATGTATTTCCACTGATCTCCACAAGCTGGACAAGCCTCATCCATGAGTGAATTTGCTGAAAAACCCCATTATGCGGAACTTGTGACTGAAATCTCCAGACTTGCCTGCAGTCGAGATTGGATGACCTTCCTGAATCTCCCTTCATCTCCCTGCACTTCCAGTAAGCTGGAAGTCACGCCCATGAACTACCTCTGGCGCCATTTAAACTCATTACAAATAAACCTCAGAAGGGGAAGAGAGCAACACACCACAGAGATGCCATGGGACCCCAAAGTCACCATCCAGTCAAAAAATTTTTGCTGTATCACCCTATTTAAACTCTTAGAATTCCTAGAGTGACATCTCATACACCATACAAGGGCTTAATTGCTCCAGGGTGATAAAACGATCTTCACACACTTTCCTTTAAGGAAATTTTTTGGATCATCTTTAGTGGATCATTCATAACAGGCAATACAAAGTAAATTATTATGTTCTGCTTTGGGGCAGGCTTTGGGGATAGGGGTTGAATAATTCAAAATATGGTGATGGGAAGGTGTAATGGTGGTGGGATTGGTGTTGGAATATCGAATGAAATAAATTATTCTGAACAAATTTATATAAAAATAAAGTAAATTAAAAATGTATTTGCACAGGATTATCCATTATATTAATTTTTAAAATTTATATACCTCTAAAAATGATTCAGCTTTTGAAAACTATATAACATATCAATTTAAAAATGGTCTCAAAAAATCTGGGGGGGGGTAGGGTGTTGGAGGGTGCTCAGACCTTCCTTACTCCTGGATCTGTGCCCAGGGTTCACTTCTGGTGGTGCCCAGGAAAGCGATGCTGGGGATTGAACCTGGGATGGCCACATGTAAGGCCAGCACATTAACTCCTGTACTATATTTCTGGTCCTCAATGTAGCATCTTCTACACACATTTTGAGGCTATTTATACACATCATGCATCTGTGGCCGTGGGAAGGGTAAGTGTGAAGGGCAAGAAGAGTCTGTGCTGAAATTTGTGGTCCACAAAGAACCTCTTCCCCCAACAGCCGCTGAGAGCATGTGGTGGCATGCTTTTGTGCTGCTCTGTCCCTCTGTGGGAGGGGACAAAGTTGCCCATTCAACCCTCAACAGTTTCTGGAATTGCTTTTTTAGGATTTGCTTGGGGGGGGGGGCTACGCTTTCAGCCACAGAAGTCAATGAATTCTCATCATTTCACAGTGGCAATGCCTTTTATACCTATTATTTACATCACTCACTGTCTCATCTGGGGTCTCATAGATGTAGAAAAGAATCAAATTTGTCCTCCACGTAGGAAGATTTGTCACGAGAACAGCTATGACAAAGAATGGGCCTTCGATGCTCTATCAAGTTCTTCTTTTTTTTTTGCTTTTTTTTTGGTCACACCTGGCGATGTACAGGGGTTATTCCTGGCTCTGCACTCAGGAATTATCCCTGGCGGTGCTCAGGGGACCATATGGGATGCTGGGAATCGAACCCGGGTTTGCTGCGTGCAAGGCAGACACCCTACCCGCTGTGCTATTGCTCCAGCCCCTCTATCAAGTTCTTAAGGGGAACTATAAGTGCTTTGAAGAGGATCGTCTCCTCAGCTGTGTGTGCGTAAGGACCTGCAAGTTTTTAAACTGTGACTAAAAATTAAAATGTTTATATATGCGATAGAACAGCGGGATTGCGTTTGCCTTGTGTGCAGCCAGCCCGGCCAAGCCGGGTTCGATTTCTCCGCCCCTCTCGGAGAGCCTGGCAAGCTACTGAAAGCATCTCGCCCACATGGCAAAGCCTGGCAATCTAGCCGTGATGTATTCAATATGCTAAACACAGTAACAACAAGTCTCACGATGGAGATGTTACCGGGCCTGTTTGAGCAAATCGATGAGCAAGGGGAGGACAGTGCTACGGTGCTATATTTAAAAGTATATCACATTACTTTAGAGTTTCTTTCTAGACTCCAGGAATACAAAGATTTGAAGCTTGTTACTAGTTATTTGTTGACTGCCTTCAGCCTGAGGGAATATGTGTTTCAGAATTCTTTTTTTTCTTTGCAATTTTTACTAAGATCCTGTGACTGATAATACTGCTATTTATACTTTTCATTCATACATTGTTCCAACACTACACCCACTACCAGAGTCAGCTTCCCTGACCAGTGTTTGAAGAAGCCCTCCCATTCTCAAAAATATAAAAAAGCCAAACAGGTGAGCTCAATTCTATTGACAAGATCTCTGGTGCTGATTCCTCTGGTTGTTCATTGTTCCTTCACTATGTTTCTTTACACCCCCACACACGAGAGAGATCTATTTTGATTATTTAGGTAGTGGCACCTACATCCAGAATGAATAAAACCGAACTCCTGAAATTCCACAAAATTGTAAATCAATGACAAAATTATCTAAATGCTTTTTTTGAAAAAAGTATTTTTAAAAAAATTTTTATTACTGAAACACCATGAGGTACAGTTGTAGACTTACAAATTTTTGTGCTTGGGTTTCAATTATACAATGATCAAATACCCATCCCTCCACCAGTGCCCATTTTCCACCACCACGGATCCCAGTATCCCTCCCACCCTCCCATGCCTCCCATCCCACCCTGCCTCTGTGGCAGGGCATTCCCTTTTGTTCTCTCTCTCCTATTGGGTGTTGTGGTTTGCAAAAGAGGCATTGAGTGGAAAAAAAGTATTTCTTTTACAGGTAAAAATTAAAGAATTAATTGTATTATTATCATTTGCTAATGCTAAATTATCCTTATGGTATGTGAACACTTTATGAATCTAACAGAGACCAAGTTCTATATTTCATGGTATCCCTCATCTTTTTGTGATTTGAAATTGTCATGCCAGCATAATTTCTACATCCTGTGTCATGGACATGAGGACAAAAATCAGGCAAATAAAACAATTTATTGGCCCATGTATTGGATTCTGTTATTTATTTATTTATTTATTTATTTTTGTGTTTTGGATCACACCTGGTGGTGCTCAGGGGTTACTCCTGGCTTCAAGCTCCGAAATTACCCCTGGCAGTGCTCTGAGGACCATATGGGGTGCCAGGGATCGAACCCGGATTGACCTGTGCGAGTCAACTACCCTCCCTGCTCTACTCCCTGCTATGCTTAGGCCTAGGCCCATATTATTTACTGTGGTCTCTGAGGAAGGAATAGTCTGACCACCTCGTGATTCCAAGAGTTGAATTTCCCTTTGCTGTGAGAACTTTCTTTAACCCCAGATCTGGACAAAATTTGAGGATTGTAAACAGGATTCAGATGACAACAAAAACAACAACAAAAATTCCTTGAAAAAAAAAAGAAAGTCTTCCATAGTGAAACCTTGCTTCTCCCAGCTGGTCAAGTGATTCTCAGATGACAAGGGGTGCAGGGTGGAGGGGTGGAGAGGGGTGAGGCGCACCCCGACTCCTTTGCGCTCCCCTCATCAAAGCTTTAACTAGCCTTGGACAAGCTTTCCCCAGCTCTAGCATCTTTCATCTAAGATGCTGAGGTGCTCTATAAACAGCAATTATGCCCCGGAACACTCTGGGGAGCCCCACTGGGTGGAGGGGAAAAGTGGAGTAGGGCGAGATTCCATTGCCCACAAAGGGGCCCTGGGCCCCCCCCCCCCCCCCCCCCCCCCCCCCCCGCGTCCTCACCACAGAGTCTGGCTCCTCTCCAGGGAATGAAAAGCACCAGGAACTGGCTCCCCTCTGTGCGACAGTTCCCAAATCAAGTCTCTTCTTTCCTGGTTTGAATTTCTGATCTCTTGGGTTCCCAAAGTGGATTTTCTAACACCCACTCCCAGCCCAAGAAAAGCTCCAGGTCTGTGGGAAAGCTCTGGATATCTATCCCCCAAAGCCTCTGTCTCTTCACAGGCTGGACAGAAAAAAAGTGCTCTGGCCTCCTGGGTAGTGGGATAGAAGGGAAAGAGAATAAACACAGACCAGGTTTTCAGAACCTAAAGTGGGGCTTCAGAGTGTGAAAAATTGAGTCAGTTTATAGGGATGATGAGAGAGGCATTTAAAATTGAGGCAGTATAGAAAATCCTGAGCATATGATACTCCCCTGGCAAAGGAAGGATAAGTATCTTTTTTAGAGCAAGAAACTATAAATTAGGATTTGGATTTACTGTAGCACTGTTCTCCTGTTGTTCATCGATTTGCTTGAGCAGGCACCAGTAACATCTCCATTGTGAGACTTGTTGTTACTGGTTTTGGCGTATCAAATATGCCACGGGGAGCTTGCCAGGCTCTGCTGTATGGGCAGGATACTCTCCGTAACTCGCCGGGCTCTCCAAGAGGGAGAGAGGAATCGAACCAGGGTCAGCCGCTGCAAGGGAAACGCCCTACCTACTGTGCTATTGTTCCTGCCCTGGATTTACTGATATGACTAATATTAGATTCCAGATTGTGGTGTGATCAGATGGGGGATAAGAATTTGGTGACCTAGATATTCAGGCAAAATAGAAGGAATCTGATTAGAATGCTCGGTGCTGAAGGTTATATATACTATGTTTTGTTTAAGCAAATCTGTACATGAAGTTCCATTTAGCTGTGGATGATGAAAAGTGTGCTGGGTTTTGGCTTTCATCCATGCTCAAAAAGGAATTTAGCCATCATATTTTTCTTCACTTCTAGATCTTTTGGAAGCTTTGGTACGTACGTACGTACGTACGTACACACACACACACACACACACACACACACACACACTTTTGAAAAGAACCTGGAGGCCCTCAGCTTCCTTTCCTTAAAAAAATATTTTTTTTTCATACTCCAGATGTAGCTCCCCGTGACGTATTCGATATACCAAACACAGTAACAACAAGTCTCACGATGGAGACGTTACTGGGCCTGCTTGAGCAAATCGATGAACAACAGGAGGACAGGACAGTGACTTCAGATGTATTTCTCTCCCCTTTCATTTTTGTGAGGATGGGAGCTTGGACATGCATGGTTGCGTTGTACCAAGATGTCACTTTGGTGTGCAATAGGGGATCCAAAACAGCAGAACTTGTAGGACAGCACATGGGGTGACCTCAGGGACTGCATTCACCGCCTCAGGCTCACAAGATAGGAAACTTACCCACACTTACCTGGACTCTTTCTTTAACTGAGGAAAGTGACCAATTGTTGTCTACCAATTTTTCAAAAGAGATTAACCAGAATTCTCTGGGCTGAGGAATTAGGAGTGAAGAAAGGCAGAGGGTGAGGGGTGACAGGAGAATTGGGTACAAAGGGGAGACTTGAGGGTGAGTACAACTGTTATTAATTGCTCTGTGAAAGGGATCCTGCATGAACTCTCAGAAAACATGCTGGGAGGTGCCTTTCTAATGTGCTCAGGAATTGCTTTGGGTTAAGTGGGTTATCGTGGTAAGAGTGAGAATGGTGAAACATAGTCCTAGTATATGAGTAATGTTATTATCATTGAATACTTAGTGTCAGGTTTGTTTTGTTTTGTTTGGGGGCCACACCTGGTGATGCTCAGGGGTTACTCCTGGCTCTGCACTCAGGAATTACTACTGGTGGTGCTGGGGGGGCTATGTGGGATGCCAAGAATTGAACCCAACTTGACCATGTGCATGATAAGTGCCTTAACCACTGTGATATCTCTCTGGCCCTGTGTCAGGCATTTTAAACACCTCAATTCCTCTGATATCTTTCTGAGCCCCTGGGAGATGTAGTTCAATGGTAGAGTACTTGCCTTTCACGTGTGAGAGCCTGGGTTTAATTCCCAGCATGGAAAACAGAAACAAACAAAGAAAAAAATCTAAGACTTTTTATTGTTTTGGAATTTGGAACTACATCCAGTGGTACCCAAGAGATATTCTTGGCTTTGTGCTCAGGGTTTTTTCCTGGTGCTTGGGGGACCTCAGGACGTGCTGGGGATTAAACCAGGATTGGTCAGGTGCAAAGCAAACACATCAACCCCTGTACTATCACTCTGGCTCCTGTTCCTAAACACTTAATGTTAGAGTCACAAATCTATGTACACTATAATAGTACATTCATATATGTAAGAAAATGTAGATCTATATTCTTTTATTTCTGATCAGACCTTCTTTATCCTCATTCCACCAGGCAGACAAAAATTTCTATATTGAAGTTCAACCATCAACAATCAGTAAGTGAAATGATATTTTTTTAAAAAAATATCAACATTTGATGGGTAAAGTGATCAGATTTGTTAAGTCCACCTCACCTCAACAGCTCTTGAAAGTATAGTGGTGTGTGTGTGTGTGTGTGTGTGTGTGTGTGTGTGTGTTATTAAACCTCCTGACCTGACCCGGGAAGAGGCCTCACGGCCCGGGGCTGACCCTGGGATGTGTGAGGGTGGCCAGTCCAGCTCCATTCCTATGGCTCAGGTTCCTACTTCCAAACCCTCCCCTCATCCAAAGTAGGGCATTCTCTCTCATCTCTTTTGGGAAATCTGATGAATTCTAATGAAAATTCGGCTGTGGCTCTCACTGGAAGCTGCACTGGAGTTGTTCTCTGACCCTAGCTACAGAGTCTTTCTACCCTTCTTGTGGAGACCACTTATGCCAAGTCCCTGAGCCAGACCTTCAGGTCCCTTCTTCATGCCGCTTTTGGGATCACTGAGAATGTCTGAGTACTGAGTGAGCCTCAGAGTGAGTAGGTGACTGGGGAACAAACACCACCCTGGCTCACCCTGAATGTCTGGTAAGGTGCTCACAGGCCTTGGGAAGAAGATGGGTGGGGGGAGATCTTCCACCAGCAGGCTCCCCCTTTCTCTTCTGGAACTTGATCCCAGAGAGGGTATAGTGGGTACATGACACAGAACTGACACCCCCTCCCTCCTCTCTCACCCCCTCTCCCCCCATCAGCCAGTTTGTTATTCCTCAAATGAGACCTAAAGGCATTCAGAAAAAATGTGCACCCCTGGCTTTCAGGAACACAAAAACTTAAATTTGAGGTTGTTTGTCTCCTCCGTGTACAAGGCTTCTCCTGTAGTGCTGTCTCTGGTATAAAGCCATGGTGAAGTGGACAAAAAAGGCACATTTATAGACATGGAAAGTAGATGAGTGGTTATTGAGGGCAGGGGTGGGTACTGAGTTTGACCACTAGGTGGTATAGATTTCTCTGTGAGAAGATGAAAATCTTTTACAGCTCTGGGGATTGTTCTATATCAGTGAATATACTCAACTTGACTAATTTGTGCTCTAAATGGATGAACTGTATGGTGTGTAAATTATGCCTTCATATAGCTGTTATTAAAAAGCTATACTGGAGTTGGAGCGATAGCACAGTGGGTAGGGCGTTTGCTTTGCATGTGGGAACCGGGGTTCGATTCCCAGCATCCCATATGGTCCCCCAGTACCACTGGGAGTAATTCTTGAGTGTATCACTGGATGTGATCCAAAAAGCAAAATAAATAAATAAATACGTAAATAATAAAATAAAAGCTATACTATTTGACCGGAGAGAAAATAGACTGCAAGGCAATAGGAGATAAATGGATAAGAATAGACAATGACAACAAACCTGCCTCCCACTACTCCCCCAACCTTGTTGTGTATTAGGGCAATGGTTCAAAGGGTTGGAGTGCATGCTTTATCTGCAGAATACCTGGGTTTGAACCCTGGCCCTGCATGGTCCACTGAGCAACACCAGGTGTGGTTCAAATGCCCTCCCAACAAAATAAAACAAAACAAGAATAAAAAACAACTCGGATAGCACAGCGGGTAAGGCGTTTGCCTTGCATGTGGCCGACTGGGTTTGATTCCCAGCATCCCATATGGTCCTCCAGGCACCGCCAGGAGTAATTTCTGAGCATCGCTGAGTGTGACCCAAAAAGCAAAAACAAAAACAAAACAACTCTGTGGCTTATTCATACAATGGAATATTATGCAACAATGATGAGGAACAATCCAATGCTTGTCACAGCAGCATGGCTATTTCTCAGAGAAATATTACAATGAACAAAGCCAGATACAAGACGGCAGGATCTAGTTTATGTAAAGTTCAAAATTAGGCAAAGCCCAGATGGCAGGTTTAAATGTCAAGATGTTAGCTATTCCTGGGAGGGGGCACTGGTCCTGGTGCTCAGGAAACCATGAGGAACAGAGGTCGAACCTGAGGTTCCCACATACAAAGTATGTACTCGAGTCCTTTGCACTGTCTCGCTGGCCCAAACCTTCTGTTCTTTCATTTTTTGTTTTGTTTTGGGGTCACACTTGGCAGGCATCAGAACTTACTCCAGACTGTGCTCAGGAATCACTCTTGGTGGTGTTCAGGGGTCTCTGTGTCACACTAGAGACCAAAGTGGGGTTGGCTGCATGCAGAGCAATCACCCTAAACCCTAAATCCCGTGTTATCCCTCAAGATCTCTTTATTGTTTCTTAATCTAGGCGTGTCCGCTTTGGGTCAATTCCCTGAGATCGTATTGGTGCAACTTTCTCTCTGTATCTACAGCTGTGTATACTTCAGTAAGAATTTGCTTAAAATATCCTTCCATTTGTCGTTTGCATAAAAATCTGCAAGATATTAATACCTGCCATGTAGATTTTGTTATTTCCATTTTAGCAACAAAGAAACTAGGTTTAAGGGTTTAAAGTGAATTGTTGGAGGCGCACCTCTGTTAGGGCACAGAGCAAGCTTTAGGTGGGCCTGCCGAGCCTCTGAGTTACCATCCTTTCCTTGGTCACCCCTGCCACGTCACCAACCTCTTTTCCTTGGACCATGAGCAGAGTTTGCAGAGAAACTTGTTCCCTTATACAGCAGCTACTAAACCACTCTGGCTTCCAGCCCCCCAATCCCTGAGCACTACCAAGCAGCCAGAGGTGCTGTGGTCTCCTTCGGCCTGGCCTCACCTTGTGCCCAGCCTTCCCACACGAGCAGGTGCCCTCTCCCCTGCTATGTCATTACCAACTCTCAGTTCCCCTCCAAGCTCCAAGGGGGGAGCAGCAGAGATGGATGATATTCACCTGTCATGAAACAGCTAAAAATAAAAAAGGGGAGGTAAGAGTGAGATGCTTTTTGGTGGTACAATACCAGCTGATTGACACATTCTCCTGTTATTTCCAGTGAAAGGAAATAGCTAACACACAGCTGGCCCCAGCATCCAACGTGGCAGTAGAGTCTGGACAGTCGTTTGTGGCCTTGGAGCCAGAGCAGGGGTTATGGAGCATTTCCAGGGAATACAGAGGATGATGACACACAGTGTAAGACTGAAATCTTAAAAGGCTTAGCAAGGGGTGATTGGATCCGTGCCACATCCAACCAGGACTCTCTCTTCCAGACGTGGGAGAGGTAAGTAATGAATCTCAGGTCAACATTCTGCCCGGAAAAAGCCAGTACTGTGGGCTGAGTCTCCTGATGATGTGCCTTTCATTTAAAAATGTTTTTCAATCTAAGTTGACTTACAGAACTTAGAACTTGAAATGGAATTTGGGGATCTATGTAATTATTGGAAGCTCAGAAGCTTTTATTTTCTTCAGGGTTAATTGTTTCCTAGTATTCTCATTCTCTCTCTCTCTCTCTCTCTCTCTCTCTCTCTCTCTCTCTCGTGTGTGTATCTGTGTGTCTGTGTTTTGAAGTGATGAAATAGGAATGAATGAGTTTAGTTTAAATGATAAGGATGTTGAAAGGTGTAACCCTAGAAACTTGATTCTTGACATTAAATAGTTTGCGTGGGGTAGGTCTTGAGTTCTGGGTGTTTGCCTCTGAGGTTCTGGTCCTCCATCTCCACGAAAGTGGTGCATACTGAATAGAGTTCCATGAGGACTGGCCAGTTTTGCTATGGGGAATCATTTCTCAAGCGCTGCATTAAAACCAGGATTCTAATTTGCTCAAAGGAAAAAACAGATTCAGCAGATCTATCTTTTTTTTTTTCTCATTTTTTTTTTCTTTTTGGGTCATACCTGGTGATGCACAGGAGTTACTTCTGGCTCTACATTCAGGAATTACCCCTGGTGGTGCTCAGACGCTCCAGCCCCAGCAGATATATCTTTAATTAAATTTTTATTACTTTGTTTTTGTTTTTTGGGTCTCACCCGGCTGTGCTCAGAACTTATTCTTGAATTTGTCCTCAGGATCACTCCTGGTGGGACTTAGGGAACCATATGTAATGCTGGGGATGAAATCTGAGTCCAGCTCATGCAAGGCAAGTGTCCTGTCCACTGTACTACCTCTCCAGTCCCTCTTTAATTTGATTTTAAACCCACATTTCCCAAGTGAAGAAGATGCAGGAGAAATAGAACCTTTGAGGGTCTGGAGTGATAGCACAGCAGGTAGGGAGTTTGCCTTGCACCCAGCCGACCCTGGTTCGGTTTCCAGCATTCCATATGGTCCCCTGAGTACCGCCAGGAGTAATTCCTGAGTGTAGAGCCAGGAGTAACCCCTGTGCATCGCTGGTTGTGACCCAAAAAGCAAAAGAAAAAAAAATAGAACCTTTGAATTGTATCTTGCAAACTATTTGTCCTTTATTTTGGGATCACAGCCTGCGGTGCCCAGGGGTTATTTCTGGTGATGGGGTAGTGTGAGGGGGAGGGGTCCACATGCAGCCAGAGGTTATTCCTGGTGATGGGGTGGGACCACATGCAGCCCTGGATTTGGGACCAGCTACATGCAAGACAAGCACTCTAACCTCTCCGGTGGCCTCTTGTAAATATTTAAACTAAAAGGTACTCCTCTCCTAAAGTTACATTCTTCATCAGCAACTTTTCTAGCTCAGGGCCTTGTAGACCGAGGCGCTCCAGCTTACTTCCCAGTGGCCCTGTTTAGTTCTTAACAAAAGGAAAACTTTATTTTCAGAGTCCAGAATTTAAACTTTTCTCATTTCTTTAGACCAGGTTTGCCAATTGGGGTAAAGCATGCCAAAGAGTAGGATTCATATAAGGGCTACAGTGGAAGCTAGTATATTCTTTTGTATATGCTTAATTTTATTCTACTTGGATGTATAATCCTTGGATGCTGGTTTTTCTGGAGCTGTCCGAACAATCCCATTATATTTCTCCACTTAAACATTAAGAAGTAGGAAAATTCTTTGCCTTGAGGCACAGCCATGCTGGGATTTCTGGGACAGGCTTCTGGAGATGGCTCTGCCGGCGTTCTGGGCGGGGAGTGAGGGAGCTTAGTTTAGGAAGAGCAGAGACATCTGCTGGCCACCAGCAGATTTACTAGGAAGCGTTGGTGTTTGTAAGACAGGGACAATTCGGTCACCTTTTATGCTTTTTTTTTAAAAGCTTTTATCTGCTCATGCAATAAGAATATTTCAGAAAAGACTAGCTGGGCATCTGGTGTTTGGAGCTATAATCACTCCTCTGGGAAAACCTTCTTGACAACAGACACGAGGATCAGAAAGTTAGCATGGGGCTGAAGTGATAGCACAGCGGGTAGGGCATTTGCTTTGCACGCAGCTTGATTCCCAACATCCTATATGGTCCCCCGAACACCGCCAAGAGTAATTCCTGAGTGCAGAACCAGGAGTAACCCCTGAGCATCGCCAGGTGTGACCCAAAAAGCAAAAAAAAAAAAAATCAGCATGTTTTTCCATAAAGGAAGCTTCTGGATGCTTTGTTTTCTGACTGGGCAGTCCCAGGGGAAGAAGCCCCAAGTACCACCAAGCAACAAACCCACTTTGATGCTCGGCCGGATATCCAACTCCCCGCGCAAACGCAGTCAGCAGGGCCTTGACACCCCACCAGACCCAATGCCTCCTCTCTACCTCCCCCGCCTCCACCTTCATGCCCTCACGAGGCTCTGAAGCAACAGAAAAGGCCAGACTGCGCCTGGGTCTGTTCGTACCGCGGGAAGCACAGGCTCCGCGGCAGGGCTTGGTGTGGCTTTAGATTGGGGGTGGGCAGGGGCTGGAGCCATAGTCCCGCGGGGAGAGTGTTTGCAGTGCACGCGGCCCACCCAGGTTTGATCCTAGGCATCCCATAGGGTCCCCCAACGGGAGCAATTCCGGGCGTCACCAAGCCCTGAGTACCACCAGGTGTAACCCAAACAAAACAAAACAAAAATTGGGGCTATCCCTATGCCTTCCTAGAGATTCATGCTGACGCCAACGCATGTGGAACGCTTGTGTGTGTGTGTGTGTGGTGAGGGGGGGGAAGGGATTCTATCTAAGTCAAGATCAGGCCTAGCTGAGGACACTGTGTGCTATCCGCTGCTGTCCAGTAAGACCATCCCCATTTCTCCAGCCACTTCTCAGTTATTGCCTTTACATGTTGTTCTTGTGCTAAACACCACGCCAGAAATCAGATAGGTGTGTTAACAAGCCCACCTAAGTGCCCTGCCTGATTTGACCCAGCTTCCTGCTAGTGTCCAGACTTCTCACTGCCCCAGGCCACCTTTTTAGAGCCTCTTTTTTTTTTTTTAATCCTGCCACTCTCCTCTTCATTTCTGCTCCCTTATTTATCCCTTGTGTTCCCCTCTTCCACCTCTATCTTGCCTGCGCTTGAGTTTGTTTTTAGTTTGCGGACCCCTTCGTCCCGTTCTCTCCCTCTCTTGCTGCTGCTGTTGTGTTGGTCCGGAATCACACCTGTGCTCCGTTGTGCTGCTCGAACATTTTGTGTTGTGAATCTGCCCAGGTGGGGTGCCCTTTAGTTGGGGTGTGGTTGTGTGCCTGACCACAGTGAGTGCACATTCTTTTCCAGTTTTGGGGTTCCCCGGAGCACGGCCTTTTAGTTAGACTGGAGGTCTCTCCCAGTCCTGGCTAAAGTGTGGCTGGCATCACTGGCTGTGCCAGGGCTCTCAGACTCCAGCTGGCAGACACAAAGAATGGAGCTGCCAGAATCTCACTCAGCTCATGTGGTGACACTGGGAGTTGAACCTGCGACCATAGGATTGCAAGGTTGGCATTTCAGTTGCTGAGCCATCTCCTGCCTGCCCCCTCCACCTGTATATTTTTTGAAATTTTTTAAAATTTTATTTAAATACCGTGATTCACAAAGTTGTTCACAGTACAGTTGCTTCAGGCTGGAGCAATAGCATAGCAGGTAGGGCATTTGCCTTGCATGCAGTGGATCTGGGTTCAATTCCTCTGTCCCTCTGAGAACGTACGGCAAGATACCGAGAGTATCCCACTCGCACGGCAGAGCCTAGCAAGTTCCCCATGGCGTATTTGATATGCCCAAAACAGTAACAACAAGTCTCACAATTGAGACGTTACTGGTGCCTGTTTGAGCAAATCAATGAACAATGGGAGGACAGTGACAGTACAGTTGTTTCAGGTATTCAATATTTCAACATCAGTCCTACCACCGATGTGTCCTCCCTTCACCAATGCCCCTAGTTTCCCTCCCCATTCCCCCCAACCCCACCAGCCCTCTCCCTTAGCAGGCACTAACTAATTTATATTCCTTATTCCAACATACATCTCATAATGGTGTTGCTAAAGCCATGGCCTGAGGATTACTGAGCTGTTAGGTGCGAGTGGGGCCTTCTGTGTTATTGTTTCACTCACTGAGCTTCTGGGCTTCTACTCATTGTTCCTACCTAATGCTCTTGTTTCTCCAGGGCTGTTAGCTCTGTTGAAGTTTTTTTTTTTTTTCTCTTTTTGGGTCACACCTGGTGTTGCACAGGGTTTACTCCTGGCTCATGCACTCAGGAATTACTCCTGGCGGTGTTTGGGGCACCATATGGGATGCTGGGAATCGAACCCGGGTTGGCTGCATGCAAGGCAAACACCCTACCCGCTGTGCTATTGCTCCAGCCCCCTTGTTTTTAAATTTTATTCATTTATTGCTTTTTGGGTCACACCCGGCGATGCTCAGGGGTTCCTCCTGACTTTGCACTCAGAAATTACTCTTGGCAGTGCTTGGGGGACCACATGGAATGCCAGGGACTGAACCTGGGTCGGCCGTGTGCAAGGCAAGTGCCCTACCTGCTGGACTATCTCTCCAGCACCCAGCTCGATGAAGTTTGGAGGTGTTGCTCGGCCACACTGAGCAACATGCGGCTGCTGGTTTCAGGGGCTTTGGCACTGGGATGATGAACTGCAGGGGTCTCTCTGATCTCTGTGAGATCAGTCCTGATGCTGGCGGATTCTCTGGCAGTGGTGGGAGCCAGGTGTGGGTGGGTGGAGCATTGGGCCTGTGGCAGAGGGGGCGTGGAGGAGGGGACTCATCTGCTCCCATCCTGCCTGGAGTCCAGAGATCTTGACCTTATGGCAACTGACCCACACCTATATTTAAAACACAGCTCAAATGATACCTCCACTCTGAGTTCCCCCACAAGTTTTATAGCATAATATGACCCCCCCACACACACTTTGGACTGATTACTACTGTTTTAATAATTCCAAGTTCTTATCCCACTGAAATCCTATCCACCTAGTTCAACTTTGTTTTGAAATGTTTTTTTTGCAAGTCCTGTAAAATAAAGGGCTGTGTAGATTCACTTCTATGTGCCTCGGTTCCTGCTCTGTCAACAGGAGGTAGAGAGAGAGAGAGAGAGAGAGAGAGAGAGAGAGAGAGAGAGAGAGAGAGAGTCTGCTTCAGAGATTTGTAAAGGTGAAGTCAGTTGTGGACTTGAAACAAGTGCCTCACTCCTGGAAAGTGTTCTGTGAGTGTCAGCTACGTCTATCCTGGCACAGGAAGGCGACATGGCTGTGGCATTTGATGATGGGGCATATTTTATAGAGAAATCCCAGGCATGGGGCTTCTCAGCCTTCTTACCCAACACTGCAGCTTAAAACAGGACATTAATTCATCTGACAAATATTTATCAAGTACTTACTATGTTCCAGGTACACACTGTACTCAGAGGTGCTGCTCTGAGCTTTGTTTATTTTTACATTTGCAGCCAACCAGCCACCCATCCTCAGAATAAACAGTGTAGTCAAACAGATTAATCAAAGAGGCTTTGAGTTCAAGTCTTGGCTCTGTCACATGGGCCTTCAGCAATGCATTGGCCCTACCTGACCTTTAGCTTACCTACTGGAAAAAAAAAACACGGCAAATCTGTGTCTCTTTTTTTGTTTCCTGCGAAGAGGCGTTACTAGGGTTTCAGTTCCATGTGGCCCAGCAGATAGTGGCTCTTTCTGCACTCCTGGTCACGTCTGACCTGGTGATGTGACTGTCCTGGCCTGGCCTGACACTCCTCTCTAGCTTGCTCCATGACAGTGACTCCACACACTTCTGTTTCCGAAAGGGCCTTGCCCTCATTAGCATCCTTGCGTCCAATTGTCAGGATGGAGGAGAACGGATCCAGGTTTAGGAGAGGAAGGAGCATGTGCACCTTTATCCATTTGGATCTTCCTCTTCCTAGTCCGCTATTTTCTTGCCCTTTCTTCAGTGACACACACATACACACACCTCATGTATTATGTTCCTTAATACAACTGTTTATGAAAAACACTTAGTGCACCCTCCGCCCCCCCCCCCCCGCTCCCCCCCCCCCCCCGCAACTCCCGCAACACCCAATCCTGTCCATATCTTCTTTCTGAGAGATGGAAAAGAACCTAACTGCCTTCATGGAAATAGTATGCTTTGCTTTTCCAGTGATTTCTAAGTGTGGGTGTGCTGTGCGTGCTATATCCCTGTCACTCCTTACCCTATTGGAGTTTTGAACCTCTGGCGTTAGGGCCCAGAAATCTGCATGTTTGATAAGCACCTACGGAGGGAGGCAGAGCCCTCTCTTCCCCGTGTTACATTCAGTTCCTCAGCAACTGCCCATAGGAGAGGGAGTCCCTTTCACCGCTGGCTCATGACCACAGTCTCTGAAAGGGGCAAAGGTGCCATTTAGCTCTGGCTTGTTGGATGGCCTGATTTCCAAGGTTGAATGGTTAGATGCCAACTCACTGTCACCCATTCTCAAGCACAGTCTGCCCACGCACTCCCTCAGGGATTTCAGTCACCAGCGTGACTCAAATCCCCCTACTCCCCATTTCTCTCTGAATTTGTGTACACAGAGTGTGGCTTTTTTGCAGGAGGCAGAACTGCCTTTGGATGAGCTCTGTGCCTGGGCACGGCTCAGTTGCTTTGGTTTCTCAGGACCAGGTGCTTGTTTTCTGAGAATTGCATCTGCTAAAACAGCACAATTTAAGCTTTTCTCCTTTCAGTTCTGAGCACATCTGGCGGTACTTGGGGTCTACTCCTGGTTCTGTGCTGAGGGGTTGCTTCTGTTGGTTGCTCAGGAAACCGTTTGATGTTGGGGACTGAACCAGGGCCTCCTCTATGCAAAGCCTGATTTATGTGCTCAGCCCACTGAGCTGTCGTTCTGGCTACATATTTCAAACTATCTGACCCTGATGCAAAGCAGAGGATTTATTTTATGCTGAGACTCAGGGCCTCTGCATTAAAAGCTGCCCAGAAAACTAATCGAGCTATCAGACCATTGTCCTTGGGTACTTTCTTTTCTATTTCATCATAAAGATTTTAGGTACAAAATCCAGATGCAGAGTCTTCAGCAAGAAACAGATGGAAATTGTGATTCCAGTCTTCATCCTTTCTAAGTGGTTTCTGTGATTCCAATTTCAGATAGGTGGAGAGATCCTTCAGGTGGTTTAACGTCTAGCAAGAGGAAGGGCCCGAGTTCAATCCTGGGCTTTGCAGGACTCCCCTGGACTTCTGAAGGTGGCTCCCATTTCTTTTTTAAGTAGACAGTTTACAATCTCCCTAACTCCTCTGTAGAAACTAGTATATTTTGGGGAGGCCATACAAAGTGGCACTCAGGTAGGATGGGGGGGAGAGGGGCACTCAGCAATACCCCGGCAACTAGTCTGTTCAGATGAATATTCGGGCCTGAGGAAGTGCTGATGCCTGGACTCTGCCGTGCTGAGGATCACCAGGGAACTCTGGCCAGGCTCAGAAGTCTGGGAGGGGGCATACTGGGGAAAGAAGAAATCTGCTCTGGGTGCTCTGACTTCTATCTTATCTCTGGCCCAGAGCCCAATTTCTTTTTCTAATTTTCTTTTAAATTAAATCACCATGAAAATAGACCATTACAAAGCTGTTCATGACTGAGTTTCAGTCATACAGTGTTCCAACACCCCTCCCCCCACCAGTATACATTTCACAGCACCAATATCCCCAGTTTCCCTCCCACCCCATCCCAACTACCACCCCCAACCTGCCTCTATTCTTCTCTCTCTCTCTCTCTCTCTCTCTCTCTCTCTCTCTCTCTCTCTCTTCTTTTGTGGTTTGCAATACAGATAATGAAAAGTTATCATGCATATCTCTTTCCCTACCAGAGCCCAGGTTCTTACCTGTCCACTCAAGAAAGGAAGCACATCACATTACTGGTTGCAACAACAACAGCGACATTTCCAGCAGGAGGGGGAATTATTTTTCTACAGCTTCTGCTTCCCCAGTGCAATAGAAATAATAGCTGTAACAGGGGGAGATTCTCAGCCTTGGGAAGAGCCATTGAAAAGTTATTTCTATCCTCCCACATATCTAGACTGGGTGGGGCATAAAGCCTTAAAAAAATCATTGTAATGTACAGAGAGCCTTTAAAGGGCATGGTCATGAGACTCTATCCACCATGAATGGCAATAAGCTGGCAATCCGTGCAACAACCATCGCTGAAAAGCTGGTCCTGCTTGACCTGGTACTTTCCCCGTGGGCCTTTCAAAGGTACCTTGAGTCACTGACCTGCCGGTTCTTCATGCCCTTCCCTTTTTTCACCTGGGCTTCTTCCTGTTCCTTTATCTGGCCATGGTGGTGGTGGAACCCAGGGCCTCACCCATGCATGGACTCTACCCCTTGAATCATTCCCAGCATCTTTGCTTTCTTTTTTTTTGGTCACATCCGGCGATGCACAGGGGTTATTCCTGGCTCATGCACTCAGGAATTACTCCTGGAAGTGCTTGGGGGACCATTCAGGGTGCTGGGAATCGAACTTAGGTCGGCCGTGTATAAGGCAAATGCTCTACCTATGGTGCTATTGCTCCAGCCCTATGTACATGTCTTTTGTTACTCTTTTTGTTTTGGGACCATACCCAGTGGTCCTTGAAATTATGAATGTACAATAAGGTTGTTCCATTTAGATGCCCAGCCCCTGAGGTTGGCACCCAGGCCTTGTACCACCTCCTGGAACCCAGAATACAAGTGGCATAAAGATCCTTGAGATCGATTTTGGAGCTGGGAGGTCTGGTTCAAGTCTGTTTTATATGAAAACACAGAACATTTTCTGAAAAACAGAATCATTCTATGAACACAGAACATTCTCTATAAAAATACCAGGATGGTTAAGAGAGAGAAACAAGCTGGAGGGGCTCTCTGCTTGCTCTGCGTGGGCCGCTTGAATGAACATGTGCACACATACATATTTATTGATGCGTTTCTTTCAGTGAGCCTGAGAGAAACCAGAAGTAGCAACTTCCTCTAAGATGGAGGGTAGAAAGAAGACTGAGTCCTTTAATTTTTACTTATTTACACTTGCTTGTATTGCTAAGTCAGAAAGTTTATAGTAGCCTGAGAGATTGGTCATAGGGTAAGGCACTGGCTTTGCCTACAGCTCCCAGCTAACTGGGTTGATCCCTGGCTTTGTATATAGTCCCCTGAGCACTGTCTTGGGTCACTCCTGAGCACAGAGTCAGGAGCAGTTCCTGAGCCCTCCTAGGTGTGGGACCCCCCAAAACAACAAAAGTTTATATTAAATAAATTCCAGTCTGCTCCTTATTAGTAGTGTCACATTTAGAAGGTATTTGATTTTCCTTATCCTCAGTGTCATCATCTATAAAATGCAGCCAAGAAAACCCGTGTGACTAGATATGGGTGTTAAATTCCATAATGCTGGCCACTGGTCACATTTATGACAAGAATCCATGACATGGTAGCTAATATGCATCTGGCCCAGCCATCCTTACTACTTTGTTCCTTGCTTTCTTATTTTAACCCAAAATCTAGAAGCATGGAAAATAATGTTGGCCAGTCTGCATTTTCCACCTGTGTCCCAGCATTCACTGGCTCCTGGAAGGTCATTTATGATCGGGGACAGTCTTCCTGTGACCAAGCTTAGGGGCTGATTGTTCTTCCTTTCACCCCCTCCATACTTCTTCCAGTGTTCTTTTTTTTTCATTTTTTTTTTTTTATTTATTGAATCACCTTGGGAAAGGTTACAAAGCTTTCAGGTTTAGGTCTCAGACATGCAAATATCAAACACATTTCCCTTTACCAATACTTTTTTTTTTTACCATGAAGAACCCCAATAAAACCCCACCCCCCACCCCTCCCAGTCCCTGTGGGGCAGATGAATTCTAGTTAACACTCTATCTGCTTTGATTAGATTCATTGTTTCAATAAAAGATTCACCGCTATTATTTAGAGTTTACCCCCCCCCCCCAAATCAGACATGCTGAAAAAGCATTGTGACGTGATTTGCTTTCTACAGCTGGGTTCAAGAATTAAATGTTGGTTTTGGATTTCTGCTATTTTACTTATTGACCCTGGAAGTATTTATACTGAAAGTCAGATAGTTAAGAAATTGGTTTCTGTGCTCTGGAGTCGTGGCCGTGCTGGAGAGCCGCTAGTGGGGGGCAACTGGTGGCCTCGGTAGGGCGTGAAGGGCGGACCGAAACGCCCCCTTCCCATGAGGTTTTAGTCGCCCCCCCACTCCCCCGGCTCATACCTGCTGTCCACAAGGCTCCCATGCGGCCGCCATCTTTCTTTCCAGAGAGGAGAAGGCGACTGGGGCAACACCCTTTCCCCTCCGGACAGACATGATGGCCTGGATTAACGCATAGTCCTTTCACTTTTCTGCTCCAAGCTGCCGGGTTCTGCATTAAGTCCCTGTGCTTCTGGGGCTGTGGCCGTGCTGGAGAGCCGCTAGTGGGGGGCAACTGGTGGCCTCGGTAGGGCGTGAAGGGCGGACCGGAACGCCCCCCTTCCCATGAGGTTTTAGTCGCCCCCACACCCCTGGCTCATACCTGCTGTCCACAAGGCTCCCATGTGGCCGCCACCTTTCTTTCCAGAGGGAGGAGGGCGGAAGGGACCAACGCCCTTTCCCCTCCGGGCAGACATGATGGCCTGGATTAACGCATAGTCCTTTCACTTTTCTGCTCCAAGCTGCTGGGTTCTGCATTAAGTCCTTGTGCTTCTGGGGCTGTGGCCGTGCTGGAGAGCCGCTCGTGGGGGGCAACTGGTGGCCTCGGTCGGGCGTGAAGGACGGACCGGAACGCCCCCCTTCCCATGAGGTTTTAGTCGCCCCCACTTCCCCGGCTCATGCCTGCTGTCCACAAGGCTCCCATGTGGCCGCCATCTTTCTTTCCAGAGAGGAGAGGGCGAATGGGGCAACACCCTTTCCCCTCCAGCAGATTTGATGGCCTGGATTAACGCATAGTCCGTTCACTTTTCTGCTCCAAGCTGCTGGGTTCTGCATTAAATCCTTGTGTTTCTGGGGCTGTGGCCGTGCTGGAGAGCCACTCGTGGGGGGCAACTGGTGGCCTCGGTAGGGCGTGAAGGACGGACCGGAACGCCCCCCTTCCCATGAGGTTTTAGTCGCCCCCACTTCCCCGGCTCATGCCTGCTGTCCACAAGGCTCCCATGTGGTCGCCATCTTTCTTTCCAGAGAGGAGAGGGCGAATGGGGCAACACCCTTTCCCCTCCAGCAGATTTGATGGCCTGGATTAACGCATAGTCCGTTCACTTTTCTGCTCCAAGCTGTTGGGTTCTGCATTAAATCCTTGTGTTTCTGGGGCTGTGGCCGTGCTGGAGAGCCACTCGTGGGGGGCAACTGGTGGCCTCGGTAGGGCGTGAAGGACGGACCGGAACGCCCCCCTTCCCATGAGGTTTTAGTCGCCCCCACACCCCTGGCTCATACCTGCTGTCCACAAGGCTCCCATGTGGCCGCCACCTTTCTTTCCAGAGGGAGGAGGGCGGAAGGGACCAACACCCTTTCCCCTCCGGGCAGACATGATGGCCTGGATTAACGCATAGTCCTTTCACTTTTCTGCTCCAAGCTGCTGGGTTCTGCATTAAGTCCTTGTGCTTCTGGGGCTGTGGCCGTGCTGGAGAGCCGCTCGTGGGGGGCAACTGGTGGCCTCGGTCGGGCGTGAAGGACGGACCGGAACGCCCCCCTTCCCATGAGGTTTTAGTCGCCCCCGCTCCCCCGGCTCATGCCTGCTGTCCACAAGGCTCCCATGTGGCCGCCATCTTTCTTTCCAGAGAGGAGAGGGCGAATGGGGCAACACCCTTTCCCCTCCAGCAGATTTGATGGCCTGGATTAACGCATAGTCCGTTCACTTTTCTGCTCCAAGCTGTTGGGTTCTGCATTAAGTCCTTGTGCTTCTGGGGCTGTGGCCGTGCTGGAGAGCCGCTCGCGGGGGGCAACTGGTGGCCTCGGTAGGGCGTGAAGGACGGACCGGAACGCCCCCCTTCCCATGAGGTTTTAGTCGCCCCCACACCTCCGGCTCATACCTGCTGTCCACAAGGCTCCCATGTGGCCGCCACCTTTCTTTCCAGAGGGGGGAGGGCGGAAGGGACCAACACCCTTTTCCCTCTGGCAGACTTGATGGCCTGGGTTAACACATAACCCGTTCACTTTTCTGCTCCAAGCTGCTGGGTTATGCATTAAGTACTTGTGTTTCTGGGGCTGTGGCCGTGCTCAAAGCTTAACTATGATTTTCAGAGAGAAACGTTAGGTGGTTTACTTCCCATGGATCACTTTGTATATAGACAGTACGCGGCTGCGCGGTTTTGAGGAAAAGTCCTAGTTCCGGCATACTCGAGCTGTGCTTGTAGAGGTTTCTGGTCACCGGGGTTCCATCTGGGGGAGGCGGGATGCGGTACCTACCCCATCTGGGACTTCCCGATGATCTCGGCTCTTTTTGGAACCTTTTTTTTTTTTTTTTCCTTCGGGATCTGTGGATCCCGCCCTCCATGTTGTCCTTCTCTTCGGCTCTTCCAGTGTTCTTTTTACCCTCAGGCTAATCTGAGCATTTTTCCTCTTAATTTTTCTTTTTCTAATGCAATCCCTCATACACACTGCAGATGACACTAATGAGCATCTTTTAAAAACTGGAAATTCTTGAATTAAAGCACATGTGTTCGTAACCCCCAGGAAGCTCACTTTCAGCTGGCTGCCTTTGCCTGGCCCACAGAGCTCTCACAGGGATTTGTCCAACTCCTGTTGTCACAGTCAGCATGACTGACTTTGTCAGAAGAATTCCTGAATGGTCTCACCTCTCTGCCTTACATATAGGGACCAGAGACGGCTTTTACTTAGAACACGGGAGACTAGAAGATTGGAGTTCTAGGGATTAGAGATAGCTGCAAAAATGATGGTCGACTCTTGTTATTCAATTGTGTTTTTCCTGAAATTGTGGAGATGACCATGAAGTGGGGTTACTTTCCCGAGTCTCAGTGAAGTCCAAGATGCATTCTAACCTGGAGGAAAGAACAGGGAGGTGTGGAAGGAAGTCTTTGAGGGATGATTGTTTAACACCAGACCCTCTTCTAGTCACAGGGTGCAATTCTCACTCAAACTTTGTAGACTTGGCCCCATTTTATAGAAAAGGAAAATTAAGAGACTGTCAGCTAAGTGTCACCCACCCCTCTAGATTATCTAGGTGGGGAATCTACAAATTTATGTATTTTTTCAGTTATTTGGTTTTGGGGCCATACCCAGAGGTGCTCAGGGCTTATTTCTAGCTATGTGCTTAGGTATCATATGGGGTGCCAGGGATTGAATGTGGGTCAGCTGCATGTAAGACAAGCTCCCTACCCACTATACCGTATCTCCAACTCTGCAAGCCATTTTTGTAAAAGCCTAGTCAGTGAATAGTCGAGACTTTCAGAAGAGAAAGTGGTTAGATAGAATAAGGAAACAAAGGAGCATGGATGTGCCCCAGTAACCCTTCAAAACTGAGAAATAAGAATTTCACCTAATCTGCTAACAACTTTTGATTTGTTTTTTGACTTTATTCCTTACTATTAAAAAATATAAAAGCCATTCTCTACAGATATAGATACAAGATGGGAGGCAGAGTAGATTTAGCTGGTAGGCCATGCATTTCCAATTTTTGTTTCGGATTGTGGAATATAGAACAAGCTAGGCCTGGGGAGATGGCATAGAGATTGAGCCCATGCTTAGCACAGGCAAGGACCTGAATTTGATCCCTGGCTTCACAAGATGTCCTGAGCACAGCCAAGCTGGATGTAGGCCATGAGCTTAGTTAACCCCTGAGCACGGCTGCTCTGAGCCAGGCTGGAGTCTCCAGAATAGCCCCTATCTCCTGCCCATCCCTGCTGGATGTTACCCTGATAAAAATGATATGTACATATAATTATATATTTTATTATAAGTTTACATACTAATTAATACATTATTAGCATTGAGCCTTGAATGTGGCACTTTTTAGAATCTCAGGGCTAGGACGAAGGAGACGTTACTGGTGCCTGCTCGAGGCAATCGACAAACAACAGAATGATCGTGATCGTGATTATTAGCATTTATTATTAATATATACTTTATATATTAATTTTATATATATCAAGAACCACTTATAAGACAGTGAAATAATCCCTAAGTCTTGTCCAATCTATTCTAGATATTTCTGGTCTTTAACCAGGGTCTAAAATGATGATTTTGGGATTATTTGTGCCCTGGTTACTCTGTTCCTCACACTTGCCCTTCCTCTTGGCCACTTTTCACCCAAAGTCACTCTTTGGACAGCAGGGACCTCCCTGCGCTCTTGGGTGCTCAGGGGTCTTTCTCAGGTCCTGTCCTTGCATCACCTCTCTCTAGGCAATTTCCCTTATGCCCCCAGCCTCTCTTTTCCTAAGGGAACTGACATAAATTAAAAAAAAAGAAATGCTTCCACAGTTTTTATCTTAACGGATTTGCATTTTAAAGGAAGCCTCTGGAGAGGGCTAGTCAAGCCAGGAATGTGAGAAGCTTTTAGTCTGGGAGGAAGGGTGAGTAGCATTGGAGAGACGGGAGTCGACTTCCTCCCCCACCCCAATATATCTCCATATCTTTTTTTTCTTTTTTGGGTCACACCTGGTGTTGCACAGAAGTTGCTCCTGGCTCTGCACTCAGGAATTACTCCTGGCGATACTCAGGGGACCATATGGGATGCTGGGAATTGAACTCAGGTCAGCCACGTGCAACTCCCTGCCCGCTGTGTTATTGCTCCAGCCCCTTTATATCTTTTAAAATCTTTTTGTTTATATGTGAGGGAAGGGTTTTTCTGGCGGGAGGGGGTGGGGGGCACACCTGGTGATGCTCAAGGAGCTGTGTGTGATGCTGGGGTCAGCCATGCAAGGTGTCTCAACCCTTGTACTATCTCTCCCATCCAGGGGAGGGAAACTTCTAAGAGAGTATTTCTTACCACTGCTAAAATCACCCCTGCACACAGCCCTTCTGATGCTGACCAGAGCCTCTTCCTTAAGTGCCTGGGGTGAGGTCTGAGCTGCAGCAGAAGGTATGGGGAGATGGCATGATAATTCAGCACATGCTTAGCGTGGGCAAGGCCCTGAATTTTATCCCTGGCATCTCATGCCCTGAGCACTACCAGACTGGTTGCAGGGGATGGAACTAGGTGACCCCTGAGTACGGGCTGCAGGGGAAACCTTGGGTGTCATCTGTGGGATACACACAAATGCCTGGCTAGATTTGAACCCGCAGTAATGGTGAGCTGAGGGCTGGATGCAGGGAGTGGTCACTCAGTGTCTTGGCCCACTTCATCGAAGTTTTTTGGCATAAGAACCACTCCAGGTATTCATCTCTGTGGCCTTATAATTACAGAAGATGCACAGGCTCGGGTTGGCATAGGGGGAGGGATGTTAGGGAGTCAGGGTTAGGGTGGCGGTGGGGGCGGCTTTTAAATATAAATTTTTGGTGTGAGGGCCACATCACGAGGTGGGAAGGGGCTTCTATCCACTCTTAGCTCAGGGATTGCTCCCACTGGTGGTTGTAAAACTGTTTGAAATGCCAGAGATTGAACCTGCACCTTCTACAGGCAAAGCCTGGGTTCAACCCATGGCCCCCTCTCTTGGCCCTACACCCAGAGGGTCTTCGGTATTAGAGCCTGTCTTGATCCCAAGGGCAGAGGAGCTGATGCCAATCTTCTTTCTTTTTTTTTTGATGTCCTTTTTTTTCACTGTCCTCCCATTGTTCATCGATTTGCTTGAGCGGGCACAGTAACGTCTCCATTGGAGACTTTGTTGTTACTGTGTTTGGCATGTCCAATACGTCACGGGTAGCTTGCCAGGCTCTGAAACACCATGAGGTACAGTTGTAGATTTACAAATTTTTGTGCTTGGGTTTCGATTATACAATTATCAAATATCCATCCCTCCACCAGTGCCCATTTTCCAGCACCATGGATCCCAGTATCCCTCCCACACCCATCCCCCCATCCCACCCTGCCTCTGTGGCAGGGCATTCCCTTTTGTTCTCTCTCTCCTTTTGGGTGTTGTGGTCTGAAAAAGAGACATTGAGTGGCAATCATGTTCAGTTCATAGTCTGCTTTCAACATGCATCTCCCCTCCTGGGAGGATCCTCCAAACACCCTTTATTTGGTGCTCCCTTATCTATCTGAGCTGCCCTTTCCCCTAGAATGCCCGGCTGGCCTTTAAGCCATAGAGTAATCATCCTGATACTAATCTCGGCTATTCTTGGGTATTAATCTCCTATTTTGTTAATTTATATTCCCCAGATGAATGTAATCTTTCTATGTCTATCCCTCTCTTTCTGACTCATTTCGCTTAGCATGATACTTTCCATGTAGTACCACTTGTATGTAAATTTCATGACTTCATCTTTTCTAACAGCTACATAGTACTCCATTGTGTAGATGTACCAAAGTTTCTTTAACCAGTCATCTGTTCTTGGGCACTCAGGTTTTTTCCAGATTCTGGCTATTGTAAAGAGTGCTGCAATGAACAAACAAGTGCAGATGTCACTTCGACTACACATTTTTGCCTCTCTGGGATATATTCCCAGGAGTGGTATTGCTGGGTCAAATGGGAGCTCAATTTCTAATTTTTTGAGAATCGTCCAAACTGTTTTCCAAAAGGGCTGAACCAGTCGGCATTCCCACCAACAGTGAAGGAGTGTTCCTTTTTCGCCACATCCGTGCCAGCATCAGTTGCTTTTGTTCTTTCGGATGTGGGCCAGTTTCTGAGGTGTGAGATGGTATTTCATTGTGGTTTTGATCTGCATCTCCCTGATGATTAATGATGTAGAGCATTTTCTCATGTGCTTTTTTGCCATTTGGATTTCTTCTTTGAGAAAGTTTCTGTTCATTTCATTGCCCCATTTTTTGATGGGGTTGGATGTTTTCTTCTTGTGGAGTTCAACCAGTACTTTATATATCCTTGATATCAACCTCTTGTCAGATGTGTATTCAGCGAATACCCTTTCCCATTCTGTAGACTGTCTTTGTATTTTGGTCACTGTTTCTTTTGAGGTGCAGAAGCTTCTTAGTTTAAGATAGTCCCATTTATCTAACTCTGTTTTCACTTGCTCAGTCAGTGGCGTGACATCTTTGAAGATACCATTAGCTTCAATGTCATGGAGGGTTTTGCCAACTTTGTCTTCAATGTACCTTATGGTTTCTGGTCTGATGTTGAGGTCTTTAATCCATTTTGATCTTACTTTTGTACATGGTGTTAGGCAGAGTTCTGAGCCCATTTTTTTGCATGTAGCCGTTCAGTTTTGCCAGCACAATTTGTTAAAGAGGCTTTCCTTGCTCCACTTCACATTTCTCGCACCTTTATCAAAGATTAGATGATCATATGATTGAGGGGATATGTCAGTGTATCCAACCCTGTTCCATTGGTCTGCAGCTCTGCCTTTGTTCCAGTACCATGCTGTTTTAATTATTACTGCTTTGTAGTAGAGCTTGAAGTTAGGCAGGTTGATTCCTCCCATTTTCTTTTTCCCAAGAATTTCTTTAGTTATTTGTGGGGGCTTATTGTTCCATATAAATTTCAGGAGTGTTTGCTCCATTTCTTTGAAGAATGTCATGGGTATCCTTATAGGGATCGCATTGAATTTGTACAGTGCTTTGGGAAGTATTGCCATTTTGACAATGTTGATTCTCCCCATCAACAAAGCAGGGGATATCTTTTCATTTCCTCGTGTCCTCTTTTATTTCCTGAAGTAGCGTTTTGTAGTTTTCTTTGTACAGGTCCTTTACTTCCTTAGTTAAGCTGATTTCTAGGTACTTGATTTTCTGGGGCACAATTGTGAACGGGATTGTTTTTTTCATGTTGCTTTTTTCTCTTTCACTGTTTGCGCATAGGAAAGCCATGTACTTTTGGGTATTGATTTTATAGCCTGCAACTTTACTATACAAGTCTATTGTTTCTAGGAGTTTCTTGGTGGAGGTTATAGGGTTCTCTAAGTATAATATCATATCATCTGCGAATACTGAGAGCTTGATTTCTTCCTTTCCTACCTGAATGCCTTTAATATCTTTTTCTTGCCTAATCGCTATTGCAAGTACTTCCAGTACTATATTGAACAGCAGAGGAGAGAGTGGGCATCCTTGTCTTGTCCCTGATCTTAGAGGGAAGATGCTAATCTTAAAGGGGCATGTGCTTTCTGGGTGGCTGAGGTTTTTTGTTTTATGTTTTCTTTTTGGGTCACACCTGGAGACACACAGGGGCTACTTCTGGCTCATGCACTCAGGAATTACTCAGGGGTGCTCAGGGGACCATATGGGATGCTGGGAATTGAACCCGAGTTGGCCGCGTGCAAGGCAAACGCCCTACCTCCTGTGCACTCCAGTCTCAAGGGTTTTTTTTTTGTTTTCTTACCACCACTCACCTCCTTTCCAAATACCAGCTGGGGGTGGGGGTGGGGAGCTGGAATGATAGCACAGTGGGTAGGGCATTTGCCTTGCACGTGGTCGACCTAAGTTCGATTCCCAGCATCCCATATAGTCCCCTGAGTACTGCCAGGAGTAATTCCTGAGTGCAGAGCCAGGAGCAACCCCTGTGCATCGCCGGGTGTTACCCAAAAAGCAAAAAAACAAACAAACAGACAAAAAACAAATACCAGTTAGGAAGACTCACTCTTGTGTCAGTTACACATATGTTTCTGAGCCTAACCCATACATTTGCACATGTCAACCTCACCAACATCCTCCTCGTCACTATTTTCATGGGGAGGTAGGGGACATCCTCACTCCTTCAATTCAATTATGGAACTGGCCAGGATTCCAGGGCCGCCCAGAGCTTTCCTCAACTGCAGTGGGGAATACGGAAAGTATTTGGCAGCTCGTGTTTAAGAAATAACAAAACAGGAAGAAATGCCTGAACTTTGTTCATTAAAAAGGCAGAATTTTTCCTTGGGAAAAACCTTTCTTGTATGAGACAAATCATATTTTTTTCTTTTCAAGCCTCCCAAACAGTTTTCATAAGACCTGAGGGCCCCTCTCAGAGATTTTTGGCCAACTGGCAGAGCACAATGTCTCCAGGGCTGCCTGGGGGATGCTCTGACACTCTGGGAACCAAATTGGGGTCGATCATATACAAGGCAAGTGCTTTAACCATTTGACTATCTCTCTGGCCCCCTCCTTTTATCCCCATAGTTAAGTGGTGTGTGTGTGTGTGTGTGTGTGTCTGTGTCTGTGTCTGTGTGTGTGTGTGTCTGTGTCTGTGTGTGCCTAGAGAAGCTATGGAATGCACTGTTATTTTTTATTTTAGCTCATTTCTTTTCTTTTCATTCTCAGATTTAGGTCAGTTTAAAGACAGACTTTCATAATCCTAGAAATTTCCTTTGGGGTTAAAAAAATTAGTTAACCAGTGATATTATCTGACATTCTTATATAGCTTCAGGAAGGAAATGTTATAATAAATATCTGTCTTTGGCCCCTTTTTTACCCTCCTGGGTCATGTTTGCTTTCAGATGTGGCCTCTAATATCTTTGTATTGACACACGGAGCTTGAAACTCATCAATATTTGAACACTACTTTAAGGTGGATGGTGTGTGCAAAGCATTATATTCAGCTTCTCTGCTTCAGAAATGTGGATTTAAGATGGGTTAGTTAATTCAAAGTGTGAGGCTAATAACAGTTTGGACAATTTTGGGTTTAGAGCTCTCTCTGGACATTTTGCTGCTAAAGGGTCCCTCCATTCTTTGCTGTGTTTTAGGACCCAAGACCCCTTACTACACCCAGAGAGCTGGATGGGTGTAAGATTTCTGTTTTTTTTTTTTATGTAGGAGTACTGCTATTTATTCAGCCATTGATTAGCTGATTGAATTGGGCATGAACTTTGCGCGAAGTGACATTACTTTTTTTTCATAATTTTATTTATTTATTTTTATTCTTGTATTTATTTATTGAATCACTGTGGGAAAAGTTATTAAGCTTTCAGGTTTAAGTCTCGGTCATACAATGATCAAACACCTCTCCCTTCACCAGTACTCAATTTTCAACACCAAGAACCCCAATATAGCCCCCTCCCACCCCTCCCAATGCCTGTGAGGCAGACGATTTCCACTTCACTCTTCTCTCTTCTCTACATTGATTACATTCATTATTTCGACAAAAGATGCACCATTATTGTTTAGAATCTCGCCCCCAACAATCAGAATTGCTGAAAAGGCTTTGTGAAATACTTTGTTTTCTATAGCTGGTTATGAGAATCATATAATATCATCATATAATGATTTTGGATTTCTGCAATTCTGTTCTTGTCTGAACAAGAAAGCCAGGGAATACAGCTGGAGACAGCGCAGAGAGCTCTCCTCACTCCATCGCACTTTCAGACACCCCAAGTTCTAAACGGTGGCTTTGAATTAAAATCTGACTTTGAGTTTGCTTTCCACATAACCGGTCCAAGAACAGTGATGCTATTGCATAAAAGGGGTGCTGATGAGAGCTATGGTGGGATGAGATGACGGCCAATATCATCCACCCATCATACCTCCCAGAAGGTGTACATGCTTTATCTCTAGTCCTAGGGGTACTAACGAGATGGTGTCGTTTGCATTTTGCAGACGAGGAAACTGAGGCTAAGCAAGATCATGCCCCATTGCCCAGGGCACACAGCGAGGGAGGAGCATAGGGCAATTGTTTTGCTTGCACCAGGGTCGGGCTGGCCAGTCTCCCGCCCGCCCAGTCCTTGCTCTTTCCACTCGGTTACCCGGCGCCACCTGCGCCCCTACCAGCACGGCGCACGCGCAGAGCCCGCCCGGGTGTTGCAAGCCGGTCCTTTGTCCGCAGGCTGCGCGCTGCGCGCTGCGCGCTGGGTCTGCACCGCCCGGCTTTGTTGTCTTGTCTCTGGTATTGTTTGTGCGACCTCTACTCCCTAAATGGTTTCTTCAGCGCACTGTTGAGAAACACATAGCTTTGTTACAATTTATGGTCACGATATTGTGACTTCGAAAGGTTCGTGGGGCCAAGGCAGGGAAGCTGGAGGCCAGCGGCAGGACTGCTGGCGCGAAGTGACATTTAATAAATTGTTCCAGAAACACCTGGTCACGTAATGAAATGGGTGCCCTGGAAGAGGGAAACCCGCGGATCCTCGCGGTGGCAAGACTCTTGGCTGGAGTCGTGGCAAGCGGAGAGCCACAAGCCCCCGAATTCCGTTCAGACACGGAATTTGATTTACGATGCGTTCTGAGCGCGCAGACCTATTTTTAATGGCTTTCTCGATCAAAAAATCTATCCTAAAAAAAGAATCCGTTTCCTAGCAAACGAGATTTGAAATGGTTTTAAAAATAACCGGGAAGGAACACAAGTTTAGAAGAATCTCTGCCGAGACAGGTTTGGGTTTGGTTTGCGTTGGGGTCCTGTCCCCGTTTTTTGTTGTTCACGCTCCATAGGGTGTAGAGATAATCCAGTGTTTGAGAGGAGAATCAAATGCCTAATGCTTGAAAGTGAGCTTAGAGAGATGAAGATATAGGAAGGAGTTTTAAATTTGCTCCATCGTTTTATTTAAAAAAAATTAACATTTAAATGATAAAGCCCTTTCTATCTGACTTCTTAGTTTTGATACTTATTTACAAGTCCTTTAATAAAAGGAAACCTCCTCAATGCAGCCACCTGGGGCCAGTTCTTGCTGCTGCTCGCTTTCTCCTCCCCCCCCCCCCCAAGCTCCCACCCCCACACGTGGTGGGAGTTAGACAAGCATCACTAAAAATTAATCTTATAATTTGTTTAGGAGTATGATTTCAAAGCTCCCATACTTTTCTTCCTTTATACAGAAAAAAAAAGTTTATCTTAAAGCAAGTCTTGTTAAAGTCTCAAAGACAGGGATGTATTGTAGTTGTAAGGCATTTTAATGGAGACTGTGATAGCAAATGAATTGAGAGAAATGCTAGTTGATGCTCCGTGGAAATGTAATGTTATTGTCTTGCTGTCAGTGTAACCTGGAGTGATATATAGCCACCTCTCTCTGGCATGGGAGATTAATGAAATGACTCTAATTCCGGCAACCCTGCATGCTGAGAGTGGGTGACAGAACTCTGACTTGATTTGTGCAAAGGGCGGGGCTGCCTTTAAAACGGCCCATCATAGTTGCTCGTCACTCTGGTGACATTTGTGGTACAATTTCAGCCCAATTCAGTGCAAGCCCTCCTGACACTTCTCCGCCTGGGTCTGTGCCTCTACCATGAAGACCCAGGGACTCCCCTCCAGCTCACACTGCCTGCAGGTGATGGGCTTTTTCTGGGATTATATTTGCTTCTTCATTGCTATTGGGTGCTTTGATCTACCTTTAAAAGAATGAATTGTCTTTAAATGGATTATCTTGAAAAGGTTTGATAATCTTATAAAAAAGCAAAAGCACTTTTTTAAAAGTCACCTTTTTTTTTCTAAATTTCCCTCCCTCCAACTTCCCCCCATTATTTATCCTACCCCCCACCACCTCATTGGGGTATTGGGATGAAATGAGGCACTCTATGCTATAAAAATAGAGTGAGTGCCTGGTACAGAACTAAAATTAATTTCAGCCTTTAAAGACCCCACCAAAGCCTGCTGAATGCTCTGGTTCACTGCTTTTCTATAAACCGCTTAGATTCCCAGAGAGCATCGATCATCAGTGGTCACTCACATCACGGACAGAGACGACCAGATACCATGACGCTTCTGATGGAAGAACACGACACCTCTAATAAAGCGAGCTTGTCAAGAAATCAAACCTGAATCTAATCAGGCTCCATCTAACCACCGCTTCTCAGAAAATAATAGGGCACAGAGGGCAGAACCCAGAATGTGGGACGCTCTAGGACAAATGACTCCCAGTCTCCCATCAGTGAATAGTCGGGAAAATTAAAGTGTGTGTGTGGGGGAGGGGACCCATAGACTGAAAAACACTCATGAGCCATGCCAACCAATTGCAACTTGTGTACCTTTTGGGGACAATTTGAACAAACTGTCAAAAGCCATGTAGAAGACAATTGGGAAGATGTGCACTCCAAGAACGCCCTTGATAAATGGAAGATTTATTGTGAATCTTTGAGTGCGGATAAAGGGCTGCATCTCCCCTTCCCTTTCACTGCTACCGTGGGGGTGCTGAATGGGAGCCGTGCTTGGGCCTCAGAGCTCCCCGGGTGTTTCCTGCTTCACTCTGGTGCTGGCACATGTGTTCAGCAGGGGTGGCTCTCATTTAGTTGTAATGCTCTCGAAACTTCTGGTTGAAGTGCGCTCCAGGGATTGCTGTGCTGCTCATACAGTGTTTACCCCAGGGGTCTGGCCATACTGCTTACCAGGGTTTGCATGATTGCTGTGCCCTGGACATGGCAATCTTTGGTGCAGTCCAGGGATGCTAGCCAGCAGAGTTGTCAGCACTGGGCTTTGTGACTGTGGGTGGCACTGAGGATCAAACTCCTGGCCTCAGACCTTCAAGGCAGGAACTTTCAGTCACTGCCCCACATTCCACATTTTAAGGTTTTTTTTTTTCTTTTTCAAAGAAACATGTACCGAGCTGTTTAACATTCATGGAAAAACTGACATGATGTCATAGAAGCGATGATAAGAGCATCCCTGAGTTTGGGCCAGAGTGATAGTATAATGGGTAGCGTGCTTGCTGTACACGCTGCCAAACTGGGTTTGTTTCCCAGGATCCAAATATGTTTGTTTCCCATATGGTTCTCGCAGTTTGCCAGGAGTGATCCCTGAGTTCAGAACCAGGATCAAACCCTGAACCCTGAGCACCTCTGAATGTGTCCCCCCAAAAAACAAAGAAAAAACAAAACAAAAGAGTAGCCCTGAGTCCATGATTATTGAAACCCTTTGATGGGGAAGGGATAGGTTACTCTGTTTCTTCTTATGTTTGTCAGAATTTTCCATGAAAAGCACCAAGAATACATCAAAAGAAAACGAAAGAACACCACCATAAAACCCACCAACTGCCAAAATCTAATTGCCCTCCATGTAAAGCAACAAACTCCCAGAGTCCCTTAGTCCTGACACTTTTCACTGAAATCCTGATGCCTGTTTCTAGGTCATTGGTTAAAAGACCCTTCCTCACTTAGGTTGGTGATTTCCACGAGCATGGTTTATTATCCTTAACAGAATTTGAGAAAATGGCTGTTTCTGTTTGGCTTCTGTCACCTGCCTCTAAGGTCAAATACTGCTCCCAGGAGTTGACAATTGCTATTTGGCTCCAACTACTTGAGGTCATGGTGATTCCATTATCTTTCCAAGACTGCAATTTTTGAACCTGTCTTTACTGGATATCATGTGCTCAGTCGGTCGTCTTTTTATAGATGATATCAATATCAAGTGGCCTATGAAAGCTTTCTCAAACCATGATTGCCTTATTAATCAAATCCTAAAACTGATCAGGAAAGTGTTAGAAGGTCTGTTAATGTAGTAATTAGAAAATAAATTGAAAACCTACTCTTGTTGGATAAGTAGGTTCTTAAATAAGAGTTGGGATCAAATCTCAACAAATAAGTGCATCTTATTATTTAATTTGTTCTTCTCTCTCAACCTATACTTGTTGCTCTCTGGTGCTGTCTCCAGTTAGAAAATAAAAAATATTTTATTCTCTTTCTGTCTCTGATTTCCCTTCTTTCCAGTTGTTGTGGCAATGACCTGGAGTACCATACAGTGATCTAAAGATCATGTACATGTGAGGTAATACCAACACATAAACTTACGTCTCTGTGCCTGTAAGACAGATGGTACACCAAGAAACCACTCCAGGAGTCAATATTTCTCTCTTCTGAATGCAGAGAGTCATGATTTGACAGCTTGGATTCCTTTTGTTTTTATTTTCTTAATCTTAGTGAAAGGGCATTTGATGCTGAGGTTATTAGAAGACATGCAGAGCTAAAAGATTAGATATGCTTTAGAATTTTAAAAATAAGTTCATTTGGCCTAAATAAGAATCTGTCTTTCTTTATGCCATACCATTTAATCAAGATGGGCAGCACGAGTCTTTTAGAGATAATAATGTTTATCAGGTATCTGGACCAAAACATTTACTATTTGAATAAAAAACCATTTATTAAAATCACTATGTTGGGAGATTGTAATTCTGATAAAAAATTCAAGGCCACATAAAAAGTTGAAAGAAATTAAATTTTGTCAGTAAATGATGCAAGCATTATATCAGAGGAAGAATGGCATAGTTGATATAATTCATTATTGGGGGCTGGAGAGATAGTACAGTGAGTAGAGTACTTGCCTTGCATATCACTCACCCTGGTTCCATCACTTTATGGTCCCCTGAGTCCTATCAGGAGTGATTCCGAAGAGGCAGGAGTAAGTCCTATGCACCGCAGGGTATGCGTCTTTCCCCCAATCCCAAGATTTGGGCCAGAGAGGTAGTACTTGCCTTACATATATCCAATCACATCTTGTTCCCTGAACAGAACCAGGAATGGTCTCTGAGCACTGAGCCAGGAGTAAGTCATGAGCACTTTGATATGTGGTCTCAAAACAAACAGAAAACCCATATACTTTATGAAGGACATTAAATATCAATTTAAAGTTAGAATTTAAGAGTTTCTGGTTCTTACTAACCTCAAAAGATTCTAGATTGGGGTATGGTGCCGCCAGCAGGTCAATCTGTACCTGTGAGGCGAGTGCATCAGCAGCCTGATGGTGCCTTCAGATTTCTAGATACCCCAAAATTGCTGCTGTGCCTTTGGTCAGACCCTAACAACTTGGGGCCAAGTTTACCAAGAAAGTAAACAGCCAAAAGTTAGGTAGCACTGCACTGTCTTCCGTTGTTCATCAATTTTGCTCGAGTGAGCCCAGTAATGTGTCCATTTTGAGACTTGTTACTGTGTTTGGCATATTGAATACATCACAGGTAGCTTGCCAGGCTTTGCCATGCGGGCGAGATACTCTTGGTAGCATGCTGGGCTCTCCGAGAGGTATGTGGGAGACAAAACCACAAACCACCTCTGTCTCAGCTATATAATTGGAGGCAAGGCCTCTCTGGTTCCTGATCAAATTGCTTAACGGCCATGATCCCAGAGATTCAGAAACAAATATTGGAACCCAGCGGCTTATGGCAGAAATGCATCTGCTCCCTGCAGTAGGTTACTGGCAGCAGGCCACCCCAGGGGGCAAAGGGTTTCTCTGTCTGCTCCCTCTTGGCAGTTCAGTGGCCACCATCCTTCAGAGGCCATTGGACAGTCAGATTTGGGCCCGCAGTGACAAGACAAGTGGGGCCTCATGGGATGGGGGTGGAACCGGCCCTTTCCTCCCTGCCCCAACAAGACCCAAAGTCGCTGCCCACGAATGGCCTCTCTGGCTCCTGATCAAGCTGTTTAATGGCCATGATCCCAGAGACTCAGAAACAAATCTCAGAACCCAAAAGGTTTTGGTAGAAATCACTCCAGATTTAATTGTTAAAATTTTGGAATTCCAAAACATCATCATATGTTATTATAACCAACAATAGAAAACAAATTGTCTATGGTTGCCTTTTTGGCAGATCTGAGTGTTGGGGTAAAATCCCAAATAATGATGGTGGCTCTGGTGTCGAAATATTGAATGTAATCAAAGTAGAGAGAGAGTAATGTGGAAATCACCTGCCCCACAGGTAGGGGGAGGGTGTGGAATGAGGGATATACTGAGGTTTTTGGTGGTGGAAAATGGGCACTGGTGAAAGGACGGGTGTTTCATCATTGTATGACCGAGACTTAAACCTGAAAGCTTTGTAACTGCTCTCACAGTGATTCAATAAATAAATTTATAAAAAAGAAAAAGATTCTAGATTTGCAGAGCACTGTTGCTCTGCGCCCCCACAGAGTTTGACTTTGTGAGTGTTCCTGGTAACTATTAAATGAACTCCTTATACTGGTTATACATCTGAATGCTGTATGATCTTATCTTTGGGCCTAATTCCCCTTTACATTGCAAGAGGTAATATATATGTGATTTCTACTGCGACATTTTCTGCTTTGCTACCACACACCTTTTACTCCCTTAGCTGAACTATACTCATCATCAGGATTTACATTGTTGTATTAATATCACAGAGCGTAGATGCTTCCCCAGCTCAGCCCCAAGCTTTCTCGAGGGCTCCAGGTTGTTCTTTTTGGTAACCCTAAGGCTCTGCTGGGGCCCAGGGCATCCATGCATGTTGATTCAAGATGTTTCCTGATTTGGCTTTGGCCTCCATTTGTCTTCTGAGCTGCTCTCCCTATTTGCATTTGTATGTCTCTTTGGGCTTTGTGAAGGAAGTTCCCTTTCAATTATCCTCTAGCTCCTTATACTGACCTTGGTAAGAAGTTGACAGGAGTGGACAATTTGCCCAAAGTCTTACACTTGATTTGTGGAAGAAAATCTGGTCTCTCTCTTTCTTGTCTTCCTAGGTGAGTTGTTAGATTTAGTTTTTGTGTGTATGAAGCAGCTGTCAAAATAAGTTTCATATTCATAGTATTTCTTTCCCTTTCCTTTGTTTTTTAGGTCACACCTGGCAGTACTCCGGGCTTATTTCTGGCTCTGTGCTCAGGGGTCACTTCTGGCAGGGCTTAGAAGACCATATGGGGTAATGGGGATTGAACCCAGGTTGACCACATGAAAGGCAAGTGCTCTACGTGCTGTACTATCTCTCCTGCTCTGCACAGTAATAGTATTTCTGACAGATTCTTCATTCAGAATGGATCCATTTCTCTTTCCTCCACAGTATGCATGGCATCACCTTTCTCCTGGGACTCTGGAGGCTTCTGAGAGATGACCTGAGGCTCTGGAGAAAAGTTTCAACCTGGAGTTTTTGGGCTCTGGGTGCTATTTTGATGACTGAAGAATTTGTCATAGGGAAAGGAAACTCTAGTAGCTTCTTGCATTCCTCTCACTGGTGACAGTATTTTGGATTCATGAGCATTTCCCCTAAGTGTGTCTCTATAATAAAACAGATGGATAATCTCTGTTTCAGACAGAGCAGAGAGAACTGGTCAGACCCTGCAGCTATGAGGCAGGTGTGAAATTACCGGCTTGCCCTGGCTTTTGAAGTCCCCAGGTGGGTCACTGATGTCTCAAGGCTGAAGCTAGATATATCTCCTGTGAAGACGCTCCCAGACAGCCATGAAGAATTAGAGCAAGGGCTCCCTGTGTAATTCGCACATGACTCTGTGTACCAGTTTACAATAATCGTGTAATAAAAATTGCTTAGCCAAGGGTTGCTATGCAGTGCTGTTTAGCTGCTTGCTTCCAATATTGCATTTACAAAAATTACATATTTCATATAATCAAGCCTGTCTCTTACTTAATCATCCCACACATCATATAAATCTTTAAAATGGACAGGTCTATAAATCACTAGCATTTTTCATTTACCACTTATTCTAAGCCCGGCAGTTTCTTATTTAAATTGCCATATGAATAAATCTAATAATCCTTATTCACTTACATCATCTCAAACTTTAAATCTTATTCTGGCTGAGGTCATAAGTGAAATCAGTATTGAGGGCAAGACTAGCAGCTGTAACAACTATAATAGCTTGCCAAATTATATTAAAGGGCCCAAATAACATTAAAAGAATGAGGAAGAATTGAATTACATTATTAAAGTGTGATCTGCTGAATCAGGCAAATGCAAGGCCAGGGCCGAGCTCCCCATGGGGTGAAGCTTCTTTGCAGGGATTGTGCCAGTTGGCGGAGAGAGAGCCTAAACCTCCTTATTTACACACCTCAGTTAGCATCTAGAGGGCCTCCCAGCATTAGTATCATTGACATTTGGGTCACTCAAATCTGTTGTGAGTGCTGTCCTGTGTACCCTAGGATATTTGATAGCAGCCCTCATCTCTGTCCTCTTGAAGTCTGTAACACCTCTTTCTTTGCTGTGATCTCTAAAAATGTCTCCAGAGAGTGCCAAAGGCCCCATTGTCAGATGGGAGAATTATCATCCTTAGAAATGACTACTGGGCTGTGTGTGTGGGTTTCTGGTTGCTGGTATCATTCTGGTCAATGACTCTTCATCTCTATAATCAGTTAAGAATGAGCTTGGGCTTGTCCCAGAGGTGACCCACGGATGGATATGCTCTGACTCTGGGTCTGTCTGGGAAACATATTTTGCATTGTGTCCTCTTCCTGAATATTGGGATCCCAACATTACTGGATCTGCAAAGTTTAATGACATTCTGAGCAAATTGAAGGGTCAGAGGGGGACAGGACAAGAACCTGAGAAATAACATAGAGTCTTGGGAGAATGATTAAAGAATAAGGGAGCCCTCTAAACTCCAGCAAAAAGCCTGTCCTGGAGGGGATGACCCCTTTCTTTGCCTTCTCCTGCTAAGGAGTTAGCAGCATCTCCTTCCTTTCTGAGAATGCAAGGGCCTTGTGGACCTGACACAGTCATGTGATTCTGTAGCCCTCTCAGGAAAATGGTGAATGTTTGTAAAGGGAACCTTCGAATCTCTAATAATTGGCTCACAAACATTTTAGCATTATCAGGTATGTACAAATGTTGAGAATGAGGAATCTGGCTTCCTATCTTCTTGGGGTAGGCAGATTGTTATCTTATGATAACTGCAGAGATGCCAATAGCCAATAGTTCATTTCTGAGCAATGCAAGGAACCAGCTGCAATTAGTTTTCCCAGAGAGATTCTGCCAGGTTTTTGACAGTCTAAGGAGTTATTCCCTATATAAATCATTCTTGCTCTGCCATCTTAAATGCACAGGCTTTTCTAGAAGGGCATCCATCCTGTATCACCCAAGTAAATAGTGCCATTACAATTTGGAGATGACACTCATTGACAGTTCAATGGAACAGAATGCCATTGGGGGAGGGTGGGTGGAGGCATTTATAATTATGGGTGGGCAAGATCACATGCCTATCTAAGAGGAACCATGCTATCATTTATATCAGGCACCAAAAGGACAGAACCAGAAAGCATTATCAGAATGTGATTTGTTTTGCCCACGAACTCTCCTTCTTGATCAGCAGTGAGAACAGCAAAGTCATTCCATTGTCTCAAACCTACGGCAATTTTTAGAGTCATTGAGTTGTCAAACTGATTCACTTTGTACTGGAAAGAGACCATTCATCCAGCCCAATTTTACCAGCAATTTTTGGAAACTCGCTCCATCTTTCCCTTTTATTTCTCTGTCTAAAATATTATTCTCATTCATATTCCTTAAAGATGAGTTTAAGGCTCTCAGTGGTTTCATTTCATCCTTCTATGGAAGATACAGATTATACCTCCTGGTGCCTTTTCATCTGATTAAAATGTACCAGAATACCTGAGACTTGAGATGGCATCATTACTTCAAAAGCAAAGAATATAAATTTTCCTCATAGCCAGTTTACCCCTTGTCTCCAAGGAGATGAGGACAGGCAGGGAATAACTTGCACCAAAGCCACAGTCAGATCTCTCTCAATTGCCATCTTTCTACCAATGGCGAATGTCAGTAGGGCTTGCCAGCAGTGTGTTTGTAGTGGTCTCTATAGGTTGGTGAAGCATGCTGCCATATATCTCAAGTAACACCACTAATGTTCTGTGATTTCAAGATCTACAATAAAGAGAAAGAGCTGGGGAAACATGTTTTTTGGCTCCTAATTGGAAGCATCTATTAGATTTTCTACATAGTCATGAACCCCCACCCCGCCATCCTGATATCATCAATGTGGGGAGTTGGCTGTGTTTGAGAAAAGTCCTTCTTAAAATCAACTTCCTATTGCATGCTGACCAGACATGAGGTCAGAGGTAGAAATGATTTTAGTAGGTATTATCCCACCATATTGGTTCAAGTCTTGCACAGTCAATCTCTTATCAGGGAAGAGTACTGAACCAATCTCCATTTTACTGACAGACCCTTTTGGATCTTGTGTAAAAATATTTTATTTTTGCATTTTTAATGACCTATTTACTTTAAGAGAGTAAAACATTTAGAGGTCAATTCAGTTGGATTTTCTTTTTGTTGAGGCTAGGAGTGGAGGAGTGGTCCCAAGCAGTATTTAGGAGGTCTGGAGCACCCTTCCAGGGATTTTTGGCCAACTGTCCCATGTTTCAATGTGAGGACTCCAGGACACGGTGCTGTTCAGGTCCTGCAGTTATAAGGATTACCTGGGTCATACCTGTGGTGCTTAGGTGCTTCAGGGCAAATTGAACTGGGCGGACTGCGCAAGTCTTGAACCTTAAATTCTATGTTATCTCTCAAGCCCCAGTGACTTATTTTTTATCTATAATTCTTGATGCCTGATGGATTTATGTTTATGCACTGAAGTTGACCACCTGAACCAATATGGTGGGATAATACCTACTAAATTCAGTCCAGAGATGCACAGAGTACATTATAGCAAAAAAAACAAAAAAGGTGGAGGGGAGGGTGCTCCAGTGACAAGTGTTTACTCTTGTCTATATCTGTGTCTATGTAGAATCTATGTCTGTTTTATTACCTGTGCCCATCCTAGAACCCAGTCTACATCATAGCCGTTATGACTTCCACAAAGCACTGTCATATTTCAGACAGGCTCACACACAGATCTCATTCAAATCTCATAGCAGTGGCAGAGGTATAGTCCAGGGGTTATGGTGCTTGTGATTGACCCTTGTTTGATTCCCTGAGCACTGCCAGGAGTGGCCCAATCTTCTTCCCCCCTTCACACCAGAAAACCATAACAGAAGTTCTGTGAGCTCATGAGAGCTCATGAGCTGATGATTTCTGGCCTGTCTTCTCTCAGGTGGATATTTTCACCATCTCCCTATCTGCTATGTGTCACCGGGGTCTTCAGTTTCAGGATCCCTGGCTTCTGGTTAGGTTCAGCCAGTAAGAGGCAATGACTGAGGCTGATGGAGAAGGATAGGCACATCTCCTTCTCTTGCTCTGACACAGGCGGTATTTCCATTGGCAGCTAGGTCTTTTAGTAGAATCATCACTTGACCATTTGGAGACTCTGTGTGTGTGTGTGTATGTGTGTGTGTGTGTGTGTGTGTGTTGTTGGAGGTGGGTGGGAGTAGCTTTATGATGTATCTCATCTCTCCCCAGCATCACCATCATGCTTGTTCTCAGCAGTACCAACACCTCAAAGCCACTACTGCACATCAAATACCCTCATTGAAATTCCTGGAGAGGCCCTTCCCCGCTGTCTGGAATTTGACTGAGAAGTTAAGTACTAGGAATCCACTCTCTGCCTCAGAGAAAAGTAAGCAGAAGCATCAAGAAACAGACTTAAGTCTGGCCTTTCTCTCCTCACCAGGAGATGACTCAGCCTCCATAGACACGTGAAAGTGATTCATGAACAAAGTAACTCTTGAACTTGGATCTGTAGAGGGGGCTGAAAAAATTATCCACTACAGCTACTACATGACAAAGTCAACTGAGACTCACTCAGTTCTAGTCGTACTAATTTCTTCCTCAAGCAAGTTGTGTGACTTTGGACACATCCCTCAAACATCATAAGATTGCCTTGATCATCTCACAGACTGATTATAATGTAAATATGAGAAAAATCAAAAGGGATACCTAGACATTTGGGGTTTATCAAGAAACCAAGCCCTACAAGCTGCATTTTAATTATATCATCAAGTTGACTTGGTTTGGGCTCAACTACCAGTTCAATAAATAGATTTGAATGCTAGTCACGATGACAGACACTATTCTAGGATCTTTGGGGTTTTGTTATGAATAAAAGGGACAAAAAATACAGTCCTCAGACATAGTCCACATTCTATTTTAATTTTATTTTCAAAAATGTCTTAAAAAATTTTTTGAGGGGTCACACTTGGCTGTATTCAAGGCTTACTCTTGGCCCTGTTTTCAAGGATCACTTCTGGAGGGACTCAGGGTGTATGTACCTGAGTATGTATGTATATGCTGTACCAGAGATTTGGACCAGTTTTGGCCATATGTAAGGCAAGTGTTATTACTCCTATACTATCTTTCTGTATCTCTCATTTTATATGGGGGATGGTTTTTGGGTTACACCTGATTGTTGACTGTACTCAGAGCTTACTCCTGGTTCTACACTCAGGTATCAGTCCTGATGGGTTTGGGGAACCATATGGGAAGCTGGGGATTGAACCTTTTACTTTGTTTTCTTTTTCTTTTCTTTAAATTTTATTTTATTTTATTTTTATAAAGTTGTTCACAATTATTTATTACATTCAATATTCCAATACCAATTCCACCACCATTAAACCTTCCCACCATCATGATTTCCAGTTTTCTCAACTACCACTCAAGCCTGCTCAGATAGAGGACCTAAGTGATTTATCTTGCATTTCTTGTTATGATTATTTTTGCTAAAAATGATCAAATTATTTCCTTAGAAAAAAGTGAGTCAAGATTTTTGTATCTCACCCTGGAGCCATTAAGTTCTTGCATAAGAGTTTACTAACATGTTGTTATAGGTGAAGCCTTGTGTGTTAATGTTTTCTTAATCAAGATTGGTCGCCTTCTACTTTACATCCCATTCAATGTGGTGTGCTACTCCTGGCATATCAGTGGTGTAGAATTTGTGATGTCATGGCTACTTGCTTCAGGAATCCTAAAATTTTGAGTGAGATGATATAGCTAGAGTCAAATTTTTAAATAGAAGGTGACTTTGGGGTCCAAAAGCATCTCTGCAGCTTGTTGATCTCTTTTGAGATTTATTTGAGTCTTTGGATCATGGCCAGTTAATGAGTTTATATGGCATCAGATACAGTTTATGGGCATGACTGCCAGGCTCCCTAAAGAACAAGGGGATGAGAGGATGGGATCCACCATGACTCTATAAGAGTCTGGCGATTTCAGTCTCAAAACCTGCATACCCGAGTTTTTTGATAGGTTTATTCCTGGGTGAGGCTTGTCCCGAGCCTGTGGAGTCTGGCCGTGAACATTGGAGTGTCAACTTTAGAAAGCTGGCACTCTGTTTAGGCAGGTGGTAGCCTTAGCCGCCCCCACTTCAGGGTGCCCTGTATATGAGATTTAGCCTGGCATGGGATCTGGAGGCATCTCTGCAACTTTTTGATCTTTTTTGAGATCTATTTATGAATCTCTGGATCATGGCAAGTTAATGATATTGTTGTTTTATTTTTTAGGCTTCCAAGTGATGCTTAGGAGGTCTGGGGACCTCTCCTGCTGACTCTTGTCAACCAAATGGGTGGTATAATGCAGGAGTCCAAGATGTCATGGCGCTCAGTATCTACTGAGCAGTGGGATATTTGTTCCTTCCTGGCTTTGCTTGGAGCCCTCCAGGGGGCTTCCAGGGGCCTCCAAAGCTGTGTCTGGTGGTGCAGGGATTCTGTAGTGTCCAGGATTAAACTGGGGTCAGTCACATGCAAGGCATGCACCTTAACTTGTGCACTATTTCTCCAGCTTCGTTTTGTTTTATTTTAAACACAGTGTTCGAAATGCTCTTCTTCAGGAACCTTAGTGTTCAAGTATCTTAGATATAAAAGCTTCAGGGTGTGTGATTACCCCATCTTTCTTTCCTTCTATTGTTGTGGTGATCATTATGGTGATGTCTGAGGTTATACACTAGGTTTGAGTGCTTGGCTGTCATGAGCTAGAGGTCACAGACTTATGATGCCAGTAATTACAATGACAGTGATGGGACGACAGTAGGGATAAAATGTGCTGCCTCTTGGCTAACTCACAAGCCACTTCCCTGGGCATCCCAAGAATATTCTCTTTAAAGAGTGTAAAAGCCAGACAGTACCGCATGGACTCAAAATGAGAAAAGCAGGTGAAATGTTTGTCTTTCCAGTGTAGAGATTAAGAGCACAGGCCAAGAGTTACAGTGTGGAGTTCAACTATTTGTGGCACCTAGTCTTCAGTCTTCTCATTTATGAAATGGAGATGGCTGGCAAGGACAACATGTGAGGTGCCTGAGACAGTGACATGAGGACACATGACATCGGTGTCCTTAAAATGGGGAGAGCTGGCAGGGGTTGGAGTATAGCTCAGAGTGAATGCAGATGTTCAGCATGTATGAGACCTAGGGTTCCCTCCAAAACTAATTAAAACAAAAAAGAAGGGGTAGAGCTGCCAGAGTATTATTTTCACTTCATCAGGTCACACAATCACAAATCACAAATCATCCTGTTATTTGTCGATTGCCTCGAGCAGGCCCCAGTAACGTCTCCTTCATCCTAGCCCTGAGATTTTATTCAAGGCTCTTTAGGAGAATGAGACCCACCATTGTTACTGGTATTTGGCATATTGGGTACGCCAAGGGGAGTTTGCCAGACTCTGCCCTGTGGGCAGGCTACATTCGGTAACCTGCCAGTTTGTCCAAAGTAGGAATGAGATAATAAGATGTCATAATAAGATGTCGCAGCCGCGCGGTTCCGGGAGCTGGTTTTTATAGTCTCTGAGTCTTGGCCGCTGATGGGATTACACGGCGCCAGGGGGCCAGTTGGTGGGTGTGACCCCCGCCTACTGGAATTTGGAGGACCTGGGTGGAGGATGCTCGGCCCAAATCCGAGTAGGCTTGAAGATCTCGGCCCCGGAACCCGCGTGACTTTGTCCCTCTGCCAGTACCTTCGTGTGTGCGGAGAGTGGTCTCAGCATGGTGGTGGCTGGTCCTGGAGGTCTTTGGCTGCCGGAGCCCTGGTTGGGGCGGGGAGGAAAGCTCAACCCGCTCCCCTCCAAGGGGTCCCGGCGAGCAAGGACAGTCAGACGAGGGGGCAGAAGACTGCACTCTTCTCTTCCGGGAGCTGGTTTTTTATAGTTTTTTGTAGTTTCTATCGTCAGGTCAGAGACAGCAAATTTTATAGGATGCCCTCAGGTCAACTCTTGAAGGTTTAAATAGAATCACTTCATTCTTGTAAACCTTTGTTTTTCTTAAAATATTAATCTTGGGGGAACAGAGATGTAGTTCAGCAGTTTGTGAGGTCTTGATTTGATCCCCAGCACTGCAACATCAATCCATTAAAGAATCTTGATCTTTAGATTACTTTCTTCGCACTATTAGAAGACATCCCTGTCTTACTTTTTTTCCCTCTCTTTTGGTTTTTGGGTCACACCTGGCGATGCTCAGGGGTTACTCCTAATTCTGGGCTCATGAATAACTCCTGGTGGTGCTTGGGGGATCAGGGGTCAAACCTGGGTTGGCTGTATGCAAGGCAAATGCCCTTCCTGCTGTACTATCTCTCTGGCTCCCTATCTTTCTTCATTATAAATCCCTTATCCATCATGATGAATGATTCTCCTTTTCTTGAGATAGTGACAGCGGCAGTTAAACTTTTTTTTTATGAGTTTAGACTTTTGGGGTACCACTAATGAGGTTTCATTGTAATTGGACTCAGCCCAAGTTTGTTAAATATCGTCAAGGATTGCTGAAGGAGCCATGGGAGCAAATAAGTATCAAGAGGATAGGTAGGAGGGTCCAATTTACTAAGAATTACACAGAGCCAAATGTCTTTAGCTGCTTTATAATCTCTATTTGTTTACTTCATTAGTAATCACCATCCGCCATCTTTTAAAGCATTCATTAAGCAATCAATATCTCTAATGTGTTTAGGATTTACACTGGGTTTAGAGGTAGAGGATGGGTAGTGGTGAACACGTGTCATGATCCCGACTCATCCCAAGATCTGAGAGGTTGATAATGTAATCAAGCATGTGAAAGAACACTCTGGTACCTCAGAAAATATCGATTCTGCTGCCCACCTCATGTTCTTCCCAACTCCCCATTGGTTTATGGGAAGACGTAGGAGGTTATGGAGAGATCTTGCAACTCATGCAAACTTAGACAATGACAGCCCTTCATGAAAGGGAAGTTGGCAAAACATTTCACTGAGAGTATTCTCAGGATCCTCAGAGGTTCTTTCTAGAGCGCCCTGGGAGAAGATTTTATACTCTGTCCATGTCCCTCAACTGTGAAGAGAACTAGGTTATTTTCAGAGCCCACTGGTAGATGGTGGTTCTCAGTGGTGGATGAAGGGAAGTCTGGAAGTAATGTCTGAGGCCTGGTTCGTGCTGAGTGGGGAGAGAGCAGAGCCCTCTGTGTGCCAGAACCCAACGGGGAACATCAATCTCCTTGGGAGACAAATGAAATGAATCTTTTCCAGATGGCAGCAAGTGACAGGAATGTGGAGATTAAAAGAGATTGTGGGGTTGTATGGTGACAGTTGATCCATTGGGGTAGGAAACCCAGCAGTGAATTCTCACTAAAGACTCGTGGCACCATCTCAGTGTTTGCAAGTATGAAGGTTTTGGATTTTGGAAAACAGTCCACTCCTGGCTTCCTTCAGATTTAGCTTTTTCACATTTCAGAATTTCTGTTCACAAGGAAATGATATTTATCCATCTGTTCCATACACTGTATGTATTGATCTCTTTGTGTATTTTAATTTCTCTGGGCTTTCCAAATACACTGTGGTTGATAGCTTCCCTGGAAGGCTGACTTTGAGGTGGAGAACATCCGGGAAGTTTGCACACAAGGAAGGGAAGGATGGCTGGGTGGCTGGGCTGTGAGGTGTCAACACACGTTGATTTTATGGCAGCTGGGATGCTAGGATGGTTCATCTCAGTGGCCTCTCTTCATGGGCAGAAACTGGACTGCAGATCCCCAGGTCTAATGGTCATTGAGGCAGACGGTCCCAAGGAATGAGTCTGCCAGTTGTCTTTCCTCAGCTGAGGTAACCAGGAGCTGTCAGTGGCCTCCCAACTGATGGGAAGTCTGGGGGGTTTCACATCACATCTATGATAGAAACTTAGCTCAGGCTGCTGGGACAACCACACTTTGGAAACGCTTCTGAGACTCCGCCACGATGCCGTGAATGCTTCCTCCAGAGGCTTCCTTAACCTCTCTTCATCTCTTCGTAACATGTGACAGCAACTTCTCCACACCTTTCTGAGAACTTTGCTTCTTTTTCTTACATTCAGATTCTTCCCTTGCTTTCCCTATTTTGTGACCTAGAAAGGCCTCCCCAGCTTTATCCTTAGTGTGCTTCTTTTGTCTAATGTTGAACTCACGATCCTAATCACCTCCATGCCTCCAAGGTGAGTGCCCAGAGGCAGAGGTCCAATGTCCCTTGGACGTCCCTGCTCTCTCTCTCTCTCTCTCTGAGATGGAGTCTTTTTTTCGAACCTCACTGCCGGTCCACATCCAACTGGAGTTCCATACCAGATGTGCTGTGTCTTGAACTGCTTCCTATACCTCATTTATCATCCTATGGTCCCCAAACCTTCTAAGTTCATCAGCCAGAAATTGCTGCCCTAATTCTATTTCCCACCACCAGACTTTTTTTCAAGTGATTATCATTTCACTTCTGGACCCCTGCAGTCATAAAGATAATAACATTCCTTTCACCATGTGGTATTTATAAAGTGCCTGGCGCTGAGCCAATCACTTTATATGTAACATTAACTCATTTATTGCTCATTTGTAGCAGCCCCTCGAGGTGTGGGCTTTTATAATTAGACCCATTCTATCGTTGAAAAAACTAGGGAACAGAGAGGTTAGTAATGTGCCCGAGTTCTCACAGCTTGTGGGTGGCTACACCAAAATCAGGAGCCCCAGTGGCCTGGCTAATGTCTATTAAGCCAAAGGACCTCAAGATCATTTTGATGGCTGAGGATATTCTTTTCATCATTTTTGCCACTGTCTTTCTTTTTGTGTGTGTGTTTTTAATTTTTATAAGTTACTTCACAATGGGCTGGAGTGATAGCACAGTGGGTAGGGTGTTTGCCTTGCACGCGGCCCACGTGGCTGACACAAGTTTGATTCCTCCACCCCTCTCAGAGAGCCCAGCAAGCTACCGAGAGTGTTTGGCCCACACGGCAGAGACTGGCAAGCTACCCGTGACGTATTCAATATGCCAAACACAGTAACAACAAGTCTCACTATGGAGACGTTACTGGGCCCACTAGAGCAAATCGATGAACAACAGAAGGACAGTGCTACAGTGATACTTCACAATATTTGATTACATTTAATATTCAAACACCAATCCCACCACCATTACACCTTCCCACCACCAAATTCGGGATGTTTCCATCCCAAGCCCCAAGTCCTGTCCCAAAACACAAACGAAAGAATATATTTTGCATTGGCTGTTATGAAGAACTGCTGAACATGCTTACAAAAAAGTGTTCATGTAGAAAACAGTGTGAATATTGTTCTATTTTGTCAGGAGCCATTAAGACATTCTAGACATTCTATAAGATATCACTAACATGTTGTTAAAGTTTGGGTGATGTGAGCTTTGGTATATATGTTTGAAAATATGTATATATGCATATATACATATATTTCCTTCTATGATTTGTTGCCTACAGTCTGAAACCCATTAAGTATGGTGTGGTAATTATGGAGAATGGGTAGGGAGTGTCTTATGATGTGATGCATGGTCCAGGAATATGTTCACTCATATGTGAGGCTCGGCTGAAGGTGTGGAAGCATCCTGGAGTGTGGCAGCGGTTGGGTTGTGGAGGTTGGTTGCTGGGGCTGGGTCCCTGGGGACAGGAAGGGCTTTCACCACCACCCTCTGGGGCGCCCCAAATGAAAACAGCCTGGCACCTAGTCCGGTGGCATGGTTATAGGGGCCTCATTTTATGCTCCCTCCTGGGAGAAACAGCCATGAGTTCTGGCCTGTGGCCGATGAGGAGATTATCTGGTGCCAGCAAGAGGTGGCTTATGGGTGTGACCCTAGGTCTCCAGAGACTGGGGGAAATGGACAGAGGATCTGCCACCACCTTTCTTGTCCACAGTGCTTAGCCCCACTAACTCTTGTAGTTTAATGTGAGATTCGATCACGATCACGACCATCCTGTTATTCGTCGATTGCCTCGAGCAGGCCCCAATAACGTCTCCTTAGTTCTAGCCCTGAGATTTTTAAAAAAGTGCCATATTCAAGGCTCTTTCAGAGTTAGGAGAATGAGACCCATCATTGTTACTGGTATTTGGCATATTGGTACGCCACGGGGAGTTTGCCAGACTCTGCAGTGTGGGCAGGTTACTTTCAGTAGCCTGCCAGTTTGTCCAAAGTAGGAATGAGATAATAAGATGTTGCACAGCCGTGAATGCGGCCGCGTGCTTCCGGGAGCTGGGTTTTATAGTCTCTGGGTCTTGGCCGTTGATGGGATTACACGGTGCCAGGGGGCCAGTTGGTGGGTGTGACCCCCGCCTACTGGAATTTGGAGGATCTGGGTGGAGGATGCTCAGCCTCGATCCGAGTAGGCTTGGAGATCTCAGTCCCGGGACTCGCATGCCTTTGTTCCTCTGCCGGTACCTTCATGTGTGCGGAGAGTGGTCTCAGCATGGTGCTGGCTGGTTCTGGAGGTCTTCAGCTGCCGGAGCCCTGGTCGGCTTTTAATGTGAGATTAAAAAAAAATCTCTTGGAGGGCAGAGAGCACATCTTATTCTTTGCAACTTATTGTAAACAGCAGGGAAGGGAATTTGGTGAAACCCATGGAAATTGTTTGAAGCACCATGTCAGTAACCTCTCAATGAGCCTCTCTGGTTTCAAAGGTGCAGTTAGTTCTCCTGGTGCCTGCAGAAGGGGCTGTTGTAGACGGAAAGTAGATTTACTTTATTTTCCCTTCACACTTCTCCTGTGAAAACCCAGGTTTGCATCACCGGAGATGGTGTTCCTGGCTTCCTTTATTGCTCTCAGATTCACCCTCTCACCCTCCTTGGCTCTTTGTGATCCTACCTGCCTCCACCCCCCCCCCCCCCCCCCCGAAGTTCTGGCTAGGCCGTGGACCAACATACAACCCTGCTGAGCCGGGAGACTCGCTCTGGGCACAGATCTTCCCCCGTTCTTGCTCTCACACTGCTCATGTCAAAAGTTTGGTCTGTGCAGAACGGTGTCATCCTCCTGTCCTTCGTTCCTTCCCCCTGCCGCTCTGTCGTGACTCATGGCTCTTGGGCGTTATTGATCCCTTACCTGACTTCCCATGGCGTATTTCCTTATTTACCGTCTCCGCTTTGCAGAGCGAGGGTGTCATCATCCGTCTTGTTTGACGCATTCTACCCAGAGCCTAGAGAAGTGCCTGGCACATAGCAAACCTCCTCATATAACTGGTGGCGAGAATAAGAGAAGGGGTAGTGGGGCTCTCAAGAGGATGGCCAGACTCCAGCCTGGCCTCTCCCGCCTCGAGCCAGCAGGGGGCTCTTCTTACTCTAGCTAGAAGTCAGGAGCCTCTGCACGGACCTTTCGGATTTTCCTGGAACTTCACTGTGTCCTGAAAGCAGACATGCCTAGGTTCTCTTTCATGCCGTCCCCTGCAGGTCACCCCCACTCCTCCCAAGAGGGTTTTCACCATCCCAGGAAAATACGGAACTTCATGTTAGCAACCAGGTTTTTTTTTAATAGGTGATTCTTCAAGGACTTTTATGGTTTCAGTTTGGAGAGATATAAGGTTTCCCACTCACAAAGGCACAATGTCATAAACAGAATGTATAAAACCAGTGGGACAAGTGCACAGTATTAATAAAGGTCTAATATGTCTAAGCTTAAGTTCCACCAATTAAAGAGCTGACAGAATGAAGCCAATGAATTAAAATGCATTTCCATCCTTAAACAAGGGAGATGCCCCCCCCTTTCTGAATCTCTCTCTTTCTCTGTCTGTCTCTCTTTCTCTCCCCTCCCCCTCTCTGTTCCTGGCCACCTTCTGCTCAACAACTTGGCAATATAATATATTTTGATGGTAACAAATGTCAGAAGTATATTGGTAAATATAATATCTTATTTTGGAAAATAAATCGTTTCTCTATTTAATATAGGGTGGTTTTAAACTTTGTATCAATTTGGAAATTGAAAAATCCCCACTGGAAGACACAGCTAATGCACTTGAATGGCCTTATTGTCTCTCGCCTATTTCCCTTACAGTTGATTCTGGCAGGAGCACCAACCTCATTGCCAGGACAAAAAGAACTATATATTACCTCGTGTTCCCTGCCAAGACAAAGTAAAGCCAGTTTGGCAGCACTTAACCACTCTTGGGAAGGCCCAGGTAGAGTTCTAAAGATATTAGCATGGCTAATATTCTATTACTCATGTCTGTTTCTGTGCAAATGGGCCTTAAATTTTGTACACAAGAAAATGTTGCTCACCAGGCAGCAGTTTCCTGGAAAAACCACAGTAACCTCCTGTAAATGAACCAGAGTGAGTGGATTCTTACAGAGGAAGGAGCAAGGGGGAGCAAAGAAGAACTCATGGGAACGGGTAGCTTATTTTGATGGAGAAGGCGGTCGACTTTTTTTTTTAAGCTTTTTGGGTCACACCCAGTGATGCTCAGGGGTTACTCCTGGCTTTGCACTCAGGAATTACTCCTTAGCGGTGCTCAGGAGACCATATGGGATCCTGGGAATCGAACCTGGGCCGGCCGCGTGCAAGGCAAACGCCCTACCCGCTGTGCCATCACTCCAGTCCCATAGGCAATCAACCTTTTAGCAAATAGATTTTTTCCTTGCAAGTTTCAGTTTCTAAACTGTAGACTGACTTTGGTCCAAATCTGTTTTCTTTCTTCCTGGGAGGAAAAAAAAATCATCGACACTGAGTCTGGGTGGAGGGAAATGAGCCCTATGATTTACAGAAGACGGAGGAAGCAAGAGAAGGTGTGTGTTTAGTCTCATGTTCTAACTTACCAGCCACTGTTGAAAGGAGAGCTCGGGCAAGGGGCACTTCATTGCGGACTATGTCAAGATAGAATAACATGCTTTGTCAATCAATAATGCTTGCCCAGGATGGGCAGAGATCCCCACCAGGCAGTTTGGATGTGTGGGCTATCAACAAAATAAACACAACTCCACGAGCTGGGAGAAATAGGACAGGGGTTAAGGCATTTGCCTAGCATGCCGTCTACAGGTTCAATCATCTGCATTTGATCTCCTGACCACTGCCAGGAGTGATTCCTGAGCACAGTTTGGTGTGGTTCAAACCCTCTCTACCTCCTCTTCTCCCCAGAACCCAACAACATAGACAGAATTCTGAGAACCCAGGCTGCTATGTAAATGGAACTGGCAGCTTAATTAAGATGACAACAAAGTATGATATTAATGATAGTGATCCAGACTCAACTATTTTGGGGATGGAGGATCTGGATTCCATTAAGAAACAACAACACCATTGGACTAAAGTTTGGGCATTTTGGTTTCAAGAAAGAACATAGCAATCCATTCAAACATATTCAGTAATGAGGCAGCCTTTTGAAGTACAAGGGCACCACTTCACACATTAGATATGGAGGGGGAGGGATCGGGAGGGGTGGGAGGGGAGGCAAGTGAGAGTATTTTAATAAGCGTCAAATGGCAGTTCATTTGTTTCAAGGTGTTTACTGAGCATGCACTACACATGAGGCACAGTGCGAAGGTAGTTTATGATGGGAAATGGGATATGATATGTACAAAAGTTTCTAAAGTAAACTAGAATAGACATGGGGGTGATGTCTCCAGGGCAACATACATGGAATGTTAGAACATTGCAGACCCCTGAGACATTGAGCTGGGTGAAGGAACCAGTGGGTGATCTTTCATCTGGTCAGTTGGTTTCTATCCATACCCTGGTGGTGCTGGGGAACTATTCCCTGTGAGATGCTTGGGGGTCTGCTCTTGACAATGCTCAAGGGGCCCCTGGGGATTCCCCCTTCTGAAACCTACACTCCAACCCTATGGACATCTCTCCCACTCAGTGGCCTGTGATCTTGCAGAAAAATAGAGGATATGAGCATTTGGAGACAGGCCCAAGGGGTTCTGAAGCTTTGGATCCCTGTGTGCGTGTGTTAGAAGCTCAGCCCAAACCCCAAGAATCAGGTGAGGATCTTACCTGGAGCTTCCTGTGACCTCTCTTCCCCAGTCCTAACCTTCTTTGTCTTCAACCTTTGCTAGTATCTCTGCAGGTCGTGTTAGCTTATGCATGCAGGCAGCAGTCCTTTCCTCTAGGAGGAAGAGGTGACCAATGACATCTAGACCTCCGATTTTTTCATCTCTTCCTTAGAGATGAGGACAGTTTTTCTAGTTCACAAGAGCGTGGGCTTTGGGCAGATGTGGTATCGCTCTGTTCTGGACTGAGTGAAGGTCAAGGAGCTTATGGTGTTGTACTATTTGCTCACCTGATGCTCACAACCGAAGCCAGCCTGACTTGTTCTGAACGTGGGAATCAAATGATGGACAGAGAGCCAGTAAGGTGAGGAAACATGGAACTGGGATGTGGTTCAGTGGAAGAGCACATGTCTCGCATGTGCAAAACCCTGGGCTTGATTTCTAGCACTGCCAGGTGTGGCACTGGTGGCCCTCGAACATCACTGAGAGTATCCCCCATGAGAGTGACCAAGAAAGACTGGCGTTTTCACTGAAAGCGTTAGGGTTAGGATGTGGTTGAAGTGTGGGAGGCCCTAGGTTTGATACCTAGAACTGCACCATCCACATCCCTCCATACAACTGGGTAGACTCCCACAACAATCACACAGTGGCAAATTTCTGAACAGATCAGGCACAGAGCACATACTAGATGCTTTACCAGCATCACTCCTGTCACTTTCTGATGTCAAGGTGACTCTCAGAGTGCTTGCTGCTCAGTTGGCTCCTGCTGATGCATGCCCTTCCACAACTGGTACTTCCCAATAGAGACCAATGTACCGTTCCGACACTCCTGCATCATGCCACTTCAGCTGCTCCCCAAACACCGTGGCTTGCACCAATTTCATGCATCTGGAATCCCTGCAGAATCATCCTCAACCTCTGGCTGGAAAGGAAAAAGCACTCCATGACTGATTGCTGGCAGAGCTGACATAGGGCCTGAGAACCCAGCCCTGCCAATCTTTTTTTTTTTTTTTTAGATCATTTTTATTAAGATAAATTTACAGGATTTATCAGGATTTACAATGCTGTTATTTTTATTAGTACAATGCAGATGTACTTTCCATGCAGACATCATTCCAATTGTACATTTCATGTGTATATCATCCCCTCATTCCACACCTATCATAGACTCACTCTCTGCTTCCCTCAGCCAATGTTCCAAGGATTCCTTCCAACCACCCCCCTCCCAGCTGAGCTCAGTTCTATAGACAAAATCTCCAGTTTTGATGACTTTAGCCATTTTTTGGTACCCTTACTATGCTTATTTATATCACACATATGAGAGATCTTTTTTAAAAAATTATTGTGGAGGTGGTGACACCTGAACACATATAGATGAATAAAGTGAAACTCCTGAAATTTCACAAAATGGCAAATCATGGAAAGTTGATGAAATTTGTTTTCAAAAACTGTATATCTTTCTTTTTTATTCATAGCTGTATAAATTTTTAAAGGTAATAGTGTGAATAATTTTATGCTGATATACTTTAAAATGTCTATGAGTTAGATAAAGCCTACAAGTAATCAATTTAGTATAAGTGAGAATAGGAGAATTAAGAAAATTTTAAGGTAAAGTTTGACTAGACTTATAAAAGTGTGTTTTATCCTTAGAAGGCAATATTGGCTTTATGTCAGAAAAAATATAGATAGTGCTTAGTTATCTACATTAATAAGTAAAAGGTCATATAAAAACTGTAGATATAAGAAAACACCTGAATATACATAGCACATTCAATATAAATGAAAAATTAATTAATTATTAAAAATGCATAAACCCTTATCAAGTTCAGAATAAACAAACCTATCTTCGTGTATACAGGGTAACTGTAGGCATCATGAGTGAATGCAATACTCAAAGGCAAAGTGCTGAGAAGGTTTTTTGTCTTTTAAAAAAGTTTCTTTAACTCTTCTTGCAAACTGATTTCAAGGCTGACAATTCCCTATACGGTTGCTTGTCCATGAAGCTATGTATCATTTATTCAAATTTGAATGATAACCTAACTGATAGAGTATTCTTGATGAAGGACTCATTTTATTGAGGTTTCTTTTTCTTTTTTTTCTTTAATAATTTATTTATTTATTGAATCACTGTGGGAAAAGTTACAAAGCTTTCAGGTTTAGGTCTCAGTCATGCAAATATCAAACAGCTTTCCCTTTACCAATACTTATTTTTTACCACGAAGAACCCCAATAAAACCCCACCCCCACCCCTCCCAATGCCTGCGAGGCAGATGAATTCTAGTTGACACTCTATCTGCTTTGATTAGATTCATTGTTTCAATAAAAGATGCACCACTATTATTTAGAGTTTACCCCCTCCCCCCACATCAGACATGCTGAGAAAGCATTGTGAAGTGATTCGCTTTCTACAGCTGGGTTCAAGAATTAAATGCTGGTTTTGGATTTCCGCTATTTTGCTAATTAACCCTGGAAGTATTTCTACTGAGAGTCAGATAATTAAGAGATTGGTTTCTGTGCTCTGGAGTTGTGGCCGTGCTGGAGAGCCGCTCGTGGGGGGCAACTGGCGGCCTCAGTAGGGCGTGAAGGATGGACTGGAACGCCCCCCTTCCCATGAGGTTTTAGTCGCCCCCACACCCCCGGCTCACACCTGCTCTCCACAAGGCACCCATGTGGCCGCCATCTTCTTTCCAGAGAGGAGAGGGCGAATGGGGCAACACCCTTTCCCCTCCGGGCAGACATGATGGCCTGGATTAACGCATAGTCTGTTCACTTTTCTGCTCCAAGCTGCTGGGTTCTGCATTAAGTCCTTGTGCTTCTAGGGCCGAGGCCGTGCTGGAGAGCCGCTCGTGGGGGGCAACTGGTGACCTCGGTAGGGCGTGAAGGACAGACCAGAACGCCCCCCTTCCCATGAGGTTTTAGTCGCCCCTGCACCCCCGGCTCATACCTGCTCTCCACAAGGCTCCCATGTGGCCGCCATCTTCTTTCCAGAGAGGAGAGGGCGAATGGGGCAACACCCTTTCCCCTCCGGGCAGACATGATGGCCTGGATTAACGCATAGTCCGTTCACTTTTCTGCTCTAAGCTGCTGGGTTCTGCATTAAGTCCTTGTGCTTCTGGGGCTGTGGCCATGCTCCAAACTTAACTCTGATTTTCAGGGAGAAACGTTGGGTGATTTACTTCCCATTGATCACTTTGTATATACAGAGGTTTGGAGGAAAAGTCTAGTTTCCACATACTCGAGTTATGCTTGTGGAGGCTTCTGGTCACCGGGGTTCCATCTGGGGGAGGCGGGATGCAGCACCTACCCCATCTGGGACTTCCCGGTGATCTCGGCTCTCTTTGGGACCTGGTTTCTTCTCCGGGAGCTGTGGAGCCAGCCCTCCATGTAGTCCTTCTTCTCTCTGTACGGCAGTGTGCTGTAAAGATGGCGCTGGGGGGCGGGCCGTGGGCGTGACTTCCGGGATCAGAGGTTATTTGGTGGCCGGGATGGTCCCGGTGGTTTGGAGGAAAAGTCCTAGTTCCCGCATACTCGAGCTATGCTTGTGGAGGCTTCTGGTCACCGGGATTCCATCTGGGGGAGGTGGGATGCGGCACCTACCCCATCTGGGACTTCCCGGTGATCTCGGCTCTCTTCGGGACCTGGTTTCTTCTCCGGGAGCTGTGGAGCCAGCCCTCCATGTGGTCCTTCTTCTCTCTGTACCTCTTTTTCTTTTTTTAAACTATATCTCACTATTCTCTTCTGGGTCATAAGGTCTCATGAGATAAAATCTTATGGGTTTTCCTGTATAATTCTACTAGTGTCTTTTATATCCTGGATATTAATCCCTTATCAGATGAGTATTGGATAAATATTCTTTCCCATTCTGTGTGCTCTTTCTGTATTTTGGTCACTGTTTCTTTTGAAGCTTCTTAGTTTGATGTAGTCCCATTTGTTTAAGTTTCTTCCACTTCCATGGTCAGTGCTGTTTCATCCTTAAAGATGCTTTTAGCTTCAATGTTGTGGAGAGTTCTGCCTACATTTTCTTCTATATACCTTAATTTCTGATATTAAGGTCTTTAATCCACTTTGATCTGATTTTTGTGCCTGACATTAGACAGAGGCCAGAGTTCATTTTTTTGCAGGTAGCTATCCAGTTTTCCCAGAACCACTTGTTGAAGAGGCTTTCCTTGTTCCACTTCACATTTCTTGCTCTTTGTCAAAGATTAAGTGGGCATATATTTGAGGGTCTGTGACAGAATATTCAACTCTGTTCCATTGGTCTGCAGGTCCATTTCTAGCCTAGTACCATGCTGTTTTAATTACTACTGCTTTGTAGTACAGTTTGAAGTTGGGGAGGGTGATGCCACCCATCTTCTTTTCCCCAAGGATTGCTTCAGCTATTCATGGGGGTTTACTGTCCCATATGAATTTCAGGACTGTTTTGTCTATTTCATGAGCAAAGGGAAGAAGGCAGCTGGAATAGAGAAGGGATCACTAAGAAAATGATGGCTTGAGGAACCGGTCGGGATGGGAGATGTGTGCTGAAAGTAGATAATGAACCAAACATGATAACTTCTCAGTACCTGCAATGCAAACCATAATGCCTAAAAGTTGAGAGAGAGAGAGTATGGAGAATATTGTCTGCCATGGACGCAGGAGGAGGGTGGGAAAGGGGGGGGTATACCGGGGATATTGGTGGTGGGGTATATGCACTGGTGGAGGGATGGGTGTTTGATCATTGTGTGATTGTAACCCAAACATGAAAGCTTGTAACTATCTCATGGTGATTCAATAAAATTAAAAAAAAAGAAATCTCATGGGCTTTCCTTAGTATAGGAACTCCTTTTTGATCTTGTTGCTTTCAGTATTCCGTCTCTGATTTTGGCTTTTGTCATTCTGGGCTGAGCAAATGTGTCTTGAAGTTTTTCTACTTGTGTGTATTTTTGCTGGAATCATTTGGACTTCTTGGGCTGCCTAGACTCCTCAACTCTGGAAGATTTTTAACTTTGATCCCTTTAACTGTTTCTACATGGGATTTGCTTCCTGTTCTTTAGGGATTCCAGTGATTCTTACATTGTTTCTCTTGAACCCATCCCTTTGTTCTCTTATGTGCTGTGTTTCTTTTCAGACTTTCCCACATATTTTATTGTTTTCCAGAGGTTTCCTCCATCTCATTTTGGAGCTTACTGATTTTTTTCTCAACTGCTGTAATTCAGCTGCTCAGACCTTCTAGTGATTTTATTGGAGGGGAGGAAGGAATACTCAGCAATGCTCAGGGTTTACCCCTGGCTCTCCACTCAGGAATTACTTAGGGACCATGTGGAATGCCAGCAGTTGAGCCTGGGTCAGTTGTATGCAAGGCAAGCACCCTGCCCACTGTACTAACTCTCTGGCCCCCTCTTTTGAGTGTGTTTGTTTTTTGTTTGTTTGTTTTTTAAACCACCTACTATACTCTTCTTTCTATCACTTCTGATTGTAGTTTTCTCATTTCCAGTCTCATACATTCTTGTTCTTTGCCATCATTTCTTTGAGATCATTTAAATATGCTGTCACTGAAGGCATTCTCTGAGAGTTTATAGAGCTGGTTGATTCTGGGAGAGGCTTCCACATTGTTATTTTCACTTATTGGGCCTGGAGGGCTTCTCTGCATTCTGTTTTCTGTGCTCCTGCTGGAGTGGGTGGACAAGCAAGCCTGGGTCTGGGATGTGGAGGTGGGCTCGGTGAGACCTACCCGCCAATCTTGAGCCTGGCTTCTTTGCTCCTGAGCACAGATTCTCCCTTTCCTGGCCCAACAGTCCTGTTGCAGCAATTTCCTGCCGCACCTGAATTTATGTAAAATCTGCCTCCTGACTTGGATTCCCCCTCCTGACAGCCTACGTCTCAGATCTTTGCTGCGGTCTCTTCTTCTCAACCTCAGGCCTCCGCTTAGCCAGTAGGCTGCTTCTTGCCCCAAGGGAAGTTCCCCCCTCCTGATTGTTTGCACCCAACTTTCCCCCTAACACCCTTCCTGGGGAGTGTACTGGAAAGAAGTGTGGCCCCACCCTGCATTTCCTTATACTCAGTTAATTGTGAGTCTAGGAGCTTGGAAATAATCGCAAAGCATTCTTCAAAAGAAATGAAGCATCCTGGTGGCACTTAGCTCTCTGTGAGGGCATTTTGTGCTATTTCAATTGAAGGACATAAAATTCATTATTTTTGTTTTTTAAAGAAGGGGGTCTACTTGGATGCAGCACCCAAATTTAATTACCCTTGAATCTCTTCAGGATCTGCAGTGTAAAGTTCTAATATTATTTATTTCCCTAGTCATCCACATTAGCTGGTTTCTCCTTTCTTGAAACCTATTTATCATTTGGATAAATATAGTATTGGGGAGCTTCCTGCATTAGATCATCTCCCGTCCTTTTAGTGCCCTTGACATTCATTGCACTCTGCCAGGGAGGCGCATACAGGCACTAATGCAGTGGCCTCTCCGCTCTGAATATCATTGCAAAGTCTTTAATGTTACTTATTGCTATTGAGATGAGAGTTGGCAATTATTTCGCTTGTTTTTCCCTGTGTAGAGAAGACAAGCCTCTTTCTTAATAGGATGACCAGACTTCTCTCTTGAGGTCATTGTTCATCCACAGACATCTATTGGTGCTGCTTCTGGTGTTAAGCATTGTGCTGGCTTCTGCCCCCATTGCCCCCACCCCCAACACCGCCACGATGAGCCACTTCCCAATCCAGCTTCCAAAGCCAGCTCAGATTGTGTCTCCTCTGAGACAGGTTCTCTCACACCCAAGCTCTCGATGTGGATGTCAGACTAAGGTGACTGCTATGATCCTGTCTGCTGGCATCTGTGCCCTTCCTCAATCCCTCCCCTAGTTTGCTAGAAGAATCTGGCAACCAAATGCGGCAAACATGATAGGAGTTTTCTCTCATGATCACATAAGACTTTGATGTCTACACTGCTCCCTTGATGGTGCTGAAGAAAAAGCAGACTTTTGGGGAGGTGCATGTGACTAAGGGGGCCCTTTGCTAACAGCAGACTGGATATGGAGACCCACAGCCATCAAAGGATTGAATGCTTCCCCAATGCCATAAGGATACAAGTGGATCTGCCCTAAGTCGTCAGAGGTGGTTCCATCCCTGGCTCATAGCTCGATGGAAGTGCTATGGAAAACCCAAGAAAGCCATGCACAAACTTCTGACTCATTGAAATCGAGATGATAATATAGGCCGGTTGTTTAAAGCAGCTGAGTTTGTGGTGACATTGTTGCAGAGCAATAAAAAACTAATACACATAGCCAATTTCTTTCTTTTCTGTGGTCTCTGTATATTGAACTTAGCTCTATTATTGTATCTAGATTGCATTGCAACTGTGTGTGTGTGAGTTTGTATGTATGTTAGAGAGAGAGAGAATTGGTTGTTGGTTTTCTCATATACCATAAGGGTCAGAATAATACTAGTAATCACTGAAGCAGAGTATAATTGTATACTCTCAAATGTGAAAAATGAAAAGAAAACAAAGAAAGAAGAAAGAAAAATAGGAGCTTTCTTCCATTTAATTTAATTTACTTTCTTTTTTTTAATTGAACCACACTGAGATACAGTTGCAAAGTTGTTTGTGATTGGGTTTTAGTCATACAATGTTCTAACACCCGTTTCTTCACCCAGTGTACATTTCCCACCACCAAAGTTCCCAGTTTCCCTTATATCCCTTCCCTCTACACCCTCCCCACCAACATACCTCCCCTGCTTCTATGCCAGGCATTTTCTCTCTCTCTCTCTCTCTGGAAGGGGCTTTATTTCCCCAAACTGTTCTCATTTATTTCTGTTGGTGTGTGCATAGGGGAGGAGCCCTTCGAATTGTATTGTGGACTTGGTCTTTAGTTGGCCAAAGTAAAAAGTCAATTTCTTAATCAGAGCTGTTTCTCTTTACTTATATATTTAATTTCTTGGTTTGTTTTGAGGTCATACCCAGTGATGCTCAGGGCTTAATCCTGGATCTGTGTTCAGGGAAAACTCTTAGTAAGGCTCAGGGGATCATATGCTGTGTGGGGATCAAACTTGGGTTGGCTGTATGCAAGGCACGCATCTTTTTAAAAAAATATTATTTTTTAATTATTTTTTATGAAGTTTTTGTGATTGGGTTTCAGTTATACAGTGTTCCAACACTCATCCTTCCACCAGTGTACATTTCTGAAATATCACCATTACCCCAGCCTCCTTCTATAGCAGGCACTTCTTTCTCTCTTTCTCTCTCTCTCTTTATTTTTTCCTCTCGCTCTCTCTCTCTCTCTCTCTCTCTCTCTCTCTCTCTCTCTCTCTCTCTATCACCCACATGGCAAAGCCTAGCAAGCTACCCATGATGTATTCAATATGCCAAACACAGTAACAACAAGTCTCAAAATGAAGACGTTACTGGGCCTGCTTGAGCAAATCAATGAACAAGGGAGGACAATGCTACAGTGCTCCCTTTATCTCTCTCTCTCTCTCTCTCTCTCTCTCTCACACACACACACACACACACACCTCTTTTGGGCATTATGGCTTGCAATACAGATACTGAGAGGGTAAAACAAGCATCTTACTCCTGACTATTGTTCTGGTCCCCTTCTCTCCTTCTGTCTTCCTTCCCTCTCCAAAGTGCCAGCTACAGGGATGATATGTATGTCCCTATAGCAATGCAGGAGATGAGCCAGCTCAGGTGAAAACTCAGTTTTGTCATCTGCATAGGTGCACTGGACCTTCAGATGGCATGTGGTACCATCCTGTCACCTGGCAACCTGCTGAAATCCACAGGATGCTGACATCTGCTGCTAACATGGTTATCTTAACTTGTCTTGGAGCTCATAGGATTCCTTTCCTTGCTTGGGCACCATACTGGCCCTTTTAGTCCTTCAGATATTCTGATTCTTTTCCCTCGTTCTTCATCCAGCACTAGACTGAGATGTCTAGTCCGCAGTCTCTGCTTGGAGCCACCTTGACACCAAACTGGCCAGTGATGTTGCAGTCCTGTTGGTCCTTTAGCTTTTGCATTGCTCACTGGGGAGCCGCAGGATCCCGTGACCCCTTTCCCAGGGAGCTAGGAGAGTCTTTGAACTGTTATATCCCTCCTAATACTGTCTCATCTACCTGAGCTTCTCAACACTCTGGGTGATGTTAGGGGGTATTAGGTCCAGGGTGGAGACAGTATCTTCTCTGTTGCTCCTTCTCAGCAAATCTCCCTCCCGAAAGGAGGAATCTTTCAGATTCAGATTCCTCATTCAGTCTGGTAGAAATTCTCTCTTACATCATTTTCTTCTGCTTCCTTTCCCTCCCCCAGGGGAGCGTACTCTTTCCTTCCTGAGATGCCAAGCCTCCTGGGAAAAGCTCTGATGATATATTGGCTGAAGGAAAAGAAAGGACTTGCTAATTAAGAAAGACAAAGTCAGAGTTGTTTAAAAAATATAATATACACTAAGAATTTATGCTATGAGGCCAGGGAGATAAATGGAGGGCTTAGAGCACTAGATGCCTAGCATGTGTGAGGTCCTGAGTTTGATGCTATTTATCACACTTCCCCATGTACTCAGCACTGCTGTATAACCCCGATGGCCCCAGAGAACCACTTGAATGAGAGTTGCAACCAAGTGTTGCAAGGGATGGCTTCAGGTCTCCAAAGCTCTGCTGGATACAGCTATAAAGTCATGCCATAGATTAAAAACACTGGAAACAACCTGTCTAACCAGGGATGGATGGACAAGCATCCCTCTTCCACTGCTGATGGGAATGTTATCTGTTTCAGCCACTATGAAGAACTGCAGAGATTCTTCAAAGAAGCAGAATAGAGCTTCCATATGACCCAACAATTCTAACCCCTCCCCCAGGCACAGAAACATTAAAGACAGATGCATACCTGTGTTCATTGCAGCACTTAGTAAAATAGCCAGGATATGGAAATAACCTGACAGTTAAGTGGCAGATGAATGGATGAAGAAATTGTGATATCTGTACCCGTTGAAATACTATGCAACTGTAAGAAAAGAAGAAATCATGCCATTTGCAGCAATTTGGAACTCAAGGGCATCATTTTAGGAAAATAAGTCAGAGGGAAAATAGTATTGAATGGTATCACTCTTCTATGAAATATATAGAAACAAAGCAAGCGGATAATCAGTATCAGGCAATGAGAAAACCCTTGGCCTCAGATTACAAAACTTACTTAAAACAGTGGGAAGTGAGGTTGGAGCAATAGTACAGCAAGCAGGGCATTTGCTTTGCATGTGGCCAATCCAGGTTGGATCCCCAGCACTCCACATGGTCACCCAAGTCCTCTCAGGAGTGATCCCTGAGCACAGAGCTAGAAGCTCTGAGTATCACTAGATGTGGCCCAAAATCAAAACCAAAACAAACAGACAATACATGGGGAGAGTCGGAAGGGACCAAGCTCAGACCAGATGTGACCATAAGATAGTGGTGGGGGGCGTGATGGGCAATTAGGCAGTGATGATGGAGTGCAGTAACTCTGTATATCAATATTATAAACTTTAACACTATTACTACCACATTTCCTAAACCATCATAAAAATTTTTTTAGAGCTAGTAAAAAAAAGAAAGACAATAGTCAGGTCACACCTATGTCAAAAGTGATGTTTTGATATGGGTGGGGAAGTTGAGCAGGAAAACAAGATAACAGGATAAGAGGACTCAGGGTGAAGATGTCCTCTCTGTAGAGAAGGGAAGAAAGAGGGAAAAGGCAAATGAGATGAGACCCCAATGCTCGCAGGTGATGGGAATTTCCCCCTTCCCTTCTTTTCCCTCCCCTCCCCTTCTCTTCCCTTTCTCCCGCTTTTTTGTTGTTTTGTTTTGCTTTTTGAGGCCAGACCTGACTGTGCTCAGGGTTTACTCCTGGCTCTGTGCTCAGGGGATTACTTCTGGCTGTGTTGGGGGACCATGTGTGGTGCTGGGGATTGAACCCAGGTCAATTGCAGGCAAAGCCAGTGTCTTATCCACTATGTATCCTCTTTGGCATCTTGGTTTTTTAAAAATTAGAGGCTGGCAACCAGCTCCAGCTTTCTACAGACCCAGAGCAACTGTTTTGGGCTTTGAGGTGGGTAGCCGGCCCCCCTCACAGCTCCTGCAGGCCCCCAGGCGACAAGGAGAGGAGGAGCAGGCCCTGTTCCAATAAAGCTCTATTTATGCACACCCATTTGAATTATATATAATTTCTCACACATCATGAAATGTTTTCCTTTCTTTTTTTCCCCCCCAAATGTTTAAAATGCAAAACCATTAGCTGTGAGTCATACAAAATCAGGCAGAAGGCATCAGAGTTTAATATAGATCCTGTGTGTGGGTGTGTGAAATCTCTCTCTCTCTCTACACACACACACACACACACACACACACACACACACACACACACGCACACACACACACACACACGTGTTTGCTATTCTCTATGAGAAGATCTTAAGAATGAATTGTTGAGGGTGGGTATCGGTGGAGAGAAGTGGACACTGGCGAAGTGGTCGGTGTTGAAACATCCTATGCCTGAAACACAGTCATGAATAATTTTGTAATTATTATTAATATTACCCCGCAAAAAAATCCACAACACAACACACCTCCCCCTTCCCAAGAAAAAAAGGACAACTCACAGTCCTGCTTTTTGGTTTACTTATTATTAACTTGTTAATTTTTGGTTTTGGGGGTCACGCCCAGTGGTTCTCAGGGCTTACTCCTAACTCTGGGCGGAGTACTCACTCTTGGAACATACACGGTGCTGGGAATCGACTTGGGTCAGCTGTGAGCAAAGCAAGTGCCCTATCTTCTATACTTGCTCTCCAGTCCCTTACACATAGTTTTTACACTCGCAATAATTTGATTTTTTAGAACAATTTTAGATTCAAGGAAAACTTGAGGGACAAGTACCAAGAGAGCCCATACATGCTCTTTGTCTGCCAATTTCTTATTATTAACATCTTCCATGAGGGTGGTACATTTGTTACAATTAACAACCCTCCCAAACAATGACAGATCATTAACTAAAATACATGTCTGATACCGACACACACTTTGTATAGTACGGGTCTGTGGGTTTGGACAAAAGCATAGCATATGTCTTGCATCCTATGATTCCAGTATCCCACAGAAGTTTCACATCCTAAAAGCCCCCTGTGATTCTCCTCTCCATCATTTCCCCCTTATAGTTTTGCATATGAGGCAGAGGCAGCTGCAGTCATAAACTATGTAACCTTTTATAAATTGTTATTAATAGATTTTGAGTGCAGATTTCAACTCATAGCAAAATGAAGAGGAGGGTAACGAGTTCCCTGTACCACCCAGTGGTGATGCGTTTATTATACTTGATGGACCAGCAGGGGTGCATCCCTGTGACCCAGGATCTACAGTCTGGGGCCGAAGAAATAGTACAGTGGATAAGGTGCTTAATTCATGTGAGGTTTACCCTGATTCCATCCTCCACACTCCACCAGGAGTGATCTCTGAGCACAGAGCCAGGAGTAAGCCCTGAGCACAGCTGGGTATGCCCCCCAAACCAAACCTCCCCAATCCACAGTCTATGTTGGAGTTCACTCTTACTGCACCTTTTATGGGGTCGTCATAATATGTAGTGACATATATCCACCATTTCCATTTCCTGTGGAATAGATTCATCACCCTAAGGTTCCTGTGCTCAGCTGATTCACCCTCTCTCCCCTCCAAACTCTGGAAACCACGAGGACTTCTACAGTTTTCATAGTTTTGCCTTTTTCAGTGTGTCCTATCTTTGAAGTCCAACAAATATCACCTTTGGAGACTGTTGTTTTTTGTTTTTCACTTTGTAATATGCATTGAAATTTCCTCCATGCCTTATTTAGTGACTTGATAGCTGATTTCTTTCATCACTAAAAATATTCTGTTGTCTACACACACATTTACTTACCCACTCACCATTGTTAGGACATCTCAGTTGCTTCCAACTCTTGACATTTACAAATAGAGCTGCAATAAACATGGCTGTCAGGTTTTTGTGTGAGCATAAGTTTTTATCTCCTTTGGGTAAGTACCAAAGCAAAGAGTTGATAGATTGGGTATATGGGAAGAGTACTTTCAGTTTTGGGAGAAACTGCCAACCTGTCTTCTGAAGTGATTGTGCCGGGTTGCACGCTCACCCCTAATAAATAGGAGTTCTTAGTGCTCTTTGTTCCTGCTGGCATTCAGTGCAAACAGCATTTTGGATGCTTGCCATTCTGCTAGGAATATATTGGTATTACATTGTTAGACTTACAGTTCTTTGGTGATACATAATTTCCAGCATCTTTATGGGGTGTGGGGGTTGGGTCATAGCCGCCTATGCTCAGGGTTTACTACTAGCTCTGAACTCAAGGAGCACTCTTGGCAGGTCTTGGGGAACAATCTGTGGCACTGGGGATTCGAACTTGGTCAGCTACATGCAAGGCAAGTGCCCCACCCGCTCTGCTATCTCTCTGGCTCCGCTAGAAGTTTTAAATTTACTTATCATCTGCATTTATTTTCTGGTGAGGTGTCTGTTTAGATTTTTTTGGCCTATTTTAAATTTGGTTGCATATTTTCTTCTTATTGAATTTTGAGGGCGGCTTATAAATTTTGGACAATAGATCTTTATTGGAAATACTTTTTGCAAATATTTTTTCCCAGTCTGTGATCTGTCTCCCCATTCTTCTTTTATTTTTTGGGGGGGGCATTAAAGTCATGTTCTGGGGCTACTACTGGCTGAGTGCTTCGGGGCTACTCCCTGAGATGCTCAGGGGACCCTGAGGTACTAGGGATTAAGCCTGGAATCCTGCATGCAAAGCAGCTGCTGAGCTCACTGAACTATCTTCAGTCTTCCCATTTTTTTCCGATGGTGTCTTTCACAAAGCAGATGTTTTAATTTTTGTTTGCATTTTGGGATCACACCCAGTGTTGCACAGGAACTCTCCAGACACTGTGATTAGGGTGGGATGGTTCTGGAAGTGCTCAGGGTACCGTGTAGTACTCGAGGTAGAACCCTGGACCCCCACATGTGTAACATGTGCTCCAGTCTTGCGAGCTACATCTTCTGGGCCCTTATTTATGTTTATATTTTATTAAACATTAAAAACATTTCCCCTTCCTTTTCTTTTCCTTTATACCTCTCCCCTCCGCCTCCCCTCATCCCCTTGCCCCGCCGGCCACACCTAACTCTCCAGGGACTGTTCCTGGCTGTGTGCTCAGGGGTGATCCCTCAGTGCTCAGGGACCGAGCCTGGGTCGGCTGCATGCAGGGTGAGCCCCCACCTCCATACTCTTTCTCCAGCCCTGCTGTCCCCTCCTTTTGCAGGGGTGGTGGTGGTGCTGATGGGAGGCCCACACTTGGTTGCTGTGTGCTTGCCATTGTCTATTGTCATGCTCTGTGTCAGACCAGGTGATGTTTTCTTTGAGGATCCATATGGCTAAGGGGGGGAAAATGTAGATTCTAAACCTACAGTGGAAATAATGCTTTTGTATAATTTTAGTGCACTGAAGGAATTTTTAGATTTGTACGTTTAATTTTTTGGTTTGGTTTGGTTTTTGAGCCACACCCTGTGTGCTCAGGACTTACTCCTGGCCCTACACTCAGGAATCACTCCTGGTGGGCTCAGGGACCATGTTGGATGCTGAGAATAGATTCTGGATTTGCTGTGTGCCAGTCGCCCTAGATTTTTAATTGTGGCAAAACACACATACTCTTATGATGACTTTGTAAAAATAGTTTTATTATTTAAAATTATACTTTATTTTTTGGCATGATGGTTTATAATACTGTTAGTGGTAAGGTTGCTAGCACAAATCATTCCAGTACCACACCCTTCACCAGCTTCCACTTCTCTCCACCAATGTCACAGTTGTCCCTCACAACCCCCATATCTTTATATCCCACACATGAGAGAGATCATTCTGTGTCTGTCCCTTTTCTTCTGACTAATTTTACTCACACATTACTTTCCAGATCCATCTATGTAGCAGCAAATTGCATAAGTTTATCTTTTCTCATAGCCAAGTAGTATTTCACTGTGTTTGTGTGCCATACGTAGGTTCTTTATGAAGTCATCTGAGTAAAGTTTCTTAGATTATTTCCAGATTTTGGCTATTATGAACAGTGCTGCAATGAACAAAGGAGTGCAAAGGTCCTTTCTGAGTAGAGTTTTGGGGCAGATGCCAAAAACTGGAATTGCTGGGTCATATGAAAAATCAATTCCTAGGTTGTTGTTGTTGTTGTTTTTTTAAAGAAGTATTGTTTTCCAAAAAGGCTGGACCAGTCAGCATTCCCACCAGCAGTAAACGAGGGTCCCTTCTCCCTCACATACACACCAATACTGGTTGTTTTTGTTTTCGTTTTTGTGATGTGTGCCAGTCTCAGTTGATGTGAAGTGATATTTCATTGTTGTTTTGCTTTTTTCATTTTCTGATGATAGCTGATGCAGAGCATGCTTTAATATTCCTTTTTGTTCTCTGTATATCTTCTCTAAGGTAATTTTTTGTTCACATATCCCCCCATTTTTCGATGGGAATGTTTTGTTTGTAAAGTTACCAATGTTTTATATATCGTTGATATCAACCCTTTAGCAAGTGAGTGGTGGAAAAATATTATCTCCCAGTCTCCAGGGTGTCTTTGTATTCTGCTCCTCATTTCCTTGGTAGTGCAGAAGCTTCCTGATTTGATGTAATTCTTTTTGTTTATCATTGCTTCTGTCTGTTTGGCCAATGGAATTGAAACATCGAAGATACCTCCAGTCTTCTACCTATGTTTTTTTATGTATAATCTACGAATTCAGGTCTGATATTGAGATCTGTGTGTGTGTGTGTGTGTGTGTGTGTGAGAGAGAGAGAGAGAGAGAGAGAGAGAGAGAGAGAGAGAGAGAGAGCTACTTTTTGATCACACCTGAGAGTTGCTAAGGGTTTACTCCTGACTCTGCACTCAAGAATTACTCCTGGTGGTGCTTGGGGAACCAAATGGGATGCCAAAGATTGAACCCTGGTCAGACACATGCCAAGAAAACACCCTACTAGTGCTGAACTATTGCTCCAGTCCCTGGTATTAAGATCTCTAATCTATTTTTATTTGACTTTTGGGCATGGCGTTCTTTAGAAAGGGGGCTGAATTCCTTTTTCCCTTTTCGCATGTGAGTGGCAGTGTTCCTTACACCACTTGAAGAGGCTTTCCTTGTTCCTCTTCATAACCACTTTACAGGTGGTTCAGTACGGGTAAGTATATTCACTTTGGTGTGCAACTAAACTATGGAACTCTTCAACTTCCAAAATGAAACTTTAGAGTCATTAACAACTCTCCACTGCCCAGCACCCAGCCTCTGGAAGCCCCAACTCTGTCGCTGTGGATTTGACTCCCTGAATACCTCATCTAAGTGGGATCGATCAGTAGTTGTCTCTTTGTGACTGGTTTACATTGCATCATGCATCCTTGACGTTAATCCATGTTGTACGGGCATCAGAAGTTCCTTTTTTATTTTGGAAGGATGAAGCTATTCAACCGTATGTCAATACCACATTTTGTTTATCCATTCACCTACTGAAGGAGCCAACTTGAGGACCTTTAAAACTGGGGTTTCTGAGTGACTAGTTCCCTAAACTTTACCTAGGGCGGAGGACCCAGAGTCCTGGGCACACGGAAGGAAACTACACACCAACCCCAGTGCTCAGGCTGCCTTCCCTGTGATGTCACCACGGCAACAAACAGAAATTTTAGTTTAAGACGTTGGCCTTGGCTTGAAAAATTGAGATGCAGGGAAGGGGTGAGCAAAAGGAAGAGGTAGACTACGAGTAACATAAGAACAGGGCAGGCTAGAGAGACGGAACAGTGGGTAGGGCATTTTCCTTATAAACACCTGACCTGGGTTCAATCCCTGGAACCACATATGGTCCTGGTATCACTGTATGTGCCTCTCACAGGGTAATTAAAGGTCAAATTGGACCAAGTATAGGCAAACATATAGAGACATAGATTTAAGGTTTTCGATTTAAAAGTCAACATATGAATCGCTGTAAATAAATAAAGGACTATGAAATGCAAAGTCAAATTTCTAGAAATAATGGAGCCAGCTTGGTTATAATCTAGATTTTCTCCCTCTCCGCTAATAACATGTAATAATATGATTGTAACAGTGAGCTTTTTGTGGTCCACATTTTCTTTCATTTCATTTATTTCATACTCAAAGACATAATTTCCAGCTCAGAAAAATGCACTGAGAGCTACCTACCACATAGTTTTCCAAGCCTCTTTAAGATTCTAATTGCTGGGATTCTCATATATTATTTAACCCATTTGATAGCGGAGGGCATTTGAGTTATTTCCACTTTTTAACTTTTGGGGGCTGGAGCGATAGTATAGGAAGTAAAGTGCTTACCTTGCATGTAGCGGGTCCTGGTATGATCCTTGGCACCACCTGTGGTTCCTGGACCACCACCTGCACCACCACCTGGGGTCATTTTGAGAGCCAGGAATAGCCTGTGACCATTAAAAGAAACAATATAAAAGCATATGTAATTTTTTACCTTTGGAAACTGGTGTGAGTTCTGTTACCTAAATTTTGCATGCTGCATCTTAATTTCTGTATCTTCCTAAGAAATTTCTGGGTCAAAGGTCTTTACATTTTGGTGGATATTGGGTGAGTGTGTTTTGTTTGTTTGATTTTGTCTTTTGGGCCACACCCAGCGTTTCTCAGGGCTCTGTGCTCAGGGATCACTCCTGGTGCAGCTCAGTGGATCATACTGGATCAAACTCGGGTCACTCCAGGTCCTGTAGGCCAGTATTTTAAAGCCCTGCAGCTCCCTGGAAATAGTCATTGTTATGCCAGACTCTAGAAAACAAATGGCAAATGGAGATCAGAGAATGAGACTGGCAGCAGGAGAGGTTTACACAGATCACTTCTCTGTGCCTTCGTTTCATCTGAAAATTAGAAGTTAGAATAGTTCCCATCTCCTACAGTCATTTTGAGAGCCAATGAGGTGATGTTCAAATATGGGGACTCCTACAGGCATAGGGAGCACTAGAGAGTGAGAGATGCTGCTTTTATGACTGTTTTAGGTTAGAGCCCAGCACAGGCTGTCCATAGAGCAGGGAAGGTACCCTGGGATCGCTCCACTTCCTGCTGCCTCCCAGCCCCAACCCCCCTCAGATTCCTACCAGTCACACCTGCCTTTAGCTAGGATCTAATGCTTTCTTTTATTTTTTTTTTAGACTCTTAGGAAAGGTTTAACTATCTAACTGTAGGGGACCCCAAAGCTGAGCTTTCCTTTCTTTCCTTAGTTTCTTCTTTCCTGACTGCTTCTTTCTTTCTTTCTTTCTTTCTTTCTTTCTTTCTTTCTTTCTTTCTTTCTCTCTCTCTCTCTCTCTTTCTTTCTTTCTTTCTTTCCTTCTTCTTTCCTTCCCTCCCTCCCTCCTTTCTTTCTTTCTTTCTTTCTTTCTTTCTTTCTTTCTTTCTTTCTTTCTTTCTTTCTTTCCTTCTCCTTCCTTCCTTCCTTCCTTCCTTCCTTCCTTCCTTCCTTCCTTTCTTTCTCTCTTTCTTTCTCTCTTTCGCTCAATTGAATCGCTGAGATCCTCAGTTACAAACTTGTTCATGATTGAATCTTGGTCATACAATGTTCCAACACACCTCCCTTCACAAGTGCACATTTCCCACCACCAATGTCCCCAGTTTTCATCCTGACTGCCTACCCTTTCCCGGCCCTGCAGCCTCCTCTATGAGACTCTCTCTCTCTCTCTCTCTCTCTCTCTCTCTCTCTCTCTCTCTCTCTCTCTCTTCTCTCTCCCATTTTCCTTTTAGGCACCGTGGTTTGCAATACTGTTACTGAAAGGGTATCGTGGATGCAACTTTACCTCCATTCAGCATTCATTGTGACCAGAGTGATCATTTCCAACTATCTGGTGCTCCCTTCTCTATCCTAACTGCATCCACCTCCCCCTTGGTGACATGCTTCTTACCATGGCTGCTTTCAGGCCATGGAAAAGTGAGTGCTTGGGGTCAGAGAGACAGGAAAATAGATAAGCCTCTTGCTTTGCTTGTGGCTGACCCAGGTTTGATCCCTAGCAACCTGTGTGTTCCCCTGAACACTGTTATGAGTGATCCGGGCACAGAGCCAGGAGCACTGCCAGGTGTGGCCCCCAAATCCTCCCCATGGGGGGAAAACTGTGAGTCCAATTCAGAACCCTGGGGAGGTTGAGAAAGGAAGTAGACTGTATGGAGCTCCGCTGTGTGCAGTGCTAGGTTTTGTCACACTAAAGCAACGTTCTTCTCAGCCACTGGGATGCCAATGTTACCATTACCGGCCTAGAGTCCAGGATGCCAGCGAGGTGAGGACTGGTCAGTGTCAGGAACTTGGAACTTGTCTGGATCCACATGGCCCGACTGGGAGTTAACCAGGATGACTCAGTCCCTCCTTATCCCATGGTGTCCCAACTCCCAGGTCAGGGATGCGCTTAGCTGTCTCCCTAGCCTGTGTTCTGCTTCACTTGTCTGTGTACAGTTTTAGATACAAGGATCTCGTCTAATAGCTTTTCCAGTTGAAATAATGGCCATGGGCAGTTGGAAGTTGGCAGTTGAGCAGTTGGGAATGAACAAACCCATTTATTCCCTTGACTCCCAGTGGGCCTAGTGAGCTCCCCTGTCATGCCCGGGTCTCACCCTGTCTGTGCCAACTCCTCGTGGACAGGAATTCCATGTGGTTTTCCGTAGCATCTTTATCAGACCAATGATCTTTGTCCTTACTCGTGGTAGTCATGGTTGATGTAATTACTTCCACCAGACTCTTTGAAAATCAGACTGTTGCACTCATCTCCTTAGATCAGAGAAGAGAATTCTGAGTTTCTTTGCTTTCTTTTCTGTCATGCTGAGCAACATTTGACATGAAGATCAAATGGCCATGACTCTAGTATAAGCAGTGAAGTGGATTTTGTGCACTGCAAGGGTCCCTTTGCATCCCTTTCTTCGGATTTTATTTGCCTTCGAGAAGCACACTTGCCCTTGCTTTCTTTGGACGATCTTCAGTGTTTCAGCTGTGGCCCCTCCTCTTCCATCAGAAACCCACAACCACCTACTCTGATGGTCACTGCAGGGGGTGGTGGATGGACCTGTCCATCAGCATTGCTCCCTTTTCTGGTACTTCTCATAAGTAGTATTTGAACAAGCTCCAACCTGCCGGGGTGTGGCTTTGTGGGGAAGCCCATGCTTTGCCCGTTCTATCCCCAGCACCATAAAATAACAACAGTGACGACAACAATAAAAACCAAATTCTAAACTGCCTGTGAGTTATTTCCCAAAACCTACCTTTCCGAGTACCCAAAGAAGTGCCTGGTTGTTCTTGGTGTTTTTCTTGGGTGGGGTGAGATCCTGGTGATTTCTTCTCTTTCTTCTCTACCAAAAATGACTGCACTCATCCTTTCATATGACACTTCCTGCTCTCCTTCCTGTTTGTTACTTGGAACTCTGTGCAGTGCATTTTCTTTCCTTGGAGTTTCTAATACTACATATACTTGGAAACTCTTGTTTTGTTTAAATCTCTCTTTCACCCGGGATTGGCTGGACTTGCCCTTTGAAGGTGTACTCATTTTAAAAGGTGCAGGAATTTCTCCTTCAAACCTTCTATCTTGTATTTTCAATTATTCAGTAACTATTCATTAAACTTGTTATATGGGGGCTGGAGAAGTGTCTCAAGAGGTTGGAGTTTATGTTTTTCATGATGGAGATCCAGGTACCATTCCCAGCACCACATGGTTCCCTAAGGACCCCTGGCTGTGGCTCCATCAAGAGAGGAACCCCAAACCTCACTACATTCTGTGTACTGAGAATCTGAACAGAAGGAATCAAGAAAGGCAAGAGTATCCCTTGCACAGTACTCTCATGTATGTTGATTGGAAGGTGGGACACAAGGAGACAAAGATCAGTAATTAAAGAGGTCTAGATAGTGCCAGTTGTGAGGAAGCTACAAAACAGGGTGCTGGGGCAGCAGCTGATTGGGAGGTGTGCATCACACAGAGAGATGCCTCTCTGAGGAGCAGATGCTCAGGTTGACACTGATATGATACAAAGGGGCAGCCAAGTGGCAAGGCCAGGTAAGGTCTTTCCAGGCAAAGGACAGAGCAAGTCAAAAGGCCCTGAGGCAGGAGAAATGGAGTGTATTCAGAGAACTCAAAACGAAAAATGACTGGAACAGAGTTAGCAAAAGATGAAAGATGCAGGGGACAAATCGCAGCAACGGTGGAGCTGGATCATGGAAGACCTTGAGATTAAGACAAATTTACTTCGGTGCCTGCTCTGCATATAGGAGACTGAGTTGGATCCCCAGCACCAGGGGGATCAGCATCTCTGATTACAGAGCGGGGAGTAGCTTCTGACCACTGCCAGGCATGATCCCCCAAACCAAAAGCCAACAAAAAAGATAAATTCAGATTTTATGACAAGTGCAATGGGAAGCCATTAGAGGAGAGTGCCAGGACTAATTATATTTTTTTAAAGAGGTTTCTCAGGCTGTTTTGTAGAAAATGCAGTGGAAAATACAGCAAGATGGTGATGGCTTGATGGAGGAGAGCGAGACAGCTGTGGAATGTGGGCTGTATTTTGCAGGCAGAGCAGACACACTGGATTAGATTAGATTAGATTATCATCATTAGGTTTAATTAGCAGCACCAATGGATTCAGTGGGAGGGCAAATCAAGGAAAGACTCAGGAGCACTGTTTAGGTTTTTTTTAAAATTTTTTGTTTGTTTTTGCTGTGGGTTGTTATTTACTCTGATAGAGAGGTGCTTCTGGCTAAGGAGAAAGGATGAGAGTTTTGCATATGGCAGAAGGCTCAATTAAACTGTCTGGAGACAGTCTAATTTTATGTGCCTTGTTCCAGGAGCAGTGGTCTATCATGCAGACACTTCCTAAGTGCTCAATGGATTGAGCTATCCTCGTTGAAAATATGCCCCAAAGTGACAGCCTCTTGGGTGTTGCTGGTCATTCTCACTTTATCTATGTGCTTCTCCAGTTATCATTATTTAAGACTTTCTGTTTAAAAACATATATTAGAAGGACTTTAGGAGCATTAAGCTCTTAGGAATATAGAATGCTCTTTCAGGAGGGTGAGGAGAAAAGAAAAAGCAAGAGAGCACAACTTTTATCTAGGGTGGTTGCAATTTTGTCATTTTTTCATTTCCAGATAAGGTACAGTAATCTCTCCCCTCAAGTGTATATTGACTCTCTGCTTTGTCATAAACAACAATGCCCCACCAATTTCAGCGGGGGTAGGGGAATGGGGGGAGGAAGGTCTGGCCAAGCTACTGCCGAGTGCATGATTTGAATGAATAAGATGCTGGTGCTACACACACACACACGCACACACACACACACACACACACACACACCTCTTTACACAACATTTCCAGCTTGGTATATTTATTATAGCTAGGTGTTCTATTGCATAGTTGTATTATTATTTTTTTTCAATGTATAGAATTTCTACCGAGAAATTTATAAACTACTGCACTTGCTTGAGAACATTGTTGTGTAATAATACAATTAAAACCTGATGAACTAGTCTGCTATGTACTTGTGGTGTGTACTCCATACCACTTTTTGAGGAAATTATATTTGATAAGCACAGAATATTCTCTTTATAGCTGATATTGTGGTTAGCTCAGAGTTCCTGGAGATCAGCTACTGGACTTGATCTCAAAAACTCTTCCAGGCTCAGGCCGGAGCGATAGTACAGTGGGTAGGACATTTGCCTTGCATGCAGTCGACTCGGGTATGATCCCCGGCATCCCATATGGTCCCCCCAGCACCGCCAGGAGTAATTCCTGAGTGCAGAGCCAGGAGTAACCCCTGAGCATTGCTAGTGTGACCCAAAAAGAAAAAAGAAAAAAAAAAACAAAAAACAAAACAAAACAAAAAAATCTTTCGGGTTGTCCCAGTGAAGATTTAAGAAAGTTAGAAAGAAAGATTTAGAAACAGGGGTGTGGCTTAGTTGCAGAGCACATGCCTCGTATTTGTAAGGCTTGGGTTTATCCCTAGCTCTGGTGGCAGGGGGGAAGGTGGACATATAGATTTAAAATAAGGCCAGTAAGACCAACTGGAGCTATTCTTTGGGTCAAAACTATATACATAAACCAAAGGCATTCCAATTAGACTTTGGGGAAACTCTATACTGATACCCCCTTTTCTCCAAGTGTAGAGATGAATCCAGTTACTCCTCTGCACTGGGTGTGATCATTGCTATATTGCTTCAATTTTGTAAGTAGGATTAAATTTGACTTGATGTCCCTGTGATGATGGTAATAAGTTTAATCTTAAAAAAAAAAAAAAGCAACTGTACATATGGGTCCAGGTAGAAGGCTCAGCAAGTTGGAACATCTGCTTTGCATATGGGAGCTCAGGTACAAGACCCAATACTGCATAGTCCCTGGGTACTAAGCCAGGAAGAGCTTCTAAGCACTGCTGGGTATGACCAACCCTTCCCCCTGGCAAAGAAAACATGTATATATTATTTTTCCCTTTTCTTCCCTTTGCTGCTGCTATAGTGGGGAAAATGGGTTCATACATGTGCCAGGTTCTCAGTCTCACAGCCGCAGAGTGGTGGGGTCACACTCACGTTTTGGTGATATTCAGCACATTCTGGGGTGGTTCTTATTAGGGGGCACTGTAGTGCTCACATATGTGCTTGCCTGGGCCGCACATCTGGACCACAGTGCTCGGAAAGCTTAGTTGTGGTGCTCTTCCCCCCTCCACCCATTGTGTATGAGATCACATATTCTGGGTGGTGTTGAGGTCGGTACATGTGGGTAGTGTTGGGGATTGAACTCAGGGTCTCATGCTTTCAGCCACTGAACCCTTCATGCCCCAGACCCCAAGAGGTTTAATCTTGGGGTTGTTTTGCAAAGCACCATTTCTTATAAAATAAAGATATAAAATCATATCACTCAGATAAGATTTTGTTAAATTACTATTGGTGGGATAGCACAGCAGGTAGGGCGTTTGACTTGCACACAGACAACATGGCTGACCCGAGTTCGATTCCTCCATCCCTCTCGGAGAGCCCGGCAAGCTACCGAGAGTATCTCGCCCGCACGCAAAGCCTGGCAAGCTACCCGTGACGTATTCGATATGCCAAACACAGTAACAAGTCTCACAGTATTACTGGCCTGCTCGAGCAAATCGATGAACAACGGGAGGACAGTGATACAGTGATACTATTGGTGGGAATGTCATCAAGTTTAATCTGTATGAAAAGCAGTCAGGAGACTTCTCAAGCAAGTAAGAATGGAACTGCCGTATGACCCAAGGATTCTACTTCTTGGCACTCACCCATAAACACAAAAAACATTAACTTGAAAGGATATATACATACCTATGTTCATTGCAGCACTTATTCTAATAGCCAGGGTATGGAAACAATCATTTGGATTATTGTTATTATTATCCATCATTCATCTAATGATGGATGAATGGATTAAGAAGTTATCGCATATATGCACAATAGAATAGTATGTAGCTGTAAGAAAAGATGAAGGAAAGAAAAGATGAAACCAGGTAATCTGCTGGTACCTGGGTGGAACTGTAGAGTATGATGCTGAGAGGCAGATCCAGAATGATCACTCATAATGAGGGATATGAAGAAACATCGTTAAGGGAGTGACCAATGGTCAGAGGCCACAGAACAGGAGAGTTGGGCTATGAAACTGGGTTTACTTGAGGCAGTGGGTGAATGGGAAGGGTACAAGGGCACTGATGGGGGAAAGTGGGCACTCTGGCGGTGGCTGTGATATTGGCACCATTTATGAATGGAGCTATCATTAACAGTACTGTAAATCATGGCACCTCAATTAAAATGGGAACAAATAAAAAATGATTTTAATGCTCATGAATTCCTGAGGAAACAAGATGCCACTACTGGTTCAAGGAGAATTCACAATCACTCACCTCACTAAGCCAGTACACAAATCCATGCAGAGGTAGCCAACAGCCTTTGTGTTCCACTGAATCCAATTTGTTTGTGTTTCACAGGCAAGACTCATTGATATGTCTTCCTGAGCCAGATTCCTAGAGCTGCTGTAGGAAACTTGTATATGGCAGGGGGCCTAAAGCACCCACACTTAGTAGCTCGCAGTTTTGGAGAATAGACCCCCCCCAACCTGGGGATGGCCATGAAACCCATCAGACAGCAGTGTCACCTGGCACTGTGGCGTGTTGGCAGATTCTGCTTCCTTCCTCGCCTGCCCCTGTGTCTATCTCCCCTCTTTGGAGAGGTACCCCTGAACTCAAGGCTCCCTACACCCCTCTGGGGCCACCTATCCACTAATTAGGTCTTCAGTTACCCTATTTCCCAGCAAAGCTACATTGGGGGGTCTTGGGGGTTAGAACTTCAAAATTGTTTTTGAAGGGACACAGTTGAACCCATTCATCTACCCACTTTTGCCTCATGCAAGTCGTAGAGTAGCTCAAAGGCAATGATTAGTGATTTTCTTAAAAAAATTTTTTTTTCAGTGCCTGAGTTTAGACCTAGGGCCGCACACACGCAAGGTATGGGTTCTGACATTCAGCTACATAAAGTCACTTCTTTATCTAATTTTTGATTGTTTTTATTGAAGGGCCACACCCAGGGGGTGCTCAGGGCTCACTCTTTGCTCTGAGCTCAGGTCACTTCTGGCAAGGCTCAGGGGACCAATGGGGTGCTGAGGACCAAATCCAGGTCAGCAGTGTACAAGGCAAGTGCCTTTTCTGCTATACTATTGTTCTGACCCCAAAGGCAATGAAAGCTGTGACACTCAGGTCTGTTTTTAGCGCTGCTTGCATTTTCTCAGTATTTCCTATGACCCTCCATAGGTTTCAGTCCAATCTGGGGAGAACTTTACTCCACACTGTCATCCCTGATGAGTTTGCTTAAAGATCCAAGCTTGTGCGAGCGTGCGCGCGCGCGTGTGTGTGTGTGTGTATGTGTGTGTGTGTGTGTCGGGGGGGGGGGCACCTTGCAACTCCCAGCAGTGCTGGGGGACCAGAGGATGGAGCCTGAACTTCCACGGGCTCAGCCCACTCATCTCTCTTTCTCCAGCCTCATGAAGTCCAACTCTTACTGGGCTCTTTGTGTCCTGAGGCTGGGCTGAGGCTTGGCACTATGGTACTGAATTTCTGATGCAGGGGACCATGTGTACTCTTGGGATGGGGTATGTCAGTCTCAGGACCGTGGGCAAGACTCATGTCTGTTCTTCTTGAGAAGGCCCAGTGCCATGATTTCCCAGCCTCTGGGGTACCCTCTCTGGGCTTAAACAGTTCAAGTGTTTCTTCAGTTCCTCTCCTGGGAATTTTTTCAAACTGCCTGTAGAAACTAACCTTGCAGTCCTCCCCCCACTCGCTCCCCAACCAGGTAACAATTTCTCATTCTAATTCATCCCTGCTGCACTTTTTTATTTTTGCATTTTTATATATTTTTCCTTTTTTCTTTTTATATTATTATTATTATTTATTTCGAATACCCATCCCTCCACCAGTGCCTATTTCCCACCACCACGGATCCCAGTATCCCTCCCACCCCCCATCACCCACCCATCCCACCCTGCCTCTGTGGCAGGGCATTCCCCTCTGTTCTCTCTCTCCTTTTGGGTATTGTGGTTTGCAAGAGTTAAGCCTGATTTTCAGGGAAAAACGTTGGATCATTTACTTTCCATTGATCACTTTGTATATAAGGATATGTCACGTGGCTGCGTGGAATAAATGTCCTGGTGCCCGCATGCCCGACCTATGATTGTAGAGGCTCATGGTCACCGGGGTTCCCTCTGGGGAAGGCGGGACGGCAGCACCTACCCCATCTGGGACCTCCCAGTGATATTGGCTCTGTTTGGGACCTGGAGCATTCTCTGGGAGCTGTGGGGCCCTCCAGTGGTTTTCCTCTTTGTTGCTGTGTGCTGTAAAGATGGCGCTGGGGGCTGCATTTTTATATTTTATTAAAGCACCATTTAAAAATTTTATTAAAGCACCATGATTTACAAAGTTATTATAGTTGAGTTTTAGACATGCAAGATTGCATCACTGATCCACCACCAGTGTCAACTTCCCTCCACCAATGTTCCCAGGCTCCCTCCATGGAGCTCCCCTCTGCTAGCCCTCCCCTCTTGACAGCCACCTTTCCAAGTTCTGTTGTTAAAGTTTCGGTCTCTAAACTTCAGTGTTGTTGACTCTGTGGTTTGGATATTTGGCTCTATCATTCCTTAACACTACCCTTGTGCCTTAATCCCCTGGACTGGCTCTGTTGCTTCTCATCTGTCTCTTCTCTCCCTCCCCTCCACTCCTTTCCTTCTCCTCCCTATACTCTGGGGCTAAGGTTGAGCTGAGCATCTCACCTTTTAAACCTTGCATTCTCTCATCTAGTTATTCTAAATACCACATATACATGATAACATCCTGTGTTTATCCTTCTTATTCTGGATCAACTTCTGACTTCATTTAACATGATGTCTTCAAGTTCCATCCAGCTTGCTGTGAATTGCATAATTTCATCATTCCTTACAGCTGTGTAGTATTCCATTGTGTAGATATACCACATCTTTATGACCTGCTGCACTTTGTAAAACAATAGAGATCATCCCAGGCAGGACTCAGAGGCCCCAGGGCTCTCAGAGCAGAAATGTACCACTGCTCAGCTTGCAGAGAGCTCAGAGATCAAACCTGGCTGTCTGGGGACCAAACTCAGGGTGTTGTGCGTACTAGACATCTGATCTGCTGCTCCACACACAACCTGCCTTCCCCCCAGGGTTCCCATGCAGTGAAGACTGTGAGAGCAATTGCCACCAGAGGATTTAGAGTCTGTGTAGACTGGATGGAGACTGGACACAAATTACAGGTCAGAGAAAGGCTGAAAAGGGCTCTGGGTTCACCCTGGGGGAAGAGCAGAATTCTTCATTCCCTGTGCATGCTGGCAAGAAGAATTTCAAGATGATGCTGCTTCAATTGCTCCCATCACATAACAACACCGGTACCTCAGGTCATGAAAGGGTGCTTGCCTTGCATACTGTTCTATCACTCTGGCCTTGATCTGTTGAGTTTTGATTGATTGATTGATTGATTGATTAGTTCAGGGAGGTGGGCCACTTCCTGCAGTGCTCAGGGGCTTTTCCTATCTTGGTTTCGAGAGTGACCCCCTAGTGTTGCTCAAGGGACCATTTGTGGTACCCAGGATTTGAACCAGAGTTGTCAGCCACTGTCATCATATACAAGGCACGTCCCTTCCCTCCTGTACGCCCTCTCTCTGGCCCTGTATTGTTTATTTCTAGTTCGGGGGCCATGTTCAATGGTGCTCGGAGCTGTATCTGGCTCACAACTGGCAGTGCTTGAGGGTATGCGTGGCACAGAATGGAACCCAGAGCTCCTTTCTGCAAAGCATGTGCTCCAGTCTCACTTCTGTCTCCCTGAGCCAAAGCTGTGGGCCTTAAGCAGGTGATTTGCCGCCCTCCTCCACTTGGGACATTTGGACATTTGGCAATATATGAAGACTTTTTTGTTGTTGTCACAGTTGTGTGGGTGCTGCTGGACATCTAGGGAGCTGAGACAGAGATGTAATTAAGCTAGATAGAATAACCCGGAAAGGAGCCCTTTCCTGCTGTGTCCTCCCAACCCCCAAAGAATCATCAAGTACAAATTTTTTTTTTTTTGCTTTTTGGATCACAACCGGTAAGGCACAGGGGTCACTCCTGACTCTGCACTCAGGAATTACTCCTGGCAGTGCTCAGGGGACCATATGAGATGCTGGGAATCAAAACCAGGTCGGCCGCGTGCAAGGCAAACAACTTACCCGCTGTGCTATCACTCCAGCTCCCAAGTCCAAGATGATTTTTGCCCAAGCATTGAGTAATGTTAAGGCTGAGAAACCTTGACTTAAAAGAAAGAAAACAGACAGCTACACCTAAACATTTGCAAAATAAAGCACGATTCTCATGGAGAAAGAGAAAAGAATATGAATGAGCTAAAAATTATTATTTTTTAAAAATTTTTTATTAGTGGAACACCATGAGGTACAGTTGTAGACTTACAAATTTTTGTGCTTGGGTTTCAATTATACAATGATCAAATACCCATCCCTCCACCAGTGCCTATTTCCCACCACCACGGGTCCCAGTATTCCTCCCCCCCGCCTCCCCCCCATCCCACCCTGCCTCTGTGGCAGGGCATTCCCTTTTGTTCTCTCTCTCCTTTTGGGTGTTGTGGTTTGCAAAAGAGGCATTGAGTGGCAATCATTTTCGGTCTATAGTCTACTTTCAGCATGCATCTCCCATCCTGGGAGGATCCTCCAAACACCCTTTATTTGGTACGAGCTAAAAATTATAATGTAAGCCTTCTTAAAATTCCAGAGAAGCACATTTTTCTACCAAGGTTAACATCCCCCCCAATAAATATTCAGAATAATTAGGATCCTTTCTCATTGCCAATAAAATTAATGAGAGAAAAGCCTATTCCTGTTCATTTGTAAGTTTCAATGGATTGAAATAGGTTGGTTCACATTTTTATAGGCTAGTAGGAGGGAGAGTCAAAGTTACAAATAAGGAATTTCTTTAAGGCCCTGGACTGGATCCAGCTGTCCATCTAGATAGGAAAGGCTGCAGGCCAGGCAGAGCCTGGAGCTGGAGCGCCAGTACCCACAGCAGAAGGCTGGCGCTTGGGACCAGGACGCTGGAGATGGCTATTTTTACAGCAAAAAAGCCTCTAAAATAGTAAGATGTTAAAATAATGACCTGTGAAAAGAGAAAAGTCCTTTTGTGGAGTGCGAAGTTGGAGACAATGTGGCACCAATAGGGGAGTGTCAATGAGTGACATTTTGGCCACATCGGGATACAGGAAAGTGGGCGGCTGAGTCTGTGGGGCCCACAGGCTCGGGGCTGTCTGGCCGCTGCAGCAGAGGCCGGGTGAGTGAGAGCTGATGAGCTGGCCCCTCTGGGTTCCCTCTGCTCTCAAGAACCCATGTGGCTCCCAGTCTGGGCCGACTTTGTGCAGGAATGGCTGGGTGTCAGACACAGAAATGAATCAAGTCTTCCTTCCTTCCTTCCTTCCTTCCTTCCTTCCTTCCTTCCTTCCTTCCTTCCTTCCTTCCTCCCTCCCTCCCTCCCTCCCTTTCTCCCTCCCTCCTTCCTTCCCTCCCTCCCTCCCTCCCTTCCTCCTTTCTCCCTTTCCTCCTCCCTCCCTTCTTCCCTTTCTTCCACTCTCTCTTCCTCCCTCCCTCCCTCCCTCCTTCTCTCTCTTTCTCCCTCCCTCCCTCTCTTTCTCCCTCCTCCCTCTCTCCCTCTCTCCTTTCTCCCTCCCTTCCTCCCTCCCTTCCTCCCTCTTGTCCTCTCTCTTTCTCTCTCCTTCCTTCCTTCCTTCCTTCCTTCCTTCCTTCCTTCCTTCCTTCCTTCCTCCTTCCCTCCTTCCCCCCTCCCTCCTTCCTCTCTCCCTTCCTCCCTCCCTTCCTCCCTTCCTTCTCTCTCTTCCTCTCTCTCTCCTTCCTTCCTTCCTTCCTTCCTTCCTTCCTTTCTTCCTTCTTTCTTTTTTTCTTTCTTTCCTTCTCTCCTTCTCTTGGTATACTCCCAGCTCTGTGCTTGGGGCCACTCCCAGCAGTGCTGGGGATGGAAACCAGCTCTCATGCCACAAGGCAAGCACTTCATGCAGCCCTTTGAGACATTTCCCCTTCCTGAATCAAGATTTTTCTGTAAGTGGAAGGAGAGTCTGAGTTCATTGAGTCTGGGGGCACGTCTTAACTTTCCTACACAGGATGTGGCCTGTTCTTGGAATTTAGGGCTGCACAGAAATTTTAGAGCTGCATTTGTTCCAGTAGGTCTTAGCAACATAATTCATTGAAAGGAAATCTGGAAGCTGCCAGAAGGTAATCAAGAGGGCTAAGGGCCCACAAAGGAAGCGTGAGGGGCAGGGTGGGGGCTCCCGAGTAGGTGAACTTCCCACTGTTGAGACAGTCTCAAGCCACAGCCAGAGAAATGGCTGCTGAAAGCAGCGCTCCTTGAATCAAAGTAAGTCGGCAAGCAAGAGGTACGACATGCAAGACTGGAAGCAAGGGTGGCAGGGAAGCTAGTGAAAAGCTTGTTCAATAAAAAATTTAGGTGTCATCAGTGTGGTTTGTAACACAACCCTTTATACTTGTCATCTATCGTAATTGCTATGCAGTTAAATAAATTATTATGGAAAAATTGAAACATAAATAAAAGGAGAAAGAATGGCTTACCAAAAAAAACAAACAAACCCAGGTTTCACCAATTTTTAATAAGTGGCCTATTTTATTTCAGTTTTCTGCCCTCAGCTCAGCCCCCCACCCTATGACTCATACTTTTCAGGCAAATTACAGATGTATTTTCACTTGTAAATATTGAAATATGTATCTCTAAAAAATAGAACACAATACCTGACCCTTTGGGGATGATAGCAGTAAAAGCAGACCAACTCAGAGAGCGTTTTCAGGTGTTCTCATAGTCAAGAGCTATCTGTAAATGATGGGCACTACCTAGTTGAATGTATTGGAGAGAAGGAAAAATATCTTCTCAGAATAGCATTCACCTGCCTTTACACAGGTTGCAATGAAGGCCTTTTTAAAAAAATTTATAATGTAGGATCACTGCTATTTATTCAGCCGTTGATTAAGCTGATTGAATTGGGCATGAAGTCCACATTACTTTTTTTTTATTTTTAAATTTTATAAGACTTTGTTGTTACTGTGTCTGGCATATCAAATACTCTCGGTAGCTTGCCGGGCAGTTAGTTCATAATGTTTGATTACATTCAATATTCAAGCACCAATCCCACCACCATTACACCTTCCCACCACCAAATTTGGATGTTTCCATCCCAAACCCCAATTCCTGTCCCAAAACACAACCGAAACAATCCATTTCATATTGTCTGTTATGGAGAACTACTGAACATGCTTACAAAAAAGTGTTCATATAGGAATCAGTGTGAAGATTGTTCTATCTTGGCAGGAGCCATTAAGACATTCTATAGGATATCACTAACATGTTGTTAAAGTTTGGGTAATGTGAGCTTCGGTATATATATATCTGAAAATATGTATATATGCATTATATATATTTTTTCCTCTATAATTTGTTGCTTACCATCTGAACCCCATCAAATGTGATGTGGTAATCATGGAGAATGGGTAGGGAGTTTTTTATGATGTGTCCAGGAATATGTTTACTTATATGTGAGGCTCGGCCGGAGCACAAGGGGAATGGCCTTGACCGTGGCGGTGGTTGAGTTATGGAGGTTTTTGGCTGCCAGAGCTGGGTCCCTTGGGGTGGGGAGGGCTCCCCCCCCGGGGTGCGCCATGTGAAACAGCCTGGCATGGAGTCTGGTGGAGTCTGGTGGCATGGTATGGGGGGCCTCATGTTATGCTCCCTTTAAGGAGAAACAGCCATGTGATCTGGACGGTGGCTGATTATCTGGTGCCGGCAGGGGCAGGAGGTGGCTTATGGGTGTGACCCTGGGTTGCCAGAGACTGGGGAAAGCGGGGAGAGAATCTCCACTCCTGGTCCCGTTGAGTCCAGAGTCCAAGGTCACAAAATTCTGCATTACCTGAGTTCTGTAGGACAGGAAGTCCTTTTTGTGCATACCTCATCACCACCCTCAACACTGCAAAAAAGAATGTTTTCATCCTTGGTTCCTCTTGTGCTTGGCACAGGTGTGGCTCAAGAAATGCTTGGAAAGAAAAAAGGGGGAAAATGAATGAATAAGAAAGACTGGAGAGAATAAAAAGGAGAAGGTAAAGAGGCTTGCTCTGAAGCCACAAACTTAGCAGATGGGTTCACAATCACTGACCCTTTGGGAATGATAGTAGTAAAAACAGACAAACTCAGAAAGCATTTTCAGGTGTTAAACACATCTGATGACCTTCTTAGAGCAATTCCTCACTTACCACGGTCTATGGGTTCTTGGGAATGTTAGTTTTAGTGAAATGATGGATGGATGTCTTTATGATTTTCCATCAGTAAATATTTTATGTGCATGACCATATTATATACCTGGGGTTGTATATACGACGCTGAGGTGAAAAAGAGACCATGAATGGAAAAGTGAAAGAAGTACTTTTACAAGCAGTGACAATTAATTCTTTGCTTCCTATAGTATTTCCTCTTTCTTTAGTAGAAGCCACACCTAGAGCGCAGTGCAGATGCTACAGAGTGATGCCCAGTGGTTCTGGGGACCATGTGCTACCAGGGAGCCAACTTGGGGCATCTCACAGAGTAGGTAGGTGCACTGACACTTGAGCCATCTCCTGAGCCTTGTACTATGCTTTTGTTTATTGGACCAGTTTAGACTGTTAGAAAAGGGAGCATTCTCTTTGGATTTCTTCTAGCTACAACAAATAGGTCAGCAAATATTCATGTAGGTCTTTCATAAGCAAACAGGTGCAAATTGAACTTTCAAAACCCAAAATATACCAGTAACCCCCAACCAGGTGCTTTGGAGTAAAAGATGAATTTCCTCACACTTCTGGAAGACAGAGGTCTGGAAGCAAGGTATGGTCAGGACCTAGAGCCTCACCCACGCAAGGCAAGTGCTCTGCTGCTGGACCACATTCCTGGGCCTGGGAGGGTGCCTTCCTGTCCTCTTATAGCTTTTGGTATCCCAGGTGGCTTGGTGATGGCTCTATCTGTGAGTCTGTCTTGTCTCATAGACGTCTTTATCTGTGGCTGTCTAAGATGTCACATGCTCTTCCGCCAACTGTCTGTATCCAAATTCACGTCTTCTTACAATGCCATCACTCACCAAGTTAGAACCCATTTTAGTGACTGAATCTTCACTTGATGACATCAGTCAAGATCTCTTTCCAAAGATATGACAGCCACAGGTGCTGAGAATGAAACTGAATTTGGGGGGCGGAAGTGTAGAGGGTACAAGTCAACCCATAACCAAGGCCTTTGCAGTTTCCTGCCTGCCTCCCCCCACTCCCACCACCCCTCCCCCCCCCCCGTCCCATATCTGCTTGGCCCATTGTCATTGTCTTCAGAGCTTTCCTTAAATAGTATCCTCTCATAAAGTACTCATCTCAAAGAATCCTCCTCCAATAACCTTAATTATTTATGTACGGATTTTTAAGCACCTTAATCCCTGTACTATCCCTCAAGCCCCTAATTACGCTGTTTAATATATCAAGTGTATTAAACAGGTACACCAAGTGTATTAAACAAGTGTATTAAACCAAGTATACCGATAAGTGACAAGAGACAATACACCAGTCTGACCCGCTGCACTAATTTCCAATGCCACTTAAACTGCTTTTTCTCTCCCTTCTACAACACATATAATATTTCGCACTGGAAAGTCTACCTATGACTCCTGCCTCAGTTACCTCTCTGTTCCAACACACCCTGACACCCAAGGGGAGTGGAATTGACCTTTTTGCTCATGATCCAGACTATCTCCTCTCACAGCGCCTGGTGTGTAGATACTCAATATGTTTTTGCAGAAGTAACTGATCACTTTATTCATTTATTGTTCTTTTGTTGTTGTGCCATAAACTGAAACCAGGACTTCACATGTAAAGGTGTGTACTCTGAAGAACTACACTCTGGGTCCTGCTTTTTTTTATTCTTAAGGGAAAAAATAATTTCCCTTAAAATTTCACTATGTCTTACAGAATTGTCTCTCTTTACACAAAAGTAGAAAGAATTTCAGGCTGATGTCCTATTGAAGCCCAGTATGAGATTAAAATTTAATATAAGCCTTTTCTTAAGTCCCTGTTCTATATATCTACTATTTGTTGTGGATGTTTTAAGAAATAGCAACCCACACAGTTACATTTCTCCATCCCATACTCAGGACAAAGTATATAATAATCTTGGGTTGTGGTTTCAATTAGCATAGCAAACCCAGTACATACTTTCTTCCTGGCATCCAGATTAAAGAAGCTGTTTTCACTTTCTAGCCCAGTTTTTATTTTTGCCTTTTCTTTCACTCACTAAAAAACATCTGTGGTATCCACAACATATTGGTGGGTTTAAAAAGCAAGTCATTGGACAGATTCTACATGATTATTCCATTTTTATAGATTTGAATCCACATAGATACAGATCTTCCACGAGTTTTACATCCAGAGAAGAATCTAGACTCTCACTCATTAGGCCTGGAAAGGGGAGAGACATTCCACAGTTTTAGGCTGTTCATATTATTTTTCAAGTGAACAGGTATGATTTGGTACTAAAGAGATCAAGAGGCAACAAAACCCAAACAAACACAAAAAGCTTCTTTAGGACCACAAGCGTTCCATGGAAGAAGGAACAAAATCTGTGGAGAACAGAACCTGGTGTGTGAAGAAGAAACTGCTTTTCCCTTGACTGCCTGGCAAGCTTAGCACAGACCCGCACACAGTCCTGGCCAGGCCCTTCAAACATGAACTGAATTCTGACAGGAAATATCAGGAAACTGATCCCTGTGGTCATTTCTTATGGTGGGGTTGCAGATGATTTATGCTGTGTATTTATTTTTCTATTTATTGATTATGTTTATATTTTGGACCACACCTGGAAGTGCTTAGGACTTACTCCTGACTGCACTCAGGGGTGACTTCTGGCAGTACTCGAAGGATTACATGTGGTGCTGGGGATTGAACTGGGATTGGCAGTATGCAAGGCAAACACCTTAGCTCCTGTACTATCACATAGATGCATTTTTTTTTCTCTTAAGGGAAATGACTGCTCACAATATGTGCATGAGTATGTAAATATATGTGTACATATATATGCATATATATGCATGTGTATATATATTATTAAAAATATGTGCCTGGTTAGATGATGTTGACTAAAACAGGAGAGTCTGTGTCTCTGCTTTCTAGACCCAGAGGCTCTTGAATTTGAGGGAAACTCTTTCCTGGCACATGGAGTTGGGCATCCGTGCTCCTGGCTTCTCACAGAGGGCATTCTGGGTGGGGATTCTCCTCAGGATGGTCAGCCATTTTTGAGAGCCTGTTTGGCAGTTCCAGAGGGGAGGCCTGACTACTTATCTCGCTCACCTGGAGACTGGTCCATCTGCAGGACAGTCATCTGGAAGGCTTCAGACACAAGTGTACTTTTCAGAGACATGGGAGACCTGCAGCCTCAGGGTGGGGCATCTTCCCAATCCAGAGGGGTCTCAGCAGGGGTGAGGTTGAGTGCTCCATTTCTCCCTGTTGGTTTCACAGAGTCCCCCAGCCTCAGGGAGGCATGTAGAAATGAGTTGGAGCAGCCAAGGTGGTTCTGGAAGTGGCAGGGCCCATACTCTACAAGAGTGTGTGGTTCGGCTGCTCTGATTTTCAGCAGGCAAACTGGGTAACTCTCGGGGTCTGCTGCCTCGTGTCTTTGAAGACACGCTCTGAGTCTGATATGGAGGCTGCCAGAGCTGAAGCTGTGATAGTGTGGTCTCCAAACTGGTACACTTCAATGTTATCTCAGAAGTTTCCCAGCCCCATTCACGGTCTGACTCAGCAGGCTACACAAGTGAAGCAGATTTTCCATAGAGACCCCCTGTGCTGTGCTGTTTCATGACACAGTTCTCTGATGCCCATCCTCCATTTCTGCCTGTAATTGGCATCAGCTTCCAAAGATTTAGGGTTAAGTCCCTCAAGATACCCCCACTTGCTCTACCAGCTGCATACCTTGGGTTCCTCGGTTATCCACATTTTGAGTACAACTTTGCTATGAATTCAAAAGTTCCCAGGCCTCTCCCTTGCCCCTGGTTTTGGCCATTCACTGAAATGACTCAGAATAGCCCTGGGTTTATGAATACTGGGGAAGGACAGAACTCCGGGGCCATCAAAGGCTAGGTCAGGCGAACGGCTGAGGGGGAACTCGAGGTCCCACAAAACTACTGTGCTAGTTACACTCAATGGAAAGAGACAAAGAACACAAGACATGCCTGTCACTTAGAAAGCTGTGAAGGTCTGGGCCAGGAACCAACTGTCACTGTCACTGTCCTCCCATTGTTCATCGATTTGCTCGAGCGGGCCCAGTAATGTCTCCATTGGAGACTTTGTTGTTACTGTGTTTGGCATATCGAATACATCACGGGTAGCTTGCCAGGCTCTGCCGTGTGGGCGAGCTACTCTCAGTAGCTTGCCGGGCTCTCCGAGAGGGGCGGAGAAATCGAACTCCGGTCGGCCATGTTGGCTGTGTGCAAGGCAAATGCCCTACTGCTGTGCTATCGCTCCAGCCCCCAGGAACCAACAACAAAGAGAAAGTGTATTCATTCATTAGATTATAAACCCTCCAGGTGATTCAGATGCAGGCAGCAGGGCCTCATAAGAATATAGGAAAAGGCAGGTGGAATGGAGAAGAGACCACTAAGTAAATGATGGTTGGAGGGATCACTTGGGTTGGCAGATATGTGCTGAAAGTAGACTATGGGCAAAACATGATGGCTGCTTAGTGCCTATATTGCAAACCGTAACACCCAAAAGGAGAGACAGTAAGAGGGAATATGTCTGCCATGGAGGCAGGGGGTAGGAAGGGGTGGGGGTGGCAGGAGGGACACTGGGAACATTGGTGGTGGAGAATGGGCACTGGTGGAGGGATGGGTACTTAAACATTGTTTGATTGAAACGTAATCGCGAAAATTTGTAATCTGTAACTGTATCTCATGGTGATTCATTAAAATAATAAATAAATAAATAAAAATTTAAAAAATAGAGAAAAAAAGGAAAAAATATAGGAACGTAGCTTGCAAACTTAGTGTCAGTATCATCTGGGTGAGCACTGAAGTCTCGTTTCTACACTCCCTTCCCATCTCCTTCCCATTCTTATTTAATTTATTTATTTATTTATTTATTTATTTATTTTCTTTCTGGGTCATACCCGGTGATGCTCAGGGGTTACTCTTGGCCTTGCACTCAGGAATTACTCCTGGCGGTGCTTGGGGGACCATATGGGATGATGGAAATCAAACCCGGGTGGGTCGGCCGCGTGCAAGGCAAATGCCCTACCTGCTGAGCTATCACTCCAGCCCTTCCTTCCCATTCTTGTTGTTGCTACACTGGCTGGGAGTGAAGCACACACCTGACTCTGTGCTCACCAGGGGTCACAATCAGGTTGCAGTGCTCTAGCACTTGGCCATGGTGCTCACAAAGGTTTGTGCTTCTTTAGTTCTTGCATGCATGTGTGTGTGTGTGGAGAGGGGAGGTGTATGGGGAAGGAGGTTCACATCCTTTCACGGAGGCCTATGAGTTATGGTGATGCTTCTTCCCAGAGGCTCTGCAGTGCTCACACACACACACACACACACACACACACACACACACACACACACTCGCTAGGAGTCACACCCCCAGGCCATGGTGCTCATCTGTCACTGAAGTCACTGTGCTCACGGTGCTCACAAAGGTTACATTACATAGTTGTGCTGACACATAACTGACTGCAGTGTGGCCAGAAATGTCCCACAGTACTTGCGAGTGTAGATAGACCTTGAGGAGAGCTGTTGGGAGTGCAGCACTTCACACATGTGGGGCCCTGGGGATTTGAACTGTGGCCACATGCTTACAAAGAAGGCACTCTATCTTTTTTTTATTTTTATTTAATTAATTAATTAATTAATTTTGCTTTGGGGGTTACACCCAGCAATGCTCAGGTGTTCCTCCTGGCTCTGCACTCAGGAGTTACTCCTGGCGGTGTTTGGGGGACCATATGGGATGCTGGGGATCAAACTTGCGTCAACCACGTGCAAGGCAAATGCCCTATCTGCTGTACTATTGCTCCAGCCCCTTTTTAAAAATTTTTTAATTTGTAAAAAATGTTGATAAAGTTGTTCACAATAATTTATTACATTAAATATTTCAGCACCAATCCTACCACCATTACATCTTCCCAAGGTAGGCACCCTAAACTCCTGCACTATTCCTCCACACCAAGAATTCTAATTTGGGTGTAGGTTTTCTGCCTGCCTTCTAAAGACCTTGTCTTTCTTCCCAAGGCTCTGGGCACCCTCACTTTGGCTTCAGTCATTGCTGTAGCTTTGAGAGGGCAGCATTGCGTGGGCAGTACTGACAGATCCAAGATGTTTGCAGAGGCTGTCAGTGTTGGGGACTTGGGGTAGAATGAAGAGTGGCCCTGCCTGGCGTCTTTGCCTACATCCCACAAGCTCAGTGACCTCCTAACTTATGTTTCCATTCCACCAATAGATAATCTGCATGAACATGTCAAACCTTCGTGTGCTGAGGACAGGTAGGTCTAGAAAGGTCACATTTGTGAGAAAGAGCCCTTCAGCCCCCTGACCTGAATGTACTTTACAAGGATTTCATCAGAGACAAAGGTTTTCTTTTTGGCTTTTGGTTAGATATCCAGCTGGGAAAAAGGCAGTTTGTCTCCTGCCTGACTAAAGAATAAAGACACCATATGTAGCACTCGCTCTGAGTGTATGCGCGCTTGCTGTCATGTTAACAAAACACAAGGCCTGTGGGAAGTGGCAGTCCCCGGCCCTCCTCTGCAGAGACGACTCTGCTTCCCTCACCCCAGCTCAAACCCAGCCAACAACAACACACATCCTGCAGCTGGAATGTGTTCTGGCTTTCTCATCTGAATATTATAGAGTACCCCACCCCCACTCCCTACCCCACCATGCTCCCCTGCCCATAGCACATATTTAAAATCAAGACCCCTGAATCCCTTCAATAAAATCGATTTCATGAGTCATACTCTCTATCAACTGCAGTTTAGTGACTTGAGAGAGAAACAATCACCAGCTATGAGCCAACTTCACTGAGAAGCCCTCATGCTGGTGACCAGCAGTCCTCCACCATGGCCTGGTGCCTGGGGTGGGGGACTGCCCACAGGAGAGATCTGCGCATGCACAGATCTTGTGGAGCCAGCAAGTGATCTTTGTGTTGTGTGGTCAGCGGCAGATTTTCCCTCCATATGAGGGCTGACTCCAGCTGACGTTAGCAATGCTTTACTACCCCTGGGTCACTCGGACCACAGACAGGACAATGGGAGGAAACAGAGATGAGTGCAAGGCTGAAGCTGTCAGTCACAGGCGGGCCCCAGAGGCTGGGAAAAGTTCGTTTCTTGTCCTGGGCTGAGGTGCGCCTCAGGTCTGTCTCCCTTTGCAAGAAATGAGAGACTCTATCTGCACCAGAGGCTGGAGAGAGGCGGAATGTTGGCTTGACAAGGGCTCTTCCTCAGCTCTCTAGGCCCTGACAGACACAAAACCGCCTCTCCAGGCTCCCTGCCCATCTGGAGTGGGGAAGCATCCTGTTCCATTGGCAACATATCAGCTGGCTGCAATTCCAGGATAATGGACACAATGAATGACCTCCTGTCCCTATCTGGAGAAAAATCACTCCCAGGACCCAAAGCCCACCACACTCCGCGGAGAAAGCACCCTCCTGGTGGGTAAGAGGCTCAGTTTTCCCGGTTCCTGAGTGTCCTGAGGACACTTGTCCTGAGTGTGCCTTGCCTCCACCACACATGTATCATCCACATGTTAGCTGCCAATCTGACTCTTCATTAAGCCATGAGGAGGGGAGACAAAATGGGTCACACCTGTGGCCAAAAGGATAGGGAGAAAGAGGGCGACTAGGAGGGACACAGGGACAGTGATCTGGGGCACTTTGATAATGGTGAAGGTGCGGTAACTTTGTACAACCAAACCATACATGTTAACACTCTTGTACACATGTGATGAGACATAATAAAAAGGGGGAGGACTTTGAAAGAACCCTGATGGTTACAATCTGACTTTTAGAGGTGTTCCTTCCCCTCACACTGGAAAGACAATCTGGATTTTCATGCAAGGGAAAGGCTTCCAGATTCCCAAAGTCTTCCGAGTCTTTAGGGTTGAGGCAATAGCAGGTGTGGGGCTTGGATGTTTCAGTGGCTCTTGCCTAAGGACACTCAGACACATCCAATATAGTAGCAGCAGCAGCAGCAGTGGTATGGAGCTCGAGCTGTTCCACACACCTGCCCTCCCCCTGAAATCTCAACCAATTCAGATGTTCGTACCTATGAATGTCACTGTTACCATTGGGAGGAGCAGAGCAAATCTGGTTGCAGGAGGAAGTTGTCTAGTTTATGTCTTGAACATCACTAATTGACAGCACCCATCATCTGGCAGCTACAGATGCTACTCAGCACCATTCTGGAAAACAAATTATAAGGCATATGGCCTGAATATCAATGGAATGTGTCTAGCCCTGAAATCACTGTCACTGTCCTCCCATTGTTCATTGATTTGCTTGAGCGGGCCCAGTAACGTCTCTATTGTGACAATTGTTACTGTGTTTGGCATATCGAATACATCACAGGGAGCTTGCCAGGCTTTTCCATGCGGGCGAGATACTCTCGGTAGCTTGCCAGGCTCTCCGAGAGAGGCGGAGGAATCAAACTCAGGTTGGCCATGTTGACTGTGTGCAAGGCAAACACCCTACCCGCTGTGCTATCACTTCAGCCCAGCCCTGAAATAAGGGTGAGGATTCATTGACTCCTTCCAACTTGAAGGATTCCTTCCTTCCTTCCTTCCTTCCTTCCTTCCTTCCTTCCTTCCCTCCCTCCTTCCCTCCCTCCTTCCTTGCCTCCTTCCCTTTTCTTTTTTGGATCAAACCTGGAGATGCTCAGGGATTACTTCTGGCTCTGCACTCAGGAATCACTACTGATAGTGCTCAGGGGACCATATGGGATGCTGAGGATCGAACCAGGGTTGGCCACATGCAAGGCAAATGCCCTACTCGCTGAACTATCACTCCAACCCTCTTTCTTTTCTCACTCTTTCTTTCTCTCTCTTTCTCTTTCTTTCTTTCTTTCTTTCTTTCTTTCTTTCTTTCTTTCTTTCTTTCTTTTTCCCTCCCTCCCTTCTTCCTTCCCTCCCTTCCTCCCTCCCTTCCTTCCTTTCTTCCTTCCTCCCTTCATCCTTCCTTTCCCACACCTGGCTGTGCTCAGGGCTTACTCCTGGTTCTGCTCTAGGGAACCACTTCTGGCATGAGCATAGATAACACGAGTCCTGAAAAGCCTAAATGATCTCCTTTTCCCTAAATTTCAGAGGAAGAGGGGTAGCCAAAGCAAATGACTTGTGACTCAAGTAAAAGTAAGAACTGATTTGGTACAAAACAAGGCAGAAAAAGAGAAGCATGTTTTCCTACTCCATAATACATCTCAGCTTTATCGGTTATGGGTGATCTATGTAGGATCAAGTAGATCTTACTTTTAAAATAAAAGTACATCACATCATTACTATTATCAGATTGTGCCCCAATATTTATCAATATTTTAACACAAGGACATTCCTATATCACAAAGAACCCAGTCTTGAACTTAGTAAAACATTCTGTGACTAAAATACTAGTAGAGGAAATGACTTTTTGAAAACAAGAAAATGCAAAGACTTTTGTAATGACTTAGATGGCAAAAATATATCACGAATGCAAAGCATTTCCCATGTGGTTTAGTGAGGTCGTATACCCAAGGTATTTAGACAAAGCATCTGTTAGAATGAAAGGTCTAAGGCGAAGGCACCTCTCTGAGGGCCCAGACATTTCACAGGAGGGTAAGAATCATCTGGGGAGGAAGTGGACCTTGCTCCAACTCCTGGGACAAGATGTGAGCTTCCACAGGCTCCAGGGGCCAATTTCAGTCATGCAGGTGGTGATGCTCACCTAGGTGATGGGAACACTATTTCATAGCTGGGTGGGTTTGAGCTCTCATTGTCACTCTCTGAACAGTACATGACAGTGTGTCACATCTTCCTCTTCAATGCTTGGGGAAACATATGTGGTGTCAGGGACTGAATCAGAGTCAGCTGCATGCAAGGCAAGTGAGTGCTTAAGCCACTGTACTATCTTCTGCCTTCCCTACTTGTTTCCGATTTTTTGTTTTCTACAGATGAGTGGAGTCACTGTGTTTGTCTTTCTGCATCACACGTATTTCACTCAGCACCTTCTAGGTCCATGCGACTGTTGTAAATGGCAGAATTTCTCTTAATTTTTTTTAAATTTTTACTAGTGAAACACCATGAGGTACAGTTGTAGACTTACAAGCTTTTGTGCTTGGGTTTCAGTTATACAATGATTGAGTACCCATTCCTCCTCTGGTGCCCATTTTCTACCTCCAGTGCTCCCCAAATCCCTCCCACCTCCCCACTCCCTCCCCCTCCCACCCCACCCCTGTGGCAGGGAATTCCCTTTTGTTCTCTCTCTCCTTTTGGGTGCTGTGGTTTGCAAAAGAGGCATTGAGTGGCTATTATGTTCAGTCTATAGTCTATTTTCAGCATGCATCTCTCATCTTAAATTTTTTTAAGCTAAACTGTATTCCCTGGTATGGTATTCCATATCATGTCTATTTTGTTCTTTTCATTGTGGGTAGTGTGAAAAATCAACTTAGGACCTCATACACGTGAGGCCAGTGTGGTCTCACTAAGCCACAGCCTGGTTCTGACCATATCACATCTTTATCCAGTTGTCTGCAGATTGGCACTTGGCTTTTTCACGGCTCATAGGACTAATTGAGGAGATGCAGATATCTGCTGGACAGGTTCTAATCTAGGATGTCAATGACAGCTCTGAGTTTTGCCACTACCATTTCTCTCCTGTGTTGTTCCAGTCACTTGCGAGCTCTGGGCTAGTATCATGTTTAAGGAAGATTATGTCTCTCCTGGGCTCCATTAAGCAGGGGCTCCCCCTTTCACATAGAATAAAATCCTGGGATGCCCTTCCCAATGTGCCCTTTTACAACTTTCTGTGCTCTGCCCTGGCTCCTGCTACACCCTGGGCTCCACGTTCAGCCAGTCCAGCCATATGTCCCTTGCCAGCAGTGAGCTCTCCAGACCCTTTCCTTCTTCTCCCAAACCTTCATGGCTCATACTCCTAAGTCCTTGTTCAAATGTTCTCTGGTGATTCTATTCAATCCTACAGAATGTTCCCCACTCAACTGCTCCCTCTCTCATCTCTTATTTTCCTTTGATTTCTATGTTTTCCAAGACAATGGTGACTCTCTAACACACAAAACCGTTTACTCATTATTATTTTGCTTGGGGGCTACACTGAGCAGTGCTCTTAATGCAGTCTTGAAGGATACCCCCAGGGGTTCTTGGGGGACCATGTTGTGCTGAGGACCAAGCTCTGAGCTCCAACATGCAACACTTGCACATGAGCCCATTGGCCTCTCTCCTTAGTCTTGCTCCTTCTAGGGGCCAGAAATGTTTGGCTCTGTGGTGCAGACCTGACTTTGGTGCATGGGCCCAGTGCTTTATGGGCCTGGGGTGCTCAAGGACCACCAGGGTCACCCAGGTGGTGCTCTAGGAATGGTGTTGAGGATCAAACTCAGTTTGGGACATGTTAGGCAGGTGCTCTATCAGTTCTGTACCCCCTGAGCTATCTCCCCAATCTTATTTCATTTACTGCCTGTCTTTCCTCAGTCAGTTCTCTGATGCCAGTTCACAGGTCAGGCATCTTTTGTTTTATTGATAGTGTGTTCCAATCCCCTGGATCAGTGCCTGACACATGGCAGGTGTTCAAGAAGTATTTCTTCCGCTAGTGAATGAAACACACACACAGATGACTCCCCTCTTACCACGGCACACACAGGCCATTTGTTCTCAGCAGCTGCAGTGATGGTTACCTTTCTGAGAACTGGAATCACTGCTAGCTTTGCATTTTGCAATCAGTGGTTGCACAGTTCTGTCATCAAGACGTTTGCTGAGGTGGGTGCTAGGCTGAGGTTGTAGAAAGGAAGGCAGTAATGCAAACATGTTCCCCAGATGGTGTTAAATCTCAGATAAACATGCAAAGGATGCAGATAACCAAGCAACAAATTTAGTTTTTTATATATTTTTATATATTTAAGTATAAAAATGTAAATTATATGTGTGTATATAATTTATATACGTATATATAAATTCACTTTATATGTATATATGGCTTTAAAATGACTTTATATGTATATATAAATTGGCTGTGGTACACTTTATCTTCTGTACACCATTTCTAACAAATAGCATTTATGCCCTAGTTTTTGTTTTGCTATACCCTGAATCTTTTTTCTCACCATTGCCTAAGTTCCAATACAATGAAATGAATGACTCTTGTGGAGATTTTAAAAAGCACAAGATAAGGGCCTCTGGCACATCTTTCACCTTTTTAGCACTGCACTTACATTGCCTTCATCACATCTCCTACAAGGAAGTGGTGGAATCTGGCGGCTAAAGTGGGCATAGAGCCTAGATTCACAGACTGTCTGATCACTTGTAAATTAACTGACAACTACCTCTCTTAAGGGCTCACTTGCTGAGTGCCCACAGGTCATCACGGCTGGGAAATCAGCCACCCCTGGAACAGATTGCCTGCATGTGGAAATCCCCCATCAAACCCAGACTCCAGCCCTGGCCACCATTTTTGCCTGACCTAATTTCCCTTCATGACGCTCTTTTCTAATTTCTTCATCAGACCAGACCCTTAGCTGGAGCTCTCTCAGCCTTACTCAGGCTTGCATTTTGCTCCCATTCTGATTCAACACTACAGTTCTCTTCCCAGTTAATTTTCAGAGTCCTTCTAGGTCAAACCCAAATTCTGCTTGGCTCTGCCACCTCTAGCCTAGTTTCTCCCTCTCTCTACATCTCTCTTTCACCATAGTCTCTGGAGCTTATCTTATGCCACATGCCTGCATGGTGTTGATTGGAGGCCAGCACACACTCTCCTGCCTCTCCTAACCTTCTGAGAAAGGACGTCAAGTCCCACAATGGTCAACTGTGCTGGGCTTTTATCTCCTTTTGTGTTTCCCCAGGTGCAGCCTGATCTTGGAAAACAGTACCACTTAGCCCATTCAACAAATATTTATGGGAAAAAGCTAAGTGCTTGGTATAGATGCAGGCATATAGCTTCCCTTTCCCACAAGAGCCCAGGTCTTCTGAAGATGCTGCTAACGTACCCCCTACATTGTCAGGTTGTCTCTGTACAAAATCCATTACAACTAATCCACAGGGGCAATGCAGAGTTGAAGGCGCCTCTCTGGATGTCTCCTCCATTGATTCTTTGAGTAGTTCCTTGAACATCCTCAGCATTTCATCTCGGAATTCTTTATCGAAAAGATCGTATTTGTGGGTAACCCCTGTTGAGGGTTCGGGACTCTTTTCTTTGTCCTCTCCTTGTATTGGAGATTTGCGCTGTTTCTTCATGCTGTTGAAGAGGTAAAACCTTGAAGTTCACTAGCACTGTTCCCTCTTACTGCGGGAAAGGATTCTGAATAAGGTCGGTTGATGGTGGTCACCCTTCTTCCCTTCTAGAATCTGTCCTTCCTCTCAGACATTAATCTGTGGCTTATGATGGGCATCTAGTAAAGCACTGGATAAGGGCTTTACTCTTTTATATTGGGCTTGTACAGCTTCTTGCGTCCTGGGCCTTTTGTTGGAATTGGAGTAGGCCGGTGGATTATTGTCGTATTATGTTTGAGGCGACCAGGACTTTTTCCACAGAATTAGATGATAAAGGTTGGGATGTGACTCGACAAGGTTGGAAGTGGGAACTATAACTGCGGCCTCAGAGAAGGCCTCGCCCACTTTTGAGGAGGCCATGCCCCCAGCCGGTCCTGATGCTAGTCCACAGACCTGGGCCCAAGGGCCTATGCAGAGGAAAGGCAGGGACTGGTGGGCGCACATGGCAGAGTTCGGGAGAGTGCTCTCAGGGCTCTCAGGGAGCTGTCCGGGTGGCAGGCCGATGGGGAGTGTGGGCTGGGCTGGATGGGACCGAAGGCGCCTCTCTGGGGCTTGGATTCTGATACCTCCTGAGCTCTGGTCTTGGAATGGTTCCTTAACCTCTTGGAGATTCTGCTTCTTCATCTGTAAGAAGGAGGATAGATTGCACTTTGCAGTTACTATTTTTCTTAATTTTTCTGTTGTGTTTGGGCCTCGGCTCTGCTGGGTGTGTGTGGGGTAGAGGAGTGTTAGGTAGTGATGGCATTTCCGGTTCTGTAGGCTTTGGGGTTTCAGAGCGAAACAGCTGGCTCATGAGTGGATGTTGAGGGTTCTCTTCCCCACCTCCCTTCCTCAGGAAGTGTTAGATCTAATGCATTGGCCCTTGTTTTCAATAGTGGACACTCCTGGTCATGCTGAGAGGCCACCAGGGCTGCACCTGGAGGTGCTGGTGGTGGGGGTGGGGTGGGGGTGTATCCTGTGGGGTTGGGAATTGAAACCAGAGTCACACATAAGGAGAGCGTGAGTTCTATCCCTTCCTGGCCCTGGAACGTGGCACTTGGTCTGTGGTGATTTTGTCTGAGGTGACACTTGCAGACATTTTTGACCATCACCACTGAGCTGAGGGAGTTACTGCCCTCTACTGGGTGGGGGTCAGCGCTGCAGTTGAATATTCCACCCCTTTAGCACAATTTCCGCAAACGGAATGGTCGGCCCAAAAGTTGGCAGTGCTGAGGCTTAGAACCTCTGTGGAGTCCTGGACTGTGTATAAGGGTCACGATTTGGGGCCCTTTTGCTGCATTCTCCGACGTGCACAGCTTCCTCGGAGCTCCGTGGGCCAGACCTGCTGTCTTTCCGAGCTCTCTAGCTTAGTTATCAGGACCTGGCTGACCGCTCTGAATTTCAGTGGTGACCCTGAAGTGAGTTCTCCGGTGGGGCCATTCCACCCCTTTAGCAGCTCCGTTCATTGACCCCTCTCACCGCACAGCAACAGAGGGATTCACTGGAAGTCTGGCTCCTGCAGCTCTGCACTCAGCCATTTCCTGTCAGCAGTGTCCACGCACTAGGGCACCAAGAGCCCTAGTGATGGGGAGGCCACCCGGCGCCCCCCAGAAGGAGCAGAGTTCTAGAACTCTTGGCCTTACAATGCCCACAGTGTATCAAAAGCCCAGCTCGCAGCCCCAGCAAGGATTTCTGCGCAGGGTAGGGGGGAAACCCTTGGGTTCTGCTGCCCCTGCTTCTCCATCCCCCGTCCTGGGAACTGGAAGGCTTTCTTAGACGCCCCCAGACGTAACTCTGGACATAGTCACCAGCCCCCACCCCAGCTGGCGCTGCCTCCTCCTCTTTCCTGGAGCTGAGGAATGTGTGCAGGGAAGGAGCCTGTGGGAAAAACACACAGCTCATATTGTCCAAATACCATTTTCATGACCATATGTGGCCTGAGCTCTTTGAGACATGCTTAGCACGGCCTAGCGTCCCCGGCAGGTCACAACCGCTGCAGGAGACGTGGGTTCGCAGCCTGTTTATGCGGAAGGGGCTGTTGGGAGTCACTAGTCTAGACCAGCAGGCGCCCCCCTTCCCCCAACCCCGTGATGCTGCCCCTGCGGGAAGAGGGCGGGGGAAGGACAGCCCCATCCTGGGATGCGGCAGCCGCACACCTGTGCTCTGTTTGCCCGGTTTATCTCATTTTCTATGGGAAAAACAGCAGCTTCTCACTCTTCATACAGATTATTGGCAGCAGTCACCTCATGGCGGGGCCTGGGGCCTGAGACTTTGGCCATATGGTTTATTTCACAACAATGTTGTACTTTGCTTGGGACTCTCTATCCGTGGGACCCTTGTTCCAAGAAATCAATTGTCCTCGTCTTCCTGTGGACTCCTGAAATGTTAAAACAAGGAACTATCTATCTCCATTGAAAGGGTGATTATACAGATACATATGCATATTTCTTAAGGAAGCGCTGTTTCGTTGCATTATAATTTCTGATTTGGAAAATTTATTTTTCGTCATGCAAATGGCAAAATGAAGTTAAATGGTTCTGAGTGTAAAGGAAAAGCAACGGAGTTTTTCTTCCATAAATCATTTTTTAAAAAGGAGAAAAAAGGCCTCGGGACTCTGCATTCTTCTAATGATTTTTGTAATTTAAAACTTCTGCTTCTGTCACTTCATCTTTATGAAGATGGTTTAAAAATGGATAGCGGCATTCATTTGATGATAAATTTTCATTTCATGAATATCAGAAATACAAACTTGCAAACTTGTGTTCATGTTTACATGTCAACAAACTTAAGTGTCTGCAGATGTTCTGTGATCAATAAGACATAATTTATATACATTATCCTGAAGTGTCCTTGGCTGAAAATGTTTGCTGACAATATACAAATTATGGCTGAATAAGAATGATGATAATCAACAAGAAGGGGATCATCAATATGGCAAGAGTGCTAAATTTAATTTCAGCAGGAAAAGTAAGCAATGGATTTGAATTAAGTTGGTAACCCTCCCCAAGTATGATTTTAAGTAGAAGGGTGGGTCCAGTGGAAGTTTAATGTTGCTAACGTTCACCTTTGTGATGCTAGGAACATACTAATAATATTGTCATGCTAATAATACTGTCTTATTTTACATGAAAATTGTTTCGGTGTAAATTTAGATCCAATGGAATGTCTGAGATATCTCATTTGCAATTGCAGTTAGCAAATAAAATATATGGATTTTTCTTCTGATGCCTGATAATCCCCAGCAAGAACAGGGGCAAATGCAATGTATTAAACATCTTGATTTGGGATTGCCTTACACTTTGGGTCAGTGTGGCTTGGCTTGGATTGGCATTAGAATTACCTGAAGAACTTTATTTATTTTTAAAAGCTTAGTCTGTGTTTTTGCTATGAAAATATTATTTTTATCTTTCTCTTTGATTACATGGTGTTTTACTTTAATTATTATTACTATTATTACTATTCTTATTTTACTGAATCACCATGAGATACAGTTACAAAATTGTTCATGACTGACTGGGTTTCCGTTATACAATGTTCTAACACCCATCCCTTCACTACCTGAAAGAACTTCACTGTATCACTGCCATCTGATTTCCTCGAGCAGGCACCAGTAACGTCTTCATTCGTCCTAGCCCTGAGGTTTTAACAAGTGCCACATTGGAAGCTCTTTCAGGGTAAGGGGAATGAGATCCATTATTGTTACTGGGTTTTGGCATATCAAGTATGCCATGGGGAGCTTGCCAGACTCAGCCATGCACCACCAAACCCAAAAGACCAAAATTCTGTCAGACCTGTTGAATCAATCCCAATCTCTTTGATTGTGGCCCTGGGCATTAATATTAAAAACAACAACAACAACAAAATGTTAGCTATTTTAAAGGGGCTTCTAATTTTATGCCTAAAACAGCTAAAGGAAATCTTAAGATTCCCTTTAGCTGTTTTAGGCATAAAATTAGTCAGGAGTGCAGCTCTTTGCTGGTGTATAAGTTGTAAATTCAGAGGGTTGAATCAATTTGAAAAAATATTTGCTTTAGTTTCCTTAGCCCTGAAATGGAGGAAACAATCTTGCCTCATAAATTTGTTTTAAGGATTGAATGCTTGAATACGCATAAAGAAGTCGAGATGAATATAAGAAGCGTCTTGACACCCAAGTACAGTAGATACAAGAGCCAGGAAGATTGCTCCATAGTTGGAAGCCTGCCTCATGAGCGGAGGGGCGAAGGTAGCTGGAATAGTGAAGGGATCACTAAGAAAATGATGGTTGGAGGAATCGGTTGGGATGGGAGATGTGTGCTTAAAGTAGATAATGGACCAAACATGATAACTTCTCAGTATCTGTATTGCAAACCATGATGCCCAAAAGTAGAGAGAGAGTCACTCACTGTCACTGTCCTCCCGTTGTTCATTGATTTGTTTGAGTGGACCCAGTAAAGTCTCCATTGTGAGACTTGTTGTTACTGTGTTTGGCATATCGAATATGTCACAGGTAGCTTGACAGGCTTTGCCGTAAGGGCGAGATACTCTCGGTAGCTTGCTGGGCTCTTGAAGAGGGGCGGAGGAATCGAACTCGGGTCGGCCATGTTGGCCACTTGCAAGGCAAACACCCTACCTGCTGTGCTATCGCTCCAGCCCTGAGAGAGAGTATGGGGAATATTGTCTTCCATGGAGGCAGTGGGAGGGTGGGAAAGGGTGGGGGGTACACGAGGAATGTTGGAGGTGGGAAGTGCACTGGTGGAGGGATGGGTGTTTGATCATTGTGTGATTGTAACTCAAACATGGAAGCTTGTAACTATCTCACTGTGCACTGTAGCACTGTCCTCCTGTTGTTCATCAAGTTGCTCATTAACGTCTCATTTGTGAGACTTGTTATTACTGTGTTTGGCATATCAAATATGTCATGGGGAGCTTTCCAGGCTTTGCTGTGTGAGCAAGATACTCTCTGTAGCTTGCCGGGCTCTCCGAGAGGGGCGGAGGAATCGAACCCAGCTAGGCCGGGCCAGCTTCATGCAAGGCAAATGCCCTAGCACTGTGCTATCGCTCCGGCCCATCTCACCATGATTCAATAAAAAATTAATTGATTAATTAATTAACGAAAAGAAGAAGAATCTTGGATATTTGCTCATATTTTAGTGGCTACAGTGGGGTTCATCACACCTTGGCTGGGAGGAGAAGCAGCTGGAATTGGGGAGAGCAGAATGAGGAGGGGGAGGGTGCCAGAAGCAGTGAGACTCACACCCAGCACATGCATGGGTGAATTTAGTCACAAGGGTGGAGAGAGGCAAGAGGTAAGTCTGGGAGGGTGGTTGGGACCAGGTGGAAGAGGTGTGAAGGTGAATTCACCAAAAGTGTAGGCTTTTGTAGGCAGCAGGGAACCACCGAAGTTCTGTGTTGGAGCTATCAAAGCTGGCCGGTGTTTATTGTTCTACAGAGGCAGGTGTGACCCTCAAATCATAATAGCAGCACCCCCCTAGACCAGAAGCTTTGATCTGACCGTTACTGCTGTTTGCTTTTTGGGGAGTACTTTGGATATTTACAAAGTGCCCCATAATCAATTTCATTAGGTTAGAGATAAGAGTAATTAGATTTGCAGGGGAAAGAGAGAATGGAACTTGGCTTTGAAACACGCCAACACTAGAGGAAGCAGGCTTGTTATGACTGGTGGTTCTCTCTGCACATCTATGTGGCATGAGGTCCTCTGTATTATTTTTTTGTGTGTGTGAAATGCTGTACTAAGAGTTTCCCCCAAGGGACAGACCTGCCTCTGCCTTTGTGAAGATATCAACCTTATCCAGGATGGGTGGTAATGTTGCTTTAATACAATCTGGAGCTTTTGAAATATAAATATTTTCTATTTTACTTATGGAAGTACTGGAACTAGAAAGTAGTGAGGTGATTGAAGGAGGTCATCTTCTCCCCTCTTTTGGGCAGAATTGACAAAAGATGAAGTATGTTTGAATTCCTTTGGTATTTAATGAAAACCACACAAAAATTAGTAATGTGGAGAGATAGCTCAGGGGTTAAAACATTTTTCTTGCATGTGACTGACCCAGATTCAATTCCTGGCACTAAATATAGTGTCCCAAGCATCACAAGGAGTGATTCCTGAGCACAGAGCCAGGAGTGACCCCTGAGCACATCATGGGAGTTTAGCCCCCAATACAGTAAGGTATGGTCCATTCTTCCCTCCACAGCCCCCCCCCCCCAAAGCAATAAAAAAATATGCTTCAGAGACTGGGAAGACAACTTGTGAACTGGAAGTCATGCTTCCGGTTGGAGCTCCAGGTACAATTCCTGGCATTGCATGGTTCCTTGCCTACCACTGGGCATGACCCCCAAGCATTGAGTTAAGACTAACCTTCAAATACCACTAGTTGTACTTCCCCCAAACCAAATCCAAATAATAATATTAAGTTCAAAAATCAAAATTTCTAATGAATTTATATTATCTTAACATATAGTACAACAAATCAAGCTACCTGTAAAATAATACCTAACGTGTAAACTATTTCTGGTTCCAATATAGGTAGGGTGAGGTGCTTCGCATTGCATTGCATCCTCATACCCCAGCACTAAACTGCCACCCTGATTGATCAAGAATTATCCAGAGTGAGGCTGAGTGATAGTACAGCGGGTAGGGCATTTGCCTTGCACACAGCCAACCTGGGTTTGATTCCCAGCATCCCATACGGTCCCCTGACACCGCCAGGAGTAATTTCTGAGTGCCAAGCCATGAGTAACCCCTGTGCATCGCCAGATGTGACCCCCCAAAAAGAGAATTACCTAGAGTGACCCTGGACCTCCTGAAGACCATTTAAGAGCCCTCACCCCGCCCCCTGTATTAAACAAAATTAAATTAAAATTAAAAAAAAAAACAAAGTTGAGAAGGCAGAAACTGCGAGAGTCAAGGTGGTACCCGTTGGCTTTCAGGTCTTCCTACAAGAATGTGGCTCTTACACAGATGCAGAAAAGTACAGGAAGCTACTGCCCACGCTCACGGTCATGGTCATGGTCATAGTTGCAGCTGGTCGGAGTTGTCTGTAACACTCCTCGCTGATAACTAGCAAAAGGAAACTCAAAAGTTTGCTGGGAAACTTTACATCTGCTAAAGCTTGAGCTCTAGAATCTGGCACAGACTGTACCCATCACTGTCAGAATTATTTATCAAGACTAAGTGAGAAATGGAGTCTGGGACATGGAAAGAGAAGGCTTCCGGTCCTGGGAAAGCTCCTGGAAAGGGCAGGGTTAATGCTGGTTGCCAAAATGACTTAAAAAAAAAACCTAAAAGAAGTCTGGTATATTATTCCCATTTATGGATGGAAAAACTGAGACCCTGAGAGTCAATTACTTGCCCAGTGCCAGATGGTTTGAGATTCAAAAGTAGATCTCTCCAATTTTAGATATAGTGCTTTGAAGGAATAATTTTGGGAAGAACCTATTCCATTGGTGAGATAGGAACTCATGCTTTTTCTTCCCAGATAAAGAAATTGAGGTCACAACTTAATTTGTTTCCTAGGCTTTAATTCTTATCAGCTCACACACCCTCCTTCTATGTAAGGACCAACAAACTTTCATAGGGGTTATTTGTGGCCATTTACTTGATGGTATGTCTGAATTTGTTATCTTTGACAACTCCTTCCAGAAAATGTCATCTGGAAAGCTCTTGCAATCATGGTTACACTTCCCAGACACAAAGTCTTGGTTGGTTGATATTTCAGGGCATGGGGTGTAAATTTGTGCTACAGCTCCATAGTCCAGGCTTAAAACCAAAGTATAGCATGGACATTGTCTATGAAAATTTTAAAATGCGTTTAATTTTCCTTATTCTGCGAGTTCGTCTCTTTATTGGCTTAAGATGAAATTATAAAGAAAGGGAAAAATTAACATTTACTAATTTTGATCCCCTACAATAAAAGTCTAAGCAGAAAGAATATGTATTCCATATAAGCCATTTATTTATTCATTCAAACATTAATAACTGGGCTCCCTTTTGGAGACCAGTGGGAATGCATTCATTTAGCTTTGTATTGGTAATTCTCTATTTGTTCTCTATTTCCTCCTTCACACCTCTCAGATCCATCCTTCTCCCTGCTCTGCCCTGACTCCTGCATTACTGAACCCTTTGCTGGAGGGTTTTTTTTTATTTTTGGTCAATGGAAAGAAATAGCAGGTAACTAAGAGCAAAGTAAGACTTCTGCCCTCATTTCTGTAAGGAGGCCTGTCCTTAAGTTCTTAAATTGTCATAGTTACACTATCTAGGATGTAGATAAGCTCCTGAAAGTTTGCCAGCATCCCCCCCTTGATCAAACAAAGCTGAGTTTATGGTTCACTACTTGAGGGAAAGAGGCCGCTGGGTGACATCTCAGCAACATCTCAGAGGAAGATTCTTTATGAGGACAAGAGCTTGGGGCTGAGTTCAGGTGGCTCAAGGGAGGTCTCTGAATCCAGATGAATTGGGCACACTCAGGGTTTATATGGTCTCTGAGTCTAGAACTGGGCAGTCTGTAGTGACACAGTTTAGATTTGGTGGATACCCCAAGAGATGAGTTCTGAATAAGTCTTGATGATTAAATAGCCACTTGGTAGTCAAGTTGGCCTGCCCAGTTGACTGACCTGTACCGGGAAGTAGACTTGTTCCACATGAAGAAGTTCCAGACCTGTTGTCCCGAGATGGTTGACCAAGCAATCTATTGTTCTGATAAATGCGTATTGGAAGATCTTACTGGTTGGTGGCTTTTGGGGGCCAGAATTTTCCTAAACAAACAGTAAATTCTTGGTTCAAAGGCCGTAGTCTTAGTGCTAATCATTAAGCGTGGAGTTCCGGTGTCTGACAAACAATGCAATGCCCACTATGGCCACTCTTTGGCCCAAGCAGAACAGCCCCCAACCTACTAGGTCCAGCTGTCTGGAGGTGGTCTTTTATGGGTGGAGGGGAGGTCACACTTGGTGGTGCTCAGGACTATTTCCAGCTCTGTGCTCAGGGGTTGCTCCCACTGGTGCTTGGGTGTCAATGAGGTGACAGGGATTGAACTTCAGTCAGCTGCAGGTAAGGCATGGGCCATAACTATCTCTCTGGCTCTGGGCATGGTTTTTTAACCTCTACTGAAGCTGGGGTTTTCAAGTTTTATTACTGAGTGTTCATTTGTGGACTCAGTTGAGGAGACAGTGGCTACCCAGCAGCATTTAGATGGAAGAAATCACACATGTGAGTCTCGCCCCACAGATCAATACCAAAAGAACGGTATGGCCAGATTGTACTGCACTCATCCATGAGCCTAGAGCACTTACGTAAATGGGCTGGAGAGATGCTAGAGCAGGCAGGGTGATTTCCCTGGCATGCATCCAATCTGGGTTTGATTTCTGGCACCCCCATATGGTTTCCAAGCCCTGCCAGAAATGAGCCCCGTTCAGAGCCAGGTGTGACCTAAAAACAAACAAAAAGTATCCATGTAAAACCAAGGTTACAGGCTCTCCTCTTGTCCAAATAGTCCTCAGAACCAGATAATAGCCAAAGCATCAGATGGAGCATTTTTCTTATTTGCTTTCCAGATTTTCAAGTACCAGCAAAGATGTCAGGGCTCTGTGGGGCTGTAAGGATATCATTATTCGTTTTCTATCACCCCATTTCCTTCAAGGGGCCAGCACTCTAATGGGGCTCCCCTTGTCAGATACTATTTGCCAACCTAGTTGAAGTGAGATATTTTTACTGACTTAACTCAGAAACAGAAGGAGCTATCATCAGCCCAGAAATCAATCTTTGATTTAAAAAATTTTTGTTTTTATCATGTTGGCTTGGAAAATTTAAAGCTAACTGAGGGAATATTCTTTCTTTTTCAACCATGTCACTTGATTCTTTAGTCGTAACAAATAAGAAAATAATTGTTATTATTTTTGGTGTTTGAGCCATACCTGGTAATGCTCAGGGACTACTCCACACTTGTTTGGGGAGGGTCTCCTGTGGTGTTTGGGGGAACTGTGCAGTACCCATGGATCATACCTGCATCACCTGCATGCAGACCATGCTCCAATGCCTTGCGCTATCTCCCTGGCCCAAGCACCCAAGCTTTCCTTCCTTCCTTCCTTCCTTCCTTCCTTCCTTCCTTCCTTCCTTCCTTTCTCTATTTAAAACTTTTTAATTGAATCATTGTGAGATAGACCCTTACTAAACTGTTCATGATTGGATTTCAGTCATACAATATTACAACACTCAGCCTCCACCAGTGTACATTTCCCAGCACTAGTGTCCCCAGGTTCCCTCCCATCACCCCCCATCCACCACCCCTCCCTGCCTTTATGGCAGGAGCTTTTCTTCTCTCTCTCTCTCTCTCTCTCCCCCCCCCCCTCCTTTTGGGATTGTGGTTTGCAATATTGATACTGAAAGGTTATCAAGAATATCTCTTTTAACCTTCAGATCTTGTCCAGCACCAGTGCTTTTATCTGGACCATGTAAGTGGCTCTTTATCTGTTTCAAAGGCAAGTTTTTTTTTTTTTTAATTAGTTAAGCACCATGAGGTACAGTTGTAGATTTACAAATCTTTGTGCTTGGGTTTTGGTCATACAATGATCAAATACCCATCCCTCCACCAGTGCCCATTTTCCACCACCATGGATAATATCCTCCCCACCCCCCCCTCCCACCCTGCCTCTGTGGCAGGGCATTCCCTTTTGTTCTCTCTCTCTCAAAGGCAAGTTTTAATCATCTTTAGTATTAGTCACAAGATTGTGCTTCAGGAGATTAGATCTCATCCCTCCACTTCTCTCTTGATATCCTTGTGATGACTTGAGTCACATATGTTTGGTCATGGTGCTCACACATCTGGTTGTGGTGTTTGCTGGGGGTGGCACTCTTTTTTTTAAAAAAAAAATGAATCACCTTGAGATACAGTTACAAAGCTGTTCATGATTGGGTTTCAGTCATACAATGTCCCAGCACCTATCACTTCACCACTGTACATTTCCCACCATAAATGTTCCCAAGTGTCCCCAGTTCTTCTCCCACCACACCACATTCCCCATGTCTACCTCTATGGCAGGCTCTTTTCTTCTCTCTCTCTCTCTCTCTCCCCACCCCCCTCTCTTTATGCACATTAAGGTTTACAATACAGGTACTGAAAGGTTATTATGTTATTATGTATATCCCTTTACTTCCTTTCAGCACTCAGTCCTTGTCCGGAGTGATCATTTCCAACTTTCATTGTCATAGTGGTTTCTTCTCTCTCCTAACTACCCTCCCCTGGCACTCTTCAGCTGGGGAGCACACACACATTCTGGCCGTAGTGTTTCTTATTGCAGTGCTTGCCCAGGCTGCTGTGGTGTTTGCACCAGCTGCATGTGTTCCAGCAGGGAATCAATGATGGCACTCGACATCACAGAGAGCAGAGCTGCCAGGACCATAGTTGGGTGCAGTGATCCACCTCTTATGTTTGCAGGCTGGTTTTTCAACCACTGACCCTTCTCCTGGTCTCTCTGTTTATCAATTTTTTTTCTTTTATGGGTCACACCTGGCTATGCACAGGGGTTACTCCTGGCTCTGCAGTCAGGAATTACTCCTGGTGGTGCTCGGGGGACCATATGGAATGTTGGGAATCAAACCCAGGTCGGCCGCGCGCAAGGCAAATGCCCTACCCACTGTGCTATTGCTCCAGCCCCTGTGATTATCAGATTACTTCTGTTCTCCAGTTGGATAATGAGGTCTCCCATGGTTAAAAGAATATCTTGGTCATTTGGTGTCTGCAGCTTCTAACAGACAGTGCCCAATGCCTACATGCATAGTGAGGCGATGTTACATGTCTCCTCTCAGTAACCCATGTAATTGGTTGGGGATCAGCACAGCCTGAGTTCTTGGCCTGTGTCCACCATGAAGAAGGAATCTGGCACTTCTCTTGACTTTGCAAAAGAAAACTTTAGGCGCCAATGGAACATGAATGTTTTCTCAAGAGGACAGCCTTTGAGGGTAGTAAGGGTCCTTTGCAGCAGCTCAGCATTCACTCCGTGGGGCTGCTCTCCCCTGCTCAGCACTCCTTCTCTGGCAGCCACTTTTACCCCCAGTCCTGTCCATCAGCTTTCCTGGTGATCCCTAGTCTGAATGCACCAGGTAACAGAGGGTTAAATAGAAGTAGCTATGCCCATTCTGGGGTCTAGCTTTCTTGACCTGATCTTATTGGGACTGTGTTGAGTCTGTCAGTGTTGAGTTTGATGAAACATCCGCCGTTTTAGCATATTTGACCATACTCAGTATGCACAGGTTATAGTTTTCGGTAGATGCCTTTCATCAGGTTGAAGAAACTCTCCTGGATTGCTAGTTTGATGAGTTTTAATCAGGAACAGGTGTTAGTTTTGTTGTTGTTTTGGGGTCACACCCAGAGGTGATCTGGGCTTACTCTTAGCTCTGTGCCCAGGATCACTCCTGGCAGTGCTGGGGGGACCATAAGCAGTGACAGGCATTCGACCCGGATTGGCCAAATGTAAGGCAAGTGCCTTCCTGTTTATATTGTCTCTCTGATCCAGGGTTAGGTTTTTCCAAGTAATTTTTTTTTGATATGTCAAAAACAGTAACAAGTCTCACAATGGAGATGTTACTGGTGCCCACTTGAGCAAATCGATGAACAACAGGAGGAGAGTGCTACAGCGCTACTGAGATTAACATATAGTTTTTGTTATTTAATTTGTTGACATTGCAAATTACGTTGACTCAATTTTTAATATTTGGGGGAGTGAGGGGGAGAAATTCTCTGGGCAGTGCTCTGGGAGCCTGGGGGACACTCATGGCGATAGCTGTTCAACCAGGCCTGTGGTTCAATGTGAGGTCTGTGGATGAGGTGTTGCTCAGGCCTCCCAGGGTCAGGGACTACCAAGAACACCTGAGCCATGCTCAGGGGACTACCAAGGTCATAACTTTTGGTGTTTGGGGGGCCAAGTGGTGTCAGGGATCAAACAAGGGTCAGATACATGGCAAAGCAAATTCTATAAGCCCTAAACCATCTCCCTCACCCTCAATTTTCAATCTTTAACCAATTATACTTTCCCAGAATAAACCTTTATTAATCTTGATGAGTTAACCTTTTAATGTGTTAATCACTTCACTTAATCACTTAACTTCCCGTTAGTCGTCGATTTGCTCGAGCAGGCGCCAGTAACGTCTCCATTTGTCTCTGTCGCGTGCTAGTGTAGCCCAATGGCATCTGTTCGCTCCGGGAACATGAAGGGCCTCAAACCGATCGTTCATGATCTTGACGAAGAAGTCTGACCATCTGGTAGGTGGGCGGCCACGCGGTCTTTTGACATCCCGTGGAATCCAGTCGGTAACAGCTCTAGTCCAGCGGTCGTCCTTAAATCTCATTACGTGACCAGCCCATCTGATTTTCGACACCTTGGCAAATGAGACAGCGTCCCTGATTCTTGATTGTCGACGGATGTCAGAACTCCGGATTCTTTCTCTCATTTGAGTGAAACGTGATATTCCAAGCATAGCTCTTTCTATTCTTCTTTGGGAGACCTGAATGGCGTTCTCATCTTGTTTGCGTAGGGCCCAGGTCTCTGAGGCATATGTTAATGCAGGAAGAACAGTGGAATCAAAGAGATGTGCCCAGAGCCAGAGGTTCTTCGTCCTCTTAGCTATTTTAATGTTGTGTTAGATTTATTAAAATTTTGTTCACAAGTTTTACCTCTAACATCATAAAGAATTTTGATCTGTAGTCTCCTTCCTTCCTCCTTCCCTCCCTTTCTTCCTTCGTTCCCTCTCTTTCTTTCTCTTTCTCTCTTTCTCTTCTTTCTTTCTTTCTTTCTTTCTCCAGTGAAAGCAATTTGGGCCTGGAATATGTACTGTAACAAATTTTCTCTTTCATCTGAACCACCAAATTTATAGACAAGAACTTGCTCATAGTACTCCCTTATTGTATTTTTAATGTGTGTAGAATATAGTGTGTCCTATTTTTTAAATTTTGGTATTGCTCATTTGTGTCTTTTGTTCTTGATTAATCTGGCTATTGATTTGTCAGTTATATTGATCTTCTGAAATAATCTTTTAACTTAATTGATTTTCTCTATTTTCCTGTTTCCTATCGTGCAAACAGGAGTTTTTTTTAGGAGCAGAGTTAAGAGTTGATTGATCTTGTCTGATCTTGGTTTTGATAAGTTCTTTTTTGCTTAAATGTGTGCTTAAACCATACCGGATTTTCAATAATTGCTGGACATCTTCTCTTCATTTTGATTTTCATCTTAATATTTTAGGAATTAACCTACTATACAAAATACACTCCTCCTGTCATTCTCTAATTAGTATTTTAGTTGCAGAGACTCATGCATTTATCAGCATATTTCAAGCTTCACCTTGGACTCACCTCAATGAAGCCACGTCCTTTGATTTTTCTGTCTTTAGGATGAGGAAACAGATTTGATTTTCTCATGCTTTTCAAAGTATGGTTTGTGATTCATTAGTGGCCTGTAAAATCAATAAGGTGGATCACAATTTTTAAAAAATAGAATATTATTTTACACAGCTAAAACTCAGTGTTATTTTGTGAAATTCTGATTACGGTAGGTGAGGAGGGAGATTCAAAGAACACTGCATTATTAGGTCAAGATTCAGGACTTAATTTGACTCTCTGATTACCATAATGAAAGTGTTTGCCACTCTTATTGTCTGGCACACATTTCTACATGGTTCTTAACAATGTTCTACATATTAAGAAAAAATAAGTAGTTCTGAGATTTGGAAGGTTCAGATTTTAGTGCTTTATCAGGCTCTCCGGACTAGGTTTCTACCACAGAGCTTCTATTTTAAAATATGCAGTGTGATTAAACCACAAGAAATCTTTACAAACACCACCACTTTCATCTTTCACATTTTCTGAATTTTAAGTACATTTGCTTTCTCATAAATTCTGTTCTTCACGTCTATGTGCTTTTCCTTATTGTTTATTTTTATTTATTTATTAATTATTATTTTCAGCTTTTTGGTCATATCCAGTGATGCTCAGGGTTCCTTGCTCTGCACTTAGAAATTACTCCTGGCAGGGCTTTTGGGACCATATGGGATATTGGGGATTGAACCTGGGTTGACTGCACGTAAGGCAAATACCCTACCCATTGTACTAAGTGTGCTAATATAGAAATATACTGATCTGAAAACTAATTAGTTTTACCACTGGAAGCTTGTGCACAGACCCTCTCTGACGAAAAGTGGGTTTTTATCTTGATCAGGCATTATGCTAGTTTTTTTTTACTTTAAAGCTGAGGAATAAGCTGAGATAGAGGCAGTGTTGATCTGGGGGTCTCTCATGTGCCAACCATGGTCAGGAGACCCGAATCTGGAGAGAGAAGTCCCTAGCCCCTTCAGAGCATCAGAGCCAGAAATGCCGTGAAGTCGCCTCTTCAAACCAGACACCGGTCTCACAGAAGAAGAAATGGGCTCAGATAGTGCAGCTCCCTACTTCTCTTCAGCAGGAAACACAACCTAGATGTTTCGACTACACAGTCTGCGCTAACTGTAGGAGTTTCAGGAGATGAAGAGCCTAGAAACGAAGAAAAGACCAGGAGACGCAAAGGAAGTAGTCCATTAGTCAGATCCTGAACTTTCCCAGTGGGGCCGTTTTCATTGTCAACCTGGGAGAGGAGATGGGTGACACAGAGATCTGCCAACCCAGAATGTAGAGGCAATAGACAAGAGGTTGCTGCCAGCGAATTCAGTGTCACATGAAATGCTATGGGAGTACATGCTCCCCCTCTACCCACAGGACTAGGGGAGATATGGGCACCCCCAAGACTCTAGGGAATTTTACTGTTGGAGGAAGTAAAAGTAAATCCTTTTGCTAGGTGATTCTGACACAGACCAAAGGATATTGGGGGCTGGAAGTAAATTTCTGGCATCATTTAGGTTTGCCAGATAAAATACAGGATATCCTATCAGGTCTGAATGTTAGATAAACCAGGTTTTAGCACTAGTGTGTATGGTGCAATATTAGTATAAAATAGCCTATATTATATATAATAAAAATTTAAAACTCTGTGGCTTATCTGAAAATTTAAGTGAGTATCTTGTGTTTAAGTTTCCTACATTTTTATTATCATGTCAAAGTAGCCCAAAATATAATCCCTATGGTGAACTATAGGTACAAACGTGGGTTATTTAGAGCTAGACAGCTTTCCCTCTCTCCCTCCCCCCACATCCATTCTTGGAACAAAACCACAAGCCATAGCTGGAGTTTCACCTTCCAGTTAAATAAACAGGTTGAAGTTCTACAAAGAACTCCATAACTAACAGGGGCTGAAGGTTGAATGTTCAGACTGTCATACATCTCTGTAAATTTACAGAGGAGTGCGAGTTCACAAACCGGTTACAGGGCCTGCAGATGGAGAAAAATGGTTCTCAGTGTGGAAAGGCCAGAAAATGATCAAAGGTTTGCAGGACAAACACTTCCTGCCTCCAGCAAGGAGGCCAGTTCCAGACAGAGCGCTGGCTCATACTTCAGCACACGCAGCGCAGTCGATGCAAAAGCATGTGTAGGAAAAGCGAGTGCTTGGTTCTAAAATATTTTCGTGCTCTATTTAATTAGTTCTAATTATTTTCAGGCAATCTGGTATGAGAAAAATCTCAATGTGGAAAGTGAGCGCATGAATTGCGGGTCCTATAAGAAATCTACCAGAATGTTTCTTGAAGCATTTTGTGACTTTAGAAAAATAAAATAAATAAATAAATAAATAGGAGACAGAGAGAGCGGGGAGAACAGTGTAAGGCACTTACTTTGCACAAAGCTGACCAGGAGCCAATGCTCAGCTTCATATAGGATCCCCCAAGGAGCAATTATCCCTGAGTACAGAGACAGAATAAGCTGTGAGTACCACCAGGTGTGGCAAAAAAAATAAATAAATAAACACCCAAAACCCAATAAATGAAAGACAAAATAAAGATGAACCATCTTAAAGGGACATGGTTGAATGAATCGCTATCTATTCAGCCTGTGGTAGATTTGACATCTATGGCAGTTAGCCAATGAAACAAGATAGAACTGTGAATACTGACCTGGATGGCTTACTTTCCTTTACAGCTACATTTGAAAATGAAAGGAAGATAGTGCGCATACTATAATCTATTTTACTAAAAATGAATGAAAAGGAGAATTGCTTGGTGTGGTTTATAGGAAATAGAATAAATATTATCATCTTTATATTTCCCTAATTCCCAATGAATAGGTTTCCATCTCTTAAGTGATTGTGGGAAAGGAGAGGTTTTTTGCTTCTAACTTATAGATCACTGAATTTTCAGGTACCTGCATATTGACTAGATCACATAATGGGGATGTCAATATAAAAGCTAAACATCATTGTGAAGAAACAAGACAAAGATGTATGGATTGTTTCCAGGTTCTTGGATCAGTCCAAGGAGCCATCACTGTTGATTGGCTGTTCTGTTATAAATACATATACATATAAAATACATATCAAAAGAAGACACCTCCAAGGATTTGTTTAGCTACAATCTTTTTTTTTTTTGCATTAATTTAAGGTACTTTTCAGTTGCATGAGATTTGTTAAGACTGTAAAGACCTGGGGCTTCCTTCAGAGCAAGTGCTTGTAGTACTAGGAATAAGCGCAGTGCAGCCTTTTAGCATAAAACAGACCACCTAAGGCTTCACTTTCTTTCAATGTGCGAAGGGACATGACCCATCCTCTCCCGTTCACAAAAATGTGTCCTATCTTTGGTGACTCCTCTCCTCCAGAGGCCGCACTACAACCTTACAGCTGGATCACTTCTCAGCAGACCCAGATGATCTGTAGATGTTTGGAAATCAAGGAAGAACATATTCTTTGGACAGGAATTTGGAGGAAATTTGAAATACATGCAACATTTTTAATGCGCTCTATACATCTGAAACCATTTTATGGTCACAAGAGAGTAATACTGGAATGTACATAATTTGGTTTCCTTATAAACTTTGGTATTTTTGAATCTGAAGGAACTGAAAATATTTTTGTGAGAAATATGAGCTTTTCTTTTAATCATAAAATCCAAGGGAAAAAATTAATGTATTCAGTTATTCCATGTTTACAAAAACAAAGAAAAAAAGCAAACAAACATCATCTTCACTTTTTTGTTTTGTGGAAAGAGAAAACGTTTAAACAAGGCACAACCTCCTTTAGCAGATGGTCAGCCTGGGGCTGGGTCAGCATGAAACAAGTAATCCCCTCCTCCAGTTCTGTGTCCCAATGCTCACGCTCACTTGCTTACTGTTCTGTTTTTTTGGGGTTTTTTTTTTTTGCTTTTTAGGTCACACCCGGCGATGCACAGGGGTTACTCCTGGCTCTGCACCCAGAAATTACTCTTGGTGGTGCTCAGGGGACCATATAGGATTCTGGGAATTGAACCCGGTCAGCCGCAAAGGCAGGGATTCAGGAAGATCTCCTCTGCTTCATGCAAGTCATGAGCTCCTTAATGGGTCTAGCGCAGGGTTTTGGGGATATGATACAGAATAGCTGTTACATTTGAATTTCAGTTAAGCAGTGAATGCATGCAATATTGGTGACATAGGCTAACTTAATGTTACATGCATCTTTTTTATCTGAAATTCCAAAGAAACAGGGTGCTTGTTATTTTTATTTTCAAAATCTGGCAAACTTAGTCAGGAGCATTCATTCTGGACTTTTGGATTCACTTCCATTTCCTAGTTCATTCATTTGTTCAGCCAGACTCTCATTTAGGCCCCAGAGAAACAGCCCTATGGTCCCTGTAGTATCCTAGAACTTTCAGTCGTGTTGGAAAAGCAAACCAAAAGAGGAAATAAAAAATAAATAAAGAGAGGAAGGAAAGAAGGAAGGAAGGAAGAAAGGGAGGGAAGGAGGGAGGGAGGGAGGGAGGAAGGGAGGGAGGGAGGAAAAAGAGAGGAAAGTAGTGAAAGAGGAAGGGACAAGCCCAGTAACTTTAAATTTTGATGAGTGCTTTAAAGATAAGGAAGGGAGAGTAAGGTGGTCAGAAGATCATGTGGAATTGTCTAAACTCAGCTGAGAGTTGAAGCATGAAAGAGAGGCACAGCAGGAGCAGAAGGGAGAGCAATCAGCCAGAGGCAACAGCAAATGAAAACACCTTAGGCAAGAACTTCACTGAAAGTCTGGGAAAGTAAGGTCACAGAGCCTATCTCAGAGAGGAAGTTGGGGGCTGGACCATTGTTGCTGCTGGAGAATGCCTCTGGGGCTTTTACAATCTCATTCTTTATTTTTTTTTCTTTTTGGGTTGCACCATGCAATGCACAGGAGTTACCCCTGGCTTTGCACTCAGGAGTTACTCCTGGCTGTGCGGGCCCCCGGCTGCAGGCCCCCGGCGGTCAGCTGCCCTATGCACTGTACTACCACTTCAGCCCCTACAATCTCATTCTTGGATCTCAAGAATCATTCTGACTGTGCAATAAACATATTTTGCTGCTGTGGTTTGTACACCCAGCACTGGTCAGGGCCCACTCCTGGTTCAGGTTCAGTGCTTGGGAGTTGTTCCTGGTAATACTCAGGGGACTATGCGGCAGTGATGAGGATCAAGTCTAGGCCTCCCGTTGAGGCACCTCCCTGATCCTGAACATTGTGTTTTGTAGACGAAAGGGTGGAAGGCAGGTGACCAGTTACAAGGCTGTGTCCTGCTGAATGATGGCTGTGCATGGGACAAGGGTGGCACAAGAAGCAGATGGCTGGGGAACATGGTGAGGCGTCAACAGAACTTGTAGGTGGGTGGGTGCTAAGTGGTGAATGGGGTACAATTTTTTCCTCTCTGTTCTATTTCCCCGCACACTTGGTCATATTCTGACCCACCCAAATGTCTTCATCCTGTTTATTTATTTTCACCTATCCTCAGACCAGGTATTCAGCCCTGTATTTTGTTTCTAGTGGGGACTGGGGTACTGTGGGAGTTTTGAGTTCTGGGTGGGTGGGTGGGGAGTGAGAAATAGCTCTCCGTAGTTTCCTTCTTGGCACAACTTTTGGGTGCTATTTTGAATGCATTGGGTCTTTTCCATTTGTTTGTCATACCAAATTTGAGGTAGGGGAAAAGTATGTGAACTTGTCCCATGTGGTGTTTTTTTCCAAAGACTATATATGTTTCAAATAAAAGCATCAGAGTGAGAAATGGGTTGGTGGGTGCATACATTTATTCAGTCCTAAACTCGTGATAATTCTTTTGGGATTGTGATTCCAACCAAGATATTTCTTTGCTATCCTCAAGACCAGGAAGAATGGTAAATACAGTGAAAACCGCAGTAAAGCTTGACCAGGTAAATAATATGTATTGAAAGAAAGGGAGCAAAGAAGGATGGAGGGAGAGAGGCTGATAGAGCATGAAAGAGAGCTTCCCCCAAATGGTATCCAAACAGAAACTTACTGTTCTATTTTCTTTTTTTTTATTGCAGGATTGTTTTTAGGCCACACCAGTGATGCTTAGGGTTACTTCTCATTCTGCACTCGGGAATTACTCCTGGCAGTGCTTGGGTGACCATATGGGTTGCTGGAGATAGAAACGGGGTTGGCTGTGTGTAAGAACCACCTTACCTGCTGTACTATTGCTCTCACCCTGTTCTATTTTCTTAATTTAATGGTGGCCACACCTCACTCTCAAAGACACAAAGCAGGGCTAGTCTGAAAACCACTACTGGTTCATATCTGGGGTGGAGGGAGGCAGTGGCTTATCAAGAACAAGTCCAAACAGAAGTGTGCAGCTTTGAGCATGACTGTCACAGCTGGTGTTGAGACACCTTCCTTGCAATCTATGTTTGGGGAAGGAAGTTCATGATCACGTTCAACATGTGTAGAAGAACCCACTTACACATAAACATCCTTGAAGTCAAACCCTTTGATCAATATATTTATTTCAAATTTAAACTATAATATTTTTTTTTGCCTTTTGGGTCACACCCAGCGATGCTCAGGAGTCACTCCTGGCTCTGCACTCAGGAATTACGCCTGGTGGTGCTTAGGGGGAACCATATGGGATGCTGGGGATCGAACTCGGGTCGGCCACGTGCAAGGCAAATGCCCTACCCACTGTGCTATCTCTCTGGCCCCAAATTTAAACCATAATTTTGAAGGACAAATACCATGCATTCAGAGGGACACTCATATCGCCAAGGGCAGATTCTCTCTTGTTTCTGGTTTGCTTTCTGAAACCATCTGTCCTCAGGGTCCTCAAAAAGCTGCCATTGAACCAGGCAGCATACCATGATGACAATACCCATGGCAGAAAAAAGAATGTCTCTTCCTGTCTCACATTCCAGCTCAGCAGAGAGAAAACCCTCCAGACTTGTCACCGATCACCCATTCAAGTTGTCCTGTGTTTATAAGTGGATTAACATAGAGAGTATCATGCTGAGTGAAATGAATCAGAAAGACAGGGACATATATAGGAAGACTGCACTTATCTGTGAAATATAAAGTAACAAAATGGGAGACTAACACCCAAAGATGGTAGAGATAAGAACCAGGAAGATTGATCCACGGCTTGGAAGCCAGCCTCACATGCTGGAGGAAAAAGCAGTTCAGATAGAGAAGGGACCACCAACTAAAGGATGCTTGGAGGACCCACTTGGGATGGGAGATGTGTGCCAAAAGTAGACTATAGACCAAACATGATGGCCACTTGATACCTGCATTGCAGACCATAACACCCAAAAGGATAGAGAGAGTAAAAGGGAATCCACCTGCCACAGAGGTGGAGGTGTGTGTGGAAGTGGGGGCATAGGGTGGGGATGGTGGGAGGGATACTGGAAACATTGGTGGTGGAGAATGGGTACTGGTGGAGGGATGGGTACTCGATCACTGTATAACTGAAATGTAAGCACATAAGTTTGTAAGTCTGTAACTGTACCTCATGGTGACTCATTAAAAAAATAAAAAAAAATTTTAAAGTTGTCCTGCGAATACTACATGATGCTTATTTTATTCCTCCTCCCCCAGTCTGCTGCCTCTTCCTTCCCTTTGTTGTTGGGGTAACTGGGACTCGTATCCCACACTTGGCTGTGGTGCCCACAGAGTTGCTTTCTTTTAGCTCTGGTGCTTGCATACATGCATATAGGAAGGGTGTAGGTGTCCATGTTATTTGTGGCGTTTAAGCATATTCTGGTTCTAGTTCTCCCTGGGGATTGCTGCGATGCACATGCAGATGCTTGTATTTGTCAGGGATCACTATTTTGGCCACAATGCTCCCACATTTGTTATTTATCGATGCCTCCCAAGCGGTACACCTGGGGCTAGAGGACCTCTCTCTGTGATTCTTGGCAAGCCAGACCAGTGGTTCAAGGTGAGAATCCAAGAATGCAACACTGCTTAGACATTATATGGTGCTGGGAACTGAACCAGGCTCAGCCGCATGCAAGGCATGTACCTTAACCCCCATATTATCTCTCTGGCCCTATATTTAATGTTCTTTTCTTTTCAAACTCTCTTTGAAATCTAGCCTGTCTCAGTTTGCTTTAGGTATATTTTAATGAGCTTAAGAGCCATATAGCAGCAAGTGACTGCTCTCCTGGTTAGTGCAGGTCTAGAGCTAACTGAATTTATTACCTCTGTGCTGAAAGAGGAGCTCAGCTTTCTTCAAAGACTTGTCCCTTAGGGCAGAAGGAACGAAACTGGTTTTTCATAGCAAAGAAGAGGAGATAAAGCAACCACTGGAGTGACAACTGACCTCGTTTTCTCTCCAACGTTGTCTTAAGCTCTCTTGCATGGGAAAAAGTGCCATGACCCACTCTGTCACCAAAAGAATTAAGTAGTCACTAGGGTCTCTTCTAAAGAGTGAGTTCTCATTCTTTCAGCCATCACCATTTTCTGTCCATTTGGCCTCCAAATATCTTCAACAGCTCTTCTCTCTGCCCCCTCTGATGCAACCATCACTCATGACTACCTACCAAGTCCCTCTTGAATGTGCACATCCCACTGCCTCGAGGACTCTCCATCTTCTAGGGATTTGGTTATGATTAGAAGGGGCTGGACAGATAGAACAGTGCGTAGGATGCATGCCTTGCACACAGTCAACCTGGGTCAAACCCCAGCATCCCATATAATCCCCTGAGCATCGCCAGGAGTAATTCCTGAGTGCCGAGCCAGGAATAATCCCTGAGCATCACCTCGTGTGGACCACAAAACAAAACAAACAAACAAACAACAACAACAAAAAAACCCAGACTAGCTAACACAGCACATAGCAGCACACTCAGCCTCTTCTCTGAAGCTCTCTTTCCACAGGCCAGGCGCAGCACCTTGCAGTTTGGCGAATGTTGTGGCTCTTACGTGCCTTCATCCTTTATGAAAATACGATTCTTTATCTTTTGGCCTCTCTCTCTCTCTCTCTCTCTCTCTCTCTCTCTCTCTCTCTCTCTTCTCCTTCCTCCTCTTCCTCTTCTGTATTCTTCTTGGTCGCCTCCATAACGCCCTACTCCAAGGTGGGATTAAGCACTATCAAGTACCTGTGTCTCTGCTCTAACATGCCTCTCTTCGATCCCTGGCTCTAACATGCCTAACTGTACTGTGTTCACTGTGCCCTCCTAAGGCAATGGGCAAATGTCTTGTGCTTTGATTTCTCTGAACTCACTTCATAGCGTATCATGTTCACCAGCACATAGGGAATGTCTGGATCTTACCTGGCAAAGACTCCCATTCTCTAGGCTGGCTGCTAGCTAGATGGATAAATCCTTTGATTTGTTCTAGTATTTCCCCCCTCTGACTAGAAAACAATCCTTCCCCAAAAGGAGGAAAGCAGTATTGATGAACATTTTCTTATTATTCATAATCCTTTAGTACCGAACATTTTCATGTTGTATTGGTCCAGACCCTGAATTAGATACTCCCATTTTGTACTTTAATGTTTGATTCTTAATTTGTTTATCTACAGTTCTTTTAATTATTTGCCCAGTTTAAAGAAAAACAATAGTGTGGCTTAATAGACAGACTTTTTCTATATTGGCATGTTAAATGAAGTTCTATTGCTTTAGTGAGTAATATAAGGCTACCACAGAGTGAGCTAAGTTTTCCTCCTTGCTATATTCCTTTGTAAAGATCAGCTTCAAACAAGTCACTTCCTGGGCCGGAGTGATAGCACAGGATGTAGGGCGTTTGCCTTTCACGCGGCTGACCTGGGTTCGATCCCTGGCATTCCATATGGTCCCCCAAGCACCACCAGGAGTAATTCCTGAGTGCAGAGCCAGGAGTAACCCCTCAGCATCGCTGGGTGTGACCCAAAAAGCAAAAACAAAAACAAAACAAACAAGTCACTTCCTTTTATGTCTTACCTATGATTGTTTTTAAAAAAGAGCAATGATGCAGACTGTTTTGCCATTACATTATATGTCAGTACTGCAAAAATTCTCAGAATATTGATATGAAAATTATTTCGAATTGTCTATTTTAGCTTCTTTTTTAATAAAAACTTAGAATTTTCATATGTTCTCAATAAGTATATATGTGATGGCATAAGTTGATAAAAGACTGCTAAGTTCTTAAATGTCACGGTCACTGTCACTGTTCTCCCGTTGTTTATCGATTTGCTCGAGTGGGCCCAGTAATGTCTCCATTTTGAGACTTGTTGTTACTGTGTTTGGCATATTGAATACGGTAGCTTGCCAGGCTTTGCCGGGTGGGGTGCGCAAGATACTCTTGGAAGCTTGCCGGGCTTTCCGAGAGAGGCAGAGGAATTGAACCCAGCTTGGCTGGGCTGGCTGAGCATAAGGCAAATGTCCTAACGGTGTGCTATCGCTCCAGCCCTAAGTTCTTAAATGATCTTATCAAACTGGTCTATTTCATTTAAAAAAAACTGTTTCATAAAATCATTTCACTACTTCTAACGTAAAATGTGTCTATTTTATCGATATGTCTCCAAAGTAGAATTTACAGTTCAAGAACATCTCTCCTTTAGGCTTTCCGCCTACCCTACCCCCCAAATAAAACCATCAATAGGAAGTCTATCAATATATAAACATTTCTTAAGTCCTAAAACAAGGTATCAAGTTTTGAAGATATATGTAAAATAGTCTGAAAGCTAGTGCTCTGTAATTAACTATTTAATTATTTCTTCCCAGCAATAACAATGGGAACTATTATTATCTCCATCTTAGCAGTGACCTGAGGTAGAGAAAGGTCAGTAGGACTGGCCCCAGAGGCACACTGCAGGTAGCAGTGAGTACCTGGGATTCAAATCCCTGACCCCAAAATGCCACTTGGTGACACAACTCGAACAATCAGCTTGAGTGCTTGTCAGTGGAGTGATGCTTCTCAAGGGTCCCTGTTCCCCCACTGCATTAGCCTTCCTCAAGACTGATCTGTTTCCGTGAATGGTTAACCCATTCAATCGTATTTCTTTAAGAAAGGGAACAAATGAACAAGAAAGCAAAGGGACTACCATATGTTATATACATCTCAGCCACCATTGGGCAGAATCAGTGGTTCTCTCAGAGAGACAGCTTTGATTTTTCTTTATCCTTGTTTGTGGTGCCTCTGTTCACTAAAGTTTGACATTTGAGTGTACTGACAGCCCTCTGCAGTCTTGATCAGTGTTCTTTAGAAAAACAGGAGAAATATTTCATAGACTGGCTGACATCTAAGGCAGAAACAAAAACCAATGGAGAGATCATTTTATTTATTAGGTCCAATGATATGTAATTACAGTTTTTATCTAGTGCTACGTCTGCTGCTGCTTGATTGAGGGGAAATTTTTGGTGGACTGCCCAAAAATTTCTATGAACTGGCACCACCAGTCCACAGATGACAGGTTGAAGAAGATGGTCTAAAGGTCTAAATGAACAGATAAAAGTATTTTTGTTTAGAAAAATGAAGGTAATATTCAAGCTGGGAGCTGGGAGTTGTTTTTCTCATAAGGAAGTTTGTGACATGGATTTTTGGGGGAGCATTTTGCAACGGGGTTGTATGTAATGGCAATCAAACAGAAAATGCAGACCTTTGCTTCCAGATGGCAGATCCTTAGAGTCAGAACAACAGATAATCCTCCATGCTCCACCTCCAAGCCCTGGATCTCTTACCTGGAGATCTAGGCTTTGCCTCATATCCTAGCATTCAGTATGAAATTTCACAGTAGAATAAAGCACTCGTTAACATGCTACATGAAATTTTAGTCTACTTTAATTATGGACTATTTCTTTGGTTGGCATGTTCGGATTGGTAAAGTGTGAGTCATGGATTTGTTAATGTATGCATTGTGGTTACTATAACATAATCCATGATCTACTTGAGGACACATTTTTTAAAAAAACACCTTTTTTGGTTTTTTTCTCTAAATAGTGACTGAGGACTTTCTATTGTTAATTTGATGAGGTATCTCATCAGGTGCTACCAGCTTTTGCCTCCAACAATAAAAACAATGTTAGATAATTTTCTTTTAAAAAAATAAATAAAATGCTTATAATGTTTATACAAGATTTAAAAACCTAAAGCCCTGTTTTTGGTACTGAGAGATAGGATGCTCTTACCAGATATTTGTGAATGCATGACAATTTACCTTATTTACCAATTAAATTACCAACATCCTTATTTCTCTACCAGCCACCATTCAGAAGAGGAAGGAAGTAGTTTCAATGTTCAGCTGCCATTTTCTTTCAATAGTTGTTTTCCAAGGGCTTTGAGTCTGCTCACCAACATGACACTGAGCCTCTGCCTCCTCTCCTTAGTCCCTCCCATATTTATGTTCTTTTCAAAGTTTACCATAAGCCTAATTTTTTTCATAAATTTGGGAGATAAATCATAACATATATGAATTAATCAAAACACATGATTGATCTGATCTATTTTTCCTTTCTCTTTTTTTAAAATTTTTATTAGTGAATCACCATGGGGTAGTTACAGACTTACAAACTTTCGTGCTTGTGTTTCAGTCATACAATAATTGAGTACCCATCCCTTCACCAGTGCCCATTCTCCACCACCAATGATCCCAATATCCCTCCCACCACCTCCACCCCATCTCCCCCAACCCCACCCTGCCCTTGTCACCGGACATTCCCTTTTATTCTCTCTTTCCTTTGGGTGTTGTAGTTTGCACTAGAGGCATTGAGTGGCCATTGTATTTGATCTATAATCTACATTCGGCTCACATCTCCCAACCCAAGTTGGTCCTCCAAATACCCTTTAGTTGGTGTTCTCTTCCCTATCTGAGCTGCCTTTCCCCCCAGCTTTTGAGGCCAGCTTCCTAGTCGTGGAGTAAACCTCCTGGTCCTTATCTCTACTATTCTTGGGTGTTAGTCTTCCATTCTGTTACTTTACTTCTGTTTCCACAGATGAGTGTAGTCTTTCTATGTCTCTTCCTCTCTTTCTGACTCATTTTGCTTAATATGATTCTAATTTTTCCTTTTCCTGAATGTTTGCTTTGAAAAGAATGAATGTTAATGATTCAGAAGGAAGACACTATCGGCAATTCATTGGTTTGTATTCGTAACTCTTCTGTGAAAAACACTGGTTAACTTGAGTGAGATCACTGACTCACCACAAGTTTTTCTCTCAAATCGAAAATATCTTTTTATTTTTGTTGAGTTTCAAAAGTGATAGGGTACACTGCATCTCAATCTTTGTGAGTTTCAGAATCACCTTGAGAAATAGTAAATCCGCAGATTATTAGTCCCAGAGTTTCTAAATCAATAGATCAAGTGTGGGATATGAGCTTCTGGATTTCTAACAATATAGAATCAAGCTTTATCTTCCAAGTCTATGTTCTCTCTCGATCTATCTCTCTCTCTTTCTCTCTCTCTTTCTCTCTCCCATCACCTTCCCCCCCCCCCCAATTTGTAAAAAATAAAGACTAAAGGCCTTCCCGTTGATCATCGATTTGCTCGAGCGGGCCCAGTAACGTCTCCATTGGAGATTTTGCTGTTACTGTGTTTGGCATATCAAATACATCATGGGTGGCTTGCCAGGCTCTGCCGTGTGGGCGAGATACTCTCGGTAGCTTGCCGGGCTCTCCGAGAGGGGCGGAGGAATCGAACTCGGGTCGGCCATGTTGGCTGCATGCAAGGCAAACGCCCTACCACTGTGCTATCGCTCCAGCCCCCAATTTAAACAAAACTATTTTTAAAAATACAGAATCATATTGCTTCAAATGATACAGAAATACATAAAGAGAAGATTATGGATCCCTTAGGTCTAGCCCCAAGAAAACCCCAGTCACCGATGGACATTCTTTCAGGATTTCACTTAATTGCATTCAAGGCAGCAACAGTGCCACTAGGAAACCAAATTGCAGGACTCCTTGGCAGCTTGGACCAGTGATATGGCACAATTTTGGCCAATAGTATGTGAGACAAATATGGTTGGGAGGACCTTTTGGAAATACTCTCATCTTTCTATTAGGAAAAATATTAGCGGACCTATGCCTCTTGTACTTAGAGCTTCCTCTTCCTCCTGCTTAGAGCTTAGATGTGAAAAAATGGGAGGCAGCTTCATCTTGTGACCATAAATGGAGGAGAGTGTTTGGGAAGATTAACAGAAGGTAGCAATTCTTTGAGCCATTGCACTGCCTACACATTTCATGTGAGAAAAATATTTTCTCTATTAATCCTGACGTACTGTCTACATTTGTTTCAATAGGATGTACTACATGTATTTTATTCTTTAAAAAAGCTGGGGGCCACACCTAGCTGTGGTCAGGGTTTACTCCTGGCACTCTGCTCAGGAGTAATTTCTGAATGCTTGGGAGACTTCATGGGGTGCCGGGGATCAGACTAGGACCACCTATGTGCAAGACAAATGGGTTATCTCTTGTACTATTTCTCCAGTCCACTATTTATAATATTAAAATGATATTCCATTGATAGACATTCCTCTACTAACTTTACTTTCTAATACATATGAAAAATACACACAAAAAATTCCTGATGTTGACTCTGGGAAGATATGATCAGCTTTACTCCTGCTCACAAAGACAGTCTGAAGTCTGCTCCCAACTCATCCCTGGAGTAAGGACTGGAGCAGGAAGATCCACAATTGTTGGTCTTGTTTTATTAGCTTAAAGAAATCTCAATCATTTATTCCATATTTCCTCAAATCTGGGTCATTTGAAGAAATGCTATGTGTATAGTTCTTATAGATCAGTCTAGTATAATCTGACCCTTTTTCACTGCTGGTATAAAGAGAAGGTCAAAGGATACCTCCTTGTGAAGGCTAGTCTTCTCTCTCCCAAGAGCAGTCAAAGCACTGTACAGAAATATGTACATCCACATTCAAAATGAACTTCCAGAGATGGTTTAGTCTCAACCCAGATAGAAGGTAATTAAAATAAAACTCTTGAGACTAGGAATATGGCTCAAGTAGTAGAGTATGTGCTCTGCATGTACAAGGCTTTGGGTCTAATCTCTGACACTGAGTGACTTCCCCCCAAAACCACCACCACATCAATAGCAACAAAGTTTGGGATGTTCCATGAAATATAAACTTCAGTGTCCTGCCTTGCACATGTGAGGCCCTGGGTTCAATCCACAGCACCACATACACAAAAATTTAAAATTCTTAGAGGACATGATGAAATGAACCCAACCTTTTAATACACATACCACTTAGTCTGATTGCATTTAAAGTTAATGGTAACCTCATAGGGTATTCTGGAATAACATGTGGGTATTGCTTTACATTTGCTATAAGGGGGATCATTTCGGTAATCCCCCTCCCTGAAAGATGACTAGTTACATAAGAAAATTGATCTCTTTTTCATCTTGGCAAAATGAAAAATCTTGCCAATAATTTAAAATAAAATAAAACATCTTCAATTTCAAAAATCTTAAGCCCACTGGGTATCCATTACTGATAATCAGTTTCCTCATTTACTTTGGCTTCTAGAACTCAAACCACCCCACTCTTCAATAATCAAAACCTTAAATAAGATAGAATCTTATTCCATAAACTAACCATTAACTATACATAAGGAAAAATTTAAAACATTCAAATGTGCAAAAATGATTATTAGATATACTTTCCAACGCCTCTGGAGATATTCTAACTGATAGAAGTGATTGCCCTTGTTTATCTTTGACTGGGCCTATTTAAAACTTTAAATGTATAGAAAACTACTCTGAAGGAATACAAATAATTTTTGCCCAGAAAAATACAAGAAGTCTATAGAATGCACTTGACTTTTACTCTGTGGATAGAATGAGTGCTTTGAAAATTTATTTCAACATTTTCTTTATTGCACTTACAAATTGTAGCTCTTAAACTTCTTTGAATTAATTGCAGTTATGTTACTGGTTCCAGCACTGATCTTTGATATGTGTTCATTTTATATTTTCATGAGTCTTTCATTTTTGAAAAATTCATTGTACCTTTTTAAAAAATGATTTCTAACATACATCAAACTATACAATCTTCTTTCTTCTTTGCCTCCCATTAATTTCAAAAATAAAATGTTTCGTTAAAATTGTAAAAGTTGTATATATTATTTAAGGTACATATATTATACAAGGCATAGATAAGAGAATGAAATTTGAATGAACTCTAATATGCTGTGCACATATTAACCACTACTAATATGTTGGAGTTTGTTTTGTGGGGTGAAGAAGGGTGGGGTTATACTTTACTGTACTCAAAGTTTACTCTTGGTTCCTTGCTCAGAGATCACTCCCGGCAGTGCTGGAGGGACCATATGTGGTGGCAGAGATCAAACCAGGGTCAGCCATATGCAAAACAAGCACCTTGACTCCTTAACCATCTCTCTGGCTCCACTATTAATATTTTAAATTATTTTGCCTTTTTAAGGTTAAATTTTTTTCATTTGCTTCTTTTTTTTTTTTTTTTTTTTGCTCCACCTATAGTGCTCTAGATACCATGGGGTGCTGGGGATGGAATCTTGACCTCCTCTGTGCAAAGCCTCCACTTAGCCCACTGAACCATCTCTCCAGAGGAAGGAAGTATTTTTTTGGTCAAAATCACAGATGTATGTGGCTTAAAAAACAGATGGTATTAAAAGACTTGTAATGAAAAATTAGACATCACCTGCCTCATTCCCCCTCGTGTCACTGCCCTGCTCTGCAGAGGAAATCCCTCTGCCTCTTAACTCTGCGGCCCAGGTGCTTGCCATCATGCTGGGAAGCAACAGGCTTACTTTGCTATTTCTTTCATTTTCAGTTTTAGATGAGTTGCTCTCATCTTGCTCAGTGAGAACTGAGCTTTATACACTGCAGTTTTAGCATTTCTTGTTCCCCCATCTCCCTAATTTAGTTGTATCACAAATTTTAGTGACATCAAGAAAATTAAGAGCTAACCATTACACTGTTTTGCCTACACAAATATGTTTTGCTTCTGAGCAAACAGTGGCAAAAACTGTGAGCCTTCATGCACACTCTTTGTCTTGCAGTTAAAATCAGCTCAGTTTGTATGTGACTCTCCCTTTCCCTCCCTCCCTCCCTCCCTCCCTCCCTCCCTCCCTCCCTCCCTCCCTCCCTCCCTCCCTTCCTTTCTTCCTTTCTTCCTTCCTTGCTCTCTTCCTTTCTTCCTTCCTTGCTCTCTTCCTTCCTTCCTTCCTTCCTTCCTTCCTTCCTTCCTTCCTTCCTTCCTTCCTTCCTTCCTTCCTTCCTTATCATTCTACTGTCTTGTGTTTTTATCTTTTCTAAAATAGTGCCTTTCAACAATCAGTTATATTAGTTCTATCTCTCCCACAACCCCCACGCTGCTCCCCCACTCCCCCGGCCAGAGGGTAGTATTCTATCTTCTGGAACCTTCTTTCCTGCATTTTTAGGACTGAATGCTTGTAAGAATTCTCTCTCTCTCTCTCTCTCTCTCTCTCTCTCTCTCTCTCTCTCTCTCTCTCACACACACACACACACACACACACACATATTGTCTCTTCCTATATCCTCAGTTTTCTCTGCTATGTAAACAGTCTTTTCCTGTGAAAGGAAAATACAATTCTGTGAGTCTTATATATCTGAAAATTCTTTCACACTAAGCTTGTAGCTTAATTGTAAATTTTAGATTGTATTTTCTTTCAAATGTTTGAATATCTCACTCCACAATCTTAGTCTTCTCTTTTCCATTGTCACTTTTGAGAAATTTGAGACAAAGAAGTGTTGGCACATATATAAAATTTCCTATGAACTAGGGTCTACTTGCAGTATTTTATGGCTTGGTATGTGAAGGAGGAATTCTAATGGTCTTTATTTTGGAAATGGAGAATCTAAGGCCCGGATAGCCAGGTAATTTAGCCCAAGCCTGAAGGTCAGTGGGTTCCATTATGTGACCAGGTGGCTGGTGCCAGAGTCCCTGCTCTCACATATTTCACCACCTTCCCTTTCTGGGTCTCTTTGGTCTCTGGGCTCTCAGTTTTCTATGGGTCTCTTCCTGGTCTTCTCTTATGTCCTGTCATTCTCAAACTGTACAACAATGAAGCTGGGTTGTGTTTTTTCATCCATCATGCTAGGTTCTCAGTGGCCCCTTGCCATGTGGGGAAATGTGTCCTTCAGTGCTAGAAAGATCTGGGTTGAGGAGGAGCCATAGGCTGTGTGCACAGACTTGCACATGGTCTCCTGATTTTAAAGCTGGGTCTACCTGCTGAGCCCAGATCTCTTCTAAGCCTGGTATTCTCTGGGATGGGCCTTTCTATTCAGTCTCTCAAGAAAAAAAAATAAACAAGTTCCTGCTCAACCATAATGCCCCAAAGTAGAGAGAGTATGGAGGCAGTGGGAAGGTAGGAAAGGGGAGGGGGTATACTGGGGAGATTGGTGGTGGGGAATGTGCACTGGTGGAGGGAAGGGTGTTTGATCATTGTGTAATTGTAACTCAAACATAAAAGCTCGTAACTCTATCTCACGGTGATTCAATAAATTAAATTTAAAAAAAGAAAAAAGAAAGGGGAAAAAAAGTCCCTGCTCTTTTGGGAGGCTATTTAGGAAGATACTGTCATCTGGTTATATGTCGTGAAGAAGCAAGTTCCTCTAAATATTGACGCTTTAACCAACCTGCAAGTTTCTTGCCTCCTTAGGAAATGAACTGGCCATTGGTCTCTCCCTGCGGGGCCTCTGGCAAGTGAGAAAAAGTCTCGCATTTTATTGGTCCTGGTTTATAACCTCCCTTCTCTTCTACCAAGTCTGCTAATCCACCTCTCTCTTCTGTTCAGCCTCCGTCTCTCCTGTCCATCCTGGCTTCTTGGAAGCCTTTCTAGGGATGGATGAATAATTTGCTACTGTGCTATTTTAGGACCCCCAAGCACACAGCCACAAGTTGCCTCTCAGCACACTAGGTATCCATCCCTCTGGCCCCACCTTGCCAATTAAAGTATTCTTTCACTGTTGAATTTAGAGAATCGTTGTCATCGCTCAGATGAGACCATTTCACTCCGTATGCACTGGGCTCTGCATCAGGGCAGACACTGGACTGATTTCTTGCCTCTGGGAAAGGGAACTTGAGAGAACCCCAAGAAGGGTGCGGTTTTTGCTTCTCAAAAGCCTCCTAAGCAGCACCGGCTTCCTTTGGGTTTGTTGAGGGAGGTTTGAGGGAGGCCCACACCTGTTTCCCTGGGGGAAGCCCCTCCGAGGGGGGCAGCTGCAGCCTTGCAGGGAGGAGCCATCCACAAGCTCTCTATAGTAAGAGCCACACACACAATTGACAATGTCCCACATTGCTCATTCCCTGATGTATTTTTGAAGCCAGTGAGGGGAGGACCTTCCCTGGGCCACTGACATTGCATGGAGCCCCCTCAGAAGAAGCGTTATCAAAGCCTCATCCCACAGGGGTCCTTCTGCATGGTCTAGCCTTCCCCTCTCGGACGAGGGAACGACGCACACTCTGATTCTTCGCTCTTCTTGGAGACTGTGGTCATTCGCCTCGGGCTGGTGCTATTTCTGCCTCTGCATATTTGCTCAGAAAGAACCATCTCATTTTCTGCCGGCAGCTGCCCACACTGGTCTGGCTGCCTCGGGGGTTCCCAGTGGCCACCACCCTGCCCCAGCCCGCCCCAAACATCTGCCTCATGTCTTCCGCACTGGGCTACTCCTGTTCTGCCCACATCGGGCACTTCCCCTGGGCTGTCCACTGTTTGGTGATGGTGCCACGAGCACCCCTGGCCAGGATGCCCACACCACAGGGGGCCCTGGGATGGCACAGAGGAGTGAGGCTGGGTCCTCCTTAAGGAGCCAGTAGGCTGCAGGGCAGATGGTGGATTGACCACTTGTGTGGGTTCTGGTCACCCGGTTCATCTCTACATCCTCTCTCTGCTCCTCTCTTCAAAGCAGATCCTCTGAGGAGACTTGGCTCCCTGTGAACTTGTTTTTGTCTTTCTGTTCATTGTGAGACTTGATGAGGTGAGTACATCTCCTCACCAAAGACCCTAAGTGTGGCTTTTTCCCTCTCTCTGCTCACTCTTCCTGTGTCCCGATCTCATCTCCCACCCAGGGGCCGATGCCTTTCCTCAGGCTTGTCTTACCTTTGGGAGCAGTGCTTGACCCAGTTAAATACCCATTTGTCTCTGTAGGCGCTGTCCCGCTGTGGTCAGAAGCCTCGGTCTCATCCTGACTCTTTCAAGCTAGCACCTAGCTTGCTTATCTGGTGGCCTCTTTCCCAGGTTGAAAATGTGATTTTTCGTTGTTGGCTCTTCCCCCTTTTTCTTTGTACCACACCCAATGGTTCTCAGAGCTTACTCCTGGCTCTGTGCACAGGGTTCCCTCCTGCAGGAGCTCAGGAGACCAGACGTGGTGCCAGGGAGTAAAGACAGGCTGGCCACATGCAAGGTATACTGTCTCTCAGCCCTATTGTTGCCTTTTCATGAAGACTGTGAAGAGTCCTGTTCGCAAGTTGAAAAAGCAACCGTGTTCTGTTGAATCTAGTGAGGTAGGAGAGTGGATTTCTCTCTCCCTTCTTTGCCATCTTCTGAGCTACTCAGAGTTCAGGAGTCTGCGTCTACAGATGCACCAGCTGCTTTCTGACTGCATTTGGTCAAAGGAGAATGTCTGAGGCCCCAGGTGGTGGGAGGAAGAAGTCCAATGTTAGCGCTATCTTGTCTGCGGACAGGCGGCCCTCACAGCCACCCTGGCTGCATCTCTATGGCTCCACTGAGGGTCCAGCATGCACAACGTGATCTAGATTTTGGATTTGGGTAGGCACTCCTCTTTTTCTTTTGACCTGCCATTCTCGGGTGTTATCACTTTCTGCTGTTGCTTCTCCCCTGGTGGCCTCACAACCTCCTAACAGTGGTTCAACAATCTTATCTCCTGAGAAACCAAATTACTTAAAGTGTTTCTGTTTCCTCATTCCTCCATGGCTAATACTGTAATCGTTCCCTCCTTCCCTCCTTCCCCCTCTACTCCCTCTTTCCTCCCTTTCCTCCCCTCCTCCCCTTCCCCCTCCTGCCCACCCTCCTGCCCGTCTGCCTGCCTGCCTGCCTGCCTGCCTGCCTTCCTTCCTTCCTTCCTTCCTTCCTTCCTTCCTTCCTTCCTTCCTTCCTTCCTTCCTTCCTTTTCCCATAAGTGGTAGAAATCATAAGGAGGTTGTTTTTTTGATCTTGTGTCCTGGAACTTCTTCCCAAGCAGATCACTATTCCTTACATTTAAAATCTTTCTTTCACCAAACATCAGTAAATTAGAAATAAAATAGGTGTCCATGGACTAAGCTGAGAGCCTGTTGTTTTTGTACTGCGCACATGGGTATCTGTACGTGACACTCTACAGTCCAAATATACAAGGGAAATTTGAGGACATAATCCATTTGTAAATTATCACCTTGCTGGACTAACAACTCCAAGCCACTCTTTGGAGAATGGTAGACTATTAAAATCAGAGATTGTTGTGCTCTCTCCTCTGGTTTCATTTTCCAGAACTGACCTTCAAGGAAACAATTGTTCACAGCACAGACAACAAGTTCTTCATTGCACCTAGTAGTGGGAGAACAACTGGAGCATGAAAAGCTGAAGAAAAGGCAATATGAATTTTTTCAAAGGTACCTAATTGGAAATGGTATTTAAAAAATTCTTTTAATGTCACTGAATTGCTAGTATCTGATTTAGAAATCTTACTATAGAACCTCCTCTCTGAGTCACCAGTGATTATTCTTGGGATAGGCTACCCCCGTAACAATACTGAGTTGTATTAGCTTGCATCAAAGAAGAGATGAACATGACATATTTTATTCTACTCAGTATAAGATTTGGTGATCTCTCTTCATCTGAGCTTTGACTATTCACTGTCTCGTGGAGATTTCTATGTCAGTCTTCACCAAGAAGTAAAGCAAGATCATGAGGGAAATGATGACTTGGAATTGTTGATCTTCTCAGAGACACCAGGACAGATTACATTTTGACATGTTTGCCATAAGTACGGATATGGAAGTTTGCCCATGGCAAGCATCATCCACGTGTCTGCCAAGGCAAACAGAGTTAGGCACTATTAGAAATGTCTGTCTGTAGGAAGGACAGAAATACACCAAGATTTCTAAAATGTATTTCTCAAGATCCTAATTAAATCTTTGGACTTATTCTTCCAATCCCCTGAGAAAGGCATCCCTTCTGACACAGTTGCCCCTGCCCTAGGACTTCGGACAGGCATGACATTCACGGAACTCTGCCAAGGGGAAGAAGAGCAAAGTGGGAAAAGAGAGCGCTGCCAAAGGGCTATAGGAGAGGAACTGCATAACTTGGAAAGTGAGTCAGAATCTCACACTCCAAGGCAATTTCATAAGAATCACAGCAGGAATTCCTGTGGTCATTTTGCATGTATAACTTCCATACCTAATTTTCAGTGCTGCTGCACATGTGGTCCATATGTGTCCTACTCCCCTCCCCCTCCCCAGTGCTTTCTGTCTCCAGCTGCCACATGCTCAGAAATGACCTATGACATTTTCACATTCACAAACTAAAAGCCTCTCTGTGCCTCAGTGTATCCAGCGGTGCCCGCTTCCTTCTGTTCCGTTCATTTTCTGTTTGGGTGCCATTTCACGGGAATAGGTTGAGAGGTGCCCTTAAAGGTGATTTTTTTTTCTGGGTCCCAGTCAAGTGAAGAAAGCCAGTGGAAAGACAGAGGCCAATTGTTGTAAAAGGTCACAGCTGCTTTTGTCAGCTGACACATGAACCTGTGAACAGGTACTATATCAATGAAAAAAAAAATAATAATAAAAGGCCCACAGGCCAAACCAGGTCTGCCGCATCTTTAGTTCCGTCTTGCTGGCAGGTCAGAGACCGGCTTTGCTACTGGTGAGTATTTGCTTTGGCTGGAGCAGACTTTTTTTTTTTTTTAAGTACAGGATAAAAATAGGTGGAACAGGAAGGCATGCATGCCTTTATCATAGGAAAGTATGTTGCTTGCTAAAATCGAGCGCTTTATTTGAAAAGGCGACCCTGTTGGAGGGAAATGCTACTCTAGAGGGATAATGGGGTCAGAGTCCACAGTGGTTCCAGGGCGCAGGGTGCAGCTCCCAGCCAGGGAGTGTGGTGAGCTCCAGGCTGCTCAGCTATGCTCAGGGTGTTCTCCACCCACAGCCTCGCTTCAGAACCAGTCTTTTTTTCCTATATCAGATGCGTCTGACCCTTTACTCAGCAGAGTCCTTGAGGTGTAACTGCAAAGGGCCCCTTGGATCAAAAGCTGCATCCCCACCCCCCCAACTTCTTTGACCATGCAGGCTTCACTGGAGATTTTTGGAAGGACTGGTTGTTCAGGTTTTTTTCTATTGCATTAGAGATGTCAGGAAAGGGAAGTTTCCATGAACCAGCAGGTTGGAGCCAAGTTGCACCTGTAATTTAAAACGTTTGTCAAGCAAACATACTTTATGTGTATGTGTGTGTGTGTGTGTGTGTGTGTGTGTGTGTGTGTGTGTATACACACATATCTATGTATGTCTGCATATACACACACCAGGCACACGTACAGAAGACAGCCCGATGATTTGAACAATGATGGCTTATTTAATTCTTTGAGTGACTAATTTTTCTCCATTTAAAAAGAAAATCTGTGGAGTCTCCAGTGCCCTGACCTCCTTTATATCAACGAGTTTCGCTTCACATCTCCTAAATCTCTGCTTGCTTCCCCACAACATTAACATTTCAGTAACATTTCCTGCCACTGGGTGAAGAGGTGGAGAAGGAACTGATCCCTGATTCCCAGCCTAATCTCTCAGATTTCAAAGGAGGGTAATCACAGAGGATCACCCTTAGCACAGCAGAGGCACAGCAAACCCATGGGGAAGACTCTTTGAAGCCCACCAAGTTCAGTAGGGAAAGACAATAAATAACATAGAAGGCTCTACCAGCACCAGCCAGCTCTGCAAAACCTCAGACACCTTAGTGACACCATGTTTAATGAACTCAACAGTACCATGGCACAGGTAGCCCACAAAGCATGAGAAAGGATGAAAGCCAAAATGAGAAGATGACTATCAGAAATGACATAAATAAGGCATATGGTAATATGTTTTAAGTAAAAGTCAATAAAAGGTTTAAACAGCAGAAAAACAGCAGCTGGAAAAAATATCAAAGAGCTCCAAGATGAAATGAAGGAAACCTCTAGAAAACAACAGAAGATGGGAACAAGTCTGGAAAGAAATGAGTAGCACATTGGAATAAATTCAAGAGGAACAATATAAAAATCACTGGAGTCCCTGAACCTTCCTGGAGTGATCCCTGAGCACAGAGTCAGGAGCAAGCCCTGAGCACCACCACGTATGGCTTCCCCCAAATCTGCCCCTGCAAAAAAAAAAAAAAAAAGTTCCCAGGGTTGAGGAATCCAGGCACTGGAATCCAAGAGACCTGAAGGTCCCAGAAAAAATGGGCTCAAATAGAAAAACTCCAAAACACATTATATACAGCCAAAGCCAAAGGCAGATATTGAAAGCAACAAGATCAAATAAGGAACACATCTACAAAGGAAAGCCCATTCGATTCACGACAGACCTGTCAAGTGAGACTCAATGAACCAGAGAAGAATGGAGGGATATAGTAGAAAATCTCGATGAAATGAACACCTCTTTAACAATACTAGATTATCATTTAGATTTGAAAAAGTGATCCAGAGCTTCAGGAACAGAACAACAGCTCAGGGAATTCATAGCCTTGAAACCAGTTTTACAAGAAGCATTAAGGGAGATTCCTTAAAAGACAAGACAAACTTCTCAGCACTTAGCATTGAGAATGGCATTCATTTGTGGCACTTATGTTGCCCCCTACTAGACTAAGAAAGTTTTTTTTTTTGCTGGTGAGCCTTATCAATTTTCAATAATAAATTAACCTTTCATTTATATTGAATGTTCTGTTCTTATCATGTGTTTTTATTTTTTTAAACACCCATTGAGATTTTTATTACAATCTTTTATGTATTGATGCAGACACTTAAGTTCATCAATTTGCTGGAGCAGGCCCAGCAATGTCTCCATTATGAGACTTCTTGTTACTGTGTTTAGCATATTGAATACTCTCGGTAGCTTGCCTGGCTGTCCGAGAGGGACGGAGGAATCGAACGTGTCTCGGCCAGGCTGGCTGCGCGCAAGGCAAACGCCCTACCGCTGTGCTATCACTCCAGCCACTTAAGTAGTATTGATAATATAACATAAAGTGAATATTCTTTATGTTCGAATAATACAAGCTTTTCTACTTTTATAGACCTATTCAGATTTTCCCCTTAAAATTTTCTTAATTCTCTTCACTCTTACTAAAATTTAAATATTTAGGATTTATCTATTTTATGTTCATTTTTAATGTATTAGCATAGAATTATCAATGATACTGTAGCACTGTAGCACTGTCCTCCTGTTGTTCATCGATTTGCTCGAGCGGGTACCAGTAACATCTCACAACAAATTGTGAGACTTGTTGTTACTGTTTTTGGCATATAGAATATGTCAAGGGGAGCTTGCTAGGTTTTTGCTGTGCAGGTGAGATACTGTTGGTAGCTTTTTGGGTTCTCCAAGAGGGGCAGAGGAATCAAACCCAGTCGGTGGCATACAAGGCAAACACCCTATCCGCTGTGCTATTGCTCCAGCCCATCAATGATACTAATTTTAAAATTTATATATCTACAAAAAAGAGAAAGTTTTGAAAAGAAATTTCCAAATTATAATTTTGTGGGATTTCAGTTTAGCCTTATTCATCTATATGTGTGTAAGTGGCACCGCTTACACATATACACACAGAGAGACACATATGCGAATCTCTCCCACACATGGAATATAAAAGAAACATAGTATGAGAGCAACAAATAGTCAAAGCCATTTTTCTATAGAACTGAGCTTATCTGAGAGGGAACTCTTGGAGGGATCCCTGGGACATTGGTGGAGAGCAGTAGGCTCTCTGGTGATGGCTATGGTGCAAGAATGATGTACAGATGAAAAATGTAATAAACAATATTGTAAACCCTGGTACTCTATAATAATGGTTTAAAATAAAAGTCACAGAAAACACACACACACACACACACACACACACACACACACTCCTATAAGTCAAATAGTACAGGGACTAAGGCCCTTACTTTGAATGTGGTTGAGTCCAGTTCATTCCTTGGCAACACATACAGTCCCCTGAGAACACCAGGAGTGATCCCTGAGCTCAGAGGCAGGAGTAAGTTCTGAGCACCATTGATTGTGGTCCCCAAACAAATAAACGAATCTTTTGTAATCATACACCACCTTCGCAAAACAAGCATGGCTTCTACTTCTTATCTTTCAAGAAGAGCATTTGCTCGAGCGGGCACAGTAACGTCTCCATTGGAGACTTTGTTGTTACTGTGTCTGGCATATCGAATACTCTCGGTAGCTTGCCGGGCTCTCCGAGAGGGGCGGAGGAATCGAACTCGGGTCGGCCATGTTGGCTGCGTGCAAGGCAAACGCCCTACCCGCTGTGCTATCGCTCCAGCCCCTCAAGAAGAGTATTAAATATTAATAAATAGCTAAATTAGAGAACTTCCCTACTTTAATCTGGGAAGTTCTGGGCTTTAACCTGGGCTCTGTCACTAGACAGTAGCTGGGTAACCTTGTCCAGATCACTGAACCTTTCTTGATTTCCATTTCTGACTAGAGCAAAAGAAGATTAAATTAGATCTGTGATTCTTAAACCTATTCACAAATCACGGAATTTTTCTTCTCTGTTAGAATTTAAAGAGAGTGTAGAATAGAAAATATCAGTGCAGTTTACGTTATTAGATTATTGCTTTCCCAGTTTTTGGTTTCAATTAAGTCTGTTAGTATAGTTATGCATATATGGGGCCACAATGTGAAATGTTTTTCCTACTATGAGATGATGTAAAGTAAGTTTGAAAACACTGAAATGGGTTCTCTCTGAGACTGAAACCTGAATCTCTGAGATAGGTCCTCCTAGTCATATTAGTACATTGACTAGCATAGATCAAAAGGTTTTAGAGTGTGGTTGAGGAATGGGAGTATAAAAGCATGTGTATCAAAAGGTCAGAGAGAGTAATACGGATTGTGCCTGCCACAGAGACAGAAGGTGGGAAGGGGTGGGGATGGGGGGAGGGATACTGGAAACATTGGGGCTTGAGAATGGGCACTGGTGGAGGGATGGGTACTTGAACTTTGACTGAAATGCAATCATGAAAGTTGTAAGTCTGTAAATGTATCTCATGATGATTCATTAAAATAAAAAAGGTAAAAAGGTAAAGGCCCTCCCGTTGATCGCCGATTTGCTCGAGCGGGCCCAGTAACGTCTCCATTGGAGACTTTGTTGTTACTGTGTCTGGCATATCGAATACTCTCAGTAGCTTGCCGGGCTCTCCGAGAGGGGCGGAGGAATTGAACTCGGGTCGGCCATGTTGGTCGCTTGTAAGGCGAACGCCCTACCCACTGTGCTATCGCTCCAGCCCCATTAAAATAAAAAATAAAAATAAAAGCATATGCATTCCATCAGGAGTGGCCATGGCCTTCCAAGTAGACCACTCTGCGGAGTGTCCACTCCATCCTCCACAGTACAGTGCCACCAGGGAGAGAAGCAGGCAATACCCACCTCTACCCCTCTGTGTTCACTGGTGTTTATCGGAACTCCGGGACCAAATGCCTCTGAGACCTCAGTCCCTTCCCTCCTCCCTCCAACTGTCTCCATCCTCCTTCAAACCAGCACGTAGAGCCCAGAGAAATAATCAAGACTATTTTTAGAGTGGTCTTGGGCACAAGAAGAAAGCCTTTTTCCTCTGGTTCGCATTGAAAACTCAGGAGATTAGAGCATTTCTCAGGAAGCAAGATGGATAAATGGTTGACAACCCACAAAGCATGCCCTTGAAATTCAAGTGCCTTGCCTCTGAAAAATCTTTCACGCAGGAACTGTGGACCCACTTCCACTAAAAATGATTTGACCTTTACAGGAACTGGTCACTATTGTTAATAAGCTATGTCTCACAATGAAACAAAACAGCAAAAACATTTTGTTATTGACAAAGCTCTCTTGTTCTGTGGTGATGGTGTGGATTGAGGTGAGGAAAGAAGTTGGGTGCCCTTCCTCCCCTCATTTTCTCCCTGCGTTTTATAAAAAACACATAGTTGTTGCTAGTTCATCCTTCTCTGCCTTCCCCAAAGGAAGTTGTGCATATTTTCTATTAACACCATAGTGCCATATGGACAAGCAATAGTTCTGGTTGCAAACCTCTGTGGTGGGTGAAAAGAGAGATTTGCATGCAAGTGTCACTGAAGCCTAAAAGAAAAAGCGACTCACAGTGCCCAATAAACCTGAAGGAAGAGTCATACTGGGTGGAAAGAGCAGGCCGCTGGCACATCTGGTGTTCTGCATCAAGCAAAGGTTTTCCTCTACTAGTTGGATCATTGCATCTTGCAATCAAAATCCCATCAGCGAGTAGACATAAGCCTGCGGATCAGTACCAACTCCAATAGTGCAACTCCATTTAATTAGCGAAATTGAATCCAGAGTAGACTCATCCCTGCTGTATACATTAGTAAATTTGAACTGAGCTGCATTCATAATGCACTCATCAGCTTTTAATTTAACAAGAGATTTCTTGATCCTGAGTAAATCAAACACTTTACCATGACATTGACAATACTTAGAGAAATAGAATTATAGGGTGAATCACTCTGGAAGATTAAATGGAGCTCACCCTTCCTCCCTCCCTCTCTTCTTTCCATCATTCCTTCATTCCTTCTCTCCTTCCTTCCTTCCTTCCTTCTTTCCTTTCTTCCTTCCTTTTTCCTTCCCACATATGGTACTGGAGGCTACTCTTGGTTTGTACTCTAGGGATTGTGCTATGCTGGGGAGTGAAGCTGAAGGAAGCTCAAACCCAGGGGTTCCCACATGTTAAGCATGTACTCCAGTCCATTCTATTCTATTCTATTCTATTCTATTCTATTCTATTCTATTCTCTGAACCTGATTCTTTTATTTTAAAAGAATCATATTTTATGTTTTAGTACTCTATGTTATTAGAGTAGTGTTAAAGTTTTGCGTATCAGTGAGTAGTTATTGCACCCCACCACCACAATGTACCCATGTTCGCCCATCAGTGTCCCTATATCATTTTTAGAGCACAGCGGTAGGGCGTTTGCTTTGTACGCAGCCAACATGGCCGACCCAAGTTTGATTCCTCCGCCCCTCTCGGAGAGCCCGGCCAGCTACTGAGAGTATCTCGCCCGCACGGCAGAGCCTGGCAAGCTCCCTGTGACGTATTCGATATGCCAAACACAGTAACAACAAAGTCTCCAATGGGGACGTTACTGGGCCCACTCGAGCAAATCGATGATCAACGGGAGGGCCTTACTTACTTATTTCCCCCCATTATCTCCCCTAACTATTTGTTAATGTTTTATAATTCAAAGCCAAGGACTTATTATTGTTTGATACTGTCTACCTTTTCATTTTCTCGTTCTCTATACATACCTCAGGTTTTTTTTAAAAAAAGTCATCTGGTATTTGTTCTTCTTCCTCTGACTTATTTCTCTTAACATGATGCCCTCCAATTCCATCAAGTTGCTGCAAATTTATGGTTCCATCATTTTTACAGCTTCATAGTATTCTACCACATGTATGAATCACAAATTCTTTATCCACTCATTTGTCATTGAACATTTGGGTTGTTTTTATAACGTGGCCCTTCAATGAACATAGGTGTGTATGTATCTTTTTGAATTAATATTTTTCTGCTTGGCTGGAGGTGGAGGGGATAGATGTAAAAAGTGGAATGGCTAAGTCAGTTATTCATTTTTCTAGAGATATAGCTGGTGATATTTTAGGAAGGATCATACTATTCTAAGGTTAATGTTTTAAAGGAAATTGTTCAAAAAGACATATGTGATATTCATATGATCTTTAGTGAAGGTAACTTGTTCAAAAAGGATAATAAAATTACTTTTAGAGTATTACAAACCCTGTGAGTTTGATAATATTACTATCCATAGCACAGTGGGTAGGGTGTTTGCCTTGCATGCGGCCGGCCTGGCCGACCAGGGTTCAATTCCTCCGCTCCTCTCCAAGAGCCCAGCAAGCTACCAAGAGTATCTTGCCCACACAGAACCGTGACGTATTTGATATGCCAAAAACAGTAACAAGTCTCATGATGGAGACGTTACTGGGCCCGCTCGAGCAAATCAATGAACAACAGGAGGACAGTGCTACACACAGTGCATGTGATAGTTAAGAGGTTTCATGTACTTGAGTAATAGATTGTTTTTTTTTTTTTGTTTTTTTTTTTTTTGCTTTTTTGGATCATACCTGGCGATGCACAGGGGTTACTCCTGGCTCTGCACTCAGGAGTTACTCCTGGCAGTGCTCAGGGGACCATATGGGATGCTGGGAATCAAACCTGTGTCTGCCGCATGCAAGGCAAACGCCCTATCCTCTGTGTTATCTTTCCAGCCCCCAGATTGTTTCTTTAAAAGATGAGATGAGGGATCTCCACAAAGAATGTCTGGCTAGAGTGTGTATCTCATAAGTGAGTCTTTTGTCCTTCCTTCCTTCCTTCCTTCCTTCCTTCCTTCCTTCCTTCCTATCATGGAACAGGTTCAAAATTTTTTTTGACAGGTTGAACATTCTTTTGTAACCCTCTACTGGATATTATTCATTCTCTTTTTATAGGAATGTATTAGAGAAGTTATTTTATGCAAGTTTATTCTTTCTGTTCTTTGCTTATATGATTATTCTAGTCATTTCTAGAATGCTCGGCCTGTGTTTTGTGTTTTGGTCTGTGGGAACATAGTGGTAAAAGCCCAAGTCCCTGATCTTGGGGAGCTTACAGGTTTCTGGAGAGAGTGGGCAGAAAAACAGTGAGTGAATATTTAGAATCTTCCATGGTCTGGAAGATGGGGGTGATAGGGGGAGACATGAGCACAGGGCTAGGTGTGTTATTTCATACAATTACTGGCGCAGTTCCAGAAGGGTGGCTCTATAATTCCTTTATTGCTAAAGAAGAAGGGAAAGCTCACTGGAGCAGAGAACCAGGAGGAAGAAAATTATAAAGGTCAAGAAAGTAGGCACAGGTCCAGATCTGTTAGCCCCACTGCAAATCTGAACAGGAATGTGTCCCCAGCACATTCAAAATGGGGTAGGGTTGGAATTGGCTCTAAGGTCTGGCGTTCCTGAGTCCTCGAGGTTGCTGAAGTCTCACAGCAAGAGGGGCTTCTGGGAAAACAGGCACTTCCCCGTGGCTGGACAGGAGGCATAGGCATGAGGGAGAGACCAAGCAAGGGAAGCACCGGGGTGCTGGCAGGGACCTCCATGTTTGGGAACATTGCAAGCAACTGGAGAGAAGAAACCAAAGTTGGAGCACTAAGATCGCAAGTATCTCTCCTCTGGGAACGAGCTGGGGAGCTAAAGATGAGCAGTACTTTAGGGAGGCACTGCTCCAACTTCCCCAGGACACAAGACAGAGAGATGAGGAGGGCTACTGGGTGCTCTGGGTGTGTGGTTCTTTGTGCACAGCAGAGGAAGACTGACCGTTGGAGGGGCGGCTAAAGGGGCCTCAGTGGCCTTGCACAGAGCTGAGGGGGCTGAGGTGCTAGATCCACTTACTATTTCCTTGGGTGGGGGACACACTTAGCAGTCCTTGGGAGCCACTCTCAGTGGTACTTGGGGGGCCGAAAAGTATTGGGGATTGAATCTGGGATCCCCCACAGGCAAGGAATGCCCTCTGTCTCTTTAAGCACTCCCCCAGTCCCTAGATTCCTTTGGCAGGAGAATGGGGCGGGGGTTAGAGCACACCCAGTGGGTGCGCAGGGGTTACTCCTCGCTCTGCACTCAGGAATCACTCTGGTGGTCTTGGAGGACCACATGCGGGTGCCAGGAATCAAACCCCAGGTTGGCCAAGTGCAAGGCAAGCGCCCTACTGCTGTACTGTCTCACCAGTCCCTAGATTCCACTTTGTCAGATCTGCATCTGAGAGGTAAAATCAGCGATGAAGGAACTAGTTAGGAAGTTTTAACAGTTAGGAAGCCAGTTTTATTTGTTTGCTTGCTTGGTTTTAGTTTGGGTGTCACAACCCATCGTGCTCAGAGCTTACTCCTGGCACTGTGCTCTGGGATCAGTCCTGACGACCATATAGGGTGTATGATATCCAATGCTGGTCAGTCAAGTGCAAGCCAAGTGCTCTACCCACTGTACTATCTCTTAGGCCCATGTCGTGGCTTTTTTACCCCTTGATCTTTTTCTTTTTTTCTTTTTGGGTCAGACCCAGCGATGCTCAGGGGTTACTCCTGGTTCATGCACTCAGGAATCACTCCTGGCGGTGCTTGGGGGACCACGTGGAATGCTGGGAATCGAACTCCGGTTAGCTGCGTGCAAGGCAAATGCCCTACCCTTAGTGCTATCGTTCCAGCCCCCTCCCCTTCACTTTTATAAGACAAATTTCCCACCATTTTGTACATGTGAGATGACCCTGTGGCCTCTTGGTCAATACTCACTTAGGGGAACAATGTGCACTTCACTCTGGCCTTAACCTTGTGAGAATACAGTGTTCATGTCAATGAAAACCCACAAAAAGCACATGTCCGGCCCGCTATGACCCCAGCCGGATATGCAGTTTAGAGCCTGGGGCTCCGCAAAGAGCCTGGAGGAAGGACTTTTCCCGTTAGTAGCAGGTCTGTTTCAGGGGAGTAGGCACCAAACGGCTCTGAGGAATCAACCTTAAGGAATAAACTGCATTTTACAATCTCCCTAAACAAACATGCTGAATTCGACAGACTAGTTGGGCAGGATTTTGAGCTGAATTTCAATCAGCTTCCCATCCCTTTCTCCTTGGGCTGTAATGTTAGTCTAGGCGTGAACTGCTCACTGGAAGTTTGGGGACAACCACCAAAGTGCTGGGCACCCAATCTTGAGAATTCCCACTGTGCTGAATTCTTTCTCAGAACTAAGCTACACCGTGGTCCCCCACTGGGGTTAGTTATGAGGTGGTGGCCGAGGGAGTAGAGGGAACCAGCATGAACTCACGGGAGCCACATGTCTGGCTCTAGCTGTCAGAGGGACCCAGCTATCCACTGTTCTTCCTTTCATTGAAGGCTTTGCTTCTTGTGTGACACACACTCAACTTTCCTTATGCCTTGGTTGAAGGTCACTAAAAATAACATTGTTTAATTCACTGAGAAGAATCCTCACAAATCACTAGGATGAACTGGAGAGAAAGCACAGCGTGGAAGATGCTCCCCTTGCTCATGGCTATTAGGGGTCCGATCCCTGGCATTGCATGTAGTTTCCAGAGCCCACCAGGAGTGATCCCTGAACACAGAACCAGGAGTATGTCCTGAGCATCTCTGGGTGTGGCCCCAAAACAAAAGAAAACAAAACTCACAAAACACTATGGTCAGAGTCAACTACTGGATTCATTGTTCCCTAGTTCTGTGTTTCTCTCTCTCTCCCAACTTTTTATTTATTTTTTATTTTTTAAAAAATTTTTATTAGTGAAAAAAATTAAAATTAAAAATTTACTAATTAAAAATTTATTAGTACACCATGAGGTACAGTTGTAGACTTACAAATTTTTGTGTTTGGGTTTCAGTTATACAATGATCAAGTACCCATTCCTTCACCAGTGCCCATTTTCCACCACCACGGGTCCCAGTATTCCTCCCACCCCCCATCTCCCCCATCCCACCCTGCCTCTGTGGCAGGGCATTCCCTTTTGTTCTCTCTCTCCTTTTCCCTCAACTTTTTAAAATCCATTGTAGTGGGTGTTGGGCTGGAGCAATAGCACAGCGGGTAGTGCGCTTGCCTTGCACGCGGCCAACCTGGCCAACCCAAGTTTGATTCCTCCAACCCTCTTGAAGAGCCCGGCAAGCTACCGAGAGTATCTCGCCTGCACGGCAAAGCCTGGCAAGCTACCCGTGATGTATTCGATATGCCAAACACAGTAACAACAAGTCTCACAATGGTGATGTTACTGAGCCCACTTGAGCAAATCGATGAACAACAGGAGTAACAGTGACAGTGACAGTGACAGTGGGTGTTACCTCATTTAAAAGCCTGCTTTGAATGGAGGTTGAGCTTCTGAGTTGACATATGGATACACTGTTCTCACTGAAAAAAAAAAAAAGCAGAGCAGGCCTTCATATCTGTCAGTGGTTCTGTTCACACCACCCATACATAGAGCAACAGACACAAAAAGACTCTGAGAGACAAATCAATGTACTCATCTATCTACAGATATTCTAAGATATACTACAATATGCTGATATAAGGCACAATATGTCCAACACACCAAAATGTTCCAATATATTATAATATAAATTATATTCTAAATTGTTTCTTTATAAGCAATGGTCCCTCATAAACTTTCTAATACTCACTTTAATGTCTTTTACATTTTTAATCACATTTTAACAGTCTACGAGAATAATTGTAATACAATATCATAAAGTAGTTTGGAAACATAAACACCTATGCTTTTAAAAAGTATCACCCTTGGGCTAGAGCAAGTAGGACATTTGCCTTGCACATGTCCTGACCTTGGCACCCTATCTGGTGCCCAGAGCTCCATCAAGAGTGATCCCTGAGTAAGTAAGCCCGGAGTAAGTCCTGAGTACTGCTGGGTGTGCTCCCCCCAAAAAAATAACAAAATAAATTACCACCCTCGTTTTATTTTACTTCCCTCCCATTCCCTTGGTTGATGTTACTGAGACAGCTGGGAGTGGTGCTCAAAAACAGTTGGAGGAGTTGAGTATTACCTGGGGAACACTTTCCTATAGTGCTCGCTGTTTTCCACTGCCAGTGCTCACTGAAGGTGGCTCCTCGCCAAGGTCTTTTTTGAGTTTTGGTACTCACTAGGGCTCACAGCTTCTCTTTTCTGTCTCCAAATCCACCTGCCACCAGGAATCACTCACTGCCCTGGGACTCAGCAAGAGCAGAGCTTCCGGGATTGCTCTTGATGCAAGAGTCAGGCCTGGGCTGTGACCACACTCACAGACTTCCACTTACCAGGCAGGTGCTTTACTGCTGAGTAATGTCCCAGCCCCTCAGTGTAACATCTGCTCATTTCCCAAATCCCTGAGTGCCTATAGGCACATTATTCACCCCCCACCACCACCAGCCGCCCCGGGAGATTAAAATGTTTCTGAGAGCCTCTTGTCCAGAGACTCCCCATACTTATTTGGTCTATTTTCAGGGGGAGATAGATCATTCAGTGTCCCCTGGAAATCTTCCCTTTCAAAGAAAACAAGAAAAATAAAATGCCTGTCATCTGAGGCTGCTTCTGCCCCTCCTCAACATTCCATAAGGGACTGCTCACTTCTCTACCCTATGACTGAGTGCCAGGGAGAAAGTGATTCTTTCATTAGGAGGGAAAGCCCAGCATCCTAGTTTTGAGGAGTGTACCCAGCCTTATGTCAGTAATTCCACACCCCTATGCAGTGCCTAAAAGTCTGCAGAATCCCATGACAAAAACCTCCTCCCCAAGAACCGTGGGTCCTCCTTTGCCTCCTGAGCTAAGTTTGGATCCCTAAGTCTGGTATCCAAAATACCTTTCCTTTATGTCTATGCCTCTGTCCTTCCATCTGTTTCTGCTGTTCCTGCCTCCGAGAATGTTCTTTTCTGTCACTTGCAAGGGAGAGAAATGTAGTAGTTAAAGGTAAGGGCCCCAGATTTTATATTGTCTAGATTCAAATCTCATCTCTCCACTCTTTTGTGGGGCAGGGCGGAGGGGGCATTGTGGGTCACACTCAACAATGCTCAGGGGTTACTTCTGGCTCTGCACTCAGGAGTTATCTGGTGGTGTTTGACGGGGGGCCGGGGGGGGAGCAGGTAAGGGGGACCATATGGAATGCCGGTGATCAAATCCAGGATGGCTGCATGGCTGCATGGCTGCAAGCAAGGCGAATACCCTACCCTCTACACTATTGTTTGGGCTTCCCAGTTTTCCACTTCTTAGCTATGTAATCTCAAGCAAATTGCTTTTTCTCTGAATGCCTCATATATTCTGCAAGAAAAGAAGACTTTGGGGGGGGGGGAGAGAGAGAGAGAGAGAGAGAGAGAGAGCTCATGTTTGCATGAGGGAGGCCCAGTTCCAGTCCCCTGTAGGGCCCTTTGAACACAGCTGGGAGGGATCCCTGAGCAGTGAGCTAAGAGTAGCCCCAGAGCATGGACAGATATGATCCCCCACCCTCCCCAAAAGACAAAACACACAAAGGAAAAATGATATTGATGCAATCTTGTAGGACTGAGGATGTTAACTGATTTATTACACACAAAGTGCAGTCAATGCAGAGGAAACCCTCAATAAATGTTGCCTGTTAATCAATTATTGCATGACCCCTCTCCTTCACTTTGCAGGACCCCCTCCTGCCCCAGGCATCCCCCCACATCCCTAGTGACATGTTATCTTTCCTGTCTTTAGTTTCATTCCAGGGCACCTGGAATGGCAACATCACACTTTTCCTAAGTATCTGTCCTCTCTGTTCTACTGTGAAGGTAGAAGCTGCCATACTGCTGAGAAACTCTGAGCTCTGCACACTCCACAACAGAAGGGCATAGTCCTGTGACAAGCCCCCTCACTGCAGAACCCATCCCCACCTGCACAGAAGTCCACAGGCCACCTCTACTTCTGAGCAACCACCAAACATTGAAGGACTCACATGATCTCCCCCCTCTGCCAGGTTTTACATCTTACACTTAAGATTACAATGTTATTATAAAACATAGAAATCAAGACCAGTCAAGTGTCCCCCTGCACTGGTTCCTCATAGTTCTTGGGGCACACAGATGTATTTACCAACCAGGAAGTTCATTTGAGCTTTGGAGGAGTCATCATTGCGGGGGGGGGGGGGGGTTCATTGTCAAGACCTGGTTGTTTGTAGTGGTCGCATGATTGAACTTGGTTTTCCTTTCTTGGAGGAAGTTGGTAGCATTTGGATCTACACCTGTGGCTCTTTGCATTATGACCTGTCCCCTCATCCTGAATCTTCAAACTCTCAGATGTGGTTCAGGAGTCCGCCATGAACAACAAAGGCACCCCATCACTTGTATAAGTGTAAGGATTTAGAAACCACCTCAGAGAACCCGGGACAAGGACCAGGCAAATGATTTATTACAGAACAGAAGGGATCTATGTTTGACTCTGAATCCTCTCCTATGCCTAGTATAATGCTGTGCACAGAACAGACACATTTACAAAAGAATGGGCATAGATGGGCTTTAGGAAGGTAACTATGTAGGATGATGAGCTTTAGAGACCCATTAAGACTATTAAAACAGACCTGATGTTATTTACTCAGTTCTTTCAATATTCTGTTGATGGTGAGATTGAAGAAATAGTTAGGTCTTTAAAAACAGGTAGGTCTTTCTTTCTTTCTTTTTTTTTTTTTATTAGTGAAGCACCACGAGGTACAGTTGTAGATTTACAAAACTTTGTGCCTGAGTTTCGGTCATACAATGATCAAATACCCATCCCTCCACCAGTGCCCATTTCCCCCCACCCCCCCTCCCACCCTGCCTCTGTGGCAGGGCATTCCCCTTTGTTCTCTCTCTCCTTTTGGGTGTTGTGGTCTGCAAAAAACAGGTAGGTCTTTCTATAGCTGCTCCTCCTGCTATAAACTCTTGCAATGATTTTCCTTATGTTTTATCTATGAAAGTCCTTCATCAAGAGGTTGAAGGTAATTTTATGTGGGGAGAACTTTCATCTCATATATTTAACTGATTAAAATGAACATCTTGTAATTATGTTGCAAGAAGAGATTATACTTAGCACTGACTTTGGTAATATTCTCTTGGGAGCTTTAACATCGCTTATCTTGATGATCCACTCAGAGTAGCTAACCCCAGGATACTAGGATTTGCTTCAAGGTAATCCTGGAAAGAATGAGGGTTTACAAATGACATAAGACTTCATGAGTTAAAAAAGGCTTCATGAGTAAATAATTTATTGAAGCTGGTCATTGGGGATGAATTTAATTATATTCTTTATATGATGTTTATATCATAAGGGTATAGTTATATTATCTTCTTTTCCCTCTCATATATTTTGGAAAATCATTATGATAATAAGTTAAAAAAGGAAATTTTTTTCATTTCCAAAACAGAATATGTCATATAAAGTGGCAATATAACAACTTAGGTCCCATTACACCTTAGGTAGTGAGCCTTATAAATCAGTCCTTCACTCAACTGATGTGGCTATTGGCATCATCTGAAATTGGATATAAGAGGTGGCATTTGGAGGCCAGGTGTTGCCCAAAGATAACCCTCATTATTCTCTATGCAATTAGTACCAAATTCATTTGGCAAACCCTATGCAAACCAATCCTCTCATCGGAAACACGGATTTTTAAGTACACCTGGGTTCTAATAATTGCTTCCAAATGTTTCACTTGAAGTCAAGGAAATAGAAAACCAATCAACAAAGCTGATTGTTATTTGGAAAACTATGAGATGAAAGGTGAAGTTCAAAAATAACACGAAAGCCAGAATTGTTGCAGATCGGGAGAGCCAGCCCTTTTGGGCTGTAGTTAGGACAAACTTTGTGAAATGACAGAAGACAAGTCAGAAGAACATGTGACTCTTCTGCACTGAAGCCTAAACTGTAACAAGTGCACGCATTAACAAATCAACCAGGCCGGACTGAATATTTCTGTACTGCCCGCGTCCCCCTGAACAGCTGGCTCTGGGATATAGGGAAGGCATGTTGCAAAAGATAAGGCTTCCACTGGTAGCAAATCAGTAGGAAAGTGAGGATCTCTGAGCCTTATTTGGAGTATAAACTGAAAACAACAGTTGCTCAAGCCCAGATGTAGGAGGATGTTATTAAGTCTGTTTAACTAGCAACACAAATAGCAAATTGGCAAAATAAAAGAGAAAGGGAAAAGTTTGCTTTTAGGAAAGGGGCGGCATGAGCTGCAGAAAGTAAAACATCCTAAATCAGAATAGAGTCTCTTAAACAGGATTCTTTGGATTTTGAACACCTTTCCCCCACTTTAAAAAAAAATTGAATCACCACTAGATATACAGCAACAAAGTTGTTTATGATTTGGTTTCAGTCATACAACAATGTTCCAATTCCTGTCCCTTCACTAGTGTAGGTGTCCTACCAGTGTCAGAGTTTCCCTCCCCCAGCCCCTAGCCCATCTATGACAGACAAATTTCAATCTCTCTCTCTCTCTCTCTCTCTCTCTCTCTCTCTCTCTCTCTCTCTCTCTCTCCTCCCTTTCACTTTTTTGCAATGCTGTTACTGGAAGGGTATCATGTATATCACTTTACCTCTTTTTAGAGCTTGCCCAGAGTGATCATTTCCAGCTGTCATTGTAGTAGTGGTTCCTTCTCTGTCTTAACTGCACTCACTCCCCATTCAGCCCCAGTTTGTGGCTAGCTTCTTACCGTGGTACTATGGACCAGTCCTCCTAGCCCTCATACTATTTTTTTTTGAGTATTATTCTCATACTATTTTTTTAATATCCTGCAAATAAGTGTAATCATTCTGTCTCCCCTTCCCCCTTTGACTCATTTCATTCAGCATGATACTCTTCATGTCCATCCATGTGTAAGCAAATGCCATGACATCATTTTTTCTAATGGCTGCATAGTATTCCATTGTGTAGATGATGTAGTATAGTTTCTTTATTCATTTGGATACTTGGGTTATTTCCAGATTCTGGCTATTGTGAATAGTGCTGCAATGAACATAGAAGGGCAGATAACTTTTCTGCATTGTTTTTGGGACCCTGGGATATATTTCCAAGAGCATTACTGCTGGATCATATGGAAGCTCAATTTCTAGTTTTTGAGAAATATTCATATTTTCAGACATCTTTTGTGTGTTTTTTAAGTACAAAGATCCCTACCTAGCCTCACACTCCTCACCCTCTTCTCAAATGAACTTAGTTCTGTTGTCAATGTCCACGACCTTAATTATGTTTTAAATTTCCAAGTAGTATTATTTATTAAAAATGTATTTAAGATAACGTTTATACATCCTATGTGTGTTTAGTGCATGCTATACATAGTATATGGATAGCAAAAACAATGGACTATTAGATATCTCACATATGTGCAGGTTGTGAAACATGATAAGTAAACTTATGTGTCTATCATCTAATTTAAGAACTAGGATGTTACCTGTGACAGCCCCCTGCATCCTGCTTCCTTCCACCCTACAGTAACCATTGTCATCAGTTTTCTGTTCACCATTTCCTGCTTTTTGTAACTTAATAAGACTCCCTAAAATATACACATTGCTTGGTTTTTCTTATGTTTGAACTTCATAAAAATTACATCATGTAATCATAGTCTCCCTGGAATTGCACAATAACCCCCCTACCTCCACACGCACACTTAGCAGTGTTCCTAAGTTTTATCTCTTATCATGTGAGCAACTGGAGTTCATTATTTTTCATGACTGTGTAATGATCCATTGAAGGAACAGAGCATAATTTATCCATTCTGCCATCAGTGAATAAGTGGGTTATATTCAGTGTTCCAGTGCTGTGAAAGTTTCTAAGACAAGTACAACCATTTTCTTGGGAAATTTGCACCAAAGTTCCTTTGATAGTAATATTGAATAGAGCATGTGTAATTGTTCAACTTTATGTGATTAAACAATACAAGGTAATGTCTGATTGTTTTCTAAAGTAGTTGTACCAGTTTTTACTCTCAGCACCCTTGTGTAAATACCCTCCAATTACTTATACCATAGCCTAGTGTTTCTGTCAAACTTCTGAATTTTTACCAATTTAGTGGGTAAAAATTATTTCTACTGAAGTCATAAATTGTGTTTCCTTATTACTAATGAGGCATAACATTTTCCCTAAGCTTATTGGCCATTTAATTTTCTTCCTTAGTGAAACATCTTTTACTCCTCCTTATATTCCTCTATTAGTTGTTATCATTTTCTCTTATTGAATTTATAGGTGCTCTACATGCAAGAAAGTCTTCTTTACCATTTATGAACATGTGAGTATTTTAAGTTTACTAAAATAGAAATTAGAACTGGAAGGAGCTAGAAAAATAGTTCTCTTCTCCTTCCTATTGTGACAAGGAAAACTGAAAGACAGAGCAATCAAGTCGCTTGTCTGAGATCAAAGTTTCTGTTAGCAGCAATGCTTGAATGAGCACCTGAAACTTCTAATCCATAATTAAGTGATTTTCCTATGATGACTTCTTTTCTTGATTAGTATTTTTTTTAAATTGCAAGGTTTTAAACACTTAAAAAATTTTATTGAATCACAGTGAGAAATACAGTTACAAAGTTATTCATGATTGGGTTTCAGTCATATAATATTCCAACACCCATCCCTTCACCAGTGTACATTTCCCACAACCAATGTCCCCAGTATCTCTTGTTGATCCCCCACCTGCGTTTATGGCAGGCACCTCTCTCTCTCTTCTCTTTCTCTCTCCTTCTTTCTCTCCCCCACCTCTCTCACTCCCCATGGAGTATAAGAACATAGAGAATAATGGAAGGGAATCTGGGGACACTGGTGCTGGGAAATGTACACTGGTGGAGGGATGGGTGTTGGAACACTGTATGACTGAAATCTAATCATGAACAACTTTGTAAAGTGTCTATTTCACAGTAATTAAAAAAAAAGACATTTTTGCCAGGATGGAGCTATTTCCTGTGCCACTCTCATTGAGCTGGACCACATTCCTGTCAAGGTTCTGGTGTCCCTGGTTCTCTGGATGCAAAGGGTAAGGCCTCAGGGCGTGGAGTCTCAAGAGGAGGCACCTGGTGTTCCAGACTGGGTCCTTTCTGCCATTGAGTTCTACCATGTTCTTATCAAGATTCCGTGAATCCACTTCCTCTGCCTTCTTCCTGCCAAAGAGTCAATACTCACTGCCAGCCCCCACCAGCACTACCAGGCCGAGGTAGACATTGTAGGTCATGGCAGTCAGCATCAGCAGGTAGCTCAGGACCACCTGGAGTATGTGCAGCACCATCTGCACCAGGGGGCCGGACCTCAGCAGCTGCTGCCAGGTGCTTTGGGGCGTCTCAGTGGGGCAGGTTCCTTTGGGTCCTGGGACAGGCCAGGACTGGTCGCAGAGCCTATCTTTGGCCTTGTACAGAAGCCCCTGCAAGCTCTCTTAAGTCCTTTGTAGCCCATCGCTAGCAAAAACACAGCCATGAAAGCCAGGGCTGTTTCTACAGCTGAGTCAATCACCAACCCAGCAAACAGCAGCTCCATGTTCTTGTAACCAAAGTAAAAGTCAAAGGTCATTGGCATTATCATGGATGTGCCTGTGCTGCCGCTCTGGGAGTGGGGCCCTGAGGCTGGGGCTGGTGAGAAGGTGCCGGAGTGCTGCCGTGGCCAATGGTGCTTATCCTACATGATGGTGCAAATGGGCCATTGTCCCAGGAAAGATGTGTCACAGAAGATTCTGTAAGGAAGATGAAGTTCCACACTGCAGCCTCTTCTTGGAGCCTCAGCAGACAACAGGTCAGGAACAGTTTTGAAAAAAGGAAAAACAAATACTAAATGAAGAATGTAAGAAACAGCTCCATATTCAGATACAAATGTCACTGTCACTGTCCTCCAGTTGTTCATTGATTTGCTCGAGTGGGTCCAGTAACGTCTCCACTGTGACAATTGTTACTGTGTTTGGCATATCGAATACCTCTGAGTGGCTTGCCAGGCTTTGCCTTGCAGGCGAGATACTCTTGGTAGCTTGCTGGGCTCTCTGAGAGGGGCGGAAGAATCAAACTCGGGTTGGCCATGTTGGCCGCTTGCAAGGCAAACGCCCTACCCACTGTGCTATCACTACAGCCCCAGATACAACTAATATTTATATTTCACATTTATTTTCCAGATAAAAATGATAATGATTATTATAGAGTGCTTGTTATGTGCCAGTTGTTGTATAAGCACTTTACCCTAAATGATTCGTTTGGTCTTCTTCACAAATTTATGATGCAGACTCTCACCATTATCTGAGTGTGGTAAACAGAATATAGCTTCCCAAAGATGTTCTTCTTCTAATGCTAGCAGAGAATTAAGACAGCAGATGGAATTAAATTATCTGATCTTAGAATAGCGAGAGTATCCTGGATTATCCAAATAACCCAATGGACTCATAAGGGGCTGTAAATGTAGAGAAGAAAGAAATGAAATGATGCAGTCCGACAGTGAACCATACATTTCTGTCTTTGAAGGTGAGAAAAGGACCAGGAACAAAGCAATGCTGACAGCCTCTAGAAGCTGAGAAAAACAAGAAGACAAAGTCCTCCTAAAGCCTTCAGAAAGGAATACAACACCTAAATTTTAGCCCATCACAGTATATGGAATAAAAGAAACTTTTTTCTTTTTCATAAATTTATTTATTGAATCACTGTGAGAGCAGTTACAAAGCTTTTGGGTTTAAGTCTCAGTCATACAATGATGAAACACCTGTCCCTTCACCAGTGCCCATTTTCCACCATCAAAAAACCCAGTATACCCCTGATCCCACACACTTCCCCTACCTGTGGGGCAGATGATTTCCACATTACTCTCTCCTTGATTTCATTCAATATTTTGATCCCAGAACTACCATTATTATTTGGGATTTTACTTCAACACTCAGATCTTCCAAAAGGGCAACAGTAGACAATTTGTTTTCTATTGCTAGTTATGAATAACATATGATATAGCGTGGCCGCAGTAGTGGCTGCGTGATTTTGGAATTCCAAAATTTTAACAATTAAATCTGGAGGGATTTCTGCCCAAATCTGCTGGGTTCTGAGATTTGTTCCTGAGTCTCTTGGATCATGGCTGTTAAGCAGTGATCAGGAGCCAGAGAAGTCATTTGTGGGCGGCGGCAACTCGGGGTCTCTTTGGGGCAGGGAGGAAAGGGCTGGCTCCACCTCCATTTTGTGAAGCCCCGCATGTGGACCCAAATTTGACTGTCCAGTGGTCCCTGGAGGATGGCAGCCACCAAGCCGCTAGGGGGAACAGGCCAAGGCACGAAACCTATTCCCACCTGGGTGGCCCAGCACCAGTAACCTACTGCCAAAAGCCGCTGGGTTCTGAGATTTGTTTCTGAGTCTCTGGGATCAAGGTCATTAAGCAGTTTGATCAGGAACCAGAGAGGCCTTGCCTCCAATTATATAGCTGTCCCGGAGGTGGTTTGTGTCTCCTACATACCTAACTTTTTTTTTTAATAGTCACTGTTTTTTTTTTTTTTATTAGTGAAGCACCATGAGGTACAGTTGTAGATTTACAAATCTTTGTGCTTGGGTTTCGGTCACACAATGATCAAATACCCATCCCTCCACCCAGTGCCCATTTTCCACCACCATGGATAATATCCCCCCCCACCCCCCCTCCCACCCTGCCTCTGTGGCAGGGCATTTCCCTTTGCTCTCTCTCTCCTTTTGAGTGTTGTGGTCTGCAAAAGAGGCATTGAGTGGCAATCATGTTCAGTCCATAGTCTACTTTCAACATGCATTTCCCCTCCTGGGAGGATCCTCCAAACACCCTTTATTTGGTGCTCCCTTCTCTATCTGAACGGCCCTTTCCCCTAGAATACCCGGCTGGCCTCTAAGCTATGGAGTAATCCTCCTGGTGTTGATCTCAGCTATTCTTAGGTATTGATCTCATATTTTGTTGCTTTATATCCCCCAGATGAATGCAATCTTTCTATGTCTATCCCTCTCTTTCTGACTCATTTCACTTAGCATGATACTTTCCATATTGTACCACTTGACATACCTAACTTTTGGCCATTTACTTTCTTGGTAAACTTGGCCCCAAGTTGTTGGGGCCTGGCCAAAGGCACAGCAGCAATTTTGGGGTATCTAGAAGTCCAAAGGCACCATCAGGCTGCTGATGCACTTGCCTCACAGGTACAGATTGACCTGCTGGCAGCACCTTAGCCCCCAAAAGGAACATTTTAATCTTTGGAACTTATAAATATTAGGCTACCCTACATGACAAGAAGAATTTTACAGATGTGATTAAACTAAGAATCCTGAGATGAGAGGACATCCTGATGATCCATCATAGGTTCAAATGTCATCACAAGGATGGCAGTTTAGAAAAGAGGTAAGAAGGGTAGAATCAGAGAAAATGAAGGGACAGTGCAGAGGTTGAAGTGATGTGCTTTGAAGATGGAGGAAGGGTCACAAGCCAAGGATAGCAAATGACTTCTAGCAAAGCCAACAGTCAGATTCTCCCCTTAAGTATGGCCCTGTCACACATTTGCCCCAGTGAAACCCTTCTCAGACTTCTGGCCTCCAGAACTATAAGATACTATAACTGTGTTGTTTTAAGCCACTGAATTAGTGATAATTTGTAACAGCAGCAGTGGGAAATGACTATAGCTTGCTTACAATGGACCAAAGCCATACAACGAGTTAATAATTAGAAGGTATTTTAATTTTGCCAATTGGCTCCAGAGCCTCTATCCTATGCCACTGTGATCTTTAACCACCAGTCCATGAACCAGGGCTAACCCATGGGTGCAGAAAAGTGCAATGGCATTGAATTTTACTGGAATATAATTTTTAAAAAGACACAACTAAGAGAAGCAACATACTTGATCTGTTTCTGAGATGCTGGTGGCGTTTCCTTTTCTTATCCATGGTATACATTTGAGTCTATTGTATATTTTTGGCTTTCATACTATTTCTTCTATAAAATCTCGGGTTTTAAACCAGAGAGTATTTAGAGTTCATTTAGTTTTACCATTTAGTTTTGGAGGTTAAAATCCCCAAGAGAAAGAGTGGAATACATCAGGGAAGTTTCATCCAAAGGACAGGTATGGTCAAAACCGAAGAGCCTGATTCCAGTCCAGTCACTTACCACATCCTCCATGAAGATCATGAGGATTATCCCCCACGTGGGTACCAAGATTGATTCCCCTCCTCCACTTCAACCTACCTCAAATGTCTTATGTCCTCATAAGTCAGAAGCATATTTCAGGGGCTGTAGATTAATAAGCAGCCATATAAACAACATTGAAACACTGTATCCTGGAATAAACTTATTTTATCTGTGCAACTTGGTAGAACCTATGGTAGGCAGGAAGTTCCTCTCTTCCCACCTCTCTTATCTTGCCATATTTCCGTGTTTTATACAGGAATTCTCTAGGCAAAAAATCAGAGGCTCTCCAGTATTACTCTTTTGCCTCACCCTAAATCATTTTCTTCCTTGGTTCAGGTGTGACCCAGCTTCCCTAAAGTCACTCTTCTGGAATCCACAGAGCATGCATAGTTATAAGCAAACTCTGTCCATATCTGTGAAGCAAACAAAGAAAGAGAGCGGAAAGCACACTGCCATTTTCACTGACCTCAATCGCTGAGGGTGGACCCCGCAGGTTACATCAGCAGGCCGGCTCCATTACACTGCCCGGCGCTGTGCTCCAGCTACTGAAATATTGATTTTTACAGAGCTGCCGCACACACACTGAAAAATCAATATTCCAGTGCACACAACAGAACAGGCTGCAGAGCCGGGACCCACTCAGCCCGGAGATCTGGACCGAGGGGGTTGGGTGGAAGGAGACAATGGCCAGGGAAAGGTCCCCCGCAAACCCAGCACGGTTCAGAAAACCCACCAAGTATGGAGAGGGAAGAGAAAGAGTGGAGAGAAAGACCCCTGAGGATAAAACAGTTGGAAGGAGCGTTGATTTATCTTTCCATAGGGGGAAGTGGGGGAGAATGAAAGAGTAACTTAAGAAGAGAGGAAGGGAAGAATTTTACAGGTAAGAGTCTTCCCATGAAAATGTATTTTTTGCTTTTCTGTATCATTTGGTCAGACCTAAGATGGGGTGGGGGAGATGGAGCGATGACACAGATGTTTTACCACACGAAGGAAAAAAATAGCGAACCCAATTCTGGGAGATTTTTATAGAATTTTAAACGGAGCCCTTTCCGTCTTCCTGGAGCCTAGAAGAAGCCGGCTGCCCTTACAATAGCCACGGGAAGAGCCCGCAGTTGCATTGCGGGCTTTCCCCCTGCATTGCTGTTACTTCCTCTCCCTAAGGGAAGGGGGCGGGGGCGGGGGTGCGGACATCCTGGTCACGTGGCCGCGCATCGATCCTCTTTCTAGAAAAGCACCTCCGTGGCGCGCTTGGGGAACCACATCGAGAATCGATCCCTTTTACGCGCCCCACGACTTCTGGGAGAATTCGGAGCTCGCGCGAGTCACACCTCCATCCGGATCTGGGGGTGGGGGGAGGGAAGGAGGACGTGTCGCCTGTCGCGGGGCCCGGGTTCTACTTTCGGGGACCCAGAACGCAAGCTGGGGCGGCGGAGACGCTTGTTTTAGGGGAAGAAAAAAAATCAAAACTGGTGTTCTTTACTTTGCGTTAGTATTTTGTCCCTTTCCTTCTCTTTTTGAATTGGGGGGATGGGTGATGGGAAGCAGGCAGTTACCATTGATACTTTTCTTGCAGGGTTGGGGTTCACATCCGGCGGTGCTCCGGGATGAGCGCTCGGAATCAACTCCTGGCGGGGCTCGGGGAGACTTTATGGGTTACCGGGGATCGAACTCCGGGTGACTGCGTGCAAGGTCCTACCCGCTGGGCCACTGCTCCGTCTAGCAGGGATACTTTTAACCCCGATGGATTCCTTGCTGTGCTTTGTCCTGGAATTCTCTTACCGGGAATCTGACTTTTAGTTCTCTGAACTCTCAGCCAGAGAAGAAAAGTGCCCTCCCCAAGGTTCCCATTCCGTCCTCTTGCCCTGCAGGCAGTGTCGCCTCCTCTTCCGCAGTGCGGGAGCCCGGGGCCCCACCTGGGTGCGGCCGGGTTCAAATCTGGTTCGAGGCACTCGGGAGGAGGAGGTGGGCATTCAGGGGCACCTTGCAAACTGCGGTTCCTCTGGGCCTAGCGGGGCTGCCCGGGGACAAGGTCCGGCAGAGGGCCGCTGGAGACCTGGGACAGGGTGGCGGGCGGGGGTGCGCAGGGGGCGGGGCAGGAGCGAACCAGGTGGCACCTGAGCGGGGCCCCGCCCCGCCCAGCCGCCCCGCGAGCCGCGCCCGAACCCGCGCGCCCCGCCCCGCCCCGCCCCGCGAGGCCGGTGATTTGCATAAGGAGGCGGCTCGTGGCGGGAGGGGGCTGGGGGGGGGGGGCCCGGCGCGCACGTGACCCTGGGGGAGGCGGAGGGAACCTGCTGACTTGACACGAGCCTCTGTGCGGCTCCCCTTGGCGCGGAGTAGCGAGAGCAGCCGTGACCTCCGACCCCGCCCGCCGGCAGCCAATAAGAGCGCAGGTCGTCTCCAAACCCAAAATTTCCACGTCGGCAAAAGTCAAGATGGAAGGGAGCGGAGCGGAGCGCGCGGGGGGGAGTCGGCGGGCGCCGAGGGGGCCCCGGCCGCGGGGAGCCGCGGGGCGACCCCCGCCCCCCGCCGCGGGCGCCGAGGGGCGCCTGGCACTTGGTCCGCCGTGGCCTGTGCGCCCCGGCCCGGGGGCGTTGGGGGAGCGGGGCGCAGCCCCCGGCCCCTCCGGCCCTGGCCTGGAGAGTGGCCGGTGGGGCTTTGGGGGTGAAGCTGGGAAAGACACTTTTCCAGACCTGTTGCACCGGTGCAACAGCTGTTCGGGTGCGGTATGTCGGAGGAGGGGGCTGTCGGGGTTGGTAGAGGCTGCAGGGGCTGGGGGGGGGCCGGTTGCAGAGTTGGCGGAGCGGAGGGAGAGGCTGAGCGGAGGGGTGCTGCTGGAGGATGTGTGCGGGGGTAAGGGGAGAGAAGCCCGGGGCTGCGGCGAGCTCGCTGCCGAACGGGACGGAGAGAATGCCGAACGAAGAGCGGGCTGGGGGAGCGGAGCGCGGAGACGCGGCTCCGGGGCCCGCCAAGGCAGCTGGGGGACCGAGCGGTGACAAGGGCTGGGGGAAGCGGGGCTCGCGGAGGAGGCCCCACCGAGCCTGGCTTTTCTGGGCGTCCCATCTGCGGGGCCTGTGTTCGCTACGCCCCCCCCCCCCCCCGCAAACTCCCCAAGACTTCCAGCAACTAGACTTATCCCCGCGAAGCCCCCCCTCCCCCGCCAACTTTGCAGATGGGAAGGGAAAAAAAAGTTGCCACAAGTTGGATGGCAAGAAAAGTTGAAAGTGCAGGGCCGAAGAGGAGGAGGAGGAGGAGGAGGAGGAGGGGTTCAGCTGGCAAAGGGCTCTAACTTGGGGTGGGTGACGGGGCAGGGGGAGTGGGGGGATGCGAGTTTGCGACCAGAATTCGTTTGGACCTGGTTGTTGAAAAACACCCCCCCGCCCTTTTTTTTCCTGCTGGACATTTCGCCCCTTGCTGACTGCGGCAGTAACTTTCCATAATTAATGACCCGTTCCATTTATCGGTCGCATCCTGAGCTAAATTGCTTTTAACGACTTTTTTCTTTGTCTTCACTTGGGGGCAGGTAGGAGGCGGCCACCTGCAGGAAGAAACTTGGGCCGGAAGACGACGGGCCCCGTTTGGTCTTTTGAGGCAAAGTTCTGAGACACTCCGACTCTGAGTATGATAGCAGTCAGTGCACTACAGAACTTTGTCTCTGCAGACTGTGGTCACCACGCCCGCCGCCGCCACGTCCGGGGGTACCGGACATCAGCGCAGGTAGCCCCGGGTGGCCACGTCGCCAAGACTTGGCGTGGAGGAGGGGGGGGGGTGCGGTCCAAGCGGCGTTCCAGGAACTTGGCCAACTCCTTGAAAGTTGTTGTTGCCCCTTACATGGGAACTAAATCCTCCAAATCTCTGTTGCTCTGACTGTGGAGTTGGGGTTGGGGGTGGTGGCGGGCGGGCGGGGGGGGGCAAGAATTGGGGTTTTCAAGGTTATTTATAAAGGTACTTAGAAGAGCAGCTTCACTTATTGAGCGAGGCAAGGAGAGCCACGGGTTTATTAATGGGTGTGTCGGTGCGCAGTGCCTTACAGGAATTTAAACTCTTTACCCTTGAAGAAGGAAAGGTGTTCGTGCAAACGCTGTCGATAATGGCCCTTTTGCTCCGCTGCCGTCTTAGATAAACGAGAGCCTCCCAGAAGGGTCTGGCCCTCACTGTCCCGTCTGCTTTCTGATTTAGGTCCAGTTCGTTTTAATTATTGCTAAATAGGAATATTTCTAAGTGGGAAGGAAGCATTGTTCGCCAAGAGCGTTTTAACAGACATTCGGGGCGGGGGTGTTTGCACTCGGGCTGTGGAGGGGCTTTTCAGGGGATTCACTGTACCTCTTCTCACCAGCTGTAGGATCTGGTTGATAGACCACCTGTGGGTTGTCGCCTCTGTGCAGTGGGTCCCCGCTGGGCACACTGGATTCTCATCCAGTGCCTTGGGCATGGTCCTGGTTCTGTATTTCCCACCCTCCCACCCCACAAGTCTTTCATGCAATTTGTATATTCTGCCTTCCACCATCATGATAGAGAACCGAATTTTATCTTAATTGGGAAGTCTGAAAACACAGTCAAACCCAGCTCCTTGCAGTGGTCCCACCCTGGACCTTTCGGTCATCCAATGCAAGATACCCTCATGGCCTGGTTTTACCTTCACTCTGTCGAGGGGCCACTTGGCAGACTTGAGTTCCTGACTTGAACTTTTCCATGGCTCCCATACTCTTTCCCGGCTTCCTGTACAGAAAATGTGTGGGACCTTTCCTGCGTTGTCCCGGCCTTTCAGACACTCACTGAGCCACCATGCCAGCACCGCCTGTAGTCCCCCTTACTCTGCTTTTCCAGAACCCCTTTTTCCTGTGAATGGCATCCTCGAAACTGGCATCCTCAAGACTTGCTGACGGATTCTCAACTGCCCACCCAGTTTTAGTTCTGTGAGCTTTTGAACCACAGCAGTTTGATCCAAGGAATTGCCTCCCGCCATCCCTCACATGTAATAAAAAGGACCTTTATCCCACAGATGTGCATGGTGAGCTCTGGCTGCCAGGCACAGAGCAAAGGATAGTGAGTAAAAAAAATTTTAAAAAGTGGCTTTTGTGGCATGTTTCTGATATTTCATCAAGAAAAGTACTCATTTTGATATCATTCTTGGGATGCTTCAGGCTTGTGGGGCATCTGTGGGGGTCTCTGAGAGGCCCTGGATTTTAACAGAAGGTGTTGACCTGGCTCCAAAGATAGAGTACAGTGGGTAGGGCACTCACTTTACATGCAGCCAACCTGGGTTCTATTTCTGCACTCCTTACGGTCCCCCCAAGCCCTGCCAGGAGTAAGGAGTGATCCTTGAGCACAGAGCCAGGAGTAAGCCCTGAGCACTACTGGGTGTGGCCCCAAAACCAAATTAAGTACATAAATTAAAAGGCACTGCCCTTCCCGGGCACTGTTGGCTGACTGCCCCTTGTGAGAGTGTGATCACGGGGCATGGTCAGTTGGTGGGGGCATGGGGTTGGGGAGGGCTGTGGGATTCAGATGCTTGATACCTGTTAGAGCTTACTAGAGGACCTAGTTGTTGCATTTCCCAGGAAAATGTGACCTGCCCTCTTGTGTGGCTGTTACTCTCCCACCTTTCCATCAGCAGCTGTTGTGCTTCAGTTGATCAGCCCTTTATGCTCAAGATTGCCAAATTTGACTCATGCCATGAAATAAAATGACTCAAGCCCACCCTTCCTATTTATTTGAGAGGTCAGGTACATTTACTTGCAAACAGAATGATGTCCCCTGATTTTGGTGTCTAAATGTATGCCCGTGAGCTAACAGGAGGACTGTAGCTCCCCGGAAGGTGGAGGAATTTACTGGGAGAGCAGTTCTCCGAGCTATGAGGGATCAGGACCTCCCCTCAGAAAGGATGCCCAGGTTTAGAGTCCTTGACATGAAGTGTCTGTTTGATACTATATTTAAAGAAGGACATTATGCCAAGAAATCTTTTGCCTTATCTCTTGCCTTGGTCGGTAAAAGGACTAATTTGGCGAAGGGCTATGGTTCTTTCCTAGGCTGAAGGTGATGGAGTAGACTTGGGAGAAAGGACCACTTACCCGGCATTAGAGCAGCCTTGACCATACAGTAGCCTTTATGACTGTCACCTGAGTATCAGCTGTTACTGTAGGTCAGAGGAACCCAAACACATTTGGCCTAGTGCCTCCTTTACAGAGCCCAGCAACCCCCCCTGGAAATCTATCCTCTTTAAGTCCCCCTCATTTGCATCAAGGCTATGCACCACTGCCTGGATCCTTCCATAAGGGGTGGTGGGGGTGTACTACTATGTGCTTTGGGTGGCATTCTCATGTCAGTAAAAACATCAGACAGGATGGAAGCCATGTCGGGGTGAGTAGAGCACTGGGAAGGTGGGGTGCTCTTAGAACATCTCCCTGTTCCCACCCCCAGCCACCAGGCCACTGGGCACCATTGCCTCAGGCCTTCCTGTATACTGCATTTCTGAGGAATAAAGAAAACAGGTATAATAAAGACATAAGTATACTGTGTGTGTGTGTGCAAACATTGGTAGTCTCACTTGTTTTTTAAGAGCACTTTTCAAGTTTAAATTTGGTGAGTATTGTACAGTAGTGATACAAAAACTTCCAGCAGGAACTAGGGACCACATCACTAGACCACCTAGAGGTACTCTCTATCCTTGCCCCTTCTAGCTGTGAAATTACTGGTAGCCCTGCATTTCTGAGTGTGTCTTTCAAAGAATTACAGAATGCACTTAAATGTTCTTCAAATGCTAGGGTTGGATAGACACATTCCTTGGGATCCCTGGAGGTGAAGGAGTACCACAGTTGTTTTTTTTTGGGGGGGGGGTCGGGTGGAGGTAGGACTGGGGGGTTGTTGTTTTGCTCAACTTCTCTGATTACCTGGCTTTGGTATATACTAATTTGCGTGGGCAGTGTGTCCAGGAAGCTTTCACTGAACAATCACTATAGACACAGAAAGCCTTACCAGTGAAAAAAAGCTGTGAGCAGGAAGAAAAAAAGGCTGAACACCTTCCTCCCACTGCTGTGTGTGATGTGCGAGGAGTAAATAGTGGTGGCACCTCAGTGGCCTTAGGAGGCAAGTGATGCAAAGAAGATCCCAAGCAGCGTCCTTGTCTGAGCTGCGTGCATCTCATTCTTCGAGAGTTAGCATGATGACTGCTTTACCCACCGCAAAAAGCCTCTCCTAAAATACTAATCAGTTTTCTACTCAAATAGGCCTCGCTTTTTTCCCATTTCATAGGGAAAAATGCAGAAAAGCGCTCTTTTACGTTAAATGTGTATGTGCATAATGTTGAACACTCAGTGCTACAATAGCTATTTGCATATATGATAACATTTATTCTGGCATCAGTAACATCAATATTCCCAAATTACAGATAAGAAAATCAAGGCATAGAGATGGTAAATAAGCTGACCAAGGCACGCAGCTAATCCGAGGCCAGGCATGCCACAGACCCAGGTGGTCTTAATCAGAATCTGATTGTCACAGTAATGAGACTTGATATCATGCAATTGTCTAATTGACCACAGCAAAGGATAGAGCCTGAGAGTCTAGGTTCAAAGTGAGAAGCACTTCGGATAATTAGAGCTCAGCTCAGTGCAAATCTTCAGTCTGTTTCTAGAATCCTGTTCTAAGGATTATTTTACATTTTTGAGGAAACTGCCAATGGGCAGAAGTGAATGCTGAGAAAAATAGCAATTTTTAAAAAATGGCTTTGTGTGTATGTACAGGAAAATCAAAGGAAGCAGAATATTAGTAAATTATAGTAGTGCATTTGTTCAGTGACGTGTGAGTTCCTACCATGCGTCAGCTAGTGGTTGTAAGCAGTTTTGGTGTATGACCTGTACCGGTGCTGGTAGCTGCCATTAACCATATTCAAGAGGGCAGTCCAGAGGTGGGTGGTGTGTGAGCCAAACGTTGAAGAGGGATTAGGAGGTACTGAAATTAGCCAGGAAAGGGCCTTATTGTTCTAGGGAGCAGCATCTACTAACTCATGGAAGTGTGCAGAGTATGGTATGTTTAGAACCAGAATTTCCCCCCACTGTGGCAGACCTAAATGTCCCTGGCAGGGCAGCCCATGAAGGATTTTGTGTGGCACAGATGTTTAAAACTCAGAACCCAGTGCTGGAGAGATAGTATAGGGGTTAAGGCACGTGCCTTGCAAGTGGCTGGCCCTAGTTCTCTTTCAGGCATTGCATATGGTCCCCAGCACTGCCAGGAGTAATCCCTGAGTACAGAACCAGGAGTAAGAACTGAGCACCTCTGGGCATGCCCCCACAACCAAAATAAGAATATCACCCTGAACGCCATGGGAAGAAACTAAAGGATCATTAGCAGGGAAGAGGGTTTGATCTGCTCTGCTTTTCAGAGAAGGTGTTGTAGAAGCAGCAGGAAGGTGAGTTGTTTGGAGGGGAGGTGAATGAGACAGTTATGAAGCTATTAGAGAAATAGCGGGAAGGCATGAGGGGTGCACAGGAAAGGTGTGGGTGGGCTTAAGGTGAGAGCAGGAAGACCAGGGGCCTGGGGCCATATGTGTGACCTTCCAGGGCGGCCTGCTGTCGGCACACACCCTGGGAATAAAATCACTAAATTGCGTTGTGTTGGATATTTTGAAATATTCAACTTGCTTGGCTCTAATCCCAGGTTAAATCTGGAAATGTAATACTGGAGATAGCACTTTAACCCTATACAGCATTTAGTAGATTTTACCCTGGTTCATTGAACACGAGGAGTTGTAAGGGATGTCATTATTTAGTATTCTGCTAAGCAAGGAAGCCTTGCTGCCTGCAAAATTGTGAGCAGTGCTTATGAAGCATGTAGACTTTCAAAAATCTTTTTTTTTCCCTCAAAAATCCTTTTTTCAAAAACCTTTTCTAGATGTATTAAGGTACAGTTGTTTAAAACTCAAAACCCAGGGCTGGAGAGATAGTCTAGGGGTTAAGGCACTTGCTTTGCAGATAGTAGAGGGGTTAAGGCACTTGTTTGATTCCCAAGACTGTGTATGGTCCAGGAGTGATACTTGAGCAAAGAGCCAGGAGTAAGGCCTGATCACCACTGGATGTGGCCCACAATCCAAAATAAAACTCAGAAGCCCAACAGGAAACAAAGCATCCTCAAAAGGTGTGTTTTGGGGTGGGGTGGGGAGGCTGACGTGAGTCATGTGAAGAATACAGATCCCCACTACCGACCTGTTGTGTCCTGATCAATCTGGAAGTGAAAGAACAAGTGGGAAGTGTTTTGTGGCCACAGGTGAGGACACCATCATGGTCCTCATTGAGTGGGTGTCACTTCCATGCCTTGGTCATGTCGAGAACTTGTAAGTGGGACTGTCACTGGCAGTGAGGGACTGTCTGCATTTACCCAAGGTATGGGGAACCCTCAGTGAGCTGGATTCTGGACCAGGTCCCAGGGTGAACTGAGAGAGCAGATCTCCCAGGAGTGTCAAGGACACAGAAAAGCGGCCCAGGGGAAGCTGTGGCCTTTAGTGGAGGGTGTGGCAATGACAACCCAAGCTGAGCAAGGACACAGCCAGGGAAATTAATACCTTGACCTCTCTCTCTCCTCTGGCACTCGGCAGTCACTATGCGGTAGCTGAACTCAAGTAGAACCAATACAAGGGCCTGGTCAGACACTCCATCAGGTCAGCCTGCGGGCAGTGAGGGCAGGTTCAGAGGGCATCTGAAGTGCAGAGGAGAAGCCTTGGGGCTCCTGTCACCCTTACAAGGACAGCTTTCAGAGAAGTCAGGTACTGGACGTGCTCCCAGGATGCCTTCATGTTCAGAGGCCTCTTTGTCTCCATTTCCCCCAGAGTCTCAACTTTGAAGCCCTCTAGAGGAAAGTCCAGATGTTTCCTAGAAAGTAGACTCCACTGCTGTTTCTCCAAGTCACCAACTTCCTTTCTGAGGGGTTGATAGGGGCTCAAAGATTAAGGTGAAATGGAAGAACATTAAGTTGGCCATTTTTAAATGCACTTCACTAAATGTACTCTGATTGTTGCAGCCAACACTCATTTGCCACTCCAAATTGAAACTGTACCCTTAAGTGATAACTCCCTATGATCCAGGGGCTTTCCAGACCTACTCAGAAGAGGCCAGCAGACTAAATTTGAGCAAGGGCAGAAAAAATATCAATGAAATCATACCCATCAGGCCACTTAGAAGACTGTACCCGGATTCTAATTCCAGCAGTTAAATTGTGGGGAAAATACGAGTATGATCAATTGAAATTGGTGAATTCCTCTAGAACAAAACCTGCGACCCGTTTTCCATGAATGGATTTCAGGTGCACCAGAATGCTCCCATCTGCCCTCAGTGAAGTCAGGTGGAATCTAGGGCAGCTTGAAATCTTTGACTTTAATAAAGTAGCATTATCTGTTTGCCTAGTGTGACATAAAATATGCTTATGATTTGTATAGAGTATCTCTCTCTCTCACACACACACTCACACACACACAACAACTGGGAAACAGTTCTCTTCGATCTGACCAGATTTCTGGGTTTCTCTTCCATTCTGTACCATCCGTATGCTTCAGAGCTCAAGGGAGGCTGATGGATGACTGTTCAAATAGACTTGGACTAATGTAGCAGGAAAACTGCTGATCATGGATGGAAAAGCATGGGGGATATTGGATACTTTCTCCTTTTGTGCAAAGAAAATGTTAAACCAGACTGGTGGATGGGAGGGAAATGGACACTGGGAAACAGTTTGGTTTTGGAATATTGCATGCCTAAAACCCAGTCATCAATATCTTTGTAGTTCACAGTGGCTAAATAAAACTTTGAATAAAAAATTAAAAAGAAAATACTAAACAGATGCAGAATAAAGTCTGTGTGTTCCCTTTCAACCAGCAGCCCCACTTGTATTAGGATACCTTGGTTTGAATAATATCAGTATGTGGTCAGCTAGTTGAAAGGAGAAATGTTGAACTTTACCTTCAAGAAGCCTGGAGGGAGGGAGGTGCCATGGCTGGGTAACTCAGAAACTCAACTATTCATGAAAAAATCTGGGTTCATTACAGTCCGCTTCCTGCTTCACTCGCTTTCTGGTCTAATTTTCAGACTAGGTCTTCCCATGGCTTTGTGAAAGCTGCAGTGGTTACAATGGGCAGAATAATGTCTCCAAGCCTCTCATTCTCTTAGTCCTCAGCCACTTTCTGATATTTCCCATTGGGCAATATCTAGTTGTTATTAGTTGTAGTTGAAATGTCCAATAACCATAAGTCCCATGCCTAGAGGAATTGGGACCATTTGACTGACCTCTACCAATCAGGACTTAATTCGGACTCATGAGGAATTGATGTGGACCCTGAACCAAATCAATTCTGTTAACAAAACTGAGATAGAGGTTAGGGATGTCTTCTGGGAAGGCAAATTAATGTGTCTGCTGAGCCACTCGGGAGGAACAGTCTTGCAAAGCTGAAACTTTGTGGCAGTTGAAGTTGCCATAAAACTACTAGCCTCATTACCAGCATTTTTATGGGGGAAAAATTAGGATGAACCAAAATGGCCATAAATGGAGGATCAGACAAATAAGCCATGGTATGTCCTGCAGTGAAACCTTTATTGGGGAAGAAGTGGATATGTGTGCAGTCACCATGGGAAAGATGTGGTTTTCAGTAAAGAAAATGTTGTAGGAAAATAAATGGGGCTTGATTCTATTTGACTCCTCTCTGGTTTTTTTTTTTAGTACATAGTCACCTAAAATAGACACACATGGAGTATGAGTGTGTTGTTCGAAATGGGTTAGGATGGGGTAGGAATGGTGGTAGAGAGAAGAACTTTCACTGACTAAATAGTATGCTTTTGATGGACACTTGGGGGCTTCCAAACAGTGCTCAGAAGCCTGAGAGCCACTGGAGATTCTTGGGCAATAAATACAAGGGCCTGAGGATGAGGTGCTGCTCAGATCTCATCACTCAGAGGTGGTTGGGACCTTTAGGACTGTAACTGGTGATGTTTGGGGGACCAGGGAATGCCAGGGAGTGAATCTGGGTCTAGTATGTCCCCTAACCACTGTACTATCTCCTCTCTTCTTGACTGACTTTTTAAAAGCACAACATAAAACACTTTTGTGATAAAAAGAAAAACTCGTTTTCTGGGCCATGGAGATGGCTTAAAGGGATGGAGCAGGTGCCCGCGGGAACCCCAGGTTTGATCCCTGGCACCACATGTTCCCTTGGCACTACCCCCACTTAGCATCACTGGAAAGTTTGCTGATAGATGCAAGTGCATTATCAGATATTAGGCACTTGATTTGCTTGTTTTTTTTGACGGGAAGAAGGTATTGAAGATGAGAAGGCAATAAAATTTATTAGCAACTGAGTACCCTTTTTCTGTGGTGTATTAATAGTCTCAGTTTCTTCTTGTGGGTTTTCCACAAGTTGGAAAACCTTTAAAAAGGAAACCACTGTGATCAAATGAAAGAGAGCGAGCTCTTGCTAGGGGACGGAACAGGAAGAGACAGTTATCTTCAAGAAGTAATCAAAGTTAAAAATCATCATCTGTCTCTTCTTAAAAATTGAGTTACACAGACTTCTGTAAACCAGGGTGCACATAACTGCAGATGTTCATTAAAGGTGCCTTGTGTAAAGCACTGGAGGTTTCATGTGATTGGGAAGGGCTTGGGTCTGTCCCAGCCGATCCTGGGGATCTAGGTTTGATTTCATTGGTGGCAACAGCACCTTCCATCAGAGGCACTATAGAACGTTTTTCTTGACTGCTTTTGAATCTTGATTTGATTCTGTATGAATCAAAAAGATGCACCATGTCCCAGTGATGAAAACAAACCACAGCAGTGGCCCAGAAAAAGAACTGGTCTCTGCAAATAAAGTCTTGCTTTGAATGTTATTTCTTAAACGACAGTTCCAGTTGGCTACTGCTTCCTTGTGAGTCAACATTTATATTGAAGTTATTACCATGAGCTGAAGTGCTATGGAAAATACGCCTTCAGTTTTTTTTCTGCCTCCTTAAGCTGTGAGTAAATGTGTGCAAAGGAAAGACAACAAACGCAGCTTTTGAAAGGCCACTAAGAGCTGGTTTGTTAGGGAGTCACAGTGTTGCATCTGGAGATCTGAGAAAAGGAAGAGGATGGTTAAGTAAGACCAGTGTGGGCTGCTAACCCATCTGATGTTAACTGTCGATTGGGATTGATCTGTTCCCAGTGAAAACTGAAAATCAAATTTAGTTTGTCTTCCAATAGTGAATTTGTAGTTATTTGAAGCATTCACTGTATAATGAATCCTGAGCCCTGGGATGTGAAATACGGAGTTTGAGTAGTAAAACAGGAAAAGGTTAAAGTACTTAAACTCGCATTCTTCCTTCCCAATGCCAGTCTCATGAGGTTTCTTTTTATTTCTGAAGTATAATTTTTACAATTACCCAAAATTACACCCTTGATGACTAAATTTATAAATAATGATAAGCATCTATATACATTTGTGCTGGAGGCCCACAGATTTTCATAGCTCTTGAGATGAAGGGGGTACAGGGGAACTGTGCAAGTAAACTTAGGAGACTAAAGGCTATTCTGGAAAGGGAGCTGGAGTGACATAATAAATATGTTACCGTATTGCATGATTGTAACTGATATTTGATAAAATCATACTAAAGTCGGTTATCATTGGTCAATTGGTGTGAGTCCCTTTCTGGGTATTTTTTTTAATATTCTTCCAAGGAGAGAGAAGTTCTATATCTGTCCCTCTCCCTCTCAGCAGCTAAAAGCATAGACCATGTTTGTGCAGTGGCACATTTTTGTAAGCGTGGGCCTATCCAAGCACAAGATTAAGGTGATGTCAGTTATTTTATCTCCCAGCGGCGTGATTTGATTTTGCAGTATCCAGTATGACTTGGTGACCCTGACTTGCTTGTTTCACGAGTGAGTACTCATAAGGACATGGGCTCACCTGTCCCGCCACTCAAACTGCCATGTCTGGGGTCAGACCACTGGCCAGTAATGCAGAACATGGCGTATAGTTAAGATTCTGGCTGGAGACCCCAGATAGCTGTCGCCAAAGAGAGGAGGGAGATACACAGTGTAGACAAATACAGTGACAAGTGCTATGGGGTGCTGAGCCCAGAGCACAGGGGTGCAGAGCCCAGAGAGTGTATTACCTTCAGTGAAGGATTTGTTTCTGTTGAGGGCCCATGGGGCATTTACAAGGCAGAGGTGGCCCTGTGCTCACTTAGTTCCAGAAGGAAAACTCAAAGAATTCTCCCCAAAGATTATCCTTTATATAGTCCAAGTGTTTGTACCCCTTCAGGAGTCATGTGTTGAAACCTAACCTCCAGCTGGTGCTAGTAAGAAGTGGGGTCTTTGGGAGGTGACAGTTTGAGCATTAGCACCCTAGAGGGCCCCCTGTCCCTTCCACCATGTGAGTGAACACAGTGAGAGAGGGAGGCTATGATGCTGAAAGTTAACTCTCTCTAGACCAAATCTCTCAGCACCTATCTTGCTCTTGGATGCCTCAACCTCCAGAACTATGAGAAATATCCATGTCCGTGAGTCACTAGGTCTCTAGCATTCTATTATAGAAGCTGGATTGTTGTAGAACCTTATCAAAGACAGACACTCTACACCTGGGCCTTAAAGAGTGAAGGAGAACCACATATCAAAGGGAGAAGCACACCAGATGAGACCGATCATATGAAACACATGGTCGGTGAACTGTGTGGTTGGTGGATCTGGTCTAGCCAAATGGGTTGGGCTCGTGTGTGAAGAAATCAGGGGACAAACTGAGAAACGCAGGCAAGGCCACACTTCATGGCAAGCTCTATATGCAATGCCAGTAGATTCAAACAGTTTGCTGAAGGAGCTCTAGTTGGGGAGAGATGTGGTTAGATGAATATTTTGAAATATATCTCCTGCCTGTTGAGAGGAGTTTCATCTGGAATAATAGGGTGTCAGGCTGGGGATATGTTCAAGCAGAAGTTAGGAGGATAGTAGATCAGAAAGAGAGTTATGATCACAACCTTTATTTTTATTTATTTATTTATTTATTTATTTTTTGCTACCTGGTGATGCACAGGGGTTACTCCTGGCTCTGCACTCAAGAGTTACTCCTGGCGGTGCTCAGGGAACCATATGGGATGCTGGGAATCGAACCCAGGTCAGTCATGTGCAGGGCAAACTCCCTACCCACTGTGCTATCTCTCCAACCTCAATCACAACCTTTATTTATTTATTTTTTGCTTTTTGGGTCACACCCAGCAGTGCTCAGGGGTTACTCCAGGCTCTGCACTCGGGAATTACTACTGGCGGTGCGGCCATATGAGATTCCGAGGATTGAACCAGGTAAGCCACGTGCAAGGCAAATGTCCTACCCGCTATAATATCACTTGTGCCTCTGATCACAGCCTTTAGGTGACACTATATAAGAGAAGCTGAGAAGGTAAAATAAACCAGACCTATTTTTAGCCTGGAAATGGAGAGTAAAAGAAAACATGAGGCTTAGGCTTATTTTTGAAGATGCAGGTTTTGGGTCTGCAAAGTTTCTAGCCTGCTTCTTTTAGAAGTTGGTGGCAGCATAAGAGAGAAGGGTGTTTGCAAGGATAGGGGGTTGGAACACAATACTGAATAGAGGACTGTATTTTTGTTTCCCAAACTCAGTCCTTACGGAGTAACAGAGATTTTTTTTTTTATTTTTAGCAGAACTCAATTGCAATTACATTTTCTAGGTGTTTTTTACTCAACTAGATATGACTGTAATAAAATTCTGGCCAACAAGTTAAACTGAAGTGCCCTATGATAAGTCTGGAACTCATCTGTGAAAGACAGCTGGAATACACCTTCTACTGCGATAGCACAGCAGGTAGGGTTTTTGCCTTCCACACAGCCAGTATGGCCAACACATGTTTGATTCCTCTGCCCCTCTCGGAGAGCCCAGCAAGCTACCGAGAGTATCTCACCTGCATGGTAAAGCCTGGCAAGCTACCCGTGACATATTTGATATGCCAAACACAGTAACAAGTCTCACAATGTTACTGGGCCCACTCAAGCAAATCGATGAACATGGGAGGACAGTGACAGTGACTCTCTTTGTTGTTCCTTCATGGATGCTGCCCCCTAGAACGTGTGTGCTTCCATCTTGGATCATGGGCATCAAAGAGGATCTGGGCATACTCAGCCAGAGTTGAGCCAGTCTGAATTCCCAAGGGTCTTGTGGGTAGACTGCTATAGCAGTCCTGGAGTACCTGTTTCCAGACTTCACTTACCTGAAAAAGGCAGAGCTTTTGTGTTGGGTAGGCCATTGTTATTTGAATTTCAGACACAGGTTGAACTTAACTTTAATTAAGGTGTGATATCACTAATAAGATTGATAAACAATCCAGTCTGAGGACATTCCAGGGTTATTAAATAAATGTTTTCAGGGTAATTTAATGAAAATCCATAGGCAAGTAATATTTGATTTCATTAACTCTGGTTCTCAGTTTTTTTCTCTTTTTTTTTTTGAAGGGGTGGTGTTTGGAACACACTAGCAGTGCTCAGAGCCTACTCCTGGCAGAGTCAGGGGACAGTAAGAAGAACTGGAGATCAAACTCAGATCACCTGCATGCAAGGCAACTGCCCTCCCTATCCACTGTACTCTTTGCTCTAGCCCCATCTGGTTCTCATTTCTATCTCTCATTTCCCAGAGTCTTCCTGGTTTCAGAAGCAAGGGATGTGATAAAATGTACATTTGGACCTTATTTCTGATTTCCTGTGTAATTCCAAAGAATCACAGTTGGTGTGCCTATCTATCATCTCTTTCCTGTATATTTAATACCTTGACATTGCAGAGCCTGGATGACTGTGAAGAGAGAGACCTGCTCAGAGCTGACAACTTCTAGAGGAAGCAGGCAACTCACTTGCAAGCACCTGCCTTCTGAGTGCTGACCCTGAGAGATAGCAGGCAATAAGGGGGCTGCCTAGCATGTGTCAGAACTGGTTCAACCTTGGTAACACATAGCCGCCAGTGCATTGCCAGGTGCAGCCCGCAAGGGCTGGGCAACCTCTGGGGCGGCTCTAGTGGTCCCTGGCACCATAAGGCCTGAGCAGTGTTGCACACTTGGGCCCTCACCTTGAACCCCCACCTTGATTGGTTAAGGATCAAACAGGAGTGGCCTCCTGAGCACCTTTGGGAGCCACCCTCCCCCACCTACAAAAAAAAAACACCCAAAATGCAAGCTAATAATCAGTTCGGAACCCGTGAACACTCCAACACTCCAGTCAACTAGAAACAGCCTCTGTCCCCTATGGATGTTATTCAGACTAGTTGCCCCTTTCCACTGCCTTCTCTGTTCCTCCCCAGAATCCTCAACAAAAACTCTTGCTCAGGCTTCCTCTCTCTTCTCTGTCTCTAGCCAAACTAGTGCTCCCCCATGCGGCCTGCATGGCTAGCCATGCCTACTATTCCTGGTGATGTGAGTTTAAAGGAGGGGGATGGTGGCTCAGTGGCTAAAAGCGCTTTTCCTGTAATGGTGAGGCCAGGAATCCAGTTCGCAGAATTGCCCACATACACCGAGCTCACTCCCTGCAGCTTTGCTCTCGGAGAACCCCCTCACACCCCAACAGAGAGTACAGAGACTGCAGCTGCTTGGGGACCCCCAGCAAGGGCCCAAACTAAGTACAAGAACAGTGGCCAAGAGTCTGACTCCGTGCAAATTCATGAGAGAGCAGTGCTATGACCCCTGGGGAGCTCCGTGGCCAGAATGTTCAAGAGGACACCAACTCAAGGGCTGTCACTCCCTGTGAGCAACTGCCAACATGGCAGCTAAAAGTGTGTGACACCCAGAGAACCCTGCAGCTGAACGGACACGCATCACAGTAAGAGACGCAGCCCAACGCATGGCAGTGGCCACATGCACAAAAGCAAGAGAAGCCAGGAAATGATCTTGCAGAGCAAGCATGCCTGCGGACCTTTCCATAACTGACTCAAACATTGCAGGCTTCCTTAAAACAGTGTCGCCCTCAAGAACTGAGTGCTGAAAGTAGGTCAAGGGATATACACAATAGCCTTTCAGTACCAGTATTGCAAATCTTAATGCCCAGAAGGGGAGGGAGGGAGGGAGGGAGGGAAGATAGACTGGGAGGGAGGAGAGGCAGGGAGGGAGGAGATGGAGGGAGGAAGGAGAGAGAGGGAGGGAGGAGAGAGAGGCAGAGAAAGCCACCACAGAGGCACGCTTGGGGGGTGTGGTGTGACAGAAGGGAAACTGGGGACATAGGTGGTGGGAAATGTACACCGGTGAAGGGATGGGTGTTGGAACATTGTATGACTGAAACCCAATCATGAACAGCCCTGTGACTGTGTATCTCACAGTGATTCAATTCAACAACAGCAACAGCAGTGTGGTACTCAATTTCCCTGGCTGGAAACCAGTGTTGAATTCTTTAGAGAACCTAAGAAAATGAGGTTCACACTTTCATTGTTCACTCTTTCCCGTTCATGGCATTTGTTTACCAAGTGATGGTTTGCTAGGACTGAGCTACTGTACCTTTGTGTTTTTGATTTGATGCATCATTAGTTAATAATAAAGAAATATTATTTAATTCTTAGAGTGAGTACACAGTGCTTCTGGTGCTTACTGTGTCTTTTCTCTGAATATTTGTTCTATTCATGTTTATGTAGCACTTTCAAACTGCATGTGGTGCTTTTATGCAGGTAAATTATATGCTTAATAAGAAATAAAATACTTGCCCCTGGGAGCTTGTAGGTAAGAATATATTGTTATTTAGAATTAGTATAATCAGTAAGTATGATGACTAAGATTACCTTTTGTTTGAAAGCAGAACAAGCCTGTGTCTGAACGTTGCATTGAGTGTGAGTCTCTTGGAGTCACGGGCACACATACAAGACACAGACCTGGGCTCCCTCTTCATCCCGGCTGATATCCTGGCAAGCATGTATCAAGAATAGCAGTTTGTTCACTGAATGTGAGGAATAAATTACTCCGGAGGCCCATTCAGTTCAAGTACATATATATAGTTCAAGCAGACTGGGGACATAAAAATCTGTATTTACACAACAGCTATATTAAGAAGAATAATTCACTTTCCAAAAGATTTAGTGCGGAACTCACCCAATAAATTTCAAATCTGATGTGATTTTTAAAAACATCCTTTTTTATGGGCAACTTTGGGGAGGATAATTGATCATGTAAATAAAGGCAGTTGGGGGGAGATAGGACTTACAGATGTGGAATGTGGCCATTTGATTTAGTTCCTTTGTGATATTATCTCCAGGTTCTGTCACCTTCCCAGCTGAAACATTCTTTGAAACTGTTGTGGCGTACAGAGAGGGCAGTTGATTGAAAGCAATTCAAAGCTTAATTGAATATATAAAGTCCTATCATTCCTTAATGTAGTCTAAATGCTGACGTCTTTGCAAGGTCTAAATAATTCTGCCTTCGATGGAGCAGATAGCTGTCTGAGTACATTCTTTCCATTATCTCTTTTGCTCTTTCTAATTCTCCTCTGGGGCAGAAGCAAGGTTATATATATTTTAATCTCCATTTCGCTGATCAGAAGAGGTAGAGCTGGAACTAGAACCCAAGCTCTTGGTGTGTATCATTACCTACAGTGACCACTTGCCTCTCGGTTGGTTTTGGAGAGAGTCAGTGATCCCAATTTATCACTTTGACTCTGAACATGATTTTCATTTTCTTTGCAAGAAAAAAAACTCTTCCTTACTACCTTATAGTTGTATTTTAATTATGTCTGAAATGTGGAGTTAGTGATTTCTGGGTTTTATTTGTGGTTAGAATGATAGTGGAAAATATTTACCCCAAAACCCTCAAGGAAAGAAATATGAATTATGCTGCTTTTCTGCCAAACATACATCCGCTTAGTACTAATAAGAAATGCTGAAGGTGCATTTACTTATTTGTGGTGCTAAATGTTTATGTAGAATGAGAACTTGAAAACAACTTGAGTGATATTTCCAAGTTATTTCTCCAATTTTAGAGAAATTATGTCAACCAAGTCCTTTAGCAGCACACGACATATACTGTCTTAGGGATGGGGGAACTTAAAATTTTTTATTAACAATTTTTTATTACACAATCCTCTTTTTAAATTAATTTTTTAAATTAAATCACCATGAATGAAATAAACCTCAGAAAAGGAAGAGAGCAACATGCCACGGAGATGCCTCCAGACCCTGCATCAGGCTGTCTCATCTTGGGCAACCCAGATGGGGGCAGTTGAGTCCCACCACCCATCCCAACAAAGCCCCACCAGCCAAAATGCTCCAGAGCTCAATCACTGCTGTGTTCATGGTCATTTCCCATAGACTCGAGTCAGCCTCATTCATGAGTGAATCTGCTGAAAAACTCAGGATTTGTGACCAAAATCTCCAGGCTCGCACAGAGATGGAAATGGGCAATTTCCCCCCATCTTCCATGTGTTTCTTTGCATCTGGCAGTCATACCCACGAACTGCCTCTGGCATCATATAAGCTCATTAATGGTCATGATCTAGAGACTCACAAATAAACCTTGGAAGAGGAAGAGAGCAACACTCTGCAGAAATCCTCTGGACCCCACAGTCACCATCCAGTTAAAAATTTAATTCTATCTGTATCACCCTATTTAAAATCTTAGAATTCTCATACTCTACACCCCTGATGTACCAAGAGTAGCACACCACTGCACTGTAGCACTGTAGCAATGTCCTCCCATTGTTCATTGATTTGCTCAAACGGACACCAGTAACATCTCCATTGTGAGACTTGTTATTGCTTTTGGCATATCGAATACACCACAGGGAGCTTGCCAGGCTCTGCTGTGCAGGCAGGATACTCTCAGTAGCTTGCTGGCTCTCCGAGAGGGACAGAGGAATTGAACCCAGGTTGGCCACATGCAAGTGAAATGCCCTACCTGCTGTGCACCACTATCTATCTATCTATCTATCTATCTATCTATCTATCTATCTACACATATATATACACACACACATATATATACACAAACATATATATACACACATATGTGTGTATATATACATATATATATATATATGCACACAAGTTTCAACCTGTAACAACATGTTCGTAATCTCTTATACAAGGGCTTAATGGCTCTAGGGTGAGATGCAACAACCTTCAAACACTTTTCTCTAAGGAAACTTTTTGGGGTCATGTTTAACAGTCTCCTGCCCCTGTGCCTGGCTGTCCTCATCGGGGCCCCTTGGAGGGGGGCGGGTTGAGTCTCCCCAGCAGCTGAGGACCTCCGGAACTAGCCACGGCCATGCTGGGACCACTCTCCACACGTCCAGACGGGCCTCATGCATGAAAGATCTGGCAGAGGAACCCAGGCATACGGGTCCCGGGGCTGAGATCTCCAAGCCTGCTGGGATTGGTACTGGGCCTTCTCCACCCAGACCTCCATCTTCCAGTAGGTAGGCGTCACACCCACCAGCTGCCATCAGTGCCAGGTTGGTCTCATCAACGGCCAAGACGAGGAGACTATAAAACCCAGCTCCCGGAAGCACGTGGCTGCATTTGCGGCAGCGCGACATCTTATTTTTTTCCTTTGGAGAACCTGACAGGCTACCAAAAGTATCCTGCCCACACAGCAGAGTCTGGCAAACTTCCCGTGTCGTACTCAATATGCCAAATACCAGTAACAATGATGGGTATCATTCTCCTAATCCTGAAAGAGCACTGAAATGGCTTTTTTAAAATCTCAGGGCTAGGAAGAAGGAGACGTTACTGGTGCCTGCTCGAGGAAATCGACAAACAACAGGATGATCGTGATTGTGATTTAACACTATTCATAACAAGCAGTACAAAATAAATTATTTAGGTCCTGCTTTGGGGCAGGTTTTGGGTGTTCAGGTGGAAAAATTCAAAATATGAAGGTGGGAAGGTGTAATGGTGGTAGGGATGGTGTTGGAATATTGAGTGTAAATTATTGCAAACAGCTTTATAAAAATAAAATTAAATTTAAGAAAAAATCAAAATAAATCACTGTTAGATACAGTTACAAGCGTTTGTGATCAAGTTTCAGCCATACAATGTTCCAGTACAGGGGTGGAAAACTTTAATGCAAAAACTGAAAAATAATTCGGGGACTGGAGAGATAGTACAGGGATTAAAGCACTTGCCTAGCATCCGACCAACCCCAGTTCAATCCCCAGCACTACATGGTCCCCTGAGCATTTCTTGGGTGCAGCCCCAGAGACCTCCAAGGATACTAGGTGAGGTTCTGATGGTCCCCAAGCACTGCCAGCTGATTCTCTAGCACTGCACCCTCAGGCCCTTGCATTGAGCAGCCAGCCTGGTTGGCCAAGGACTGCTGGGCTGGTGGTACCCTCAAGGCCTCTTGATCACGGCTTGGGAAATGCTCTCTCCCATTCTCACCCTCCCCTCGCCGCAAATAAACCTCCACACAAACCCAAATAGATATGGAGTTTATGCAGTCACTGATGAAGCATGCCTGCTGTGGTGTAGGGAGTGCCCGTGTACGCAGGCATTCTCCTGTCTGACCTAGGTATGTGACCCACGAGTACAGAGATACATCTTATTATACTACCGCTGAGCTGCACATGAAAGGCCCAAAGCTGCACCTATTATTGGAAAGGTCACATGTGTAAGTGGAGTATGGAAGCAGGGAGAGCAGGAAACCTGTCCTCTTGGCTTTTTGCGCCCTTCCTCATTCCATGTACCTCGTGCTTCTGCCCCATTGAATTATCTTTCCTTTCACACTCCAAACCTTGGCACATACTTTTTGGACTTCGGAGAACTCCATTCCCCATCTTTTGCAGAACGGCAGGTTCTGCTTACTTTTCTGTGTCTGAGTCAAGAATAGGTTCTTATTCTAAGACATTTGCCTATGGCCACAATGGGGTGGGGGGGCAGGGTGGAAGAGGAGGAGGTTGTTTTTCTTCTATCTGCTCTAAAACATGGAATTAAAGTTCTACCCTCTAATCCTACCCTTCCCATTATGATATCAAAGACCATTCATAAGCATTAGACCTTGGAACCATGCTTATTTTCTTTCATGGTTATTCCAAATTGATATGGGCTTGAAGTATAAAGAAAACACTAGGTTTTGAGAACTTAATGTGAAAAAGTCAATGTTAAAAAAATAATGATTTTTATATTGACTGAATATTTGAATGATAATATGTTGGGTAGAGTGAGTTACAGTGCTTGCAGTTGAAACCTGGGCCTTATACATGCTAGGTGAGTATTTGACCACTGAGTTACATTCCTGACCCCATATAAATACATTTGAAATATTAATTTAAATATTAATTTCACCTGTTTCTTTTTATCTTTTAAAGAATGGCAACTAGAAAATATTGAACTATGTAAGTGGCTTACATTAGCTTTCTACTAATTAGAAAGCTAGCATTGCTCTGATAAGATGGGGCAAGGTTTGGACATAGTTTGGAGAGTCACTAGGTGGGAATAAAGGTTTTGTGCTGAGTGGCTGACCCATCACCTGGGGGCGAATGGTTATGGTGAGGGGTTGTTAATCATAATATCCCCATAATGAAAGAGTTGTGAGGAATAAAGTGTCTATAGGATCATCCAGTTCTGGCAGAGATAAAAAAAAAAAATCTTCAGTAAATTTTTAATGTGCTCTGGGGATTTGAAATGAGGCTAACTCCTCCAAACCCATTTTCTTTCCTCTGGGCTATTTTCTCATTTGCATGAGGTCTTGCCTTCCCCTCCCAACACAGGCATCACAGTGGGCAGCCTCAGAGGATGGGGTGAAGTGTGACAAGCGGCTGGTTCACCACACAAAGTTCTGTCACCAAGTGAAGACAGCAGGGGCTGAAGTGATAGTACAGTGGGCAGGGTGCTTGCCTTGCACATGACCTACCAGGGTTCTATTCCCAGCACCCTATAGGGTCCCCTGAGCCTTGCCAAGAGTGAGCCTTGAATGCAGAGCCAGGAATAAGCTGAACACTGCTGGGTGCAGCCCCAAAAGCAAAACAAACGAACAAAACCCAAGTTTTGTTGGAGTGTTTGTTCAGCTTGAAAAACGAGCCTAGGGGAAGAAACGAGTTGGTGGATTCTTTGGGTGGGGAGAGGGTAGGAGGGGTGGCCCTGTGCTCATTTCCCAGTTGTGCTTTGGCCCCTTGGGGTAGGGAGAGGGTGCTGGGGAAAGAAGGCAGAGCCCACCAAGTGCAAGGCACATGCTCTGCCGGCGAGCACCTCCTGGGCCCCAGAGTGGCCATTTTAATGCTTTGTGTTTCTTTTCTACTCTCTTAACTCTCTAAGCAGTAAGTGGGCATTTTACCCCACTTGTTCTTTACTCTCAGTTTCCAAGACTCCTCTATGGCCCCTCCTCCAGACACAAGCTCCTGTATACTCCTCTCTGTCATGTGGTCTTGTGGTCTCATCTATAACACACACACACACACACACACACACACCACACACACACACAATATATAGTGTCATCCAGACTATCTACATCTATTTCAGAATCCTCTTTTTGCTGTTGTTTTTGTTTTTTGGCAGGGGGGAGGCGGTGTCACAGCTCTGCTCAGGGCTTATGCCTGGTTTTATGTCCAAGGATCACCCCTGGTAGTGCTCCAGGGACCATTCATGATGTCAGGAATCAAATCAGAGTTGGCTGTATGCAAAGCAAGTGCCTTAACTCTGCACTGACTCTTCCTTTGGGTTGCCCAACTCTGGGACCCACACACCTAGGCTGACCCCGTGTAGCCTAGTGGCAGTGCTGGCGATATTGGACACCTACAGTGACCGCTGTACAAAATGGGCATGCTGACCAAGAAAGCATTTTGCCTAGAATGCCTCTCCTCTGGCAGGCCTGCGGTCCCCACCTGCCTGGCTGAGGCCATATCTATAGCTAGATGGGGAGACAGTTGTGCCTGTTTCCTCTTTCTGAAGTCGGTGAGCCCCCATGGGTGGCTTATGTGAGGCGGGGAGGAGAGAGATGATCACTTTCTCCAGATCCACCTCTGCCACCCCAGCACCCAGGATTTCGGGTTCTTGTCTCGCCTCGCAGAAAGGAATTTAAGGAGTAGACATGCAGTGAAGTAAAAACATTTTATTTGGAGGTTTTTAGGAAGGGGAAAGAGGAAGGGAAAGTGAGAGAGAGTAATGTGCTCACGAGAGAATGTGGGCTTCTCCAGAGAAGGGAGGGAGCCTCCCCCCACATCCAGAATTAGAAAAGGAAGCATGAAAGTATACATCTACAGAAGGGATATGTGGGCACCCTGTGTGCTTGGCCATGGGGGTATAAGCAGCACATGGGCTCAGACAGCATATGTGTATCCTCCCTTTGTTCAAGGCAGCTTTTATAGGGTTTTCCCAACCTGCCCACCCCACCCCACACCCGCCCCCATGGGGCTTCTACCTAGGTAAAAGTTCATTGCTAGGGAGAGTAGAGTTGGGAGTGATCCATGCCCTTCTTTGAAATTCCTTTCCTTGGGGGCTGGAGTGATAGCATGCAGCCGATCGGAGTTCGATTCCCAGCATCCCATATGGTTCCCTGAGCACCGCCAGGAGTAATTCCTGAGTGCAGAGCCAGGAGTAACCCCTGTGCATCGCCGGGTGTGATCCAAAAAGCATAAAAATAAATAAATAAATAAATAAATAAGAAATTCCTTTCCTGGCCCTTTTTTCCTGCTGGAGCTTCTCTTGGAGGGGTGGGTGGGTGAGGGGAGGGGGTGTCAGCCTTCTCTGGGTCTGTTACTGGAACAAGGTGAAAGCCTTGTCAGGCTGTAGTTCCTATGCTCACGAGGTGGGCCCTGATGGCCTTAAGGCCAGGCAGTGTTATTACATCCCAAGATCCATTGCCGTGGGCCCTTCCCCGTCTACTTGCCTACATCAATTCCATCCAGATCTGGGTAGTTCCTCTCTCCATAAACATCTCTCCATAGACAAATCTGCTCTCAATGGCAGGCCACTGCTGGAGAAAACTAGTGAAGCATTGGGATCGCCCTAGTGTGGGGTGTTTGGCCACTTTCTGATGTTCAGCTAGCACTGGTGGGGAGTAGGCACCGGAACCCCCTCATGACTCAGACCGGTCCCTCTCCCCTTGCATCCTGCGGTTAGGAGTGAAGGACGGGTGTGGTTGGGGGAGATTGGAAGGCTGGCAGCTGTGGCTCACACTTTGGAACTTTCCTCAGCCCCAAAGAGTCCACAGTCTGAGGTCTGGCCGTAATGGGGAGAAGGATGTAGCCCAGAGTGACCACAGCCTTTCTAGGAGTAGAAAGACCTTTCTTCCAAGTGGGCAGTACCCTTTTTTGAACCCTTTTCTGGGGCTTTTCCTCCCTATTTTCTTCCCCTCAGAAAACCAGAAGTTTATTCCAGGAGCACCTGACTTCCAGAAGGAGGAGTTTTCCCTGGAAAACTCAGTCCAGTGGTGTGGATGTGAGTATGGACAGTGGTGACACAGAATGGAGCGCAAAAGAACTGAACTCTGGGACAGGGCGGGGGAGGGACTTGAATGAGTTTTCCTTGTTAACCATCTGTCTGCCCAGAAAGATAGGCACTTGCCTTGCACATTTCCTGCCCTTCCCTCTCTTTGATCACTGGTATCTATGGCCCTCTGGGCTGTGCCAGGAGCAATACCGGAGCGAAGAGCCAGCAGTAAGCCCTGAATAGTACTGGCAGAGAGAGAGAAATAAAGAGAGAGAGAGACAGACAGACAGACAGAAGAATGAGAGAATAAGAAATAAAAAAGAGAAGGGAAGGAGGGGAAAGAGAAAGAACAAGAAAGAAAGGAGAAAGGAAGGAAGGAGAGAACAAGAAAGAAAAAGTGAAGGGAGAGAGAAAGAAAGGAAGGAAGATAGGGAAGGAAGAAAAGGAAAAAGTTAACAAAAGAAGGAAAGAAGAAGGAAAAATGAAAGTAAATGAGAAAGAAGAAAAGAAGGAAAGGAAGGAAGGAAGGAAGGAAAAGAAAGAAAAAGAAACAAGGAAAGAAAGAATGAACTTTGATTCTAATCGAAATGATTGACTGTCTCCAGATGTGGACATTTGGGCTGTTGGCAGCAAGGGTTGCTGGACATATTGCTCCATCAGTATTATTTGCTCAAATTTTTATACTGTTCTTTATTGTATAGAAAGTCAGCATCCAGAAAGCACATCAGTATTTTTGAGGCGCAAAATGCCAGAACAGCTTCAGCTGGAGTATTGAAATCAATGGGAGTTATTCTAATATGCTGCTGGAATTATTCAGTAACTGAGATATCCCAGAGTTATTTTTTCCACAGAGCATGCCTATTTATTATTTTTTGGGGTGTGTGTCTGTGTGTGTTGGAGGGAGTTTGGTCCACACCAAATGGCACTGAGGGATCACTTCTGATAGTGCTCAGAGACCCATATATGTGGTGCCAGGTTTCAAACAAACGGTGGGATAGGTGCAAACATTACCCGCTCTATTATCTTTGGGTCCCGTCTTCTTGACAGTGTTCAAGGTTATGAGCTCTTCCTGCCCGAAGAAAGAAAACAGTGTGCACTAGAATCTCGATCTTAGAGCAGATGAAACCCAATGCACTGGGTGGATTTCAGACCAGCAGCCCTATTTCAATCCTTGAAGGAACTGAGAATGTTTCACATTCTGAGAACACCCTCAAGATGAATTTAAGTGAAAGATGATCTCGGGTGCTTTCATTCTGGTTGCCTTAGAAATCATCTCTGTAATTAAATGGCTAGAGATACTTTTGTGGGGAGGAAAACAGCAGGCAGAATCTTTGCAATCATGCCAACCAGGCAGTAGGCTTCCTTACCCTTTGGCAAAGTAGCGAATCAATACCAATCAGAAGAAAATGTGAACAAAAGGGGAAATCTCAGGGGTGCCGCAGGCGATGAAAGACTTAGAATGTGAATAAAACATCACAGGTCAGCATTAAAATAGATGAGACATTTCTTGCCAAGGCAAAACAGGCAGCCTTTAACCAGAGGTGCTAAGGGAACCTCAGGGAGATGAGGGGGAGGGGAAGCCCCTCCCTCCCCCGAGTCCGTTATCCCCTCCACTCCCTTCCACTCTCTCGTCCTCCATGGCAATTTCCTTTCCCAGGAGACAAACACTCTGGTAGCTGAGGTTGGGTCACAGCTGGTGAAGTTAAAAAAAAAAATCTCTGGAAGTATCCCTCACGCCCACGAGCATTTTCTAGGAGACTTATTTCACAGAGGGAAAGGTGAATTTTGTAACCAAGGAAGATGTGCATACTCCTTGGAAAATCATGAAGTCAAAAGAGGTTTGCTCTTGGCTGCCTGAGTTGGGAGTAGAGCACATGGACAACCTCTCCAGTTGGAAGAGTCTGGGGGACTTGGTGGAGAGGAGTAAAGTAAAAGTAAAGTAAAGGCCCTCCCGTTGATCATCGATTTGCTCGAGTGGGCCCAGTAACGTCTCCATTGGAGACTTTGTTGTTACTGTGTCTGGCATATTGAGTACTCTCGGTAGCTTGCCGGGCTCTCCGAGAGGGGCGGAGGAATCGAACTCGCGTCGGCCATGTTGGCTGCATGCAAGGCCTACCCGCTGTGCTATGGTGGAGAGGAATTGACAGTAAATCTTTTAGAGTTCTCCTGCATCACCAGTTCTTCCTGAGCAGCCTTCCCATCATGGGAATTTTCATAGGCCAAAGCCAAATCCTGGGATTAGAGGAAGGGGGGTATCAATCAGAATATCATGTTTTAACTTCCAGTTGTTATCTAAGGATTGCATTTGGCGAAGTTCATTCTACGATTATTTGCCAAACCGTGGACAGTGGGCCCGGATCCTCACTGGAAGAATGCAGTCAATCTCGGGAAGAGATGGTGGGTCCAAGTAGGCCCCGAGAGCTCTGCTCCTTCCCCGGCCACTCCCTGCTCAGCTGACCCAGGCCCATGGATCAGGTCACAGCCAGTCTGCCCATAACAAATTAAATGCAGATTTTTTTTTCTTTTGGCAGTGCCTGGGATTAAATCCAGGACCTTAATGAATGTGTTTAGTTAGTCACTGATTTTAATAATTTAAGTGTTGATTTAAAGAACTATATGCTATACTAGAAACTTGCAGCCTTCTGTAATACTTTAGAGTTAAATTTAATATATATATTTAAAAAATTTACATTTTAACTTTTGTTGTTTCATTTTTTTATTTGGGGGCATACCCGGCAGTGCTCAGGGATTGATTATTCCTGGTTCTGCACTCAGGATCACTCCTGGCAGTGCTCAGGAGATAATATGGGATGCCCGGAATCAAACCCTATTCAAGGCAAACACCCAACCCACTATATTATCACTCGGGTTCCATAAACTTTAGAATATTTTTACCAAGTCAGTATCTTCACACCTGTGTTCACTGTGGCCTATTAACAAAAGTCAAGATTTGGAAAGAACCCAAGAGTCTTAAGACAGATAGATGGGTGGGTGAAGAGGGTGTGATAAACACACACACACACACACACACACACACACACTGAAATACTACTCAACTGTAAGAAATGATCAAAGTTCGCTTTTGCAACAACTTGAATGGACCAGAGGATGCCATGCTAAGCAAAGGAGGAAGACATGTACCAGAAGATCTCAGTCATGTGGGATAGAGGTAAACAAAGCAAGAGAATAGAGCAAACCATATTGAAGCAAACCACTTAGACTGCAGAACTGAGATTACCAGAAGGGGAGGAAAAGGGGGAATGGAAGAGGGTTAGGGTGCTAGGGGCTTGAGGGAGGGACAATGGTCCTTGGGTGGAGTGTAGAGTGCTGGTTGCATATTTAAAAGTGTGAAATTGTGCTCATAGGATGGGAGAGGTAGTACAGGGATAAGATTCTTGCCTCGCATGCAGACAACCTGGGTTGACCCTGGCACTATATACAGTCCCTTGAGGACTGCCAGAAGTGATTCCTTGGCACAGAACCAAGAGTAAGTCCTGAGCATAGCTGGGTGATCCCAACCAATAAAAAAAAAACAAACAAAAAACAAAACAAAACAAAACCCCTGTGCTCTTAAAACATGTATTGTCGGTGCCCAAACGATAGTACAGCAGGCAGAGCATTTGCCTTGCACACGGCCAGCCCGTGTTCGGGCCCCGGCATCTCATCTGGTCCCCCGAGCACTGCCAAGAGTGATTCCTGTGTGTAGAGCCAGGAATAACCCCTGAGCATTGCCGGTGAGACTCCTCTCCCCCAATAAAGCCAACCCCCCCCCAAAAAAAAAACCAACATGTGTTGTCACTGGAGCCAGGGAGAGAAGTATGAACTCTATCCTTGGGGCAGGAGGGATAGTACTGAGATTAAGGTACTTACCTTACATACAGGTTTGTTCCCTGGCACACATATGGTCCCCTGAGCACTGCCAGGTATAAGCCCTGAGCACAGAGTAAGTCCTGGGCACCACCAAGTATGATCCACGGCTTTTCCCACACTCCCCCCCCAAAAAAAAACTCACAAAGCAATAATATACAGTCATGTAAACAGATACCTCGATAAAATTTTATTAAAATTTAGAAAGTTTTATACTCCCCTCTTTCCTCCACTATTTGTTGTTACTGAGATGAGGTGGCCTCACACTAAGTTGCAGTTCTCAAAATGAGACAGTCTAGGTTCTCAGGGACACGCCATGCTGCTCACTCAGGGTCTAGGCAGCGTGAACTGTGCTGGAGTCCAACATGGCAGCACATTGCATAACTGATCCCTGGCTCAGAGCTGCCACCCTTCTCAGGCCTGGTGAAGTTCATCCAGTTTCCCTCCCTTAATTTTGTGTCTCCATTTTTTTTCCCGGTTCCTGATCTGTTTGCCTTTCCTGTGATAGGCGGTTATCTGTGATAGGAGACTTGTTTTCTCCATGTTAAGCTCAGATCATTGTCTGATTGATCATCTGTGGTTCTAGCTTTGCTCGCCTCAGTGATATAGTTTTTAACTCCCATTTAGTGGCAGCCTTCAGAGGAAATAACTCAGCATCTGTTATTTACATATTGGTGTGTGAGTTCTGCAAATTATAATGTGGCTTCTGCTGGTGCAGTATCTGTAGTTGTTTTTTTTTTTTTTTTTTGAATGGGTGACAAACGCCTCTAGCACCTGGATTGATATTTTCCAGAGCAATCTGATATTAGCAGAAAGACCTAAAATGCAGGGTTTATTTTCTTGTGGGGGATTGTGGGTCTTTCAAGCAGAGTTCAGGGACCTCTGATTATTTTATATATTTATTTATTCAGTATTTGTTACTTAGGCCTTGTCTGGTAGTGCTCTGGAGTTACTCCTGGCTCTGTACTCTGTACTCACGCTTGGTGGGACTCAGGGGGCCATTGGAGGTACCAGGGATTGAACTTCGCTATGTGCAAGGAAAGAGCCCTACCCACTGTACTATTGGTCCAGCCCATTCCCTTTGATTCTTTACCAACCTACCTAGCAGTTCACTGCAAGGGCTCGAGGATGTGGGCTCCCTCAGACCCTGTGGTGCCAGGACACCCTGGCAGTGATCAGCCTCTGTTTATGGGACCATGTGGTGCCGGGGATTGAACCCTCTGCAAGGCATGTGCCTTTCCCCCTGTAATATCTCTCTGGTCCATTTCATGGATCAGACCTTTAAAATATGTTCTATTAAATAAAAACACTGATCTAAAATTCTAAATTTTCAGGGGGCCTTTTTGAATGGGTGATCTCTGTTTTTTTATGAAAACACACTTTTTGACCTTTTTTGGGTTTTGTTTTGGGTTTTTGGGTGTTTCGTTGTTGTTTGGTTTTGGTTTTGGGGACACACCTGGCAGTACTCAGGAGTTACTCCTAGAACTGCACTCAGAAATTACTCCTGGTGGGGCTTGGGGGACCATATGGGGTGCTGGGTGTAGGGCAAGTGCCTACCTCCTATCCTATTGCTCCAGCCTTCTTTTTTGTTCTTCTGGCTATCCGTCCTTTGGATGAAGTTCTTATATAATTGGTCTCCAGTTGGATATATTTTACTAAGTAACAGGAAGAATTGAATGACATAAAATATCATTGTGGACAATGAAGGAAAAATATTAATGTTTCAAGGTCAGTATAGTGTTATTTTGTAATAAAAATGAAAATAACATAAATGTGCTTTAATAAGTCATTGCCTAAATAAATGATATTCTGTATATTAGGATACTATGCTGTCTTGAAATTTGTGTTTCATTTTTAAAATTTATTTATTTTTGGTTTTTGAGTCACACCCTTCGGTGTTTGGGACTTACTCTGGCTCTGTGTTCAGGGATCACTCTTGGTGGGGCTTGGGAATACCATATGGGGTACTAAGGATTGAATTTGGGTTGGCTGTGTTCAAGGCAAGAGCCCTGCCCACTGTACTGTCTCTCCAGCCCCCTGAAAATTAAGAATTTTAGATCAGTGTTTTTATTTAATAGAACATATTTTAAAGGTCTGGGTTAAATGTTTATATTAAGGTGCCAAAAACAATTGAATAAATAATGTGAATTATCCCTCCTCTAATAATCAGATTATGTTTTCAAAAAATAGTTTAAAATTTTTGCTTTCAGTTTTATTTTTATTTTATACTGTTATAGTTATCAATGCAATTTTATATTATTGTGAGCAGGGAGCATTATATATGATATCAGTTCTTTGGTACTTGTTAAATTTCCCTTTAAAAAAAAAACGGGGGATTTAGCTGAAGAGAAGAACAACATGGAGGGCGGGATCCACAGGTTCCAAAAAAAAAAAAACAGGTTCCAAAAAGAGCCGAGATCATCGGGAAGCCCCAGATGGGGTAGGTACCGCATCCCGCCTCCCCCAGATGGAACCCCGGTGACCAGAAGCCTCTACAACCACAGCTCGAGTATGCGGGAACTTGGACTTTTCCTCAAAACCGCGCGACCGCTCACGCGGCCACGCGACATCTCTCTATATACAAAGTGATCCATGGGAAGTAAACCACCCAACGTTTCTCTCTGAAAATCATAGTTAAGTTTGGAGCACGGCCACAGCCCAGAAACACAAGGACTTAATGCATAACCCAGCAGCTTGGAGCAAAAAAGTGAATGGGCTATGCGTTAATCCAGGCCATCTTGACTGTCCAGAGGGGAAAGGGTGTTGCCCCATTCGCCCTCTCCTCTCTGGAAAGAAAGATGGCGGCCACATGGGAGCCTTGTGGACAGCAGGTATGAGCCGGGGGTGTGGGGGCGACTAAAACCTCATGGGAAAGGGGGCGTTCCGGTCCGTCCTTCACGCCCTAATGAGGTCACCAGTTGCCCCCTGCGAGCGGCTCTCCAGCACGGCCACGGCCCCAGAAGCACAAGGACTTAATGCAGAACCCGGAAGCTTGGAGCAGAAAAGTGAACGGACCATGCGTTAATCCAGGCCATCAAGTCTGCCGGAGGAGAAAGGGTGTTGCCCCATTCGCCCTCTCTTCTCTGGAAAGAAGGATGGCGGCTGCATGGGAGCCTTGTGGACAGCAGGTATGAGCCGGGGGAGTGGGGGCGACTAAAACCTCATGGGAAGGGGGGCGTTCCGGTCCGTCCTTCACGCCCTACCGAGGTCACCAGTTGCTCCCCCGCGAGCGGCTCTCCAGCACGGCCATGGCCCCAGAAGCACAAGGACTTAATGCAGAACCCGACAGCTTGGAGCAGAAAAGTGAAAGGACTATGCGTTAATCCAGGCCGTCATGTCTGCCCGGAGGGGAAAGGGTGTTGGTCCCTTCCACCCTCCTCCCTCTGGAAAGAAAGATGGCGGCCACATGGGAGCCTTGTGGACAGCAGGTATGAGCCGGGGGTGTGGGGGCGACTAAAACCTCATGGGAAGGGGGGCGTTCCGGTCCGTCCTTCATGCCCTACCGAGGTCACCAGTTGCCCCCCGCAAGCGGCTCTCCAGCACGGCCACAGCCCCAGAAGCACAAGGACTTAATGCAGAACCCGGCAGCTTGGAGCAGAAGAGTGAACGGACTATGCGTTAATCCAGGCCATCAGGTCTGTCCGGAGGGGAAAGGGTGTTGCCCCAGTCGCCTTCTCCTCTCTCCTCTCTGGAAAGAAAGATGGCGGCCGCATGGGAGCCTTGTGGACAGCAGGTATGAGCCGGGGGAGTGGGGGCGACTAAAACCTCATGGGTCGGGGGGCGTTCCGGTCCGTCCTTCACGCCCTACCGAGGCCACCATTTGCCCCCCACTAGCGGCTCTCCAGCACGGCCACGACTCCAGAGCACAGAAACCAATTTCTTAACTATCTGACTTTCAGTAGAAATACTTCCAGGGTCAATAAGTAAAATAGCAGAAATCCAAAACCAACATATAATTCTTGAACCCAGCTGTAGAAAGCAAATCACTTCACAATGCTTTGTCAGCATGTCTGATTGGGGGGGGGGGGTAAACTCTAAATAATAGTGGTGAATCTTTTATTGAAACAATGAATCTAATCAAAGCAGATAGAGTGTTAACTAGAATTCATCTGCCCCACAGGGACTGGGAGGGGTGGGGGGTGGGGTTTTATTGGGGTTCTTCATGGTAAAAAATAAGTTTTGGTAAAGGGAAATGTGCTTGATATTTGCATGACTGAGACCTAAACCTGAAAGCTTTGTAACCTTTCCCATGGTGATTCAATAAATAAATAAATTAATTAAAAAATAAAAAAAAATAATTAAAAAAAAACGGGGGTGAGGGGCTGGAGTGATAGCACAGCGGGTAGGGCGTTTGCCTTGCACACAGCCAACACGGACAGCACAGGTTCGATTCCCAGCACCCCATATGGTCCCCTGGGCACCACCAGGAGCAATTCCTGAGTGCATGAGCCAGGAGTAACCCCTGAGCATTGCCGGGTGTGACCCAAAAAGCAAAAAAAAAACCCAAAAAACACGGGGGTGAGATTGGCTCCCATGCAGTGCTCCGAGTTTCCCAGAGGCCATTCCTGGTGATGCTCAGCCAGCCAGGCCAGCAGCTCAGAGTTAGAGCCTGAGAATGTGTTTTCCAGGTGGGAGATGCCAGGGACCACCAGAGTCTCAGAGGATGATGCTTGGGAACTCCAGGTCTACTTCTAGTGATACGCAGGAGCCCCTGTGGTGCTGGGATGCGACTCTGTACCATTCCCTTTAGAACTGATTAGACTTTGTGTTTGATTTGGGGCCACACTTGGTGCTGCTCCGGGATTACTCCTGGCTCTGCACTCTGGGATCACTCCTGGCAGGGCTTGGGGGACACACGTAGTGCTGGGGATTAAGCCTGGCTGGCCCCATGCAAGGCGATCCCCCTATCTGCTTTACTATTGCTCCAGCTCAGGACAGGTTACATTTTTATAAGAACAGATTCCTCAGAAGAGGAATGTTTGCTTTCTTTTTATTTGTTTTTTAACAAAGTCACTGTCACTGTCACTGTCCTCCCGTTGTTCATCGATTTGCCCGAGCAGGCCCAGTAACGTCTCCATTGCGACACTTGTTACTGTGTTTGGCATATCAAATACGTCATGGGGAGCTTACCAGGCTTTGCGGTGTGGGCGAGATACTCTCAGTAGCTTGCTGGGCTAACATTTTAATTAAATTTGCTAGTGGGTCTCAAAAAGTTCACAATTCAACAGAAGATAAAGTTAGAAATAGAAAATGTATGCTTTCTATTGGGCACTAAAATCCACCTGGGTAGAAATACATATATGTAACAATGCACTCATGTGTAGATGTGCCGATATCTACAGGCTTATTTTATTGCATATACATTTATACATATATTTATATATACTTATATAATGTATACCCATACATATTTGTAAGCATATGCATTTTATACTAAGTCAGTGAATACTGATCTTCATTTCATATAATTTTTGAACAATTTCTGTATTTTGACCTCTGAGTTTGGGGAGAGGCATCTTAACATCTCCTATTTTAGGTTAATACCACTCAGGTGTTTTCATTTTTCTGGTAGTTTTACCCATCCTTATTTCATGTACTTCAAATCCATTTGTTGAGCAGGTGAAAATGAATAGTTGATAGATTTCTTTTGTGCCGATTCTCTTTTATAAATGCTATCTCTCTGTTCCCTTCTCATCTTGAATTATACTTTCACGAACGGTAACTTTACTACACCAATTTTCTGTGGGTTGCTATTTATGAATTTATTTTTCTGTTCCTCTATTCTCAGTCTTTCTCTGATGACTGAATTTCGGGTTAACTCCAGCGGGGAATCTTGGTATTTTAACAAGTGAGTATGTATAGAGTTATGAAATATATTCTTAATGTCTTACTTTTTTCTTTATGTTTTCTGTCTCTTCATCTTTTTACATAACTGGGATGTTTCAGGATTATTTCCTCACATCTTTCTTTTAATTCACTAAGTTTATCAGTATCATCCAGCCTGCTTTTAAGCCATTGATTTTCTAAATGATTATTTTTAAGTATTAAAATTTTTGTTTTCAAATAGATATCTTCTGAATCCTAATAACATGTTGTTGTTGTTGTTGTTGTTGTTGTTGTTGTTGTTGAGGTGTTTTTTTGGGGGGGTGGGGGGTGTTAGGTCACATGGTGAATCTCAGGGCTTTTCCTGGCTCTGCACTCAGGAATCACTCCTGGTGGTACTTTGGGACCATATGATGGGATGCCAGGGATCAAACCCAGGTCAGCCTCATGCAAGGCAAAGTCCTACTATCATTCTGGTCCCTACCATGTTGTTGTTTTGTTTGTAGGTCATATCCAGCTGTGCTCAGGGCTTTCTCCTGGCTCTGTACTCAGGGATCACTCCTAATGGTGCTTGGAGGACCATATGCTCTGCCAGGGATTTTAACCGGGGTTTTCTACATGCAAGTAGGCACCTTACCTCCTGTGCGCACTCTCTCTCTCTCTTTCTCTCTCTCTCTCTCTCTCTCTCTCTCTCTCTCTCTCACACACAAACGCACACACACACACTTGCCCCATGTTATTTTTTAGAAACTATTTCTTTATGTCTTTAAATAGTTTAAATGCTCACTTAATTTTAAAAAGATAGAAACTGACTCAGACAGTGCAGATATTAAGGTGTTTGCCCTGCATGTAGTTGTTCCAGTTCAATCCCCAGCACCATATATGCTCTCTCAAGCACCGCTAGGAATGATCCCTGAGCACAGCGCCAGGAGAAAGCCTTGAGCAATGTTGAGTATGACCCAAATGCCCACCGCCACCAAAAAAAAAAATCTCCAAATAATATTCCATACAATATGAAATGCCAAATACTCTCTTGAGGGCAGAACCCATGTCCCCCCGCCACCCCAGAGAACAACTGCTACGAAGAAATACCAAATGCCCATTCCCAACTCACCACCAACAATGTTTTGCTGAAACCACAAACACATCTCCTGATTGAGCCTTTGATGTGCAGGGAGCTCTGTGGTTTTATAGAGCAGTTTCATTTTGGCATAGCGAAAGTCAGCTCTGACTCCTTATTCTCACATAGCCATCTGTGCTTCGTGGTGTGTTCCCGGGACTTCCATCTGCAGGAAAGGAATCCTCCTGAGACTCTTGAGATAGGGTGCGTGAAAGTAAAGCATTGTGGGAAATATTGTCCAACGCAGCAATTACAGCTACTACTATTCTCATCTAGACTGAGCTCATGAACATCTCCCTGAAATGTTATCAGTCACAAGCAAACAGCAAAATAATGTGAATCAAGCAGTTGTGTGGCTGACAGTTAAAAGTCCAAGCTCCTGCATGGGCAGAGCCCTGGTGTCTCCCAGCCTATGGCCTCTGTATGTGCCGTCCACCGATTGGGTGCACCTGGATTCTACCATAGAAGGATTTAATGGTTTGGAGATTTCTTCTGCCTAGTTCATTATCATCATTTTAAACTATCAGGGCATCTTCTGAGCAGACCATCAGGAAGCCTGCTTCTGATTTAACAGGGCCATGAACAGACTCCTTCTTTGGCTTTCCAAGAGTTAATTACAGAGCTTAGGAAAGATGCCCGCCACCACGCCCCATGGATGGCTTTGTGAGCAGTTATGGCAGCCACATTGATGCCAACAGAGTAAGGCTTTCTTGGGAGGGTGACTTGGAAAGAGTGGATGGGCTGTGGAGCTGTAGGTACTGCAGAGCTTCCAGGAGAACTGAGGCCAGGATCCAGGAGAATTGATTTACTGTTGTACGACAGCTGGGTTTTGGGAACCAGGTTGTCTTTGGTTTGACTAAGCAATATGCTGTGAGCAGAGTACCAGAGAAAAAGAAGCACCCAGTACCCACCAGAAGAAGGTGCAAAGCCAAGGAGAGCTGAGAACTGATTGCAGGGCTCTTCCAGCGGGGTCTCCTGCAGACAGGAGTGTTTGCAACTGCAGCCACAGACTGAATCCCTGAGAGAAAGTTTCCTCCCGCACAGAGGAAGACTGGACTCCTTGCCGGGAAGTTCCCATTGATTGGAACAGCAGCATGAGAGGTGAGGTCACTGGATTTCTTTGTATGGCCTCTGTATTCCACTGCAGTTTTTAATTTTATCTCTGCCAATCTTTTTCTTTCTTTTCTTTTCTTTCTTTCTTTCTTTCTTTCTTTCTTTCTTTCTTTCTTTCTTTCTTTCTTTCTTTCTTTCTTTCTCTCCCTCCCTCCCTCCCTCCCTCCCTTCCTTCCTTCCTTCCTCCATCTCTCTTCCCCCCTCCCTCCCTCCCTCCCTCCCTTCCTTCCTTCCTTCCTTCCTGTCCTTCCTTCCTTCCTTTCTTTTTTTCTTTCTTTCCTTCCCTTCCCTCCCTCCCTCCCTCCCTCCCCCCCCTCCGGTGATATTTTAGGTAGGATCATACTATTCTAAACATAATGTTTTAGAGAAAATTGTTCAAAAAACATGTGATATTCATATAATATTTAGTGAAGGTGACTTCTTCAAAAAAGATAATTAAATTACCTTAAGAATTAAAAATCCTGTGAGTCTGATAATATGACTATTTTTTGCATGTAATAGATAAGAGGTTTCATGTACTTGGATAATAGATTGTTTCTTTAAAATATGAGATGAGAGAGCTCCACAAAGAATGTTTGGCTACAGTTTGTATCTCACAATAAACCAACCTTCCTTCCTTCCTTCCTTCCTTCCTTCCTTCCTTCCTTCCTTCCTTCCTCCCTCCCTCCCTCCCTCCCTCCCTCCCTCCCTTCTTCAGCAGGAGCCTTTCCAGAGGAATCTGAACCTGTGCCTCCTTCAGGGCAGGCTCCCTCACCCTGCACATGTGGGGACACTGTCATAGGAGCAGGAAGGGCTCCCCAGTAACTCAGTGGACAATCAGTCATGCATAGTGTCATTAGCTTCCTCCCAATTCGTTTCTGCATTTTGAGAGCTTGGAGCAGTGGAGTGAGGCCCTTAGTTCCCTGTTTCCAGGGATAAAGATGATAGATTCCAAAGGGGGTGGGATCTTTGGCATCATTATCATCCACTGCAATAGAGGCTCTGGGATGACTTAATGAGGGCTGTCTCCTAGCGAGGGCCTCTGTGTCCCTCTTTGTGTCCAGGGCTGTTGGGCCCTGGATCAGCTCTGCAGACATGAAACTTTGTTTCCCAGTGACAGTCATTAACGGGCATGGCCTCTGGAATCCACTGCTGTTTTTTTTAATTTTATCTCTGCTTATCTCTTTCTTTCTTTCTTCTTTCTTTCTTTCTTTCTTTCTTTCTTTCTTTCTTTCTTTCTTTCTTTCTCTCTTTCTTTCTCTCGCTCTTTCTTTCCTTCCCTTCCTTTCTCTTTCTCTCCCTCCCTCCCTTCTGTCCCTCCCTCCCTCCCTCCCTTCTGTCCCTCCCTCCCTCCCTCCCTTCTGTTCCTCCCTCCCTCCCTCCCTCCTTTCTGTCCCTCCCTCCCTCCCTCCCTCCCTCCCTCCCTTCCTTCCTGTGCTCAAGGTTTACCTCTGTCTCTACTCACAGAGATCACTTCTGGCTGAGTATGGTAGATCTTGTGTGGTGCTGGAAATTCAACTAGAGTTGATCAAGTGTGAGGCAAGAACCTTAACCCCAAACAATCTTTCTGACCCCTTTTTGACAGTATTTTTATTCACACAAGAAATTCCAAGGCTGAGTGATAGTACAGTGGGTAAGGCCCTTGCCTTGCATGCAGCTGACCTGTGTTCAATCCTTGGAATCTCATATAATCCCCCAAGTACTACCAGGAGTCATTCCTGACCACAAAGCCAGGAGAATCCCCTGAGCACTGTCAAGTGTGCACCTTCCAACAGACCAAAACCCAAACCAACCAAAACACGAAAAAGAAATTCCATACCTTCTTCTTACCTCAACATTTCTGAGTTTTCTGTTCCAAAGCCTGGCTTCTCCTCCCCACACTCCTCCCCCTCTGCCCCCTCCAACATATCCTTAACTGAGAAAAATAAATTTAAAAATAAAATTTGCTTTTTTAATCTTGCTTTTCTTTGAGGAGGCACATTTTATTATATATATATACATATATATATGTATGTATGTTTTGCCTTTTGGGTCACACTCAGCGATGCTCAGGGGTCACTCCTAGCTCTGCACTCAGGAATTACTTGTGGCAGTGCTGGGGGACCGTATGGGATGCTGGGAATTGAACGTAGGTTGGCTGTGTGTAAGGCAAATGTCCTACCTACTATTGCTCCGGCCCCGCACATTTTATTATAAAAATTTTAAATAATCATTTTTCTTTTAATCATTTTTCTCTGATCTTATAAACTTAGGAAAATAAAATTTTGCATTCGGGCAGTGAGGTCCTTACCAGCTTTTACCAGGTAGCACGGCCCCTGCACTCTCCAGTCCAGCTCATGGCTGTCACAGGAGATAGATGCATGTTCCCATGTTTAGCCCAGATGTTCCTCCTGAGGCAGGCACCTCCCACCTGACACTCCTGCTTCCTGATATCCCTTCGGTGTGTCAGCTCCACACGCTGCCAGCCTGCTCAGCCCTCCCCCAGCACAGAGGAAAACCCGGGGCTTGTTCCTGAACCCTGCTCTAGCGCTTCTCCCCTAACACTATCCAGGCCAATTTTCCTAGAAAATCTGTGTTTCTTCTTCCAAATACATTAACAGGGGGCGGAGACATGGGACACGGATATGGCACTTGCTGTGTGTGCAGCTGACCCTGGTTCAATCCCCAGCACTGCATGTTGGACACCATTTCACCAGGGGCCATTTCTGAACAGAAAGCCAGGAATAACCTTGATCAATGCAGGATCTAGCCCCCCTCCCCCCAAAAAATATCTATCTATCCATCTCTCTCTGTATATATACATATACATAAATACATATGTACGTACATGCATATACATATGTGTGTATATTTATATATATTTTCATATATATATGTGTGTGTGTGTGTGTAGCACTGTAGCACTGTTGTCCTGTTGTTCATCGATTTGCTTGAGCGCGCACCAGTAACGTCTCCATTATGAGACTTGTTGTTACTGTGTTTGGCATATCAAATACACCACGGGGAGCTTGCCAGGCTCTGCCGTGCGGGCAGGATACTCTCGGTAGCTTGCCGGGATTTCTGAGAGGGATGGAGGAATCAAACCCAGGTCAGCTGCATGAAAGGCAAATGCCCTACCCTCTATGCTATCACTCCAGTGCTGTGTGTGTGTGTGTGTGTGTGTGTGTGTGTATAGAGAGAGAGAGAGAGAGAGAGAGAGAGAGAGAGAGAGAGAGAGAGATCCAACCTTTTTGATGGCTTCTTTGCCCAGATCTGGGACATCTTTCTCTTTCATTCACATTACTTTAGACTTTACAGATTCTGTGCTCAGTTCCACTATGGTGTGTGTGTGTTTGTGTGTGTGTGTTTGTTTGTGTGTGTGTGTTTGGGCACAGGTGGAATGTTCCCCACACATTCAGTGGACAACTCTAGGTACCCTTCCACTCAACTCAGTCATCACGCTGCTCATATAGCATCAGATGCAGCATGCTAAACATAGTCCTACCCACCGGCCTCAGTGTCATACACCAGCCACAAGCTAAGGGGGTACCTGTGCTTTTCACGCCCCTGCAGATTGAAGGTTCGTGCCATCCTCGCCTGGGTTTGATCTATTTGCTAACACACCACACCCATTGGCATTGGCCTGGAGCGATAGCACAGCGGGTAGGGCGTTTGCCTTACAAGCGGCCAACATGGCCAACCCGAGTTCGATTCCTCCGCCCCTCTCGGAGAGCCCGGCAAGCTACCGAGAGTATTTGATATGCCAGATACAGTAACAACAAAGTCTCCAATGGAGACGTTACTGGGCCCGCTCGAGCAAATCGACGATCAACGGGAGGGACTTTACCTTTACCTTTACCTTACCCATTGGCATCAAGACAAGTAACTTACCATATTGTGGCTTATTGGGAAAGGCTGTAACTCTGGAGGGGGGGAGGGAAAGGGGGATGAAGATGACAGATGCACCAGCAGGGCATGGGGTAGGGGAGGAGAGGGTCTGTTTCCGTGGTCTCTTTGGGAGGTGGAGGGGATGGTACTCATCCTGGATATGCAAATGGTCACCAAACCAGAAAGTCTCTGCATCCCATCCTTCTAGGGTCTCATTCTTTTACTGTGCTTGACTTACACCCCGCCTTCCACCCCCAAAATTCTAACCCCTATCACAGGGCTCTTTCCTCACTCAGTCCCCATCCCCCATCTTTAGGTGACCATGGGACTTTCCACAAGTCCAACAAAGACACCTTTATCTCCTGCTTTGCTTAGGAAAACCCATGGATTTTAGTCATTTGATATGGGGGGAGGGGAGGTATTAGACCAAATACAAGTTTCTTCTTATAAATCGCAATATCACAGTTAGATACTTTGGTTTCTTCTGGCTGTTCTCTTTGTCTCTAACCCCTGGAGTTTGTTGTTAACAAATTTTATAAAAATTTTAAATTTTTATAAATTTGCTACCCCACTGGGGTAGGCATATCCCACCCAACCATAAGGCCAACCATAAGTTCTGACCATTTAGTGCTGGAGCCAACAGCACAGGGTTCAGCTAACAGTGTGGGGGCTCCAGGGCATGACTCACAGTGCTTGGGAAGGGTTCATGGTGCCAGGATCAAACTTGGGGTCTCAGGCATGCCAGACTGTGCTCTATCCCTTGGAGTCATATCCCCAGTGCCCAGAGTATCATTTTCAAACTCTACATCTTTCGCCCACACTATGTAATATGGAAATCATCTGCCCCACAGGTAGGGGGAGGGTGTGGGATGGGGTATACTGGGGTTTTTGGGGGTGGAGAATGGGCACTTGTGAAGGGACAGGTGTTTCATTGTATGACCGAGACTTAAACCCAAAAGCTTTGTAACTGCTCTCACAGTGATTCAATAAATCTGTCACTGTCACTGTCCTCCCGTTGTTCATCGATTTGCTCGAGCGGGCCCAGTAACGTCTCCATTGGAGACTTTGTTGTTACTGTGTTTGGCATATCGAATACGTCATGGGGAACTTGCCAGGCTCTGCCGTGCGGGCGAGATACTCTCGGTAGCTTGCCGGGCTCTCCGAGAGGGGCGGAGGAATCGAACTCGGGTCGGCCATGTTGGCTGCGTGCAAGGCAAACGCCCTACCGCTGTGCTATCGCTCCAGCCCAATTCAATAAATAAAGGTAAAGGTAAAGGCCCTCCCATTGATCGTCGATTTGCTCGAGCGGGCCCAGTAACGTCTCCATTGGAGCCTTTGTTGTTACTGTGTCTGGCATATCAGATACTCTCAGTAGCTTGCCGGGCTCTCCGAGAGGGGCAGAGGAATCAAACTCGGGGCGGCCATGTTGGCCGCTTGTAAGGCGAACGCCCTACCCGCTGTGCTGATTATAAAAATTTTTTTTTTTAAAAAGTAGGGTCCCGACAAGGGACTGGATGGAACCAGGACAAGCAGTAAGTTATGTGTTACCCTGGTATCGAGATGGGCCTGGACAAAGTGCCATAATGCTTGACTGTAAGTTAAGAGCTTGGTCATGAACAAATGCTGTCATGATCCACAAAGTAATAACTAGATTCGAACCCTGCTAGGGTTAGGAATGATTAATCTGGCCTGAGCACTGTAGTTGAATCTGTGACAAGATGTTCCCAGGAGAGCTGTCCTACAAGTCTCAATGTATCTCTTACTGTGTCCATACAAAAATAACTACTATTAAGATGTTGATAGAGTTATTGGACTGAAGAAAGGAGAAAAACACCTTAAGAGGTATTTTGCCCTTGGGCAGTCAGGAAGGGGTTTGGAATACCCCAAGTGGTGTTTCTGCTCTTGAGCCTGGCAGTCAGGAAGGGCTTTCTTATGTTGATTTTGTTACCAGACTGGGTGCAGTGTCAGCCCAGAGTGCTGAGGAGTTGGAGTGACAAGCTGGAGAGAGAAAGAGCAGGGTAGCAAGATGGAGTGCGGAGAGACTAGCAAGAGGGACAGAGAGAGAAGGATGTAGAAGAAGAACACAGGAGCAGTCCCGTTGAGAGAGAGAGCCCAGGCTGCGAGATGGAGCTTGGAGAGATGAGCGGGAAAGACAGAAGGAGACAGGAATGAGGAGGAGTGTGAGACTAGAATGGGAGGCACAGAGAGACGGGCAAGGAGTGTGGGGAGAATGGAATAAATGGCATCTGATCAATCAACTGGCATGGCCCTTGCTTCCTCCTTCCATCTGCCCCATGGCCCGGGCTGTCCTGGGTAGGAGAGCGGCCTGGGCCCACCCGGAATGCGGGCGGCAAGGGGGAAAACCCTCGGACTTCTCCCTGGCCGCCCCCGGAAATTTTATACAAACTTGGATCTGGTACATGCAAGGTAAGAACCTTGCACACTATATTATTGCTCCAGCATTCCCTTACCTATGTGGAATTTAAAAACCTGGGCCTTGTTCTGTCTCTCTTCTGACTGCAAGGCCCATTAGACTCGCCACCTTGCTTAGAGGAAAGCCAGGCCCTTAGCAGTCGAGGAGGCTCTGTAGATCCAGTCTTGTCTCTGGTCCTGCTCTTCCTGGCTGGGCAGCCTCACACTGACCATTCACTCAGATGGGAACTCTCTCCCTGGACATTCTCTCTAACTTCTTCACCTCCAGGGAAGCTCCCAGTTCCCAGTGAGCCTGCTTTGTCCTTCTAAATTGCAGTGTGCCTCTTTTCTTCACTGAGTCCAAAACCCCTTATTTTGTTTCTTTTTCTCCTAACACATAATTTGATAAATAATATCACTTGATCACTTGAATCCCCGTTATTCATCGATTTACTCGAGCGGGTGCCAGTAACGTCTCCATTCATTCCTGTTGCGTGCTAACGTAGCCCAGTGGCATCTGTTCGTTCTAGGAACATGCAGAGCCTCAAACCGATCATTCAGGGTCTTGATAAAGAAGTCTGACCATCTTGTAGGTGGACGTCCACGTGATCTTTTGACGTCCCATGGAATCCAGTCAGTAATGGCTCTAGTCCAGCGGTTGTCTGTAAACCTCATTACATGTCCAGCCCATCTGATTTTTGATGCCTTGGCAAATGAGACAGCATCCCTGATTCTTGAGTGTTGACGGAGATCAGAACTCCGGATTCTATCTCTCATTTGAGTGAAGCGTGATATTCCAAGCATAGCTCTTTCGATTCCTCTTTGAGAGACCCGAATAGCATATATATATATATATATATATTATATCATGTATTTATCCATGGTGGCCATTGTGTATTGAATGTAATTAGAATGTAATCTCCATGAGGGCAAATATTTTGGTAAAAATAAAATAGAATTTAATAATATATCCTGTTAGAAGCCCCACTGAATCTTAGAGGAAAGTGTCAAATCTTTGTTGAGTAAAAGAACAAAAGCAACCGATGCTGGCGTGGATGTGGCGAGAAAGGGACACTCCTTCACTGTTGGTGGGAATGTCCACTGGTTCAGCCCTTCTGGAAAACAGTATGGACGATTCTCAAAAAATTAGAAATTGAGCTCCCATTTGGGCTGGAGCTCCCATTTGACCCAGCAATACCACTCCTGGGAATATACCCCAGAGAGGCAAAAATGTATAGTCAAAGTGACATCTGCACTTGTTTGTTCATTGCAGCACTCTTTACTATAGCCAGAAACTGGAAGAAACCTGAATACCCAAGAACAGATGACTGGTTAAAGAAACTTTGGTACATCTACACAATGGAGTATTATGTAGCTATTAGAAAAGATGAAGTCATGAAATTTACATACAAGTGGTACTACATGGAAAGTATCATGTTAAGCGAAATGAGTCAGAAAGAGAGGGATAGACATAGAAAGATTGCATTCATCTGGGGGATATAAAGTAACAAAGTATGAGATTAATACCCAAGAATAGCTGAGATCAGCACCAGGAGGATTACTCCATAACTTAGAGGCCAGCCGGGTATCCTAGAGGAAAGGGCAGTTCAGATAGAGAAGGGAGCACCAAATAAAGGATGTTTGGAGGATCCTCCCAGGAGGGGAGATGCATGTCGAAAGTAGACTATGGACTGAACATGTTTGCCACTCAATGCCTCTTTTGCAGACCACAACACCCAAAAGGAGAGAGAGAACACAGGGGATTGCCCTGCCACAGAGACAGGGGGGATGGGGGGATCGGGGTGGGAGGGATATTATCCATGGTGGTGGAAAATGGGCACTGGTGGAGGGATGGGTATCTGATCATTGTATAATTGAAACCAAAGCACAAAAAATTGTAAATCTACAACTGTAAAAAAAAAATAAAATAAAATAAAGGGGGAAAAAATCTTTGTTGAGTAAACAAAACACTTCTTCCTCTGTATCTGAATATGTATCAGGTAAAGGGAAAGGGAAAGGTAAAGGCCCTCCCGTTGATCATCGATTTGCTCGAGCGGGCCCAGTAACGTCTCCATTGGAGACTTTGTTGTTACTGTGTTTGGCATATCGAACACGTCACAGGGAGCTTGCCAGGCTCTGCTGTGCGGGCGAGATACTCTCGGTAGCTTGCCGGGCTCTCCCAGAGGGGCGGAGGAATCGAACTCGGGTCGGCCATGTTGGCTGCATGCAAGGCAAACGCCCTACCGCTGTGCTATCGCTCCTCCAGGTTCTGCACTTAGCTCAGGGATCATTCCTGGCAGTGCTTGGGGGACCATGTGCAGAGCTGTGGATCAAACTCAGGTCAGCTCATAGTGCTCAGGGCTGGAATATGTATCAGGTACAATAGAAATAGTCAAAGGGGCAGAGAGATAGTACAGTGGGTAGGATGCTTGCTTTGCACTATGAGCTGACCTGAGTTTGATCCACAGCTCTGCACATGGTCCCCCAAGCACTGCCAGGAATGATCCCTGAGCTAAGTGCAGAACCTGGAGTAAGCCCTAAGCAATCTGGGTGTGGTTCAAATACTATCAAAATAAATAAACAAGTAGAAATGGGCAAAGGATTAAAGAATTGAAGGTGTACTATTATAAAAATAACATTTGTATTCAATCTTATTCTTCTTGAATCATGAGTGTGATAAAAAAGTCAAATTCATTCCACTTTAGGTTCATTCAGCTAAAAGTTGCTCAGGTAGCCTGAGGCCCAAGAGCCCAGGTTGGCACTGTCTGCCAACCCTGAGACTCTGCCCATGGCAAAGGATTGAAAATTCGAATTGAATACACAATGAACAAATTTAGAAATTGACTTTCCAGCCACATAAAACATAGGAGAGACTGCTATTCTAGATCATTAATATAGTTTGAAATAGTTACATGTTTTTGCCTAAGAGGAAAAATTACTAATATATTAATATAGTTTTTCTTTTTGGACCCACCTCTAGCAGTGCTCAAGGCTGCTCCCGGCACAGTTCTCAGGTTTTATTCCCAGTGAAGCTCAGGGAATCATCTGATCCTAAGGATCAAACTCAGGGCTCCCACATGCAAAATATGCACTCCAGCCTTTTGAGGAATCTTCCCACCTCCTCTAAGTTTTCTTTTAAAATGAGGAGTGGTGCTGAGGATTAGACTCAGAAGAAGAGTACATGCCTTATAAATAGAAGACCCCTACCCAGTAGTACATAAATTAAAAACAAAAAAGAGGGTGAGGGGAAGTGTGGACTAAAAGCTGGTATGGTAGAAAGAGAGATTTGAAGATCCTGGAGACCAATTCTGGGTCTAATATACTGTGCCTTAGTATACTTCACTACCTTGTAAAAGTCATTTCTCTTGCCTGCACATCTGTTTCCTTTCTTTTTTCTTTTCTTTTGCTTTTTTGGGCCACACCCAGTGATGCTCAGTGGTTATTCCTGGCTCTGTACTCAGGAATTATTCCTGGCGGTGTTTGGAGAGCCATACGGGATGCCTGGGATTGAACCTGGGTCAGCCGCGTGCAAGACAAATGCCCTACCCTCTGTACTATCATTCCAGCCCCTGTTTCCTTTATTAAAATGTGTTTCCTTTCTTAAAATGTGTGAAAGTGGCTGGACATCTGGAGAGAGAGAGGGAGAGAGAGAGAGAGAGGGAGAGAGAGAGAGAGGGAGGGGGAGAGAGAGAGAGAGAGAGAGGGAGAGAGAGAGAGAGTGCTGTCAGGGATCAAACCCAGTGTCCTACTGACAAGGCAAGTGTTTTACTGCTGAGCTACAACCCAGGCTGTAGAACTGTTTTCAGCTCTAAACATGCTTTCATTCTAAGACAAAGAAGCAGCAATAACCCTTTTTTCACTTCTATTTCTTTCCTACTGGGTAAGACTGAGGTTTGTGGGGGTGTGGTGCCACCAGCAGGTCAACCTGTACCTGTGGGGTAAGTGCATCAGCAGTCTGATGTTGCATTTAAGCTTCCTGATACCCCAAAATTTCCACTGTGCCTCTGGCCAGACCCCAATAACTTGGGACCAAGTTTCCTGAGAAATTAAATGATCAGAAGTCAGTTAAGTATGTGGAAGCCATGCCCACAAACCACCTCTGACTCAGCTATACAAGCTTATTTATCAGCCTTGCTTCAAAGACCCATAAATAAATCTCGAAAGAGATCAAAAGCCACAGTTAATCTGAGACCTGCCCAAGGCTGAACAGAGCGGTGTAAATTGGAGTGGGGGGGGGGGGGGCGGGTCAGCGTGCTGCCTGCCCAAGCAGAAGCCCTGGAGACTGCTTGCTTCCATTATCCAAAATTGCAGTCAAGCCCCCAACCAGACTATACCATCTCAGGATGGACCTCACTGAGATACAATCTGCTGAAAATTTGGGTATGCAGTTTTTGTGACTGAAATCTCCAGGCTTTCTCAGGGTTGGAATGGCTGCTTCCCCACCTCCCTGTACTTCTGGAAGCCTCAGTGGTCATGTTCACTCCCCAAAGCTGCCACCCAGTTAAAAAGAGCTGCTCCAGCCTTACCTTCCCAATAAAAATACTGAACACCCTGAACAAACATGATGATCTCTTCATACCTGTACTGCAAACCAAAATGCACAAAACGAGAGAGAGAGAAAGAAGAAAAGTGCCTTCCATAGCGGAAGACTGGAGTGGGGGTGGGGCGTGAGGAGCGTGTTTTTGTGGGGGTTGGTGGAGGGAAGCGGGGGCATTGATGGTGGGAAATGTACATTGGTGAAGGGATGGGTGTTGGATCATTGTATGACTGAAACCCACTCAAGAACACTTTATAATGGTCTATCTCACGAATATTCAATTAAGAAAAAAAAAGAATGAGGCTTGTAAGAGGGCATGAAAATCATCTGGAGCTAATAGCCCAAGTCCAGGAACTGCCAGAGCAAGTTGGAATCCAGGATCTGCTCTCTACTAGCTGGATGACTTCATAAATGATTTAACTTTGCTGAGAATCATTTCCTCATCTGAAAACCAGGATAAATAATTTCTACTTGACAGGACTACCATATGGGTTATATATGAGATCATGTTAATTGCCTCATTTAAAATCTGCCATAAAGTAAGCATTTGGTAAATGGTAACAGTTATGAGAGAATGTGTGGGAAGAAGAGAGGGTGCACTTCGTTTTTTAGATCAGAAATCACTCAGAAGTGGGGTGCATCTATGTGGACGGAGCTACAGAATTTTGCAGATTCTGCTTCTTCATCTCTTTCTCCTCCTCCTTGGCCTTCTTCTTGTGTTTGGACCATACCTGACAGTGCTCAGGGGTTCCATCTGGCTCAGCATTCAGGAACCACTCCTGGTGGGTTCGGGGGATATATGGGATGCTGGGATTGAACCCAGGGCAGCTGGGTGCAAGGCAAGTGCCCTACACACAGTTCTATTGTTCTGTTCCCCCCCTCTTTTTTTAAACCAAGGTGATTACAGAGAAGAATGTGGCCTCTCATGGTAGATGAATGGACAGATGGATAGGACCAAATGTTCTCTTTATGCTCTAGGAACTAAATGCCCACCTGAGTTGGAAACTGGTTTATTAATCTGTGTGGTGTTGGGGGTCAAAGCCATGATCTCACACACGCAAAGTTTACATTCTACCGCTGATCCATATTCTGGGCCGTGGGCTCAGGATTGTAAGAATGTGATTTTCAGAATTAAAGTTATTTGAAAATAACAAGCCTAGTAGAGAAATTTCCTCCAAAGAAGAATCTATAGAGAGATTCTTAGGTGTCTAGATCTATAGGTGTCTTAGACTGTCACTCAGGGCATCTGACAAAGTCTCCTCTCTTTACAGAGACCATCATCAGCCTCCTCTGTGATTTGAGTCCTGTATCTGTATAATTAGACATAATTTTTGGAGATGAAGGAGAAATGATTCAATTATCTAGACTCCAGGAAAACAAAGGATCCTTATTTCAGCCATCCATCATGACTGGCATCTAGAGTATTACAAACTATAATTCAGATATGAAGATTTCACCCGAAAGTGCAGTACCCCTGTGTGCGATATCATTAAAGGGAATCATGAAGCATTTATGTAGCACTTTGTGTGGGACAAGTGCTTGGTTGTTATTTTTATTGCTCACCCAAACCCTCAGAGGCTGTCTTTCTCTACGTCTTAAGAATAAAGTAGAGAGTAGAAATTAGATTATCTCTGGTCTTAGAATAAAGAACTGGATCAGAATGACACCTTTGTGTGTCAAAATCAGCTGTTCCATGTAATCCATTGGACCGCTAGTTCAGAAGTCTCTTCTCGGAAGGATTATCTGCTTTGGAATGGGTTCTTTCTCTTCAATGTCAGGCTCTATGATGGTGCAAGAATGATACCATTCGTGTTCTCTTCTTTTCCAATTGGATATTATTGATGAAGGGCACAAATTCTAAATTCCTGAATAAGTTAAATTAAAAAAGAAAAGCCATCTAGAGAAAAGCATCTTAGAGAAAAAGCTTTATCATGCAGTGGTATTAAATAAATACTGGAATCCCCACGCTTCAAGAGGATTCTCCTTAATCCAGGCCCACTGGGATCCGGGTTCCTCCACCCTCACAGTGGTTTCGGTAGCAATGGTTGAGAAAGGGCAAGGAATTAATCTCTGTTCCTGAGTACTCTTGGGCCAAAGCAATACACTGTCCATCAGCATTCCTGCTCTTACCACTTGGGCTGGGCATACTTGCCTAATCCCAAGCCACATCACCAGAGGCCAGGCCTGCTCATGAGCACACGAAGAGCACTAAAGCCCCATTTTCAGATTGATTTTAATTTGCTTCTAGTTCTCTCTTTTGAACTTTTACTTTGAGTCTTTGGGGGATGCTCCCAAGCAGTGCTCAAGGAGCCCTAGGACCAGTTTCAGTGGCACCCAGCCAACTGAGTTGGATTCTTAAATGTTCTAGCCCCTGATTTGATGCTGCCCAGGCCCAGTGTGCTGGGAGCCTCCAGGGCCATATCTGGAAGTACTTGGGACAGGGTATGCAATGCTCGAGATAAAACTCAGGTCCCTGAGCTATTGACTCTGAGCTATCTCACTGGTCTCTTCTCTTTTGAACTTTGAGTTCACAAATTTTAGTGATAGCATCTCTTCTACTGCTTGAGAGGAGACTCCCATAATACTTATTTTTAGGCCTCACATTTTCTCATGCTTTATAATTTTCTAAATCCTCTCACATGCTCTGTCTCACCTAATTGCAGCAGTAAGAATTTCTGTTAGTCCAATTAAAAGAATTAAAAATACAAACCAAAATGCCCAAAAAGGAGAGAGAGAGAGAGAGAGAGAGAGAGAGAGAGAGAGAGAGAGAGAGAGAGAGAGAACGTGAGTGCAGGCTAGGGGTGGGAGATGGGACGGAAACTGGGAACACTGGTGCTGAGAAATGTACACTGGTGGAGGGATGGGTCTTGGAACACTGCATGGTTGAAACCTGATCATGAACAGCTTTGTAAGGGTCTATCTCACAGTGATTCAATAAAAAATTAAAAATAAAAAGATAGAGAAAAAACAATTTCTGATAGTCAAGGGGACTTCTATACTTCCTCTTCATTCCCTCATGTTCAGCATCTTCCCCAAAGTACCTTGGAAGCAAACTCTGAACTAAGGAATATTTATCCAGTTAGCTCAATCCCTGGAAATGGTCTTCCCCCACAGGATTACGATCAGAAGCAGAACTCACTTCTTGGCTAGGCCCAAATCCTGGTGGACCGTCAATTCAACTTTTGTTCACTATTGAGGTCATCAGCGATAGGCAGACTTCATTTTGTCTATGTTTGAGGAAGCAAAGAAGTTTGGATGAAGGACTGGAAAGGAGTAGATGAGAAGGAGCCGGTCTGACTGCATCTGGGAGCTGGGGAATTGCTCCACTTCCCAAACTCTGGAAAGTCTGGTATTGGCAATTACTCACAGTCTTACATAGTCTCTTATTTCAGTAGTTGTATATATAAAAAAGTTATGAGATAATTCTAAAATTAAACGGTTGCCACCCATGGAAATACCACGTGAGGTGACATGGAAAACATGAATAAAGTTCTGAATTACGGAATGATTGGTGAGGGCAAGTTGAGCTTTCCACCTCTCCTGCTGATGTATTTTCTTAGAAATAGAGTTGCCCACAGAGCAGAGAGATCCCATGGACTGGTTTCCAAAGGGCAATAATGAATTTGTTTGTAGGTTGGCCTAGCTTTAGCCTCTGGGTCTTCAAGTAATGATGACAACTTTGACCCGATTTGGGAAGGTGATTACATTTGGCTGGTTGCAGAACTCTTTCTCAGAAACTCTTCTCGGGACAGTTGCCAAACGCTCTTTCTGTAACTGTTGTAAAGTATGAAAAAAGTTGTCTTGGGTCATTGCCCAGGACCTACCGCCCCAATTGCAGACTTGGATAGTTGCAATCTTTATATTCCATGAGAGCTGCACATGGACTGCTGCAAGCTTCTCCCCAAGTTGTCTGTGGCAGCGACAGTTCTCTGAGTCCTACCCATAGGCTGACAAGAAGCATCGGGCTCTGATTGTAGCCCTTCATTAGTCCAGCATGGAATATCCTTTTAAGCCAGGGTGACTTGCTGGACAAGACTGTTATAGTCCCCTTAACCTTTCCTCTGTTAGTTCTTCCAACTGGAATAATTTGGGTGAATATCTGATTCTGACGTCATATGCTCTAAATGATACACCTAGGAACTGAAATATGTTCGGAATTATGTGACTCTGGGCTCAACAGGACTCAGGACTGGAGATCCTCTGCCTGTTTTCCCCCAGTCTCCGGCGACCCAGGGGATCATGCCCATAAGCCACCTCCTACCAGTGCCAGATAATCTTGTCATCGGCCACCATCCACATCACATGGCTTTTTCTCCCGGAAGGGAGCAACATTACACCTGATATAGCCATGCCACCAGACTCCGCACCAGGCTGTTTCACTCGGGGTGCCCCAGAAGGGGGCAGGTGAGAGCCTTTCCCACCCCAAGGGACCCTGCTCTGGCAACCAAAAACCTCCAGAACCCAACTGCTGCCATGCTCAAGACCGCTCCCCGGCCCTGGCCTCTCTGGAAAGAAAGATGGAGGCCGCACGGGAGCCTTGTGGACAGCAGGTTTGAGCCGGGGGTGGGGGCGGCAGGGACCTCATGGGAAGGGGGGCGTTCTGGGCCGTCCTTCACGCCTGACCGAGGTCACCAGCTGCTCCCCACGAGCGGCTCTCCGGCACGGCCACGGCCCCAGAAGCACACGGACTTCGCGCAGAAAACCAAATGCTTGGAGCAGAAAAGCGAATGAACTATGTGTTAAACCGCGCCAGCATGCCTGCCCAGAGGGGAAAGGGTGTTTCTCCATTCGCCCCGGCCTCTCTGGAAAGAAAGATGGCGGCCGCACGGGAGCCTTGTGGACAGCAGGTTTGAGCCGGGGGTGGGGGCGGCAGGGACCTTATGGGAAGGGGGGCGATCTGGTCCCTCCTTCACGCCCGACCGAGGTCACCAGCTGCCCCCCACGAGCGGCTCTCCGGCACGGCCACGACTCCAGAGCACAGAAACCAATCTCTTAACTATCTAACTTTTAATTGAAATACTTCCAGGGTTAATAAGTAAAATAGCAGAAATCCAGAACCGCACGGCCGCAATAGCGGCCGCGCGACATCATTTTATTCTTAAACCCAGCTGTAGAAAGCAAATCATTTCACAACGCTGTTTCAGCATGTCTGATTGTGGGGGGGGGGTCGTAAACTCTAAACAATAATGGTGCATCTTCTATCGAAACAATGTATCTAGTCAAAGTAGATAGAGTATTAACTAGAACTCATCTGCCTCACAGGAATTGGGAGGGGTGGGAGGTGGGGTTCTATTGGGGTTCGCGGTTAAAAATAAGTATTGGTAAAGGGAAATGTGTTTGATATTTACATGACTGAGACCTAAACCCGAAAGCTCTGTAACTTTTCCCACAGTGATTCAATAAAGAAATAAATTATATAAAAAAAAAAAGACCGCTCCCCACATGTACAAGTGAACATATCCTTGGACCAAGCGGCTGCATTCGAGGCCATGCAACACATTATAAGACATTCCCTACCCATTCTCCATAAGGACCACATCACAGGTGATGGGGTTCAAATAGTAGGCAACAGATCATAGAGGGAAATATATATATATATATGCATTATACATATTTTCAGATATATATATGAAAGCTCACATCACTCAACCTTTAACAACATGTTAGTGATATCTTAAAGAATGTCTTAATGGCCCCTGCCAAAATAGAATAATCTTCACACTGTTTCCCTCTATAAATACTTTTTTGTAGCATTTTCAGCGGTTTTTCATAACAGAGAATACAAAATATATCATTTCGGTTGTGCTTTGGGACAGGGGTTGAGGCTTGGGATGGAAACATCCTAAATTTGGTGGTGGGAAGGTGTAATAGTGATGTGATTGGTGTTTGAATATTAAATGTAATCAAATATTGTGAACTACCTTATAAAATAAAAAAAATTAAATTAAAAGAAAAAGGCTGGAGCGATAGCACAGCGGTAGGGCGTTTGCCTTACAAGCGGCCAACATGGCTGACCCCAGTTCGATTCCTCCGCCTCTCTCGGAGAGCCGGGCAAGCTACCAAGAGTATCTCGCCTGCACGGCAGAGCCTCTCAAGCTACCCGTGACGTATTCGATATGCCAGACACAGTAACAACAAGTCTCATGATGGAGACGTTACTGGGCCCGCTCAAGCAAATCTATGAACAACGGGAGGACTGTGACCATGACCAAAAAAAAAGAATGATGTCACTAAAACATGATCAGGTGTCACCTCCAAAATGTAAAAATGACACTGCTATCCTCAGAAAATTAACATTTATTTATGAATTATAGTGATTAGACCTAAATGCAATCTCTGCTTTCATTTTCTTTTTTGCTTGTGTCTTTTTTGTTGTTGTTGTTTTGTTTGGGGGCCACCCAGAAGTGCTAAGGGGTTACCCCTGATTCTGTGCTCGGAGATCACTCCTGGCTGTGCTTGAGGGGGCCATATGGGATGTTGGGATTGAATCAAGTTGTCTTGTACAAGGCAAGCACATTATCCATTGTGCTATCACTCTAGTCCCTTCTTAATTTTTATTTTTTTATTTTTTCAATTTTATTTTTATAAAGTTGTTCACAGTAATTGATTACATTCAATATTTCAACACCAATTCCACCACCTTTACCCCTTCCCTCCACCATTATTTCAATTTTTCTCACCACCACTAAAGCCTGCCTACAGGCAGATGCTAAATAATTTATTTTGTATTGTTTATTATGAATAGTATAGGATGCCTAAAATTTTAAATAATTGGGGTCCGGAGACACTTCTGTGGTGAGCTGCCGTCTTCCGAGATTCATTTGTGAGTCTCTGGATCTTGGCCGTTAATACGCTTAAATGGCATCCGGAGGCAGTTCATAGGCCTGACAGCCAGGACACTGGATGGGCGGGGAAATGGGGAGGGACGGCCCATGCCATACTCGCCTCCATGCGGCCTGGAGTTTGGAGTCACTGGTCCCACGTACCTGGGATTTTCTTCCGTAGGTTTGTGGCCACTGGGGTTCATCTGTGGTAGGCAGAGAGAGAGAGAACGCCTGCTCCATCTGAGGCACCCGGGTGAAATCAGCTCAGCACAGCGTCCGGTGTCATCTCTGTGGCAAGCTGCCGTCTTCTGAGATTCATTTGTGCGTTTCTTGGTCTTGGCTGTTAATAGGCTTCCCTTCTTTGGCTTTTATTTTAAAAAAAAAAGTAGTAATGTTTAATCAGATAGGAGATATTTACTTATCAAGGAGGGTACTCAGGGGTAGTAGAGTGAAGAGTGGGGGAGGAGGAGGAATGAGAAAAAACAAACCTGTCCTCAGGAGTTTTGACTACTGGGTTGAATTATTCCTATCCTGTCAGACAATTAACAAGGGAAAATAACTCTCCCCTGTGAAACCAGGGCTGGAAACTCTCCTCTGCCCTTCATCCTTCTCACGCCAAGAGGGACACATCTAGAGAAAGTTCTGCACATGGGAATCACTAGGAGAGTGACCCCTAGCCCCTAGGTACCACTTTCTCTCCTTTTCACCCCTCAGAGGTAGTGAATTTAGGGCCAAGAACATACACAGAGCCGCAGAGGCAGAGGAAGTCTCTGCTCAGACCATGCCCAGCTTAGATAGGGAGGAAGCATTGACACAGTCCCGGGGAAAGAACTTCTGGAAGTATTGACTGGCCAGGCGCCCGCTTGTGGGGCACAGGTGATTCAGGGAAGGATGGGAGTTGACTCTGGGGAGGATCAGGACCAAGCTGATCCCAGGTGAACTTTCAGGAAAAACAGTTGCAAACACACGGGGCCATGAGGGGACCGGGGTAACCAGGGATCTTGTGGGAGAGAACCTGGACAAGCACCTGATTGGACAAGGCTTTGTAGTAGGTCTGGCAGTTAACAGTGAAAAGTGCCTTGAGTTGGTATTAACTAGCTCCATGTAAATGCCAGTGACACCTGAGTTGCCTTCTAGGAAAGGTTTACCTGCTGCTTTTATCTGCATAATCTAAGGCAATGCATAACTTTATTTCCCATCTAATACTCAGGCATTTTAGGTGTGTCATCAGTTATATTTCTCCTTCAGTGAGCTTCGAAAGAAACATGAAAATATACTTCAATGGAAGCCACCATGTATTGTCACTGTCACTGTCCTCCCGCTGTTCATCGATTTGCTCAAGCAGGCCTAGTAACGTTGTGAGACTTGCTGTTACTGTGTTTGGTATATCGAATATGTCATGGGTAGCTTGCCAGGCTCTGCCGGGCGGGCAAGATACTCTCGGTAGCTTGCCGGACTCTCCAAGAGGGGCGGAGGAATCGAACTCGGGTCAGCCACGCCTGCCGCATGCAAGGCATGCCCTACCCGCTGTGCTATTGCTCCAGCCCATGTATTATTTGTAAAAAAAAAAAAAAGAAAGAAAGAAAGAAAAAGAAAAAAGTCCTTAAGAAGCTGGAGCAATGGTACAGCAGATAGCTTGCTCACCTTGCATGCAGTTGACCAGGTTCTTCCATCCCCGGATCTCATACTGTCCCCCAAGCCCTCCAGGAATAATTCCTGAGCACAGAGCCAGGAGTAACCCCTGCGCATCACCAAGTGTGATCCCCAAACACACAAACAAATTAAATCCTTAAAACAGTGTTTCCACAACTTTTCATTTTTGATTCTAATTTGCATAGGCATTTCCTAAGTTTTCTTAGGAACTAGTAGCAAAGGGGAGTAATAGCAATAGCAGTACCAAGAACACCCTACTTGGGGGAAGGGATTGGTGTTTGGGGCCATATACAGAAGTACTTTGGGGAGCCATTTAGGTGTCAGGGACAAACTGGGGTCTGGTGCCTTGCATGCACCTCTCTCTCTTGACCCAGAATGCCTCCCTTTCCTTTCCACTTATAAACCATTGTGATGTTCAGTATCCCATTCATCAATAATCACTGGACCTCGTTTTCGTCCTTCCTTTAAAGGTTTTCTACAAAGCTACAACAGTACATAAAGACCCTGGTTCAAGTCTTGGGAAATGCCCGCAGCCCCACTCAGCTCTGAAGGCCACACCATTGTGCATTTCGTTAGCTGATATGGAAAGGCACTAATGCTTCATATCCATGAGGTGCCGCTCCGGGACTCAATCACACTGGAGGGAATGGAGCAGGCAAAGTCAATACGTATCCTTGGGAAGAAGCTATTTGACTAAAGGAACTAAGAACCTTCATGTTGTTCCTACACTTTGACCTAGTAATTCTAATTCTGGGAAGCTCTTCTAAGTAATAGATGAGAGAGGTGGCCAGCAATTTACACAGAACTTTGTTTACAGGAATGCCATGTATAACACCCAGCAAGAGGATATTAGTTCAGAGAAGTATGATACATTCCAGGGATGGGTCATTATTGAAATCATGAAAAGTCTCAATTTTGAAGATTGTTCGCATTGATGGGCTGTAGCGACAGCACAGCGGTAGGGCGTTTGCCTTGAACGCAGCCAACATGGTTGACCCGAGTTCAATTCCTCCGCCCCTCTCGGAGAGCCCGGCAAGCTACCGAGAGTATCTCGCCCGCACGGCAGAGCCTGGCAAGCTCCCCGTGACGTATTCGATATGCCAAACACAGTAACAACAAAGTCTCCAATGGAGACGTTACTGGGCCCGCTTGAGCAAATCGATGAACAACAGGAGGACAGTGACAGTGACAGTTCGCATTGATGTTGAGGAGAAAATCATAATATCATATCAAATAAAAAATATCAGCACCTACATAACACAGCTAGAAGATAAAAAATAAGCAAACATACCAAAATGGTAATGATGCTTGTGGCAGGTGATGAGATTACAATTACCGCTGTGAAAATGTTCTGTCTGTGCCTTATGTTCTCTATGGAGAGGATGGAGTTATTTGGTAATTAACAGGAAATTATAGTTTAGCTTTTAAAATGACAGAAGCTGTCAGTTAAAGTGAACACTAAAAATAAGGAGTTCACAGGAGACATTATTTTGTTGGTGTTTTTATCATTATATATATGAATTTATTTCAAGCCATGTCAGTAAACGCTGAGAATATTTGATATCTCAGAGGTTTTGTTTTGGTTTCTGTTTTCCTTGGGGTTTGTTGTCATTGTTGTTGTTCTTCTTCTTCTTTTTTTGTTCTTGTTTTGTTTTGAGACCACACCCTGTCTTGCTCAGTGCTTACTCCTGGCTCTGCACTCCTAGTGGGCTCCGGGGCTCCTAGTGGGATCACTCCTAGTGGGCTCAGGGGATCACATGGGTGTGATAGATCAAACCTCAGTTGGCTGCGTGCAAAGTAAATGCCCTACTCACTGTACTATCACTCAGCACAGCTCCCCACCCTCTAATATCTCAGAGATTTTTATGGCAGACAATATACAACATAAATATATTCTCTTTCCTTTGATGGCACTGTGTGGATAAAGATTATTTTTTTATGCACTGTAGCACTGTCCTCCCATTGTTCATCGATTTGCTTGAGTGGGCCCAGTAACGTCTCCATTGCGAGACTTGTTACTGTGTTTGGCAGGTGAAATACTCTTGGTAGCTTGCCAGGCTCTTCGAGAGGGTGGAGGAATTCAACCCGGCTCGGCCGGGCAGGTGGCTTGCAAGGCAAATGCCCTACCACTGTGCTGTCGCTCTGATTTACAAAATTGTTCACAATACAGTTGTTTCGGATATTCAGTGTTCCAAATCCAGTGCTATCGCCAATGTGCCCTTCCCTCCACCAATGTCCCCAGGTTCCCCCACCCAACCCCCCCCAAGCCTTCCCCCCTTACCAGGCACAAAATGATTTACTTTATATTGCTTATTACAACCTATATCTCATAATGGTATTTCTACAGTCATGGTCTGAGGATTTACTGAACTTGAGCCTTCTGTGTTACTGTTTTCATTCATTGAGCTTAGCGGGCTTCTCTGCAACTTTCCCATCTAATATTCTGTGCTCCTATTGGGCTGTCAGCTCTGTTAAGTTTGGTCTGCATGCTTCAGGAGCTTTGGAGCTGGAACAATAAGCTGCCAGCGTCATCCCTAAATTAGCCATGAAGCTGGGACATTTCTGTGGTGACAGTAGGAGTAGGATGTAGGTGGGTGGAACACAGGGACTCTGGCATGGCAGAGACTCAGTCAGCCCCATCTCAAAGGCTCCAAAGATCTGGGCTGGGCAATGGCCAGGTCGACCTGAAATAGCTCAGCTGCCAGAGTCTCTCTGAGATCACCTGAGAAGAAGTAAACTCTTATATAAAATAACACAGTACGAGATTAACACCCAGAGACAGTAGAGACAAGGGCCAGGAAGATCTCTCCACAGGTGGAAGACTGCTTCAAGTGCTGGCGAGACGGCAGTTGGGATAGAGAAGGGACCACTAACTCAATGATGGTTGGAGGGATCTCTCAGGATGGGAGATGTGTTCTGAAAGTAGATAAAGAACCAAACATGATGGCCTCTCAGTATCTGTATTGCGGACCATAGTGCCCAAAGTAGAGAGAGTAAATAGGAAAATGCCTGCCACAGAGGCAGCGGGTGGGGTGGCGGGGGTGGTGGGAGGGATACTGGGGACATTGATGGTGGAAAATGTACGCTGGTGTTCCATCATTGTATGACTAAAAGTCAGTCATGAAAACTTTGTAACTGTATCTCACGGTGATTCATTAATTAAAAAAATTAAAAGTAGATTACTAAACTTCAACACTTCAAGGATCACAAGATTCATGGAATCTGGGTTCTGACCACTAGGAGCCAAGCATGGACAGAGACACTGGGCTTGGCAGAGCCGTCAGCAGTCTCTTAGGAATGACTCTGGGATGGTTCCTTCTGCGTCAGTGGCCAGCTCTGCAGCGTTGCAGTGCACTCACTGCTCACTCTGTCACAGACCTGCTGAACTAAAACAGCTGAGAAGTGACACTTCTCATGATTCACTAGGGAACATCATTTGGAATTCACTATTTGTGAACATTTTTCTTAAAGAAAATGTAGATGAGCTTGTTCTAGCAGCATGTGGGATATACACTGCTTGGGTTAGCACCTCACAAAGTAGCTCTACAGGGGGGCTGGAGTGATACCACAGCAGATAGTGTGTTTGCCTTGCACACAGTCAACCTGGGTTCGATTCCCAGTATCCCCTATAGTTCCCTGAGCACCACCAGGAGTAATTCCTGAATGTAGAGTCAAGAGTTCAGGAGTAACCCCTGTGCATCACCGGGTGTGACCCCCCCCCCCCCAAAAAAAGGAGCTTCGCATCAAAATCATTTGGAGCAATAGTACAGTCAGTTAGGGCTTTTGCCTAGCAGGTTGCTGACCTAAATTTAATCTCAGGTACCACATATGGTCCCCTAAGCACCAACAAGAGTAATTCATGAATACAGTGCCAGAAGTAACCCTTGAGCATTGCTGGGTGACCCCAAAACCAACCCCCCAAAAATATTGATTCTTAGGTATAGGATGAAAGGTAATTCATGCAGAAAGTTCACTAGATGTTTTTTATGGGTTTATTTACTTATTTTCACTTTGGGCCACTTCCAGTGGTACTCCTGGCTTTGTGCTTGAGACTCATTTCCAGCAATGTCTGGGGACCAGGTGGTTTGGGAGATGGAACCTAGACCTCCTGCATGCAAAGCATGTGCTCATCTCATCCGACTGTCTCTCTGCTGTCATCTTTGTACCCTGTTAGCCTCTCAGTGAAGACTTCATTCTCCTAACACATGTAAGGGACTTTTAAATCATTGTTTACCTGGAATGGTGTGCAAACTATAGACCACGTTTGGTTACGAAAAAATAATAATAGTAAACAGAATACACTGGGAAGTGTAGTGTTCATTTGTTGCCCTTCTAAGGAGAAGATAATAAATTTATGATCCAAAATGAAAACCACAGTTCCAGGAGAGCAGATGGCAGATAGTTAAAGTGGAACGATTCGGCTCTATATGGCTGATTCTGGACCCTGCTGGAAGTAGGTCTTAGTGAACGTATAGGAGCCTGTCTCCTAGGACTGTAGCGCTGTAGCACTGTTCTCCCATTGTTCATTGATTTTCTTGAGCTGGCACCAGTAATGTCTCCATTGTGAGACTTGTTACTGTTTTTGGCATATTGATGGCATGTTGAATACTCCACTTGGAGCTTGCCAGGCTCTGCTGTGTAGGTGGGATACTCTCAGTAGCTTTCCGGGCTCTCCGAGAGGGATGGAGGAATCAAACCCGGTCGGCCGTGTGCAAGGCTAACGCCCTACCCACTCTAGACCCCAGGTTCCTAGAACATCTGCAGGAAACCCTGACACAGGAAGGTGCGGAAAGTTTGCTACAATAAAGCCACTGTTTCTTCTCACTTCACTGTGTCTCCGGCCCAGGTCTGTTCTGTGAGCAGGAGAGTCCTTGAGTCACAGCGCAGCAAGCACCGAGGACTTGGCTGGGTGGGAGAGGGAAAATAGGGGTGGGAAAGGCAGCCCCATGTTGCAGCCTGAACACTTGGCTCTGGGGAGGAGCCTTCGGGCCTTGGAGGGCTTCCAGTCTGAACTTGGAGAATTCGTCAGCAGGAAAACAAACAGCTGGCATGCCCTGGATTGACTTTGCCTTTCTCAAGGTTGCAACATAAATTTCCCGACTTTGAAAGCTGTTAAGGTCGGGGAGACATTTTGTGAGTCCAGAGTCTTCCCTTCAGTGTGTGTGTGTGTGTGGCCTGTGTGTGGTTCTGGGGAAGGTGGGCCGCAGCCCACAGGGTAGCACGGGGTGGGGGCTGGCACAACATCTTTGCTGTTGGGCCCACCCAGGGCCAGAGCCTGCCTCTCCCCATCGGCGCCGCTGGCATGCTTTGCAATATCCCACTATGCCTCCAGAGTGAAGCCAGGAGACACTCAGGCCGCATGGATTTATTGCAAACTCACCGTGCAAAACAGCCAGGGGGGCCCAGGGGCTGGGGCTGGGCTGTACTATAGCTCGATCAATTCTGGGAGCCACCGTCTTCAACACCACTGCAATATTTGTGTGCTCATGCCAACATTTCCCATTAGCAGAGAAGCTAGTGCTGGAAACCGCCACATATAATCCAGAAAAACACTGTCAACCTAACATGATAAAAATTGAATTTGTGTCAGAAGTGGATTTAGATTCTTTAGGTTAATATTATTTTTGCGATTAGGTAATGAACTGACATTAATTTACTTGCGGTGTGATATTAGGTTCATTTACTCCAGAATAATCTTGCATTTTAAAAATTAAGAATGGTAGCAGTATCTTCTCATTATCAATCAAAGAAGCAGTCATTCTTCAGAAGCAGCACCATTTTGCACTCAATTGTGTTCCTATAGGCAGTCAAATAAGCACTAAAAATGATAAATTACCTCGCTCCAATAGATCTTCATGTTTAAGTACCTACAAATAACCGTCCATTTGTAAATGGTTAAACCTAATCAATTATTTTTCCTATAAGCAAGATCATTTCTTCCACAAAAACAAATTTACAAATAAGGTTAGAGTAGTTGAAATCTTATACAAAGCACCGCTTTTATGGGAGGGGAGGAGAATAAGCTCACAGTCACTACAAGATAGCTCAGTAGTTTATTCTCTTCTGTTTGACCTTCAGAAATATAAGTCTTCTATAAATGGTGCTATAAATTGTTTAAATCCTTTAATGATTCGAGTGTGTTGATAATGTTCCTACACTCGTTCTAACTGTGGTTCTGTTAATATTTGGAAAATTACTTTAATTAACCTTATTTCATCGTGCGGCGGTTATAGAACACTCTTACATATTTTAACTCTACATTAATTTGTTTTATCATTAACCTTGGATTTTACCCAGGGTAATTATGGTCATTTATAATTTGGGTTGAGTACAGCGTTAGTGTGACTGTGGAACCTGCAATAGACTAGACTGGGTGGTCAGGATTTTTTTTTCCTGAAAAAAACAATTTGAAAAGGTGGGAGAAGTAGGGATACGTTCAGCAGAAAATTCTCGGGGAGAGATCTCAGTTGGCCAGTTTTTCTGAGGGAGGAGGGGGTGGTTCCTCACTACCCAGCCAGTCTCCAAAACCGACCCACTCATGCCAGCACCGCCAGGGTCCCAGAGGAAGAAATCTATTAAGACCAGAGGGGAAGAAGGAAAGTGAGCAGGCAGCCAGGCCCTGTATACAGGTCCCAACACCTGGATTTTTTTTGGGGGGGGGGTCATACCTGGCGATGCTCAGGAGTTACTCCTGGCTCTGCACTCAGGAATTACTCCTGGCAGTGCTTAGGGGACCACGTGGGATGCTGGGAATCGAACCCAGGTTGGCCGCGTGCAAGGCAAAAGCCCTACCGGCTGTGTTATCACTCCAGCCCCCAACGTCTGGATTTTTACATCTGAACCTCCAATTTGTCACGACTCTCAAAAACTTAGGTCTCTGTCCTCCCTGTTTTTTTCTAGAAAGACCCAGTAGCATCCAGTTCCACAAACCCCTGCCTTGGAATTGGGAGGCATCTGAGAGAAACCCCACAACTCAGGCATTTAGGGCCAGGCCAGGACTCATGACGGAGCTCAAAGGAGACAATTTCTGAGGTGTTCTGGGCCCTGGTTCTCCTCTCTGGAAGTGCCGGGACAGGCCAGAAGAGGGCGAAATGCATTTCAGCAGGGGGAACCCTACTGGAATCACACAGGCTGCAAACTACAGCCTCATACTTAACTAAAACTCTCAGTTCTGCCTTTCTAGAAAGATGTTGATGCTCATTTTGAGCACAGCCTACTCCATGATGAATGCCCGCATACCAGTCACGAAAGTTAATACTAAAGTACAACGTTTCAGAACATCCCAGAGACACCGCTCAGAGAATCAGCGCTTTCCAAGACAGACTTCCTTCTGTTACATTCATTTTTATCGTCAAGATCTTGTGCAACTTCCTTGGAGGTTTCAAGGTCGGGGTCTCTTGTCCACCCTCCTCTTGGTGGAAGATTCCCACACAGACCTAGTTGGAGGTGGGCAGAAGTAGGGTTGGGGGCGTTGTGACACCGCACGGCAGAGTTGCTGGAGGTAGACAGCCGTGCTCCCTATGGCACCTGTCTTTTTCATTTGTTTTGATAGTTGAGTCATTCCCGGCAGTTATCAGGGACCACAGCTGACTCTGGGTCCAGAGAGCACACCTGGCCGTGCCAGGGCTTACTTGGCTCAGGGTCTCAGCCACAAGCTGCATGCTAGGCAAGAGCTTTAACCTTTGTGTCACCTCTTCAGCCCTAGAGGCACCTCTTACACCTGACCCAGCTGTTTCTGTCTGGAGCTGCCCCTCGGGTGGAGGGGAGTTGTGGGGAAAGAAAAAGTCCTGGGCTTGGTACGAGCTCGAATCAAGTCCTTCCTGCTCAGACAACTTTGCTCTTAGACATACAAAGCATCCGTGGGTGCGTGAGTAAGGAGAGATGCCACAGAATCCAGGGCATTCTCAGACCAGGGGAACATCTGGGGAAATGGCTCGGTGAGCTGGAGCACAGCTTTTGCATGGGGGAGACTGTCTTGACGCCCAGCATCGTATGGTCTCCTGAGCACAGCTGGAGAGGTGCACCCCATCTCCTAGCACCAAGCAGGGAGTAACCCTCTCAGCACCATTGAGTGTGACCCCCAAAATATTAAAAAACAAAGAACCTTACAGACCCTGTGTTCAGCATACTTTTACTGACACAGAAGACTGTGACAAATTCACAGTCTTCGAACCAGGCAGGGTTTCCCACCCAAACCCACCCTTGCCCAAACAGTCCAGCCGGACAGTAGTCAGTTGGGGTGTGATAGGGAGAAGCTCGCTCTCACTGGTTCCCGGAGCAATTTCCAAGGTGCTGAGTACTTTCTGTTTTCTGAAAAGAAGGTGGTAAGCCAAGCTTAGGGACATCTGAGGGACTTCAAGCCCCAGGTGAGTCAAGCAAAGTCTTCCTGGCTGGCACCCTCTTGCCTTGCGGATTGTTCAGGAAGGCTAACTATTGTCCAAACAGCCCTAAATGAGTGGTTTCACAAAACAAAACCTGTGTCTTGCTCATGGGACTATTTCCTGTTAGAACTGGGGTCACGTTTTGGGCAGGGATTCAGGGATACAAGTGAATTTTATTCTTTCTCCACCTTTATCCGGTCCATGTCCATCCTCATGGACCTGGAAGTTAGTAGCAGCTCTGAGATGGGCGGAGAGAGAAAGAAGAACTGTGCGGGGAAGGAGCTGCCTCGCCCCCCACTAACTGAGAGCCCACAGGACCCTCTGTGTAAGGGAGCAGGGCCTGGGAGCCCCTCTGTGTGCACAGGGAGCAGAAGGGGTGAGTTTGTGCAGACACGCAGCAGGACTGTGTTGCGCCCCTGGTGGGGGTGGAGTCTACTGAGTAGTGGAAGATGCAAGCTCTCTGAGGGAGGATGACCATATGTCTAGATTCTGGCTCTGTGACCTGGGAGACAGAATTAATCTCTTCTAGCTCTTCTGGGAAAGGGAGACAGCCTGTGGCTCACTATGGGCCCTGAATGAAACGATGATGGGAAATGTTTGGTCTCAGCACAGCCTCACCTCATTTTTGCCAACCTTTCAGACTGGATGGGGGTGGGGTAGGGAGGAAACAGAGAAATGAGCAGCCAGACACACGCTTCATTAGATGGTAAGACATGTTGTGTCTGCAGTCTTCTCGCTAAATATCAGCATCACTCATTCTAATTGATGTGGGACTTTGAAAGGTAAGAACAAAATTCAGAATTCTGCAAGCATCTGTTTTATTTGACCGGATCAGTCCAAATGCAGTCACTCAGCATGCAGTTCCAGGAACAGGATCTTAATCCCGCAGTGCTTCTACTGAGGCTATCACAAGGAGAACACAGTGATTGTACTTTTCCTTAGAAAGAAAGAAAGAAAGAAAGAAAGAAAGAAAGAAAGAAAGAAAGAAAGAATTTCTGAGAGCACAATGCAGAGAGGAATGATCACAACTTAAGGGTCACCTTTCACACAAGGTCTTGGTATTATAAAAGAGGCTGGCTAACAGGAGGGAGACAGCAGTATACCCCATACCTCACTCACCTCATAAGACCCTGAAGGGTGAGGCATAGTTGATATCTCCTGGCCTCACACATTAAGGGTTTCAGTATATATCTATCTGCTGATACTGAATTAATGAAAGAAAGGAGAGAAAGGTTACAGAGATACAGCAATAATTACAACCATTTTACCTCAAATGTCGAAATTTGGTGTTTCAGTTTTGGAAACCCTGATGGTTTATTTAATTGTAAAACACACACACACACACACACACACACACACACACACACTCCCCAGAGATATCTTTAGAGATAAAAGAAGAGGAAGTCTGATTATGTCGTTTTTGAGGGCACTGTCCTTTAAAATAAACTTCCAGTCCCGGTTTGTTCATATAAGCAGCAATGCCATATTGAAAGTAATAAATAAAATCATGTCCGGGCCTCGGAAGGTTAACAGTTTTTTCAAGAAAATCCTTTTCCAAAACCCAAGGGTAAAATGGCGCCTGAAATCACAAAATATGGTCCTATAGTGCCCCCTGGTGCCTCTTTCATGGAATTGGAATCGTCGAGGCCTGGGTTTGTGGCTGTCCCTGGTTATCAGCCTGGTTCTGGGTTCCTTTGAGTCTGGGTGTTTGGAGGCCAGACTTATTTGGATGGGGCTGTGGATGTAAGGGCATGGGGAAATTCTTTTTTCATTCCCCTTTCAAGTAGGTTAGTGTGGCAGTGTCGACATAATTTCTACAACCTTGGGATGAGATTTAAACACTGAAACTGTGATATGCTGTTATCTTTGAAAGTCTTTCCAAAAATTATTGGTTTTAAAATTATTGGCTTTAAATTTCTTTTCCAGAAAGCATATTATGAAGCCGTTTCCATTCCCACTCAGGGGTTCTGTGTAAATCAGTTGGACATAGGACGGTTTTTAATTTCGAAGATTAATTATCAATGTGGTAATTAAAACATTCTTTTTTTTCCTTGAGACCTATTAATTTAAGTAAAAGACATACAGAGTGAGTCTATGAAATGTAATTAAGACTGCGGATGAGATGAAAATAGTCTAAAAGATACTGTTTTGTCATTTTTAAATGTGTTCAATTTATTCCCATAAGGTCATTCAGGTTCCTATGAAACGCGACATCTTTGTGGAGAATTTGAGTCTGTGATGGACCCACCCTGACTCTGGCTAGTTCTAAAATGCTGCTGAAGAGCAGGCAATTGTGATGAAGGAAAGGGGGCCTTGCTTCTCCCACCTGCCCTTGGACGCACATCTGATTCATGCAATGTCACATGTGTGGCTTCAGGTACTGTGCTGGGCCCAGTGGGCCCGACCTCAGCAGCTGGACCTCCTCAGAGGGAGGCCCCTGGGCAGGTTCAGCCTCTGGCCCACGGGCGCTCTGGGCTCAGGAGGAAGCTGGCTGGAGAGAGGTTCAAGGTCGTTCTAGGACTAACCACTGGGACAGGCGAAGGACCCAGCACCACACTCGCGCCTCGCAGGGCTGTGCGGAGGGAGAGACTTCGCGGGTGTTCCAGCCACAGGAGGTAGTTTTTGTTTCGCTTATAGGAGCCTCCTGGCTGTACTCTCCCCCCACATCTAGTTTGGACTCATGTTGTGGTGTCACCGGAATGAAGGGGCCAGTGGAAAGAGTCAATGAGCTGAGCGCTATGCTGAGAGCCTGTCCAGTAACGAAGCTTAAGGTCTCCCCAATTTCTCAGCTGAAAAGATCCTCTCAAAGACCCATTATCCTGCTCTGTCTGCCCCTGCAGGTAGGCACATGTCTGCCACACAGGACCCGTTTCTGACCTTTCTAAACTGACCCGTGTGGCTAAGCCCATCTGAAATTGAAACAGAAAGGTTTGTCTTTGATCTGCTTTTCTTTAATTAAAAAAAAATGTTTTTTCCCACATTCCAAATCATCCACTATGGAAACCAGGAGACAGTGGGACTTGGTGGTTATGTTCAATGCATCACTCAAGAGTTTTTCTGTCGCCACATTAATGGCCAATATATGTGTGAAAAAAAGGCTCAACATTGGTAGCTATCATAGATATGAAGATAAGACAAGAAGAAGAATATTGTTTTGTCCCAGAAAAAATATGATAATCTCAACTATTTTGTTCAGGGTTCATAGCAACAGAAACAGATTCTGCTGACAGGAGTATACATTAGTACAAATAGTTTGGGAAACCATTTTACGCTACCTAGAAAAAGTGCTGATATGTGTGTAACGCCAGATGTGTAAACACACATAGCGGGGGCACGCTGCACCCACACACAGTGGCGGTTGCTCTATCTCTTCTGCCGCCCGCGTTCGGTAGTCTCACCCTTCTCCCCCGGGGAGGTCGATGGCGATGGTCAGACGGAGGAAGGAACGAGGGCCAGGCTGGTAGGTATTAGTCGTAGTTTATTCTGATTCTCTCCTCCTCTCTCTGCTCCTGTCTCTCTCTGTCTCTCCTCGTCTCTTCCCCACCCCCCCATGCCCAATCTACAATCTCATATATCTCTCTCTAAAAAGGAATTGGGGAAACAATTACACATAGGTGTGGTCACAATCAATAAGGGTAGAAATCAATAGGGGTAGAAATCTTAGCCTCAGGGAAGACCGCTCCTAGGACAGATCCTTCCTCAGCAGGAGGACCCACCCTAGAGCATAATCCCATGGGCGTGCCTCTCCTCTCCTTGTCCGACAAGCATATAAGAATATAATATAAATCATTTTGTATGGATACAGTAAGAAATATCTTAAACTTATAGAATTGCTCTCCTAGGGCCATCTCAATCTCAGACTACGGTGCTCAGGCCAGATAGTCTTTCCCACCCCTAGCAGGATCCTAGTCTTGTCGTTACCTTTGGATCATGACAGCATTTGTCTATGATCAAACTCTTAACTTATAGTTAAGAATAGTGGCACTTTGGCCTGGCCCATTTCGCTGCCAGGGTAGCTCACCGCTTGCCCTGAGTCCATTCAGTCCCTTGTCGGGACCCTGCTTTGGGGTGTTAGGAACTAAGGGCAACTGAGGCTTAAGTCGAGAAAGCAGATGCCCGGGAGTGAATAATATTCAAAGCCAATCAAATCCTAAATTACAAAGCATAATGTTAATGGTCTTCCTGTATCTATACAAAAAGCATATTACTTTAAGGTAAACTGTTCATAAGGCATAAGCAGAGGAGAAAGGCAATATTTCACTTATACATATAAAATCATAGATTTCTGGGAAACTGATCTTACAAAGAGTCAGCGGTCCCACCGAGCCAGCCAGGAGTCGAACCTGGAATCTTTTGATCCGTAGTCAGAATAGTAGTAATCCCATCAGCGGCCAAGACTCAGAGACTATAAAAATCCAGATCCCGAAACCGCGCGGCCGCAAATGCGGCCGCGCAACATCTTATCAGAACTTTTTTTTATGACATCTTATTATCTCATTCCTACTTTGGACAAACTTGCAGGCTATCGAATGTAGCCTGCCCACAGGGCAGAGTCTGGCAAACTCCCCGTGGCGTACCAAATATGCCAAATACCAGTAACAATGATGGGTCTCATTCTCCTAAAGAGCCGTGAATATAATCTCAGGGCTAGGATGAAAGAGACATTACTGGGGCCTGCTCGAGGCAATCGAAGATTAACAGGATGATGAAAATGAAAATGAAATGATCTTACAAATTAACAAAGTCCGATTAAGGGGAAAGCTGATTAACTGGGTGGGGAGGAGAGCATAGGGAAGACTGTTTACAGATAAACACAATGCAGTGGAAGTGCCTCAGGAGCACTGTGATGGGTGTAACCAGATAAACCTAAGCTCCTTGTACTCCAACAGATATGGATGCATAGGATATGGATATTCTTTTAGATACCCCTGAACTACTATAAATGTGGACCAGAAAAGAATACAAGCAATTTAATAAAACAAAATAAAATATGACTAACAAAACCAAAAACAAAAATAAAGTTTTTCCTGTTGTATGGGATAAACCCGGAGGTGGTTGGCATTGGGGTCACTGGTCCCGCCAGCCTCTGTGGTATCTTGGGGGTTCCCCTCAGGCCTGGGCTATGCTGCTCTGTCTTTGTGGACTGGCTTGTCGATGCTTCATCTTTTACCTCATTTTCCCTTTGTAGGACAGATATAGCCCGATTCTGGTTTTTGTTAGTGAGGTTAAAATTATGTATCAAGGACCATTATGCAAAGATGTTAGTTCCAGAGAGCAAAGAGTGGTTTATGAAGAATGTTCTAGAAAGAGATGGAGAAGTGGAGGGCAAAGAGAAGCACAGTGGTGGCATATAAGGCAGAGCCAACACCAGGCCAGCTGGGACTGAGGGGCTGGATGCGGGGGAAGTTAGTCTGCCCGCCCCACCCGCAACTAGATTGAAAGCGAGACCCCCAGTGGCCTCAGAGTAAAGTGCATTTAACTCAAAATACTGCCAGAGCTGACAAACATATTAACTCTGTGGGAAAAAATCAGAAACATTCAAGACAAAAGCAGTTTTCTTCCTTGCCTAGAGAGTGGTAAGAGCACTATAATTAAAACTTGGCCTTCACTTAACTTTTACTGCAACTTTGAACCTCAGTTTCCACACCCTCCAGGTCCTTTCTTAGCTAAAATCCTGTGATTCATCTACAGACGCTGTTCTGATGATGGCTCTCTCATTTTTGTTACATCCCAATGATAAATTTCATAAACAGGTGTGTGTGTTTCATAAGTTTGTCCAGTTGAAAAGTTTCAGACTAGGGCCGGAGTGATAGTACAGCAGGTAGGATGTTTGCCTTGCATGCAGTCAACCCGAGTTCATCCCATATGGTTCCCTGAGTACCAGGAATTACAGGGAGTAATTTCTGAGTGCAGAGCCAGGAGTAACCCCTGAGCATTGCACTGGGTGTGACCCAAAAAAGCAAAAAAAAAAAAAAATTAATAATAATATAATAAAAATAAAAGCTTCAGACTATTTCTCTTTTGCAGGTGGTGGTGGGTTTTGGTCACCCACTGTGGTGCTCAAGAACTAGTCCTGGGTCTGTACTGAGGAGTGACCCAGCCAGTGCTCAGGGGACCATTTGCAGTGCTAGGGATTTGAACTGAGGTCTGCTGCATGCAAGCCAAGTGTCTTTCCCCATGTACTATCTCTCCAGCCCTAAGACCACTTAAAAATATATAATAAAGATCTGGCTGAGGTGAAACAAAATTCTGCAATTTCTATAAATCTGTGATTTAACAGATTTTTTTGGGGGGGGGGTGGTGGTCAGGCTTACTACCTAAGCCATGCTCAAGGGACCAGGCACCACTTCCTGGAATCCATTCCCAAACTTGCCTGTAGCAAAATGCCAGGGTCCAGAAATGAGGTTAGGGACCTCCAGGGCTAACTTGCAGGTGTTTGGGGGCTTCTAGGACCATAACCAGTAGCAGTTAAGAGCTATGCAGTTCCAGGGATCCCAGTGGGGTAGGGCACGCATCCCTAACCCCTGTGCTCTCAGGCCAGTCCCTAATTTTACATAATTTTCCTGCTTGGCATACTTCTTTAAGGCAGGGTTTACTCAAGATACATGAGTCTCAAGCTTAGCTCTTCCAGTCATTATCAGTGTGACCTTGAGTTGGTTGTTTAACTTCAAAACTGGGGATAATAATTATCCCTAGTACCTACATTAATAATAATCATTTTTTTTTGGCTTTTTGGGTCACACCTGGCGATGCTCAGGGGTTACTCAGGAATTAGTCCTGGCTGTGCTTGGGGGACCATATGGGATGTCGGGGATTGAACCCGGATCCAGCCCCAATAATAATCATTCTTAATGAGTATCTCTTGCATGGAGATTTAAATGGGAAAATGCTTATAAAGATCTTAAAATATGCCATGTCCTACAGTCTTGCAAGATGAGAACGTGCAGGAGATCCGCTGCCCAGCAGCATAACTATAATTAACGTCGTGAACTGTGAACTTCAGAATGGCTGTGGTGGGGAATATTTATATCTTTTATTGGCACAGCCATAAGGATTGGAGGTGCCCAGGGATATAGCTTGACATTAGGACACATGTTTTGCACATATGAGGCGCTGGGCATGAATCCCAGCACCGAAATAACCCAACAAACCCTCCCAAAGCCAAAACACCTGGGATGTTAGTGATAGTTCAGGAGTTAAGGGGCTTGCCTCACCGCCACTGACCATGCTCTGAGCCCCTACACCACATAAGGTCCCTTGAGCACCTCCAAGGGTCACGCCTCAGCACAGAGATGAGAACAGCCCCTGAGCACTGGGGGTGTTGCCCAATTGCTCCACCTCAAACAAAGCAAAAAACAGGAACAATAAATTACATACTAGTGTTCAATTATTTCACTTGTATCATTTGTCATCCCATAGTTCATCGATTTTCTAGAGTGGGTGCCAGTAATGTCTCCATTCGATCCTGTAGCATGCTAGTGTAGCCCAATGGCTTCTGTTCGCTCCAGGAGCACATAGAGCTTCAAACCATTTGTTCAGGGTCTTGACAAAGAAGTCTGACCATCTCAAAGGTGGGCAGCCAGGTGTTCTTTCGATGTCCTGTGGAATCCAATCAGTAAGGGCTCTAGTCCAGCGGTCATCTCTAAATTGCATTACGTATCCAGCCCATCTGATTTTTGATGCCTTGGCAAATGAGGCAGCATCCCTGCTCCAAAAACAATAACAGTTCAATTATTTAAAAAAATTTAATTATTTAAAAAATTAAAATACAGTGTGAGGCCTTATGCCTAGCTTGTACCTGACTGGGGTTCAATTCCCTGTGCTACATGATTTGCGGAGCCTTGCTGGGTGCAGCTCTGAAGACCCTGAGCACTGGGGGTTGTCAGGAGACTCCCAGCCCTGCAGGGCTAGAGCAGCTTTGCCACCGCAGGCCCTTGCATGGACCAGAGGCCTGGCTGGTCAAGAGCCACCAGTGGTACAGTGGGTAGGGTGTTTGCTTTGCATGTGACTGACCCAGGTTGGATCCCCGGCATCCTATATGGCCCCTGAGTACTGCCAGGAGTAATTCCTGAGTGCAGAGGAACTCCTTATCTGTATGGATCATGTTGACAGGGTCAGAAAATGCCTCTGTGCGAAGAAGCCTGTCCTCTAGGAGACAGGAAGCACCTAGGCGTGGGGGTCTCAGTGTCTCCCATCCTCCAGCCCAATAAGGTCCATGTACAAATTGGCTGCTCGCTGCAGGGCCCCCCTTTCTCCTGTCCTCCTTGAGAGGGGAACTCCAGCTCTCTCAGGCAGCTCAGCATACCCGTTCCTTGATTCAGACAAGGGACCCCGCCTTAACCGATGCCCCTGCTAGGCCATTGGCCATTCTGAGTTCATCAGAGGAAATGGGTGGAAATTCCAGGAAAGGAGGGAGCTTTCCAAAGAGAACCTCTCTCCACACACCGCATACTCAGTCCGTGCCCATGTCCCAGCTGCCGCCCCTGACCCACAGCTGCCTGTCCCTCTCTTTTCAGTACGTGCTCTGGGTGTGTGGAGAAAGCTGGAGACTTTATCCTTTCACATCTGTCCCCAAGAGTGTGCTCCTACCCCGTCCTGTGGTTTTGTGACTTGGGGTTAGTGGGTGTCCTTGGTGCCCCTTAGATGGAGGAAGCTAAGGACATGAAGTAAGGAAAGGGCCGGTTGATAAAAGCCCTTATCCCTTCTGGGGCTGGAGCAATAGCACAGCGGGTAGGGTGTTTGCCTTGCACACGGCTGACCCGGTTTTGATTCAAGGCATCTCATATGGCCCCCCGAGCACCGCCAGGAGTAATTCCTGAGTGCAGAGCCAGGAATATAACCCCTGTGCATCGCTGGGTTTGACCCCCCTGCATACACACACACAAAGCCCTTATGCCTTCTTCAGATGCAGCTGAGGGAAAAGGCATGGCCCCAATTCCCCCGCTCTTTCAGCTGAAGCCCGAACTTAGTCACTACCACTGGCTCAGTGGCAAATGTGGTCCAGGCACTGAGGGATGCTGGCTCCACTGCCCGTGTACCCCTGAGGGCTGGCCCTCGCACCATCCAGAATGGAAATAGGATGCCGTTTCCATCTACTTGCCTTTCACTTGCCGAGCCCTGCGGTGCAGACAAACTACCTCCCACCCAGCACCACCCACGAGCATGTGAGATATGATGGTTACTGACAGGCTTCCTCCCATGCCCCCCACCCCCGCCTCTCTTGAGTTCATCTAGCGCTGGGCCTCGTGACTCAACAAATTATTGCGTGCATTTGCTTTATTGCAGGCTGGTGGCTATAATAATATTAGCCCTGGCCCACGTTATTGGTTCGTAATTAGAATTACATGAACAAAACAGATATAATCTCACCCAGTCTTCTATGGCTGAGCAACTTAAGGTGACGGCACGAATGCTTTTCTTTTCTTTCTACTCTTCAGCTTTCATGTTCAGGTAGTTTTCAGAGCCTTTAAAAAAATGAACTCTTTCAACTAGGTTTTTTTTTTACAGCTTTTAGTACACTATAATTTAGCATCAGAACTAGGACAGTTGTGAAAGTGTCTATTAATAATGAGGCCAGAGCAGCAGGCCAGGCAGAACGGCCCTGGGCAAGCTAGCAGGAGTGGGCAGCCTACTTTTAGGGGTTAGCCTCCCACTCTGACAATCTAGGAGTAGTCTAGCTCAGCACTGACACTTTTCCTAATTATATTTTCTTAGAATATCAATTTGGAGCAACCCCCTTTGTTTATAGTTGTGTGTGTGTGTGTGTGTGTTGATTTCTGGGGGATTGACTCATACCCATAGTCCTAATTGGGGTGTTGGGGGGCTGCTACCCCCAGCGTGATGTTTGAGCATTGCTCCTGGCAGTATTTGGCAGACTATGTAGTGCCAGGGATAGAACCCAGGCCTCCTGCATGCAAAGCATGTGTCCAGTCTGTTGAGCTACCAATTCCCTTGATAATTAAAAAAAATAAAAAAGTCCCCTGCTATGTGGATGGCTACTGTGCTTTAGGACATATTTCAGAAATTAAAATGCAACATGTTTAGTATTTCGTTACACCCTGACACCTGCGGTTGCTCAGGACATGCCTACATTTCCTTACTCCAAGCCTATGACTAGGACCAAGAAGGGAGGAAGGACTTCTCTTCACCCAAAGAAAGGCCTAGGAAACTTTGCAGGAAATAATACTGGAGTCTCTTCCCATTCCACAAAAGTAAGATTTGAGCAAATGAAAAGTTCAACCTTTGGCTTGTACATGGAATATACATTGATAAATATGAGAAGGAGAAATAGCTGAGAAATAGCTCTTATTTCCAAATATCCATGTAGCGTCTGGAAATTTTGACCTTGACTCCAGGTTGATTCAAGTGAAACTAGGTGTTTAGTATCCCTGCCTTCAAGGTTGTCACTAGCCATTCGTTATCCACTCTTGGCTAGCCAAGGGACGGCTTTCCATAGTACAGTACAAGACTTTGATATTTGCTTTCCCTAGTGATCCTGAAACACAGACACCCAAGGCAAACAAGTCAAGGAGCTTTGGGTTCAGGAAGCAGCAGTTGCTTCTTGTAGCTTCAGGACTCAGCCTAGGGTCAGGTATGTGTGTAGCCAAGATAACATGGGTACAGTGGGGAGAGGCACGTCTCAACTACCTGTAAAGTATCACCACAATACGTTAATTGTAAATGACGGCTCACTATTTATTTAAATTATGCATCACAATTTACGATATTGTTATTAATAGAATTTCAGGCATACCATATTCCAGCACCACACCCACCACTGATGTCAGTGTTGCTCCATCAACATCCCAGCCCCATTCCAGCCAACCCTCACCTTGGCAAACTCATTTTTCTTTCTCCCCTCCCCACCCTTAATTTAAACACCATGGTTTACGAAGTTGTTCATGATGATTTGTTACAGGCATTTGATACTCCAACACCAATCTCACCATCATTGTCACTTCCCCCCACCATTGATTGTCTCTATTTCCTCAAACACCCTCAAGCCTACTCCCTAGCATGCCCACAATAATTTATTTAGACCCTAAATGGCTAACAGAATGATCAAAAAAATATTTTTGCAGCAGAAAATTTGTGAAAATTGTTGTATCTCACCATGGGGACATTAAATCCTTATCCGAGGGCTTACTAAGATGTTTTTGCAAGTTAAGTCTTCTGTGTTAATGTTTTTGTTATCAAGATTACTTGGCTTCTGTGTTACATCCCATCTAATCTGGTGTGCTCCTACTGCATGTCAATGTTTAAGAGTTTGGAGATGTCCCTCCATAAAATCCAGAATATTTAATGGGGTAGTCTGTCTGGAGGCATAGTAGTGGCTTTGGGGTGTGGAGGTTGCTGTTGGGGCTTTGATAGAATGGGCACTAGCTCCCCCCTACCCCTCCACGAGTGCCCTGGATGTCTTAGCCGGGAAGGGTATCTGATAAATTTTTGCAAACTCATTCTTCTAGACAGTTTAATTATTATAGTTTGGCTCACCTGTTTAAGATGATGTTAACACTTAGAGTTTTGATGAGCAGTTACCTCATGGCCACAATATGCTTTAATTCCTACCTTAGTGGTCTCTGGATAGAGTTGAAATCTTTTGGCAGTTGTAGAATGAACTGTAGCATATCCAAATCTGTGTATGAGACAATGTGTTTCCACACAGTAATGTGCCACTAAAACAAAGTTTACCTATTTATTTTGTTATCAGAAGTAACCCAAATTTGGCAAGGTAAATGGTAGGCTCGGGCAAGGCATACGTGGGGCCCTAGTGAGTTCTAGAGATTGTCCAGAATAGAAGGAGAGAGACAGAGGGACAAAGGCCTAAAGGATAACATCATAACAGTTTCACCAAAACTATGTGGAATTTATCCTCGGTGGCTAGGGACCAACACCTACTCTATGACTATCAAAAGAAAACTCTTGTTAGAATAAGATCATATTTTCCCTTACAACAAGAAGATGGAGAGGGCCAGGAAAATAGTACAGCTAGTAGGGTGCTTGCCTTGCACGGGTCCATCCTAGGTTTCAACCCCAGCACTCTACATGGTCCCCTAAGTACAGTAGGAGTGAACCCTGAGGGCGAGGCCAGGAGTAAACCCTGAGTGCTGATAGGTGTGGCCTCAAAACCAAAATTTAAAAAAGAAGGATAAAGAGAAGGAGAAGGAGAAGGAGAAGGAGAAGGAGAAGGAGAAGGAGAAGGAGGAGGAGGAGAAGGAGAAGGAGGAAAAGGAGGAGGAGGAGGAGGAAAAAGAAGATAAGGAGGAAGAGGAGGAGAAGAGGAGGAGGAGAAGAAGGAGGAGGAGTAAGAGGAGGAGGAGGTGGAGGAGGAGGAGGAGGAGGAGGAGGAGGAGAAGAAGAAGAAGAAGAAGAAGAAGAAGAAGAAGAAGAAGAAGAAGAAGAAGAAGAAGAAGAAGAAGAAGAAGAAGGTAAGAAAGAAGAAAGAAAGAAAGAAAGAAAGAAAGAAAGAAAGAAAGAAAGAAAGAAAGAAAGAAAGAAAGAGAGAGAAAGAAGAGGCAGATGCACTGGAATTGAACTACCAGCTTGCAATGTGTGGAAGAGATTTGATTTCTATCCCCAGTGGGTTGTCTCGAGGAGGCCAGGCTGACTTGAGCTGGGTTCTCGCTGCAGAGAAACAGCCGCAAACTGACACCTCCTATAAGGAACTGTGGGGAAAAACAAATCGTCTATGGTTCAACCATCATCCTTGGGTCTGAAGAGATATTACAGGGGTTAAGACATATGCTTTACATGCAACCAGGCTAGGTTCAATACATATGGTCCGCAAGGAGCTGCGAGTCACCTTCCATAGCATCGCTGGGTACAGCCCAAAACCAAAGAGGAAAAAAACATTATTTATCAAGATTATTCTCCCCCTATCTTGCATCTCATCATAGACCTGTCTATGCTATGCTATGTTGGCTTGTGGTGTGTGTGTGTGTGTGTGTGTGTGTGTGTGTGTGTGTGTGTGATAGGATTGTGCTGTTGAGTGAGCCCTGGGTGTGTGTCTGTGTTTGATTTCTCATCTGGCATGATTAAGGGAGAAAATGGGGGTGGCCTGTTCTTTGTTTATTTTGCAGATAAATCTCCCCTCTAATCCGAATGCAGAGCAATGCCTTGTGCAGAGGAAAGCGAGACCCCTACCAGTCCCCCCCCCCCCCCAGTGACATCCATATAAATCAAAGGTTTTATTTCTCTGTTGTGAGGGGCACTGCAGATTGGAACAACGTTACAGACGCTCATTGGCCGATGCTTCATTACTTGGCGGAATATCCCCAGGGCCAGCATGTTATTTAAATGTGCTATGAAAATAAATGTGATTTATATGTGTGTTGTCTGCTGAGACTTCTTCCCGTGACTGCAGGTGCTGCTGTGCATCCGGATTAGCGCCTCAATTTATCGCCAGTTCAAGCTCTGCATGTGCTTCGTGACAGGACATTGTCCACATCTCTCAAAGTTCCAGAAAGGAGACAGTGTTTGCTGAGTGGTGGGTTTTTGATATTTGGGGGTGGGGGGCATTGATTTTTATGGGCTGAGAATGTGCTCTGTGTGTATGTGTCTGTGTGTGTGTCTGTGTTATGCGCACACACGCACGTGGGTGCCTCTGTTGAGAGTCTTTGAAGGTGCGGGGAGCAGACACTTGGTACACAAACACATCAATTTCCACTGGCAGCAGAGTGGTGTTTCAGGTCAAAAATAGAGAAAGAAGAAAGCGTAATCTTCATTTCAGTCCAGGGCTGGGCTCCACATGTGCAGCTCAAAGCGATAGAAACCTCTGAAAAGCAGTTTTGGGCTAATAAATGTCAGCAGCCCTTCAGTCCAAATAGGATTTGATTAACAGGAAGGGGCGAGAAGGGATGTTTCCATTACCAAGAGAGAGACACAGGGGAAGGCTTGTCTCCAACGGCTGGAGAAGAGCCGCAGCACCCCCAGCACCCCCAGCAGAGCCATGAGGAGCATAGACTTTCCAGGTGGATCTGCACTGGTGCTCAGGAAGGGGAGGGTGATGCTGGGGTCATCACAGTTGAGGTTGGGAGGGCAGCAAAGCTGACCCGGATACTGGAGAGTGAAACTTGCAGGGCCTCTCATCCTATGCTTATCCTCCCCTCAATGTTGCCTTGTGCCCGCTTTAAAGATGGGGAAACTGAGGTGTTGGGGCTGTAACTCTGCAATCAGAGATGCTTGGTAAGTTCAGGGTCCCAATTTTGAATCCAAGCCCTGCCAGGCACCACATGTTACCAGGCCTGAGCATTGAATTATGCAGCCAGCCTGGTGGAGAATTATTGGGAGTTCACCCCACCGCCCCCGATCCCAGCCCCGTGACCAGATCCCCGAGCACTTCTTGAGAATCTTCTAAAAAAAATTAGTGAATATCAGGAAATGAAGAGCCATAGAAGTAAATACCCCACACTCTGGGGCTCTACAGACTTGGGCTTCTAGAACCCTATACTCTGAACATTCACTTACCTTGTGATTTATCTCTCATCTCTGATTCCCTTGCCCTCCCTTTCTCCTCCAGATTAAAAGGTCTATACATCACATGCAACAGTAAGAACTGACGGTAAATCATTTGTTCTGTTTTGTTTTTGTTTGGGAGCCGCATCAGGTTATGCTCAGGGCTTATGCCTGGCTCTGTGCTCAAGAATCCCACCTGAAAAGGCTCAGGGCAGTGCCAGCGACTGAACCCAGACCAGCTGTGTGCAATGCAAGTGCTTAGCCCCTGCGCTGCCTCTAGAGTCCTTTAAAATATTTTTATAGTGAAAACTTTATAAAAAATTGATGTGGAGAAGCAAATAAAGGAACTTACAAACATACATACTCCGTTAGGCTTTTATTTTAAATAAGTAACTCTGGGGGCCTAAAAGGAAACATTTTTTAAAATTAGTTTTAATTTTGAAATAATTTTAGATCCACATTGGGGTTTCTGAACATCTGAGCAGGGACTTTGGCTCTGGACCCAGCATGAGTAAAACAAAGCTCCAAATGTTTTCTTCAGCAAAATGTTATGGGAAAAGGCAATATGGGGGCAAAAGGGTTTTTTTTTTTTTGAGAAACTGCATGCCTGAAGAAGGAGTGAGTCTACTAAGTATGGGACATCAGGAATCTTGGGGAGCCTGTGATGTCCCCCAAGACCCAGAGAGAGTCAGAGGCAGGGTGAGAAGCAGTCTTGCTGGAGGATTTAGTGCCATTCACCAAGGAGGATTAGGGAAACGCCTTTCTAATGCAGGTGTTGACAGACGGGACTAGCGTCTGTTTTATGGGCTCTGCACGGATCAGATCTGGCTTCTCCTATGGAAGGAGCCTGTGGCAGACGACGTGATTTGACCTGTGGTCTATCCAAATTGGTGTAATACTAAGCGAAGTTCTGAGGGTTTTCCATCTAAAGTCAAGTATAGTAACCCTGTTGTAAAACCAAGCAAATAAAGGCTTCTGTTTCTCCAGCGGGTACCTGGGTGGGTGGGTGGGTGGGTGGGTGTGAGCAGGGAGGGTGTGTATGAAGCAATCTACTTGTTTCCCTCCACTCCATATCCATCTGAAAGTTTCTAAAAGCTCCTTTGCCTCCTAGGGAATTGATTCTACTCTTAGGAAGGAAATACATGACTCTCTTCGGAGACCCAAGCTTGCGAGCTATATCAATGGCCCCAGCCTGGCACTAAAGAAAGGGCACTTTGATGAGCTGAGCCCGGGGAAGACTGTGCAGAGGGAGGGCTGCAGGAATCTGGCATGTGAGTCTCTGTCCTAGCTGATGCCATCCAAGAGAGGCAAGTGGAGAGAGCACAGGATTTCCTGCCTGCCAGAAGGGCTCCTCAGAAAAGTGCTCTGGGGTAGCAAAGCAGCTTCCACATTCAGAGGCGTGTGTGTCTCTCCCCCACTCTGGGGCCGCTACACTTGAAAGCAAATTCCTGCCCCTTTTTGTTTGCTCGCTTGTTGTCTATCCCGCCCCCACCCAAGGTGTGAGCAGTCTGCCTTACGTTGTTCTTCTCCCAGCCTGCTGGGATTTACGATCCAGTTCGTATTTTACTACGTGATCTTGGCAGGCTCCCCTCGTTGAAATTCAAACCGAGCCGCTTGATGGGGGAGCAGACATAAAAATATTAATTTGGTGGATATTAAAAAAAATCACGTTGGTTATAAATCAGGGGCTGTCCACTGGTTCCTTTCATCATCTAAATGGTCCTTCTAACCAGACCACAAATCTTATGGGGGGAGGGGGGAGAAGGCTGGGGAGGTGGGGGTCCCCTTCCTGAGGTTTTGGAGACAGCTTATATCCAACACTTCCTCAAACCTGGCTTTGTTTTCTAAAGGTAATAAAAAGTGAGTACCTCTGGGCCAGGCAGGCTAATTAGCCCGCCTCACAGAACAGACCCTGGGTTTCAAAGTGAGCTGACTTGGTCTAAAAGACATTGGGTTGTGGCAAATTCTCTATTAGCATTAAACGCAGGGCTTGGGTGACTCAGGGTGACTGTTCAGCTATTTCAAGGCTGTGGAGCCCAGTGGTTATGGTGGTGGTGGCGAGAGGAGAGAGGAGGCAGGACGAGGCAGTTGGGGGATGGGGGCAGCAGATGCCACTCCAGGAAGAGCTGTCAGCATGAAGTGTCCAAGACGGACCTCGAAGGGGAATGTCTCCATCTCCAAGGACATCCTCAATGCCAGCAGTTGGATTTTAGTAGAGGCCTATCACTATATACTTCTAGGGTGGAGAGAGCCGCGACATTTTTGGGGGGTGGGATTAAGAAAAGGTGGCAGAGAATGTCTCTTCCTAAAATGAGAGTTTTATAAACTGTTTCCTTTCCATCTTCTGGCTGATCTTTGACATTAGAAAACTCTTGAAAGGTACTTAAAATTTTCATCAAACCCCCTAGCCATTGTTTTTTTAAGTGGTAACTAGTTGGAAAGAGCAATACTTCTACAGAAGAAGCTAATCCAAAGAAAGAGCATGGATTGGTGGAAAATACCCACATATCCAAGTGGATAGGTGGTGTTCATGGGCAAGTTATCATCTTCTAGAAGCTTGGGATTTTATTATGTGGTTCAAAATAAAGCAAAGAAGTCCAATAAAGCAAAGAAATCAGAAATTCCACCCAGCCTGGCTCACAGCTAAAGTGTTTGTTGTAATGAAACTCCAGACACATCTGGAGTTTGAGATTAAAAAGAGAAAATTCAGTAGCTAGAACAGGGCTGACCAGTTTCCTATAAAAATCAAAGTCAGTCCTTGATTCAAAATACTAGCATTATCACAGCTAAAGAAAAAAATGGCTGTAAACTAGATTTTTAAGGAGAAACATTTCTGCCCGACAACTGGTTCATATTAATTTTCTGCCACTTTTATAAGCAATATTTTAAAAAAGAAGCTACATAGTTTTGCCCCAAGAATATAGGCTGAGAATTATTTCATCTTCTCCTACTGATAGTACCTTGGACCATGAAAATGATGTTTTCATCTCTAAAAAATGGAAGGTGGGAGAAGGCAGTTATTTTATTTGTTTGTTTGTTTGTTTTCTGTTTGGGGCCCACACCCGGCAGTGCTTAGAGCTTAGTCCTGGCGTTGTGTTCAGTGAGCACTCCTGGTAGGTTTGGGCAATTACATGGGATGCCGGCAATTGAACCTGGATTGGCCATGTGCAAGGCAAGTACTTTATCTGCTGTACTATCTCTCTGGCCCCATAATGCAGTTATTCTGAGCTTCACTCTAAGGCACCTACCTCCATCTCAACCCCCACCATTGCTTCCTCCCATCCCTGTCAGGACCTTTCTTCAGGCCAGCTCCCTCACTGCCCTAGAGATCATGTTTACTCCTCACTTGGGTTCTTTGGTGGAATGCTTCCTCCTACCCCCATAGTTCCCCAGCTCTTACCAAACATTGCTTCTGTATCACCCCTCCACAGGGACCCCCACTTTTGCTCAGTTTTCTTTCTTTCCAACCTCTGTGGGTCTGTCATGGATGGCCTGGCTTGGCCTTTATCATGACTTGCTTTCTTCGATTGTGTGTCTTCTTCCCCAGAGGTCTCGGTTTCTAGGAGTCTCTAATCCAGTATCTGTGAAACAGCCAGCTCTCCACTGAGTTGTGGGAATGAAAGGAGCCAAATCATTCTGTGGGCTGGATCCATGCTGTGGCCTCTCCTTCCCTCTGCACGCCCCTGCCACATTTCACTCCTATCTTCCTCTACACCTCTGTGATTCTCTGTGTGTGTGTGTATGTGTGTTTGGTGTGTGTTTATTGTGTTGTTTTTGAATGGCACCATCAAGCTATATTCTGCTTTACAACAGGTAGCTGCTATTTTTTCCTTGACTTGGAGGAAGAGAAAGGCCAATTGCTTGCACAAGGTGCCCTGGTTCAGGTGATAAAAAACAAGTTTCTCTAAAGGTTGGAAAGATAGTACAGCGGGGAGGGCATTTTCTTTACACATGGCCAACCTCAGTTGGATGTCCAGTATCCCATATGGTCCCTCAAGCACCACCAGGAGTAACCCCTGAGCATCTCTGGGTATGCCCCCCAAACAAAACAAAACAAAACAAAAAGCAAGCTGCTGTTGGGCAAGAATCCTCCATGAACCTGAATCTGGTTCCTGAGTTTCAGGGGACGCAAGGAGAAGCCAGAGCAAACTGCTCCTATTCCTAAGGAGTCTCCCAGGATGAACTGTGAGGGGGGCCATCCAGCAGGTAGACAGAAACTATCCCAAATGCTGTCTTTACTATTTAAAGAAATGAAAGACCGGGAATGGGAATGGGAATGCAAGATGCTAATGCCTCCTTTTGACAAAGACTAGGACCACCTGGGCTGTTTGGATTTGGGGAAAGAGTCAGACATCCCCATTCAGGCTGCTGAGCAGAGAAGGGATCCAGAACGGACGCCTCAGAACAATACTCCCTGCCAGCCCCTGCTGCCAAAGGCCACATCCCCAGCAAGCTGGAAGCTGAGGTGCCACAGAGGACCCCCGCCCCCCCCCCCACCTTCCCACCCTCAGGATTACAAAAGCGGCAACTATCTTGACTGAGTGGGTCTCTTACAGAAACCAGACACTTCCCTTTCTATGTCAAGTGTGTCGTGTGTCAGGTTTGGTTTAGTAAGCAAAACCGGACAAACATACAATGTATGTGCATACATAAACACTATAAAATTAGTGCAGACAGCTGGCAAATCATTAATTAACAGCACTAACGGTCTTCCAATAGCTCTCTGGGGAGGCCACAGAAAGAGGAGGTTCCTGGACCTGGTTTTAGTTTGCCCATAATCCAAATTCATACTCTTGAAAAAAGAAGGGACAGAACAGGAAGAAAAAGCCGCAGAGATGCCCTTAGAATGCCTCCCACCTCCCTCCCTCGGCCTCAGCCCCAAAGAGAACAAATAGCAAAGGAACTGCATGGTTCCTTGTCTGCAGGACTGTCCCCAAGCCAGACAGACGCCAAACGAGCAGCGGGCACACAAGGATGTGCCCAGCACAGGATAATTACGCCATAAATATAATTAAAGTCAGCAGGAAGACCATTATGGAGAAGCCAAACTTTAAAAAAAATTAGTACTAGTGAAGAAAATATCATACATTCTTTTTATTTCAGCCTAATTTTGTTTACATGATTCATACAGTTTCCAAGAGCATCCCTGGAGAACATTAGGCAGCTCCACATGCATAAACATTCATATACAACATGTAAATTAGAAACAATCTCAGGATTTATATAGAAATTACAGCCACTTCTAGCAAATTAATTCAATGACAGAAAAAGGGTTACTGTCTCTCTTCAAATCAAGAGGGAGAAATATTGGGCAAAGCAGATTTATTTATTCAAGAGGCTTATTCCTTGCCAGGAGCTGATGTCCCCTTGGCCGGGAGATTTCCATTTTTTTATTGGATATGTATTGGTGATTGAATTTACTCTGAATACAGGAGCAGTCAATGAGGGCCATAATGGGCAGTTTTAAGTTATAGCATTGCTAATACAGTCATAAAGTCGATTAGGCTAGAAGAGTTTGCTGTAGGGAAATGATGGAAAAGAAAGCAAGTTGCTTAAGTTAAAATATTCAAGAGTATCAAATCTGACTCTCAGAGAATCTGAGTTGCAATGCCTTGAGAATGCAAACTTACCATTTTATAGATGAAGAAACTGAGCTCCAGAGACACAATTTACCCGGAAAGACAGGGGTGGGAGGTAGGGGAGGAAAGAAAATGATTTACAAAGGCAGATTAGAAGCCAATCTCTCTGTAGTTGATTATCCTAAACATTTCATCAGTACTCTTCAAAATTTTGACAGAATGGGAGGCAGCTATATAGCTCTGTTGTAGAGCACTTGCTTTGTTCTTCCTATAAGACGCTTGACTAGATCTCAACACAGAAAGAAAGAAAGAAAGAAAGAAAGAAGTGAGGGAGAAAGGGAGGGAGAGAGGGAGGGAGGAAGGAAGAAGGGAAAGAGAAAGAAAGAGGAAGGAAGGAAGGAAGGAAGGAAGGAAGGAAGGAAGGAAGGAAGGAAGGAGGGAGGAAGGAGGGAAATGAGGGAGGGTGGGAGGGAGGAAGGAAGGAAGGAAGGAAGGAAGGAAGGAAGGAAGGAAGGAAGGAAGGAAGGAAGGAAGGGAAAGAGAGAAAGAAAGGAAAGAAGGAAAGAAGAAAAGAAGGAAAGAAGGAAGGAAGGAAGGAGGGAAAGAGAGAAAGAAAGAAAAGGAAGGAAGGAAGGAAGGAAGGAAGGAAGGAAGGAAGGAAGGAAGGAAGAAAAAAGCAATGAGTTTGAATAGACTAGAATGAACAAGTAACTTTGGGCTATGTTGTTTGGACGGGTTTTGTGTTGACATCTTTGGGTGGTGATTTTGCCATTGGGAATTGTGGTGGTGGATTGTCAATGTGGCCTTAATTTTTCTCCTTCCCTATGGCTATATCTTTTCTATGTGACCTGCAGTCCTTGAATCTGGGCTCAAAGAAAGAAAGAGAGAGAGAAAGAAAGAAAGAAAGAAAGAAAGAAAGAAAGAAAGAAAGAAAGAAAGAAAGAAAGAAGTGAGGGAGAAGGGGAGGGAGAGAGGGAGGGAGAGAGGGAGGGAGAGAGGGAGGGAGGAAGGAAGAAGGGAAAGAGAAAGAAAGGAAGGAAGGAAGGAAGGAAGGAAGGAAGGAAGGAAGGAAAGAAGGAGGGAGGGAGGAAGGAGGGAAGGAAGGAAGGAAGGAAGGAGGGAGGAAGGAGGGAAGTGTGGGAGGGTGGGAGGGAGGAAGGAAGGAAGGAAGGATTTGCACAGTGATTTGCTTTGGCAAAAATTTTTTTAAAAAAAGGTGGCGGTGTTCTTTCAGTGCTAGCTCAGACTCCCAGCATGACCCTGGCTTCTGCTGCCTCTTTCTGTGCCGTGATTACATGGCAGGCCCCCCGCCACACACACACACACACACACCTGCAAGAGAGAGGGGGAGATCCAAGGGTTGGGTTCTCAGTTTGTAAGTATTTTAGATATAATTATACTGAAAATTATATTTTAGGGGTTGGGGATGTGACTCAATGGTGGAGTATATGCTTCCCAATTGTGAGGCCTTTGCATTTTATCTCTGACTTTGAAAAAAAATTATTTTTATTTGAAATTTCAATCTAGCATGGTATCTGGTATTTTACCTGTCAATTCTATACATGAACTTTTGTAGGTTAAGTATCCTAGATGATACTATTCTGTATAGGTCAGCCTTTGCAATGAGACTGACCTCTATAACACAGAATGTTCACGTTCTATTAGACAATGATATATGATTGCTTATAGTATATAGAATATACTACATGTTCTCCCTGTATGGAATATAGCATAATGCCTGAACATACAATGAGAAAGAGACCTTTCTGCCCCACCCACGGCTGAGCACAGGTGCACAGTCAAGGTCCTGGGAACGTCCTTTAGATTCCTCAGTAAATATAAACATCAATTGGTATATGACACTAACGTTTAGGAGATCTTGGATGTGCAGTATTATTGTGCAGTAACTAATTTCAAGACTTTTTGTCAACCATATTCTCAGAAGAGGAGTCTGATTTGACCTGGCAATGAGGACTATATCAATTCTATGACCCGTCCGCAAACCAAAATAGCACGAAACAGAGATTTGCACATATATCCCAGCAATAGAAAGGTCATGCATAAATGCACATCAATAAAACATGTGCCTGAGGCATATTTCTGTCATTGCTCTGGTGTTTTGTTTTAAATGGCCCACTTTGAGGTTACGTCTTTATTAGAGAAGAAAATTCCCAAATGAGTGTATTTTCCACTTCCCTAGACTCTGATGCATTTTCTCTCTCTACCTCTTCTCTCCTCCCTCCTCCCAAAGCTGCATTTCTCATCTTCTGGGAGACAGGTGGCTCATGTGCCTGGTCTCGTATGATGGTCACTTTTTCTAAGGGTCATTCATCTCCACCTAGTAGAGGGATTTGTGCTGTAGATCTTGTGCTCGGGCAATATTTTGTACTTTTCAAAGCCCTTTCATATTTGTTCCACCATCTCCCTGTGGGAATAATTGGGCTGCCATTGGATTATCTCTTGAAGATGAGAAAATGGTGTCAACTTTCCCAAGGTCACACAGACTGGTAAAGGAAAAATGAAAAACCGGGGTACAGATTCTCCCTACTCAGCCCTAAAGTCTCTCTGGGCTATGTACCCTGCTGTCTTCCTTCATCCTGAAACTTTGGCCAATTGACGCCATAACCAGGTGTGCAGCCAGCACCTGAATAATGCCTCTATTTAGGACTTGAATGGAAACAGGATGTTCTTAAAGAGGCCATTAGAAATCCCCAGACCTCCACTAAAGCAAGGCTCGGTACAGATGACTGATGGTTGTATAAATGCTTTCACCTTGTAACAGCTGATCTCGGCCTCCAGAACACAGTTCTACATTGTGAATTAATCACCCTCCATATCTCTGTTTATAAATTCTGTTATGGTCTCTTAAAGATATGGTTTAAGATGGAATGTTCTACCCAAAGACATGGTCCATTTAAAAGTGGGGCTGTTTGCAGGGTGCTGGTTGAGAAGAACAATTGAATGCAGATGGTGGGGGTAAATATTAGGAGATTATTGCCAGGAGACTTGTCAAAATTTATAAAGCAAAGGCAGAACCTCCCACCCAAAGTGGTACTTGCCTGGATTCCCTGCTTCATCTTGAATTTGAAGATGAGGGATGCTACCATTACCAGGGAGAGCAACAATCTCCAGCTTTTTATTTCCCTTCAGCTGAGGTCCTTCTTGGAATGTGAATATTCAGTGCTGACAATGGAGTCAGCACTGGAAAACTGGTGGGCATTCTGTTAGGTTCTCTATGAAACCCCTTTATGATGAGCTGGTGAATAATGCACCCCCCCACCCCTTTCACCAAAAGGCAGTGCATATGAGTGTGTGTGTGTGTGTGTGTGTGTGTTAAATGACAGAATGACCTGCCTTGACTTCTCAGAACGAATCTAACCAGGGTAGAATTCTGGCCCAAGTATCAGAAGACTATTTCAGTTACTAACAGGTTGGGATTCCCTTGGGCCAATTCATTCATTCCCTGCCCCTCAGTTTTCTTATCAGTAAAGAGGGGCAGAAAGTAGAGCCTTCTGAGGTCCTGTTCTGTTATACATTTTAGGGCTTTATTGTATAGGGTATTGTATAGGGTCCAATGAGGTGATTCCATTTTGTCCCAACTTGTTTCACCTGTCTCTCCAGGAATTCCTCACCAGGCTGTCTCAGAGGCCTCTCCTTTGGCTCAGTCCAAATGATGATGCCTGGACCAGGGCCAAATGTGGGGCAGAGACTCAAAGCTCTTGCTCAAACCTCTGAGGTCAATGCTTACTCATAACATTTTCTGCGATGAAGAACATGTTCTTTATGTATACTGTTTGATGTGATTGCACTAATCATATGTGACTTTGAATTTAATTAAAATAAAATAAAATAAAAATTCAGTTCTTAAGTCAAAATAACCACATTTCAAGGAATCAACTACATGTGATGAACGACTACCATACTGAAAAGTGGACAACAGTAGAGATGGAAATAGACTGTTTTTACTGTTGCTAAAGGGCTGTTGGCAAAACATAGTGTTATAGAGCCATCTTGAGCATTTTCTCAGTAGCCTTGTAGATAGTACAGGTAGAACACAAAAGAAAAGGTGATCAAAAAATAATAGAAAAAAGGGTCTTCATCACCAGTAAATTTTATATAGTGGCATGAAAACTTGGAAATGATGTAGCCAGCTCACTGGAAGTAAAACACTTTAAATCTTACCATGGTTAATGGTCTTTTAAATGTTAATTAAAAAGTTAATAAAAAAAGAACATGAAATATATCTTTCATTCACACAATAGTAAAAGGGCATGGTAATTTTCTTTTTACCAATCATGACTAGCCTAATTCTTTGGTCAGCCATAAAATACTAGGAAATACACTTTAAAAGCTTAATATAAAAGAGTGAAACATTCTTTTTACAAGGATCAGTTGCCCCATATCTTGTTGGAGAATATGCACATAAAGGTGACTTTGTTTATCACTGAGATTCAGTAAACAGCAAACTGAAGGCTCACGTCTTAAGAGCACCATTTCTATCCTTACTGAGGGTGTCAAGAAAGAAAACTTCATGTAATGGGAACCCCAGTGACGTTGCTGGTAATGAAGAAATGGAATTCCATGAACAGCCTCTAGACCCAACTATGCCAACTGGGAACTTCAACCTTCACCAAGTAACTTATTTGCCCGGTCCCCATTTGCAACTTTCACTGCAGTCAAAGGTATTTCATCGTGTTACTGGCATCTTTAATATCCTCACAATATTTTTGCGACATCATTTCTGACTTCTGCTCTAGATATTAGAGCAGATAACAGGGGTTGCCAATTTGCCCTCGGTCCCAGCTCCTATAATAAAACTTCCGAGCACTGGAACCCTCACACACAAAGACAGCTTTTAACTCTTGTCTCAGAATCAGGAGCAAACCACTGAGAGAAGTTGAGGCCCCACAATTCTGCATTTACACTAGTGAGAATGAAGATGCTACCTGCTAGTAAGGACATTCTGGGTATCCTGGAAACTAGCAAGATAGGAAACTGGTTCCAGTTCAGCCACTCACAACCAGCATGACCTCGGACCAGATGAGTTGCTTCCACTTCTCTGAACCCCAATTTCCCCAACTCTAAAGATGAAATTGTGGTTGAAGGGGAGGATGCTAATCAGTAGCAAACAAAGCTAAGATTTCAGAACCCATCATTTGCACACCCCCCTTTCAGATACTGGGTTTCATTAGTAAAATTTTGTGATATTTTCCTCCATGAGAGGCCCCCAATTTGTATAAGCTCCAAGTCCCCTACACAACCTTCTCATAGTATCGAACCACAGATGGCATAGGGTAAGCAAGAGAGATTAGATCTCCAACAAGATCTAGCCAAGTCATCCCTCTCTGCAGCTCTCTATTTCTTCCAGATGCCACACTCTCTGCCGTCCCCGCACACCTGCCAGTCAGCCACCACAGTGGCCTCCGAATGCCAGAGAACTGTGACACCCATTCCATCACCCATACTGCGGGCTGATTGTTAGAAAACACAGCATTTGGCCCAAACTCCACAGATCCTTTCCATACTCTCTCCCAGGAGATGCTCCTTCCCTTCCTTTCTTTCAAGACCCCAAATAGAGACCCCACAGACTCCTTTGAACCAGAGTAGCATCAACATTCTTAGGAACATCTACCATCAGGCCAACCTTACTGTCTCTTCTAATCCCACATGACAGGCATGAAACTTTCTTTGTGCTCTGGTGAATAAGATGACATCGCTGTTTCATAGCCAAACACATATGCTCTTACTTCTTTTATTTATTTTTAAAATTCTACTTATTGTTATTGCTTTAGGACCATCCCTAGTGGTGCTCAAAAGTTATTGCTGGCTCTGTGCTCAGGTGTGACCCCTGGAAGTACTCAAGGGACATTATGGGATGGCAGAGATCAAACCTGGGTTTGCCACATGCACAATCAGCATCTTACCTGCTATGCTATCACTTCATCCCCCTACTTACTGTTTTTCCAAGTTAATTTTTGTTTTTGTCTTTGAGGGGCTCAGGGGCTCTCCCAGATCTGTGCTCAGGAGTCATTCCTAGTAGTGCTCAGGGAAGCGTGTGATCCCAGGGATGGAATCTGGGCCTCCTACATGCAGCACATGCACGCCAGCCCAGTGAATGATCTCTTTGGCCCTCTTCCAGAAAAATGTAATGGAATCTCAAGTCAGCACTAGGCTTGTCTAGCTTGTTAGATGATGGAGTGAAGACCCCGAGAATCAAGTTCTACTCTATTATCCTTACTGTTACCAGAGGGCATGGAGCCTCTCAGACATTATACAGTTTGTAGGAGAACAAACCTACAAAGTTAATGCTCACCTGTGTAAGTGTGTATGAACAGCTTGCCCCACTTCCAAGCATTGTTTCCACTACAAAACAGCCATCTTTTGCTTCTGTTAACTGCCCCTGGCTCTGTCATTCGAAACTCCTTCCTTGGATTCAGAACTCTCAATCTTTGTTATTGGTGATAATCCAAACTTCCAGCAACGGCTAAAGGTGATATTTATGTCTCAACTCTTTCTCTCCATTCCCACTCATCCCACTCATTATTAAAACATGAATCCATAGTCCACTCTTTCTTCATTCATGCCACAAATTTTTACTATATGACATGAAGGGGTGTGTGTGTGTGTGTGTGTGTGAGAGAGAGAGAGAGAGAGAGTGCATTTAAAGAGTCTAAATATGGTGAACGACATCAACTTCTGGATGGGCTGGATAAATAGTACAGTGGGTAAGGTGCTTGCTTTGCATGCAGCTGGTTCTATTTCCAGCACCATGTGTGCCATCTTCCCCACCATCCCGCACCACCAGAAGTGATCCCTGAGCATAGAACTAGGAGTAAGCCCTAAGTGCTGCCAGGTATAGTTCAAATAGACCAAAACAAAAAGAAAGCTGTGGACTCTCATTCTCCTGTGGAGACACTGACTTAATCATATATAGACCAAATTGCCTTTATGAGAATTTCTAATGAAGCCTAAAGATCCTATTTTGTAGACCAAAGAAATTTCTCATTATTTGTCAAAGGCTGCCTATCATTTGTAAACTTAATAAAAATGTCTCACTTAATAAAAGTATTTTTATTGTTTTCTCTGTGCCAGACACTAAGAGCATTATGAATATTGATGCAATTTTCTCTCCAATCCCATGAGGTTGTGGTTTTTATAATATTCTCTTTGTACTGATGAGAGAAATAGAGACACAGAAAGGTTACAAAAGTTACCCAGTGTCAGTGACTGATCTTGCAAACCAGGCAGTCTGGCTCCAGGTCTATATTCCAGATCATGCTTAAAATTGGAAGTTGGCACAGTCTGGGCACGTTTCTGAGCTGTTCAGATGAACAGATGCTTGACTTATGCTGCTTTTAGGGATCCGCCTTTCAAAACAAAGATGTGTTCTTCAAAGGAGTAATTGAATTCACCCGGTCTTAACTCTTGATTTAATAAACAGAAGATGGAGGAGAAGAGCTGGTTTAAGTTTGGAGTCTCCATCTTTGATCCCAACTCTTGATGGATTTTACCAGAAAGCAAGCTCAGAATGACCACTTAAAGGATGACATGGGCAGTGAATGGGCAAGACTATTAACTATTTCTCAAAAAGATAATCTAATAGATCTAGATTTTTGTCATACAGAATTTGTACATGAAATTGGGATTACTGTACTACTCTAAGCAATTTATGCATGTGGGCACACTCATAGTACTTACAGCTCCCAGATTTTTCTACAGTTCAGAAAAAAGTGCTGGAAACTCTTTGGAAAGTTTTGGAAACTCTTTAATGCACAAAGAACTGAAAATAAATTAAGAAAATTCAGTGGCGGGGCTGGAGAGATAGCCCAGCGGGTAGGGCGTTTGCTTTGCACACGGCCGACCCGGGTTCGATTCCCAGCATCCCATATGGTCCCCTGAGCACTGCCAGGAGTAACTCCTGAGTGCAGAATCAGGAGTAACCTCTGTGCATGGCCAGGTGTGACCCAAAAAGCAAAAAAAAAAAAAAAAAAAAAGAAAATTCAGTGGCTTCTTTTAGCAGAGATTCCTCTGTTTCCTCATATTAATTAGAATGATAATAAACATCTCCCTTCTTCTGTGCTATCAAGGAAGCCCTGGAGATGGGCCCATATGCAAAGATTCAGTTTGCTTATAGACATCCTTCTGATGCCAGACCTAAAGTTTCACAGGGTTACTGGATTTTCTTTCAAAAGACTAAGTGCCTTTGTAAGAAAGACTCAATGAAGAAGAGTCAGGCATTTTTGGAAAACACAAACAAAGCAACAGTAATTAATTTCTGGAAGGGAGCAATGGTAATTAATTTCTCAGTGTAATAAACCATATCATTTGAATGAGTTGGGTGTTCTCAAAATTCTCAAGCATGAGATGAGCAAATGGAAAAGCTTTCTTTCTCCCTTGGCTCTTCCTTTATTTTTTTGGCATTTGTGTGAAATATCAAAAGGAAGTGAGCCCATCTGTTTCTGATATCCCCAGGCCTGATGCATCAGAAGGTTTTGATGCAGTTATTTGATGTCTAGTAGGCCTCCAAAGCATTTTCCATGAGCTTTAAGCCTGTGCCTTTATTGACAGGAAGTTTGTTTTTCATGGCATTTCAGCATTAGTTTGACACTCAAAAACGAGAAAGGTGTAATTGGTCAAGTTCTAAGGTCCGCTGTCCAGTTTTATTGACGTATGTGTACCGAGAGAAAATTTGAGAGGAAAGTTGGATAAGAATTACAGATTATTGTTATTTACATGACTTTCAAGTTCCTCTCTTCTTAATCCTCTATCGTCACCCTTTGTCCCCACCATATTCCTCATTTGATTAGGAAAAAGAACAATGGGGAAGACAGATAAAGGTGGAACTCAAAATGGAAGGAAGGAGGGAAGAGATTCATTTTTGTGTAAAGGTCAAGAGGAAGGACAATGAGGCTCTACAGAGATGACACAGTGGTGTCCTGTCCTGCCGTCTTGACAGTGCTGCTTGGAGGAGCCCCTACTGGGGGAATGTGTGGGTAGGAAAGGACAGGGAGTGCAAGCAACAATTTTGCACAGGAGGTTGGGAGAAAATCAACATGCTAAGCTCTCTTCCCAGTCTGCAAAGCACCAGTTTCACTGAGAAAATAACAGAGTGAGCTGCTCCTGGGGCTCAAAACCTGGTGCTTCCCCACCTCTCTGCTATTCCTGAAGCTTGCTATGAGAAATAAATGAGGAAACCAGGAAACAGAATTTTATTCCTTCCCAGAACCTTGGTACTTATTGAGGGGATTCTTTTTCTACTTACCTCTAAAATTTCTCATTAAAAAAGCAAATTCTAGAATTGATGTTCATTTTCTACAGATCTTTTAGATACTTCCTCGGAGAATGTTTGAAGGGCTGACTGGTCTACCCAACTTCCGGGGATGACTACTAAGGCTTGATTCCAGAGGAGGAATCATTTTTCCCAGGAGGCTTTTTCATCAACTCAGAGTGCTTGGGGGGTTGGGGGGGGACCCAAAACAAAACAAAACTGTAGGCTGAGTTTGAACTAGGTCACAAAAATCAATGTTTGTTTGCTTTTAATGCTAATTAGTCTTCTCCTGCAATGGAAAAGTAGGAAGACAGTAGTTTAGTAGCTTAGTTTATTGCTTTGTTTTACAGAATTGCCTTTGACTTCCCTTTCTTCTTTCCTCATACTCTCTTAAGTAATATCTAAGCATTGAGAATAAAATGTCGTTTGCATTGCATTATAATACAATTTATATGTACAAAGAGCATCAGAATATATTTTTATACATACATCTATGTTATCTGTAAATGCAGAGAAAGAATTTAAAAAGCTCCCATCAAACTGGAGAAGAATCTGCATTGTGGGAAATTTAGAATTCAAAACTTTTTTCATATTTTGATTTTCCTAAAATAAGAATTTCATATTGTCGATTGAAAATAAGCAATTTGAAGAAAACAAAACCAAAATACATATATTCCCCAAAGAGAGAAAGAAAAGTGAACAAACAAACAAAAAAAGGAACAAAATGCTTTAAAAATATGTTAAAACCATCATAAGAATTTAGCCTATAAAAATGATCACAGAACCTGACAGAAAAGCAATGTCATGAGAAACACTGCACTGTTTATAATGCAAGAAAATTAGACACTACTTAAATGACTCAGAGTGTGCAATGCTGAGTACAACCAGTTATGATCATTGAAACCTCTCAGCCAACCCAAAAAAACCTTAAAAAATACTGGACATGGGAAGGTTTCCATGACTGATGGACTAAAAGCTTTTCAAGAATTTTCAAAATGGCATGTGCAAAGTTCAATTTATTTGAAATGCAAAAATAAAAAATTCCAAAAATGACGAAAAAAATCTGAGCAGTGTTATTTTTTTGTTATTATTTTTGCTTGGGAGAGAATTTTTGTCCCACTTCACATCTTAAAATTTCCCTACAGTGTAAATATGCTATCTAGGTATTGGAAATACAAATGAATATATATGCATATATGTATCATGTGGTTTTGAAAATCGTTAGGTAACGTATAATAAGTTTTAATGATTAGTAGCTTAAAAATCAGAAAAAGCTCATCCAAAAAGTCCTATTTGACAACTTCATATTTGAATTTGGTTAAAAAGATATATTGTTCATTTGCTTCACATATAGTTTCTAATATTCTTGTGAAATATACTAATGTTTGGCATATGTCACAGAACAAATGCAAAAAGAAATGGGAAAAATGAAAATAACGAATACATTTTTCCCCCAGAAGTGATTTGTTTTCCTCAAAAATATGTTTCATCACCATCTCCAGAAGTTAAAGTTCTATTTCACAATTGAAAAAAGAAATAGAATATTGCATGGAATTCTGCTATACATCATTACAAGTTTGTACAAATTACACTGTTAACTGAATAGCTTGACCGATCAGGAACTTTGGTCTTATTTTTCTACATAAAATTCATTTTACAATAAAGCATAAATAAATAGAACTGCTTACTTTGGGGGTGCTAAACTTATTTGAAACATCCCTTTAACTCCCTGAATATACAATGTGATAAATAGGTAATTTTAATCCAAAACTTGTTCGTCTTACACTCTGGACATAGATTGTTTCTCTTTCCAGATACATTTTTTTTTTTGAGAGGAAAGCTGGTATTCTGGCACTATTTAGTTTATTAGCAATAAATTTAAAGTATTTCATAACTGCCTTGCCACCTTTCAGAAACGGCCATAGAATATAGAATCCCTAAATAGGTGGTAACTGTTAGTAAGGCCACCCGTTTTTGCAAGAGTTTGCTTTCATTACTTAGTTATGGTACTCTGGGCACAAAACACTTCTTGTTTCCATAGGGGTAAATATATATATAGATATATATATATCCACACACATATATAACATACACATGTATATATATTTTACATAAGTATACTTACACATATACATACATGTACATAAATATTCATCTCCAACGGTGAATATAGTTTTTAACAAAAACTAAAACAAAACAAAAAAACAATCCTGATGAAAGAAACAAAGTAAACATCCCCTACCATGCTCTTAATTTCCTTTCTTGTGGATGGTGTTTATTCACAAAGGCAAATGTACTCTTTTGAAAGCAAGCACCTTCCAGCTGTGAGCATGTAATTGGTCTATTCATTCTTATCCAAAGAGATTTTTACATGTCACTGTATATTCGCTGTCAGTTTTTGAATGTTGGCATCCACAAAAATACTAGCCAAACTGTTGCTTGCCTATGAAGCATTTCACTTTCCATATCCTTTGCTTACAGAACTACGCTGGAAAATTGGCAAAACTATTATTCATTTCACAAAACTATCAATTAAAAATAAAATTACACCTCATAGATTCAGACTTTTGTATAATTGATTATAAAGTTAATATACTTAAAACGAAGTTTATTTTTATCATTTGAACCCTTGTTTGAATATGTTAGAGCTGGATATTGCTTTAAACTAAAAGAAGCCAAGATGTAAGAATGAACTTCTTTTCAAACATCTACCACCACAGTGAAATAATTTGTTTTTGAAATGTACAGAAAATATGCTATGTTATAAGGTATGTACTGTTATGAATTTATAATTTAATGATAAACCGGAAAAGTCACTTTGTTATGGAACTATAAAATCAAAATGGAGTGAATGGCATTACAGATAGTGAAATGAAACGGTGAGATATGCGCTTTTGCTTAATTTAGAAGCCACAGATATAGCTAACTATGCATTTTGTTAAATACTTGCCTGATGATATGCCCTTAATTACATGTCCTTTGTGGCTTGCTACTATTTTCAGGTGCTATTAATAAAAATCAGTATATCTAAAAGTGCCAATAGATTGGAAGCAGATGATATTAGTAAAATATAATTGGACTAGAGGAAAAATTTTGCAATTTGAAAACAGAACACTGTCTTTGATGTGTTAGTTTGTTGTCTGTATATAACTTGCCCAATTTGAAACAGGAGTAATGAACAAACACATCTTAAAAGGGATAGGAAATGTAGAGAAGGGACATACTAAACCTAAGGAAATTCTCAAATAATCAGTTGCTAGGTTAGAATATAAAATTATAAGAATATAAAAATGTAAATTCTAAGAAATCATTTGTTACATATGCAAAAAGGTAAATTAATTTTGAGTGTATTGTTTTGTTTTTAATCCAAGGTCATTAATGGTGCTTTAAAACGATAATGTGGTGTATTTTTTAAAAATGCAAACACTGATAGTGGTGATTTGTTATGAACATATTGTATATTTTATTTCTGCTTTTTTATCAGTTATTTATGAACGTCTATTACTTATAATAGTATGAAGTAAAAAAAGAATGCTAGATTGAATTCTTACAGTTAAATTACAGGAAGTAAAGGCTTTAAAAAGTGAGTTCTTAACATAGATCCTAATCTGAATTTTGTAGTAAAATGAAAGAACGATCTCATACTTACACAATAATGAAAGAAAGAACAAGGAACTCTTAGTTTCAATTTTTGATTGTGAACCTTTGGGCTCCCCTCCACTTTCATTATTTTATTTATATTTTGAGAAGCATGTATTACTTCAAAACTAAAAAAAGTCTGCATAAAAGAAAAAATGTGCTAATTTGGATTAGATAAATTTTTCTTAAATTGGAATTTTATCTATTACCCTAATGCATGTTGAAATAGAATGAATATAGGCTGACTCCTAAAAACTAACACGCTCATATAAATTTTTGCAAAGGTTGTAAAATTCACCACGTATAATTACCATGAATCAAGTATATAAAAGAACTAAAGCTTTTTATTTAATCTGTCTTACTAGAACTCAGTTTCAAAAAACAATTTTTACAAATTGTCAACTGACAAAAAAAGTTTGATTTTAGATAGATTTACATTATTTTAGTTGCTTAGACTACTATAGGTATTGACATGTATTTTTAACATTAACAACTTACTTGTTAGAAGTGGAGTATTATATCTGGATAGAATTTTATGGAGGCATAAACTCATGCCTCACGCAATGTTACAGAACAGTACCAAATTAAATAAGTTGAATTCAGGGTACTCAACAACATTGATATATGCCCAGAAAGACAATAAGCAAATTTTTCTGCAGTTATTACATATTTAAAGGAGAAAAGTTAGACACCATTGACCATCAAGAAAACTTTCCTTTATTCTTGATCTTTACTTTTCTGGAACCATTACTATCCACCAAAAGAAAGTTAAGATTTTATTAATACAAGAAAATAGTTGGAGATCTTTTTATTCCAGCACTGAAGGATCAGAAACGGTATAACTGGAAGATATCTTTTGTTTTCCAAGGGGAGATAGAATTTAGTGTGAGATGCTGGATATTCATTCTTGCTATTAGTTTTAATTTCTATTTAAAGTTCCATAAGTATGTAAAAAAAAAAAGATTTCAGTCCTTTTTAGTTCTATTGAGATCTAAAGTGTAATTTGAATTAAGAAGAAAACACTTTCAGATTTTAGTTTATACCAAACAAGCTACCGTAACTCCTTCTCTGAAAATTGTAGAAATTTTAAACATATAGATAGCTGCTATTTTAAAATTCAGATTCCTGGAATCCGCGTTCGTGCTTTCGTTTTCTAGTTATTTGCTTGACAGCTTGCTTCACCAGTCCTTAAAAGGTAAGTCTATATTCGGTTGGACATAAAGCAAAAGGGACTTTTTTTTTTGGTAAGAAAAAATCAAATAATTATTTAAGAAATATCATCTTAGTCTTTTGATACTAAGAGGCATATTACTGTTGAAAACAATTTTAAGACTTGCATCATTCACGAGCAATTCAGGAACGCTTTCAGTCTGTAAGAATTTTCCACCCTTTTTCGCTTTTTACACACTTCAAGTTGGCTCTCTCTAGCGCTGCAAGAGGAAAATTGAGGAGACAGGAAATTCATAGCAAATAAAATACGTGAGTTATAATGTAAAAGCAAGACTTAGTACAAAAATATTTTTCCTTCGTAAAAGTCAGCTGGAGCAGTTGCGCAGATTGAAAATTTTTGTTTTTTAATTAACCGATATCTACTTATTTTATAGTGCAATAATTATTTAAATGATTATAAAGATAAATTAAAAGATACATTTAGAAATACATAATTCCCTTTAAAAGGTGAATTTAAACGAATATACAAAGAAAACTAATTCTTCAAACCCTTGCCTAAAGCCGGGAGAGGAAAGTCCGGATCCACCCCCGACCCACCCATACCCCCAACAGAGTAGAGACGCCCAGTTCTCAAGTTACAAAAAATCCCGCCCACTCTTTATGCAAAATTAACTCCGCCTTCTTAATTAATGCAGCCAATGACTAAACGGAATTCCCTACCGGCGGGAGGTGGAGCCAGAGGGTTGGTAAACCAGTCAACCTGTCAAAACTCTCTCCGCCTCTTCCTCGCAAGATTCTCCGCGCCCCGGGAAGAGGCGGGGAAAGGGGCGGAGCGAGAAACGCTCCCGGGCTCCTATTTACATTCAGCCCGACTATTGGCTAAAATTGACCACTGCGCGGGGGTGGTCGGGCGGGGGAGTTTGTCAAACAAGCCTCGCGGATTGGCTAAGTTGTTTAATGACGCAAAGAGGGCAGTCTAAGCAAATAAGAGCTCCGGACCAATGCGGCTCCTTCTTGCCCCACCTCCTTGCGAGCCACCCACTGAAAGACGAACCTTTCACATTTCTTCGATATTTAAATAAGAAATCAAGACCTCTAGACCCATATTCATGAGGAGGCGTGGAGGTATAGAATGTCTCCCGGAAATGCTTCTGATTGGTTGGTTTTTTCGAACAAGTTTTAGTTCTAGGAAATTTTCGAGCATCTCTCAGATCAATTAAATGATTAGTTTCCTGCATCTTTTCTTCTTCAAAAGCGTCACACCATATACACCTACTTTATTTTTTTCTCGGTAATTGATTTCATGTGTGGTCCCACCGGTTCAATTTTGTCATTCTTTCGCTCTCAATATATTTTGCTTTTTGTAACTCAAGTCTCATTTTCATCAATTTTTAAAATGCAAAGATGTGGGACAGATGGAAACAATTAGAACCTCCGCTCTGCTGATGTGTATAATCTTATTAGTTTAATGGGTCACAGGGCACAGGACCTATTTCCTTTGGATCAAAGTGAAAACAAACACGGTTAATATCCCATTTTGTTTTAGAACCACATCGTATCGGATTCCCTTTGTCGACCACGGTAATGACAATATTAAGAGATCTTGGGTTGCATTGAAGTTTAGAGGGAAAATGGAGTCGCTGAAATATTCGGACTTAAAAATGCATGAATATTAACACCAGGCACTCTCTTGAGTTTATCACAATGGCATGGCTATTAAAAGATTTCAGTATTGCGCCTTTTGATCCATTGCCTTAAAGCAAGCGGAAAAATCATGCTTATTTCCTTGCTAATTGTACTTGCTTCTCGGATTTCGTCTATTTAGATCCAATGCAAAACTTCTGAGCTCTTGCTGTAAATTTCAACTATGGCTTCTTAATGATTTTCTTCCTTATCTGTGTGTGGTGACCAACTCCTTTCAGACTGACTTTTGCAAAGTTAAAGAGCCCCATAACGGACACGCAAAATTTAGTTTTTCAATTCAGGGAGTTCAAGATCACTTCACAGACCTCCCTAAATTCCCGCGGTCTTTAGTTAATCCATACCTTAAGGAAAATTTTGTTCCCCCCCTCTCTCTTTTCGGTCGTGCTTGGACGTTTTGTTTAGTTTCCCGCCGTGGGCAAAAATGTAAGTACCTGTGGAGGGGGCACTTGCCGTTGGTTTAAAGCCCCCCACTCTGGAAACCTGCCGCAGTAACTTCTCACCCTAATAAATTACCAGCAGCCACAGTGTGGTCCATTACCGGGGGAGTGTGAGGTGAAGGCGCCTGTCAAAAGCGGCCGGTGGAATACAGACCCTTAAATATTCCTGCAGATAATAAATATCTCTGAGAGGAGCGGATGTAAATAATAGGTTCCTATTTGTTTAGAAAGTTTCGAACTACAGCAATGAATAAAGGCACTACAGACTTGATGAATGCCCCTATATCTTACCACGAAGGTGCCGGGGAAGTTTTGAAAAATATTTTTGGTCCTGAGCCTGGAAACCGGGCTGGAGCTCTCTGGGCGCGTGTGTACATCTCTCCCCGGCTCTAGCACTGGAAACGCCGCGAGTTTAGACTCGGCTAGAGCGAGCAGAAACTATTGTTTTAATTCCGAAGTTCAGGAGGATGTTGGCTTTTACGTGGCCGAGAGAGACGAGGACTGATGAAAGAGAACGCCGCCTTCTCTCGCGGCTTGGAAACAGCAGCCACTGGAACCCGGACTCAGTTTTCCTAGTTCTGGGGCAGAGTCCACACACATAGGCAGAGGCGGAGCAAAGACTCAGGGTCTGCGGTGCCGCTTTCCGAAAAGAAAGCGAGTTGCAGGGAGGTCCAACATCTAGGATGTGACAGCTACACCTTTAGTTGTGACGGTTCCGCATACAAATCCTCGCTGCCTTTAGTCTGTTTGAGAGCTTACTCCTGCTTCTATGGTTAGAATCCCAGTTGGCAGCGTGCAAGGCAAGCGTCCTACCCTATTTATCACTCCGATCTCGTCTCGTTGCCCTATTTTGGTTTGCCTTTAAAATTCCATTATTTCAGTGCCTGCTCTTTAAACATAGTCCAACGCAGGAGACCTCTCTCTCTCTCTCTCTCTCTCTCTCTCTCTCTCTCTCTCTCTCTCTCTCTCTCTCCTCTTAAAGAACCTATTTTTAAAAATTTATTTATTTATTCATAGTTTTGGGTCACACCTTGCAATGGCCCTGATTTTCTACTAACTCTGAACTCAGGGATCAAGCCTGGTGAACTTCTGCAGATCATATGCTGTGCCAGGGATCCGACCTAGGTCAGCTATGTGCAAGATAGGCAGGCGCCTTAGAGGTGTATCTCTCCAGCCCGGAGCCTCTCTGTTTTTAAGTCCATGATATAATATTAATTTGGAAAAGGATTATTTTCTCTCCTTCCCAAGCCTCTCCAAATTCTCCAATCCGTTATTTTCTGAAACTTAATCCTGCTTTTACTTGTCCAGAAAGGACACACACACACACACACACACACACACACACACACACACACAATCCCCACTTGTTATTGATTACATTTATTTATTCTATACGCTATTTATTTTGGTTGGGGCCACATTGGCGATGCTCAGGGAGCATTTCTGTGGGATTTGGGGCCCAGAGGCAGCAACAGGGATCTAGATATGGGTGTGCTGCTTGCAAGGCAAGGGCTCTGCCTGCTGTACTTTCTCTACGCCACATTCTAAATATTTTGGTTTTTTAAAAAGGGAATACAGGGGCAGGAGTGATAGTAGGCAGACAGTGGTTAGGGTGCTTGCCTAGCAGGCCGCTGACCAGGTCCTCAGCATCCTGCCAGAGTGATCCCTGAGCACAGTTAGGAGGAAGCCCTGAACACCTCCAGGTGTGACCTCCCAACCCCCAACCCCTCAAAACAAACAAACAAACAAAAAACTCTGGTATGTACCTTATTGTAGATGATAGTAGTAACCTGTCTTTCATGGAAGAAAGATCCTAAGAAATGACTCTAGCAATTATTCATCAAAGTAACAAAATCTACCAGGATTAACTTCACATTTTTGGACACACTGTGGGGGCATAATATGCATTTACAATAAAAAAGAAAAAGAAGCAACATCTTGATTTTCCAGTACGGCGAAAGACTTTATTAGCACAGGCAGCCTTTCTTTTTTTCTGCTCCCCGACCCCCTACCCTCTCCTTAGCTACAGATCTCCTCCAGTTATTTACTTTAGCCTGCTGAGCCCAAACTGTAAACTCAAAGGTGAGGTCAGTTCTATGCCTGATGCGTCTAGCCCCAGTTTTGACTCGCTTCTTGTGGGCCAGCAGAGGTGCAAACTGTCATTTCCTAGAAGCCGCTCGCGCGTCAAGGTCCGCCTGGAAAAAAATCCCCAAAGCCCACCGCACTAAGAGTCCTGCATTGCAAGGCTCGCCGTCTTTTAGATTTTTGGCAAAATGTTCCTTTTATGTAAGATTTTTATGGCTTCGTTACAGCTGGGGCTGGGAGCGTGGGGAATCGCGGGCCCTTACGACTAAGACCCCGTCGGCTTCAGGGGCGGGTGCACTCTAGTCTGAGTTAAAGACGGCCAACCTCGGGGTTCAGGTGACAGTCATGCCTCAGATCTTTCAATCCACCCCACGGACCCTGCTCCACACCTGGGACGGAGAAGTCAGTGGGAAAACCTCGACTTGGACCATAACACCGTGGTCCCAGAGGAAGGCCCCCTTTAGGACGCGCGGCGAACCCTGCGTGGGCTCCGGGCGCGCCTGGCCCAGCGGGGTCCCCCAGGCTGCGCTGCGCGAGCGCTCGCAGGCGTACGTACAAGCCAGAATTTGTCGGTGATCCGAGGCTGCGGGGCTGGCTCGGATTTAAAGGGTCTCTGCAACCGGAAGTCATTTGACAAATCTCCAGCAGACCTTTCTAATCTTTATTACCCAGCAGAGCTTTGCAAATCTCTAAACACACTGCAACCTTCTTCCAATAGTGCTCCAGATACGCGGGAGGGTTGGCTTTTATTTTAGGGTCTCGTCGAATGGAAGGGGAGTCAGCACAGAAGGCCCTTCTTTGCTCCAATCCTCCCCGCTTTCATTTTAGGCTCGACTCTGGTCTGCCAATATCCGCGCATCCTTCACCCCACCCAACCCCCAGGGCCCTTCAGCCCCGTAGGTCTCCACGGGACCTGGCACTGGAGTATCACCTTATGCCCCTACGGAGGGTTGGGGGAAAGAGAGAAACGCGCGGGGGCGGGATGGGTGATTTATCACTCTGATCAATTTTTTTAGGAAGCAGAAATTAACCTGAGGGGAGGTTAGGCTAGAGCTTTGAAGTTCACGGTTTTGTTTTCCTTCCACTCAGCTCTGCGATCAAATGGCTCTTGGTTTCTTCTCTCCTCCTCTTCCTCCTCCTCCTTCAGTCTTCCATCAACCCACCACTACCCATCAACAACCTTTCCTGCAGCTATGGTCGTACTATAAAATAAAACTTATCTGCAGGCAAGAGACTGAAGTTCCTGACTGTGACCTAGCAAACAGAGGTAGCATACTGTCCACATCCCTGACTTCTTGGGACTTGTATTTTACGTAGTAGTTGGAAGTCTAGAGTGGCAAGTTTGTTTCAGTTCTTAGGCTCTTTTCTATTTTATTCAACCCTTGGGGGTAGTTCTTCCTTCTTATTTCCCTGTGAGCCGCACTGCGAAGTGCCACGAACTTCCCAGGCTTTAGGCATTGCGGTTGTGTGGATGTATATACCCTCGTTGGCCAGAACATTCAGGTCCAAACATGAAAGACGTCCCTTACCTTGGTCTTTTACCCTTTATTCCATCTCCCCCCAGATGCCCTTCCCTCCCCGCCACAAACTGCAGGTCTCTGAGGGGAATTTGTCTCCTGCGGTTCTTTCCCGCCGGCGCCTGCTGAAAAGGCAATTTCCTTGGGGGTGTGGTTTGGGGCGAGAGAAAAACAGAAACCGGGATTGTTTGGGACCTGAAACCATCCAAGTTTATTGCATCCGCTACAAAGTCAGCTAACTTAATGAGCATCCTAGCGGAAAAGGGCCGAGTGTTGAGACAGTGGCGGAGAAAAAGTCTTACTTATTTCTTTCTCTTGCAACCAAAGGTTGCAACACCTCCCTTCCCGGGAGGCTCTTCCCAACGCCAAGAGTACAGACGCGCAAGTCGGAAGGCATCAGGTTTCAGGTCCCTGGGTGATCGAAGATCACTCGGCTACGAGGACCTTCGAAGTTGGTCCTGTCTACAGCTTGTAATGAAAAGGATAATCTGTCTTGTAATAAAAAACAGGAGGCACACAAACAAACCCACCATCCAACCGCCTGCCACTGCGCCTCGCTCTTCCCTAATAAGGGCCAGTGACAAATATTGCCATCCAGTTCCACCCAAAAAAGGGGAAGCAGTAGATCTTCCTTTTAATAACTTCCCAAAGTGTTACAAATAATAAAAGGGCCGCATAAATCATCGCGGGGGCGGCTGAACGTGGACTACGGAAGGATTTACTCCTCTCAAGCCTCGGCTTCCAGCCGCGCACTCATTGGCTGCTTACTGGTAGCCCGGCCCCCCAATCCATCTTCCCATTGGCTCATCGGTCATGGTGACGTCCGGAAAGGGAGTGGAGTTTGTAGGGCGCGGAGTCAGCCAGCGCGCATGCTCCGCGGTGGCGCGGCGTGTGATTGACAGCAGGGGCAGGCGAGCGCGCGTGCGCGTGCGGGTGGGTGTGCGTGTGGTGAGTGTGTGTGATGGGGGTGATGGTGGTGATAGTGGTGGCGATGAGAGCTCGAATTGAAGCTGCTTCTGCCGAGGGTGTAGTCCTCTTTGCGGGCATTTCCCGCTGAGTCAGAAGAGCTCAAGAGTTAAACACTGTGCCCCGGTGGGCCCGGGAAGCCGTCTGGAAGCGATTTACTGGGAAGGGGCTCCCCCAACCGCTGGCTCACGGGGAGGGAGTAAAGAGGGACACGCTTTCTTGTTTCTGAAAAACAGGGCTTAAAGACCCTCACGAAGATATTTATTTTTACCGCTGACTTGACTTTGTGCGTTTCTTGTAAAGCACAGAGTAAATCACATTTGGTAGCAAAACCTCCTTAATATGTACCACGCACCTCTCCCCACCTCCTCTTGGCCAAACGGACTGAGCCCCTGGCAGTCTCACTTACACCCACCGCAGCCTCTTGTGGTCAAAGCAAAATCTCAAAGTCACTGGGTGCACTGTGATACCCTTTAATTGGAAGAAAGTGAAAGAAGTGTTTTTTATTTTGTTTTTTAGCTAAAGAAAAGCCAAAAATCTAGAAATGTGTAAAATAATAGTGACCAAGATTAACAAAGTACTCTTGAATTAACAAAATACACGTAAAATTAGAAATTTCCCTATCCAATTAATGCTAGGAAAGTAACTCCCAGTGTATTGAAATGCGTGTTGTTAACGCCTAGTACAAAATTCTTCAGAGGCGAGGGCGAGTTTAGTGGAGAGAAGAAACGCTGCATTGCCCTGTTGCATCCAAATTCTCGTTTCGCACAAGTTTCTGTGGCATGTTGGAACTGGGCAGGCGGAAGCCCGGCGTGTTTGCTTACTGTTAGGTCTTAGGGACTTCGGTCGTGTTTGCATACATTTTTGGAGAGACAATGAGTGTCTCTTAGCACTAGGCGTTCTTAAAATTTAGTAGGTCTATCTAGAAGAATAATGTGACTGACATATTAAAGCTTCGGTTTTACGAATTTTACCATTTTAAACTGGCAATTTTTTTCACAAATCCTGAACTTTTTAATTTTTGTTTGTGTGTGTGAAAATGTAGAAATGCAGACCCTCCATTCAAGTCCTGATTGCTTGGTAGAAATAAAAAAGAGCAGTGTTAATATAAATATAGGACTGTTAAAACCAAATAATGTTCTCCTAGATTTTTTCTTTCTTGGTATATTTTGTTTTGAAGCAGTACTTCCACTCTGTGCTTTTATCAGAGTAGTGAAAGCAGGGTTTATACCAAAATAGTTATTTTATTTTGGAGCCTCATATTCACACTTAATTTAAAATTTTTAATTAATGGCACCAAATTACTAATATTCCTTTCGTATTTCATTGTGTTTTTCACTACTTATTTTTATTTTAAGGCAGTAAATGTTAAATAAAATTAGTAAAGGAGCCTTTGATAATGGTCTATATTTTTCTTCAGTTGAACGTCTGCTTTATTAGATAAATATGCGCTTTACTTTTAAATAACCAAAAAAATAAGATTTTTCTATTGCTTTGCTAGAACAAAATGGCATTTCTTTTTTTTTCTCCGTCCGATTCTTTCTCTTCCAGCTGCCACAGCGGACTGACAAGCTCCGGGCTACCCAGAGATCAGTATGCAAATTTTAGATGATTGACAACGGTAGTAGAAACCAATCACGCTGGAGTAGGTCACCGATTGGTTGATGACGATTTGGCGTCATACTGACGTTTTAAAGACCTAACGTCCAATCAAGATAATTCATGCAAATAAAGGAAGGGATCATATTACTTAGGGGCAGGCGAGACTTGAGTACGCCCTCACGTGTTCAGTGATGGATATTGCACTCATGCCTGCATAAACCCCTAAAATACCCCAGCAGAATGTTTGGTTGTACAGTTTTCCTTAATCTGTCCCAAATTTAGGTGTAACTGGAATACCGATAATGACATTTTAAAAAACAAGAGTTATGTCATACACACATATGATATTTTAGTCTAGAAATCTAGGTAACTGCGGACTTGCAACGTACAGGATTTCTCTATTTCCTAACTAACAATACTGAGAATCTGTTTTTAAATTAATCTTTGGTGAAGCAGAGTGACACCTACCCTGATTTCAAAGGTTTGAGATTTACAAAGCCTTTCCTAAGAGAAAAAGCCTCTCTAGGCACAGATGGTCAGTAAATTTGGCGGCTTCAGCGAAATTCCTCATGGCACCGCCAGATGGCATAAAGCTCTCTTTCCACTGCGCGCCACCCCGACCCGAAGGAACCCCGCAAGTAATTTAAACAATTTGAACATCAAACACTTTTATATTTTACAGCTAAATGAAATGATAACGGGTTTTTGTCCTGTTAAGGAGTAGTGATATGTTAGGAATACAAGCCTGGTTGCTGTTTTAATGTGACACTGCGTGTAGAATTTTGCCAAGGAAAGTTTTTGATGAAAAAACTTAATCCAGTCAGTCTTTGCAAAAATATTCCTCAAAGGGAAGAGTGCGCCTTCAGCATGCCACCCAGAGGGTTAAAAATAGAACGGTGAGAAGTGGCTGCAGTTTTTAAGGGTGCCCTTTGCAGAATTTTAGGAAGATTAAAATAAAATGAGGGTGAAGCTGAACTTCCCAGCTAGCAGGCTTCCTGGGAGAGAGAGAGGACAGGACAACTTGGCTTTTTGGGGTTGTGTGTGTGTGTGTGTGTGTGTGTGTGTGTAGATGCAGAGAAGGAAGACTTTTTTTTATTCACGTGTCACTGTACTCAGAGAAGGGAGAGCACCTTTGTTTTGTCTCTTGGAGGTGACTTTGGAAATAGGACCCTGGGAAATACTGAGGGTCCCCTTCTCTGACTTCCTTTGATAGAGTAGTATATTTTGTTCCCTTTTTGCTTAACAAGAAAAGAGGGATTCTTGCTCCCCTCTCTTCACGGCCAGACTAATAACTTTGGAGAGGGAGAAAGAGAAGCAGCAAGAAAACATTCAAGAAAATTAATAAGCCACTTACAGGTCCACTGTCCTTTTCCTGGGAAATTTTCCTCCCCCTTTCTTACTTACTCAGCATAATAATTGTGCATTCACTTTCCACCACTTTACCCTGTAATTGTACATAAAAAAATTGCATCCTGTGGTTACAATAGACCTTAAATGGGCACGATCATCACTTTTTAATAATCTTTCTGTAAAAAAAGATTTTTCTATCCATGTAACTGAAAAATCTGTAATCATTAAGCCCTTATCTTACACAAAAAAGAGAAAAAAGCAGAATACAGTTTTGTGTTTTCTTTGCTGACTTGTTTAGCTAGAAGCTAATGATGGTTTGGATGTCGTGAATCACGTCTCGCGGATTTCGGACAAAGATCTGGTCTAGCCCGACACGCTCTTCAGTGTCTGCAGAGCACGAAGCGGCTCGTGTTCGCTTCACTGCGGTTCCTAGGGACCAACTTTACCAACTGTCGGTCGGAAAAGTCATCACAGCCACAACGGGGCACGAAAACAGCATCTTACACGATTTTCAAAATTTCAGAACTCGAATTTATTGTTTCAAGATGAACTATCCGGTTTCTCTTTATTTCACGGTACACCGCCCCCCGGCCCCCCAAATGTAACCAGAGACTACCCAAGGAGGCTTCAGCAAACATTCAAGGACGCACTTATTTCTTTGAGCTCCTAAGAGTCAAGAGCGTCAGAGAACGCGGCAACGCGAACGCCCAGGCATTGCAAAGAGAAACCTTACAAGTTTCTAAAGCAGTTCGCCGCTCTCAATGTTTTTGCGCTGCAAAGAAAAAAAAAAAGAGAGAGAGAGAGAGAGTAAAAAGCGGTATAATAGAGGTGGGGGCCGAGGGCATCGCCAGGGTTCTCTAGGGACTAATTTGCTTTTTTTTTTAAATATGTATTTTGCAAAAAAAAAAAAAAGTATATATAGTTTGCATCCCCTCCACCCCAAAAGTGGGTGCAAGGGTGGACACTGACCGCCCCGGCGCGGCGGGGCAGTTGCCTTCTGCAGACCAGGCGGGAGCCAGGGTGGCGGGCCTGGGGCGTCGGTACCCGGGGCAGAGAGACCCGACGGCCTTCGGCCCCGCTCCCCTTTCGGGGCCTCTTCCGGGCTGAGCCTGGGGAGTCGCTTTCCCGGGTTGAAGTGATTTCGCCCGAGTGCGCCCGGCGCGGCTGTAAATCACCCCCCTCCGTGGCCGGGGCGCGGGGGCGCTGGGGGCCGGGTCCGAGGCCCGCGGCCGCAGCTGGACCGGCCGCCTCCAGCGAACCCATCAATCAAGGCCGCGCCGCCCGCCGGGCCTGCTTTGTGTCTGGCCCGCCCGCCGCCCGTGGTCTGGAGGCGTCCGGCCCGCTCGCTCGGGGGTCCAGGGGGGAGCGGGCGTTGGCCCCGAGGCCGGGGGTCGCTCTGCCCAGTAACGGGGGCCACGGCCCGCGCGTTTCAGCTCCTTCGAACCCTGCTTTTGCGCCGTGCCGCGGAATTACGTTCCTGCTCCGCAATGTTCCTTCCCTCCGAGTTTTGCACCCCTAAACTCTGCCCTCCCGAACAGAGCCGCGCGACCGTGCTGCGGGCATTGTCACAAGCAGCCGGCGACCCCGAGCAGTTCCTGCCTCGGTTTCCCCTCTGCGAAATGAAGACGCCGGTTCCGGGTCTTTGCATTTGGGGGCACCAATTCTAAGGTCCTCTAGTTTGGGGTTGGAGAGGCGCGAACCTCTTTCTTTGCCGAATGGGTTTCGGGAAGTTTCCTTTCCCTCCAGTCTCTGTCCTCCCCACACTCCCGCTCGGTGTCGGTGGGTCGCCGGGAGCGGATCCAGCCTGCGAGGTCGACGACCCTGAACCTTCGAGGAGCTGAGCACCCGGCTTGTGTGTTTCAAAAAATGCCACCAGGGGGCGACAGAGCCCTAGAGTAGAGCATCAAGGCGCCGCAACCTTCTTAAGGAGCTTGTCACATTGATTCCTTTTCTATTTTTGTGGCTTCAAGACACACAGTTTTATATTGTTAAGACTCTTCCTCTGGTCATCAGTGCTCAGGCAGACTGCTGAAGTCTGAGGTTCAGGGGGGATGAACTACAAAAGCACTACAGGATGGCAGCCTGGGAACCCAGAGCACTACAACAATAAGGCGAAATGCAAACTTTAGCTGCAAAACTTTGGTTCTGAGGCCAGGATCACTTTGTGGGCTCCAGAAAGCATTGAAACAGTATCAGAAAGCACGCTGATGTGTCGATCAGTGGCTTCTCTCCTTCCTTCCTTCCTTCCTTCCTTCCTTCCTTCCTTCCTTCCTTCCTTCCTTCCTTCCTTCTTTCCTTCCATGTTTGCAATTATCAGAATCTTTTTGTTGTTTTGAATGTGGGAAGAAAGACTTTTGCAGAAGAAAGCAGTTAAGGGACTTTTCTTGGGATGGGGCTGGTAGCCCCTGGCAGGATGGTTTAGGTTATAGAACCTCATTGTGGTGACCTTGGTGCATTCTAGAAAGTTTCTGTCTGCAATAGAAAAAGAACCACATCCCTCGTCCCTGTCTCCAAGGGCAGTGTGGGATTATTCTTTCATTTGTTTCCTGAGAATGTTTTACAATTCGGATTAGCTGGGTTTGAGAGGGAGCTGGATCTTGTTCCCTGAAAACAGGCAGAGGAAACTTGTTAGGCTAGAATACCTTGTCTTCCCACACTGCAGGCCTCTTGGATTGTGTTTGCTTTCAAAGTCTGTGAATGTTTTTATTCAACTGTATCTTTCTAGTGGCCCCAACTCATAGAAAGTACTCAGAGAATGTAAGCGCTTCTATTTTGTCCCCTTTAGGAAAATGTTGTAACTCGGCAGTAAATATTTGTTCTAGTGTGAACTTTGGCAAGCAAGAGCTGAATCTGAAATCTGCTTTCACTGTATGTGTTTGTGTACGCACATGTATGTTTTAACTGTGTATATACACATATACATAAATACACACATGTACAGGAAAAGGTGCAGGAGAGTTTGATATTTTTACTGCACACAGGGAGGAATAATGACCATAATTACTGGAATGACATTCTAAAATTAACAAATTCTCTTTCCAATTCTGTTGCCAGTTCCTCAGATCATGTCCATGGAACGTCCTTACAATGTCACCCCTTAGAACTCCCTCTAGAGTAGAGACTTTGGAGTATGTTTTAAAGTAATCAAGTGCAGTTTTTTCTTCTTTAATTCTGTGTTATTTGTAAGTAGCACTGTAGCACTGTCCTTCCGTTGTTCATCGATTTGCTCGAGCGGGCCCAGTAACGTCTCCATTGTGAGACTTCTTGTTACTGTGTTTGGCATGTCGAATATGTCAGTCACAGGTAGCTTGCCAGGCTTTGCCGTATGGGCGAGACACTCTTGGTAGCTTGCCGGGCTCTCCTAGAGGGGTGGAGGAATCGAACTTGACTCGGTTGGGCCGGCAGCTTGCAAGGCAAATGCCCTGCTGCTGTATGTAAAAGTAATCAAACATATGATCTTTACTATTGTGTTTTTTTTCTTTTTCTTTTTCTTTCTCATTTCTTCTCCTTTGGTGCTTTCATTTGGGAATCCTGCCGAATAACTGCGGAGGGGAAAATAAATACAGCGAAGTGGTAAGGAAACACATAGGTCGGAATTTGGTGTTCTCTTCCCTGGAGAAGTTACTTGAAGTTACTGCTCTGTAATGAAAGGGATTTCATTTTATGAAGATACTGAAGTTGCTGAGGTTGATTTAACAAGAAGTCTATAGGAAAAGACTTTAAAACAGGAAAACTGCTAGGCGAGGGCTGAGAGTCCTCATTGCTGAGGCTGTAACGGAAAGCTCCTCATCTGTCTGGAGCTCTGAGTCACTCTGGGACTGCCGAGGTCTTTTCACCCCTTGAGTAGGCTGACTGGGAACAGGGCTTGAGGTCTGTCCTCCTCACTCAGCTTGCCTCCTGTATTCTAGAGACACTGCTCTTCTTTTAAACACCAATGGAAGTGAAAGAGAGGCTGTGAGTGGAGCATTTCCAGTCAGGGTCTCCCCTTCTCTGTCCTACAGAGAATGGGGATCCTGGGCTGGGCCTGTCTTTTCTGAAGGGCCTTTGGGAAGAAGTAGAACTTACGCTGGAGCTCAGGGGAGCCTGACTTAGCAGCCTTTGGTACCCTGTCTTTTCAATTTTTTTTTTGCTTGTGTCACAACCGGTGATGCACAAAGGTTACTCCAGGCTCATGCACTCAGGAATTACTCTTGGTGGTGCTCGGGGGACCATATGGGATGCTGGAATTGAACCCGGGTCGGCCACATGCAAGACAAATGCCCTACCCGCTGTGCTACTGCCTTAGCCCCTCTTTTCATTTTTATCCTCCTCTTGTTCCCCAACACCCCTTTGTATTGCGAGAACAGTGTGTTCCCTTCTCTGTAGGGCCTTGTTTGTTCTGTGGGCTACCACTGAGGGAGAAAGTTGTGCTGGGCCAGGAGGAAAAGGAGCCTGAGGGCCTGAAAGATTGACAGTGGGAAAGCCCTTGCCTTGCACGCAGTAGACCCCAGTTCAACCCCTGGCACCACACATGATTCCCCAGCCGTGCAAGAAGAGACCCCTGAGCACTAGAGCCTCAGAGCCAGAGGTAAGCTCTGGCCCCAAGCCTCACTCTCCCAAAATAAGAAGCCTGAGGCCCAGTGTGCGCTGTGCAGTGTGCCTGTGGGGGAAGTGAGCGAGAGCAGCCTTTGGCCTGTGTTTCCCTCCCTCTTGTGACAACAGCATCCCTGGAAAACATCATGTGGGGCTGAATCAGTCTCTGGGGGACCCACTTCTCAGAGTTTGGTTTGGCAGTTCAGGCCCGTGTAATCCTTCCTTTCATGTTTTCACTGAGTTTGGAAGTGCGGTCATTTTCAGTGTCCTCACACCAAGGGCAATTGGAAGGACGGCTGAGAAACCCAGGGAAGAAGCTCCTTTGGCAACACCTTTTGGGAGCCGATGTAGTTGGACCGTTGCTGTCCTAAAAGGACTGAGCCATCGGAAGGAAGTGATAGCAGATGTGGGAGGAAATCTATGGGAACAAGGGCTGCCCAGGGCAGATGTTGGGAAGTTAGCAAATCCCACTCATGGACCGTGGTTGTAGGCTATTTTGTTGTATAACTAATGAGCTGAGAGGCGATTTTGCCATAAATACAATAACTGGGTGACAGTTTGGTCTGCTATTTCAGTTGCAAGTTTCTTCCAGTGAGCAATGTTATCTATGGCTTTATCCAGCTGACAGAGAGAGGTGACTTACCCCAATAGTTTATTTCTTGTGTTGAGACATACTGCATTGCCAGTGTGAGGAAAAAGCAAGAGTATCTTTAGGTGGTGAAGTTTGGAGTATCTCCTAAAAGGGGATAAAGGGAAGGTTAAACCACAATTCTGCAGAATTTTTTTCTAGGTCATTTCAGTTCAATAGAAATATAGTGTGAGTGACTGGAGTGATAATATCGTGTGTAGGGTGTTTGCCTTGCACATAGCTGATCTAGGTTCAACTCCTGGCTTCTCATATGGTACCCTGTGCACCGCCAGGAGTGATTCCCGAGTGCAGAGCCAGGAGTAAACCCTGAGCATTGCTGGGTAGCACTGTCTGTAGCACTGACCTCCTGTTGTTCATCGATTTGCTTGAACGGGCACCAGTAACATCTCCATTGTGAGACTTGTTGTTACTGTTTTTGGCATATCAAATACGCCACAGGGAGCTTGCCAGGCTCTCTGAGAGGGACAGAGGGATAGAACACGGGTTGGCTGCATGCAAGGCGGCCCTACCCACTGTGCTATTGCTCCAGCCCATTGTTGGGTGTGACCCAAAAAGTCAAAAAAAGAAAAAAAGGAAATATAATGTGAGCTACATTGATAAGTATACCATCCTTAGAGCTCACTCTTTTTTAAAAGGTGAAAAGAAATAGGCATGCTTATTTAAGAAAATTTAGGTGTAGTCAGTATCAGCAAGCAAATTTTAAAAATTTTGTTTTAAGTCTAATGCTATTATGGTGATATTTAGCTTCTCTTCCACCCATCTCATGTCTTCACTACTTGGCGTGGACTCACAGCCTATCTCAGTTCATACTTCAGGAGTTCAGGCGTGGCCAGTGCAGTTCCACAGAGTTCTGGTTGTAGCCTCGATGCATGTTTATTTATTTATTTATTGCTTTTTGGGTCACACCTGGCTATGCACAGGGGTTACTCCTGGTTCTGCACTCAGGAGTTACTCCTGGAGGTGCTCAGGGGACCATATAGGATGCTGGGAATCGAACCCGGGTCGGCCGTGTGCAAGGCAAACGCCCTACCCGCTGTGCTCTCTCTCTAGCCCTTGATGCATGTTTAGTCAACAGATTTCCTTCCACATTCCTGTTGAGGTCATAGAACCTTTCTCAGAGAAGAAACTACCTCTGATCTTTCTTCTTTTTCAATGAAGAAAATTAACTCTAAGTGGGGAGCACATTTAAATATACATTTATTTTTGGTGGCACAAGGGATTGAACCTAGGACCTTATATGTGAAGCCTGAGCTTCACCAGTGAGCTACATCACTGTTTAAAAAAAGAGTGTCATTTTAGGGTTTTGGTTTGTTTTTCATTTGGGGGCCACAACTGGCAGTATCCAAGGGGACTACGCTGGGCTCTGCCTGATAGATTGTGTGAACCAGGTCATCCAGCTGCAGAGCCTGGACCCAGCCCTGGAACCATCCTCTGGTGCACCTCCCAAAAGAAGAGTCCTAGATTCAAGTCATGAGTTAAGGAAAACCTGGTGTTTGAAAAAAGTAGTGACTTTTTTTTGGCGGGGGGGAGATTTTATTCTATTTAATATATGTATATTTATTTATTTTATTTATTTTTTTGTTTCTACTTTGGCCACACTTGACTGTGCCCAGGGCTTCCTTCCAGCTCTGTGCTCAGGAATCATTCCTGGAAGTGATTGGGGGACCATATGGGGTGCCGGAGGATCAAAACTGGTTGATTTTGTGCCAGGCAAGCCTCTTACCCATTGTACTATCTCTCTAGCTCCCCCACTTTTTAGTATTTTGTTGTAAAAAATGTATTTTTAATTATGAGATGAATCTCTGTGTGTTACACAGCACATAGACAATACAAAGTATAATAAATGATAAAACTATTCTATCCTCCTACCAGCACCAAGGTCCTGCTGACCTGATTCTCAGATTAAAAAAAATAGTTCTGATTGAACTACAAAGAAATATGTGTGTCTTATTTCTTATTCGTTTCATGTTACGGCAGCAGCATCTCTCAGGACGGTCAAAGCACTTCATAAAGATAATTTTTAAGAACCAGGAGAGAGTACAGTTATTAGGGCACATTTCTGGCATATGGCTGACCCAGGCTCAATTCCTGACACCACATGGTACTCTGATTACTGCTTGGTGCAGTCCTTGAGGCCACCAGCACTACCGAGGGGACCCTGGAACTTCTGACATCACTAGGCCCTTGCACTGAACCACTGACATTGAACCACGAGAACTGCCAGTGGGGATCCCTGGACCACGTGAGCACTGCTTGGGAGACCACCCACGTGAATAATAGTGTTATGAAGGTGTTCCCTCAGGTGGAATCCCATGGTTCAGTGAATGACTTTCGATGGATAAAGGCAGGTAGCAGTCCAGTCGTTTCTCTAAACGGTGAGTTTCCTACACCAGCGACTTTATGGAAAGGTGACCGCAGCATAACTGTCCTCACACCTCATGTGTGGCACTTTGCTTCCATGGCTTATGCTATTTATTTTCAGAGAACAGATGTAAATACCTCAGAAGAGAATTAGAACACCCCTCAGCCCATTACCCACCCGGGCCATCTTGATGTTCGGGTGCCCTGCTGACGCATTTAACTGTTGACTTAGAGGAGCATAAAGAAAACTTTTCCAAGGAGATTTTAAGATGAAAAGAATATCATGAAGCTGCCCATACAGCATTTCCTGCCTCCCCGCTCTCTGGTTGAACTCTTGCCCTCTTAGATATCACCCACCAGGAACAGGTACTGGGCCACCTCTGGTTCAATCATAGTTGGATTTATTTTGATTCCCCTTTTGGCTCTCTTTCCCACCATTTGTCATTTTCACAGGCTTTCGTGACATAAATCTTGTGGAATGTTGGCTATGCACATAGCACAAAGGATTCAAACTCTCCCATTTCAAGCGGGTTGGCCAATGTAAGCAACAAAGGGTGATGGCGACTGGGGACAGAGAGGACAGGCCGAGGCAGGCACTGAGGGGCTCTGGAGAGCACAAGGGATGTCTGAAAAGGACAGCTTTGAGGTGGGGCTACTTCGGGAAGTTTAACTAAGAGTGACCATACTGGACAACAGTCATCAGGTAATAATGATGCCCACCAGATGCCGAATAACCACAAGCTCATCATTATTATGTCCTGTGTCTGGGTGGAGACTGGTGGGCCATCTCCAACCTTAGCTTGTGTCTCTCACACCATCCTGATTCTGTGAAGTGTCCGAATGTTGAAGACTCCTTATCTGAAGGCCTAGAGCTCTGCCCTGACAGAAAATCTGAGGGTGGGGCCGTTTCTGTGGTCTTTCTTTCTTTCTTTCTTTCTTTATTTCTTTCTTTCTTTCTTTCTTTCTTTCTTTCTTTCTTCCTTTCTTTCTTTCAAATGAAAACTTTTTAAATTAAAGAACTATGATATACAAAGTTATTGACAGTTGAGTTTTAGGCATATATATATTTTAACACCAATCTGTGGTGACTCTTTCCTGAATTCCAGGGCCCAGTGAGCAGGAGGGAGTCCAGGGCTTTCTGGCCTCAGTCTCTTTGGCCCACACAACCTGTCACAAAAGAGCAGTTTTCCTCAGTGGCTGATGGATTTGAAGGCACCCGTGTGCTGGGAGGGAGGATTTACTAACCAAGCAAATACAAATATCCGTCTACCTCAAGCTGATGGCTCTTTCCTCTCTCCAGCCTTCAGAGTTGGAGTTTTCCCTATGTTGTGCTCTCTCATCAGCCCAAGAAACTCAGTGCAGGCAAGTTTGAAGGGTATTTTGTTTCTGAAGTGGGCAGTCTGTAAAATAGTGGACCTTTTAACGCTGCCCTGACAGACACTTTCAGGGCTAATATAATTGATGTATTCATAGGAGCTTAAGCAAAATAGCTTTCCAAAAGGGAGAAAAAACTGTCTTTTCACCTCCGCACTGACCGAATTGTGGTTTGGATGCATACACAAGATATTAAACAGACTCGATGGAAAAGGTTTGCTCGCCTCAAGTTTGACTTTCCCTCATTTTGTAATTTTTGGCCCAGAGTCAAGTTTTTGTCCATTCCCCGGCTCTCCTTGGGTCGAGGCCAGCGCCACGGGCTTGCTCTCTCCATGGTGTTGACAGAGTGTTTTTCAGCTGTACCAAAGGCCACGGATTTTATGTCAGACTTCAAGATGCACAGCTTGATAAACATGTCTGCCTCTGGCGATTGGCAGCATTCTTTCTGGAAAAGAAAACAAAAATTGTTCTACATAAACAGGGAGAGTGGTATGAGTCGCGTAGAATAACACATCTTGGAAGGTGTGCCTGAGCCCGGAGCTTTTGGGGACTCTGTTTTGCGATTTAGCTCAATTTATTTTTGAATCCGTGCTGTGCCTGGCCACCATCTGATTGCTTTCAGCAGCCATCTGTGAGCGGCTCTGAAAGGAAGAAACAGATCAACAACTGATTTGTTTTGGAGAGCAGGAGGGCGGTAAATAACTCCAGGATGATGTTTGGGAAAGACTCTTGGTGGGATGGGGAACTTTCATTTTTCCTGCTGGGTGAAATGGCTGACACCAAAAAAACCTTCAGTCACGGTAGTTTGAAGGAAAACTTGTGAAGCTGCATGTCTGGTATTTTTTGTGTTTTCTTCCCATTCTTTCCCTCCGCATGTCAGAGGGATGTCTGATCTGGGGTAAGGTATTAATTAACCTACGCATGGAACTGACACAACTCAGCCAATGCTTGGGAGGAAAACCTGATCTCATTGATGGCCCCCAGTTGGAGAATTGCATCACTTTTTCCGATAATTCCTTATAAGGGGGACAGGGTTTTGGATTTAACCACCTTCCCGGCTTTATTTTAGTTTTGGGTCACACCTGGCTATGCTCAGGGCTAACTCCTGACTGTGCTCAGGGATCACTTCTGATAGTGCTTGGGAGATCATATGGGGTGCTAGGGATCAAATTGGGGTCCACTGTGTACAAGACAAGTGCCCTACTCACCGTACTATCTCTTTGGCCTCCCTCTCTCATGCCTTTGGACTTAAAAGCCTCTTGTTGGGAAGGAAAGAAGAAAATACACTGATGGTTGGCACTCTCTTCCTAAAGCTGCTTTGCCGGAGAACAGCTGCCTGGAAACCTGGGGTGGGGGTGGGGGAGCCCCCCAGCCCTGGGCTTCACCTCACTGTGCAAGATTGATGAGATGTTGAAGGTTTCTTCAGCAAGCCGCAGCAAGCCAGGCCGGTGAGGCAGCCACTCGGGCAGGAGCCGGCAAACTGGATGCCGGTGCTGAAAGACGCAGGTCCTGGGCACTCCTGGGGATGCTCACAGATGCCTTGGTGGCACTTAACACTAAACACCCTCCCATAGACCAGTCTGGAAAGGCAGCGCCAGTCCTCTGATGTCATGGCACGCCTGTGATTAAATGCCAGCATGGTGACAGGGAGGGTCATTGGTAATGGGCCTGAGAGGGGTCTCAAGGCCCGGGTAATATTTTATTCATTAGTAGTGTCGGCTGAGGGACTGTGAATCTGTCTGCGGGCTCGGAGTGCTTTCTAGGACACCTCCCCTGGGTCTGTGCGGAAGCTTCTGGCTGCCGGAATGCAGACCCATGTGATGGTCTGTGTGTGTGTGTGTGTGTGTGTTAGCACCTCACAGGGTCATCTTGTCAGACAGCAGAGATGGGAAGGCAGCAGTGCATCCATCTCAGGTAACTTTATTTTATTTTATTGCTTTTAGGGTCACACCCGGCGATGCTCAAGGCTTACTCCTGGCTCTGCATTCAGGAATTACTCCTGGTGGTGCTTGGGGGACCATACAGAATGCCTGGGATTGAATATGGGTTGACCATGTGCAAGGCAAACACCCTACCTACTGTATTACTGCTCCAGCCCCATCGGGTGACCTTAGAGAGCCACATCATGGATAAACAACAACTAGGGCTGTTTCCCAGACAGGTCCCCTCACAACCTGTACAGGCATGGAGCTGAAGTGAGAGATTTGCTTGTCCAGATGCATAACAATTGCTCTGCTCGTTTTGGTCGGTGTTTTAGAATGAGACCCTCCTGGACCAGGCCTTGGAAAACCCTGGGCCCACGTGTTTTATCTAGAGATGAGAGAATTCCTTGCCTGGGGAGCGGGGAGCAGGCATGCTCAGGTTCAGGGTGGGCCTCAGCAAGGTGGGGGGGGGCCACAATTGTAAATACATTTTTGCCTGGGGAAATAAAGTACTTCATCCAAATTGTTAAAGTCATCTGTAAGGAGCAAGGGAAGTAATCTTTCCCTCATTGAGTTCAGGTGAGGGTTAAACTAGAACTGAATATCAAGACTTTACATGATATTTGTCTGCCCCCTGTCCCCAATACTCTTACAAGAAGGACTAGGTATCAGGGGCTGTTATATACAGATCATTGCTATGAAGCCCAGCATATGCTGTGGACATGAATGTATTGTAATCCGATTACCAGAGGGAGTTTTGGATGCCTCAGGGTTAGACCCACTGCCTTGGATGAAGGTGCTGGAGAATAAAGCTCCAGGAACCAAAGTCTCTTGATCAAAAATGCAAGGTCAAATATATCTTCCAGGTGAGGTGGATCAATCTAGGAGGGTTCCTTTAGCACCCACGAAGAGAGAAGATGTGCCCATGGTTTTATATCATGACTGGTTTTCTTCCATCTTCTTTAAAGCAACATTCTCTTGCTTACTTTCCCTGCTGTTTCTGTTGTTTGAATAGAGTTCCTAGGGCAGAACCACCTCGTCCACATAAACAAGGCCCATTTTTCCATGTCTTGAATTCTGTGGGTGAATTTTTAAAAAATAACTTTATCAAGTCATTAGTTACAGACATTCAATAGTCAAACACCAATCCCACCACCATTGCATCTTTCCAACACTATTTCCAATTTTCCTAACCACCCTTTGAGCTTGCCTTCATAGTAACCCCTCAATAATTTATTTTTACATTGCTTCTTATGAATAATTTGATAAAAGGATGATCAAAAAATGTTTCCCTAGAAGAAAGTTAGTGAAGATTCAATTTATTGAATGTTGCATGGCTGAAATTGCTGTTGTGTGCTCCAGTGTGTCCAGTATTTTTAACAGGGTGCTACAGCAGGAGTTAAATTCTTAACTGACTGGCAGCTTTGGGTGTGTGTGTGACTGCTGGGCTTCTGGAAGTACAGGGAGATGGGAGATGCAGCTCATCCCTGGCCCCATGAAAGCTGGAGATTTCAATTACAAACCCATTTGCCTGAGTTTTTCAACAAATTAACTTCTGGACAAGGTCTGTCAGAGCAGTGGAGTCTGGTGGGGAGCATGACAGCACTTGCGGAATGTGTGGGTGACTTTAATGTTGTTTATTTCATTTTTTATTAAAAAATGTGGGGGTGCGGCTACATCCAGCAGTGCTTAGGGCTTACTCCTGGCTCTGCAGTTAGGGATCACTCCTGGTGGTGCTCAGGGGACCAAAAATATGGAATGTGAGAGATTAAATCCTGGCCAACTCTGTGCAAGGCAAGTGCCCTAGCTGCTATACAATCTCTCTGATCCCTGGATGACTTTTTATCATTTAATTTAATCTCATAACTAGAACACTTTGAAGTCACTGTAAAACAGTTTTTCTTGTGACAGAAGTAAACATTGCCCCACTTTATAGATCTGCAGACAGAGCCAGAGCAGGGTGTGCATTTCATGTCTGTACTTAGTGAGAATTAGTTACTCTCAGACGGGTCCTGCCAAGTCCATGAGCAAGGAATGTCTCACCCAGGGCACTCCTACAGTCCAGTGGCTCCAGGAATCTATTTGCCATGGGAAGGAAATGGCTCCCTATGGCACATGTACAAGCCCAGCGCAGATCTGACTGGCTAAAATGATACTCCTAAGACTCGGCCTGATCTGTCACCTGGAAATTAGGATATAGCGCCATGAAAGTTAGTGACTACCAAGTCAGACATAGTAAAAGCAGACCATGGAGCCCTTTATCTCAGAATTAACTTAACTGCTTGAGGAAAGATATGGTTATAAAGTTAAATGGTGTAATTTTATGTATGGAAATGGCTGTCCTTTCTTATATTTAGGACTTACCTTAGGACATAATTACCTCTCCACAAAGCCAATTTCTAAATGGGAAACATTCCTCGGACTGGATGTTCTTTCCATTTCTTGGGCCCCTGTGGAATAGCGCTAGTCAGTGATCCGGGGAGAGGTGTCAGGGCTCTGGAGCAAACTTCCTCAATGAAAGCCTCGCTGGAAGGGGCCTCATTCATCATTATCTGTTCTCATCTTAAGGCACCACGCCAGCTTTCCAGCCTATGGAATTTGGCGGGTCTCTACTCTGAGAAGGATGTTCTAGGGGGTGAGAAACTGACCCAGTGGACAGAGGGGCCTCTGTTGGGGCTGCCAAGGGGGGTAGGGAGAGAAAACATATTGAAACAGTGAATTTTGGCTTCCCATGTATCTCCTCACTGACTTCTCAAGGTGGAACCCTATGGTGTGCGAGCCAGATGCTGATTCCGGATCCTTTGGCAAACCGCATTGTTTTCCCATTTGCAAAAACCTGGATGCTCAAGGCCCAGGCCTCCTTCTTTCCAGAGCCCTTCATGAGCCCTACAGACAGTCTGACCTGGATTTTTTTCTGAATTTTTCTTCTGAGCAAGGAAGCGGAGGTCTTTTGTGTTTTTCTAATCTTAATTGGAGGGGAAGTCACAGGCAATTACATCAGGACTTAAAATGCCAAAGGTTTGTGTTTGGGCCAATCCCCTGAGTCCTTAGAGGCAGAGGCAGGAGTTGCTTTGTCCATTCGTGACACATCTCTGCAGCCCCTGCTTCTCTGGCAACTAGCCACTCTGAAGAGGCCTGAGATGAAGGCCAGGGGGAGATGGGGCTTGGGGATGGAGGCCAGGGGGACAGGTCGGGGCATGAGGATGGGCCAGGGGGACAGGATGGGAGGCACAAGTGGGAGAGGGGGACTGAAGAGATGCGACGATCCAATGGAAGGAAGGTGGTGTCAGGACAGAAGCTTCTATCTCTGAGATGGTGCCAGGCTTCTTGCAGGAGGAAATATGCCACCATGTGAATGAGTACCCTGGTGGGGGTGGTGTGTGTGTGTGTGTGTGTGTGTGTGTGTGTGTGTGTGTGTTTGTATGCATGTATGTGTGAGATTTTGAGTTCACGATCCTGGAAAGAACAATTCTAGTCCCTTGTATTCTTGTATCATTGTGACAGAGAAGTGTCACCCTGGACTTGACACACAAAGCCAATGTTTCTAAGTACTGCAGTTTTGAATGCCCATCACGTGGTGGCCACCTGTGCACGAAGTTGTCACAGTGATGACTGTTCATAGGAAGCAAGAAGGCTGTGCTTCTGGGTGCTACCCAGAGAACCTCTGCTCAATAGAAGTGGGATAACATTCACAGTTGCTGGGGCAGGAATATTTGATGGAGTGAAGATTGGACGGGGGCTTGCAGCAGCTGGGGTGAAACTCTACGTCCAGTTCAGCTTTCACTTAACGTCCCCCCTCACCAGGACACTTACTTCCTGAATCAATGGTTACTCAACCCTGTTAACAAAAGACCCCCATTGAACAGTACCCTCAAGTAATTGCTGCCAGCGTGAGGCTGGCCCTCACCACTTGTTGACATCTCTTGATGTTTTAAATATGACCCATGCTCAATGTCCAGAGCCATTATAGCACATGTTCAGTGATGATGACATTATAATTCAGTGGACTTTCTAGGTCCTGCTTTTTTCAAGTAAGTTAAATCCATAGACCCTGTAACATTTCCTGAGTGAGAAATTGGAAAGAAGTGATGTATCTTATCACACACGATTGTCCCTTTGAACATGACAATAAAGGTGTGTTAGAACCACCAGAAGCAAAGATCTCATACCAGAGTAGAAATCTGGAGCCTGAGTCCAACTTATTTGAAATTCATGCGGACTCAGGTCAACTGTGACCTTGGGCCAAAACTGGTCTGATGGTCATAGTAAATAGTCACTGGACCACAGCTACATCCTTTCGGTAACTTTTGTTTATGAATAATTTTGCTCTGTAACAGCAGAATTGAGTCACTGTGACAGACTGGATAACCTGCGAAGCTGAACATATTTTCTAATTAGTCATTAGCAGAGGTTTGCCTTCTCCTGCTGTAATTAATGTAGGAGAGTCTTGATAAGGATTTTCACTTTGAGTAGTGGATTTGAACGTTTAATGTGAGATTCTATAATCTTAGAGAAGACTCCCATGCAATTAAGGGTGGGCTCTGAGCTTGAGGATAGCGGGGCTGGAGAGAAATGGGGCTCTGGCATAGCTTTATTATGAAAACTTTACAACTCTTTTGCGTGATTCTGATTCATTTCCTTATAATCCTAGTGCTTGCAGCTGCTCTGCCTATAGGGAACTCGGGAAAGCATGCAGAATCTTGTGTCCCTTTGAGCCCTCAAGGGTCCAAACTGCCGATTTCTTCTCTTCAGGCAGAGGAGTAAAAGTTGAATGCACCATTTTGATTGACATTTGGTTTAGTTGCCTATAAAAATTTCCAGAGCCACAGGTCGACTTAGTAAAATTTAGGCACGCTTGTTCTGGCATTCCACAGTTAAATCCACATTCTCTGGACTCCTGAGAGAGAGAGAATTCTTTCTTTATAGCTGGGAAGGCATTAACCTTTAAAGTACCAGATTACTATAATAGTTACAATTTTAGCAGTTTGGGTTGAAAGCTCTGTAAAATGCCTTATACCCTGAGTATAATCATCTTCAGTTTATGTCTGCAACTGACACAAGCACTGACCTGATTTCCTTCCTGTTTCCTCTCTGCTCCCTTCATTTCTGCCCCTGCACAGAAGCATCCTTGGTCTTCCTGTGAAGGCTTTGGATGAGAAACTAATGGACTGCTGTGTGGAGAAAGTTGCTCAGGAGTCGTGGGGAGTAATGACCAGGGCTCTGTGCTCAGTCACTGCCCTGTGAGATGATACCAGAGCAGAAGTGACAGCAGCTTGAGTCTGTGACTATGAATCCTGGGACTGGCAGACTAGACTCAGCACTTACTCCTGTCTCTGTGCTCAGGGATCCCTTCTGGTGGTGCTCAGGGGACCATATGGAGTTTCAGGGATCAAACCCAGCTTAGCTGTGTGTAAGTCCCTATCCCCTGTACTATCTCTCTGGCCTCTGAAGTTCAGTATTTTTAATACATGTATCTGGTGGTACAGCAGTGTGATTAAAATGACATTTCTTTTTCTTTTTCTTCATTGCTACCTCTACAAAAAACACCACTTTGTATTTGTTTTTCTGGTTATCTCCCATAAACAGTGGTTGTCCAAAGCCTTGGTCCTGCTCACTCGCTTTTCAGATACAGGGGCACCTAAGTAGGTTTCCTGGATTACCAAGACCCCAGTCTTCTTAGTTGATCATTTGGGCAGTCAGTATTGGGACTCTCTCTGGGACTTTATCTTCTTTTATGGGCTTTGCATATTTCCTTCCTTCTTATCCTTCCTTCCCTCCCAAGAGTACCTTCAATCTCCCTTCCTTGCTTCTGTAGCCAAACACTTGCAGTGGGGGTACAGCTTTGTAGGGATTTGGTGCTGGTTTTTCCACTTTAAGGTCATTTGAAGATAGTAGCATTGTATACTAGTCGAATGTGGTTTGGTCTGGGCTCCTTGTTTGTTTTGGGGATAGAGGAGAAAATGAAGAAGGTTTAAGATTTAGGTGGCTGTCATTATTCTACAGGCCTCAAAGCTTCTCCTCACATCACTCTTGCTTCTTGATCTGTGGGTCAGCTGTGTTCTGACCTGGTTTTATTGGGATCACGTTTTGTTTCATTCCAGAACCTGGGCTGGAAGAGAAGCCTCTTTGGAGATGTAGTCTTCTCCTGATGGCAGGCAAGAACAAACTAGTCAAATACATTGAAAGCTTCTACTTAGGGATAGTATACGTATGATTCACTCTTTCCCTTGGTGAAAGTGAATCACATGACCACACCTCCCAGTGGGACCAGGATGCATAATCCTTCTTATGGAAGCACAGCAAAGGGGCAGAGTGGATTATACTCTGGGATAGGGAGTGAACTCTTCAACAAGTGCTTAAATGGGCATTTTTATTTTGCAGATTTCTTCAAATTATTTAACCACAGAACTCTCTCCTTATGGTACGTTTTTTAAGAATTAAAATTTCACAGAGAAAGCTTCGGAGGGATGCTGTTCTGATTCATCTGGAGGTGTTAGAATTGACATTCTTTTGAAAGTTTGGGTAAATGGAGGTCTGAATCTCGTGTCTCAGTGAGTGAGAACCAGACATTAAAACCTTCCCAAGTCAACAAGTCCATTACCCCTTTAGTTATCTAACACTTCCTTAGCCTGAAACAACTGTAAAAAAATAAAACAAAACAAAACCAGATATGAAATATAATCCCTAAATTCTCATGCTTTCTGATCTTTATGGGTCATTAAGGATCTTGTTGGGAACCAGTTCTCACCCCCCCCCCCATCATTTGTTGTTATTGTTGCTAAGGAATTGTTGTTTGCTATGTATACCTTAAAAAATGAAAACCAAGAGACTCCATCTGGCTGTTTCATGTAAATTTCTGTGTGAATATTGCCTTTTTTCAGCTTCCAACCTAAGTCAGAAGTGGATTTTTGAACTCACTAACTATAGCACCTATCTTGGGAACATATATGTAAATAATAAATTGCTTTTAATGAGGAAAACTTGCTGGCGAAAAAATGCTTATTATGCATGTAATGTATGCATGGCAGAATGTCTTCATTCTGTAGGCTTTGGGTATGTGAGAAATAAAACAAATTAGAAAGGTATATTCTTTCTCTGTGGCATAAGGTTAAGTGACACATATCCCTGAAGGTATGAGATATAGGTCACTGGGCTAAAGAGTGGCAATAAAACTAGCTTTAGTTGGGTACTTAGTTAGTAGTTAACTTGGGCTATATATTATACTTCAGTATTCTCACCTATAAAATATGAGATACTAGCTGGGGACTTCATGAAACTGAGGTTAGAGACTGAAAAAGATGAGATAAGTGTTGTGGAAAGATGGGACTGTTGTGTCACAGAGTAATGTTTAAGTTGCATTCATTTTCTTTCTATTCCAAATGTGTGATCCTTTAAGCTTCTTTTCTAATGCTTTGTTATTAAAAAATCTATTAATACAAAATTTGTTATTTTAGTAAATTTTAAGTGTCAAACTCAGTGACACTAAAGTGCATCAATAATATTGTACAACTGTTACCAAATATCCTCTTCCAGACCTTTTCATCATTCCCAAAAGAAAGTTGATGAGCCGTTAAAGAAAATCCTAACTCCCTAATACCCTCAATCTTTCTTCTGTCTTGTGGACTAGCCTAGTTTATGTACCTCAGATGAGCGGTTAATACAATGTTTGTCCTTTGTTTCTGCTTGTTTCTCTAGCATAATGTTTTCAAAGTTCATCTATGAAATATACATATTTCACTTTTGCTGCACATATCAGAATTTTACTAATTTTTTATGACAGAATTTCATTCTGTTGTATGTTGATTCCATACTTTGTTCACCCATTCATCTGTGAATGGACAGTTAGACTGATTCTATCTTTTGGATATAGGGAATAACATAGCTATAAACTGTGGTGTGCAATTCAAGCATTTGCAGGAAGATTCCAGACCAGCAATCTTGAAGTTCTGTCACTCAGCTGAATGAGGGACGATCTATGTCTGGCCAATAGAAAAAGATAGTGGCAGCAGGTAAATGGTTAACGTTCTGGCTTGAAATTTTATAAGCTTAGTTTCTCTCCCTTTTCTTGGGGTGGGAGGGGGAGGACCATTTCCTGGAAGAAAGTTCGGCTTTTAGAACTACCTACTACATGGGTGGCTGGTGGGGAGTCACAAGGGGACAAAGCAATAAAGTTGACCGAATACTTCATATTATTAGGGTCATTTGCAGTTGTGGGATTGAACGTATTGCAATGGAGTGGGAGTTGTTTAATATTCTAATTGCATAAACTTTCTGTGTTTTGGGGTTTTGCCATTTGACATATTCAATTTTATAATGTGATTGAATTTGTGTTAGGACTGTGTTCCTTAATGGGGTCTGATGCAATTCTAGTCAGAATTCATGTTAAGCTGACTGAGATGTGGCATATCCACAGAGAAAGTTTGGGGAACCCTGGAGTACAAATGGACCAGCGTCTCTCCCAGTGACATTTCACAAAATCTCTTGGAGGTGAAATCCACATTTTCACTCATTTGAACATGTTGTGCAATGATTGAATGTGAGATAAGGGAAGACTGGCTCAGAAACCGGAACTTGCGGAGGTCAAAGGTCAAATGATTTGCTTTCTGTAAGAGTGTGTGAGGGAAAGGAAGGGGTCATGAACAACACTGAAATAGTCAGATTTTATTATATTTTTCTTTCATTATGCCCTTCTGACTGTGGGTTTACATACATGCTAGCAGAAGCACCAGGCTTTTGTTTTCTCTGAAAAATAACTAAAGGCAATTTCTTCCACACTTTGTAACTGGGTCAGGAGTCAGTTTTAGGGGGCACTTATGATCTAAAAGGTGGCAACATGATTTTTTGCCTCTGTACTTTGCTTCTGGACTGTCTGAATCAAACTGGGCTTGGAATAGAAGGAGACTTTAACAATATATGTTGTTGTTGCTTTTGTTTTTGGGCCACATCTGGCGGTGCTCAGGGCTTCCTCCTGGCTCTGAATTTAGGAATCCATATGTGGTGGTGATGAGTGAACCTGGGTTGGTTATACGCAAAGCAAGAGCCTGTCCACGGTCCTATTTCTCTGGTCCCTCAAAAAATTTTAAGTTAGTGGGGTTATTCATGTCCTGATCTCAAAAGGTAGTCTAAATTGGGTTTAAAGAGATTTATGCAAAACTCCAGAACAATATTAGTAAGATCCGAATAAATCAGAAAATTATAGTCATCTGGGAAATTATTGTTTTAAACTAGTAGAGTTTGCATGCCAGCAAGGTTAAAAATAAAAAAGCAAAACAGATGGGTTCTACTGCAACCAGGTTTCAATTTTTTAAGTTATTATATTAATTTTTTAAAGTTATGAAGGTAATATAATTATTTTACAGAATCATAGAATAGAAAGAATTTACTCATAATCCAACACCCTAAAGCAGCTACTAATGTATTTTGGTATAATTTTTAATAGCTTTTTCCCTCATGCAATTTCTTTACATGAGGGAAATTTCTTTACATATTGATATCATAATTTAAGGGCAACTATGTGTCTTATTCTTTTCATTTAATATTGCATTAAAGCATTTATCATATTTATATATTGTCATGATAGCCATAATTTTAAGGGAATGAATTGAAAGATGAAATGTTGAACAGTTATCTCATTTTCAATTTTATAGTGAATTTGAGAGAATAGGTGTATACAGATTTATCATTCAAGATAATTCCAAAGGTCCGTGGAGTATAACAATTAGTACTTACATAGACACACTTGTGGTAGCTTATATTTTAATATCTAAGTTTTGCATTTTTCATTACAAATCAACACCTGTATTTACTACATTAAGTTTGACACTAAAAGTAGAAATCCACCTTTCATCATGCAAGTGGGGTGTGCATGTGTTTGAATCATAACACTGATTTCTAGGAACTACATAGTCAGTCCATGAACTGATTGCCTAATAACAGGATATTAAAAAGTTTGTCTATTGTCTTTTTGTATTATATGCATTTTTGGGGAAAAGTTGTTGTATTTGTTAGTTTTTGTTGTATAAGAAACTGCTAAAAACTTAGAACTTTAGTTAGAACTTAGAACTTTAGACTTATGAGAGTCTGGAGAGATAGTAAGTGGGGTCTAGGTGTTTTGCCTTACATGCAATGACTCCTGTTTTATACCTGGTACCACATGGAGTCCCCTGAGAAAAAACTTGCCAAAATACAAACCTGTTCCTAATTTCTAGGGGTAAATATTTCTATGGCTGCTAGAAGTCCAAGATCAAGACATAGCATCGTCCTTAATGCTTCTGTTCAAACACTTCTGTCCTCAACCTGCAGGTCCCTCTCAACACGTCTTTACCCGGCCTTTCCTCTGCCCATGCCTCTCTGCTGTCCCTCCCTCTTCCAGTTGGACTGGATTGGTTCCTCTTTTGGGGACGGGGGGGGGGCACCTTTATGATCTCATTTAAACCTAGCCATCTTTGAAAAGACCCAACTCCATATTTTGTCACTCTAAGAGATAGGATTTCATCCATTTTGGGGAAAGCAATTAATTCAAAATCTAGTTTTTTAGAGTCTGAAGTTTATATAATTTGGGATCCTCTATAAGTGGAATATAAGAACCACTGACAAAATCATTGAATCCTCTCTCTCTCTCAGTCTCAGAAGAACTGGGGCCAACTGGGCCTGAACTTCCTTGACTGTGGTTAGTCTGCTTCTGCTGGTTGTACTTTAGTTGATTATGGGTATAAATGCTGCTTGTTTGTATTTGCTACCAATACACATAAAAATCTTGTTTGCTTTTTTGTTTGTTTTGGCTTTTTGGGCCACACCTGGTGATGTTCAGGCCTTACGCCTGATTTTGCACTTAGGGATCACTCCTGGCAGGCTCAGGGTGCCAGGGAATGAACCCTGACTGACTGGCTGCATGCAAAGCAAGAACCCTTTCCACTGTACTCCAGCCCCCAAAAGCTTGGTTTTGAGGATAAAGCAACAGCATAGACTATTATCATTTAGATGGAGGGGTTTCCAGTTTGAAGTTTTGGTTTAACATTTAAGAAATTTAGAAAAGGACTTACTTGCTCTGGTGGTGCAGAAAAATCTATGCTATATTTGGCTACAAGGAAACTTTTTACTGACCAAAGTATGACTCTGTCCTTTGAATATTGATGAGTAAGAGGATTAGGAGAGGGATCTTCATTGTTTCCTTAGATATGGTGTTCTGAATCTATGTTCTCTTGGGGAGGACTCTACCAATTCAAGCCCAGTGCTAGAATTTTCACGGGGGGGGGGGAAGTAAAATAGCTTTGGGTGCTTAAATATGTATTTTACTAGAAGGTATTGAAAACTGGAGTTAAGGACAAATGGCTATGGAGAATAAGAGTACTTATTTGCATGAAGCATCTGTTGTTTTAGGATTGTTTCTGCCATGATTCCTGCTTCATTGAAGGTAAGGGGTAGACCACTGAGGTAACAAACATTGCCTTTGACCAATGAGAAAGAGATAACCCACACAGGGATTCTTGGGGCAATGATGAATTAAAAGGGTATCTTTTTTTTTAAAGATAGACTTGCACTTTATTCCCCCTACTTTTAACATTCTATCAACTTTTGTGAACGCTGGATATCAATATTTGGAAAGTTCCATTTATGTCATGGACTACATGTATGTCTTGAAATAATTCATTTTAATTCCAAATTAAAAAATCAAACAAAGTAGAATTGCATGGAGCTGACCTGGGTTCAATCCCTAACACCCCATCTGGTTCTCCGGACTCTGCCAGGAGTGATCCCTGGAATGCAAAGCCAGGAGTAAGCTCTGAGCACCACAAGTTGTGGCCCAGAAAACAAAAAAGAGAAAAATCTAGTCTAGACTGACTTGACTTGCACAGTTTGCAAGGCATCATAATTTTTGCTTCTTTTTCTTGCTTCAACAGAACTGTAGCACAGCGGGTAGGGCGTTTGCCTTACAAGCGGCCAACATGGCCGACCCGAGTTCGATTCCTCCGCCCCTCTTGGAGAGCCTGGCAAGCTACCGAGAGTATTCGATATGCCAGACACAGTAACAACAAAGTCTCCAATGGAGACGTTACTGGGCCCGCTCGAGCAAATCGACGATCAACGGGAGGGCCTTTACCTTTACAATTCAAAAGCAACTCTTCCAGTATTTTAACACTTGTTATTCCTCCTCTCTCAGTTTTGGTCTTTTTATTTTATTTTATTTTTTTGCTTTTTTTGGGGGGTCACACTTGGCAATGCACAGGGGTTACTCCTGGATCATGCACTCAGGAATTACTCCTGGCCGTGCTCGGGGGACCATATGGGATGCTGGGAATTGAACCTAGGTCAGCCGCGTGCAAGGCAAACGCCCTATCCGCTGTGCTATCGCTCCAGCCCCAGTTTTGCTCTTTTTTTTTTAAATTAGTGAGACACCATGAGGTACAGTTGTAGACTTACAAATTTTGTGCTTGGGTTTCAATTATACAATGATTAAATACCCATCCCTCCACCAGTGCCCATTTCCCACCACCACGGATCTAAAAGGGTATCTTTAAGGCGAGGTTGAGGGGCATTTGGAACATTGGTTTGGTGGTGGGTTTGGTGGTAGATAAAAGTAACATGATTATGGAGGCAAGAAAGAGAAATTAGGATAAACCTCATGAAAAAACACATTCAAAGATACAGGCATGAAGCGCATGCCTCCCACACATGAGTTTCTGAGTTTCCAATCCTGAGCAGTGGAAACATTTAATTCATGAATGAATATGTAAATAGAAATGAATTACACAGAGGAAAGTTAAATCCAATCTTTTTTTTTCTGCTGCTAAATAATACAGATAATTTGCACACCCACTAAAACATCACCATGAACCTTGTGGCTCCCGAAAGACAGCCAGTGAGATCCCCAATGGTTACAGGGGCCTGTCTTTATCACCTAACCAAGTTACCATAGACACCAACAATACAAAGCATGTAGAAAAATGTTAGTATTTCTTACTCAAACAAATAGAAAATGGTCTGGGAACAGAGGGTTATCTAATTCGCCTTTGAAAAGAAAAGATAACATTTAAGAGAGCACAGACTTTAAACAGGAAACTGCACTGCAGATGCAAGCAGAACTACACTATTGCCCACCAAGGACAAATGGAGCATTGTTGAGAAGGCAAGAAGTGAAGCCTCTTGATTTGTTCTCATCCAAAGTCTTGGTTAGATTCAAAAGATGTATTCTCCTTGGCTTTCTCTGGCCTCCCTCCTACATTTTTTTAACCTCCTATTTTTAATGGAGCTATCTAAGTGGATGTTGAAATAGTCAGAATGCTCAGAAAGAGTACATTTCCTATGTAAACAAACACAACCCAGCTTAGAGAGAAAGGAAAGCAGTCTTGTCAACCCGAAAGGACCCAGCACATGGTAATTTTCGTAATTGAAGTATTCCAGGGATTCCAGAGCACAGGAACAATCTATAAAACGGGGAACCAGACCACACAACAACAGGGCCACGGCTCCAGGCGGACATGTTTGAAAATAAGCAGAACTTTCAGGGGCTAGGAAACATCAAATGGTCCTTATAAATCCCTGTCTAAAACGAAAATTCTCTCTCTAAGCTTCTTCCAGGTAAAGATTTTGTTTGTCTGAAGGATGGTGATGGTGGTGGTGGGGTGGGTGGGGTGAGGGGTGCAGGGAGGCAGGACTGTTAACCCTAGTGCTGCAGAGAGGAAGACAAATACACAGTCAAGGGCAGAAATAGCATGATATGTCTGACCTTGAGCGTTTGCTCTTTCTCAGGTCTTTTATGAGTGCACGGTTAGATTGTAGTCCCAAGTCGGGGATTTCCACTGAATTAATATTCATCAGAATTTACTATGCTGTAGGCACAGGACTTAATGGTTTTATGAACACTCTCTCCTTTGGATTCTTCAAAGACAACATCTAATTATCCCCAGAGAAGTCATGGCTGTAAAAACAGGATGGTAAGAGAGTTCCGAAATCTCTTCTAGACATGGTTTTCTTCGGGAAGTCTCTGCCACAGTCAAATGTGCTTTCTTCTCCACCCACTGGTAATTTTTTTTTGTCCATGGAATTCTTCTTAGTAATTGTAAATGGAACAAAGAAACTCATTTTTAAAATGACAGGAGAGATTTTAATGCTTTAAAATGGTCTTATCTACAACCCCTGTAGCTTCCAATCTAATATCAGATAAAGGATTGTGGTTGCAAGAGTTCAGAAAAGAATTTTGTCCCCTCCAATAATAGCCAGAACATAGAGGAGAAAAGAGACCTTACTGTATTTCTCTAGGGGTGGGTGGCCATATAACCTCTCAGAGATGGAAGTCAAAATTTCCTTCAGAGTAAGTGGTAGCTTCTGACTGGCTGCACAGAGTCTGAGTTTGTTTAATTTGGAATAAAGTTTTATGAGCTGATCTCCAGCAAGGGGAAACAGCAGTAAACACAGAACATACTGGCCATTATTCTAAGTATTTCTACAATCTTCCTCATGCATGAAAGGTGAAAAAATGTTGCAGAAAATGGGGAGGCTCAGTGCTCAGACATGTGCATGTGCGTGCGTGTGTGTGTGTGTGTGTGTGTGTGTGATTTTTGTTTTGACCAAGTCATCTGGTGTACAGCTTACCCCAGGAGGGCGAAGGCAAACATTTACCAGGAGATTCACATGGTTTCTGCTCTATATAAACTATTTGTAGAAGACTCTTATGTTTCTAGAAAGTGGAGATAAACATAGATCTCTCTGTGCATTTATTAACACAGTCCAATCCTCTGCAGGCCAAACTGCTGTTTATTTTAGCGGGCCTTAAAAACTCAGGTGGGTTCAAATGCCAGAGAGACACATGCAATCTGGAAATGATCAGTATTGTGTTGGAGGAAAACTACCTTTCTCCTCAACTTTAATAATATGGGTGAAAAATTCAGAGAGATGGAGCTACTATGGTGTGCTGAAAAGTGGATTAAATTGCTATTAAATCACAACATAAATAATGCCGTAACTAAGAATGTTAAAAGTAACTTCAAATGGTCTTAAAAACAAAGGAGGTAATTAACCTGATTTATTAGGGGAGAGGAAAATCAGCTAGGTGTGTGTTCTGTGGGTTTCGTGTTGAATGGGACAGACTTTTAGGGAAACTGCTGATGACCACGGGGAAGCATAACAGATTGCTTCTTGTTTGCAGGTTAACTTTTAAGGGGATAGAGGGCTGGAAAAATCATGCATCCTTCCAATCGATGTACTAAGGAGCCACGTCAAATAGACACAGAATGCTCAGGCACTGGGAATTTGGCTATTGTTTCCGAAGGGGGTCCTGGCCAGAAGGACAGTTAGTAAGAGAGCACTTTAACTTCAAAAAGGAATAAGATTTACTAGGGAGCATCCGTGAGAGCTGGAGGGACTGTTCCTGGTGACTGGGGCTCCTGCTGTTTCCATTTCTTTGAGTTGTTCTAAGCTAAGATCCTAATTTGGTTTTTGTTCCTTTTAACCTGTGCAGTTACTTGGATGTTTTGCATTACCATCTCCCTGTAAAGTTCAAGATGCAAGTGGGCTTTTCATTCCAAGAAATAGCCCATTTGTAGCTGTGTTCTGGGTTCAGAATGCAGGCTGCTCTACTTCTGGTTGGTCGTATGTCAGTGGGCAAATGCTCTTGTTCTTAAGTTTCTTTTATGATTATCAAAGGCATTTGTGAGGAAATAAACTAAGTTTCACGTCTATTCATGAGCTAAGCTAGATTTAGTTTTGCTTCATATGGCTTGAATGGTTTTGTCTACTTGGAGGATTTTCAAAACTGGTTTCCATTTCACTTTAATTTAGGAACTTCTGGGAATGTGTAAGATGATACATTGTTGGGTGGCTGGAAAAAGATGGTGGAAGCTGTAGTTTTATTTATTTATTTATTTATTTTTGGTTTGGGGGCCACACTTGGTGGTGCTCAGGTGGTGCTGACTCTGCACTCAGGACTGTATAGAATACTGGGAATCTATCCAGGTCAGCCAGGTGTAAGACCCACTGTATTATCTCTCCGATCCCTGTAATTTTATTTTATAAGATCAAATCCTTTGTTGTTTCCTCCTGTCCTTCTACTTCATCCTCTTCCATTCCTCACTTCATTCAGTCCTTTATTAATAAAGAGCCAGGTTTTGAAACCCACAAACCAGAGTTCCAATTCTTATTCTGGTACTTCCTAACTGTATTCTTCTGGGTAAGTTTCTTCCCCTCTTTCTGCCTTAATTTCTCATTGGCAAAATTTGAAATAAAAATAGAAAACCCACCTTATGGGGCTTTTGTGAGGACTGAGAGCCTTCAGACTTATAAAGTGCATAAGAGGAAGTATACAATTCTCTGTGACTAGGTCCCTATTGTCACAGCTGGGTCATAATTTACAAATAAGTCAATAAGAAAGTATTTCCTAGGTATGTGTCCTATATAATTTTTCACTGATTGGGTAAATGATTTTTCTCCCTAAATTTTATTTTATTAATGTGCTATGATTTACAAAATTACTCATAGTTGGGTTTTAGACATGCAATGTTCCATCACTGATCCCACCCCCAATGTTAACGTCCTTCCATCAATGGTCCCAGGTTTTCTCTCCTACCCCCTGCCCCACCTACCATCTTGACAGGCACCTTTTCAAGTTGGGTTATTAAAATTTGGGTCTCATGATTTCAGTGTTGACTCTATGGTTTGACTATTTATCTCTAGCATTCTTTAACACCATGGATTTACCTTCACCCTTGCCTCCCGTTGAGTTAAAAAAAATGAGAAAATCACTCCCTGAGATGATAGAAACCCTATTGCATTTAGCATGTATGGTATCAGTCTTTGTGAGGATACAGTTGGGGGTCAGGCCTTTTTGTCAATGAAACAGGTTTTATTTATTTATTTATTTATTTATTTCACTGAATCACTGTGAGGTAGTTGCAAGCTTTCAGCTTTGGGTTACAATTACACAATGATCAAACACCCATCCCTCCATCAGTGCACATTCCCCACTACCAATATCCCCGGTATACACCCCATTTCCCACCCTGCTCCTGCCTCCATGGCAGAAATGATTCCCCATAATCTCTCTCTACTTTTGGGAATTATGGTTTGCAATACAGACACTGAGAGGTTATCATGTTTGGTCTTTTATCTACTTTCTGCACACATCTCCCATCCCTACCGATTCCTCCAGCCATCTTTTTCTTAGTGATCCCTTCTCTATTCCAGCTGCCTTCTCTCCTTTGCTCATGAGGCGGGCTTCCAGCTATGGAGCAATCTATCTGTCCCGTGTATCTACTATCCTTAGGCATCAGCCTCATGTTATGTTGTTTTATACTCCACAAGTGAATGCAGTCCTTCTATGTCTGTTCCTCTCTTTCTGACTCATTTCACTTAGCATGATACTCCCCATGTCTATCCATTTATAAGCAAAGTCCATGACTTCATCTCTCATGACAGCTGCATAGTATTCCATTGTGTAGATGTACCAAAGTTTCTTTAACCAGTCATCTAATGAACAGGTTTTAGTGCCAAGAGATGAGAGAGATGTAAGAGAGAGAGGAATAAACTATCAAGGAACAAAATCTCACAATCACAGATGTAGCTCTCTAATTTTCTGAGGCTAATCTACAGAGGTCAAGAGGTATTGAGAACATAAGAATATTCTAGTCTTAAACCTTGGAAAAAAAGATTCTTCCAGAATAATTGCATTCTCCACACTCTACTAATAGATCCAGAGAGAGATGAATTTTCAAAATTAGGACCTTGGAGACCCTTCAACTAAAGATTTTTTTTAAAATGGGAAGGAAAGAAAAGAAGCAAAGTGAGATGCACTGAAGTTCATGATACATTCGCCAACTCCTTTCTTTCATTTTCATTTCAGTTCTCCAAGCTCTAATTCTTAGTGTTTCAAATTTTTTTTTAAGCAAGATAGTTTTTTTTTAATTAGTGAATCACCGTGGGGTACAGTTACAAACTTAACCGAACTTTCATGTTTGCATTACAATTATACAATGATTGTTTACCCATCCCTCCACCAGTGCCCATTCTCCCCCATCAATGTTCCTGGCATCCCTCCCACTACCCCCACCCCATCCCCCACTACCCCACCCGCCTCAGCGTCAGGGCATTCCCCTTATTTTCTCTCCTTTTGGGTGTTGTGGTTTGCAATAGAGGTATTGAGCGGCCATCATGTTCAGTCTATAGTCTACTTTCGGCACGCATCTTTCAACCTGGATGGGTCCTCCAAACACCCTTTACTTAGTGTTCCCTTCTCTATCTGAGCTGCCTTTTCCCCCAGCATGTGAGGCCGGTTTCCAAGCCGTGGGGCAAAGCTCCTGGTCCTTATCTCTACTACTCTTGGGTGTTAGTCTTCCATTTCGTTACTTTATATTCCACAGAAGAGTACAATCTTTCTATGCCTGTCCCTTTCTTTCTGACTCATTTCACTTAACACGATACTTTCCATGTTGATCCACTTACAAAAGCAAGATAGTTTTTATTGAAACCTATTTAGGAAGATATGAGAGGAGAGAAAGAGAAGTGTGTGTTTGTGTGTGTGTGTGTGTGTGAGAGAGAGAGAGAGAGAAGGAGAGAGAGAGAGGAGAGAGGAGAGAGGAGAGCAAGAGCAAAAATGTGTGAGAGAGAGACAAAGAGAGAGAGAGAGAGAGAGAGAGAGAGAGAGAGAGAGAGAGAGAGAGCCAGCGCATGTGCACAGTCTTCTCCAGAGTAGAAATAAACAAGCAAAGAAACATAGTCAAGCAGGCAAGATGCGTGTTTAAGGAAACAATATGGGCTTGAAGAGCAAGGCTCAGTCTTTCAAATTTTATTTTATTTATTTAATTTTTCCTTTTGGGGTCACACCTGGCGATACACAGGGGTTACTCCTGGCTCTGCACTGAGAAGTTACTCCTGGAAGTGCTCAGGGGACCATATGGGATGCTGGGAATTGTACCCAGGTCCGCCGCGTGCAAGGCAAACGCCCTACCCGCTGTGCTATTTCTACAGCCAATGTTTCAAATTTTAAAAACTTGAGTTAACTCACTGCCAGCTTGGTCACAGACAACCCGGTGTGGACTTAGCTGAGAAAAGTTCTCTTGGAGGTAAGTGTGCCTCATGCCTTTCCCCCTCCTCCCACCTTCCCCCTTCTTTATAGGGACCACAATAATCTTCCCTCAGGTAGTCCCTAGGAGTCCCCAGCAGTTAGGGGTTAAGGGGCTCGTCTCTCTTCCAGCCTCCACCTATGTGCAGCGGATGAGTTCTGCCCGGAAGGAACTCCCGCTGTGTAGGTTTACAGACTTGGCATTGACCTGACTCCCGGATCAGTAGCAAGCAGCTTCTGTTCATAATAAAATGGAATGTGTGTCTCCTTGGTCTTCAAGGGCCAGGCTGCTCCAGGCACTCAGAGGGGACAGGCTAGTAGCCTTGCTGTCCAGGAGAGCGCTACATGGAAACTCTCCACACTCAGACCCAAACACCAACACTTCGAACAACATTTAAATAATCTTTATTCTGGGAAATCAAATATACAAAAGTAGAGAGAAAAGTGTAATAAATCACTTTGCGCCCATCATCCAGATTCAAAAACGACCAACTCATGGTCAATCTTGTTTCATTTATAGCTCCTTGATGCCACTCTTGCTCACACTATTTTCAGTTATCATCTATAAGTGTAGTAGGCATTTATTTCCTTAAATCCTAAGCACGCCAGATGCAGGATATAAACTACTTGGATTGTTCTTGGAAGTGTGGCAACTCCTAACAGATATGCAGTCACATTAAAGAAATGCTAAGTGAGTAACTTCTGCTTTTGCTTTGTTTTAGTATCTTGAAGTCTCAGAATGCTTTATCCTGCATTTCTATACATTGTTTTTTTCTTTTTGGATATTCTATCTATTTATGATTCTGTTGATTTACATTTATTCTATTTATCTATTATTCTATTTATTATGCACATTTTGCTCAAACAATGCTATTCTTCTCTATTTTATCACAACCACAATACATCAGGTTCAATTTCCTTTTATTTTCCTTGGGTTTATTTGTTAGTTCTAATAATTTCCATTTGGTAATCAGTGTCACCGTAAAAGACAGTTTTAACATTAAAGCAATTTTTCTCCCACCTAAGTAGACCATTAAAGACAATGGAAAGGAGAACAAATGTGCTTTCCAGGAACCATTTTTCCCCCTCCATTGTATCAGCTCATTGCAGATGGCATGTGTACAATTCACTTTGACTGAATCATAATAAATATGAGACAATATGGTATAAACCACTTTTTTTATAATACAGTGCTGGCCAATAAATTCCACTTACAGCCTTAAATCAAATTGGTGCAGATGCAAAAATTATGTAAAACTGGTGGTACCTGCTTGCTGACCTTGTGTGGGCCCTCCCAGATCTTGCCTCAATAAACTTTTTCTTTCCTAATGATCTGGCAGTTATTCCTATCAAGAGAATACAATGGGGGGGCCTGCAAAGTGGGGGAGTGAGGCAATGATTCAGAGACCACCAGGGTCCTTAGAAAGATTAATTTTCTGAGCCACCTGAACTGCTGGAAAAATCTCAATGTATTTCTGAATACACATATTCATTTTGTGCTGATTTCTGTTCCTCTTGTGCCCTGTAAAATTTCAAGGAATGTAGCTGAGGTGAGGTCTGGAGATTTCCACAAAGAGATTAAGAGAGGTCATAAACTAAAGAAACTGTGGTTTTGTATAACTGTTGGGCATGAAATACTCTCAACACCAAGACGTCCTGACTCGGTGGAGAAACTGAGTACACACCTTACAAACATTCAGGGAACATTTCAGTTTAATGTCCTTATTACTAGGGTTATGATTTTTAAATCTTAAAAGAGCCTGTATTTGCTATCTTTATTTCCAGATGTTATTTCAAAACATGTGAGTTTACTTTTTTAAATATTTATTTCATCAACAAGTTCTTGAAGCAACCATGTTTTTTTTTTTTTTGTAGACGTCTATGTCAGATTTTGTTTAGAAGCCAACCTATTTTACTGGACGCCCAATAAGACATTGACTGAATAGACATTGAATTTAATTATACTCACCAAATACTTGTGATTTCTTTACTTTGAAAATACATTGGGTTTTCTTTTATATGAAATCCGGAAATGTTCTCTTGCAACATGTCAGTCCTTATAAAGTGGAGCTAGAAAGAGAACTTGGCTCATCTCTGCAGCTTAGATGATGCTCTGGTTTTGTAATTGCTTGAACGGGGGCAGGGGCTTATCTCTCTCCTGTGGGTGGTGTAGGTAGGTGATTTCTTGGAATCTTTCCCAAGATTTTGTGTATTTCTCACCCAAAGCAGTTCCAGGTTGAACAAGAAGCAGAGTGTGATGGGAACATGTATAATGGGCAAACTTGAGGTGCAGCTGAGAAAGTGGACTCAGGCAAATGACTTACCTTTTTTCAGCCTCTGGTTTACCTTGTAAATAAGGATAATACTACTCATCTCAGAGTAGATGTAAGATTAAAGAGAAGGTCTGGCAAAAATAGTATGCAAAATATAAGTTTATTTTATTATCATTATCCGGGTCTAGAATACTCCAGAATCCTAAGATCATTAGAATTGTCTTCTTAAACATGTTAAATTCTCATTTTCCTTAAACATAGCAAATTTTTATTCTTATTTCTGAATAGGAAATGCAGAACATTATTATCCTTACCACTTAACAATAACCAAGGACCTATCAGAATAATGCAGCTGCTTAAAACATCTGTCTTGAAAGCATCTGGTTATGGTTTCAACTCCCCAGCATCTCACATGTGCAAAGAACAATTTTGGCAGTTCCACAGAAGGGGGTGCACTTCCCAGCTAGTACAATTGAAAAGATGTGCGTGTGCCATAGCCAGGGAATGTCACCCCGTTGATGATATATCTGAGAACCACGACCCCTCTGAGCTTCACCACCATAATTTCTGAGCCTCAACTAAGGTGATTCTTAGCAAGTATGTGTGCAAACACTGTAGCAAGGAGAGCAAACCTCAGTGAGCACTGTAGCTAGTCAAGCGCGAGAGCACCACAACCTGATGTACACGCACCTGGAGTATCACTGCTATTAAAAACATGTGTGAGCACCTCAGCTGGGTGTGTTGTAACCCCCGTCATTAGAACAACATCTACAACAACTATTAGTGGAAGAGGAAGAGAGAGGGAAGCTTTAAAATATAAATTAAAAAAAAAACCCTAATCTAGAAAAAGGTCTGAATTATTTAAATGACTGACTGTTTGTATTTAGAATGGATCCAACTCCTCACATAATATATGGAAACTAATAAAAAAAAGTCCCCAGGTAAAAGTGCAACTAGCACACTTATTCTTTTAGGATTTTCAGGATTAAGGAAAAGTATGTTGAAAATCTTTGCTAAGTTGAAAATCTTTGCTTAGTTTCTGATTACAAAGTAATATGTGAGCATGGTAAAACCATCCAATCTATAAAGTAGAAGTTTTATGCAACTACCATCTTCTGAGAAAAATAGAATTAGTAGACTGGTGAATTAAAATGCTTCTATTGATAACTAAATATGTTCTTTCATACATGAATGGTTAAGATCTACCTTTAGTTTTATTTTGTTTCATAAAATTTTAAAATGGTATGGGAATCTATTGAATTACTAATTAAATAATGTTATTTTACTTTGGGGTAGTTGGTTTGTTTTGGGGCGACACAGGGTGGTGCTCAGGAGTTACGCTGGCACTAAGGGGCCAGGGATCACATGGTACTGAGGCCCAAACCAGGGACTCCACCTGCAAAGCACGTGCTTCGGCCCTTGGTGCAGCCTCCTCAGGCTCCTGCTTCTGTATTTTTCTTTTAAAAAAATCTTTATAGATTGAAGTACTGTGATTTATAATACTGCTAATGATGGTTTCATGTATATATAATTCCAACAATAACCCCGTTGCTAGTGTACCCACTCCTTCTCCCCAGTGACCCTTTCAACCAACCTCTGTCCCCCAAAACTCCATCATACGAATCAGTTCTCCCAGGGTGTTGCCTTTCTTTGGCCCCTTGTTGCTACCTTGTGGTATATCTTTTATTTTTTTAAAAATTTTTATTAGTGAGACACCATGAGGTACAGTTGCAGACTTACAAATTTTGTGCTTGGGTTTCAACTATACAATGATGAAATATCCATCCCTCCACCAGTGCCCATTTTCCACCACCATGGATTCCAGTATCCCTCCCACCTCCCAACCCCCAACTCCACTCTGCCTCTGTGGCAGTGCGTTCCCTTTTGTTCTCTCTTTCTCCTTTTGGGTTCTATGGTTTACAAAAGAGGCAATGGGTGGCAATCATGTTTGGTCTATAGTCTACTTTCAGCATGCTTCTCCCATCCTGGGAGGATCCTCCCAACACCCTTTATTTGGTGCTCCCTTCTCTATCTGAGCTCCCTTTTCCCCTAGCATATATGGCTAGCCTCCAAGCCATGGAGCAAAATTCCTGGTACTAATCACGGCCATTATTGGGTGTTAGTCTCCTATTTTGTTACTTTATGTTTCCCAGATAAATGCAATCTTTCTATGTCTATCCCTCTCTTTCTGAGTCATTTCGCTTAACATGATACTTTCCATGTAGTAATTGTGGTATATCTTTATATCTTTATATTCTACATATAAGAGAGATCCTTTGGGTCTATCCCTTCCCTTTTTATTTTCTTGTTTTTGGGTCATACCCGGTGAGGCACAGGGACTACTCCTGGCTCATGTACTCAGGAATTACTCCTGGCAGTGCTCAGGGGACCCTATGGGATGCTGGGAATTGAACCCGGGTTGGCCGCATGCAAGGCAAACACCCTACCTGCTGTGCTGTTGCTCCAGCCCCTATCCTTTTCCTTCTAATTCACTTTACTCAGCATCAGAACCTCTAGTTTCTCCGTATTGCAACACATTTCATGGTTCTGTCCTTTTTCAGAACTGTTTAATATTCCATCCCTTTGATTTTTTTTTTCAAATGTTTTATCGAGGCAACCTGGTTCATAAGACTGTAAATGTTTATGTTATGATTTGACCTCTTTTTAAACTTGGAAGAACTGCAATATGTAACAGAAATTATGTCTGACTGGACTCTGTGTTTAATGGTTGAATACTACGGATACTATTCCTTAGCCATGAACTGAAAGGGGCCCTCTCTGCTGCCCACCCATTTTTATACACTGAAGTCCTGACCTACCATGGTGGCTTCACTTAAAGTGAGGCCTTTACAGAAGTACGTAGGGGTAATGAGATCATGAATGTGGGTCCTTATGTGATCATATCCTTAGAGACCCCAGATGCTTTTTTCTGTCTTATGAAAGATAGAGTGAGAAGGTTGGCTACAATCAAAGGTGAGATCGATCAGCTCCTCCCCCATCTGGCACCTTGATATTGACTTCTAGCTTCCAGAAGTGTAAGAAATAAATCTGTCATGTAAGTTACCCAGTTTGTGATATTCTGTTGTGGCAAATCGAGTTAAAAGTCTAACAACCACTGAGTATCTGAACCTCCCAGCACTTTATTCAGTTATTTTGAGGACATAGAAACTTTGCACATTTTGGGGTAGGGGGACAGCTACATGTAGCTTATCTGTGCAACTGCAATTCTGTAAAAGATTCCGAGTTCAAATTTCAATAGCATAAACACTCAATTCATTTCATTGTACCCAGGGTACTCCCTCCGCTTCCTTTGAGTACCCACAGTGAGAATACAGCCCTACTCCAGAGGCATGTCATACTAATTCCTGCTCAGGGTGTAACCAGTTCCACTGACCCAACACATCTTTCCTTTTCTCTTGATCTCAAAATCTCAAAGCCTGGGTAAAGAGAAAACATTAAGACAAACTCTCCCCCATGAAAATACTATATCTTAGATACTCCAACTAATCATTTGGAACCAGTGTATTTTGGAATAATCTATGGGATAGAAGGGAAGGAAGAGAAACACAATTTGACTTAAGTAAATAGTTTCAGAGATTTTATTTTATTTTTATATATTTATTTTTCAGGGAACTTGGGGTCACATCTGGTGATACTTGGTGACTAGTCTTGGCTCTATTCTCCAGGTAATGGCTGGAATTCAACAAGGGTCAGTTACATGCAAGAGAGGTGCCTTACCCCTTGAACTGTCTTTCTCACTGGTGTCAGAGAATTATATCTCTTCTTAATATTTTGTTTATGATATTTGGTTCTGATTGTCAATGAAAGGAATTTTTCTTTGGTATGAGTACAAATAGGTGACTATATTTCTAAAATACATGTTGACATAATAGGCAATAGAAAATTGGGTTTTCTGAGGGTAACTTTATTTCACAACCTTTAAGAGTTATTTCTTGATATGCTTATTCAATGTATTTTTTTATAAAAATAATTCACTGTTTCTTTTTCATTTTACTTGGAAAGAATCCTGATGTAGATATGAGATCTCTATGGTTCAATCAAAAATTATTTTGATGCATGATATAAAACTACTTCCTATTTAAAATGGGAAAAGATAAGTTTATTCACTTTGACTCCCACTGATAGGGAGGGAAGGCCCAAATCTTCTCCATGTGATTTATTTATTTTGTTTTTGGGCCACACCCAGTGGTGCTCAGGGCTTATTCCTGATTCTACACTCAAGAATCACTCCTGGTGGGACTCATGGAGTATGGGATTCAAACTCTGGGTCTGGTAGCAACACAAATGTCCTACCAGTGTCTCTCCGGCCCATGTGGTCTATTTAAAAAGTCCTCATTTTCTCCTCATCAATGTACAGTGAGTCTGGATCACCCTGAAGGAGTCTATATACACTTCTCTCAAAATTGACTATATTAAATCTAAAAGAAAGGGAACTTTTCTGTGCCATGCATAGCAGTCATCATTGGATTTTAGTAAGGTAATAATGAGAAGTCAGGTTAAATTGGGCCCATTCACTAAATTATAGGAAAAGTTAAAAGTAGAAGTTATGTCATATTTCATGATTATCAGAGACCTCATTGTGATCATCAGTTGTCCATGTTGCTTTCAAGTAGCACAAAGTTCAGAGGACAATCAGTATGAAGAATCATTATTCCCCATGATGCTTTGACATACTGTGGCTCCAACACATTCAATCTAGACATATTCCAGCTTCTTTCTTCCCACCTGCAAAAAATCCCCAACGCCTCCACAAAAAAACAAACAACCCCCCCAAAAAATTTAGTTGGGAACTGCATTTATTATAGATAATTTTACACTTGGAAAAAACAATGCCAAAGAATCTTAATATCAGGAGCATGAGCTTCAAACCATGGTGGATTTTTGGGAAAGTGCCAAGAAGGTTGTCTCTGGAGGAGAAAAATCAGCATTTTTCTTGTGGAACTTTAATTGGAAATCGAGTAGTGATTTTGCCTAGACAAGAGATCAAATGAAATGAACTGGTGTTTTCATCCTTGTCCCTTAATGGACCATAATCCTGGTCATAAAAACCTACCACTTAAACTTTGGCAGTCTTGCTTTCCCAGGAAACTTTATTACTAAGTATTAGTTTAACATAAGACCATAGCTTCTCTGAGCCAGGTCTGAGCCAAAGTCATGGATGAAGAAAATAGATTTGTGGGTAAATCAGGATTCTCCTACTGTCCTGGACTAAGCTAGACAGTGCCCTTTTGAGGCTTGATGACATTTTTCTGGGCAGACAAAGTATTCTGCCCATTTCATATAAACCATACCTTTGGCTGAGAATACAACAGAAGAAGGTGAAGAGAATTTTGAGCAGGTTTTCCCCAGAGTGGCACATCAGTCTTAACTACAAACTATTTTAGAGTCTTTTCTTCCCCTTCAAGTGAATCCAGAATACTCTAAATAATCTTTAAAAAAGGGTCAGGACCCGAAGGTCTACTTGGGATGGGATGGGGTTCCCATCAGTAGCTTCGCTCTTATTTCTTGTGCTTAGTCTCTCTTATATCTTTGTGCCAATCAGTCAACTCAGGTTGCTTTTGATCTTGGAGTGTTTTTTATGGTTAGATTGGTCAGGTCCATCTATCCTGCCGATCAGGTCTTCAAATGCAGGCAGTTACGTAGTATTCATGTATTTGAAGTTCTTTCTATGCCATAATATATCCTCACAATAATAAGCAACAGAATTCAAGCAAAAAACCTTTTCATGATGTCTTTGTATATATTTTCAATGTCAAACACAGACACACTCCAAGACCTGTCTTGTTTGGTGTGTGTGTGTGTGTGTGTGTGTGTGTGTGTGTGTGTGTGTACAGTGGGGGTGGGGAGAGGCGAGAGGGGAAAGGAAGAGGGATGGACAATCTTAATAAAAATAATTCATATCCAAATTAAAGTTTACTTTAAGGTGAAATAGACTTTTGATCACTCTTGTAGCTTAAAAATTAAAAAATGCAATGCCTTTTAATCTAAGGTTAAATAGATAAAGCTTTTTAATCTAAGATGACTATCTCATTTTTCCAAATATATTATTAAAGCACTTAAATTTATATTGGACACCCCTCTTTCTCAAGATAATTTATAGATCCCTCAGACTAATTCTGTTGCACTACATGACATCCATACAATAGTGAAAAACCAGCTCAGCTCTGTCTAGCTAGTTTTCAGAGGATGAAGTGAAAATCATTTCTGTGTCTGAAATGAGAAGGGGATATTGTGTAGGCAGGAGGCAATTATCCAGGTTGGCTTGAGGCCAGGCCAGTAGGTTTCAGTTGCTTCTCCTGCAAAAATTACCATCTGGTCTTTAATGACCAAGAGTGGTCAGGCTGGCATTCATTTACACCTCATTCCAGGAAGGCACCTCTGAGAATGAGAATGCCTGGTAATGTAATACTGCTCCTGGGCTCCCAGAGAAGGGTGCTGGTGCTTGGAGGACACGGGGATTGTTTGCTCACAGGAGAATATATTCCAGAACAAAAGCAAGAGTTCAGGAAAAATGTCCACCTTTTGGAGATTTTTTTAGTCACTGTGAGATACACAGTTACGAAGTTCATAATTGGGTTCCAACACCCATTCCTTCACCAGTGTACACTTCCCACTACCAATTACCCAATTTCCTTCCTGCCACCCCCACCTCCAGCTCAGACACATTTCTTTTCTCTCTCTCTCTCTCTCTCTCTCCCTCTCTCACACACACACATTCTCTCTCCTCTCTCTTTCTCTCTCTGTTACAAAACTAAAAGTTGCTGATAGAAAAATCTTTAAAAAATTATTATTAGCAATAAATCAATTTTGTAACTATTATAATAGTTTTTTTTTTCAGAATACAAGGGGTTGAATACAGGTGTTTACACATACAAGCAAAGACTATGAGCCACATCCTGGTCCGATGATGTATTAAATTTTCTGAGGTGATCATAGCAACATAAACACAAAACAAATAATTATGTGTAGTACACCTAAAACTGATGTTACATTCGGATTATATAGTAAGAGGTGACCCAGATCAAGTCAACAAACTAACCTACCTAGTGTTCCATAGTGAGTAATAAATGGTGTTTAAAAAACCAATGGTACAGATTTGTCAGACATCCTGCTAGAGGCTGGAGGAAGGCTATGAGAGTTGCTTCAGCTCCTTCCAATCTCATCAGCGTGACAGTTCTGGATTTTGTGGGCTTCTGTGGCAGGCTTATTGTTTTTGATTTAGTCATGCTTTCTGCAAGCACTGCTAGGTAAGACTTTCCTGAAGTGTTTCCATAATATCTTTCCATCTTAACATTTCCATATCTACCCACTGTCAAGTTTAAAGAAAAATTTGAAAATATATTCCACCAGTTTTCCAGTGTATTATTCCAATGTGCCCAAGTTGTAGCCAGCATTGTTGCATCAATTTGCACTGTGTTGGCAGAAATTTGGCGCTGCTCTGCACAGAATGAATATGTCTGGTTTGTAAATATAATATGGGGAATTAGTTAGGAAAGAAGACAAATCCTTGCACTTATTCTCCTGTTAGAGTGTCCTGATGGTAATAAATTAGAAATACTAATATCTCCCAAATTAAGCAACTCTTGTCAGACAACAACCTCCTTCCAAGAAAGTCATAATATATAGACTATCTTGGGTATTTCTGTATGTCGTGGTTATTTTGTGTGCCATATTCTGGAACTCTCCCTTTCTTCTCCATAACCACTTTAATACAAGTCAAAGTTCTTAAAACAAAGGATATTTTCCAAAAAATCATCTTTGGTGGCCAACTAATGATTTTTTTTGAGCATAAAAGTAGACCATTAATATTAGAGACATTTTTTAAACAGGGCTACCTCTCACCAGGGACCCTGGAGGATTTTATAAAATGGCAAGACTATAAGAAAGGGAGCTTTTGTGGCTGTAAGAGCTATTATGCTTTATATTTGTGAATTTTTGCTTTTGAAACAGGTCTTTATGGACTTACAATACTCCAGCAACTTGGCACCAGGACCTTATATAGTTTTGTGATATTTCCTCTTCTCCTCATTCCTCTTCTCCTTCCACTTTAGGTCACAATAGCTCTAGGGGACCTGATTCCCCTTGATGTGGAAAAATATGGTACACATTTAACTGCCTTGTTTGTATATAGACAATGACCTGCATTTTCCTTTTCTATGCTTTTTGACACAAAAAAATGATGCTTGGGGAGGTCAGCATTGGGAAAGTCTGCTGTGCTCCTGCCTGGTGCAGACTTTGAAGTCCTTCCAGCCCACTAAGGCCACCATAAAATTGTACTGTGTTTCCCTTGATTCATAAGGCATGGGAACTAATCCTTGCTGCCTGGATTTTGGGACCTGTAGTCCTCAGGCTAAAGGCATGCTATGCTCCTTGAAAGAAAGGAAAACAAACCTAATCTCTCTTTAGGGTCCAGACCTTTTCCTTCATCACAGAGAATAATTTAAAGAGAAGATACACAGTAAAACAAAAGAAAACTTTGCTGAAGATTTAGTAAAGCTCTCCGGAAGGATGAATGTGGAAAAACTTGAAGAGTCGCTCAAAGGGAATGGGATCTGGGTGATTTAAAGTGCGATTCTAAATGATGGAATTGATACTCATGAGAAAGAAGAGCTTTTCCAAGAAAAGTCAGCAACTTTGTTGAAGACTTCTAGGTATTGGGGCCGTCTACCATTTTATAGTAGCTCTGTAGCACCGTCCTCCTGTTGTTCATCAATTTGCTCGAGCAGGCCCAGTAACATCTCCATCATGAGACTTGTTGTTACTGAGTTTGGCATATTGAATACGTCACGGGTAGCTTGCCAGGCTTTGCTGTGTGGGCGAGATACTCTCAGTAGCTTGCCGGGCTCTCCAAGAGGGGCGGAGGAATCGAACCCGGCTCGGCTGGACCATTTTATAGTAAGTATGTGTATTTGGAACTGTCAGAAAGTCAAGTGAATTGTGGGAGGGAGATGATGATGATTTCTCTATAGTCACATTACAGTGAAGTAGAAACATGGTCAGATACTGTGTGCTTTCTGACATTACCAGTTCCCCTCTAGTTTCAACCAGTTTATCCACAAGACTTCTGTGGTGTCAGAAGTGGTCAAAGGAGCTGTCAGAGGATCCAGATGGAGGTCTCCGAACATTACTAATCCGCTCCACTTTGATCTTCAACACAGCTTAATTGACCCTTATCACATGTACTTATAGCTCATGTATATTCACGAGTAAGTACCTAAACCAAGAATTTACCCATAAAACATTTTTTTCTACTACAAATTTGGTAATACCTACACAAGTGCAACTGCCCATAGATCTGTTTTCATTTGCGATAGCTTGGTGGAGAAAGTTCTATTTTTTAAAAATTTTTATTAGTGAGACACCATGAGGTTACAGTTGTGGACTTAAAAAATATGGAATGCTTCACGAATTTGCATGTCATCCTTGCGCAGGGGCCATGCTAATCTTCTCTGTATCATTCCAATTTTAGTATATGTGCTGCTGAAGCGAGCACAAAAGTTCTGTTTTTTACATTAAATTTTAATTTTCAATACAATCTTGGCCTTGTGATAATACTTATAAAACTACATTGTTTAATAATGCTAGAATTAGAAATATTAAAAAATTGTGACTATTAAAAATCACCTTGTGCCTTAAGTTTCAAGCTAGAAATTAATGTTGCCAACTTGTATTACATCATAAGAACATTTGACTTACTTGTTTGGGTGCATGTTTATTATTTGACAACAGAAACTGGCTGTGCATGGGTATGCTATCTTCTAGAGGGAAACCTTTGTATGAGTCATCTGGAAAATAAGAGGTTGGTTTGATTTGCAAATATGAAAATGAATATATAGCCTCTAAAGGAATAATACTGAACTTGAGGAAAACATGCCTATTGATAGTTTGGGTGAATAAAGAGGGCAATATAGTAACCTTTTAAAATAAGAGGAGTCTCAGGACATACTGGTAATAATTTCATCTAATTAATTCATATAATGATAGATACATAAATGATGAATTGTTAAGTAAAAGGAAATAATACAGGAGTAGAAAAATATTTAAAAAGTCATGGTTGTGTTCATGAATAACCCAAGAATAAGAGATACTCTTGCATAGGGTAATAATACAAAGTATGGTTGCTTTGCAAGAGCCATCTGTGTGCAAGCTACAATCTTCCTATAAACAGTTTAATAGACTAAAGGAAGAGAAGGAATTTCTGTCTATCATGACTGAGAAGAATTATGAAAAGAAGGGCACAGCACTGGTGCCATGATTTGAGTATCAAGTGCTGGGGCCCAGAGGAAAGGTAGAGAGAAGGAAGCTCTTAAGGTATAGAATTCTCAGAGAGGTTCTTCCTATGTCAAATAACATCTCTATGTATAGGAACAAATTTCACACTCTTTTTTTTTTGGCTTTTTGGGTCACACCTGGCGATGCACAGGGGTTATTCCTGGCTCTACACTCAGGAATTACTCCTGGCAGTGCTTGGGGGACCATATGGGATGCTGGGAATTGAACCTGGGTCAGCCACGTGCAAGGCAAATGCCCTACCCGCTGTGCTATCACTCCAGCCCCAAATTCCAACACTCTTAAATCTTCTTAAAGAGTGTTCATTTTTCACATCATTAATTATTTTTGATAAATTTAAAACTAGGTTTTCTGTGTCCCCATTCTGCTTTTCCCTACTGACCTGAATATGTTCTTTACTCAGAGCTCTCTTCTTAAATGCTAGAAGAGGAAGGACTAAACTTTTTTAAAAGAGAGAACCAGAACTTTTAGTTTTTTTTAAATGACAAATATTAAAAAGAAAAAAATATGCAAAATTTCAAACCAAAGCGAAAGGGAAAAACATACGGTATGAACCCCTATATATCCATTATCTAGCTTTAAAAATTATTAATAAATCTCTGATTTTATGGAAGTCTCTATAAAGTACAAGAATCAGGTACATTTTATAATTAAATGAGTTTCTGCAAAGATGCATATAAACTGAATAACTATAAAGTTATGGGGGGAATATTGCTGTAAAAAATCATCTTAAGGGAAACCCCGTCATAAATGGTGGCAAAGGAACTGGAGCAATATTACAGCAGGTAGGGCACTTGCCTTGTATACTGCTGAACTGGGTTTGATCCCTGGCACCACGTCTGGTCCTCTGAGCATCTCCAGAAGTGTGACCCCTAACCACAGACCCAGAAGTAAGCCCTGAGCATAACTGGGTGTAGATCCCCATACCAAACCAAACCAACAAACAAAAAAAGAGAGACAAGAACTATACAGAGATTTTTGCAAAGATCAATAAGTAAAGAAAAACAAAGCCCCAATCATTATCACTAATCAGGGTACCTCAAACCAAACTGAAAATGAGATATTGTGTCTCATCTGTGAGAGATGCTTACACTAAAAAGGCTAGAAACAACAAATGCTGGCAAGCATGTGGAGCAAAAAGAACTTTTATCACTGTTCGTGGAAATGTTAATTGACCTAGCTTCTATAAAAATCAGTATGGAAGTTCCTCAAAATATAAATCAATCAATGGAACCACTATTTGATCCAGCAGTTCCACTCTTTGATATCTAAGCAAAGAATAACAACAAAATTCACTTATTTAAAAAAAGTTTTAAAAGTTATTTTAAAAGTTATTTTAATTCACTTATTTTAAATTTAATTAAGTTATTTTAAAAGTTCTGTGTACTTCTGCTCACTGAAGTGCTATTTATAGTAGTCAAGTTCTGGACAATCCCATACCAATGACAGATGAGCAGATAAGGAAGATGTGCCATATGAACACAATGGAATACTTCTTTGCCACAAGAAAAGTTGAACCTTGTCTTTTACACTAACTTGATAGAACTCGAAGAGGTCGTGCTAAGTGAAATAAGTCAGGAAGAGAAAGAAAAACACAAAATGATCTTACTTATTTGTGTTATATAAAGAAACAAAACAAGAGAAGAGACAATACTCAATGGAAATCAAATTTTTGGACTCTAACCACAGAATCAAAGTAATAAAGTTTGTTGTTGGTGGGGGGAGTAGCGGGGAGTGGTGTGAAATGGTCTAATGAACTTTGGCAAAAGATAAAAACACTGTGGTGGTGTTTGAAACATAAGCATTACACTCTTATAAACCAATGTTGTTACTTTAATAAAAAATAAAATATTATCTTAAGGAAGACTCAGTTTTTCAAGTTAGTAAGTTATCCCCTTATTTTCTTTTTTTTTAATGTAGGAGTAATGCTATTTATTCAGCCACTGATTAGCTGATTGAATTGGGCATGAACTCCACCTTACTTTTTTTTCCCTAATTTTATTTATTTATTTATTTATTTATTTTTTCTTCTTATACTTATTTATTGAATCGCTGTGGGAAAAGTTATTAAGCTTTCAGGTTTAAGTCTCGGTCATACAATGATCAAACACCTCTCCCTTCACCAGTACTCATTTTTCACCATCAAGAACCCCAATATACCCCCTTCCCACCCCTCTCAATGCCTGTGAGGCAGATGATTTCCACTTCACTCTTCTCTACATTTATTATATTCATTATTTCGACAAAAGATGCACCATTATTGTTTAGAATTTCCCCCCCAACAATCAGAATTGCTGAAAAGGCATTGTGAAATACTTTGTTTTCTATAGCTGGGTATGAGAATCATATAATCTCGTGTGGCTGCAATTGCGGCCTTGCAATTTTGGATTTCTGCAAAGAGCCAGATAATTACGAGATTGGTTTCTGTGCATATGGTATTATATTATGGCTGTGACAGAGAGCCACTCATGGGGGGCAACTCGTGACCTCAGTAGGGCGTGAAGGACGAGCCGGTACCATCATCCTTCCCATGAGACTGCAGTTGCCCCGTCACCACTAGCTCATACCTGGCTTTCCTATAAGCTCTGAGGCGGCGGCCACCTTGCTGCCGGGCGGGAAAAAGGCAGAAGGGAGGAACACCCTTTCCCTCCTGGGGAGGCATGGCACTGTAGTTTAGCGCATGGTCCATTCACTTGTCTGCAGCAAGCTGCCAGGCTCTGGATTAAGTCCTTTTGTCTCTGGAGCCATGGCCGTTCTGGAGAGGCGTCTGTGGGGGGCAACTTGTGACCTCGGTAGGGCATGAAGGGCGAGCTGGTACCACCTCCCTTCCCATGAGACTGCAGTTACCCCGTCACCCCTGGCTCATACCTGGCTTTCCAATAAGTTTTGAGGAGGCGGCCACCTAATATGTGGTCCAGATGCATTTCTGCCAAAAGCCACTGGGTTTTGAGATTTGTTTCTGAGTCTCTGGGATCAGGGCCATTAATTAGCTTGATCAGGAACCATTTGTAGGCAGCGACTCGGGGTCTTGCTGGGGTGGGGAGGAAAGGGCCGGTTCCACCTCCATCTGGTGAGGTCCTGCGTGTCTTGTCACTGCAGGCCCAAACGTAACTGTCCAGTGTCCTCTAGAGGATGGTGGTCACTGGGCCGCCAAGGGGAACAGGCCAAGGCACAAAACCTTTTCTCACCTGGAGTGGCCCAGCCCCAGTAACCTACTGCAGGAACAGGATGCATCTCTGCCAAAAGCCTTTGGGTTCTGAGATTCATTTCTGAGTCTCTGTGATCATGGCCATTAAGCAGCTTGATCAGGAATCAGAGAGGCCATGCATCCAATTATTTAGCTGAGTTGGAGGTGGTTTGTGGTTGTGTCTCCCACAAACCTAACTTTTGGCCATTTACTTTCTTGGTAAACTTTGCCCCAAGTTTTTGGGGTCTGGCCAAAGGCACAGTAGCAATTTTGGGGTATCTGAAACTTATTTTCTATTAGAGAGAGTTTTTTGTCTTTCTTTCCTCCTTTTTTCTTGCTTTAATAGGGATTGTTTTTAATCAAAATATTGGATCAGGATGTTGTCTGTTTCATAGATTTATGCAAACTGATATTGACTTCCTTTCCTTTCATTGTTGTTGTTACTGCTTAATAAATGGTGTGTGAATGGGGGGTCATACGCATGCTTAGTTGTGGGACTCACACATTCAGTGGTGATGCTCCCTGGTATTGCTGTTCTCACACACATGGTTACTGGGGGTTACATATCTGTCCTGGATGCGCAAACAATTCACTTGTATATCCTGACTATGGAGACTGCACACTCAGGTTTTTGGGGATTCCAAACAGTAGATTACAAGTGGACGGCACACCAGGGATAAAATCTGTGGCCTCACATTCGAAAAACAGGTAGGTATATTTTGGTTTTGGCCACTGGATCATCCTCTATGCCCTGCAACCTGATCATTGGTGGGGGCTTTGAGATGCTGGGCCTCACCTGGTCTTGCTTAGGGAATAGTCCTGTCTCTGTGTTCAGAAATGTCCCTTCTTCACTATTTTCCTGGTCCCTTTAACCTGATAATTTGTGAAGAGTACAATAGACCTGTTTTGTTTGTTTTAATAGCTATGCATGGTTCATATATATGTTCAAATATTGTATGAGAAGACCCTAAAATTACTTCCACAATAAGTGACCACATCTTTATAAAATAATTTTTTTAAAAGTTGTTCATGATGATTTATTACAATCAATATTCCAACACAAATCCCATCACCTTCCCACCACCGTTATTTATGATTTTCCCAGCCACTACTCAAACCTGCCCCAATAGCAGGCCCTATATAATTTATTTAATATTGCTTATTATGAATAATTCACTGTAAGTGATTGAAAAAATTCCTTAGAAGAAAGTATGTGAAGATTGTTGTATCTCACTCTGGAGCCATTAAGCCCTTGTACAAGAGATTACTAACATGTTGGTACAGGTTAAGCTTCATGTGTTAATATTTTCTTTTCTTTTCTTAATTGAGATTGGTTACCTTCTACTTTACATCCCATCCAATGTGGTGTACTACACTTAGTATATCGGTGGTTCAGAGTTTGAGATTCACAGCTGTGCTCTTTGGAAATTCTAAAATTTTGAATGGGGTGATATAGCTAGAGTTAAATTTTTAACTGGATGGTGATTTTTGGGTTTGGAGACATCTCTTCAGCTTGTTGATATCTTTTGAGATATATTTACAAGTCTCTGGATCATGGCTGGTTTATGAGCTTATATGGCACCAGAGGTAGCTTATGGGTGTGACGACCAGGCTCCCAGAAGCACAGGGAGATGGGGGGAGATAGCCCATCCTGACTTAGTGAGAGCGTAAAGATTTCAGAGCGACCACATCTTGATTCTGTATTGTCCCACTTGGCCTAGGACATGACAGTTGACTCAGAATTTTGCCTGAGTCAAAATTGTTGAAGTCAAAATTGTTACACTTCAGGGAGTAGGTGCCCTATTACTTACCAGACTCTTGGAAAACAACATTACCAGAAGACAGCCTGTTCACCGAAGTCTGGGCATAGCTTTTTTTTTTTTTGTCCTCACTATGTGAAAGCAGAGGATTCCTATTCAAACTTTTCTTCAACTAATGGTTAGAAAGCATAGGAGTATTTTGAGTATTTCTAGATCTCTGAGCACAGAGCCAGGAGTAAGATCTGAGCATGGCCAGGTGTGGCCTAAAATTAAAAAAAAAAAAACAGAAAAAGAAAAAGAGAGAGAAAAAAAGTAAAGCATTGAAGTTTCAATTCCAGTCTCTATGCTCGAAGGACAGAAACTGAAAACGCAGGGGAGACTTGCTTCTGGGTTCTTCACAGGAGGGTTTCCTATCCTGAAGGCCCAGATGATTTTTAGGCATGATGTGGCATTGCTGGGCTGGAGAACATCTGCTTTTCATGTGTTCATGCATGCTTGAGCCAAGAAATTTCGATTTGGGACTGTGTATTAGAAATGCTTTTGTGGTTTTGCTGGAAGGCCACGTTCTCACTCCATGAGTTCGGTGGACTCTGAAATGAATCAGTGGAGAGTGGGATAGGATCACCATAGTGCCTTCGAACACTCTGCAACATGCATAGGAAGGATTTAAAGATTGGGTTTTTGGAGAAATGACACATTAACTAACTCAATAATCCATGCTATTGGGTAAATTGGTTTGAAAAGGAAGACGTCTGGCTCTGTTCCAACACCAATAATACCATTAACAGCGGTGACAAAATGATGCTTGCAGGCCAGGGAAGGTCCCTGCATGGCAGACTTGGCCCTGGGCCAGTGGAGCAGAATCTGCTCAAAAAACTTTTTGTTAGGAGGTGAAGGACTGAGGATCATATAGGAGAAGGTGTGTGGTCTAAAGCCCAGCTCCATCCTGGACCCTCAAAGAACACATTTTCCTGTTTTCAATTTTTAATGAAAAGTTTTTTTAAAAAATCATTTACACTTGGCATCTGTCAGCTACCTGAGGGTTATTAACATTATATGTTGTGTGGATATAAACTAGAAGAAAACAGGACTGATTTTTTTTTTAAGCCAGAAAATTTTCCAGCAATTCATTCATCTTGAACACAGAACTCTAAGCATTCCTCCTCCTCTGTGAGGCCTCTGGTTTCACTAGTAATTTATGACTTTTCACTCCTCCTCATCTTGGCATTTTGTTGAAACCAAAAGCAATCTGACAAACAATATTTTTAAAGAAGTTTTTCCATGAGTTGGTTTCTTTCAGGAGGAATTTATGATTAGTTGACTTAATCCTCGCTTTTTTGGAGATGGGGGGAAAACCCTCTCTCTATAAACACCAGGATTGCTTGTGGGATTGGGAGACAAGCAATGGGAAAGATATCAGGGCTGCCTTGTGAGAGAAACCTCACCCAGTGACTTCTGAAAAGCCTCTGTGTGCAGCCCCTGCTGTCTGCCCTCAGAGCCAATGGCACTGTCTGAGGGTTGGCAGTCCTCCAGCTCTACCTGGCTCAGTTCCGCTCCCAGCCCAGGTTGTCTGTGTATTCACTTACTACAACTAACCACTGTGAAATCATTCACAGACCTTGGAAATAGCATATGTAAGGTGATTTATTTATATATTTTGACTAATAATCTTAACTTGTCATTTTGTTTTTAAAATTTGATAAACGGACTGGGAATTTGAAGAGGGAGCTGTTTGTGTTAAATTTATAACGCTACTTCCTGGCATTTTGGGATTGGTTATTGCTTTCGGATTCTTTTTTTCCCCCCAGTGTGCACACATGTACACACACACACAAATGCACAAGGGGTCTCTTGATCATTCCTGTACGATTTTTCTCCCTCTATCTCACTGTTATGTAAAAAATGGTGAAACCATCGAGTTTTGCTGGACACATGATAATTTATAAATTTTTTATGCACTAAGAAGAAAACGAAAAGATGGGGCTGAGTGTCTTAGTACATTTTTATGTTTTCTCTTGCTATATATAGCCATTATAAATTCAAATGGCTTTCAACACTAGTTTATTTTGACAGGCAAACAGACAAATAGACAACCTTATTCCCTTTCTTTTCACTAGCGATTGCCATACTCCTGGAATCCTTGATATTCAAATTTTAACTTTATTTTAAGTTCAATAGAATCACCTAGTTGTAAGCCTTACTTTAATATTTATATGACAAGAAAGAACTAAATCTGAGACAATGTGTAGATATTCAATGTCATAGTTGCAATCGCTCAGGGAAAATCTGTGTAATGTGGTTGGCTACTTATTTTGACTAAATACAGTTGGTTGGTAACTTTTCTATCTTTTCAGACTTAGGTTTATAGAATTAAGATGAACTAGAATAATTACAGTAAAGAAAATTAGAGATATGGTGACTATTTGGATAGATAAAAAATATGTATTGAATGAATAGCTTTCTCTATATCACTGATTCAATAAAAAATTCTTAAAAAATCTTAGATAGATAAGAGTCAATTTGGGATAACTGTTATATCTCACAATGATGTTAATAAAGCCACTCTCTGAGGAAAAAAATTTTGAGATTGGTTATTGTTTTCCTCTCTGAGGAAAAAAATTACTGAAAGTGTTTTAAGGGGGAAATGATTATGTAGCGACTAAGTTTTTAGAGACATATTTAGATCACAATCAGGAATACTCTTGAAAGAACGACATTGAACCTACTCAGACTTTGCAGACTTTGCAGACAGTACAGATACTGCTGCAACCACTTGACATATGTAGAAAATTACTTAAAGGGATAGGGTTGAGTTCCAATAAAGCTATATTTATAAAAATAGGCAGTGACTTGAATTTGGCTTGTTGGTTATAGTTTGTTGATCCCTGCCTTATTATAGATAAACAAATTGACCTGGTAGGATTAAGCATATTACTCAAAATAATCCAGCCAGTTATGTGAAGATAGAATCTTTCACTCCTGCCTCTCAGAAGCCACAATATCTCAAGAAGACAGCATTTATAGTTCTGGTGGATCTTTATTCTCCAAATTATGTATACCTAAACAACGCATGATAGCTTTGCCTGGTGACAAGAACGTGGAGGTAAAGTAAATCAAAATGTAAGAAATCTGAGGTGCCTGTAACCTCCTCATTTCCAAAATTCAAAACATTTTGGTTGGTCTTTTCTCCTGTCTTTTCAGTTGTTCTGGGCATTCCTGTGTGTGCTGGTAGAGATCAGAGTGGGAATTCGCGGAGGATGCTGACAGACTCCGAAAGGTTTCAGAGGCAAAGTTGAAAAATGAACTTTAACACATAAAAAAATCTAAGAAGATGACATCACAAAGAAGGCCTGGGATGTCTGGAGAAGTAAGTAAGGGGGAGTGATAAAGATAAATTAGGTCATAGTGCCATTTTGTGGCCCAGAATTCACCTCTTGCTTTTGTCTGCCCCATGGCTGATCTATAAGCCAAAATGACTGGGACAGGATGGTCACTGGGCACCAGCCAGGAGAATCAGAGGCCTTCTTCAGGGTGCTGGAGGAGGCTTCTCATAGTGAGGATGCCTTTCTTCTCAGGCCTATAAAGGAAAGGCCAAGTCAGAACAGTCTGACCATGTTTTGAGCCGTAGAACATTTCTTGTCTATGAGAGAATAGTACTAGTAGCATACAGTCGCTGAGAGATGAGATGAACAGGAAGAATGATGGTTCCCAGTTTCCTTTTGCAATAATGCTCAGACCAGCTCTGATTGCTGAGGCCTCTGGCTCTAAGAACCTTACCTCCCTTTATTTCGCTTGAGCTATTTTTGGTTGAGTTTTTACACCCACAATAAAACACTACTGACTTTGTCTCCTAATCATTTCATTGGTAAAAAGTATCTGTTTCCAAATGTTGAGTTGTATATAAAATATGTGACTAAGAAATGTGTTTTTTTACTTTTAAAATTTGTTTCTTGTTTTAAAAATAAAATTGATGTTGTTATATTCCTGCTATAATCATTATACTCTTAAGAGAGGTGAAATATATCATTTCAATGTCCTTTGTGTATGTGTGGATATTGTGGTGGGGGCAGACCTCCCAGTGGTGCTTGGAGGGTCTGGAGGCCATTCACAGTGATAACAGACTGGAATTGTGGATCTCATATTTCAGTGCTGGTCCTGAAAATTTCATATTCTTTTTAGTAACAAATTCAGGATTGTATGAAATTGTGTACATGCACTCACAGGACATACACAATCATGCCTATACCTCCCAATCTTTAAGAAAGGTAACCTTTTGGGGGGTGGAAAGATATAACAGCGGGTAGGGCACTTACCATGCACAGAGCTGACTTGGGCTTGATCGTTGGCACCCTTGGGTCTCCTGCGCACCTCCAGGAGTGATCCTGAGCACAGAACTAGGAGTAAGCCTTGAGAACTGCCAGGTGTGGCTCCAAAGCAAAACAAAACAATAAAAGTTGCTATTTTGAGACACATTCATCTTTAAAGAACAAATAATAAAAAAGAACAAATAATGTAACTTCCACTGAGAAATCCAACAGTTATTTTAAGAGTGTTTTATTGCTTAAGGGAATTCCTTGAGATTTGGATCCATAAAATCATATGACTGGTCTCTGATAAAGTGAAACAGAAGCTTCACAACAGAAAGTCAAGTGGAGAACCAGAACTGAATATAATCAGTGTTCACAAAAAAAGTGTACATTTCAGGTGAAAAGATTTCACTTGATAAATTAATTTTAATATGAGGTAATCCACAATAATTTTGATAAAAAAGCATATTTTATTGACTTTTTTATTGCTAGAACTGTTTTGTAGATATCTCTTTGTAAATTTTTTTTCCAGCTTAAGGACTGCCTCTGTTAGCTCTTTGACTTAAAGTGCTTGTATGGCATGTGAGTAAACCCAGTCAATTTCTGGCAACTTTGATCTTTGGTTCTAGCATCAGATGATTCCCTGAGTACCTCTTGTTGAGACACCTGCCCCCAAACACTGCCAGGTGTGGCCCCTACCCTTCGAAAAGCATCATGTCTATGAACACATTTGAGATGAAAATATATCTTCGCCTTTATTCTATTGTGGCCAATAACTTTTTAAATATTAACCCAATTTTGCCTTCCTGGACTAAGACTCATTTAGGATCCTCCCACCCCACTTATCTACTGGCAGGTAAATAGCAGAGCTGCCAGGCTTAAACAGCAGAACCGTCAGGATCACTCTTAGAGCGTAGGATCCACAGGACTTGAACTCATGGCCATATATTTGCAACATGGTTACTCTAAGCCTCTTCTTTTCTGGGCACTGCAGCTGTAATTTTGGGAGTGGGATTTGGGCTACACCTGGCAGTGCTTGAGGCGAAATTTTCTATAAGAAAATCAGGTTCTGACATCATGGTCTTTATAAAACTATTGGGAGGAGTGTTTCTTCTTTTCATGTTCACTGAGAAGGTTTGTACAAGTATTTATAATTGGGACTGCAGCAGAGATAAACATCCAGCTGGAGTGCATTCTTTTCATATAGGTGGCCTGAGTTCAATTTTTGGCACCTAATGGTCTTCTAAGCACTGCCAGGAACTACCCTGAGCACTAACGCAGGAATAGTCAATGAGCACTATAGTGTGTTCCCACAAAACAAAACAAAAAATTACATAATTAAAATACTTGTGTATGTGATTTTCTCTGCGAAAAGCTTATAGATTTATTTTTCAATAAATATGAGTATTCAGATTTTCTGTTACCTTTCTTTCTTTCTTTCTTTCTTTCTTTCTTTCTTTCTTTCTTTCTTTCTTCTTTTTGTTTTCTGTTTTTGGGCTGCATCCAATATTGCTCAGGAGGATTGAATCCAGGTTAGCAGCATGCAAGGCAAATGCTCTACCTGCTATACTGTTGCTCCAGCCACCTAGATTAGCTATTATTTTTCAAGTTCATCATCTTACATTTTATAACATACTCTTATCATCTCTTTAGATTTTTTATGGAGGGGTGGATTACATGGTGTTCTGGGGATTGAACCCTGGTCAACTGCATGCAAAGAAAATGCATACTTGCTGAACTATCACTCCAACTCCAACATCTTTTTCTTCAGATATTTGTAAGGTTCATAGTGATGATTTCTTTTTAATCCATGGAATTGATTACTTAGGTCTTTTTTCTTTTTCAAAATCAGTTTTGTTGGATATTTGTGAATTATACTACTCAAAATTTTATTTGGAATGACCAGTTTTTGGGTTTGTTGGCTTTTCTCAATGTGTGCTTAGTTTGCATGCCATCATGTATATAATTACCTTTATCAGAGTTTTTCTCCTATATTTCCGGGTCCTCATTTGATGCTTCCCCACCTCAGGCTTCTTGAGATAAAAACACATCTTTTGCTTTTGTTTCTTTCTTTCTAAAATATGTTCAATTCATTTATTAAATTAAATATTATCAGCTATTTTTATTTTAGTATATGCTTTTTATATTTTATAAATATTATTTTAAATAAATTATGTTTTACCTGCATTCTACAATTTTTGGTATGTTGTGTTTTCCACTGAAGAAATATAAGGGTCAGGTGAATAGTACAGTGGGTATGCAGTTTGCCTTGCATGTCGTTGATTGACCTGGGTTTGATGCCTCACATCCCAAATTGTCCCTGAGCACCACCATGAGTAATTCCTGAGTGCAGAGCCAGGAGGAACCCCTGAGTACTGCCAGGTATGACCCCAAGTCCCCCTCCCCTTCCTCCAAAAGAAGTAGAATTTCCAAATTCTCACTTTCACTTCTGTAACCTCCAGGTTATTTTTAAAAATGTTACTCATGGGGTTGGAGAGATAGTACAGTGGATAAGGCATTTGCTTTGGATGTGATCAAACTGGTTTGATCCCTGGCACTAGATATGGGACCCCTCTGTACCTCAACGAGAGATCCCCAAGCACAGCCAGGTGTGGGGATCTAAGCACTGCCAGGACCTACCCTGAGCACTAACGCAGGAATAGTCAATGAGCACTATAGTGTGTTCCCACAAAACAAAACAAAAAAATTACATAATTAAAATACTTGCGTAAAAACCAAACCACACAGAAACAGAAATCTGAAAAAGCATTGTTCAGGGCCAGGGAAATAGGTTGGAAATAGGTTGGTGCATGCTTTGAATGCTGAAGCCCTTGGTTTAGTCACTGGCACTGCACAGTCTCTAAGGACTAAGCACTGTTGGATGTGGCACACACCAAAATAGTGTTACTGGGAGCATTGGTGGTGAAGAATGGGCTCTGGCGGAGGGATGGATACTTGATCGTTGTATGACTGAAGCATAATCACGAAAGTTTATAAGTCTGTATCTGTATCTCAAGGTGATTCACTAAAAAAATGAAAAAAAGTGTTACTTAATTTTTAAATATTTGTTTGCTTTCTGTATATCTTTCTGGATTTAGTTTCAATTCTGTTGATAACAAGAAAATATGGTGATTTCAATTTTTTGAAATTTGTTGAGATTCACTTTATATTATAACTAATGCTCTATTTTGAAATGTTTTATATACATTTAGAAAGAAATATATATTCTCCAGATGTTAGGTAGAGTATTCTAAATAGACCAATGATGTCAGGCAAGTTAGTCATGTTGTCTCAAATTGTCTATGTCTTAATAAATCTTTTATCTGCACATTAGTTACTGGGGGAGACTTGTCATAGCTGGTGCTGTTCTGGCTGTGGTGAGATCATGTTAGGGTTGCTCTGTATTGTTATGAGCCTGGTTCTTAGAGTCATGGGTTAGAACTTCAGCTGAAAATGACTATCAGTTTTAGGAAGACCTCAATATACTAGGCAATCTCAAGATGAACCAGAGCCTATAGTGAGACTTTAGTGCCATTTTTGAGCAACAAATCATACTGACAATTATATAATTTATTTTTGGTTGAATTAAAAAATTATTTGGATTGATCATTCTTTTTTAAATCAGGCCATAAAAATGACCACTTTCCCAGGCTATGAGCACATAGTAAGTACTTGCTAAGGTCTGTGTGAAGACTGAGAAATTGGAATGTGAATAGTTATAACATAAAAATGCTGAAAGTTACATAGTAAGTACCTGGTACCTGGAATTTGCCTTTTCAGCAATTTCTGACTTTGGAAATGGGATCTGATAGTATTGTAAGTGTGAGTTCTAATATACTCCCAAACACATTTCTAAAGGGGGATGTGTAACAAATTCAAATTGTTGTTCTGAGTCTGGTATTGGAAAGAGGTTAATGATCTTAGACATTGGATTGGGAAGCATTGAAATTGGGAAAGAACAAAAGTTGTGATTCAGGAAGACTTAAAATAGAGTCTTGTGCTTTAGAGCTGTGTGGCAAGAGATAAACCTTTCTGTGCCTCAGTGTTCTCATCTGTAAGACCTGATTCACAGCACTTATTGTTTTAGGTAGAAATGAGGAGAAAACTTCTTGGCACATGCTATTTTCTCCTGTTCAGTTCCCAGGTCTAAGACTTGAAGAATGAGCCTCCTTTTGAGACTCAGTATGGGGCTGACTGAGTTGCTTAGCACTGGACTAAGACCAAAGCAAGGAAGAACTGTAGTCTGCAGTAGGTGCAGGGTCTGCCCACCAAACCAGAGCAGTTTTCTCACAAAAGGAGTGTGAACTAGTTTATAGCTCTATTATGCCCTGCACATTACCTTGTTTATGTTGATGCAGTTATATATCCCTGGAGAACTATATGTCAGCCAGGAAAGACATGACTGGCACTTCAACTTCTGTCTAAATGTGAAAAAGCCCCTCACACATAGAAGTGGACCCAAATATAATTCTAATGTTTTCTTTTTGCAAAGGCCTGGGATCTGTTAGCACTCATCACTCTCTGAGATTTGCAGTAAAACACATCGTAGGGAAATGTTATTGCCAGTGACTGAGGGAGAGTTGGTAGTTTTGGCTCAGTAGGGATACCAAGGGAAATGGAAGTATTGAGTCAGGCTGGTGCAGGAGCAAGTCAGGAGTGTGATCTCACTCTGCACGCCTAAGGGGGGTTCTTGGAACCTCATGTTTTCTCATAGTGTGTCCAGGTTGGCTTCAAATGGTGGAGGACAAATACTGAGGGTATTTGTGAGATGTTTTAAACTGAGAAGAGCTTATAGGCAAAGCAAGAGGCAACTTTCCTCCTCCTCCTCCTCCTCCTCCTCCTCCTCCTCCTCATCCTCCTCCTCCTTCTTCCTCTTCCTCTTCTTCTCTTTTTGCTTTTTGGGTCACATCCATGGATGCACAGGGATTCCTCCTGGCTCATGCACTCAGAAATTACTCCTGGCGGTGCTCAGGGGACCATATGGGTTGCTGGGAATCGAACCCCAGTCGGCTGCATGCAAGGCAAACACCCTACCCGCTGTGCTATCGCTCCAGCCCCCATTCTGGCTTCTTGAGAGATCAGGACAAGACTCCTGAATGATATCTGCTATGGAGTGAGGAGGGACTGACTAACCCAGGTTCTCAGTGTTTGAAGAATTATTTAAAAATTTAACCCTAATTTTTCTCAAGATGGATTTACATAATGGGAAAAAAAGGCAAGGATATTACCAGGTTGTAATGAAGCAGTCTATGCTCTCATCTTAACCCATGTTGGGGTCCCATGCGCGACCCCCCCAACAGGCAAGTGATGTTTTTAAAGATATCATTTCTTATGTTCATATATCTTTCTCACTCCTTTGTTTCTTATTAGGGAGAGTTTCAAACACATATAAAAGTTGAGAGTATAGTATCTGAGAAACCCATATTTTATCACATATCTTCAATCATGATGGTTATATGGCTACTGCCAGATTATTTCAACACAAATCAGTCACTGAATCATTTCACCAGTAAACAAATAACTTGCTAAAAAACAGACTGTTTTTCACAGTAAGTTTTTTTGAAATAAAAAATTTAAATTTGGGTTTTGGGATCCCAACTAGTGGTGCTTAGGGTTTGCTGCCAGTCTTGTGCTTAAGGATCATTTCCTGTTGCTTCTCAAGAAACTATAGGGCAGTGCTAGGGATTGAGTCAGGGTCACTTCTGTGCAAGGCAAAAGCCTTAATCCTTAAATTATCTCTCTGCCCCATCCCAGAGAATCTTCTTTTAAACACAGGCACAATCTTCTTAATGTCTTCAAATATCCAGTGTTACAATTTTCCTGATGATATTACAATATTTTTTAAAAGTATCATACTTTGGGCCATGGAGATAATACAGAGGTTAAGGCACTTGCCTTGAATGCGATTGACCCTAGTTTGATCCTGGCACTGCATGATCCCCTAACATTCAGGAGTTACTCCTGAGCACAGAGCCAGGAGTAGTGCTGGCTGTGGCAAACTCCTTCAAAAAATTAATCTAATTAACATGCTTATTTTGAATTGCGTATTTTCTACTTAAATAGCATGGCTGTTCTATTTCAGGGATCTTTAGCATTTTTAGAGCAAGTCCGCAGATCATTGAGGGGCAAAGAAAGATTTCACTTTGTGCATGTGAGCAATGTGGTGACGCTTCTCACAAGTGTACCTGGAGGCACACTTAGGTAACTGCACTCTGGTTTGTTCCTGCCACCCAAAAAACAGAGGTGACAATGTCATTTGTTTCTGAGGTTGCCAGAATGATGTAATAATCATCACATTATTGTTACTGGAAGTAGAAGAACTAGAGTTTAAATAAAGGCCCAGTCACCTAATACCTCGGTATCCTTGGGCAAATAACATAGATTCTTAAGTGTCTCTTCTCATGTATGTAATGCGGGAGTACCAGTGCTTATGTCCAGGAGAAGTTTGTGTAAGGACTCAGTGAAATAACTACATACTGGAATAGTACATGGTACATAGTACAGACTCAATAGAATAATGGACTCTATCACTATATTCATGTATATATGACTGTACCTATTTATCTATATTTAATCTACCTCTCTGTGTATATCTAAGTATATATGTTAATTTATTTTTTTATAGAAAATTGACAGTATATGCTACTTTCATTTTGTACTACTGTCACTGTCACTGTCCTCCCGTTTTTCATCGATTTGCTCGAGCAAGCCCAGTAACATTGTGAGACTTGTTACTGTATTTGGCATATCGAATACATCATGGGTAGCTTGCCAGGCTTTGCCATGTGGGTGAGATGCTCTCGGTAGTTTGCCGCACTCTCCGAGAGGGGTGGAGGAATCGAACTCAGGTCGGCCGTGTCGGCCGTGTGCAAGGCAAACGCCCTACCCACTGTGCTATTGCTCCAGCCCTTTGAACTACTGTCACTGTCCTCCCGTTGTTCATCTATTTGCTGGAGCAGGCTCAGTAACACTGTGAGACTTGTTACTGTGTTTGGCATATCGAATATGTCACGGGTAGCTTGCCAGGCTTTGCCGTGTGGGCGAGATACTCTTGTTAGCTTGCCGGGCTCTCGGAGAGGGGCAGAGGAATTGAACTCGGGTTGGTTGTGTCAGCTGCATGCAAGGCAAATGCCCTACCCACTGTGCTATTGCTTCAGCCCTTTTGTACTACTATATTTTTTAAATGTTAACTTTGCATTTAAAACCACCTAGAACTGCCTAAAATAAAGATATTAAACAATTTATTTAACCAAAGCTTCCTTAATACAAATTCGTAATTCAAATTATGAATTGAAAATGAACTTTTGTTAGTTTCTAGTATTTCTGACTTACTGAAACTTAGTTTTTCTCTTTTAGTTGAGCCTGTTTTAATGAACACATGATTCACAGTTAAAAGTTTTTCAGTCAGGACTCCTCTGAGTATAGATGATAGATAACAAAAATTAGCTTCAGCAAATAGCATTTTTATTGGTTCACAGATGCGGGAAGTCTAGAGCTTGAGTTGTCTCTGGTTATATCATGATCCAGACCTCATAAAGCATTGTAAAAATTTTCTCTCTCATCATTCTGAGCTCTGGAAACAATTTCTTATTTTCTTCTCATTTTCAAAGGTGTCCAAGGTAACCACCTAATATATAGCTTGTGTTGTTCTTGCAGTTCTTAATTCTAGGGGGACAGGAACTTTTCTTTCCTGACATTCATAAACCATATCTCAAGGAAGACTCCAGTGACCTTTTTGGTTATATGCTTCCAACTATGATGGAAGATCGGCATGGGGAAAGTGTGGTTGTAGGCACAGAGAGGTGCACTAACTCCATGGAGAGGGTAAGGGTGTTTCCCTAGAGGAAAAGCAGAGAGTTGATATTGCATAAAAATACTGTTTAGGATAAAATAGTTGTATTATTTACTTGACTTAATTGGTGAATGGTTATTGGTCATGCTAAGAAAATCAATGTATTACAATTTTGATCAAATAGTTTGTTCGTTTAGTTAAACTCTCTTAGTAAAAATTACATTTGAATGTGTTTGTCGTATTAATTTCTTTCCATTTAATGTGTTTATAAACAGTAGTACATAACATTTTTGAGCACTCATTATGTGTCAAAAACCAGTCTAACGATTTAACATTAACCCACTTATTAACCCCATTAACCCCAGAAAAAACATATCACATTTTACTTCTCCCATCATACAGCTAGTTATAAGAGTTCAGATTAAATCTAGACTTTTTTTTTTGTTTTATGTAGGAGTACTGCTATTTATTCAGCCACTGATTAGCTGATTGAATTGGGCATGAACTCCACCTTACTTTTTTTTCATAATTTTATTTATTTATTTTTTCTTCTTATATTTATTTATTGAATCACTGTGGGAAAAGTTACAAAGCTTTCAGGTTTAAGTCTCGGTCATACAATGATCAAACACCTTTCCCTTCACCAGTACTCATTTTTCACCACCAAGAACCCCAATATACCCCCCTCCCACCCCTCCCAATGCCTGTGAGGCAGATGATTTCTACTTAAGTCTTCTCTACATTGATTACATTCATTATTTCAACAAAAGATGCACCCTTATTGTTTACAATTCCCCCGCCCCCCAACAATCAGAATTGCTGAAAAGGCATTGTGAAATACTTTGTTTTCTAGAGCTGGTATGAGAATCATATAATGTCATATAATGATTTTGGATTTCTGCAAAGAGCCAGATAATTACGAGATTGATTTCTGTGCGTCTGGTGTTATGGCTGTGCCGGAGAGGCACTCGTGGGGGGCAACTTGTGACCTCGGTAGGGCGTGAAGGACAAGCCGGTACCGCCCCCCTTCCCATGAGACTGCAGTTGTCCCGTCACCACTGGCTCATACCTGGCTTTCCAATAAGCTCTGAGGTGGTGGCCACCTTGCTGCCAGGTGGGGGGGAGGCAGAAGGGAGCAACACCCTTTCCCTCCTGGGGAGGCATGGAGTCGTAGTTTAACGCTTGGTCCATTCACTTTTCTGCCGCAAGCTGTCATGCTCTGGACTAAGTCCTTTTTCCTCTGAAGCCATGATTGTGCCGGACAGCCACTCGTGGGGGGCAACTCATGACCTTGGTAGGGCATGAAGGATGAGCCGGTACTGGCCCCCCTTCCCATGAAACTGCAGTTTCCCCGTCACCACTGGTTCATACCTGGCTTTCCAATAAGCTCTGAGGTGGCGGCCACCTTGTATGCGGTCCAGATGCATTTCTGCCAAAAGCCGCTGGGTTTTGAGATTTGTTTCCAAGTCTCTGGGATCATGGCCATTAATCTGCTTGATCGGGAGCCAGAGAGGCCGTTTGTAGGCAGTGACTCGTGGTCTTGTTGGGATGGGGAGGAAAAGGCCGGTTCCACCCCCTATCCAGTGAGGCCCTGTGTGTCTCATCACTGCAGGCCCAAACCTGATGTCCTGTTGCCTCTGGAGGATGGCAGTCACCGGACCGTCAGGGGGAACAAGCCAAGGCACAAAACCTATTCCCATTTCGAGTGGCCCAGCCCCAGTAACCTACTGAAGGAACAGGAGGCATTTCTGCCAAAAGCCTTTGAGTTCTGAGATTTGTTTCTGAGTCTCTGGGATCATGGCCCTTAAGCAGTTTGGTCAGGAACCAGAGAGGTATGCCTCCAATTATATAGCTGAGCCGGAAGTGGTTTGTGAGTGTGTCTCCCACATACCTAACTTTTGGCCATTTACTTTCTTGGTAAACTTTGCCCCAAGTTTTTGGGGTCTGGCCAAAGGCAAAAAAGCAATTTTAGGGTATCTGAAAGTCTGACGGTGCCATCAGGTTGCTGATGTACTCGCCTCACAGGTACAGATTGACCTGCTGGTGGCACCATACCCCATAATCTAGATGTTTTAACATAGTGCTTGCTCTCTAGTACTCTAAGCAAAAGGAAATTCCAGGCTAGTGAGATAGTACCGGAGTTAAGGTATTTGCCTTGAAAACAGATGATCCCAGTTTGATCCCCAGCATTGCATATGGTCTACTGAGAATCATCTGGAATCATACCTTGGCACAGAGCCAGGTGGAAGTCCTGAGCATTATAGGGATGTACTCCCTTCCCCACCCAAAAAAGGAGATTTCAACTTAGCCTATATCACAGTATCATAGATGATAACTGAACAAAGTCCATGTGAATTATAATACCATTGGGCTATTTATTCTGAAACAAAATGAATTCATCAAAGATTAGAATATTTCTAAATATGTATCATGTTAAGTATTTTATGGGATGAAAGGGTCATTTGCAAAACAAGAAGAGTTGGCACTCATCACCAAATGTCCTAACCCCATTCCACGCTGTCTTCACAGGGGCACTTCAGAGGGGGGGAGGGTTGAGTTTCCCTCCCTTCCCCAAGCAGAACCCCAGCAGCTGAGATCCTCCAGAATACAATCACTGCCATGCCCAAGGCCACTCTGCACATGATCAGACGAGCTTCACCCAAAACAGGATGAACCTCAGCAAAGAGCGGACATTCAGGAAAATCCAGGTATGTGGAAACCCTTGATGGAGACCTCTAAACCCTCTTGGATTGGGACTGGGCCTCTTTCCTCCAGGTCCCCAGTTTTCCAGAAGCTTGGGAGTCACACCCACAAATTTACTGCCCTCGCCTCCCCTCACTACCCCCCGCCCCACCGCCATGTCGCCATGTAATCTCATCAACATCCAAGACCCAGAGACTATAAACTAAAGCTCCTGGAAGAGAATGATGCAGAATTTCCTGGAAAATATATTCTATAATAAGCAATACAAAAAAACAATCCTTTAGCATTGCCTTTTTGACAGGTTTGAGTGGTGGTGAGACTGGTGTTGAAATATTGAATGTATCCAAAGTAGAGAGAGAGTATTAGGGAAACTGTCTGCCACACAGGCAGGGGAAGGGTTGGAATGGGGTTTGGGGGGGTGAGAATACTGGGGATTTTGGTGGTGGAAAATGTGCACTGGTGAAGGGATGGATGTTTGAAGATTGAATGACTGAAGCTCAAACATGAAAGTTTTGTAACTATGTCTCATGGTGAATCAAAAAAAGGGGGAAATAATAAAATAAAATTAACATTCAGAATAGAATAGAAAAAAAGTAATGTGGAGTTAATGCCCAATTCAATGAGCTTAATCAATAGCTGAATAAATAGCAGTACTCCTACATTATTAAAAGAAGAGAAGAGTTCGCACTCTCTTTTAGGGAACTTATAATTCTATTTGAGGGGATGAAACATGCAAAGATGAAATAAAATCAACAAAATTTCACTCACTCAGAAGAACTTTTTATGGGTGCTGGTCAATATGTATAAAAGACATTCCCATAACCAAATGGACATAGATAAAGAAGTCTTAATGAAAAGATGAATTTTAAGTTGGGCTTTAAGGAAGAACAAGGGTGGATTGACAAAACTCAAGAGAAACCTTTAATAATAAAGACACAGTGGACAGAGTAACTGAGATTTGTGCCCTTATGTACTGGCAATTTTTTAATGCCTTCGTGTACACTCTTGTATCACCCTCGTGTCTGGAATATTGTGAAGCCAGTATTTTTATCCTTATATTAAACTATGAAGAAACTGCATAGTCGAGGCATTTAGATTTAAGATTCACATTCTAGACATGAAACTACTTAGTTGCTAGAACTGGAAATTATCTTTAACTTGCTGACCCTAGAATCCAAATCCCCAACCACAATGTTCTTAGATATACATAATTTTTAAAATTTTGAACTCTGCCAGGTATCAAATACATGGAAGCATTCATTGGATTCTTAGGGGATTCTGTCCTGGGGTACCTGGGTGCACAAGTTGGTTCCATCATCTTTGTTAGGATCAGTTGACCTGGAGAAGAGCATTTATAAATAAGAGTGTATCACTGAAGTAACTTCCAAGGTTGTTTTTCTGGGGACACGCATTATAAAGACTGTTAAAAAAAGAAAATTGGACCATACAGTATCAGTTTTACCTTAAAGCAATGAAATAGCAAGGCAGAATTATTCATAGAGTTTTCTTTCACTGGTATAAGCTGAGTGAGCCATCCCTAAGGACATGCAAAAATGAGTAGAAAAACCATATGATGAAATACATTTATCAGAGGCTTGAGAAAGAGACACAGGAAATTGACAAAGTTGGCCCAATGACATTTTCTAACCAGCTTTCCATATTCCTTTTGACTACAATATCTACAGGGACACCACCCAAGTCCCAAGGTCCTTGACACTAACAAGGAAGGAATAGGATGTGAGTTTATTGTGTGTGTCTTCATAAATGTGCATGCAGATAATTAAAATTTATGGTCAGTAACTTTGTTGTGTGTTAAATGGCAAAACAATTAGGTGAATGCCAGGTAACTTAAATTGGATTTTCAAAAACATTAATAAAAGGGAGAGAAGATACATTTTTTGGTGGATGTCATCCTTCAGAGTCTACACGGCTGGTCCAGAGTCTCTCTTCTGGATAATTAAGGGATTTTTCATTTGTTCACACTTGGGGCTGCTGCCCTAGTGTTGACTTAGAAGCTACTGTCAGACCTACATGGCAGAAATGCCTTTAGAGATAGATAGTGCCAGAAGACTAGACCCCCCAGAGTAATAAGAAATCTATGTAGGAATGAGGATGACCCAACATACAGCAGAGAGATTTGGTGGCTCACTCTGGTCTGGAGTTAAAGTCTTCAGAAAAATGATCTCAATTGGGACTCGTAAATATACCCAGGGGCTTACCTCTAGGAGGCTTAATGAAGATAAAACCCCGGTAGCTTTTTTTGTGGGGGCACACACACAGTGTTCAGAGCTTACTCCTGGCTCTGTGCTCAGGAATCAGTCCTTGTGGGCTCCAAGGGACTATATGGGGTACCAGGGATCAAGCCTGAATCAGCCACATGCAAGGCAAATGCCCTACCTGCTGCACTATTGCTCTGGCCCCAAACCCAGTAGCTTTTGAAGAAAAGCCTTTGCTATGGTGAGAGGCAGTGTAGCAGCATCTTTTCCCAAACTGGAAGAATAGAGAGTACATCTGGTAGTCTTACTCTCTGTTGTCTGTTTTGGTCACCATTTGCTCACCAGGAGTAGAGGGGCACAAACTAGGCCCTTAGTCTACGTGCAAAATTTAAGGAGATTGGTACACTTATCCTTGTGTACTTGTGATGGTGGAACCAGATGGATCGTCTAAACATGAAAATATGAGTACCCCAAAGATGAAGCGTAAAGATCTTAATATAGCAGAACTTCTGTCACTTTAATTGCTGAAAACCACTGGGGTGGGACTTGTGAAAATAAATTGCAACTTCTTGATCAGTTGCTTGAGATTCTGTGTTTCTAGCTATGTCTCAGGTGAGGTCGAAGCTACTGAACTGGGATCATACATGCTTAGAACGTGTTCTAAGGGTTCAGGCACCATTAAAATAAGATCAGGAGTCGCCCTCCTGAGGGCAGGGTGATAGCATGAAGGGCTGGAATGCCTGGCTGACATGCACAGGGTCCTGCACAGTTTGATCTTTGGTACCCCATGACCTCTTGAGCATTGCTGGGTGTAGTCCTAGTGATCCTGGCAACATTTGGGGAAGCTTCTCTTCCAAACAGACATAGCCATCACCTGTTTTTGCAAATAAAGTTTTAATGGAACACATTTCATTGACATAGTGCCTATGAATATTTCTTGATAGAGTGGCAGAGTTCAATTGTTCAGACAAAGTTCAAAGTGACTACCAAATATAAAACATTTATGCTCTTTCCTTTATAGAAAGTTTTCTTATTCAGATTACAAAATCTGTTTTCATTTTTCTTTCATCACTCATATTTCAACCAAATGCCACTTAAAAGATTTCTGGTGTTTTGCAAAATGATGCTGCCACCTTCCTTAATATGCTGCCTCATCTCTTTATTAACCTATTGTTCTGATCTCGTTGAGATGTCTTTGTTTTCATGATACCTTGCTTGACCTCCCCAAACTGAATTAGGTGACTCATATATGCTTCCTGAGGGGCATGAACTTCCTACCAGGACACAAAAACTTTCCTGTAATTGCCTATTTCATCATCTGGATCTCTCCTTGGAATACAGACTTCTTAGTGGCAAGGAACTATTAAATCCCAAGCCCCAGGCAAATAGTATTTGGTTTTAAATTTAATAGCTTTATGATAAATATAGACAACTTTCTTACTTTAAGCATGTTCATTGGAGAGCAATCCTGACATTTCAGAACAATTCAAACCAATTGCTTCTCAGTACTGGTCTCCTTTGAGAAGATGAAATACTCAGTTCTGGGACCTACTCACCTTCCCAGCACCAACCACACATAAGCACATACATGCATGCACAAACAACACACACGACACATACACATAGCAGTTATTAGCTCTCATTCTGGGTTGGGCATAAGAATTACAATCTTTTGAGAGTCAAATTATTGAGAATTTGAGAATGGGTCTGTTTTTTTTTGCTTGTTTCTGGTTTTATTATTTTTTTCCTTTTGACTTCTCTGCCCTGGCATGCTTAAGAACTGTGGTAAAAATCTTAGCATGAGTAAGGGATAGTGAAACTCTTGCTTACATGGATTCTTGGATTGTATTTATCCCATTCTCCTTTAAGGCAGAATAGGAACCCTGTTCAATGGGCTGTTTCAAGACAGCAATCATCCATTAGGTCAATTGCCTCTTTCAAGAGGCCAAGCAGTGGTTTTCAAAGCTCATTTCCACTCAGCAGGGCCAATGGAATCTTGGATGAAGAGCCAGCGTCTGCCCAGCAAGTCTCTGTGGGCGAGCCAGGGTCTGGTTGCTGCAGACAGGCCCCTGCAGTTCCCTTGAATTTTCTTGAACAGCACAGTCTGGGCTTTCAAGGTGGCCCTTCTGTCATAGGAAGGAGGCATCTCTGAAAAGGCTTAAAGACTTTGAGACAACCGGTGTTTGAAGATTGGTGAGACAGTCATAGCTAACCAGTTCTACCTCATACCACCAATTCTTTAATATTTGCCAAGATGTTGAAATCATCACTTCAATACTTGCCCATCATGCAACGTTTGTCTCATGCTCTCACATTTTGTTCCCATTCACTTATGGCCTGTTTCACTGGGCTCTGCAACTTCAGCCTCAGAGTTGAAACCTTTCAGATCCAATGGCCATTCAGTGCCACTGCTTTTTGTTATCACAGAGGAGTACTTAGGACTTTTTAATATCATAGGCATTTCCCCTGCAATTTCTCTCTCTTTCTGTTTGAAGAAATTATGTAACTCTAGAAACAACAGCCAGCATTTGAAATGCCCTGTGACAGTGAAAAGCCAAATTCCAGATGTTGGATTTTGACTCTCCACAGCAATACATATATATAAAGAGAGGAGAGGAGAGTGGGATCAGGAATTCATTAGAGATTTGCTGACTCCCCTCCCCGCAGAGAGCTATGAGTTCAAGGCAGGGTTCCGGGAGAGGCGGGGGGCAGGTGGGGGCAGGTTGAGGAGGGCAGCACATTTATTCCTACCTACTGAACGAGCCATCGTCTTCCAATTCCCAGATGCCTTGCTCTATTTCCTTTTGTGAGGCTCTCCCCAAGTGTTTGCCAGTCACCATCTGAGGTAGAACAAACAGGATGGGATCCTTGGAGAATGTTGTTTATTTATTTGTTTACCCATTGTGAAGCCTAAATATGTTGATGAGTAACTTCTGAACTGTTTTAGAGTTTTATTCTTACCACTGCTTAACTCCTTTTCTCTCCAAATATAAGTAGTTGCTCATTTCTCTGCGTTGGTTTGGTCATATTTGGATTTTTTTTTCAGGCCACCCACACACATACTTTTTAATTTTGGCATGAAGTTAACTGTCAAGACTTGTAAATTACATTCACAAATATTTAGCGTACTTAGATGTGTGGAAGAGGTTTATGGGAAAGGAAAGAAGACCATGGTTGGGTATATAAGATTTATTCAGAGAAAATGAACTCCCTTGTTTGATTGAAGATTTGAAAGCGGTCACCAAGAAAAAAATTGAACTTTTGAAGTTTTTGAAGGAATCATATTCTGCTCCTAATGTAATAGCAAGGAAAATAAAATTTGTAATAAGTATCCCACAGTGACAGGGTGAAGAAATAGTTGAATTTAAGAGTCAATGAATCATGAGGCTGAAGAAACCAGGATGCTGGAACCAATCAGTGATGGAGGAGGAAGGTGCTCTGGGGTCCGACAGTGGGTGGGACTAAGGGAATCTGGCTTTTTGTCCTCTGCTCCTGGGGGAATCTGCATTGCTCTCCTTTGGAAGAAAAAGTCAAATGTACCCCATGTTAGGAGATTCACAACTACAGATATTTGCATTTTTCAGAATTAAAATAAATAAAGCAATGCCCCGGAGGCCACTCCAGGCAATGCCCAGTCAATTGGGCTCAATGCTTGGGTTCGATGAAGTGCTGCTCAGGCCAACAGCACTGGGGACTACCAGGGTTACCCCAGTGATGCTCAATGACCATGTAGTGCTGGGGATTAAACCAGGGTCTTATCTTAATTTCCTCCCATCCTGCCACCCAGCCCCAAACTAGAGGTGTTCTTAAGTCTGGTTTGTAATTGGGAGCATGACTAGTCTCATCCAATGGGTCTTTTTTAAATATTGGGAAATACATGAAACAGTTTAGGGCCAGCAGCAGGTCAAAGTGATGGGTGAGTGGTGAAGGGATCCTGGAGTAGGGGGAATTCTGATTCTTGTAGCTGTGTGGCTCTGGGACTTTTGCATTCCCTCTCTGGGCTCAGCCTTTGCATTAGAGGGAAGGAATGTGACCAGCAGTGGGACTGGCATGAAGACAGCCCTTGTAGGTGCCAGTAGGACTAACCTCCCCTCCTCTCCCCCTAATGGTAACCCTTATATGCAGAAGTTCCTGCAAACTTTGAACCAAGGGACTTGTGGTACTAAAATAAATAGAATCTCTTGAGAAAAACAATGCTGGGGTAGGAATGTTGCTTTCACTGGGAGTTGATTTCTTCTTCCCTTTATCACAGTACTCTAGAGTATTTCCCTGTGGATTTCTGTAATAAGTGCTTCAGCACAACTTATAATAGGATTATATTTCTAAAACCTTGATTTCCCCAGGTTTCTTGTTTGTTTTGGTTTGGTTTTATTTTGTTTTGGAGCTTCCCTACTACAGAAAGTGAGGTATTCTGTCCTGGCTTACTACCTTTATGATTGAGGTTATGAGCAGGAATATGATTTGTCACTTCTGGGCACCAAAACTTTCAGGGGTAGGGCTCTATATTTGCTGCAAATTTTCTCAAGCATTTCATTGTAGACACTGGGGCCAGGTCTTTCTTTTATTGTGGAGATTGTTCTTGGCATTGTCAGATGTTTAACAGTGTCCCTGGATTATCCACTACATTCCAGTAGTACCCCCAGTCTCAGTCATGATGTTTCCAGACATTAATGCATATTCTGTGGGGGAGGTTGGGGTAGAGTGCAAAACTGGCCTGAGAACCACTGGTCTATAAAAATGGTATATATTGGTGTTTTCTTCTCCACTGCCAAAGATTTGTTCCCCACCTACTTCACCATCTCTCCCAGTCCTTAAACTGCATACTTTATTTATGTTTAAATCTGTCTTTCTCCCTTGAAGTACCTGTCTGCTGGATTGCTCTCACCTAAATTCTTCCCCATCTTCAAATACATCTCCAGTTCTACCTCCTTCAAAGTTTCCAACCATCATGCATTCCTTCCTCACACAGGTCGTGTTTCTCTTGCCCTTTGGGGGACAAGAGAGTTTCAGATGTGACTAGGGCTGTTGGGAATGGGAATATTCATTTCCTGGGTAGTGCCCTGGAGAAGAATCAAAAGCCCAGTGCAGGAATGAATGACTGGGACATCCCCCAGAGTTCCTTGTACTCAGAGGCCACAAGGTGTTGTTGCCAGAGGACTTGTGGTAGATTGGGGTGATGCTTAGTGAACAGCTGAGCAGAGCAATACCAGAGTTAGATTGGAGACAAGGAACATGGCTGTTGGGGTTGGGTGATGAAAGTAAGTCAAGTTTAATTACATGCTGACACTCAGCATTACAGAGCCTACTAATCACCTACTGATAAAAAACTTAGAGATGAAAAAACCCTATAATTTCATCCTAGTCCTCTCTAGACATTTTTAATATTATTAAAAATAGTAATATTCATATATACTAATGAACAGTATGATAATAATTTTATATTGCTTAAGGTAGTTCACTATTCTAATTTATCTTGGATGGGTTGGTGAGAAATCCTGGAACAAGGAAATTTCAGTGCTAAAATGAGGGGCTAGAGATAAAGCTCAAATGGTAGAACATGTGCTTAAAATGTATAAGGCCCTGAGTACTGATCTCCAGCACCATACGTCTTCTAAGTACCATCAGAGTGACCCACAGGGCCATTGGGTACTGTCGGACCTGACAAGCACTAGGCCTCTGGGCTCAAGCACCAAATGATCAGGCTCACCCTAAGGAGCTGAGTGTTGTTGGCTGTGGCCCTGAGTGCCCTGAACTTTGCTGCAGGTGGCTGCCATGAAAAACAGTAAAAGAAACTGGGGCCAGAGTGATAGTACAGTGGGTAGGGTTCTTGCTTTGCACATTACCAACCCAATCCTCAGCATTCCATATGGTTCCCTAAGTCCTATAGGAGTAATTCCTGAGTGCAGAGTCAAGAGGAACCCCTGAGCATCACTGGGTGTGATTCAAAAACAATAACAACAAAAAGAAGGTTGAAACCACTAGTCTTCTAACTGCCAGTTCATAGACCCCCACACAGACAGGTGTAGGCTTGCAGATGTGGAAAGATGGATACACACTGCCCTCTGCCACTATTGTTCCTACTGCCTTATGGGCTCCATCCTCTATGCAGTTCCTAATGTTTCCTGTTACTTGCAATTTAAAATTTTTAAGTTTTCTCAAAGGTAATTAGAAAGCTGCTTTAGAAAAAAGTATTTCCTTTCTATCTGTAATACATAATCCAAGGGAGAACAATCTGCTTAGACACACATGCCTTTCAGAGGAAAGTTGTTCTGAATGATAAGTTGGTGCAGAATTCTGGAATTACCAAGAGGACCTGCACTGTGATGCTGGACAGAGACTCTTCTCTAACTGTGGGCCCATCAAGAGAAGTCAAAACACTTCTGGGCATGAAGTTATAGTCATCGAGAGTCACCAGGTATTTGAGTGGCATATGTTCTCAATTTGTAAGGTTGGGCAGGCATTTTTACTGGTGAAGTCAGGTGGGTGACTCTGTCTACAGACTTTGATTACTTTAATCTCAGGCCTGAGATTACTATTATCTACCATCACCTTCATTTTTATAGATCCATTTTTATTGTGGTGAGAGACACACCAAATAGTTTTTTGGGGTCTGGGGCCACTAGGAATAGACCTGGTATCCTGAGGGGGGGTACGTAGCATGCCATCCCATGCCAGGGATTGAACCCAGGGCCTTGGACATGCAAGGCATGCATTTTATCATAAAAGAACTACATTTCTCCCAATCTCAAGTGTTCCCTTTAGGAAACAGCTTGAGATCTAGGTAATTTAGTTGGTTAATTAAGATAATCCAGCTAAATGAAATGAACCAACAAAATTAGCTTAATAATACTTATCTGAGCAGAGTTAGACACAAAAATACATCTCCTGAATTCTGATTTAGCTCCATTATTAACGTGATACAGTGTTGCACATATAAGTTTTTGTCCCCCAAATGCTAACTTTCTTATCTGTAAAATGGAATAACAACTCTTAGTCTATCTTAAATGATGTAAAAAGTTCTGAGAATTGTAAAATTCTCTGCAAATGAAAGTCGTTGTACTGGAAGTGTTGCTTTGGGTGGCTTTAAGAAAAAGAATATTTGGTCAACTTTATCCTGAAATTGTGTCCAAAATCTCACAGTGTATTAGCACAATTTTACATTTGTGGTGTAATTATTGTTTTTGGCTAATTCCAGCATTCCATTCACTGTCCTGGAGTTTAGACCCTGAGTCACACGTGAAATGGAGACAGTAGAATTTTCTATCCTTGAAGTCTGTTAACTTCAACCAGTGGCCACTTCATGGTAACTCTGAGTCATAGGATTCTAAAGAATCAAGTACTATAAAATATTAAAAATCTTGTTCCAGAGAGGCAGAGCTTAGATGTCAAAGTTCAAGTTCAAAGAAAGTAGTCCTATGTGATGTTACAACATGGGCTGCTAGTGTGAGATGCCAACTGTGGTGGGCAGCGGTACTTTACCTTTTTAATGGTATCATAATGGTGACGTTATTATAGTATGTACCACCTTGTGCAGGGGAAAGAAGACGATAATAGCTTTTGAGTCAAATTAACCTAATTTAAAAATTTTCACCTTTTTACCTGAAGTTTTGAGTTAAATATTGAAACAATACCTATACTTTCTATGATGTTGAAGATGATGTTGATGACACTGTTGGAATGAAAATGCTATCTTTGCATCGAGTGCTTACCTGGGTGGTTCATGTTAAAACAATCTTAAAAGAGGCTGTGGAAGACTGATTTTGGGTGGCATGTTTTTGCTTTGGCATTATCCTACCAACTTGTAAGAGAAGAAGCAACTGGAATATAGAAGTGAGGAAGGTTGGTTCTCGGTAAGGTATATATAGGCATATGGAAAATCATCAAGGAATATTGTCACATCACTTTCAGGCAAAGGTGAAAAATCTTCACAATGTGTGACTCGGGAAAAACTCTCTGGGATCCAGTTACAGCTGGACCCAAACCAGACCTGTTGAAAGATCAGAAGGTGGACTTCAAGTTGGTGCTTATTGCTACTCAGGAGCTTGTCCTGCAGCAACAGCAGGTGAACTTTACTCAAAGCTGTGGATGGAATACCTTCCTCTTCCTCCCTATTTACTACCCTTTTGGAGTTCACCCAGTCTTTTAAGATCATCTTGCATGATTCTTGTAAAGAGTAGCACAACTTGATGTGCTCTCATTTCCCCTCACCTGTGGAGCCTGGATGAGTGGACACAAGGACTAACACAACAAGGAATTAAGCTGGGGTTCTGGAAGTGATAGATTGATAAAATCAAATTGGCACTCTTATTTTACTGAGTAAAGCTATTTAAAAATGTACAAACAAAACCATTTTTAAAAAATTTTATGAAAGTTCATATGCTCATTTCATAGTAGAAGGACATGATTTCAGACTAAACAAGGGTTTTTAAAAATAGAACCAATTTAATCTTACAAATAAATCTGTCTACATTGTTCTTTTCTGCCTCATTTCACCTTAGATTTCTGGGCTGAGATCCTTCTACAGACCTCAGTGATATTTGGCAGTCTCAACCCTGTAATGATTTATTGGTACTACTTTGCCCTTTTCAATGTCCCCATTTATACTGACATTTATTGGGTTCATGCCTTTTGTATCCTTACCTCCCTAAGGGTGAGACCCAATTCTTTCTCGTTTATTTATCCTCTGAAGCTCTTAGCCTAGAGTCAATTTCCATAAAAGTTTGAATGGATGGATGGATATTCTATGCTTGAACAAGGTAGACTTCTAGGTGAATCAAAACAAATGATAGAGGCTTTCTCAGGGGTCCTTTGTTTGCCCCAGTTTCTGAGAGTTCCAAACAAGAACTTGGGCAGTACTAGATGGAATGCATTACCTGCTTTTATTCTGAGTCCTATAAGGGACCCAGTGGCATGACTTATGTGGGATGATTAGATATTAACAGACATGATTCAAACACAGACTGGAAAAGGCACTTGTCTTTTCCCACGTGTGCTCTTGCACTCTGGCATTGCCTTGAGAAGAGCACATTATTATAGTTGTCTTCAGGGAAACGAGGTGAGTGAAGGGGAGCAAGTGATCCCAATTGAGCCGAACCTAGATTAGCTAACAGATAACCAATACTCTGTCACATGAGCAAGAAAGCCACAATTATTGATAGAGGCACTTGGTCAACCTTCAGCTTAATAGTAGCCTCTTTTATTGAGCAAGTGTATTCGAGATCAGCTTTGTGAGAAGTTCAAGTGAACAAAAGAAGATTGAAGTAGGAGAAGGGATGGAAAGAGGAGAGAGGAATGGGGAGGGCAGGAAGGAATAGAGTCAAAGACCACTTTTGCGTATTTAGTGGTTATCTCTGAGTGCTCTGCACTAGGTATCAGCAGCTGTATTCTGAAAGACAGATGGGAGAAATGTGACTCCTTGTACACAGGCTTAGGTTCCCAGAAGACATTCCTGTACGTGTCAGGATCCAGGTGATGAAGTCTTATCTCCCAACAAATGATTTAACTGATCTGAAATACATATGCATGCACTCACCTGATTTTGAATTTGAAAATTATAAATATATGCAATACATTTAAATGTTTTCCAAGCATACAATAAGATGCCAGCATTTTACTGTTCACAACTAAACCAAACATTTTACTGCCTCTTGCTGCTTTGGTTGTGTAATGCTTTATGCTTCCAAACTTTCTAAGCTAACAAGCAAAGGGGAATTTAAATTTTGCAAATATATTACCAGGCTATACAATCAACTTCTCTGGATTCACTGTGATAGGAAATGCTTCTTCCAGCTTTGGCTGCAAATTTTCCTGCCATCTGATGAGATTTATTGTTTTTCAACACAGACCACAAGTATCTCATGTCAAGTCATAGGCCAGGAGCAAGTGAACCATTTAATTCACACTTTTCCCAAGTTTTAAAAATTGAACTTTCCCTCTTAGATAGGGAATTATTATTTTGAGATACTTGGGAAGATGTTAAATTGAAATAATGTTGGTCATTCACCATAAATAATTTGGAGTCTGCAGACAAGTGTGTTTGATGTAACTGTTCTGTTTCCTGTAGCACAGTCCTCCCATTGTTCATCGGTTTGCTCGAGCAGGCCCAGTAACGTCTCCATTGTGAGACTTGTTGGTACTGTGTTTGGCATATCGAATACGCCATGGATAGCTTGCCAGTCTTTACCGTGGGGGCGAGATACTCTCGGTAGCTTGCCAGGCTCTCTGAGAGGGGTGGAGGAATTGAACCCAGGTTGGCTGGGCTGGTGCAAGGCAAACACCCTACCGCTGTGCTATAGCTCCAGCCCTGTTTCTATTCTACCTATTTTCTATCTGTGAATGGTTTTGGCCATACTGACATTGTACATACAGAAACCACTCTTATTCTTTCCCTGAAAGAAGCTTCGACAACTGCCTCATTTCTCTCTGTTATGCACAATTTATTAATGGACAGACATTTATTGGGGGTGGGGGATTGAAGAAGCGTTACGTATATAAAATGGGAGCTTCGTGGTTTTCTGTCCTGATTTCTCAGTAGAGATCTGTAGTGGATAATTTCCTGCATCATCGTGACTGCACCATGGTTTCCAGATACTTGGTTAAAAATATTGTGAGTGAGCCCATGAAGTTGTTTCTGGATGAGTCTGGCACTTAAATGTGAAGATTTTGAATAAAGATTTCCCTCCACAGTGTGGGTGGTGCTCACTAAACTACTTGAAAGCCTGACAAGAATGAATAAATAACTGAATTTCCCATCCCAGGAAGGGGTTTTACAGGAGACAGCCGTTAGAATTCAAACTTAATGTTGGTTCATCCAGTCTCCAGTCTGTTGGCTCATCCCGAAGATAATGGTATTTTCCAGCTTCCTTAATTTTGTGAACTAATTCCGTAAACAACTGTTTCTCTCTCTCTCTCTCTCTCTCTCTCTCTCTCTCTCTCTCTCTCTGTCTATCTAGCTATCTATCTGAATTAATCAATATTTATTGGTCTAGTTTTCCCAGAGAACCCTAAGTAACGCATCTGTATTGGAGTTTTCTTTCCCAGAGATTCTGATAGTTATTTTTCAAACATCTCTGGGTGATTCTCAGGTCACCAGCACGGAAGACTACTTATTACCAAAGCTGTTCTCTTCCCCTCACACATAAAACAGGTTTCTGTCCAATCATATCACTTTTGTGTGAGTGCTGACATTGTTTTTCATTAGCTAACTAATCTCATTTCTAAGATGTGATGCTATTATCTTTAAAGTAGAGAAGACACAAGAGCCAGCAAGTTGCTGAGAAGATGGCAAGACAACAAATGAAATGAAGGATGGAAAGAAAATATTTTCATATTTATTAGGTGGGAGTGAATGTGTGTATATCGTGAGCCTGTTAATTTTGTAATCACCCTGTGAACACTTTTTCATGTGCTTGTTGGCCATCTGCATGTTTTATTTGGGAATGTGTCTGTTAATCTCCTTGCACCATTTGTGGATGGGGTTGTTGGAATTTTCGCTGTCTAATTTTGTGATTGCTTTATGGAGCTTGGATATCAGCCCTTTATCTTATGTATTGTGTGAAAATATTTTCTCCCATTCAGTAGGGTGTCTTTTTATTATAGCTTGAGTTTCTTTTGCTATACAGAAGATTTTTAATTTGATGTAGTTTCATTTGTTTATTTTTGTTTTTGTTGTTTTTGCCACTGTGGTCATCTTGTTGAAGAATCCTCTGTAGTCAATTTCCTGGAGAGTTCTGCTGATGTTTTTCTTAATAAGGTAAAGGTAAAAGGTAAAGGCCCTCCCGTTGATCGTAGATTTGCTCGAGCAGGCCCAGTAACGTCTCCATTGGAGACTTTGTTGTTACTGTGTCTGGCATATCGAATACTCTCGGTAGCTTGCGGGGCTCTCCGAGAGGGGCGGAGGAATCGAACTCGGGTCGGCCATGTTGGCCGCGTGTAAGGCGAACGCCCTACCCGTTTTTCTTAATATATTTTATGAATTCTGGTTTAATCTCAAGATCTTCAATTTACTTTGAGCTTGCTTTTGTTAATGGTGTGAAATATGGTTCTCGTTTCATTATTTTCACATGTGGCCCAGCACTGTTTTTTTGTGCCCCACCCCATCCACTTGTTGAAGACATTTTCTTTGCTTTCTTTGTCCATTAGAAACCATGATTAACATTATTGTAAATCACATAACTTTGATCAATAATAGAAAAAAAGTACACTAAAAAAATCAACCTGTGAACAAAACCCAAGGTGTTGTAAGTAGGGTAGGAATTTTTTAGTTTTGGGTGCTACTCTTTGACCTCTTCTCTTAGTGTCAGCATTTTGCCTAGGCTGAATCAATTTATGAACTAATTTCATGAAGTGAAGGGTCAAAGCCAGAATGGGAGGGATTCTAAATTCAGAATTCAGCAGTTGTTGACTTGGTCTTTGTATAGTCTTTCTCCAGTCAGACTCTCTAGGCTTTCGGATGAAGTTGTAGGTCCCTTTCTGAACGTTGATGAAAATGACTGAAATATTGTGGTCAAATCAAACCACGTAAGTGACAGGGAGACAGATGTGAGCAATTTTCATGGTTAGCTGTGAGGTGCACCATCAGCTGAGGTGAGAGGCTTCAGCTCATGCAGGGCTGAAAATGATCCCCCATCCTGCTCTGGCCCAGTGGACAACTTGAGGGTGAGAGCGCATACCTTTCAGGCAGCCTTTCAAGTCTCAAAGGGTCTGTCTGGGTAGCATGATCCTCAATGCAATTTTATACTAGGGCATTTGAGAGGGTTATCGGACACCGCTTTTCCGTTACTCTATCATCCTGAGTGAAATGGAATCAGGACATGTAAAAAGCGTGTCCTTTTATGTATGGCAACATAAGCAAATCTGAGCAGCCTGAACTGAAACTATGAAGATGAGGGTGATTGAAGTGTGGGCATAGATAATGGTGTTAACATCCTCTCACCTCAAATTGTGTGTGAGTCTGGGCAGGATGCTTTGGTATTTAAGCAGCAGTAACATGATTTGCTCATATTAAAGCTCTGAAGATGTTGGATGTGTCCAGCATTGTAAAAGGATAGCACAGTTCAAAGATATGATAAGATCATTGTAAAGGATATTATATTTCAAGAAAAATGCTCCACTGGAGAGACTGGAAAACCAACCTACATTCAGAAAAGCTATACTGGATGTGCAATTTTTGGCCTTAGGAGTATTAGGTATTCAGTGGCAGTCAGTGGAAACCACCTAGTAATATCTGAAATTCTTTTTCTCTTTTTTGCTTTTTGGGTCACACCTGGTGATGCACAAGGGTTACTCCTGGCTTTGCACTTAGGAATTACTCCTGACGATGCTCAGGGGACCATATGAGATGCTGGGAATCGAACCTGGGTCGACCACATGCAAGGCAAACGCCCTACCCCTACCTGCTGTACTATTGCTCCAGCCCCACTATCCGAAATTCTTTTTATTTTAATTATTTTTAGTGAAGCACCATGAGGTACAGTTGTAGATTTACAATTTTTTGTGCTTGGGTTTCGATTATACAATGATCAAATACCCATCCCTCCACCTGTGCCCATTTTCCACCACCATGGATAATATCCCTCCCACCCCCATCCCCCCATCCCCCCCTGCCTCTGTGGCAGGGCAATCCCCTGTGTTCTCTCTCTCCTTTTGGGTGTTGTCCAATATCCGAAATTCTTAATGGGTTCAGATATGGAATTCATTCATCTCATCACATATTTGTAGGATACCTTTGGGTAAGTATCAGAGTTAAACTCTGAACAAGCTTAAGGATGTGTTCATCTAATGTGAACCCTAAAGGTATTTGTATTCAAACACTGTATAGAGCAGTAAGTGATAACAGTATTACAAGTGCACACTACAGACTCAAATTTTCTCAATTTTAAAATAAATTTGATAAATTGTAAAATTAATTTGATGAGTATGACAGTGATGATGACTGTGGTGAAACTAAATATTTATTGAGTCCTTCCTATATGCCTCCTTCATAGTGAACTCACTTGTAGGGGTTATTATGAATGAATTCTTTATTTAGTCCTCATAGCAACATATCCAAGTAGGTTCATTGTATTTCATTTTTACTTTCTTCACAGGGTATAGTGAAGATTAGATGGATTAATATATAGAATAGAACTGCCTAAATACCTACTATTAGGAGATTTAACATTAGGAGACCTCCATGAGTGCCAGTAACAATGATAATGAACATTAAGTATTCATCAGGGATAGAAGTCAGTCTCTAAATAATATGTGGCTTCTCTGAGAGAGGTATAGCAGAATGTTAGGAGGGTTCAAACTGGGGAGAGAATACGCCTAGGAGGAACAAACACTTCATGGGAAGATTGTCTTGGAGCTGTGTATGTCTGAAAGGATGTGATGATAATAGAGCATCTGACTGCCAAGGTGAACAAACAGGCACAAATGTGACCAGGAAACGGGGCAGCAGCATGTTTGGGGTGACCATGGCCAGGTCAGTTGGCCAAGGGTGAAGGAAACATAAAAGTTAACTGAAAACATAGCTCCTATTGTAAGCATCTTGTGTTCATTCCAAGAGTTTACACCAAAGCTCGGAGGAGTCAGCAATGGCTCATTACTTGGTGAGGGCCATGTCAAAGTTGTTTACTTCTTGAACTCAGTGGTGCTCCAAGAGTCACCGAGGGAACACTTAAAATGTTGGCCAAACTATCAGTCCTAGGATTTAAAATGAACTCAGAACCAGGCTGCCATCCAAATGTGGATGTGAGTTTGGCATTTGGACGAAGATTAGATCAGACCTGAACACTCAGAGGGGCCAGATGTAGCAGGTCTAGTTCTGGCATGAAATGCAATACTAGTATTTTATTTGTTTTTAAAATGCTCTGCCATTATTGCTTGTGCTTTGTTGTCTGTCTGAGATCTACAGTTTTTAGGAGCATAAGGAATACTGGCATGTAGTATGCACCCAAGACAGACCGTGCTGGGTAGAACTTGTATGGGACATGTCTCTAAATGTTGCAACATTTTCTCTTTGCTTCCTGTTGCTTTTACAGGGAGGAAGAGTGACTCAATAACAATCAATTCCTTATATAGTTCTTAGGTGCCTTCAATGTGCAAAGCGCAGAAGGGTAAAGCTGTAACATGTCCTTAAGACCTTGTAGTACAGTGGAGAACCTAAGCCACATGAGCTTAAAAATTCTAAGATAAAGGCAAAAGGAGGTAAGACTATTTCATGGTGTGCAGACATAGTACTCTGTGTGTAGAGGTATAATAATGATGTTTTTTTCTTTGGAGAAAGGCTTCCATCATGCTATCCTTCACCTGGGTATGTCCCTGGGTATGTCCTTTGTGTGGGCTGCTTGTTATTGTCTCTAAGTCAGAGAGACCTAGTTTAAATCTTGACTCCTACTCTTACCCTTCCATAAATGGTATGAGCTTCATTTTCTGAAAAATGGACAAACTTACTTCACAGAATTGTTATTGGAATATAACCGGGAAACATATCAGTCAGCAACTTTCGTTGCAAGTAGCAGAAAATTTAACCCAAATTTGGCCAAACAATCAGGAAATATGCCAGCTTGTCAAAAGAGACATTTGAAAGTGGAGTAGTTTCAATGTAGCTCTGCATAAGCGCATGCTCTCACTCATCTTATCCAGTGGCTCGTCTGTCATCTTCTTTGGTAGTTTTCCCCAGAATGACTTCACTCACTTTTGCAGTATCAATAAAGTGAGTCTGGCAGTATTTGTACTCCTCTATCAGTTCAGTTGCTCAAGTTAGGTCAAGCCTGCTTCTGAACCAGGAACAATCATTATAGCTTCTTATAGGATTGCTGGAAAGTTGTGTAACCTTTCCTATTATTTAACCTGTTTCCTTAACTGGACTTTATGATAAACATCTGACCCAGAGGGCAGAAGGGCACACTTGGTGATAATTAAATCAGTGTTTGGGAGTCACTTCTGGTAGTGTTTAGGGACCATGTGATACCAAGGGTTGAACTTAGTTCTACTGCAGACAAGGCATGCATGCCAGCTATCCCTCTGGCTTGGTGTTAGAATTTAATGGATACTGGTTGCCTTAGATCAATGGGTGTTCTGTTTTAAGACCATTTATAAAAATTTATTAATAAGTCATAAAATAAATTTTGTGGTTTATAACTCTCTTGAAAACCACAAAGAAAAAAATAGTAAAATAGAAAGAAGTGAACAGAGGATCTCAGAACATGTTGCAGATAAAAATGGCAAGTACTGTCTTTTGAAACTTTTAAGTTTAAAACTTTCTGTGGATGTACTTGGTTGTGATAGAATAATTATTTATTTATTTGGTGCTAGAAAAAAAGTTGAGGAACATTGGCTTGGATTAAAGAGGATAAATATTGGAAACTAGTTTTATTCCTTTTACTACTCATTGGAAGAGAAGTGAAATAGAGATGAGTAAGAAACACAACTTATAAACCTTTCTATAGTTTTCCAAGGGCCAGGCATTGATTGAAGAACTTTGCATACATAAACACACGAACCTTTCCCAACATCTGTCTGAGTTAACACCTGTATAACTTAGAAACTAGTTGAGAAGCTAAGTAAATTAGTGCCCGCAACTAACAGTAGTGGAGCTAGTTGCAAACACAGGTTCTAGAGTCAACAGTTTACTACCCAGCACAGGAAGTTACCAATCAAGGTTCATTCCTCCGATCACAACACTCAGTACAGTGCCAGGCCCAAAAAAGCATGCACATCGTAACAGTGACTATCATTGGGGATGTTATAATAGAAAATCAGATAGTCATGAAACTCCCTCTTTAATGTTCTCTCCAGCCTAAGGGGTGTGTGATGAGCTCATGGAAGGCAGAGAAGCTTAGACTTTCTATTCCAAGTTCAAGCTTAGTATATAGGATACCATATTATTGGGGCACAATCGAGTTTTTCAATGGCTGTGTGTGAATGGGGAAGCATTGGTCAGGCACAAAGGCAGTCAGTCTCCTTTAAAGCACAGGTACACTATCTGAGGTGTGCTAAGTAGTGTTTTTTTTGCTTTAGATTATATATATATATGGATATATATGTTTTTTTATTAGTGAGTCACCATGAGGTACAGTTACAGATTTACATATTTTCATGCTTGTGTTTCAGTCATACAATGCTCGAGTACCCATGCCTCCACCAGTGCCCACCCTCCACCACCGACGATCCCAGCATCCCTTCCACCCCCCCCCACACTTTCCCCCCCACCCACCCCACCTCTGTGGCAGGGCATTCCCTTTTGTTTTCTCTCTCCCTTTGGGTATTGTGGTTTGCAATAGAGGTATTGAGTAGACTGGGGTGTTATATACTCTGTTATATACTCTGTTATATGTTATATACTCTGGGGTGTAGAAGATACTCTGATCTCTTCCTTGGGTGTTTGAGAAGGGAACTTCAAGACTGAACCTCCATGTGCCCTAGCATAGGAAGGAGCAACAACAACAAAAAACACCCTAAAAAAGCCTGATCTTATTTTATACAAGGTTATTTGGGTGAGGTAACCTAATACAGCAGAGGGAGAATTTTCAAAAAGAGTCCCAAGAGAACTAATAGAGTGGCTTTAAATTTCATTATGTTTGAGAGGGAGGCTCTAATTCAATTACCCACAAAATGAGAATTTCCTTCCTCCTTATGTGTGAAGCTGCTGTGATGAGAGACAACCCCAGAAAATACCTGGACTGCCTTGAAGTACAATGTTTCTTTTGAAGAAAGATGATCCATGTCCAACTGTAAGCTAGTTTCTGAACTTTTGTATTCTCCTCTATAAAATGCAGAGAATTTTGGTGCTCCTACACTGGGTTGTACATATAGCTTGACATGGGCACATAATAATTTTTCAGTAAGTAAGAGATCTTATTCTTGTTACTTCTATAGTGATTTTGTAACCGTGAACTAGATAAGGCTACTGTTAGTCTTTTTTTTTTTTGCTTTTGGGGTCACACCCGGCAATGCACAGGGGTTACTCCTGGCTCTGCACTCAGGAATTACTCCTGGTGGTGCTCAGGGGACCATATGGGATGCTGGGAATCGAACCTGGGTTGGCCATGTACAAGGCAAATGCCCTATCCACTGTACTATCACTCTAGCCTCGCTACTGTTAGTCTTAGCAGACTTTTATTTTTTCAATGTTTTGTGTGTGTGTGTGTGTGTGTGTGTGTGTGTGTGTGTGTGTGTGTGTGCTGGTGGTGGTGGAGCACACCCAGAGTGCTCAGGGATTATTTCTGCTTTTTGCTCAGGTATAACTCCTGATGGTACTTGGAGACCACATGTGGTGCCGAGTATCAAACCAGGGTTAGCCACATTCAAAGAAAACATCTGAATTCCTGTACCATCTCTCCAGCTCCCAGTGCTTTAATTTTTTTTCAGGTGTAAACATTTTTCAGTCAGTGGTTATATAGTAAAAGTACACTTGAGAGAATAAAACATTAAGGATAAATGACATTTCATTTAAAATGCACCATCAAAAATTAGAATAAAAGGTAAAGGTAAAGTCGATTTGCTCGAGCGGGCCCAGTAACGTCTCCATTGGAGACTTTGTTGTTACTGTGTTTGGCATAACGAATACTCTCGGTAGCTTGCCGGGCTCTCCGAGAGGGGCGGAGGAATCGAACTCGGGTTGGCCATGTTGGCCGCTTGTAAGGCGAACGCCCTACCGCTGTGCTATCGCTCCAGCCATGAATAAAAGAATAGTAGTTGAAGTTTTCTCAGTTTGACTTTTCAGAGGAAAGTCAGTAGATGCCAGTAAAACAGGCTGATACGAGGAGAAATGTGTTCATTTTCAGGTCACTTACTCATATTTACATGCTAAAATCTGACATACCAGTATTGCAACTAACAGTGCAATTCTTCAATAACAAATAACGTCAAATTTTTTATTGGCTCAGAACTTTCTTGCTTTTATTACTCTATATGTGTTACCATACCTCTATGTCATAGTTTATTCTGGAATTCAGGATAAAGGAACAATTCCAACCTGGGAAATAATTGATCTTGAGTCAGAGGGAAAAGGAAATTATCCAATGACTCTTCAAGTCCTTGCTCTGAAGTAACACATGTCACTTCTATTGTCATTTGTTGACAAAAACGACTTATGTGTCCCAGCCAATTATGAATGGAGTGGGGAAGAATAATCATCCTGCAAGGAAGAATGGTGAACACTTGGAACAAAAATTCATTTGATTGTACCTAGAAGTCTAATTAACTGTAGGTATCTCTTTAATGAATTAGTAAAACCAATTATGTTAGACTTATAATGCTATATACCATAAATTACCATAAATTAGCAGTTTAAAACAACACATACTTGTTATTACACAATGCCTGTGCATGAGAAGTACAAGAAAGGTTAGCCAGGACTTTTGTTCAGTTTCCCAAGCCAGACTCCGTGTTGGTTGGGGGTTATGGTTTCGTTTGAGAAGAAAGAGTTCTCTTATACTAGATTGTCAGCAGGATTCAGCTACTGAAGGTTGTCGGAATGAAGCATTAGCTCCTAGTGTCATCCACAAATTTCCTTTTTGTCATGTGACATTTCCCTGGGGAGTTTATATAGTCCTTCACAGTCTACATATCTTATCATTTTATGGGCAGCAGGAATGAGTTTTCTCTTTCTTCATGCTTTCATTTTTTTCATGTAGTTACTAAAGGTTGAAATTATGTGCTGTGTAAGAATGTAGACATGGTCTGCTGTCCTGCATTCAAATCCCAGCTTGGCCATTTATTATTGTTGTGTGACATTGAGTAAGCGAATTAACTTTTCTGAGCCTCAGTTTCCTTGACTGTCAACTGGTATTTTTGAGAGTAGCTTTTAGTATTATTTTAACTAATATATTAGTTAATACATTAGTTAGTATTATTTCAGTTAATGTGCAAAGTGCCTGGGACATGGTACTTAAGTGTTTGTCATCATTGTAGAGGGACTGCTAGGCACTAGGCATAATACAGAGTATTGGAAATATAAGGGAAAATTTCTGCTCTCCTATTTTTATAAATAGGTGAACAGGAGTGGATTATCACATGAACTGTCAGTGTTCTGAGATGATGAAAGGCCTGAGATAGAAGCAGTTGTCTTAGGAAGAGCTGGGGAAATTTCCACAAAGAAGTTGAAGTTGGATCTTGAAAGATAATTTGGAGATTACTTGGGCAGTGATTGATGGGACAATATGGTCCCCCAAGTACTGCCAGAGTCACCCTTAAAGCACAGAGTCTGGAGTAACCTCTGAGCAATCCCAGGTGGTACTCATCCCCAACCCAAAGAAATTATAATAAATAAGGTCCCTTATCCAATTAAGTTGGAACTAGGAATCTTTGTTTAATACAAAACAGTGGTTTAAGGCAAAAACCAGAGTGCAATAATACTTTTATTAAATATCAAATATAATACATATCCATAGTGAATTAATTTAGTAAAAATAAATCAATGCCTCTGAAGGGGCTAGAGAAAGTTACTTTATAGTAGAATAAAATCTATATTATCATTTCCAGAAGGCACAGATAAAAGTGATAAAATGCCTGACAGAGGTGATATGACAATGAAACAGTTATCCACTACCATTGTGCACCTATCTTGGGTTCTGATGGAAACCTTTATGGGATTTATATAATTTTTAATTTACACATCATACTGGAGCGATAGCACAGCGATAGGGCAGCCAGCCCAGCCAAGCTGGGTTCAATTCCCCCGCCCTTCTTGGAGAGCCTGGCAAGCTACTGAGAGTATCTTGCCCGCATGGCAAAGCCTGGCAAGCTACCCGTGACATATTGGATATGCCAAACACAGTAACAACAAGTCTCACAATGGAGACATTACTGGGCCCTCTCGAGCAAATCGATGAACAACGGGAGGACAGTGACAGTGACAGTGACACAATATACGAGGGTCCCTGGTTTTGTGCTTTATGGGCGTTAAATGGATACTTAGTGGATAGGGTTCAATAAATTTCTGATGAATGAATGAAAAGATTAATTTAACGCAATAGTAATTATGTCAGTAGAATAGTATCCTAAATCTTGGGCCCAAAGAGTCAGTCTGCATGTTTAACTGTCTTATGAGAATCAGCCTTAAGCCTTGGGGTATGGGAGGATCTACTTCAGCTAAATTTCCAAATGACATGATCAGTTTTCTTAAAAATGTGTTCCTATTCCATTTCATTACCTACTTTGTTATGCTCTTTGGCTGTTTTCCTGTACCTCATGACAAATCCTCATGGAGCAAGTCCCTTCTGTAGGGGATATGTGCCAAGAAGAGAGAAAATTCCATCTCCCACTCTTTCTGGAAGGAATTTTGAGGATTCAAAAGGGACTGTAGAATACTTTCATCCTATCTGTGGGATAAAAAAATAATTATTTTTCTTTTGTGGTGCCTGTAAGCTCTATTGTTCCCAGTGTATTTATTTGTAAAATGGATTTAATTCCATTCCTGTGAAACCTTTAGAAAGGTCTACAGGGGCACACAGGAACGCACAATGCTTAAGAATGATGTTAAAGTTTTAAAAGAGATTTATCTGACCCTGAGGCCAAATGGCACAGTCTGCAAAGGTGATAAATCTAGCAAATAAATAAACAAATAAATAAATAAACATAAATGCCTTTGAGGCGGCCACTGGCCAATAGGCAGCGCTGCAGTTGGCATTGACTTTTACAACAGCACTTGTTAATCCCACTTGCTCAGGACAGTTATAAAGGTTTCATTTCCTCCCCAGACCTTAGTTCCCCCTGGGTGTGTGGAATGGAACACTTTATTTGAGACTGGAGTCGTGAATGTACTCCCTGCAAGGTGATGACTTCATGTATATTGATATTGCCAGTAGGGGTTTATTTTCTTTCTTGCAAGGCTGTGATCCTTTGAAGTCAGGAACCACGACTTACACAGTGCCTTGTACAGAGCTTTATACATAGAATGTGTTCAACAAACATTTGTTAAAGGAATGAATGAAGAATATCTGTGCACTTTTGTGTCTCAAGCACTGAATGCTATGGTACATGTGGGAAATACTCAATAAATATTTGTGGAATGAATGAATAAATAAGTGAACTGTGCTGTTTGTGGTTTCAGCAGTTGTTTCATCTTCGGAAGTTCTGCATAAAGAAAATAAGGAGATATTGGGGTCTCTCTGGTTATAAGAATGGCACCTGTCATTATGTGAAAAGGGCAATGTCAGAATTTATTCCAGTGGAATACAGGACTAGACTGTAGAACAAGGAAGAAGAATGAATGACTAGTCGTATATAGAGGAAGTATGCAGAAATGCCAAATGTACCTGTCCATTGACCATCGCGTTTGTCCATCCATAGATTTCTGTGTAAAGATGCACAAACAAAAGTAGCAGTTGAGATTTGTTAATCAATGTGGAAAGACTTTTAAATCTACAACAATTTATTTTAGTTTTTTTGTTTTATTTTTGGGGGCTATACCAGTGGTGTTCAGGGCTTACTTCTGGCTTTGTGCTCTGGGATCACTATTGGTGGGGATCAGAGGACCATATGGGATCCGGGAGACTATGATCACAAGCAAGGCAAGCACTTCAACCACTGTGCTATCTGTCTGGCCCCTATTTGTTTCTGTCTTTCTGTTTGTATCTAGTTAAATACTTTGCACTTCTTTTCCTGAGTTCAGTACCCTGCATATTGGATAACTCCTATTGAACATTTCTACTTTGTATATGCACTTTGTACATCTAAACTTCGTCATTAACTGAGCAGTTGGTTCATCACTCAAGTCAACTGTTCCCATCTCAGGATCTACCATAGATTAGAAGTCCTCCATCCCAATGATCCAGCTCCCACTGTTTTATATGGAAATTTTCTATGGACTCTTTCATTGACAGATTGCATATTATCTAAAACTTCTTCTTGCCACCAGTTCTCCTGCTCAGAAACTTTCAGAGGTTCCTCACTACAGTTAGATTAAATACCGAAGGCCCTAGTCTTACTTCCAAGGAACGTTATAACCTATCCTTGGGATATTCTCTTAATATGTTTATAATCCCTCTCTTCCAGCTAGACTTGTACTAATTTATGCTAGAGAAACTGCTTTACACGGTCATTTCCTCTAAGTGACTTATTGAGCACTATATAAAAGTTCTGTATAAAGCTCTGTAGCACTGTAGCACTGTCCTATTGTTCATCAATTTTCTCAAGTGGGCACCAGTAATGTCTCCATTGTGAGACTTGTTGTTACTGTTTTTAGCATGTTGAATATGCCACGGGGAGCTTGCCAGGCTCGGCCATGCAGGCAGGACACTCTCGGTAGCATGCCAGACTCTCTGAGAGGGATGGAGGAATTGAATCTGGGTCGGCCGCATGCAAGGCAAACACCCTACCTGTTATGCTACTGCTCCAGCCCATATAAAGCTCTATATAAAAATTTTTTGTTGTTATTTCTTCCTATTTACTAGGAACAGGAATGTTGTCCCCAGCAAGACAAAATCTCAATTTTCCTTTAAGGTCCATCCCAGATGCTTTCTTCTCTATGTAGTTTGCCTTGAAACTCCCAGATATAGTTCAATTCCCATTTGAACTCATCACTTGCAATTTGGTTTTGATGTATTTTTGGAGGGTGTCACACCCAGCATTTCTTCAACCTTTTGAGCCATCTCTCTAGCTCCTGATATATTTTCAATGTTTCCTTGAACCCTTAATTACATTTTTATTGCACCATCTGCTCTCATGAGGGAAGAATTTTTTTTAACAGATTTTTTTGTTTGTATGTGTGTACTGATTGCTTGTTGAAAGCACTCATTAACTGTCGGCTAATTGTGTAAATATTTTTAGTATTTTGGATCTCTTATTATTATCTACATTTATGCCACCGTTAAAGTCAGAAAAATGCTCCCTTTTTCATAATACTATTTTAAGGATCAGTTTTTCTATCATATTAGATATTACCATGGAAACATGCCTTTGACCCCATTTTTTGTTTTGGTGGGCACACCCTGTGGTGCTCAGAGCTTACTCCCGACTCTGTACTCAGGGATCGCTTCTGGTGGAATTCAGGGGACCATATGGAGTGCTGGAGATCACATCTGCACATGCTCTGCATGCAGGGCAAGAACCCTACCCACTATACTATCCCTTCCATCCCTGCATTTGCCATTTTGACTCTGTTTACAAATATGTTCTTTTCTGGAATTGTGTTTAAAAAGAAAAGAAGAATAATCGGGATCATTTCTCTGCCTTTTAAACTCGAAGGGTCAGAGAAAGGTCTACTTAACACCAGTTATTCCCTTGTCTTTTGTGGATTAGTGAAGGTCATAGATTCCTCTCTCAGGTTTCTCCTTTACCACTGCTACTTTGAATAAGAACATCAACTGCTTGCGTCTCAATATTCTTTGGATAAGAAGTGGGACAATGACACCAGGTTGACCTGATATCATGTAACACTCAGAAAAATTGTCATGAAAACTGTAGTTTTTTTAAATCATGTTAGGGCCAGTCATTTCCTGCATCATATTACTATCTCCATCACTTTTGTCACCAAGTGCCCTCATCAGGATGAGCATGCCTACTGGAGTTGGTGACTTCTTTAGGACAGGTACCTTTTCCAGATGTGAATGTTTCCCATCTCCTTCTTTAGTATGTTACAGTGTCTGAAGAAATGGTGGTGGGGCGGAGTGGAACTTTTTTTCTCACTTGCTCTCTTGGGATTTCTTCTGGAGTTTTGACTCTTCTTCCACTACTGCAGTGGGTCTTTACAATTCATAAAATGCCTGTTGAGAAAGGGCAGAGAGGTTTTACTTCAACAATATATCATGATCCTGATATATTGTATTTTGTTGAATTTAAGTCACCACCAATTGTAAACTATGCCATTATTTCTCAAATCACCAAAGAAAGGAAAAAGTACTCCCACCTTTCAAGTCTGACAAACCATTGATTGCATGATTTATCCCTGTTTTAGAGCTGCTAAAAGGTGAAAATTTATAGTGTCTTAAAAGTACTCAGATATGCACTGAGGTTGCAAGAGTTATCTTTAAGTCTTCTGAACCTCAGTGGTGGTGGGCTCTGTGGTCTCTCTGCTACCTGCCCTCACCCCATCCATCCATTGCAGATGTCTGATGCTAATCTCTTATGCAGAACTGTGACCAACTGACCTTGTGCATGTCCCCAGGCTTTTCATTCTGCATTAGCAGGGGAGGAGGAGAGGGCACTGGCAGAGGTTAACTAAAGGTGTGCACAGAGGCTGAGAAGCTTTCTGAATTGACTTGGCAGTGCTATCTTCCTTCCCACTGTTGCAATCGCAAACCAGCCTGGCAGGAAGTTACCTGAAGCAGATCCTTCCAGCTCACTGGAGGTGTGTCTTTGGCCTTATAGGTTCTGTTACTTAGAGATATTAAAAGATCAAGTGCCCACTTGAAACTTTTCAGAGCACTGACTGGCTCCTTCCTGGTAAGCTTCATCCTGTGACCTGCCACAATGACAGGCAACTTGACACTCTATAACTGGGACTAATAGCAAAGTGGTTTTCTACTTTCTACAAGATAGAAGTTAGGGCTGGAGGTGAGCGGAAGGGTCAAAGTTACTTCCAGTAAAAGGCATGATTTGTGCCCCTGTATGCTGGGTGGGTGGTGATCACTGGAATTCTCAGATATCACTGCCAACTGCAGCTATTTCAGCACCTCTTTTCTTTCAGATGTCTTGGGTTTCAGATAGGGAGGTAACCTGACCTTTTGCATTTGCTACAGTAATGCTGTTTCAGGCCCTGTTGCTTGACCTTTACAAGTAATCTATTCCTGCTAAAATATTCTAAACCTTCCGGGTAAGGCATCTACGATGCAGATTTTGCTAACAATATTGAGACCAGTGAATAGTTCAAATTTATGACATGATTTAGTCTGGCTTTGTGGGTAGTTTTGTAGCAAATGTGTCATTCTGTTATGGCTATGGTATTGGTTTAAGTTTTTTGACTTTCATAGGAATTAGAAGGTTCTGTGGATTATTTCCCTGACACTTGAAAATTTATTTAATCATTCCATAGTTATTGTTACATTTTAAATTTTTGGTCTTTGTTCTCTTAAGTATTTAAGAGTAAAGATCTTTTAGAAGATTATCATCTCTACATTTATAAGCCCAAATTTCTTTTAAGACTCATAGTTTTATTAGTCAGGATTCTGAGCTCAAAGTACCTCCAGAAAGAAGGGAAGTTAGTCTCTCGTGGAACTGAGAAGTTCAGGGATAGAGAGAGAGATTCTGGTATATGTGGATCCAAGGGATAGAACAGTATTTTCGGGGTTCTGTCTCTTTTGTCATTTCCTTGCTCCAGGCTGTCAATTTCATGGCTCCATTCTCTTGACATCTTGATCCAGGTAAGGGGAAGGTTATGTATGTTACCAGCAATGATCTGAAAATAACACTGTTAGCTTAGTTATAAGTGAACTGCCTTATCTGATCATGCTTCTACCTCTGCATTAAGGGGGTGGATGAATTGGGAATGGGGTCATGGAAATGAAAATATTGGGTGGTTCTAGGAAGATATTGCATCACCTCTGGGAAAAGAACAAACTCTGAAGGCTGTTGGACGTAATGGATAAGAATGCTATCTCCAGGATTGAAGTCAGGTCCCACTGCTTATTAGTTGTGTGATTTGGGCAAAATAAGTTGTTTCTGAGCATCAATGTCTTTATAAAGTAAAGATAATAAAACATTTCCATGTGATTGGACTGTTTGAGAGACAAAACAAAAGAATGCATGTGGAACACCTACTTGGCTCCCATTACGTGTGCCCCTCCCCACAGCACCGCTTGCAGACACATAACCATCATAAAAATCTCTTCCGGATGGCTACATGAGGTGGGTCATTACTGGGAATGCACAGTGGTCTCTCTCAATTCTGATTCAAATTATCTGGCTAAGATCATCACTACCTCATGACCAGGATGATAATTCTGATAGGACAGAATATGCTGATGGAATAGGCCAGTCACCTCTGTTGAGAGCAGAAATGCAACAGTTATGAATGTCATGGTTTCATTTCCATCACATGTGAAATGTGTATGAGAGGGGAGAAAGAAGCCCCCTTTAACCTGAGACACCAGGTTTGTGGAGGACTCTTTCCCTCCTTGGACAGAAAGATCTGCATGCTGAAAGGAGACAAAATCATTTTCTGGATAACTCAGTGTCTATTTGCAGTAATCTATTTATTGTCTCCTAGGAAAAATCCAAGAATGTGGTTCATTGCTAGAATGGCAACTCCAGGAATTTTCTTTGACTCTTATTTCTTCTCCTATTTTACCATCATCCCATACATGCACACACTTTCTATATTTACATAGACTGGCTCTGATGTTTCACCCAGTGCATTGTATATCGTATTTGAGAGGAGGAAACACATGTGATTCATTTGCTGAAGCCCGAAGTGTAAGGATTTACCTAAGGACTTAAGAATGCTATGAGGTAAGTTTCTGGAAGTGCCACAGGTGGTGTGTTGATTATCGGTTGGCAGAGTTGCCTATTCTACTGATTGACTCTGGGTTTTCATTTCCAGCCTGTGAACCACCAGTTTAATAATCTGATGGAATCTTCAAGGAAGCAAGAAGGGCATCCTGCTTTACTAGTTATGAGCATATGCATACCTGCTGTGCTCGATTAGAGAGATGAGACCCTCACAGGATAGGGGTTTCCTGAAACATAGAATGTTCGGATGGGCCAAGGTGGGGAAACTTTAAGGTTTGTCTAGGCAGATCCAGTCATTGTATTAAGGGAGAAAACCCCTCCCCCCCAAAAATAACAGAACTTTTTGTCCAGAGTACTCCAAATCATTCCATTTTTTTCTTTACTTTAAGATATATCATTTGTGATTGTCTAAATTCAGCTTCTGAAGGGACAAAAAATGTAACTGAACATACTTTAAGTGAAAAGTGATTTTATTTGCCCTTTTAGTGACCAGAGATTTCGGCTCTATGCAGTCTTGAGGATATGCTCTTGAGATCTGCCATCTTTCTATTTCTCAGTCTTCCCTTCCTTTGTGATTGTTGTCTTGTTTTATTTTTGGACCCAGCAATGAACCGGAGTCACTCCTAGCTCTTTGCTCAGGAATTACTTCTGGAAGTGCTCAGGGGGTCATTTAGGATGCCAGACATTGAACCTGGGTTGGCTGCATGTAAGGCAAATGCTCTATCCATTGTATGATCTCTCCAGTCACTTTTCTGCTGGTTTTCTTACTCAAGAGCAATTTTCCTGGTGAGGATAAATGGCTGTTAGTAGTCCTTGAAATAGATTGTCTTCTCTCCAACTCCATAAAATAAAGGTCTGCTTTGCTAAAAATGGCTCACATTGACTTTGATCCACTTCTAAAAAATCTTACTACTCTGCTGGCCAGATCTGGGACCTGGGTGTAAGTGAGCCCTATTTAAACTTCTGGGGTAGGGACTAGAAAAAATAGATGCCTAGGTGATATTTGGAACACCAGTATTGGAAGAAGGAGTAATAGAGGTTGGACATGGAAAAAACATGACTTCGGGACTTCTAATTCAGAACTTCCTAATTAAAAAAGGAATTTCTCAGTAAAAGGCAATCCCCATGAATTTTGTGACAGTCATGCTTCTTAGTCCATTATTGGCAAAGTAAGGGATCATCCTTGCTGACTGGCATGAACTTCTGGTTTTCAGGAGGGTCTAGTTCCTAGTACAGTGTGCTCTTCCATAGGCTGAAATTTTCCTAAGTGACACAAAATAACTCTAAAAAGGGTTGGAATAATCCAGAATTCATTCTTTTCCATCCATTTAAACAATTTATTTATAGAACATATTCTAAATTATTGTTCAAAGTCAGAAATGTCAATTGTATTGATTTTGGTCAAAGTAGTTTGGCAAATATGTTCATATTTTGATATCTTATTGCTACTTCTACAAAATGTAGGGATCCAAGCTGGTTAAATATAAATTCATTGGGCACATCTCCTGTGCACCTTCTGATTCTTCTAGCTCGGTATACTGGTACTCATCTGCTCTCTCGTGTCATTATCTGCTGTGATTTGTCTTCTGTGAGGATCCACAGTTCTTCAGTCTGACCTAATCCAACGACATTCCCATGCTTTTGAGTTCTCCCATCATATCCCTAATCTGACGAAATATCACCTCACAGTGTATGAGGTCTGTTCCAGGGGTCAGATGATGCAACCTGTATGTGTTAGGGCATTAACCCCCAATCTTACCAGTGGCAAAAAAGAGATAGGTAGCAATTGGGTAGGTATCTTTCTTCTCTTTCCTCCTTCTCTGAGCAATTTTAGTTGCTTCTTAGTTCATTATTGGCAAAGTTATCAGTAACTTTGTAAATCATGACTCTTTAATAAAATATTTTTAAAAAGAGTATTTTGTTTATATGTAACATTTTCTGTCAAAGTGCAGAAAAGGTTTTGAAGTTCAGTCATCTTTATTTGCTCAAACAAAAATGAGTATATATCCCTTCATTTGTATGATGTAAAATCTGAGACATAGGTGGATGCCTTTTGTTCATCATTACAGGGTTGATCATCAACCTACTTGAACTCAGAATGTGGTCTTTCTGTCTTTCCATGGAATACTTTGTTTCCAGTCACAATTAAGGCCTGGAGGGGCTCATACAAGATGCAGAGAATAATTCAGACAGTTGCCTCAATCATTCAAACCAGGCAACTATGACATAACTTCACAGATAACTTAATGTCTCTGTTTCATATCATGACCTTGGAAACACACATAAAATGTTTCCTGAATCTTGCCATTGTTTTCTCTATTATTGGCACATGGATATTTTTAAGCAGTTGATTCAGTTTCTTGAAGTAGTTTGCATTATGGGATAGGTGCCTTCATTTTTTTAAAAACTAGTGGAGATGAAAGCAAAGTTTCAATAAAGCTAATAGAATCTCTAGTTATTGGTTGTGGGAACCACACCCAGGGTTCTCTAAAGGACAAAACCACACCCAGGGTCACATTGATGGTTCTGGTATGTGTGGGTGAAATGTAGTGCCAGGGATGGAACCCAGTACTTGCATGTAGGCAAGTACTCTACTATTTGAGCCACCTCTCTAGCCCAATAATAGACTTTTATATCACAGAAACTGAAATAATTATAAATAAAATACTTAAGATGTGTGGAAATATTAAATAAGCTCTGGCATTATGCTGATTTTATTTATTTTTATTTTTTGTTTTTTGGGTCACACCCAGCGATGCTCAGGGGTTACTCCTGGCTCCGCACTCAGGAATTACTATTAGTGGTGCTTGGGAGACCATATGGGATGTCGGGGATTGACTCCATATGGGTCGGTCATGTGCAAGGCAAACACCCTACCTGCCGTACTATCGCTCTGGCCCCATCATGTTGATTTGCTTTCCTTTTGCTTAAAATGAGTTTTTTTTCAAGGTTTGAAATTACATTAGAATATTTATAGTAAAAGGCCCTCCCGTTGTTCATCGATTTGCTCAAGCGGGCCCAGTAAAGTCTCCATTGGAGATTTTGTTGTTACTGTGTTTGGCATATCAAATACATCACGGGTGGCTTGCCAGGCTCTGCCGTGTGGGCGAGATACTCTCGGTAGCTTGCCGGGCTCTCCAAGAAGGGCGGAGGAATTGAACCCGGGTCGGCCATGTTGGCTGCGTGCAAGGCAAGCGCCCTACCGCTGTTATAGAAAATAAATAATAAAGAATCTATTACTCATGGTGGGATAAATTTCAGTCCAAATCTAAAAAGAAAGCATCATTATTTTTGTTCTTTTTTTTTGTGGGGTGGTTGATATTTAACATGGGATGGGTGTGGAAACCCTTCGCTGTTTTATATAGAAACTTGTTGTTAGTAATTGTGTCATTTTGGGGATCCTACTCATTTTACAGTGTCCTAAAAACTGCATTGAGGAGCAGATGTTCAGAATTCAGTTGCTTCATCATGTTGCCAGCGTCAGCCACCATGATGTATGTTCATCTACTAGAGGCAAGGCATCAGTCTAGCATGAAAGTCACTTCTCACATTAGCAGTTCGAATTGTAAATGTCAAACCAAAATTAAGAGCATAATAGTATTTTCTGATACCTATTTAAAAGTACATGAGTGATGACTTTTCTAGAAAAATAGCCAATTATATAAACATGTCCAATATTAATAGTGGGAAAAACTTAGTTTTAATCAAATATATATCTGAAAGAACTGAAAGAATATTTTACTTTGCTTCATGTTTGCAAATATATAAGAATGGAGAATATATATACATGTGTATGTATATATTTTATATATATATATTCTTGGTTGGCTGCTAGCTTGATTTTGTCTTCCTTTGTGGCTTGTGTTATGGAAGAAATAGGAAGAAAGACTATACTGTATGAAATATCTTAACCAGGAACACAAAGAAAAGCCACAAATATATTCTCTCATGGCAAGATGGATGTGAAATAATACTCATACTATATTGTTGGAAATTAAGAGTGGCTTAACCATTATGTTCTTAGTGTGAGACTATTGTAAGAAAGGAATGGCATTTTTTAGCATCATGAATTTTGTATTACATATGGTTCTCATTAGAGGGCTGGAGCGATAGCACAGCAGTAGGGCATTTGCCTTGCACGCAGCCAACCTGGCCGACCCGAGTTCGATTCCTCCGCCCCTCTCGGAGAGCCCGGCAAGCTACCGAGAATATCTCACCCGCACGGCAGAGCCTGGCAAGCTCCCCGTGACGTATTCGATATGCCAGACACAGTAACAACAAAGTCTCCAATGGAGACGTTACTGGGCCCGCTCCAGCAAATCGATGATCAACGGGAGGGCCTTTACCTTTACCTTATATGATTCTCACTTATCAACATTTTGGTTGAGTTTCACAATCACTTAATGAAGTGACTAGCACATACATTTTGTGATAATTCTTCAGAATTTTTTTTTAATTAATGAATCCCCCCCCTTACTTTCCCATTTGTTGCTACTTTGTAATGACTGTGAGACCCACACTCGGTTTGGTTGTGTGGGAGAAGATGCATGTGTTTGTTGTAACCCAGGGTATCTCAAAGTCAGTGACTCAGGGATAACAAGAGGTAGGGTAGGGGATCAAACCAGTGTCCTACATCACAGACACAGCTCACCTCTGTGATGTAAGTGCTTACCAATTACTTCTCCCTGCCCCCTTTTACAGTTTTTGTGAAAAATCTGGCATTATAATAATCAGGCATATGTAACAGATGAAAACTAAGATAAAACCAGATGCTTTCATCTCCAGAATGTTAGAAGATACTTGGAGATTTCAAAAGTTCAAATTCTCAGGAAAGATAAGACTCCAAAAAGAAATAAGAATTGGTTGTTTAGTATTGTAAACTTGTCAACACTAAAGAAACAACTGGGAAAAGGCCAAAAACCTGAGCATTAGACCTTGGGAAAATTCAAAACAAAGATCTGCCAATGATGCTTTAATATCCATTATCTTTCAAATTATTAAAAGATTCCATGAAATTCTATGAAGTACATTTATTTAAAACACATGAGCCATGCTGGTTTCAGTCCCAGTTAAAAGTCCCAGCTCATTTCCAGGAGCTGCAGAAGACATTGTGTCTTGGGAGGATTTGCTTTCTTACAAAATGTTAAACAACATTTTCGTATAAACAATTTCAGTTTCTAAGTGCATGAAAGGTAATGATGGTTAAAAGTTAGAATAAAAAGGTTGGGGGTGTAAAAAGTTGTTTTGGAGTGTAGAGGGGCTCTGTTATTCACTTCATTCCAGAGTAAGAGCAAGTTTTCCTTATTGCTTAGCTTGAGCACTAATTGAATGTCAACCTCTTGAGAAAAGCTATTTGTGTGGTTGGTATTTGTGCTGCTCTGATTCATCTTTGGACTTTGTGGCCCAGTTGACAGATGGGCATTTTAGGAATGAAGCATTACCAACTTAGTAACAACAAGCTTAGACATCTTCTCAGCACTCACTTAATTCTTGCCGTGATTTCTCTCTATTCCTTCTCATTCTATTTAAGAACAAAACAAATTTTTGAAAATCATAGGATGTGAAACTTAAAAAACAAAAAGTTCATGAGTGTAAGAGAAATCCGAACAATCCTAATTATTTAGATCACATTTATACTCTACTGCAGTTGGGGGCACCAACTGCTTGATACTCCTGGCCACTAGGGTGTTTTTTATTTTTTTATCTTTAAATTGACATTTCTTAGCTAGTCCCTTTTGAAAATGCCAGTGTTCTCCAATGTAAAAAATTATTCTTGTCAAATCATGATGGATATTTTAATTTATGTAGTCCAGGAAAGTAAAGCGAAAATTAATGTGTCTAAATATTTATTTCCTAGTCTCTGATCGTTGCTGAGTCTTAACTTGGAAAAAATTTAACCTTGCTTCAGAGTATGTCAGCTGTTTTCTTTTAATAGATCCATTCCATTCATCTTTTCAAATGAGCTTTCCCAAAATGCTTCTGTGAGGTGCCAAGAATATACTTCTCATACCGCTCAGCTTTATTACATACACACTATTACCATATGTCATTTGTTAAATACAGAATTTCCCCCCAGCCAGTTCTGACATTTTCTGCATCCCGATTCCTTCAGAGTTGTTTTATTAGAACTGTATGTGTGACTAATAGAAAATAATGGCTGATTCTAACAATAATGAAGGTTTTTTTAAACCATATATACCTTTGTATATGTGATTATTTTTGGGTATTCACAACTGTCACTGTCAATGTCATCCCATTGGTCATTGAATTACTCGAGTGGGCACCAGTAACGTCTCTATTCCTCCCAGCCCTGAGATTTTAGCAACCTCTTCTTACTCATTTTTTCCTAATGATTGGAGGCTCTTTCAGGGTCAGGGGAATGAGACCTATTGTTACTGTATTTGGCATATCAAATATGCCACGGGGAGCTTGCCAGGCTCTGCCCGTGCAGGCAAGATACTCTCGGGATACTCTTGCTGGGCTCTTGGAGGGGCATATATTGGTAGGAAATATCTTATAATGTGTCACGCAGCTGCGCCTGTTGGTGGTTGGGCAGTGGAGGTCGACTGCCGGGGGGTCGGGAGGGCTCTCACTCGCCCCACAGCCTGGCACAAAGTGCGGTGGCATGGTTCTGGGAGCCTTCTTTTATACTTTGGTCTGGGAGGAGCATCCATGATTTCTGGAGGGTGGCTGATGAGGAGATTATTTGATGCCGGCAGGGTGTGGCTTATGGGTGTGATCCCTGAGTCACCGGAGACTGGGGGAAGCAGTATTCACAACATTCCAAGAAATATAGTAGAATACTCCTCACAGGACGTGTTTCAGTGGAAATTGGAGTATCTCTCTCACTCAACTCCCTGTCTGAGAGATGCTAACCATCAGCACAATATGGCATGCTATAGGTTTCAGTTTGTGCTTCATAATTTTTCCTGAACTTGGGGATGGAGAAGAGAATCTTTTTCATGTCAAATACGTATTGCAGAGTCTGATATGAAAATAAAAGATGGAGAAGTGGTGTTTATGGGGGAGTTTGCTGCTCTTTTGTCTTTAAGAACCCGAGAGTAGTCTAATTCACAGAGGGAGGCAGGGGGAGGGGTGTTGGGCAGGAATCATCATACCTACATTAACTTCAATTGTCTAAAGTTAAATATAGAGACTAAATAGTGTATTCCATTGGACTCAAACTGTATCTGGTTTGGTTTCAGGTTATGCACAATATAACCTTTGACTGGGAAATACTAGGAGAAAAAAAAAACAAAAAAGACACTATACAATAGACATTATTCACTGGAATTGAATAAGCATGGAGGGATCATTTCACTCTTACTAACACCACCAAAAAAAAAAGTAAGAAAAGAAAGGCCTGGTGCCTGATACAGATAATGGAACAGATAGATAAAGACAACCCTTTAGTCTCTAAGCTGGGTCCAAACAGCCCTGGAAGAAGAGTTTGAGAAAAGAGTTTTCAAAAGGTATTTATCTTTCTGACACAGAGAAACAATTCACTGTTTTGGTCTTTTGTTACTGTGTCTTCTATCGACAACTTTTGGAAACCATTTTTAAGGTGGCAAGAAATATAAATATCATACAAGACTATTCTAACATCTTTATGAAAAATCATGAAAAGAAAAAAGGGGGTTTCCTCCCACAGGCTGATGGGGATAGGAATCTCTCCTTCAAGCCTCTGTGAACCCCAAACACTCGTTCACTTGAAGTGAATGAAATGTCCCAGTCAGGAATGCAAACTCTCTTTTTGGAGATGGCCCTACAAAGTGTGTCAATCCTGGCCTGCCCACCTAATTCCCTCACATTGGTTTTCTCTCCTTTTGAGTAATGGCAACAAAGGACAATCACCACCAAAGACCTGTGAAACAATGTGGAAATGCTCTTGCATTAGTGAGCTACTAGTGTCTCACAGAACTGCTGCAGTTTCTGTTGATGCAGATGGCAAAAGACTGTCTCCTACATGAGCCTTTCTGAGGCTATAGAGCAAAAAGATGGAATCAAGTTCATCTATCTATCTATCTATCTATCTATCTGTCACATTATTTAGTTCTCTGCACATACCTCCAGTTCCCAAAAATCTGGCTACTTTTGAATGTCCCCAGACATTGTCTGCCTATGGGTGGTACATTTTCAAGGCCCAGCATCTGGGTGCCCAAGGCCAGTTTAAAGCTGTGTGGACAGAGTTCTGCTACCCCAGATGGAGTTTCTACTCAGGAAGAGTCGTACCCAGCAGAACTTTCAGAACCAACCAAAAAGCAACAGAAAAGAATGGACCTCAGAGCCCCCGGCAGCTTGTGAAAGCTTTGAGTAGAGGTTCTTACAGGATTTGGCTAAACATTTTGTACAACTCAGAAAGTGTAAGGTATAGTGATATCCCCCTCTCCCAGAGGGGTAGCAGAAATGTTGTGACAAAGCAGTCTGGCTGCAGGGTTTGGCAGTGGCACTCTCCATGTTCAGTTTGGTCAATGTGCTATCATTACCATTTGGAAGTAGCTTCCTGTGATGGGACAAGACTACCGGGGAGATGCTGCAATCACAAAAAAGATGCACTTGGGAAAGACACCATAGATCTTTCTTTGTAGGTGGCCTTCACAGTCTTACCTCCAAAACCCCAGGCAGGAGTGGAGAAGGCAGGAGGAAAGAAGGATTTTTCTCAGCCAGGTCAGAAAACGGAGTAAAGGTACCTCTCCTTTGTCATGAAGAAACAGCATGATCTGCAGAGACCTAGGAATAAACCTAGGTTTACAGAGCAGTTGGGACAAACCCAAGTTAACTGGTGAGCATGGCCTTGGGGGAAAACAGTCAGGGACTTAGGCAAAAAAAAAAAAAAATATATATATATATATATATATATATATATATATATCCAAAACATTGCATGGGAAGTGGTTGCTTGGTGCTGAGTTTGGCCCAGAGTTTTGAGTTCCGTTTGAGTTTCTGGGCTCCAAGCAAAACTCTGGGAGTGGGGGTTGCGAGGTGGTGGAGGAATGAAATCCACAGAAACCCAAACAAGGCTAAAACTTAGCACTAAGGGGTGTGTGTTGGTGAAGGGGGGGGCGTCACGTTGCATTTCACACAGTGCCACTTGTGCAGTCCTTTTGACTGCTCAAGTCACCTTTCGCCACAAATCATGTTCCTTTGAATGTCTTTGAACTGGAGTCACTCAGTGGATTCAGTCAGAACTTCAATTTTCCCAGAAGCGGAATCCCTTTCTAACACCCAAGACTGTGTTCCTGGTGGGTGGATTTTTCATTTACCTCTTTAACCCAGCCAGCTAAGGAAATCTGAGGGTGTTTTTGTGAAGAAATTCACGCTGGAATGGAGGAGATGTGGGGAGCTGAGAGAAAAAACATGAACAAAGATTCGGAGCTGGGACTCAGTGGCTGTTGGGTGAGCCTTCCCCACCCCACCCCCCAGCCTCACTTTCTCTATAATAGTCCTAGAAAAACAGGGTGATGTCGTCATAGCAGCTGCTGATGGTCTGACAGACAGTTTCCGCAGCGCTACATGAGGCCCTTTGGTGTCCCTGTCAGGAGATTGGCAGCTGAATGACACCAATGAGGCCCAGCCCATATTCCCTCTGGGAATGCTGCCCTAATTGATAGACAGAAGGCAAAGGGAAGGATTGTTTTTGAACCTGAAAAGAATCCCCTTTTTTTCTCCCTAAAGCTCATGCCCCCACTCTCCACAGCTCTATTTTCCCCTCCCCCTCACACTTTTTTTTAAAGGTGTTTTGTTCCACAGCAGTTACAGAGCTTAATGGAACTGAATGACTTTTACCCTTCACAATCTGTCAGTCAAAAGCCCGACTCCAGCACTGTTAAATAAAGTCCTTTCAGAGGCAGACAGGAGAGGAATGTGTCAGTCAGGCAACAGACCCTGTTGTGTTTTAATCTGTCAGAGGGGTGATGGGGGAGAGCAGTGGGCCCCAGGCAGGGCACATTCCCAGCAGCCATTAAGAGGCCTTGACAAATCCAGGTGTGGAGCCAAAATGTCACCCAATCACCAACATTCTTGAGGTGTGGGCTCAGAGCCCCCAGGCACTCAGGTTTGCAATCAACTATGAGAGGTTTGGGCAAACTTTCAGCACAGGTTTCATACTGAGCATTTTAAACATAAAACCAACCACTAAGTGTTGGGTGTCCATACAAAGCATCGCTTTCAAATTAATACTCTGCTTAGCTGTGAGCACTGCAGACAGTAATTCTCAAGCTGAAGGCCCTTCAGGTAAACTTCAATTCCAAACCAACTTTTTTTTTTTTGTAAAACTGCTTCCCCCCCTCCCCCCCCCCCCCCCCCCCGCCCCAATACTTTCCTTTCAAAGTGTTTGACAATCCATAATCTCCCCCATTAACTTAAAATTGCCAGGCAATTTTTGGGGGGTAGGGCTCTGAACAGTTGCTTTTGTTTGCGATGGATTCAGTGCTTCACATGAGGGGGAAAAAAAGGCCACTGTAAGACATACTAATGATCTGTTCTTTATGTTTCAGGGACATTACCATTAGGGGATTTTAGAAAAAAAGAAAAATGGAGAAGAATGAGGGTAGAATGAAAATGGGGTGGAAGGGAGTAGAGAAGTTGATAATGAAAGAGTTTGTTTTTACCAGGGTATAGAATACCCAAATTTAATAATAATAAATTTAAAGAGAGAGACAGAGATACACAGAGACACAGGGAGAGAGAGAGAGAGAGAGAGAGAGAGATTTTGTTTGTTTTTACCAAGGACTGAGGTCTGGTTATTCAAAAAGGAAAGCCACCAGAGGCCAGAGGATGGTGGTCTTAGGCCTAAAAGGCTGGCAGACAAGGAGAGATCTAGAGTTTCAACCTGGAGGGCTGCTTGAGTAAACTTGGCATGGTACTTATTACTTGTTTGCTTTCTTCTCTTATCTTGCCGAAATTTTGCTTATATAAAACAAAAGAACTTCCCCATCCCTTCCTGGTTGGTTTCTTTTTGTTTCATCTGTTAACCTTTCCTATCTCAAACACCTTTTTCCACCATGGGCAGAGTTAGCCCAAGTTCTGCCTCCTTTCCCTCATGCCCAATCCATCATCTCCTTGCTATTCCGGGGACCACTGGAGATGCTTAGTATTTGCACATCGGTATATGGGGCAATAAGGAATTGCTCCCTCTTCTCTCTTCTCACCCCTCTCTAACCAAAATGTCGGCGCTGTGTTTTCTTCTATTCATGCATATGGGCCTCTAGGGATAAGCTGACTTGGGACAGACTAAACTGAAATTTGAAAGGCCTCTGGCATGGGCTGATAAATTCTGTCAAGCTGAAATAGTTCTAAACATGGTTAAAATAAATATGCACGCTCCGTGTTCCTAAAGCTAAATATTTTCCAAAGAAATGGATGCTAAAATTCATGACAATATTCGAGATTTGAGAGCCCTTTTGACTAAGCCGGAATTGATTTAACACCAAAATGAAGAATAGCAGCTGATTTCTACACGGGGCAGGGAACGGCACTTCTCTTTCCTCTGCTAATAATGTTCTCTCAGGGTCTCCCCTGCCTCCAGTTGTTTGGATGGGACTGCGGGTTTGGTTTTAGGCAGATAGAAAACTTCATGGGAAGAGTATTCCTCTAGAATATTAATGAAGTCTTCAACTTCAATCCGGGAAATGTGTGCTCCGAGGTTCCCTGAGTCCATCCTTCACTGATTATTAATGATCTGCCACACTGAAAAAAAAAATAAAACAAACAAACAAAAAAACCCACTTCTTGGGCTCACTTTCTGCTGGCCTGCCCTTCCTTTGGCCTAAAACAAACATCGCATCTAGGGCACTGCTGGGACCACAAGGGCCTTCTAAACAAGGGAAGAGGTTTTTTCTCTATTCCTGAAATGGAAAATGTACACCCCAGGATCTGTTTTTAACATGAATGGCGTCATCAAAACTTCCCAGCACAGACTTTCAGCTGGTAGTCTTGGAAATGGCTATGTGTACTCTAGCACAGGAAAACTGCATCAGAGAAAGGCCTCGTTTTCCCAAATTCTTCTTAGGTGACACCCACCAAGGTCCTTCAGTTAAAGAGTGAATTCAACAAACACAGCAACCAGAAAACAAAATCAATCAAAATCCTACCTCTTGCTCTGGCACTCCCAAAATTCAGTCAATGAGGAGCAAATGGTTCTTCATCATTCCTGTATCATTTCCTATGGGTCTGGGTAGGAAGAGTCTGGTGTGAAGTTCTGTTCTTTCAGCAGAGAAAACAGTTCCTGTTCTTCCTATTCTCTCAGTGTTGGTGCGGCTGTGCCCACATACGACCAAAACCTCCCATCCACTCAACTCACAGAACAGTCAGCAGGCAGCCCTGTGGTTTGAGGGTGGGTGGTCACAACTTTTATGTATTTCATAATATTTCTCAGCATTGATTCTATTTTTATTTTATTTTTATAAAGTAATTCACAATATTTGATTACATTTAACTTTCGAACACCAAACCCACCACCATTATACCTTCCCACCAGCATATTTCGAATGTTTCCATTCAGAACCCCAATTTCTGCCCTAAAGCAGAACGAAAATGATTAATTTATATTGTTTGTCATGAATAAACCGCTGAAAATGCTCCCAAAAAGTTTACTTAGAGGAAAGTGTGTGAAGATTGCTGTATTTTACCCAGGGGTCATTAAGCCCTTCTATAAGAGATCACTAACATATTGTTAAAGATTGAGGCTTACATATACATACATACATACATATATATACATATATATATATGATCGTGTCAAGTGATCAAGTGATATATATATATATTTAAAAATATATTTCCCTCTAAGATTGGTTGCTTTCTACTTTAAACCCCATCAAATGTGGTCCTCAGCATTGATTCATTTTATAAATTTACTTTTATTTTTATATCAGCATTGATTCTTAAGTGATTCTTGTTAATCCAATGTTCAAAGAGGCTTTGGATGGCCACTTAAATCTTTTACCAGGGTCGGATGCAATTGCAAACACAATTTTCTTCCTAAAGTTGTTGGACTAGAAACAGCTAAAAGCCACATTTGAAAGTCTAGTTGATAATGCTCAATGCAGTTAAAAAAGATTTTTTTAAAATAAGACTTGTGTATGTCCAAAAGCCCTTTATAAAAATACTTTTAATATTTTGACTTGTAGGTCTAATTCTGTAAGGATGCATCTTGGAGTTTCATTGAGGATCTCAAAGCCAAATTACTAAAATATCTAAGGAGTCAGTTCTAAAGGCACAATATGGGGGAAACTAGACTCAGATTTATAAATCAATTCATAAAACTGAAAATAGTTCAGAACTTTGTTCCTTTCTCAGTAGTTCTAATATGATTTTTAATCAAATCAGATCTTCTTTACCATTGACTGAATTTAAATGGAAAATAATTTTGTAATGTTAATTATTAACCATAATGTATTTATTAGATAATAGCATTTATTCAATAATAGTAATATTGATAAATGCTCTTACCCACATTCTATATATGTTATTTGGTTTATAAGATGACAATTACTTATTCAGGACTGTTTGCAGTAATTAAGAGGATGACCTTTGAAGGCTGGGAAGAAGTAGGGACTAACCTTGGGTTTGATCCCCAGCACTGTATGTTCTCCTTAGTACCACTAGGAACAATCTCTGAGCACTGACCTGGGAGTAACACCCGAGCAGTATCCAGTGTGATCCAAAAACAAACAAATTAGCAAATGAACAATAACAACAGCAAAGGGTTAATTTTTTGGATACTAACCTGTATGCTTTCAAATGCTAGTGCTTCAACTTACTACTTGTCATCTTCATCTGTAAAACAGGATTAATGCTATATTACACTTCACAGGGTGCTTATGTAACTAAATGAGTGCTCATATGAGAAGGCCTAAGTATCACAAAAGACTGATGTCTTTTGTTTCTCTATGTGTAGCCTGCATGAATACTTCAAGGGCTGTTTCTTCTAGTTAAGAATAACATTCTTCGTTCTTCACGCCCTACCGAGGTCACGAGTTGCCCCCCATGAGCAACTCTCCGGCACGACCATGGCTCCAGAGGCAAAAGGATTTAGTCCAGAGCCCGGCAGCTTGCGGCAGAAAAATGAATGGACCATGCATTAAACTACGGCTCCATGCCTCCCTGGGAGGGAAAGGGTGTTGCTCCCTTCCGCCTTTTTCCCACCCGGCAGCAAGGTGGCTGCCACCTCAGAGCTTATTAAAAAGCCAGGTATGAGCCGGCAGTGACAGGGCAACTGCAGTCTCATGGGAAGGGGGGCAGTACCGGCTCATCCTTCACGCCCTACCGAGGTCATGAGTTGCCCCCCACGAGCGGTTCTCTGGCACAGCCATAACACCAGACGCACAGAAACCAATCTCGTAATTATCTGGCTCTTTGCAGAAATCCAAAATCGCAAGGCTGCTATTGCGGCCACTCAAGATTATATGATTCTCATACCCAGCTATAGAAAACAAAGTATTTCACAATGCCTTTTCAGCAACTCTGGTTGTTGGGGGGGGAATTCTAAACAATAATGGTGCATCTTTTGTTGAAATAATGAATGTGATCAATGTAGAGAAGAGTTAAGTGGAAATCATCTGCCTCACAGGCATTGGGAGGGGTGGGAGGGGGTTATATTGGGGTTCTTGGTGGTGAAAAATGAGTACTGGTGAAGGGAAAGGTGTTTGATCATTGCATGACAGAGACTTAAACCTGAAAGCTTAGTAACTTTTCCCACAGTGGTTCAATAAATAAATATAAGAAGAAAAAAAAAGAATAACATTCTTCATTAATAGCAATTAGCACTTTATTTTACCTGCCATCTCCATTAAGAGAAGACAGCTAACTAGAACAATTACCAAAGTTGCTCTGTTGGTGAATAAAATGACCCAAAGCAGAAAGACATGACTTGCTACTAAATGAGTGGTTGGGTTTTTTTTTTTTTTGCTTTTGCTTTTTGGGTCACACCTGGCGATGCACAGGGGTTACTCCTGGCTCTGCACTCAGGAGTTTCTCCTGGTGGTGCTCAGGGGACCATATGGGATTGCTGGGAATCGAACCCAGATCGGCCGGGTTCAAGGCAAATGCCCTACCCACTGTGCTATCTCTCCAGCCCCATGAGTGGTTGGTTTTTAAACATCTTTAGAACATGTACCCAAGAACACAAAAACATTAGTGTGAAAGGGTGTATGTCCCTTTGTTCATTACAGCACTGCTCACAAGCCCAAGATCTGGAAACAAACTAAGGACCTAATGACAGATAAGTAGATGAAGAAGTTGTATTATATGACCATAGTGGAATTCTTCTCAGCTATAAGAGAAGTTAAAACCTTGCCCTTTGCTCCAACTTGGATGGAACTTGAGGGGTGTCATGTTCAGTGAAATAAGTCAGAGAGAGGGTGAAGGACAAATGTCAGATGATCTCATTCATATGTGGTATATATGGAAACAGAGCAAGACAATGGATGGTGTCCAATGAAAACAAACCTTTGGACTCAGGCAACAGAACTGAGGTTACCAAATGGAAGTGAAGGGTGGGGAGGGACAGGCTTCCCTGGAAGGGATTTTAGGGACAAGGGTGGAGAGTTTTGGGCACTTCAGTGGCAGTGGTGTTTCAATAACTTTGTAACCCAAAAGCCTAGATATTAACACTATTACAAACATGACTTTATTGATAATAATAATAATAATAATAATAATGATAATATAAAGTTTAAAAACAAAATCAAAGCCCACAACAAAACTTTCCAGGGAAGCTCATTTTTGAGCAGCTAACTATGCAGTAACATCTCCATTTCTAGGAAGAGGAGACTTTCTCCTAGGGCCATGTTGGATTAATCCCTACAAGTGACAGAACACATGGCTCTGTGTTCTCTGCAACCTTATGCCTTCGTGCTGTGAAGTCTCTGAAGTGCTGGATTCTGCACTTAAGAGCGACATTCTTCTTATAATGTTCCAACACTGGTTCCTTCACCACCAATTTCCCACCACCAATTACCCCAGTTTCCCTCTAGCTACCCACCCTCCAGTCTGCCTCTATAGCAGGAATTTTCCCTCTCTCTCTCTCTCTCTCTCTCTCTCTCTCTCTCTCCTTTTGGGCACTATGGTTTGCAATACAGATACTGAAAAGCCATCATGTATATCCCTTTACCTACTTTCAACACTCAGTTCTTATTCAGAGTGATTGTTTCTAACTATTATTGGCATCATAAACAACTTTGTAACTGTATCTAACTGTGAGTCAATAAAAAATTAATTTTTTAAAAAAGGATCCACATTCTTTCATGACTTTTGAGACTTGTCTCATTAAACCTATCTTGGTTTTTCCCATAGACAGTTCTTGATCTTCATTGTTTAGTACTCAGGCAGGATATTAATGTGGCCCCTTCTGTTGACAAAATAGTCTGGAAACTGGAGTAATCTTTCCCAGGCATAGAGCCGAGCTTGGCTGCTTCGTGAGGGGTCTTGAGAGCCAAGACCTTCTCTCCTGTCCCCTATGGAGTGTCCTCAGGCAGGCTAATACAGTGGGTGCCATCTGACCCTCTGGCTTCAAACATAGTCACATTCTGCCAGGAAACTGTGCCCATTGCTTAATTGCTACCAGATTTGTCACTTCCAGGAAGACTGCTAAATCTACCAGTCATTCCAGGCTTGCCTATTAAACTAAGACAAGTCTTAGTTTAATTCAATAAATGTTCATTAAACATCTATACATGCCTTTAAGTGTTCCTTTCCATATACCCCTGGACACATATCACAAGCAAGGAAAGCAGCAGAACTAAACTGGGTTTAATGATATTTTTTGTAACCTTGATTATTCATAAAGAATTCTGAAATATGGGTAATTTAAATTTAATTCTGGCAATGCTCCATAGCTTGCTCTCTGACGCTCAGATATTGGCAGGTTCATCCAGGTATTGTGGATTAAAAAGAATTTTTTTTAATGAATAACAACTTTGAATAGGGCATAATCATATGCCTTCAAAGGAATTGTTTTGAAGTTCTCTGGCAGGATAGTGGGCACACATGGCTGGGATGACAAAGCAGTACTAAACATTTGCACACCTGTGTTTTTGTCTGTGCCACCACCCGACCACTATTTTTCCATTGGGAAATTGATTCTTCTCTGTCCTAGATGGTTCTGTGGAATTTCAATAACAGAGCCTCATCCTTGAGTGTCTTAGCCTATTCAGGCTACTGTAACTAAGTATCAGACTGGGTGATTTAGAAACAGCAGAAACTTATTTCTCATAGTTCTGGGGGCTGGCAGTCTGCTAGCCAGGTGCCAACAAGCTTGGGTTCTTGAGTGGGTGCTTTTCTAGATTTAAATGACCAGTGTTGTTTTCTTACTTGTCATAGAATGAAAAGAGGAAACAAGCTCCCTCATAAATCCTCCACCTTCAGGACCTTTTCTATTTCTATTACCTTTCAAAACTCCCACTTATTAATTCCTTGATGTGTGGGATACAGTTTTAGCATATGAATTTGGGAGGTGCTCAGATATTTAGTCCATATCACTGGGGGAAGAGCCATGACCTAGACCAAATCTAGTCTTCCTATCTTGCCTTGCACACAGCTGACCCAGGTTTGATCCCCAAGCACCTCTAGGAGTAAGCCATGAGCACAGAGGCAGGATTATGTCCTGAGCACTACCAGGTGTGACCTAACCCATATAATATTTTTCTTGAGAGCTGGTCTTACATATTTTCATATTCTCAAGTCGTCCTTGAGAGCTGGCAGGCACTGGAACAGATTGAACAGATTTGGGGCTTCTTACTTTTGTTGTCTTGTAAACAGAGAGCTTATGATGAGAGAGAGAGAGACAGAGAGACAGACAGACAGAGACAGAGAGAAAGAGAAATAGAGACAGAGAGAGAAAGAGAGAGAAGGAGAGATAGAGAAAGAGAGAGAGAATGTAAGAGCTTTCACTTGAATTCTTGTTCTTGAAAAAAATCCATCCTTGTGGTTGTTTCTCCCTTTCAGTGGAAAGATGTCTAACACACATATTTAGGGAATAATGTACAAGGTTAAGCTATGCTGCTCTTCAACTATTTAGTTTAAATATTTCTTTCATTACATGTTAAGTCTATCTATGGTGGGCACATGGGAACTGCTGAGGAAATCTCTACCGTGTGAATGCAATTGCTAATAATATGGGGTTTGTTAGTAAGTATTTGGGTTGACTGTACAAATCCCCCATATTTGATCCATGAAAGTAGTAATTTTGTGTGGTTATGATTTCATTTAGTTGAAGAGTAGAAAAAGTTGAGCTACATTGTCAGTTGACAAATGTTGAGAATGTGCTACAAGCAAGCTTTGTTCTAGAGGCTGTGAGAACTGAAGATGGAGAAGTCAGGAGACTTCCTTGGGAGACTGTTGCCAAGCGAGGGGCTCAGAGTTTACTCAGTGGTCTTTATCAGGGTTTTGTCCTTACTCCATGGACCCCATGAATTAATGATAAGATTTATTCCCCCTCCCCCGGGTTTCATCTATATCACTGAAATGTGATTTGCACAATTTTAGAAGGACCTGGACAGTACTCAGTTCAGAGATGAACTCAGTCACAACACTTCCTTGAGTGTCTTTCATTCTCACTCCCCTCTCTTTAATCTCCCTTTGCATGTCACACATCAGTCCAGAGAGTCAAAGATCAAGAAAAATATGGAATACAATGTGTCTTTTCTTCTTATCTCTGTGCCAATTCACCCTTGTCTGCCTGAGCTTTCCTTCCTTCTTGCCGTTTTGTCTGGGAAAGGACCAACTTAAAATCCTGTCTGTGCTGTGTCCGGCCCCTGCCCCTTTCCCCCGCCCATACTGCACCCCTGGCCCCACCACCCTGCCATTTTTGCAGCCTAAGGAGAAGGATGGGAAACAGTAGAGGAATAACAAAAATTTTACTCAGACTTCAGCCTCTGTTTCACAGAGTCTTCCTACTAAATGGCTATTGAAGTGATTTTTTTATACTGTTTCTATCCATATTTCTTTCTATTTTGAGACCTGGTGCCACAGTTTGATGGGGTGACTTATTCTGACAATCTCAATGGAAGGGTGTTTGCCCACCTATTTTATTCCGTGTTGTATGGATTTAAAAACAAACAAAATAACCAGCCAGAGCCTTGTCATTTACCTGAATTAGGCTGAATGTTGATCTCATGTGGAAAAAGAATTGCCTGTGGAGAAAGCACCCTTCTGGGTCTTCTTGCAGTGGTCATTTGCTTAGTCTTCCTTTGCAGAGAGCCTAATGACTTCTCAGCAAGGGAACTCTTCTCAGCTTTAAATAAACAGCCTTTTCTTCTTGTCTTGTTTCTTTTGCATAAGGCATTGTGCCCTGAGAAAAGTCACCTTTCTGGGAATGTCTTGCAATTTTCCAAAAGTGCCCATCAATAGAAGGAACATTGGAGAAGGACTTTGTGGATCTAAAGACCTAGTAGACTTCTAATAAATGCTTTAGTTTATGTGTGATGGACTTAAAAAAGTAAAAAATGCCTGTGATAAAAGCTGTGGTCACTAACATGCAACCCTTGATGTTTTCATTTATCTTCTGCAAACAAGAGAGATGTTTGTCTTGAAGGCTTACTTAAATACTGCAGTTCCATGCAGTCCCAACGGTGGTATGTGGCTCCAGCACTCTCCTAGCACTCACTGCCAAATCCTCCTGCTTGTGTACACATACTTTATAAGGGGACATTCCTGTTGCTTAAAGGAACTCAAACCACTTTTCATGCCTGACCAATGATTGGCAGGAAGGCTGGCTGTTGTTCAGTATTATATTGTTCAGTGGTGAAGAATATTTTTGATCGCTAGTTCAATAGCATTTCACAGTTATTAAACCAGGGTCATTGTCTCTGGAGACTCCCAAAGACTTAGAAACGTTGGGGCATGGGGTAGGGGAGGGGGGAATCCACATGCCCAAGACTTGTCAGTTGTCCCTATTGTTCTGATGTGACTGTCAGACTCTCTGGCATTTAAGGTGTTTTAGGGGAAATGCTGAGAAAGTGGCTTTTCAAAACAGTTTTCCGATACAAAAGAATTTGGGGCACCAAATGAAATGACAAAAACTAAGTAATCTAAAATGTTTAAATATAAAAACATGCAGGAGATTGTTCACCTATCATTTTACATATACATATATATTTCATTGATTTGCTCGAGCGGGCTCAGTAACGTCTCCATTGGAGACTTTGTTGTTCCTGTGTTTGGCATATTGAATACATCACGAGTAGCTTGCCAGGCTCTGCCGTGTGGGCGAGATACTCTCGGTAGCTTGCTGGGCTCTCCGAGAGGGGCGGAGGAATCAATCTCGGGTCGGCCATGTTGGCTGCGTGCAAGACAAACGCCCTACTGCTGTGCTATTGCTCCAGCTATATATATATATATATATATATATATATATATGCATATATATATATATAACAGTATAACAGTATTTATAAACAGTATATATACGCTCAGCTTGCCAGGCTCTCTAAGATATATATCTCCGAGATATATATATTGCCTGGCAAGCTGAGTGTATCCTGCCCGCATGGCAGAACCTGGCAAGATACCCTTGGTGTATTCAATATGCCAAAAACAGTAACAATAACGGGTCTCATTCCCCTGACCCTGAAAGAGCCTCTAATATGGCAGTGTTGGGAAAGACAAGTAAGGAGAGGCTGCTAAAATCTCAGGTCTGGGATGAATGAAAACATTACTGATGCCCGCTCGAGTAAATCAATGAACAATGGGATGACAGTGATACAGTGATACAGTGATCATTCTGCAATTGCATGTTAAAGTACACAGATAAAAATGTTGGTGTTCTTAGCATATATGGCCAAATATTCCATAAATGCAAAATAGATGCCTGACTGAAATTGTTGCTAAGCCCAAGGAAACTGCCAAAAAAATGAGGGGATGTGATCAGAAGGGTTATGCCTATTCTTCCAACTCATATTGCAGATAATGAAGATAGGGAGGGGTGGATCACCTTGTTAGATGTTAGAGAGACTCTGAGACTAGTGGATGAATCTGCCTGAGAACGAAGTGAGAGTGTGAGATCTTGGGCTGCTCTCTAGGGTAAACGTGGAATCCTAACAGAAGTCTGCTGTCCTCTGGGTGGCACCTCAAGTACCAGCTCTGAGGGTCTTTTACAGGTATCCAGCTCTTTGGGAACTTGAACAATGTTAGTTCTTTGTCCTGAGAACTTTAGGCCAGTTTCTACAGAGTCCACTCTCTCTTTTCTGTTTTTGCTTCTACTTTTTTTTTAATTGAATCACCATGAGCTACAGTTACAAAGCTTTCATGTTTCAGTTTCAGTCATAAAACACCCATCCCTCCATCAGTGTACATGTTCCACCACCAATGCCCCAGTATCCCCTCCCCCACAACCAATCCCTCCTCTTGCCTCTATAGCAGACAATTCCCCTCTTACTCTCTCTCTACTTTTTGGCATTATGGATTGCAATACATATACTGAGAGGCCATCACGTTTAGTCCCTTATCTTCTTTTTTGGGGCAGAGATGGTGAGGCCCTGAGGACCATGAACACTAAAGTTAGTGAATGCGAAGTTCCACTTCTGATGAAAGGAAAAGGACGTCTTAAGTGGCTCCAGCAAGAATGGGGCATGGGTAGGATCACCTGTGTTTCTCTAAACCTAATGGAAGAAGCACAGCAGCTCTAAGCACACCTGCAGGACTCTTCTCAGATGAAGGCACAACATCAGAGTGCCTGTGTATGAGAACAGAGAACATAGAAAATAGAAGATTCTATCTCATGAGAGTCTTCTATTTACTCAGAAGTAATTGCAACCTTAAAAGAATGCATTATGTAGTTGGTATTGCATTATGCTGGTTATGTTTGGATGTGGTTTCCTGTTTCTTGGGAAAGGGGGGAATCTCCCCTTTCCCCAAAATTTCCTCTATTATTTTCTCTCTGCCCATGCCCTTACCCAATTCCTGCCCCTTATTTCCTACCCAGGGAAGTTAGGCTCCTTGTTACTGCTGATGCCTCTTCAGAGATAACATTGAGGCATTATTTTCTTCTGATTGAAACTTTTCATCATTCATAATTCTCACTTTTCAGAACTGACCTGTCTATATAAAAATTAGTGTTGTGTATATGGAGTTCATATCTGACAGTTTTTGCCTCTAAACTTCTCCTGCTTCATTTATAGGGAGTTTGCCAGACCTTGCTAGGCTCTGCCTTATGTTTTAACATTCGAAAGAGTGACTAGAAATCTTCAAGCTTAATTCTAGACTAGAAGAATACTTCTTACTAATGAAGATATTTTCTTTTCTTTCCATTTTCATTTCTTACTTAAAACACCCAAAAGGAAAGAGAGAACAAAAGGGAATGCCCTGCCACAGAGGCAGGGTAGGATGGGGGGGTGGGGATGGGAGGGATATTGGGACCCATGGTGGTGGAAAATGGGCACTGGTGGAGGGAAGGGTATTTGATCATTGTATAATTGAAATCCAAGCACAAAAATTTGTAAGTCTACAACTGTACCTCATTTTAAAAATTAAAAAAAATCCTTATTGACCCGCCCCAACAAGACCCCCCCAAGTCGCTGCCCACAAATGGCCTCTCTGGCTCCTGATCAAGATGATTAATGGCCATGATCCAAGAGACTCAGGTACAAATCTCGGAACCCAGCAGGTTTTTGGAGAAATCCCTCCAGATTTAATTGTTAAAATTTTGGAATTCCAAAATTGCATGACACCACTGTGGCCGTGCAACATTGCATGTTATTCATAACCAGCAATAGAAAACAAATTGTCCACTGTTGCCTTTTTGGGAGATCTGAGTGTTGGGGTAAAATCCCAAATAATAATGGTGGGTCTGGTGTCAAAATATTGAATGTAATCAAAGTAGAGAGAGAGTAATGTGGAAATCATCTGCCCCTCAGGTAGGGGGAGGGTGTGGGATAGGGGGTATACTGGGGGTTTTAGTGGTGGAAAATGGACACTGGTGAATGTACAGGTGTTTCATTGTAGGACTGAGACTTAAACCCAAAAGCTTTGTAACTGATCTCATGGTGATTCAATAAATAAAATTATAAAAAAGGAAAAAAAAAGTAAGGTGGAGTTCATGCCCAATTCAATCAGCCTAATCAATGGCTGAATAGATAGCAATACTCCTACATAAAAAAAAACTTATTGAAATGTTGTGATTTGCAATACTGTTAATGATGGTTTCATGGACCTGTCACTTCAACCCCATATGTGCCACCTGAGTGCCCATTCCCTCCACCAAGGTCCCAAAGGCTCCTCCTTTTTGTGTGTCATCTCTGAAGTTCAGTATCTTTGGCCATTTGTTGCTCCATGACTGTGTATCTTTAAACTGCTCATATGAGAAATATTATTCTGTGCCTATCCTCCTCTTTTTGACTGACTTCATTCAACATGATATCTTTAGTTCCACTCATTTTATGGCTGCCAATTGCATCATTTCCCCCCTTTCTATAGCTGCATAGTATCAGTATCACTGTGTGTGTTGTATTATAACTCCTTGCAAATGAAGTTACTTTTTTTTATGAAGTTACTTTTAAAGAGAGGCATTTAATGGTGACTTTATTGGCAATGCAATCTCAATTTTTTTCAATGTCAAGTGTCTCCCTTCTGTGAGGGTATGGTCCAAAGCACTTTTAGGAGGATTTTAATAAACTGGATCAGTATCTAATCTTAAAACAACATCTCAGAAAAAAAATTCTGAAAGGATGTATACCTAAAGAATAACATGGCTATCTTGAAGAAAGGGAGGCTTGGTTGATTTTTTTTTTCTATCTTTCTGTACGGTATGAATGTGGACCTCTGCTGAAAATAAAGGCAATATTTTATTAGCAACCATCTCCACAAGTGATTCAGTATTGAGGAGGTTTCTTAAGGTTATCAAGAATTTATATATTTTGAAGTAGATGATTCTGGGCCAGAGAATAGTACATTGGATAGGGCACTTGGCTCACATGTGGTCAGCCTGGGTTTGATCCCTGTCATCCCATATGGTCCTCTGTGCACCGCCAGGAGTAATTCCTGAGTGCAGAGCCAAGAGTAAGCCCTGAGCACAGCCAGGTGTGGTCCAATAGCAATAACAAAAAAAAAAAAAAAGAAAGAAAAAGAAAATGAAGGAGATGGTGCCTCCAAAGAGAAACTAAGTATAGAAGTATTTTGTCTTACAGGTCCCAAAAAATTACTTTGAGTAACTCAGTTTTTTTGTTAGCATGTATAAAAGGCAAGGATAAAAATCCTCAGGTGTAAGAATTGTCAAGAATAATATAAAATCATCTTATTGGGAGAGGTTTGCTGTAAAGTACTTTGAGGAAGTGCTTTATACATGAAATGCATAGTAGGAGGAATAACAATAGTCATCATTTGTTTAAACTCTTACTGTGGTAAATATATCCCCAGGAATTGGAAACAGGGAGCATGTCCCCTATTGATCTGAAACACACAGTCTTACTTTCATTGGTATGAACGGAAGAACCTTTGGAACCTTCAAATTCCAACTGATGTTTAGTGGTAGCTTCCAGAAGTGTTTTGCAAAGGATAATTCGAGTGTGTGTGTGTGTATGTGTGAGTGTGTGTGTATGTGTATGCCCTGTGTGTGCACTCACTGCAAACTAGTATGCAAATGCATTCTACAGCCACACCAAACTCCAGGTAAATATCTTGGGCTTTAATAAATTTAATAAATTAGCCAATGGGCTAATTTGAGGGATTTTAATTGACAGTTTACATGTGCTGAGACATTTGGTAAACTGTCCCGGGAAGCTAAGACTATTCAAACTAGCCCCCACATCCAATGGAAGCAATGGTCATGGCCTCTCAAAGATCTCACAATTGGTCTCTGAGTCAAACAGTGATGGGGTGGCACAGACTGCAATTGGCGATCACCTCCCTCCCTCAGGAAGGAGTAGGTGGCTGCACCTGGTCTTGGGGACAGGGGAGTAATCTTTGAGGACAGAGGCAGGTGGAACAGAGCAGGGCTGGAGCAGCCTTGAGCATCCTGGAAAACCATAGTAGCCCTGGGTCAGAGTGGAGAGTCTTGTCCACATAGGCTCAGAATCACTCTCAACAGCTCTGGTGCTGGGCGCCTGTTACTCTTGTAGGTCTGGAATGTTCTGCAGTGAAGGGGTTAGATGTAAGGTTGATCAAAGATTTAAACTGTCACGTCGACAGGAAGCCCAAGAACGGGCTGTGCAGGGGCTTTAATAAATCTGCCCTTGACTTATGGCCGAACCTCGTTCAACAAAAAATTATTTCTGTGGCATATTGAGTGCTCTGCTGTGACGGAGACAGAAATAAAAGAAAGATGGAAGTGGGGAGAAGAGAATGGAAATTCAATCCACATGTGGTGGGAGGACTCTCCAGTAAATTCTTCCTCAGATGAAATAAGAAACACCATGCAGAGACCCTGGGATTACAGCACATTCCTTTGAATACTAAAATGTCTTAGGGAAAGAAAATGTGCAAGGAGTAGGAAAGAAGGATACGGAGTGGGGGGAGGAAGGAGAAGATTTGATTTGATCGTTCATTCATTTGTTCCCTGAGCCAACAGACTTTCTCAAGTGCTGATGTGGGCACGTGACTATTGAGATGAGCATGGGACCATAAGGAAGTTACAGCTAATGAGTCAGAGCCACGCATTCCACAGCTACAATTTGTCTGTCTCCCATTCATCATAGCATCATGGAGATGCTCTGATGGGTAGAGGAGCAGAACTCTGTAGGAACCTTCTGAACAAGACCTAAGTAGACATAGTCAGACTTCAGTTAGTGAGTGAGCAAGAACCTTTCTCCCATTGTACTTTCCCACTTCTGCATGAACCTGAGGGTTTTACTTCATTTGAAAGTAAAACATCACACACACACACACACACACACACACACACACACACACACACCCTCTTTCCCAGATAATAAGTGATTTGAATCTTTATGCTTCTTCTTCTGACATTTTAGAAAAAGAAGAGAAGACTACGACTGGGGGAATCTGGATTTTTGAGTGCAGTGTCATGAAGGCACAAAGAAGCCTTTCAATCTCAGACCAGAGATGATTTGAATTCGAGGGATAATTTAGAAGGTAGGATTTGTCTTCTTACAAGGTTTAAAGCTATTGGGAAAAGCTCAAGCAAAGCATGAGAAAATAATGAAAGCTTTTCCTCTTATAAATAATTTATTCGCTGTTTGTTTGCTGTGTTTTCTCTCTGCACTTTCATTCCTGGAGCTGTAATGAGTTTTAGAAACAGAAGGTGTCAGGTGCTGGCTTTTGTTGTTGAGGTTTCTGAATTCATGACCCCTCTAGGCATTCAAGGAGTAGATAATATATAATTTACAGAGATCTTCACCCTTCATCTTCACTTTCCACTCCATTTCAGAGCTTCTTGTTCAAAGGGATGATTTGTTTGTTACAGCAGAACCAGCCTGGTCTCCAAAAGTTTCATCAGTAGGCCAGAGCTTTGTCAGAATCGCAGTTTCTGTCAGGGGCTGCATGCTTCTGTGAACTGGTCTAGGAAGGAGAGGCACCAAGACAGAACCAGTTCATTATCTTAAGGCAAAGAGTTTCAGGGGGAGACTCAGCTCCTGTGTGAAAAATGAAGATTCTCATTTGCTTATGAGCATGTGATTAGATCAAGTGGGATAAGGACATGGCTAAAGAAAGGAATTTTTTTTTTTTTGCTTTTTGGGTCACACCCGGCGATGCTCAGGGGTTACTCCTGGCTTATGCACTCAGGAATTGCTCCTGGCAGTGCTCAGGGGACCATATGGGGTGCTGGGAATCGAACCTGTGTCAGTCATGTTGGCTGCGTGCAAGGCAAACACCCTACCCGCTGTGCTATCGCTCCTGCCCCTAAAAAGAAAGGAATTCTGATGAGGTTAATTTCTTAGTCTGGGTTCAAAGATACAGTGAGTCTGGGAATCCTTATACAAAGGCTAAGCCTGCTAATCAGCAAAGCTGCATTAGCTATTTGACTTCTACTGCCTCAACAAGGTTTATTTCCTATAAAGAATGTATCCAAGAGGGTCCTCGACGTGGAACCAAGTCTAAGGTTTTTTCACTAATTTCCCACTTCTGTCCCTCTCTGTCTTTATTTCTATCTGTCTTTGTCTCTAAATCTAGCTTTCCTTTTGAGAAAGAAGAGTTGAATTCTTAAGAGGGCCGAGTCTCTGGTTACTTCTTCTGGTAGATGTGAATTGAGCCTTAGAGTTGCAGAATTGGAAGGGCTGATAAAAACAACGGTTGCCAAAGAGAATGAATTAATGATCACTTATTCCAAAGTGTTAAATATTTAATGATTCATTTTGTTATTTGAAGTATATTATTTATAAATTTAACTTAGTATCTTTTATGAAAACATTTTTAAAACCTTAATATCTATTTAACTATACAAATAAATAACCAGGCAAAATATACAAGTAAATGAAGAATATATTGCATCTGGATGTATAGAATCTTGTAATCACTTTGCCTAGAGGGTACATTACATTACCACTCTTGCTGGTTTCCCACATTTTACAAAGAATACAAAGAATACGGTCTGGAGTGATAGCACAGTGGGTAGGGTGTTTGCCTTGCACACGGCCAACCCGGTCGGCCCAGGTTAGTTTCCTCTGCACCTCTTGGAGAGCCCAGCAAGCTACTGAGAGTATATCACCCGCATGGCAAAGCCTGGCAAGCTACCTGTGACATATCCGATATGCCAAACATAGTAACAACAAGTCTTACAATGGAGACGTTACTGGGCCCGCTCGAGCAAATAGAACAATGGGAGGACAGTGCTACGGTGCTACAAAGAATACATCTTTTCTACTTTTTTCATGGTGTGTCCAGTCCCCACCTCACATCATTCTTGCCAAGACCTGGAGTTTTTGGATTTATGTAGAAGTAAAAATAATTGTGTACATTTTGATAATTGTAAGGTGGGTCTCTTAATTTAGAATCAAAAGCAATGTTGTAGACACTTGATTGTCTTGTGATTAGTGTTAAGTCATATGACTGACTTTAATTCATGCCCATGAGTAAATTTATCTGTCTAGGAGGTCATAGAATGTTTCCTCCAACTACTAATATGACATGTGTCAAACTGCGTTGGTTCTTCGAGGACTTTTCTTTCTGCTTAAGAAAAAGAGAGAAAAAGAAAAGTTAAGAGAGAGACTAGAGAAATAGTACAGCTGGTAAAAGACTTGCCTTGCAGGGAGCTGAACTAAATTTCATCCTGGCACCTCAGTTATGGTCACTGCCAGGAGTGATTCTCAGATACCTGACCACCAATCATTGTATACCTCATTCCTCCCCCACCAGCCTCTAGAGAGAAAAAGTTTATGTAGTTCCATATTTCACATGGCCAAAGTCCTTCCTGTTCTGTCCAATCTCTCCTTCTTTAACCTAACATAAACCCTTTCCTTTACACTTGAATTTGAGAGACCACACTGGATGAAAGGGTTGGAGAACTCAGAGGGAGCTTGTGACAAATGTTTTGGTGTAAGGGGGTGAGGAGTCCTGAGAAGCTACCGAAGGCCAAGTGTGAGGGGGAAGGGGAGTTCTATTAAGAATGAAGAAATACCCGCCCGCTCCTCTCTGGAAAGAAAGATGGCGGCCGCACGGGAGCCTTGTGGAAAGCAGGCTTGAGCCGGGCTCGGGGGAGCGGCGGGGACCTCATGGGAAGGGGGGCTTTGTGGGCCGTCCCCCACGCCCCACCGAGGTCGCCAGCTGCCCCCCACGAGCGGCTCTCCGGCACGGCCACGGCCCCGGAGGCACAAGGACTTAGCACAGAGAACCAGCCGCTTGGAGCAGAAAAGCAAATGGACTTGTGTTGATCCGCGCCACCAAGCCTGCCCGGAGGGGGAAGGGCGTTGACCGGCCCGCCCGCTCCTCTCTGGAAAGAAAGATGGCGGCCGCACGGGAGCCTTGTGGAAAGCGGGTTTGAGCCGGGCTCGGGGAAGCGGCGGGGACCTCATGGGAAGGGGGGCTTTGTGGGCCGTCCCCCACGCCCCACCGAGGTCGCCGGCTGCCCCCCACGAGCGGCTCTCCGGCACGGCCACGACTCCAGGGCACAGAAACCAATCTCTTAACTAGCTAATTTTTAATAGAAATTCTTCCAGGGTCAATAAGGAAAATAGCAGAAATTCAAAACCGCGCGGCCGCTATCGCGGCCGCGCGACATCATTTTATTCTTAAACCACGTTGTAGAAAGCAAATCATTTCACAACGCTGTTTCAGCATGTCTGATTGGGGGGGTGGGTCCTAAACTCTAAACAATAATTGTGCATCTTCTATCGAAATAATCTATCTAGTCAAAGTAGATAGAGTATTAACTAGAACTCATCTGCCTCACAAGAATTGGGAGCGGTGGGAGGTGGGGGTCTATTGGGGTTCGGGGTTAAAAATGAGTATTGGTAAAGGGAAATGTGTTTGGTATCTACATGACTGAGACCTAAACCCGAAAGCTCTGTAACTTTTCCCACAGTGATTCAATAAATAAATAAATTAAAAAAAAAAAAAAAGAATGAAGAAATAGGGCCTGGAGCAATAGCATAGCGGGTAGGGCTTTTGCCTTGCACACAACTGACCCAGGTTTGATTCCCAGAAACCCATATGGTACCCGGAGCACCGCCAGGGGTAATTCCTGATTGCAGAGTCAGGAGTGACCCCTGTGCATCGCTGGGCGTGACCAAAAAAAAAAAGAATGAAGAAATAGCAGTGATCATGGAGGAGGGCTTGATTATCAATTCATTTAAAAATTTCTGTTTTAATAGAAACAGGAGAACTGGTTTTCAATAGAAAGCTTGCCACTGGAAAAGGGTGGAGGAGGGGGAGTAAATTAGGGAAGGGAAGTCTAAGACAATGAAGGAGGGGAAAAGCGCCTGCCACAGAGGCAGGCTGTTGGGTGGAAGGGAAACTGGGGGGACATTGGTGGAGGGTAGTGGGCACTGGTGAAGGGACTGGTATGGGAACATTGTACAACTGAAACTCAATTATAAATAACGTTTTAATTTTTCAATTCACTTGATTAAATTTTTAAAAATTCCTGCTTTGGCTTGAAACAAAGGATATTTGAAACATTCAAAAGAATGGAAAGTCATGGACCTCAAGTAAAGCTAGTAAATTAGAAGGGGATGTTTGTTGTATGAGTGCCTCAGTGTCAGATTGATTCATCCTTAGAGGATGTTTGGAAATTTGTTCATTGGTTTGCTTAAAACTCAGGAGAAAATCAAATAAAAGGAATGTGTTTGAGTACATCTTCTTCTTCCTTTTTTTTTTTTTTTTTTTTGGCATCTCACCCAGCGATGCACAGAAGTTACTCCTGGCTCATGCACTCAGGAATTACTTTTGGCGGTTCTTGGGGGACCATCTGGGATGCTGGGAATCGAACCTGGGTCAGCCGCGTGCAAAGCAAATGCCCTGCCCACTGTGCTATCGCTCCAGCCCCTACAACTTCTTTTAAAGCAGCTTTTAATTCATTTATTTTTTAGGTTGGTATATCTACAGTAGAAATTTAGCAAAATAATTACTGGGAAAATATTTGATTAAGTTTCAAAAGATTGGAGAACTAACTAGTTGTAAAATGGAATATTTGGAATGAATCCCTGTGAAAGATAAATCTTAAACACTGGAAAGTGTGCTCTGTAGGCCTCAGGGATCAGAAAGGCAGAGAGAAGGTGATGCTATGAATTTGCAAGGGTGAGTGAAGACAAGTGAAGTTGAGTGCCGGTCAATTTCAAAGTTAGTCGTGAGTGTTTTTTAGTTTGAGTGTTCTTGATTAGGTTCCCAGGAAGGATTCTGACCTTTTATGCAAATAGGTATCCTATTATAGAACTGAAAGCCTCTAGTTTCTGATTAAGAAATCCCAGGTTGTGCTTTAGGTCTCCCTTTCACATCTAGTTAGCTGTAGAAAAAAAGTTCAGGGAATCTGGCCTTTAGGTTATAGGGCTGGAAAACGCTTTGAGAGGCCTTCTGGTTGGATTACTTCTAAACTCTTCTTGACAGATGAAAATTTATCTTATTTTTCAATGTTCCCCAGAGGAAGTGTCCACAGACTCCCTTAGTAACTCATTCTGATTTTTAACGACCTCCACATTCAGGAAATGCCTTTTTCTATCACACCTAAATCTGCTCTGCTGCAACTTAAGTCCGTTCTCTTTTGACCTGTTCCAGAAGACCTGGAAGGAAGAGATCACGCTCTGGCATAAATATTCTTTTTAAAAATTAAAGATCAATGTTTTATATCCAAATAATTTTCTCTTTGTCTTTGTGACATCTGATCTCCTCACTTCCTTTAGTTTCCCCTCAGGAGTTCCATCTTCCAACCTCACACTCACCTTTATGGGAGCCTCCGAGCTTTTCTCTGTGTCTGAGAAGAAAGACGGGGTGACCATGTGCCCTGTTTGCTTATTTTCTGAGTAGACTGTTCTAGAGTTAATACAAGAGGCTAAATGGGGGGAGGGGGGGAGGAAGGGTGATTAGAGGATGACAATATACAGTGTAGCATATAATATGTTAAGAATTAGTCAGGATATATAATGTAAGGTTCTACTGGGTCTAGGCATTTGAAAAATAGCCTTTCAATTCTGTTAGTTGTTATTTGAAGTTGTGAATCACTTTCTGACTTTTAGATTGAACCACTGATCCTGACCTATATTTTGGTGCTAAGGCCCTAGAACCTCATTAACAGCACCGTTGTTGAATTTTGTGGGACTGGAGTGAAAGATAGCACAGCGGGTAGGGTGTTTGCCTTGCAAGCGGCCAACCTGGGTTTGATTCCCAGCATCCCATATGGTCCCCTGAGCACCGTCAGGAGTAACAAAGCCAGTTACTGAGTGCAAAGTCAGGAGTAACCCCTGTGCACCATTGGGTGTGACCCAAAAAGAAAAAAAAAAGAATATTGTGCCTCTACTTCTAGGGCGTTTGCCTTGCATGCAGCCCATGCAGCCGATCTGGATTCGATTCCTTCGCCCCTCTCAGAGAGCCCAGCAAGCTACCGAGAGTATTGCGCCCGCATGGCAAAGCCTGGCAAGCTCCCCTTGGTGTATTCGATATGCCAAAAGCAGTAACAACAAGTCTCACAATTTGTTGTGAGACGTTTACTGGTGCCTGCTTGAGCAAACTGATGAACAATGGGAGGACAGTGGACAGTGGACTTCCAGGTGAGGTAAAGTCTTGACTTTGTTGTTATTGGGGGAGTGGGGGGGAGATCACAGCTTATGGATAAACAAAGCAATATACCTTTTATAATTAATATTTGCATTAAGCTAGATTCTTATCTGTTAGCTCAGAGTATATGGCATATTTGAGTACTGGGGGGATCAGAACTATAAAAATTGCTTTTTAGGGCTGGAGCAATAGCACAGCGGTAGGGTGTTTGCCTTGTGTGCAGCTGACCCGTCTGAGCTGGGTTCAATTTCTCCACCCCTCTCGAAGAACCCGGCAAGCCACCAAGAGTATCTCACCTGCATGGCAAAGTCTGGCAAGCTCCCTGTGGTGTATTCAATATGCCAAACACAGTAACAAGAAGTCTCACAATGGAGACGTTACTGGGCCCGCTCGAGCAAATCGATGAACAACAGGAGGATAGTGCTACAGTACAGTGCTATTATTTGTAATTTTTCTAATTTCTTTCAAACACTAAAACAAGTTTGAGGTATTCTCAGATTTCCCTGTTTTATGAGGGTGTCAGATGGGAACCAGGTATTCTTGACCTATAGGTATTTTTTATGAATCATGTATTTACTTTTACTTGTGTCTTAGCAACAAATTACAGATGAAATCAAGGTTTCGAGAAAGCAAGTTACTTGTCAGTCATTATCAAGCATTAGGTTTAAACAAACAAGGAGATAGTGCTGGTTAGGAGGAGTTCTCTATGCCTCCACTTGTTCCCCTATTTATATTGTTATATAATAAAAGACTCTTATACCATGTCAGTAGTCTATAACTATGAGGTATACTAAAGAGACAAAAATCACTGCCCTCAGAAAACCTATGTTTGGTTTGGGTTTTATATATTTATCTCTCATAGCCCTTGATGTAGTTGGAAATTTTAAGTTTAAAAATTCATCCTGTATTTTACAGTCATTAAAATTATTATTTATGTGACGTTTATAATACATGCTTGAAAATGTTTCCTGGATTATAATGTTAAATGAAAAAGAATACAGAGTTATGTGTATGTTCTGTTCTAAGTCAAAATTAAAAACAACAATGTAATAATACCTTTATAAAACACTCACAAATAAAGGTTACAGCCAGGCAGAAAAGACTAAAAGAAAATACAAGGAAGTGTTAATGGTCTTGTCTTTAGGTGGTAGAACTGTGAGAAGTTCCATCGTTTTGTACATTTTTGCTTTTTGAATTTTGGGATAGTAATTATATATTACTTTAAAAAAAGAATGATTTGTTGTAACTTAAAGAAAATGATTCCCTTGTATCTTTAAATACTTTAGGATTTTGCAGAGTCTCTCATTAAAATACATACCCGTGAGGAGTTCGTTGCTAAGCTATTGTCTGAGGACTGAAAAATGAGATGTAATGATGAGAGATGGTACTAAGATGGATGAGTTTTGGGGGGGAAACAAAGTCTAATCTTAGTCAAATCTTAGTCAAATCACATCTCCCCACACCTAGACAGCTCCATGCCAACCAATTCCAGGGCTGGAGGTACAGGAGTTTTTCCAGTTGGGATTGAGTGAAAAGATATTTAGTCTGCTTAGTACCACACATCCTATCCCATCTTAGAGAAACTGAGTTTGGAGGCATTGTGAAGTTTGTTTAAAGACAGCAGTGAAATCAGAATTCATATAGCTTCTCATGGCTGGCTGGAGGTCACCTGCTTCTCTGTGCTCTAGAACTGCCCCTTGGTCAATGGAGGCAGGCTTCTTCAGTGTTTTAGGTGAAGGGCCATGTGCCTGTAGAGGTTGAGGCAGTGCCAACTGAAGAGAAAATGAGTTATTTTCAAGAAGAGTCATTTAAATACACGTGACTTTAATTTTTGTAGCTTCATCAAAATAGTTCCCTATTCACTGATTCATGTATGGCTCAGAAAAATACCTTTCCCAGGTGATGTCGCCCAGTTTTTTGTTTTAAAGAAAAATAGGGTCTTCAGATTGCCAAGTCAGAGCAGGAAAAGTGCGGGAGTCCAAGACATATTCCCAAGAGGGAAACAGGAGCTATTTTGAGGAGCCAAACGCGATAGCACAGCGGTAGGGCGTTTGCCTTGCATGCAGCCAACATGGCCAACCCGAGTTCGATTCCTCCGCCCCTCTCGGAGAGCCCGGCAAGCTACCGAGAGTATCTCGCCCGCATGGCAGAGCCTGGCAAGCTCCCCGTGACATATTCGATATGCCAAACACAGTAACAACAAAGTCTCCAATGGAGACGTTACTGGGGCCGCTCGAGCAAATTGATGATCAAGGGGAGGGCCTTTACTTACTTACTTATTTATTTACAAAACCTCTTTCATTCACATTTCTTCCTAGAAAGTATATTGGGTTAGGAATGTTTATATAATATATGTTTATATAAACATAAATATAATGTTTATATAAACATGTATTTATATAAATTCTTTATTTACAAAGAATATATAGATTTTAATTCAAGTTTAAGATCTGTGCTCAAGTCTCTTAATACCTGCCATCTTAATATAGTCCTCGGGTCTCTGGACCACACTGGGTTGTGAGTTTTTAAAAAATTCTGGTAAACTTGAGAGTTATCTTCAGAAGACTGAAGCTGAAGAACGACCCTGTTGGCATTTTGCTTAGGATTTTCTTCCTCAGTCTGGAGGCTTTGGACTTTTCTGCACACTCTTTTGAAGAATTATTTTTATTACTTTATAGGAAGTGGAAGGCAGAGCCAGTGGGTTTTGTGTTCAGATAGTCAGAGGTCTCAGAGATGGTTGATATACTAAAGTCTTTCTATACTGGGGGCCCAAATAAAATATCTCTTTAGCACATTCAATTCTGTGTGCCACTGGTTTCAGAACGCCTGTCTAACTCCTGCTGGAACATCTGAAACCACCGTCCCACCAAACATGTGGATAATAAGAGTTAAGGAGGGAGTAAAAGCTGTCAGGATGAATTTTTCTTTTTCCTTTTGGAATACGAGGAAAACTCAATCAAACGTTCACGTAAAAATATGATAAAGTTTCTATTGCTCGGCTTTTAATGCTAGCATGGAATTCTAAGTAAACATGGATGAAATACAACTTGTCAGCACAAAAATACCGCCTGTCACAGTCATTTGTGTATAAAATATGACCCGCAGGTTTGAACCATATGGTTACATGAGTTCTAATTTACGTGGCATCTTCTTAAGTCAGCAGAATGCGCCCTGGCCTGCCGGTGGGAGGTGGAGTCAGCACCTCACCCAGCGAAGTGGAAAGGGCTCCCGGGGGCTTCGGCCGGTTCAGCTGTTGCGGTGGAGACGGGACATCTGCATCCACGGGCCCCTCCCCAGGACCCCGAGGGCCCGTCCACGCCGCGGCATGGCTGACCAGGCCTGTCCGGACAATCAGCCTGCGAAGTTGGACATGTGCACTGGAAAATCCGGTGCCATCACAGCTTGCGACTTCGGGTTCCTTCTGTTCCCACTGGGGGGGAAAGTAGCACCATCCCTCCTGGACACGGCAGGCAGAGCGGACATTTGGATGCCATTTTAAAGCAATGTTTAATGAAGTGAGAAAATGCATTTGCAGCGATCTGCTCCGTGGCGCCTGTGCGCAAGCCCAGAAGTGCACAATGGACACATTTTGTAATTTAGACGTGAATTGGAAAAGCCAAGGAAATGCCATGGAAATAAAAATCAAATTCCAAAGGCGAAGCTGAGGCTGAAACACATGTATTTTTTGTTACTTAAAAAAGAAATTGATGGTGTGTGTGTGTGTGTGTGTGTGTGTGTGTGTGTGTGTGTGTGTGACCTCCTTCCCCCTCCACAGGCTGTGCACTCACTGTCAGTCTTTTAAACTGGCCTTTCCACAGCTCACCCAGAGCTGCTTTCAGCCAGCGGGTTGCAGCAAATTGACTCTTGACCTCTCTGCAAATTCTCCAGGAGCTGAGGTGGGATGGGGGTGTCTCTGGCTACCCTCTGGGTGGTCCCCAAAGACTTGGACACAGATGTCTGCTCCTGTAATCTCAGCCCTGGGGGCTGGAGAGACAGTTCCCCTGGAGGATGGAGAACCAGGAGCTGGGTCCAGAGCAGCTGCTCTTGCCCGCTCAGGGACTCGGGCTTTAACTTTTTGTTGTTTGGGCAGGTGTGGGGGAGGTTACTCTTGCTTTTAGAGGATTTATTTTCCCCTGCCACTGTCGCTTGACGAGATCTTTCTAGGGGTGACATCCTGCCAAAGGATACCAGGACCCCAAATAAGGCTCAGACTGTCATCCAGAGGACAGAGATGTAGAATTCAGCGTGTCCATGGCTGATGCGGCATTCCCAGGGAAAAGACCCTCACAGTGCACCAGTGCCCCACCTGCCTGGCACTCTTTGTGATGAGGGGCCTCACCGGGACTCCTCCATGGCACTGTGAAGGGTTATGCTCCTGTTTGCAAGATGAAGACACTGAAGTTAAAGTCAGATGGGTGCTTTGAGTCACAAAACGAATACACTCTTGAGCCAAATGCACAGATTCATTCGACTCCCAATCTTTTTCTAATGAGATAGAAACAGCTAGTCCCAAGATTTCTTGTTTGGGCTATTGCTTAAAATTAAGATAGTGAAGACTGAAGAGAAAGAGAGAGAGAGAGAGAGAGAGAGAGAGAGAGAGAGAGAGAGAGAGAGAGAGCAGGTAGGTGCTTGCTTTGCACAGGGCCGACCCAGTTTGATCTCTGGCACCCCAATGTGGTCAGCTGAGCCCTGCCAGGAGTGATCCCTGAGCATTTCCTGGTGCACTTCCCAAAATCTGTTTGAAAATACACAGTTAAGTCTGTGAAGGGGTGCGACCTCGAATCAGGTACTGCAACTAAAATATATAAATAAATTAATAAATAAAACCCCAAACCACAGAGGATACCATCACCCAGGACGTGACCCCTGATGAGCATTGCAGTACACCCCAGCCCCTCTTGAGCCTCACATTTATAACTTGTGAATCTTAACTAAGAGTATGAGACCTGGCGGGCACATATACAAATTCTACAACTAAAGGAACTCTGCTATCTGACATGTGAGTCCCAGGGAGGATCTCAGCAAAAAATGTGTAAGCAGTCCAGCAAGGCAGTGCACATGCATCTATCTCCCCATGCCTTGTCCCCCTCCCGCCCCCCCCCCCCCCATCATGGTAACAGTACCATCAACAAGTAGGAAGAGGGGGAAAAAGAGGGAATTAAAAAAAATTAAGACTGTGTTTTCTTCACTTGTAGCAATTAGGTAGGAATCACTTATTCTGATTTGTTTTGTTTCGTTTTTAGGGCCACCACTCTCCACTGTCTAGTACTCACTCCTGACTCTGTGCTCAGGGATCACTCTTGGTGGTGCTCAGGGGGCCATATGGGATTTGGGGGCTCGATCTTGGGTGAGCCTCTACTACTGAGTTAGAACCCTAGCTCCAGTGATTTCTTTTTAAATACAATATCGCGACAGTACTACAATACAGTTACTCCCTATTTTCCTGGATAGTAGTACTACACACTATTGTGCTATGGTGAAGTTGTCAGGCCACAAAGACTGGCAAAATGAAATGTTTCTAGATAATTATGTGATTTTTGTTTGTTTACTGCTGTGTTTTCAGAAGATACTGCTGTTTCCTTCCTTACTATCAGTATGCACTTTTATGTATGATATTTTCAAACCTGAAAGTGCTTTTTATCATGTCTGTCACAGGGACACCATGGACTTTTCAAGAAATCGTTGGTTTCTAAGGAGATAGTCTATGTTTTTTACCTTTATTTTCCCTTTCTGCTTGAATAAAGTTTCCTGAAGGAGATGCTATGTTGACAATTAGAAACCCTACCTGGGGGAATAGATCAGTGTTTCTCAATCTTTTCGCCATTCAAAAGATATTTGTAATTTTTTTCTCAAAGAATCACTATTTGAAAGAGAAGATCTGCAGCTTTTGTTTGTTTTTCCAATTTTTCTATTAATTTTCCAGAGATGGAGTTATTAAATGGGCAGAGTATGATTTCAACCTAGGTCTGTTGACTGAAACCTGATCTCCTGGCCCCTCTATTTAGGTAAATTGAGATAAGCACATGGTTGAACCATATACAATTGCTAGTGTTTGACTTTTTTTTTGTTAAACAAACTGGCAGTGACATATAGTTCTACCAAACAATATTTTTAGACTTAACATAATTACAGATAGAGCCAATGCTTTATGTCACTTGGCTTGGGTGAATAGATTCTGGAAAACATACAACTTCTGGGAAGACTTTTTTTTATAATAATGGCAATAACTCTAACAGCTCATTCCTGCCATGCACCTCCTCCCTGCATCTGTCCTGCTCTAACCAACCCTTGGACTTCCATATGCTTCTTGTGGTTGAGAAAATAGTTTGGGAAAAAATTAGGTGCATAACATTGGTTCTGTCTGTTGTGAAATTTTTTAAAGCTTGGTAATCATGCATAATTGATTTGAAATCCAGGTTCTAGAAACTTCTCATTTATGCATTGTGTATTTTTTTTTATCATGGGCCATTGATTGAAGAGGAAAGGCATCATGATTTGTGATTGGACATTCTGATTAAAGACCAAGATTGCTTTCATTTTTAACTGTACAAAGGCTTTCTCTATTGAAATCATATGTTATCATCATCATCACCAATAAAAGCTACTAATTTTATCCTTTACAAAGATTTAAAAAAAAAAACTTTACAAAGAACTCCTGCGTTCATTGGCTTCTCTCAGTGATTCCCATGCATCAGCTATTCACCATAAATCTCTAGTTTTGCACTAAAGAACTATTGAGCGAAGCTCATGTTCCTGGTAGAGATTTGACTCTAATAGAGCTATTCAGTGGAACCTTTGCACTGATGGAACTGTGGTGTTTCCGGACAGTTCTGGACAGCCACCAGGCACATAGAGCTATTGAGGACTATAACATCTGATTTTGATGGATGCAGCATTTTTCCCAAAACAGAAAGGGGACCCACAAGAATCTTGCACCATTGCTTTAAGTTCAGGCTCTTATGTTGTGTGGTGCTCTGACCTGTCTGTATTTCTTAGCTATGGTGTCCTGCAAAAATTTCCTGGAGAGGCTAAATTTAGCTCTCTCAACTTCTTTCTAGCCATCTGGTATTAGGACAAACATGACGAATTCCTGCTCTGTTGGGCTGAATCTTGTTAATCTGCCAACTGGTTAGCACCCATTATAAAGCAGCTTTTATCTGGAGAGTCTCATTAGCATATGAAATTAGTCTAAGCCTAAAGTACATTTGACCAAATCTTCCCAATGGTCTGCTCTTGAAATGGAGTCACTTCACAATAGAGGTTTTGTTTCTTGAGTGTCAGGCTATCTTCTATAAAGCCAGATAATTTGCTTAAATTTTAAATTGTCAAACATGTAACATTACTTGCTGCAGATAAACTTTTATATATGACAAACCTGTATATTTTAGGTATATATAAAAGTTTTACTTCTGCAACAAAAATATATTTTGTCGTTCAACAAATGATATATGATTTTACAAAAAAATGATCTTAAGATATTCTTTTGTTTGTCATTTCACTTGACCCACTGCATCTAATTATTCCCTGGTCACTAAACTCACTTATTATTAGAAAACCTAACTTGCTTTTCTACCAGTAATAGTAATACAAAGATTCAGAAAAGGTCAAATTTTTAAAAGTTTTAAATTAAGTTATATCAAGGAAGATAGAATGTGTTTACTGAAATTACAAAAAGTTACACAGTTTATTTCTAAATAGCTTTTTTGTTAATTAAAAAATCCATTGTTAGTAGGAAAACCAGAAACGTTCACCTCAAGTTTTTCTCTTAGCAGTAAAAATAAAGTTTATTTATTTTTAACTGACATTACGTGGCTGATTCTTTATTTGTTGAAGTAAGAACAATTAACTAAGAGAAAGAAAACGAACATTTATCATCGTTGCTTAGAAGAAAGGATATCTCAATACTAAAAGAAGGAACCAATCTCAGAATAAGGAAAAACTATTTAAGATGAACAGTCTAATCTTACAACTTTCACTGCACTGCCTTCTTCCCTCCTCTGCTCCCCACTTCTCATTCTGACCCAAAATTGGGAAAACTTGGCATTGGAAAGTATTTGCAGACAGAGAGTAGAGAGAAGTAAATAAAAGTCCTCTTCATTCCCTCCCTGCATGTTATTCAGTGATTTCATCACACTCTATTGACTTTATTGAAGCAGTTCTGCCCCGGGTCTGTGGAAGGAGACACCTGCATTTTCCTTGCTGTTTCCTGCCACTCCCTGCCCTTTCTACCTTCTTTCTAAAGTGTTTGCAAAACCTGCCCAAAGGCGAGATGACTGCAAGTGATATACAATCAACACAATCTTTAGGGATTCTTTAGTCACATAGCACCTGGCTCCCCGCCAGTGTTGTTGATTCAGAGAGTAGAGCAGAGCTTACCACAGCAGAACAAGAGGAAAAGCAGGGACCGAAGTGGGAAGGGTCTTCATGGGCTGTAGTGCTGGGATATCGGTACTTTCTTCCATTGTGGGTATAGTATGGCAAGGTACTCATTCATTTGATTTGATTTAAACACCATGGTTTACAAAGTTGTTCATATTACAGTGGTAGCATATTTAAAAAAACTATAAGACTGCCCTCCGAAAATGTATACAGTTGTGTCAACTAATGTTATCTTAGTTTTAAAAAACACTATCTGGGAAAAATTATTTCTTAGTCCTACCCAAACAAGAAGGGAGATAAATTGAATTGCAAATGTATGTACTTCAAGCCCATACTTTCCTCTGCCCCAGCCAAGAAGACAGAGTAAACAATAGGAAGAGTTTTGGTATCCTGATTAAGAGTTTAGACATTGGGGCCTGCGTAACCATTTATTACTGCGTATAGTTCTGAGGGTCAGTCTTCCTGTCTGTAAAAAAAAAAAATAGATTCCTCTGTCTTTCCCCCTATTAAAGTTGTGAAGCATAGATGTCAGTTGGTTAGCACAGGATCTGGACTATGGTGAGGGTGAAGTAGTGAATGGCAGCTATTGTTATCTTTATCTGCAGGGCACTGGGCACTGGGTGGAAGGTATAGACGCTTTTGTGTTTCTATTATCTGGGGTGCATTGTCACTGCTCACTAGGTATCAATACGAGTCATCAGAGAAAGTGGGTGGAGGCTCTTTGCGAGGGACATGAAGGGTCCGGGCAGGGCAAAAGTCAGACTCTTTGATGTATCATGGCTAGCTTCTCAGAAAGCCCAATGGACTTAAATTTGCCTCCCGAAGAATGCTGAGGCGCGATTCCAGGGCAGAGAGGGGAGAGAAAACTCAAGTGTGGGTGGGACTCCCTGCGGAAAAGCAGCAGAAGGAACGCAGGGCCGGGACCTGAGCATCAGTGGCTTTTTGTCCTGGGATCCCAGTGAAGGTGTCCCCTGGGCTGGCTCCCCTGTCAGCTGGGAATGTGTTTGATTGTTGCTTGACGGAAGGAATTCTATATCTTTGATTTTGATTTTGTTTTTGTCAGCAGGCAGGGTGGAGTGGGCGGAGATAGAGCAGGTCAAAGAAATGGGGCCTAGGGCAAGTCTACAGATCTACAAATCAAAGCAGCCCCTACCACACACAGTCTACATGTTTATCTCATTTTATTTTATGTTGCTCCGGTTTCATTTCTCTCGTCCATCCAGAGTGACTTGGGTTTTATTGGAGGGCTTTTGGTTAGTGGAGGAAGACTGGTTTTATTGTAGATACTGTTCATTCTCCTGTGCCTAGTCCCACACTGTGCCTAGTCCCCAGCTGGCTGTGCTCCACATGGCATTGTTGGAATCCAGGAGCATAGATTTGGCTAAAATATTGGTGCTACAGCACTGTCTGTAGTACTGTCCTCCCAAAGTTCATCGAATTGCTTGAGCAGGCACCAGTAATGTCTCCATTGTGAGATTTGTTGTTACTTTTTTTGGCATACTGAACACGCCATGAGGATCTTGACAGGCTCTGCCATGTAGGCGGGATACTCTCAGTAGCTTGCTGGGATCTCCAAGAGGGACAGAAGAATCGAAGCCGGGTTGGCCGCGTGCAAGGCAAACGCCCTACCCGCTATGCTATCGCTCCCCCCATTGGTGCTAAAACTTGGGCAAATTATTTAACTTCCCTAAACTTCACTTTCCCCATCTTTTACATTGGGGAGGAACCAGAGTGCTACCTTGCTCATATGGTGCTGCTGAGGAGGAACAAATGTGCTAATACTTGCCCGGTGCTAAGCAGGGAGGGTGTTGGGTGGAAGTTAGTGCCCGATGTGAGGGCCGCAGGATGCTGGGAACGAGACTTGACCTGCTCCTTTTACATCACTGATTCCTCAGCTTTGGACAGCACCAATGCACTTACTTCTAACCCAGTTTCTTTTCCTTAGAAACGTGTAGGGGCATGCACATTCCCACCCCAAGCAGAAGCAAAACTAGTGCTGATGGTGAGATGGTGAGATGAATCATTGCTCCCGCTAAGTATAATCTTCAAAAATAAAAATAAAAAAAGAAAAAACAAAACAGTGCCTTCCAAACAGGGACTTGGGAGATGCTCACTGGCAAAAAGCGCCTGCCTTGCAAGCATGAGCCACAAGTCCAATTCCCGGTGCCACTCTCATGTGCCAAATGTGAATGTGGGGGCTCTGCTGTTTGGCACCTGCAGCAAAGTGCGAGGTTATGAGATGACTGGTGCACAGCCAAGTGTGTGAAGCACCTGACAATAAAGAAAGATGTGTGAACTCTGCAGTTAGGAGCACCCCTGATGAGTGTATGTGTGTGAGTGTGTGTGTGTGTGCCACAGTGATATCCTCACAAGCACAACAACTAGAAGGTGTAAGCAGCACAATTAAATCAGTGAAAACCCCAGGGAACACAAGTGCAAGTGACACACTGAAACGAATGTGTGTGATTCCTAGTGAGCAGCAGAGTCAGGCATTCGCAAGCTTTGGTCATTTTATCCGCAACAACAAAGTGCGGGGGGGTCACAAAGACAATATATTGGGTGAGGTGCTTTCCTAGCATGCTTCTGACCTGGCTCTGATCCACTGCACTAAAGGAGAAAGGGGAGTGGAGGGAAGGGAAGAGGAGTGGAGTAAAGAGGAAGGGAGGGGAAGGAAGGGGAGGGGAGTGGAGGGAAGATCAGTTTAGAAAAATCATGCCTTTTCAACAATTTTAAGATGATACATAGACGATACACATTTTATTTCTGATGAAAGGTATTAGGCAAAGCCATAAGAAATATGTCAATGGAGTTTTGAACACAGTCAGAGGGTGGAACTTTCTGTGGTGTTCATTCCCGAACTTACCTGGGGATTCCCTGAGTCCTTGAATCCAGCTCCGTCTGCTGTTATTTGAACACTTCTGCCTCCCAGAATTGGAGCCTCAGTCTCCTCTTGTCTCCCAATGCTCTTCTTACGGTTGAATCAAAGGTATGGGTCTATCCAAGTCTCTTTTCCTGCAGTTGTATGAACCCGAGGTAAATTGAGATAAAGGTGCTCAATAAAAAATTTTAAAACAGCAATACTGGTACCTTTTTGTTGGTTTGTCTTCCAGTTATAGTGATAGATTGTACTGTGCATGGTACACCTTCGCCGTGGTGAGCAGCACCTATTCGATGGGATGAGTGTTCAACACTCTGAGCTGCTGCTTTCGCTTATGCTTATCCAAGTTTGTGTTGTGTTTATTTTGTTTTTTCTTAAAGGTAAAGGTAAAGGCCCTCCCGTTGTGCATCGATTTCCTCGAGCGGGCCCAGTAACGTCTCCATTGGAGACTTTGTTGTTACTGTGTTTGGCATATCGAATACATCACGGGGTGCTTGCCAGGCTCTAATTCTTCTGCTGTGGGGACACAGTCTGCCTGCCTGCCTTTCTTTGCCCCTCCCTCCCTCCCTCCTTCCCTCCCTCCCTCCATTCCTCTCCTCCCTTTCTTCTCTTTCTTTTCTTTTTTGTCATTTGGGTCACACTTGGCAGGGCTCAGGGTTTACTCCTTGCTCTGTTTTCACAGATTACTCTTGAGGGTGTTTGTGAGACTACAGGGAATATCAGGGGTTGAATTAGGATTGGTCTGGGAAAAGCAAATGCCTTAAACCCTGTACTATCTCTTTGACCTGAGACTTTTGTTCCTTTAGTACCTTGCAAAGCTAGCTGTGGGCCAAAAAGAAGGAGGGTAGTGCATGTCAAACAGCGCTGGGCCTAATCCTTGAGGATAATTCAGTGGGTCTGGATTGAGGCTGTGGATAGCCAGTTTTATCATCTATTCCAGGAGACTCTGATGAAACCAGTTTATGGACACACACACACACACACACACACACACACACACACACACACACATACACTTCAGCAGATAATAAATTCCTTCATTGAGTCAGAAGCTCAGAGGCTTTTTTTTTTCTAAAGGAGGCAGCCCCCAAGAAGATTTTGAATGATAAGAAGGCAAGCCTGGTTAAATTGCCAGGGATGGAATTTAACAGTGACTGATCACTCATCATCTGCTATTTGAGTGTCATAATAAAGACAAATGGGAACTTGGGAAAAGACTTCCCTATCACTCACCTAGAGCAGGCAGTTCACCAGCCCACGTGGCAGGCTGCCGGTCCCCAAGAAGGGCAGTTATTAGTTAATAGGTACGCACTGAGCTTATAAAATGTTTTATTAAATGACAAAAATCCCAAACATTATACAGGGTCCTGTTTTGTGGTCCATGTGCTGACTAAATTCCCAGATGACTTTAATGAGCAAATGGCAGCCCATTAAAATTACAGTAGTTTTGCAAAGAAAATAGCTCCCCAGAGGAGGAGAAGAAAGCCACCAGGCTGCTACTGTGTTGACAGTTGTCCCAGGAGCTCCCTTCTCTTGCCCAAAGCTTGCTGGGGAAAGAAAATCTGCTGTTCTGAAAAATGTTTGGCCTGTCTGGCCTGGACTCTGCTGGCTTTTGCTAAGTAGTCCTTGCCTTGGTGACCTTGAAGCCACAGGGAAAAAAACCCACTTTTTCTGTTTATTTCGCTTACTAAAGAAGACATGCATTATTAACCATTGCAAAAGAACGGATTTGTTCTTCCACTTTGGTATAGAGAACTCAGCTTTCTTTCCAAGAGACAGTATTCTCAAGTTACTCTAAGTTACTCTAAAGTTAGCAAAACCTCCTGCGAATGTTAGCAATACTGGGAGATTTGCTTTGCTCTGCCTGGGATAGACACTGCTTCGTATAGACCAAAGGGGCAGTCTCTGGTCTGCCCTCCTCCTCTCCTGTGTTTCCTTTTCTTTTCTTTCTTTTTTTCTTTTTCTTTTTGGATTACAACCGACATTGCACAGGGGTTACTCCTGGCTCATGCACTCAGGAATTACTCCTGGTGGTGCTCGGGCTACCATATGGGATTCTGGGAATCAAACCTGGGTCGGCCGCATGCAAGGCAAATGCCCTACCTGCTGTGCTATTGCTCCAGCCCCTCTTGTGCTTTCTTGAGTACCCATGAATGCCAGATATGCTCAGGATATGGTTCCCGGGGTTCAAAGATGTGCGTGGAAGTGACCACCCCAGCAGTTGCGGGTACTGGACTTGCATACCACCAAGCAAGGGTCCTTCTTGCTGGGCTATGGAAGGACAAGGAATGCGTGTAGCACTAAGCCTTCTGTTTTAGTGTCTGCATGTGAGTTTTGGTCTGCTTGTCCCAGTGGTCTTGGTCTCTATTCAATGGAAACAGGAGAAAAAAAGATACTGTTGCTATCAAATGGTATTCTCAGGACCTCCATTGTGACACACATTCATGCTATCCAACAGTACTTTCTGCGATGATGGACGCATTTGATATGTGCTAATGTGCTACTAACCAGCCTCTCTGATTATTGATCACTTGGAATGTGGCTAACATGACTGAGAAACTGCAATTTTTCTCCTTTTTTTTTTTTTTGCTTTTTGGGTCACACCCGGCGATGCACAGGGGTTACTCCTGTCTTTGCACTCAGGAATTATTCCTCGCGATGCTCAGAAGATCATATGGGATGCTGGGAATTGAACCTAGGTCGGCCACGTGCAAGTCAGATGCCCTAACCACTGTACTATCACTCCAGCGCCTCCTTTTGTATTTTGACATTATAGCACTGAATTATTTTAAGGTCTAGCAAATAAAAACTCGACCTGTATTTAAAAATTATTTTTTTATTTTAAATTTTATTTATTTATTTATTTTAATTTTTATTAGTGAAACACCATGAGGTACAGTTGTAGACTTACAAATTTGTGTGCTTGAGTTTCAGTTATACAATGATTGGGTACCCATCCCTCCACCAGTGCCCATTCTCCACCACCAATGATCCCAGTATCCCTCCCACCCCCATCCCCCCATCCCACCCCACCTCTGTGGCAGGGCATTCCCTTTTGTTCTCTCTCTCCTTTTGGGTTCTGTGGTTTGCAAAAGAAGTATTGAGTGGCAATCATGTTTGGTCTGTAGTCTACTTTCAGCATGCATCTTCCATCCTGGGAGGATCCTCCCAACACCTTTTATTTGGTGCTCCCTTCTTTATCTGAGCTGCCTTTTCCCCTAGCACGTGTGGCTGGCTTCCAAGTCATGGAGTAAACCTCCTCATACTTATCTCAGCTATTCTTGGGTGTTGGTCTCCTATTTTGCTATTTTATGTTCCCCAGATGAATGCAATCTTTCTATGTCTGTCCCTGTCTTTCTGACTCATTTCGCTTAGCATAATACTTTCCATGTAGTGCCACTTGTATGTAAATTTCATGACTTAATCTTTTCTAACAGCTACATAGTACTCCATTGTGTAGATGTACCCAAGCTTCTTTAATCAATCATCTGTTCTTGGGCACTCAGGTTTTTTCCAGATTCTGGAGATTGCAGACAGTGCTGCACAGTGAACAAACAAGTGCAGATGTCATTTCAACTATACTTTTTTTTGCCTCTCTGGGATATATTCCCAGGAGTGGTATTGCTGGGTCAAATGGGAACTCAATTACTAATTTTTTGAGAATCGTCCATACTGTTTTCCAAAACGGCTGAACCAGTCGGCATTCCCACCAATGAAGGAGGGTCCCTTTCTCACCACGTCCGCTTCAACACTGGTTGCTTTTGTTTTTTAGATGTGGACCAGTCTCTGTGGTGTGAGATTGTATCTCATTGTTGTTTGGATCTGCATCTCCCTGATGATTAATGGTGTAGAGCATTTTCTCATGTGCCTTTTTGCCATTCGGATTTCTTCTCTGAGAAAGTTTCTGTTCATTTAGTCTCCCCATTTTTTGATGGGGTTGGATGTTTTCTTCTTGTGGAGTTCAAACAGTACTTTGTATATCCTTGATATCAACCCGTTGTCATATGGGTATTGGGTAAATATCTTTTCGCATTCTGTAGACTGTCTTTGTATTTTGGTCACCATTTCTTTTGAGGTGTAGAATCTTCTTAGTTTAAGATAGTCCCATTTATCTATCTCTGTTTTCACTTGCTCGGTCAGTGGCGTGGCATCTTTGAAGATACCATTAGCTTCAATGTCATGGAGGGTTTTGCCAACTTTATCTTCAATGTACCTTATAGTTTCTGGTCTGATGTTGAGGTCTTTAATCCACTTTGATCTTACTTTTGTACATGGTGTTAGGCAGAGATCTGAGCCCATTTTTTGCTTGTAGCAGTCCAGTTTTGACAGCACAATTTGTTAAAGAGGCTTACCTTACTCCACTTCACATTTCTTGCTCCTTTATCAAAGATTAGATGATCATATGTTTGAGGGGAGATGTCAGTATATTCAACCCTGCAGCTCTGCCTCTGTTCCAGTACCATGCCGTTTTAATTATCACTGCTTTGTAGTGGAGTTTGAAGTTAGAGAGGTTGATTCCTTCCATTTTCTTTTTCTCAAGAATTGCTTTAGCTATTCATGGGGGCTTATTGTTCCATATGAATTTCAGGAGTGTTTGCTCCATTTCTTTGAAGAATGTCATGGGTTTCATTATAGGGATCGCATTGAATTTGTACAATGCTGTGGGAAGTATTGCCATTTTGACAAAGTTAATTCTCCTGATCCATGAGCAGGGAATATCTTTCCATTTTCTCGTGTCCTCTTTTATTTCCTAAAGTAGCATTTTGTAGTTTTCTTTGTACAGGTGTTTTACTTCCTTAGTTAAGCTTATTCCTAGGTTCTTGATTTTCTGGGGCACAATTGTGAACAGGAATGTTTTTTTCATGTCACTTTCTTCTCTCTCACTATTTGCATACAGGAAAGCCATGGACTTTTGGGTATTGATTTTATAGCCTGCCACTTTACTATACAAGTCTATTGTTTCTAGGAGTTTCTTGGTAGAGGTTTTAGGGTTCTCTAAGTATAGTATCATATCATCTGCAAATAGTGAGAGCTTGATTTCTTCCTTTCCCACCTGGATGCTTTTAATATCTTTTTCTTGCCTAACCGCTATTGCAGGTACTTCCAGTACTATATTGAACAGCAGTGGAGAGAGTGGGCATCCTTGTCTCGTCCCTGATCTTAGAGGGAAGGCTCTCAGTTTTTCCCCATTGAGGATGATGTTTGCTGTAGGCTTGTGGTAGATGGCTTTAACTATACTGAGTAAAGTCCCCTCTATATCCGTTTTGGCATGGGTTTTCATCATAAACGGGTGCTGCATCTTGTCAAATGTTTCTCTGCATCTATTGATATGATCATATGGTTTTTGTCTTTTCTTTTGTTGATATTATGGATTATGATTTCCAAATGTTAAACCGTCCTTGCATCCCCGGGATGAATCCCACTTGGTCATGGTGTATGATCCTTTTGATGAGTTGTTGAATTCTGTTTGCTAGTATTTTGTTGAGAATCTTCACATCCATGTTCATCAGGGATATCGGCCTGTAGTTTTCTTTTCTTGTGGTGTCTTTGTTTCCTTTTGGTATTAGAGAGATAGGGGCTTCATAGAAACTGTTTGGGAGATTTCTGTTTTTTCAATTTCCTGGAAAAGCTTGAGAAGAACTGGCAGTAGGTCCTCTTTAAATGTTTGGAAAAATTTGCTAGCGAATCCTTCTGGACCTGGGCTTTTGTTTTTGGTAAGACTTTTGATTAGAGTTTCAATTTCCTTGATGTTAATAGGGCTATTCAGGTACTTTATATCATCTTTATTCAGCTTTGTGAGATTATAGGAATCCAGGAATTTATCCATTTCTTCTAGGTTCTCTTGTTTCGTGGCACACAGACTTTGAAAGTAGTCTCTGATGATCTTTTGAATTTCTTTGGTTTCTGTTGTGATATCCCCCTTCTCATTTCTGATTTGGTTTATTAGGGTTCTCTTTCTTTGTGAGTCTTGCTAGTGGTTTATCTATATTGTTTATTTTCTCGAAGAACCAGCTCTTGGTTTCATTGATCTTTCGGATTGTTTCTTTGGTTTCTATGTCATTAATTTCTGCTCTTAGTTTTATGATCTCTTTCCTTCTGCCTGATTTGGGCTCCTTTTGTTGGTCCTTTTCTAAGATCTTGAGCTGTGAAGTCAAGATGTTTATGTGGGCCCTTTCTTCCTTCCTGAGAAATGCTTGCAGAGCTATTTTAATTTAGTTAATTTTTCCCTTAACACAGCTTTAGCTGCACCCCATAGGTTCTGGAAGCTTGTGTCTTCATTCTCATTTGTTTCCAGGTATCTTTTGATTTCATCCTTGACTTCCTTCCTGACCCACTCATTGTTCAACATTTAATTTCCAGGTGTTTGATTTGGTTCTCCGTATCTGTGTGTGATTCATTTCTATTCTCAGTGCATTGTGGTCTGAAAAGAATGTTGATACTATTTCTATCTTCCTGATTCTATTGAGGTATGTTTTGTGGCCTAGCACATGGTCTATTTTGAAAAATGTTCTGTGTACACTGGAGAAGAATTTGTATTCTTTCTTTTTGGGGTGTATAGCCCTGTATATTTGTATAAGCCTTCTCTCTTTTATTTCTTAAGCCAATGTTTCCTTGCTGAATTTTGTGTGATGTTGAAGTCTCTGGCTACTATTGTGTTGCTAGCAATGTCCTCCTTAAAATCTGTTCGCAGTTGTTTTAAATATTTAGCTGTTCCCTCATTAGGTGCGTGTATATTTAAGAGTGTGATTTCTTTCTGTTGTACATATCCCTTGATGAATAGAAAATGACCTTCGCTGTCCCTTCTAATCTTTTTCAATCTGAAATTTATGTTGTTGGATACTAGTATGGCCACCCCAGCTTTTTTGAGGGAACTGTTTGCTTGCAGGATTGTTTTTCTTATTTATTTATTTATTGTTTTATTTATTGTTTTATTAGTGAAACACCATGAGGTACAGTTGTAGACTTACAAGTTGTTATGCTTGGGTTTCTGTTATACAATGATCGAGTACCCATCCCACCACCAGTGCCCATTCTCCACCCCACCAATCCCAGTATCCCTCCCACCCCCTCCATCCCCCATCCCACCCTGCCTTTGTAGCAGGGCACTACCTTTTGTTCTATCTCTCCTTTTGGGTGTTGTGGTCTGCAGAAGGGACATTGTGTGGCAATCATGTTCTGTCTATAGATCATTTTCAGCATGCATTTCCCATCCTGGGCGGATCTTCCCAGCACCCTTTATTTGGTGTTCCCTTCTCTATCTGAGCTGCCTTTGCCCCTACAGTGTGCGGCTGGCTTCTAAGCCATGGAGTGAACAACCTGGTATTTATCCCAGCTGCTCTTGGGTGTTAATCTCTTATTTTGTTACTTTATGTTACCCAGATGAATGCAATCTTTCTATGTCTGTCCTTCTCTTTCTGACTCATTTAGCTTAGCATAATATTTCCATGTAGGGCTGGAGCGATAGCACAGCGGTAGGGCGTTTGCCTTGCACGCAGCCAACATGGCCAACCCGAGTTCGATTCCTCCGCCCCCTTGGAGAGCCCGGCAAGCTACCGAGAGTATCTAGCCCTCACAGCAGAGCCTGGCAAGCTCCCCGTGACGTCATCGATATGCCAAACACAGTAACAACAAAGTCTCCAATGGAGATGTTACTGGGCTCGCTCGAGCAAATCGATGATCAATGGGAGGGCCTTTACCTTTACCTTTTAATATTTTCCATGTAGTACCACTTGTATGTAAATTTCATGACTTCATTTTTTCTAACTGCTACATAGTACTCTATTGTGTAGATGTACCAAAGTTTCTTTAACCAGTCATCTGTTCTTGGCACTCAGGTTTTTTCCATATTCTAGCTATTGTAAACAGTGCTTGCAGGATTGTTTTTCATCCTTTAACTTTGAGTCTGTGTTTGCTCTGACTGTTCAGATGAGTTTCTTGTAGGCAGCAGAATGTTGGGTTCTGTCTCTGAATCATTTTTGCCACTCTGTGTCTCTTAATTGCTGAATTTAGACTGTTGACATTGAGAGAGATTATTGTTACAGGGTTTTGTGTGTTAATTGGTTGGCAGTATCTCTTGGTACAAAGAGGAGTGGCAGTTAATTCTAATACAATTGACACATAAGATATTATATATAAGGCAACACACATACGCATACATATATATTTATGTATATATGTGGGTTTTTTTTTTGCTATACCTGGTGATGCTCTGGGGTTATTCCCGGCTCTGCACTGAGAATCACTCCTGGTGGTTCTCAGGGGACCATATATGATGCCAGGTATAGAACCTGGGTTGGCCACATATAAAGCAAGCACCTTATTCCCTGCACTCTCTCCAGTCCCTATACGTATTATTTAAAATGTGAAATGTAGTATTACATATATTACTCAGAGTTACAACGTAAAGTTTCTATATAATGCAAAATGGCAATTAGTCAATCACTATACATCACTATCCAGTTAGAATTATTCATCTTGTGATGAGCTCTTTTAACACCTGTCTCTTAGCAACTTTCAAATATGTAGTCCCCACGATTAAAATAATTAACTAGTTACTTGACCATCTGAGGGGAATAGAGTGATTATTAATCAAAACAGACAGCAACTATAAATGTTTGTGTTCAGAAAATATGGTAATGAACCATGCGTTGGTTCTACATATGGAGTGTTTTCATTGTGGAATCAGTTTTTCAAGAGAACAAAGATTCACAGCAGCAGGATCAGGCCTTTTTCTTCTGTGTAGGTTTTCCTTGACCTGGTCCATCTGGGTTTAGTTTTGGGTTAGTCCCTATTCTGTCTGAAAGATGCCCTAATCCCTTATATCTTGTGTGTGCCTGAGATTATTGCCTCCACACCCCCACTAGTGTAGGTGATTGTAGACCATGATAAAAAATTGGAAGAGTTCCTCATACTAGAAACTGAAAAATATGTTTGTCTTATTTTGTGAGTGAAATAAATTTTATACAGAACGAGTTTAATAAAAACACTTTTATCCCTATGTGGAAACAGCTTGAGTGAGAGAAGGAATCCAGAGTTCTGAGCTCTGTCGATGATCAAGAATCAGGGATGCTGTCTCATTTGTCAAGGAGTCGAAAATCAGATGGGCCAGACACATAATGCGATTGAAGACAGCCACTGGACTAGAGCCGTTACTGACTGGATTCCACAGGACGTCAAAAGAACGCATAACCACCCACCTACAAAATGGTCAGACTTCTTCGTCAAGACCCTCAAGGTTGAGGCTCTTCGTGTTCCTGGAGCAAGCAGACGCCACTGGGCTACACTAGCACATGACAGGGATGAATGGAGATGTTACTGGTGCCCGCTCGAGCAAATCAAAGAGTAAAGGGATGTCAAGTGATCAAGTAATCAAGTGATGTGGTAACACCACAGAAAGGAGAACCCAGTCATTTAGAAGGAACTGTCATTGTATAAGACATGATGATGTACTAGAAAGACAAGATGAATAAAGTGAATAAAGTTAGAAATTGGTTGGCCAGTTGGGAAAACCAAAAAGTATGTGGATAATTATAAGTAATTAAGCCAAAGGTCTGCATAAAATTCTTTTTATTGTCTTATCATAAGGATATTTTTATTCTTTTTTAAAAAATTTTATTGAATCACCATGAGAAAGTTACATGCCTTCATGTTTGGGTTACAATCACACAATGATCAAACACCCATCCCTCCACCAGTGCACATTCCCCACCACCAGTCTCCCCAGTATACCCCTCCCCCACCCTCCCCCCATCTCCATGGCAGACAATATTCCCCATACTCTCTCTCTACTTTTGCGCATTATGGTTTGCAATGCAGACACTGAGAGGTCATCATGTTTGGTTCATTATCTACTTTTGGTACACATCTCCCATCTCGACTGATTCATCCAGCCATCATTTTCTTAGTGATCCCTTCTCTATTCCAGCTGCCTTCTCCCCTTTGCTCATGAGGCAGGTTTCCAGCTATGGGGTAATCCTATGTCCACATAAAATTCTTTTAGGATTTAGTGAAGGGGCACCTGACTTCACCTGGGAATGAGTGAGTGAGTGAACCTGAAAATTCATGTCAGATAAGAATGAGTCTTTAAAAAAGAATTAAGATTAAGATTTAGGCAGAGTGCTAGGGATTCTAAGTACAGAGAATAGCACTTCAGACTGAGTGAGCAGTTCAAATATCGGTTGAGACAGTGCAAAACTTGAGAGCACAGAGAAGGAAGTGATGTCATCAGAATCACCCAACTTTCAGAGGGAATAAACAGGGCAGCATCCTGAGAGGTCTACATCTGGTTGAGTGTCTGTAAAATAATCATGCTGACAATAAACCCATAAAGATGGAAAGCAAGATGAATGTCACATACCTCAAACTCATTCAGACATGTGTCAGGAAGAACTGAAAGGCTTAAGTCAAATAATATTGTTAATCTTTTCGATCAACTATTGGACCCATGCCAGAGAGTTTTCTGCAGTATTTTCTTAATTGGCTTTTGTCCTTAACAAATATGTAAAGCTTAGGATTATCTGTTGAGACACATTCTTTATATAAGACTTCAGTCTGAGAGGCATGGATATAACTTTTAACAGAATATCTTTGATTTAGAGATAATAAACTGTACTACAACTATTATTCCTCTTTGCATGGAAACTTGCATTCAATTGACCCATGTGAAAATCAGCTTTCTTGCCTCAAGTAAAAAAGAAGCTCTGATGTGGGAATTAGGCAAACTATGTTTGGAGATACACTGGGTGCTTTTCTAGACTTGACCACTAACTGTCCTCTTAACACGCCAGAGGTTATCTGACCTGTATCCATAATTCAGCAAGTGCTTTTGAAGTGTCTTGATGTCCTTTACTCAGCCCCAGACAGTAGACTATGAGTCAGAGTGACCAACAGGACAGAAACATGTCCCTACTCTTAAGAAACTTGAATTCTGGTCGGGAAACTAGAATTCAAGTTTCAAGTAGGCAAGTAATAAAAAGAAGAATGTGAGATGGGGATGCACGGCTGAAGAGAACAGAAAAACATTATGGGATAGAGAATGACTGGGGGAAATGGTTCAGGAAAGTGGCTCTGGTGATGGGGGGAATTGTTTGGCAAATAGTTTGGTAAATAGTTTGGGAGCATGCTGGGCAGACTTGCATGGTAAGGAGTCAGGCAAAACTTCTGGAAAAGGGAGTAGCAAGAACTCTGAGGAATAATGTGGCTGCCAAGCCTGCCAGGTGCTGTGGGATGATTTTGGCTGAGGATCTAGCTCTCCTGACTTGCATGCAAACTGTATGGCTTTGAGCATGTTTCTTAAGCTCTTAAATTTCCTTTTGCTCTGTAAATCGAGAAATATTATTGTATCTGCCATGAAAAACTTTATTGAGATAAGCAAATAAAAATCACTTGTAAGGATTTAGTTTCAATAAATATCACTCCACTCGAGCAAATCGATGAGCAACGGGAGAACAGTGCTACAATGCTTCTTTATTAATGAGTTCAATAGATTTTTTTATTGAGCATCTATTTTGTCCTAGAAATTATGCTACAGACATTATTGAGGTCTCTTCTACTGTTGCCATCTAATCTTAAAATATGGGGAAAGATTGCCCTCTTTAGGCTTTGACTTCAAGATAAAAGGCAGGGGGGCCAGAGATAGTACAGTGGGCAGGGTGAATGCCTTGCACTTGACCAACTTGAATTTGATCCTTAGCACTGCATATGGTCCCTTGAGCCCACCAGGAATAATCCTTGAGCACATATTCAGGCACCAGTCATGAGCACTGTTGGGTATGGCCCCAATACTTAAAAATTAATAAATACATAAATAAATTTGAGGCACATATTCAGGAGAGAAGCTATTTAGTGCAACATCACAGCTGGAACTTGTGAAATCAATTCTGGCTATATAATTCAAATTAACCTACGTCAAAACATTTATTTCCCCAATAAATACTTTTTATGTACCTGCTCAGTATTAAGCAGTATTTTAGTGTGACAGACATGAATAAGATACAGACATGGAATTTGTGGCTTTTAGAGTTAAAAACTGTTAGCAAAGACGTATTGGTCTCTAATTTGATTAGCATTTTCAACAAGTAATCTTGAAAAGGCTTGAAATGTTCCTATTAGGATATTTCTCTAGGTACAGTGAAAATATATGGAAGAAGGATTCTATTTGACCATAAAATTTTTCTCTACTCTAAATTTGAAGACTGACTTGATGGGAAAATAAGTCATTGGCTACTTTTCTCATTCCAAAAGCAATTTAGAAGAAGCCTGTTGTTATATCAGAAGAGTTTATACATTAGAATGAGGAGGAACTGGATTTAAAGGACATATTTTATTATTGTTGTTGTTCTGGGGTCACACCCAGCAGGATTTACTCTTTGTTCTGTGCTCAGGGATCACTTCTGTTGAGGCTCTGGGGACCATAAGGGGTGCCAACAATTGAACCCAGGTCAGCTCTGGGCAAGTGCTCCACTTGCTGTAATAGCTCTCCAGCCCCTAAAGGACACTTCTACCTCTCAAGCTTTCAACCTCAGTTTCCTCTTTGTAAAGTGGGCATAAAACCTATCTGTTGAAATTTTTGTGCAGATTAAGTGAGGTATAATTTGGCTGTTTCCCAGCCAAATGAGAATGAAGACACGAGCTACCAGAACTTATGGATGCAGCAAAAGCGGTATTAAGGGGAAAATTTATAGCTCTGCAAGCATTTCTCAGGACTGAAGAAAGGATGCACATAAACAACTTGACTTCACAGCTCAAGACCTTAGAAAAGGAACAACAGAAAGAGCCCAAATCGGGTAGAAGAAAAGAGATCATAAAACTTAGAGCAGAAATCAATGACATGGAAACCAAAGAAACAATCCGAAAGATCAATGAAACCAAGAGCTGGTTCTTTGAGAAAATAAACAAGAGAGATAAGCCAAGAGCAACGTTCACAAAGAAACAGAGAGAGAGAGAGAGAGCCCTAATAAACCGAATCAGAAATGAGAAGGGGGATATCACAACAGAAACCAAAGAAATTCAAAAGATCATCAGAGACTACTTTGAAAGTCTGTATGGCACGCAACAAGAGAACCTAGAAGAAATGGATAAATTCCTGGATTTCTATCATCTCCCAAAGCTGAATCAAGAAGATCTAGAGTACCTGAATAGACCTATTAACATCAAGGAAATTGAAACTGTAATCAAAAGTCTTCCCAAAAACAAAAGCCCAGGTCCAGATGGATTCACTAGCGAATTTTTCCAAACATTTAAAGAGGACCTATTGCCAGTTCTTACCAATCTTTTCCAGGAAATTGAGGAAACAGAAAAATTAGTAATTGAGCTCACATTTGACCCAGCAATACCACTTCTGGGAATATATCCCAGAGAGACAAAAAGTATAGTCAAAGTGACATCTGCACTTGTGTGTTCATTGCAGCACTCTTTACTATAGCCAGAAACTGGAAGAAACCTGAATGCCCAAGAACAGATGACTGGTTAAAGAAACTTTGGTACATCTACACAATGGAGTACTATGTAGCTGTTAGAAAAGATGAAGTTATGAAATTTACATACAAGTGGTACTACATGGAAAGTATCATGTTAAGTGAAATGAGTCAGAAAGAAAGGGATAGACATAGAAAGATTGCATTCATCTGGGGAACATAAAGTAACAAATTAGAAGACTAACACCCAAGAATGGCCGAGATTAGTACCAGGAATTTTGTTCCATGGTTTGGAGGCCAGCCACACATGCTAGGGGAAAAGGCAGCTCAGATAGAGAAGGGAGCACCAAATACAGGTTGTTGGGAGGATCCTCCCAGGATGCGAGAAGCATGCTGAAAGTATACTATAGACCAAACATGATTGCCACTCAATGCCTCTCTTGCAAACCACAATACCTAAAAGGAGAGAGAGAACAGAATGGAATGCCCTGCCACAGAGGCAGGGTGGGATGGGGGGTGGGAGGGATATTGGGATCCGTGGTGTTGGGAAATGGGCACTGAAGGAGGGATGGTTATTTGATCATTGTATAATTGAAACCCAAGCACAAAATTTGTAAGTCTACAACTGTACCTCATGGTGTCTCACTAATAAAAATTAAAAAAAAATATATATATATATAGTTTCCCAGCATGTTAACTGATGCAAGCATGCAATAAATATACTCTTCAGCCCTTAAATTCCTTACCTGTGAACCCAACCTGTCCTTTGCCAATCCTCCCCAACTGAAAATGCTTTTCATTTTTACCACCAGCAAAATCAAAGTTGGGCTCACAATCATCCTCTCAAAGATAGAAATGTTAGTGAAGATCAAGATTTGAGTCATCATGTTGAGAATTGCTCTTTCAGATGCTGATCATCTCCTGGCCCAAAATGTTTGGGAAAATGAACAGAGTAAGGACTGAGGTTGTAGCTCAGCAACAGGGCACATGTCTTGCATATGTGAGGCTCTGGGTTCAAAATTGACACAAAAAAAGCAAAAAAAAAAGTGAGAACTATGGTGTGTGTGTGTGTATGTGTGTGTGTGTGTGTGTATGTGTGTGTGTGTGTGTGTGTGTGTGTTTTGGGAGGGCGTGGAGATGGTGATGGTGAAGAGGGCTTGGCTACGCTCAGTAATGCTCAGCACTTACTCCTGGCTCTGTGCTCAGAGATCTCTCATGGTGATGCTTAGGGAACCATAAGCAGTGCCTGGAATTAAACCTGTGTTAGCTGTATGCAAGGCAAGTGACTTCACCCCTGTACTATCTTTCTGGCCTGCGAATTGAACTGGTTGAGAGGAGTAAATGAGATGTTAAAGATAATTGATGTAATGTAGTGCCTGGCCTAAGAGAAACAAGCAAATGGCTGTTACTCATATATAAGGTATATGAGCAAATCTAAATGAGCCAATTTATCTATTCTAGATGGATTTGGGAAAGAGACACTCTCATGGGATAATAAACCACTTGTTTTGAATCTATGTAGGTCACAACCTTATTTGTTCTTGGCTAATGTCAGTGTTATCTCTTGAGATAAATGTGAGGAAATTATCATTTTGGACAGTGGGCAAGCATGTAGGTTAAGTATGTTGAACTAGAAACTCATGATGAATTTTCCTTTATGACACGAATGAGTTGAAAGTCAAAGTCAATGAGACTATATAAGAAAAATTGCACATTTTGTTTTGCTAAACAGAGAATGCTGAAAACTGAGTAACATGAGCCTTGAAAAAAATCCTCTTCTTTCAAGAAAGTAAAAGAATTTATCATTATAAGGCCAGAGCAATATCACAGTGGGTAGGGCATTTGCCTTGCATGCGGCTGACCCGGGTTCGATCCCCGGCATCCCATATGGTCCCCCAAGTAACCGCAGAGTCAGGAGTGACCCCTGAGCATTGCTGGGTGTGACCCAAAAGGCAAAAAACCTTATCATTATAATGTATATGCTTTAATATAAATACTATCAAAAATGTTAAGAGTGTTAATATAGTCTTAATGCCACTATATTCAGGTCAATATTTTATAGTTTTCTATTCAAGAATCCTAGACCTAAATTCTATTATATATATTATATATTTACCCCTAACTTATTCTGAGAAGTGTAGCTAAAATTTATCTATTTCCTAACAAGTCATCATATTAGTAGGGAATGTACACACTTACTTTTGATTAAACTTTGATATTTAATTGGCATGTCTCAGGAGAGCGAAGTTGATATTATTGTCAACATTATGCAGCGGCTAATCCAATGGGACCCTAGCCAAATCTGTTCTAATTGTAAAACAGGGAGAAGAAGTTTACGTGCTTTGCCAGATCAGCTGTCCCCAAACAACTTTTATTCTTTAGGTAAAATCTGGTTGGAATACCAATTGCATACATACATAATGTGTGTGTGTATATATATATATATACATATATATCTATAAATATATATACAATTCATTTTTTAAATTTCCATTTTAAAATAGAAGATATTACAGTTAGGTGTATGCCTTTCAGCTTTTCTTGGTTTCATCTGATGCTCTGATTTGCATCTAATTTAACTTTTAAAACTATAGCAATCTTTAGAGATTTTCTCTACTAACTCCCTTCCCATCTCTATAGCCTGTCCCTCATAATACCCAAACTAGAGATGTTACAAGAAAAGAAAACCACAAACAAGTATCTCCCAGAAAATATCCTCAGCAAAATATTAGTAAATTCATCCCATAAATTACCAAGGTTCAAAAATCAGATGGGCTGGACACATAATGCGATTTGAAGATGACCACCGGACTAGACCCATTACCGACTGGATTCCACAAGACATCAAAAGAATGCGTGGCTGCCCACCTATGAGATGGTCAGACTTTTTTGTCAAGACCCTGAACAAACGGTTTGATGCTCTTCATGTTCCTGGAGTGAGCAGACACCATTGGGCTACACTAGCATGTGACAGGGACTAATGGAGATGTTATTGGAGCCCGCTCGAGCAAATGGATGAATAACGGTATGTCAAGTGATCAAGTGATCACATATATTATATAGTAGCTGGAGATTTTGTCCATAGAACTGAGATTATGTGGAAGGCAGTAGTGTCTGGAACACTGGTGGGGGAAGCATGCTCTCTGGGGATGGGTGTGGTGTTGGAATGATGTATGCATATAAACTGTAAGTAACAGTATTGTGCATCTCAGTACTTTAATAAAAATGGCAAAAAATCTTTACAGAATTATAATACATTAACAATGCAGGGCAGATTGGACATTCAAAATCAAAAGGTGCATTTCATTATATCAGTAGACAAAAGAATAAAAACCATTTGATTACTTCAGTAGTTATAGAAAGAGCATTTGACAAATTCAACAATCATTCAGAATGAACACTCTTACCAAATTAGGAATATAATGTAAATTCCTCAACTCATTAAAGGGCACCCATGAAAGATCTTCAGCTAACATCACCCTTAGTAATTAGGGGCTGAAAGTTTTCTTCTAATGATTAAGAACTAGCCAAGCAGAAATATAACTACTCTTATTAAGTCAAGTTGAAAAACTGAAGAAGAAAAAAACACAGGTGTTGAAGAAGAAGAAATAAATCTGTTTTTATTGATAGATGACATGATAATCTATGATTGTCTGATGCAGCATTTTTCTACCAGGGGCCATATGGCTCCCATGACTTCACGGATTTTCCAAGGGGGCCATAGATGAAAATCATATAATTGAGGGACCAGAGAATGTAACTAGGGGGAAAGCTTGTATGATGGGGGATACAGAAAGGAAACAAGACCTGAATGGGGCTGCAGATGGAAAAAAATTGAGAAATACTTGTCTAAAGAATTTTAGATGCATATCGATTATATATGATCATATAAAGCAAAATGCTACTAGAACTAAAAAGTGAGTTTAGCACACCATCAATATATATGATGGCATAAAGTCAATGATATAAAAGGCAGAAATAAGCAATTATATATCACAGAACCAGATCATGAGAACCGTAGTACGTAACTGTCAATCCTGAGACTCATGAGACCCTCTTTTTCTCACTGTGGGAAAAAGAGATGTATTAGTTAAGGAAGAGGGTATCCCTGGATAGCTGCACTGGAGTCAGAGATGACAATATGAAGTTATGTTTATTTTAATATAACTACAGATAAACAGACACCACAGCAAATGTATGCAGACACATTTGCATGGACAATTTACAGAATAGATGTCCTAGTTCTGTCCACTAAGAATGCTAGAAGCAGTGACCCCTCGGCAATAAGCATGTTTAACTCAACATCTTGTTTTCTAAATACCATTATTCAATGAAAGGGACCAGTTGTTCTTGGAGGAAAAATTACTAATCCCAGGGCTTCAGTAGGGAAAATATAAAATTAGCTTGTATGGTGCTAGAATAGAAATAAGGAAGCAGAAAGGAAGAAAGAAAGGAAACAAGGAAGAAAAAAGAGGGGAGTAGTGGTAAAGAAAAAGAAAGAAAAATATCTAAACTGAGCTTCCAGTAGTCAAAACCGGAAGATTTAAGCAGCAAAATAAATCATAGTGTTGGGTTATAACTCACAGAATAAAAGAAATACATAATGATAGATATAAATTTATGATTAAAAAGTACCTCTGTAAGTGGCTACTGAGCCCAGAGCCAGCAATTTTTCCTGAATTGCTAAAAAAAAGGAACTTGAGGGAGAAGGGACAACTCTTTCCCACAGATGCAGACATAGTTAATGAACTCTAGTTAATGAAGAAGGAATAAGGGGATAGTCACCATACAAGCAGTGATAATTGCTGCAAATAAGATCCACTGAGGATTGTTCAAAATAGTGGGTAGAATTTGACAGAATGGAATATCTGCAGAGCTTCCAAGTATCTTTCTCAAAATGTTTATTTCTGTGGCTTTTTAATTTTTGTTTGTTTTTAATTTAGTTTTGGACCAACCCATGATGCTCAGGGCTTGCTCCTGACTCTGCTCTCAGTGATCACTCCTGGCAGGCTGGGGGACCATGTGGGATGCTGAGGATTGCACCCAGGTCAATGACATGCTAGGCAGGTGCCTTAGCCACTGTGCTATTTCTCAAGCCCTTCTGTGACTGTTGTAACTTGTGGCTGCCTCCCCATCCCCAACCACCTCCCCTGCCCTGGTCCCTAACTATTTTCTCCAAGAAAATTTGTGTTTTGACTGTGGGCTCAGCTCACTTCAAAGGAGAAATTAGCTCTTTTTTGAGATACTTCATTAATAACCATCTTAATCAAGTGACAAATATTAACATTGCCAATTCATCTCATATCCTGAATGTGGTGAAAGACATATGAAATTGTTTTTGTTAAAAAATTCTAACAGTCCTATTCTAAAAAAAATCAGATAAACCCAAGTTGATAGATATTGTACAAAATGTTTTACCAGTACTTTTCAAACATGTCAAGATCTTGAAACACAGGCAAATGCTAGGGACTGATCATCTACTGGAGAAAATTAAGCAGGGAAGACAATTACATGCCCTGTTGTGTCTTGCTGGGATCTTGGGACAGAAAAGGGACAGCAGGAGAAAAACCTGGGGAGTCTCAGTGACGTCTGCATTTTAGTTAATAAAGTGCTACTGACACTCCTGTCTTAGTTTTGATCATTTTACCATGGACTGGAGTGATAGCACAGTGGTAGGGCGTTTGCCTTGCACGCAGCCAGCCTGGCCGAGCTGGGTTCTATTCCTCCGCCCCTCTCGGAGAGCCCGGCAAGCTACCGAGAGCATCGTCCGCACGGAAAAGCCTGGATTCAATATGCCAAACCACGGTTCTGTAAAACATGAACATCGGGAAAGACGAGCAAAAGAGGTTTCTTTACAAATTTTTTTCTAAGACTTTTTCATTATTTTTCTGTTCCCCAATAGAAAAATTTTTAAAAGAATAAGGAAGAGTAATGGGGTCAGAGAGGTAAATGCTCCTCCAGCATAGTTCCTGCTAGTAGTTATTGTCTAAACAGTGGTAAATGCACTTTAGCACTGTAGCACTGTCCTCCCGTTGTTCATCGATTTGCTTGAGCGGGCACCAGTAACGTCTCCATTGTGAGACTTGTTACTGTTTTTGGCACACCGAATATGCCACGGGTAGCTTTAAATGAAGGCATAATTTTAAAATATGCATAGTGGCACAAATGATGGCCGACTTCGACCATGAGTGTGGAAAGGTCGGACTACAGCTGAATCTCACGAAGACAATGTTTATGAGAAATGGTCTCATTCCTGACGTTCCATTCTTTCTCAACTGGACAAACATCTCCGAATGCACCAGTTATGTGTACCTAGGTCAAGAAATCAACGTGACAAATGACCTGGCACCTGAGTTGCGCAGGAGAAACAGAGCAGCTTGGAACACCTTCAAGAGTCTTGAAGAAATAGCTAAGAGGACAAAGAACCTCCGGCTCCGGGCACATCTCTTTGATTCCACTGTTCTTCCTGCATTAACATACACCTCAGAGACCTGGGCCCTACGCAAACAGGATGAGAAGGCAAAGAGGAATCATAGAGCTATGCTTGGAGTATCACGGTTCACTCAAATGAGAGAAAGAATCCAGAGTTCCGCCCTCCTTAGACAGTCAAGAATCAGGGACGCTGTCTCCTTTGCCAAGGTGTCGAAATCAGATGGGCTGGACATGTAATGCAATTTGGAGACGACCACTGGACTAGAGCCGTTTCCGACTAGATCCCACTGTACTCAAAAGACCGCGTGGCTCATGAGAAAACGCTCTACATCATTAATCATCAGGGAGATGCAGATCAAAACCACAATGAGATATCATCTCACACCACAGAGATTGGTCCACATCCAAAAGAACAAAAGCAACTGTGCTGGTGCGGATGTGATGAGAAAGGGACCCTCCTTCACTGATGGTGGGAATGCCGACTTGTTCAGCCCTTTTGGAAAACAGTATGGACGATTCTCCAAAAATTAGAAATTGAGCTCCCATTTGACCCAGCAATACCACTCCTGGAATATATCCCAGAGAGGCAAAAAAGTATAGTCGAAGTGACATCTGCACTTGTTTGTTCATTGCAGCACTCTTTACTATAGCCAGAATCTGGAAAAAAACTGAGTGCCCAAGAACAGATGATTGATTAAAGAAACTTTGGTACATCTACGCAATGAAGTACTATGTAGCTGTTAGAAAAGATGAAGTCATGAAATTTGCATACAAGTGGTACTACATGAAAAGCATCATGCTAAGCGAAATGAGTCAGAAAGAGAGGGATAGATATAGAAAGATTGCATTCATCTGGGGAACATAAAGTAACAAAATGGGAGACTAACACCCAGGAGTGGCCGAGATTAGTACCAGGAATTTTGCTCCATGACTTGGAGGCCAGCCACACGTGCTAGGAGAAAAGGAAGCTCAGATAGAAAAGGGAGCACCAAATAAAGGGTATTGGGAGGATCCTCCCAGGATGGGAGAAGCATGCTGAAAGTAGACTATAGACCAAACATGACTGCCACTCAATGCCTCTCTTGCAAACCACAACACCCAAAAGGAGAGAGAGAACAGAGGGGAATGCCCTGCCACAGAGGCAGGGTAGGATGGGGGGGATGGGTGGTCGGAGGGATACTGGGATCCATGGTGGTGGAAAATGGGCACTGGTGGAGGGATGGGTACTTAATCATTGTATAATTGAAACCCAAGCATCAAAATTTGTAAGTCTACAACTGTACTTCTTGGTTTGTCACTAATAAAAATTAAAAAAAAAAGACCATGTGGCTGCCCACCTACCAGATGGCCATACTTCTTCGTCAGGACCCTGAACGATCGGTTTGAGGCTCTTCGTGTTCTTAGAACAAACAGATGCCATTGGGCTACACTAGCACGTGACAGGGACAAATGGAGATGTTACTGGCACCCGCTGGAGCAAATTGATGACTAACGGGAAATCAAGTGATCAAGTTTTAAAAATCATAATATTTAGTGACATGTGGGTAATTATTTGAAGGAGCAACTGAAAGAGTTCAGAGTTATTGTTGTACAATGGGTAGGTCATTTGCCTTGCATGTAGCCAACTCAAGTTCAATCGTCGGTACCCAGTATGGTCCCCCAAGTGCTGCCAGGAGTGATCCTTGAGCACAGAGCCAGGAGTAAGCCCCGAGCACTGTAGCATTGGCCCCAAATCAAACCAAAACCACAACAAAAAACAAAACAACAAAAAGAGTTCAATTTTTTTTTTCTCAGAACAGGATGGGAGAGGAAAATTATCCACAGCTTTTCACTGTTGGTTTTCCTGAGTATTACTTTTTCAAATAGGTGATTAAAGTGAACTTGTGAAAGCCATACTTTAAAATGTTGGCATTTTATTTGTAGACTCTTTCTGGATTTTGGTCTATCTGATAGTTTTTGCTTATTGGACTTGATTAAAATTGTATACTGTCTGTCCTGTCACTGTCCTCCCCTTGTTCATCGATTTGCTCGAGCAGGCCCAGTAACATATCCATTGTGAGACTTTGTTGTTACTGTGTTTGGCATATCGAATACGTCACGGGGAGCTTGCCAGGCTTTGCCATGCAGGCGAGATACTCTCGGTAGCTTGCCAGGCTCTCCAAGAGGGGCAGAGGAATCGAACTCGGGTTGCCATGTCGGACGCGTGCAAGGCAAACACCCCTACCGCTGTGCTATCGCTCTAGCCCAAAATCATATACATACTTCAAAAATTTTTTCTCAGTGGACAACCCCTGGTGACCTCTTCTGCTGATAAATAAACCTCTATGCCAATAATTTATGCATCACTATTAAGCCTTTCTTAAGGGTCTCAGTGTGGGCTTTGTACTTTTCTGGTGCCATCTTTGGTAGAGGTAAAGAAAGGTAGGACTATAGCTGAATCTTACGAAGACAATGTTTATGAGAAACAGCCTCGTTCCTGATGCCCCATTCGCTCTCAATGGAACGACCATCTCCGAATGCAACAGCTATGTGTACCTAGGTCGAGAAGTCAACATGACAAATGACCTGGCACCCAAGCTGCGCAGGAGGAAGAGAGCGGCTTGGAACGCCTTCAAGAACGTCGAAGAAATAGCTAAGAGGACGAAGAACCTCCAGCTCCGGGCACATCTCTTTGATTCCACTGCTCTTCCTGCATTAACATATGCCTCAGAGACCTGGGCCCTACGCAAACAAGATGAGAACGCTATTCAGGTCTCCCAAAGAAGAATAGAAAGAGCTATGCTTGGAATATCACATTTCACTCAAATGAGAGAAAGAATCCGGAATTCTGACATCCGTCGACAATCAAGAATCAGGGACACTGTCTCATTTGCCAAGGTGTCAAAAATCAGATGGGCTGGTCACGTAATGAGATTTAAAGACGACCACTGGACTAGAGCTGCTACCGACTGGATTCCACGGGATGGCAAAAGACCGCGTGGCCGCCCACCTACCAGATGGTCAGACTTCTTTGTCAAGATCATGAACGATCGGTTTGAGGCCCTTCATGTTCCCAGAGCGAACAGATGCCATTGGGCTACACTAGCATGCGACAGGGGCAAATGGAGACGTTACTGGCGCCCGCTCAAGCAAATTGACGACTAACGGGAAGTTAAGTGAAGTGATTAAGTGAAAGAACAATTCTAATTTCTAGCCCAATTTCTCCAGATTCAAGCTGACAGCCAAGGAGCAGGACTGGTTTTCCTTTGGCCTTAGGAGGAGACCAACCACAGAGGCAGGAGGGCCTGGCTGTGACCCAGGCTGGGGCACCTGGGGGGGTTGTTGACATGGGGGCGAACCTCCTCAACCAAAGTTCTGGCATCCACGCTCCCCCAAGGCATCCCTCTTGCCTCTGCCTGCCCAGTGATTGCCTTGGGCCCAATCTTAGCCTCTTACTCCCTTTAAACAAAGGGAATGGAGACAGCCGGCATTTCCAAATGTACTCTCTGCCTTTTGAAGCTTTGGGAGACGCTTTGCACTGGCATAAATCAAAGGAGAATGAGCTTATTCATTTAGCTCATCAGAAAAATCCCACTGTCATCATGTCCCATATAGAAGTTTATTCTTCTAATAGCTTTATTCTTTTCCCATTAAGAAGGGAATTGTTCCAGGGCACTCATTCCATACTGTATATTAGCCATTTCATTTTTCACAGAGGGGAAAAAATACCTTTCCACACATGATTAATACTGCAGTGGAATACCAGAAGAACTGACCATGTGCTGGCTCTGAGCCATCCATCAGCAACTGAACATCTGTAATCTAGCCAGTGAGTCACTGGCAACATCAGGAACAAATCATGGCCAGGCCATGATTGGAGCAGTTTATGGACTGTGTGTGAGCAGATTATGCCTCCCTCCTTCCCAGAATTTGAAAATGAGGATGATCTAAAGTATGGAAAGTCACATATGAAAAGAAGACACAGATTTCTGCCTGGAAAACATTCTTCCTTATTTTTTTTTTGCCAAGAATTGTTGTCAGTTCTATCCTCTCCCACTTGAAAGAGATGAGGAAGGAAAGATTGAGGCTTACTTTGTAGAGACAGGGGGACACGTGCTGTTAGAACAATGCTATTTGGAGGATCTGAACAGTAGCAAGGAACATTTGTTCACTTGTTTTTCTCTTACCCATCTTAATGGTTTCCTTTCTTTTCTTCCAAGTGCACATCCTGGTGTAAGCAGAGGCCATCAGGTGCTCAGGTCTGGTGGAAATAGACAATATATCTTGAAGCAAGTGGATTGGGACCAAAACTTGGTTCTGTGAGGTTCTGGGGAACAGTGTGCTTATGATACATATTGAGTCCTGATACATAGAAGGTGTTCCTGAAATATAGGTATTTGCTTCTCCCTCCCTCTTTTCTCTCTACAGAGAGCAAGGTGTCAAGCCAGTCTTAAATGATCAAGCCAACTTTTCTGGAAGTTAGTTGAAGGGCAGATTCTTTAGAAGAACATGAATAGCTTTATAAATTGCCTTCAAAAGTTGCTCCAAATCCTTCAGTCAATTTTAAAGGAACTGTTTACCGCTGCATATGGCAGTCATTATTTGGAATAATAAACCCTCTGAGATTCTGAACATTCATGGGCCAACAGATGGGTCAACTTGCTTTGCAGTTTAACAAAGTAATTTATTTCAATCACTGGGACAGGGCATGTGAAGATTACTAATTCAGTTCACAAGCAAAAGGAGCAAACACCACGGTGTTGTGCCTTGGTGCAGCCATTATGGAAATGCACACCTGTTCAATTGGTTTTGAGACAGTCTTCGGTTCGATTAGTGTTTCCTTTTCTTCAAAGGTATGTATTAAATTGTTGTGAATTCTTCTGCTGAAACTCATGTGCTAATTGGTGTCAGGATGAGATAAAGATCTCAGTGAAAATTTATGCCATGATGCCAGTAAAATTAAGGTCATCAAAGTCAGCTTTGGGAAGTAAAGCAGGAGGAGCAGAAGTATATCCTTACAATAATTGGGATGTGTGCTGTTTTTTCTTCTTGAAGCAGTCTGCTCAGGGATTAATGAGGAAAGAAAAAAAGAGACAAAAGAAATCATCATTGTCCCTTGATCAAATTTGCTTCAATTGCATCTTAACTTCCTCTCTCTCCATCAACTTTTACTCATCCAGCCAGATAGAGAGGTGAAGAAAAAAGGTGATCCAGCGGCCTTTTGGAAGTACTTTGTATATGTTAAAAACTGGGATTAAAGGGGTGACATACCCCAGATCTACCCCCTTTTTTCTTCACCTCACATTTTCATACTGAATTGGACAGAATTCCCAACATAATTTTTGGAAACTTCATCTTAAAGGTAGTGCCTGCTTTGCATTTGAGAGCACCCAAGTTAGCAAGATCACTACAGCTTCAAGATTGTTCTGTTGGTCTTTTAAAAGAAAAAACTTTCTGTTTCTATTTAGATAAGTCTTTTCCATTCTGATGACTATAATTTTCAAAAACGTTATTAATTTTAATGTAAATGACTTTCTCTTTCTTAGCATCTCTTCCAGAATATTCACCGAGTGCCCTTTTCTGCCAGAAATATAGCTACTGGGCTTCTAACCTCAGTAGAACACCATCCCATCCCTCAGGTAATGGAGAGATGAGTAGAGATGCAGAAAAATTATAGTTCACTGGAGAGATTATAACTAGATTTTAATGCAGGTTATGAAGGAACCCTAGCCCAAACTATTAGAAAACATTTTAATTTTTGTTAAGTTTCCATATATTACATAGAATGAGTCAGTATTCCAGTAGGATTTTTAAAAAACGTGGTGTATTTGAAAGCTTGAATTTATCACTTTTTGCTCTGACACCAATTGAAGGGCTGGTTGTATAAACTTGTTTAGAAGCAGTGTTAAAAGTTTCAGTTTGAGCAATGTTATGAGTCTAAGGCCTGTGCCAAATGACTCAAAATATCTTAAACTAATTTTTCAGCATCCCTTCTATTACTAAATCAACTCTTCCTAATGTTTTTTTCTATGTGAATGGCACACTAAATTTTCTCTTCCTTAGAACTCTTTCCTGGTGCCTCAAAGTCTCTATGGTTCTCAAGAACCAAGGGCTTCTCCTCAGCCTTAAGCCCTTAAATCTCCTGCCCTGCCCTCCCCTCCTGGTCTTCCGCCCCAGTTAGGGCCCTGATGCCATTGCCCTTATCTTGTTGTCATAGGGCCTCATTAGACATCTCTCCTTAACTGTCACCTACCCACAAACCCTCTCCTATATGAAAATGAACTTAAAAGGTTGTTATTCCTGTTCCCCAGATCTCCCCTGTTTCCTTGTTCTCCAGAGAATTAAATCAAAACATGCCAAACTGAGAGCCTAAATCCTGTCTCACTAACCTTAATCCCCTCCCCTCTCTATTCCTCTTTCTTTCTTTCTTTCTTTCTTTCTTTCTTTCTTTCTTTCTTTCTTTCTTTCTTTTTATATTCCTATTTCTTATTGCTCCATTCAGAGAAAATACTAAGAATAGTAATTATCCTAAAAAAATTAAGGGACACTACTAAGACTATTATTTCAGTAATTTTCCTTCAGGAAAAATACCAACAAGACTAGCATGAAATGTGCCTTTGCTTTACCACATCTGGGTATTTAAGTATGCTTGCTTCTGCCTAGAGTGCACCTCAGAGTTTCTTCTGGTTGAAACTCTACTCTTCCTTCAAAGTCTTCAAAAACTCTGTCTCTCTGCACCCCACACCTGCTGCCCTTCAGCTAGATGTGTGGGTTTCTCTTTTGAATGCTTGCTCATAGTCACGCTTCTCATCTTTCCCTAACTTCTATTCAATTCAATTTCATCCCAAAAAATATTTAGCAAGCACCTATTAAGAGCCACAGACTGGTCTCAGCTGTAGATAAACATGATAGAGAGACTCTTTTTTTGTGGAGTTTATAGACTAGTGGAAGAGATGGGTGAGTAAATATTAAATTATAGTTAAAGAGAGTAGAATTAGAACCAATGGCAGCAGCAGGGAAGAACTCAAACTGGGTAGAAGAAGGAAATGTATAGGTGAGGGAGACAGAACCATAGATGACTCTCAGTAATTTAAAGAAAATCTTTTCTTATGCCAACGGGTTCTTGAGGGAAAATGATCCCTACTACTTAGATCCTTTAGACATGTCCATTGCACTCACATTGGCACTTAGTTGGGTTAAGATTTTTTTGTGTGTATGTGTGTGTGTGTGTGTGTGTGTGTAAAAAATTAACGTATTAATAATTATTTACATTTTAATAAAGATTTTTTAATTCAAAACACAGATTATTCTCCCAGAACTTGAATTGTTTAATGGCCTATGTCAGTGTGGAGACTTGTCTCCACAATTTGTCCCAATTCACAGATCTCACAAATAAAGGCACGGGCAATGGAACTGAATCGAGAAAGAGTGACTAAAATCAACTGACCTCAGTGTCTCAGTGTGTCATTAATTTTCTCAGAAACCCTAGGACCTTTAGTAAAGTTCTTTACACAAAGCCTGCATTAAGGGTCAGATAAATGACTATTAAGCATTGAACATGTTTCAGTTTGTGGGCAGGAAGGAAGATGTAATCTTATGCCAACTGGGATCTCTGGACTTACGAGATCTTTTTTTGGGTCAAAACTTTTTTCTTTTTTCACACAGGACTGGTCCACGGCTGTCACCTTCCTTGGCATGTGTTTGAGTTCAGGCTACATAAATGGGCATAATGGGTGCCACTTCAAGTCTCCATATTTTTCTCTTTGCTGAGGGGGCCGGGAGGGAGAACATCTCCATACCTCCAAATGGATGTTGCCTGCTGGTCTCTGCATGTTAGATGAGCAAGAAAAAAAATTTTTTTTTGCATTATGCTAAGCCTCTGAGATTTCGGGTTTACTTGTTAGATCAGCTGGCAATACCCTATTTAATACAATCCACTTTACACTGTGATTAGAAAAAGGGGGTCAGAGGACCAGAACCTACCCTCAGTGGGACTTTGGAAACTGTTGCCTGTAGATTGGTTTAATGGTGTGTTTGAAGTTGTCCTGCATTGAATTAAAAAAATCAGTAGTTGAATGTGGATGCAAATTCCTAATAGCTTTAAAAACTGAGGAAAAATTTCCAGATGTTTCACAAAGCACTAAAATATTGTACATTGTTTTCTTTTTCAATGGGAAATTATTCACAGGGCAATAAAAAGTTATTTTTTCAGTAAACAGATTATGTTTCAGTCTGTGGTGTGAACACTTAAATGGAACGATGCAATATGCCACTTTTTAAAAGAGGGTTTTAAACATGTCAGTACAAACCTTTCAGTCTTCTGTCCCATAAATTCAACTTTTTAAAATGAAATCAACCTGAGCCCTGTGAAAGCTCCTACTACTATTTCAAAACCAGTGAAATTTGCCTGTTTATTGCCACCTATGGAATGTGGCAAAGAAACATTCTTTTCACATGGGACAACTTCTTCAACTTTACACCAAGTGAAATTTAATTGCTTTCACTTCCTGGAATCAATAGGTATTAGTCTTGTAGGGGATGGAGCTGAAAGGAGAGCTCAAAGTAAGTCTGTACTTCCTACATTTCACCTTGGTAGTTTATTCTTCCCTCTCTTACTGTTATACAGAAACTTTCAACCTGGGAAGTCACTTTAGAAAAAAGTTAAAGAGGAGGAAAAAGATGTAACAGGTGCCTTGGGAAAAGTACAGATCTCAGGGTAAAGTGCCACTCAGAGCAATTACTTGTGCCTCAGTTGATACTGTCCATTAACTGAGTGAAACTTTTGATTAGTTCACATCTAATTTGGGGGCATATTTTTGTTTTCACACATGCAGTATCAGGTAAGCAAAATGAATCTGGACAGAATCATCTCTGGGCTGTAGTTGTTTCATGTTTAGGAAAATCAGAATTGTGCAAAAACATATGATGTGCAAATTTTATTCTCATGAGAACAGTTTGCTTAACTTTTCAGAGGGATTCATGTATCTTTAACGTTGAATTATGAATCATGTATTAGGTGTGTTTTCCTCTTTGGAGAAGCTTGTGTTCTCTCTTGACCACATAGCTGAAGCTTTCTGTCCTTTCACTTTTCTCTAAATGCCCACCCTTCCTTCCTTCCTTTCTTCCTTCCTTCCTTCCTTCCTTCCTTCCTTCCTTCCTTCCTTCCTTCCTTCCTTCCTTTTTTCCTCCCTCCCTTTGCTTCTCTCTCATTCTTTTTTTTCTTTCTCCCCTATTTCCTCCCTTCCTAGCTTCTTCACCCCCACCACCATTTTTTTGTCTTTTAGTTTTGGGCTTTTGGGCCACACCCAGCAATGTTTAAGGCTTATTCCTAGCTTAAACTCAGGAATCACTCCTGGTGGGCTCTTGGAACTATGTGGAGTGCTGGGGATTGAATCCAGTTCTGCTGCATCCAAGGCAAGTACCCTGCCTACGATACTATCTCTCTGATCTCTCTAAGTGCATTTTTAAAAAATAATACCATTTGCTTCACTAAAATACATAACTAAGTCATGTGTTAAAAATCCTTATAAAGTATCTCGATGAAGATTCTGGTAATTTCTTAACAGAGGAGGAGAGAAAGGGTAAAAGTAAAGATCCTTGTTAGAGTAAGTGCCAGGAAGATGGAGATGCACCATTTCTGCCCTGATGATGTGAGGCAAAGGGGCATAAGACTCCTTAGAACCACAGTGGTCCTTCTAGCAAGGCTGTGTAGCACAGTGCGTCTGTGTTAAATGTTGTAGGTGTCATGTTCCTTTCAAGACTCTTACCGTATTTACAAAATGCTTACTGTAATCACAAGACCGGACACTGTAAATAGCTTACTGATATTTGAGGCTCAACACTCATTGACGGGGCAGGGGGTGTGGAGGAAGGCTAGATTCTGAGGATAAAGTACAGAGTTGAAAAAGGATCATGTGACTTTTTCTTGGATCAGCTATAAATGAGGAGAGATGATTAAGTGTGAGCAGTAATTTTTTTTTTTATCAATAGAAACTTCCATCTATGTGCACACTGGACTCACAGTCTAATAGAATTTGGAACTTGAACATTCTGGACGAATGTCTTACTATGCCTTATTGTTTGTCAAAATAATAAGAAACATTCTTTCCAAATGGATAACCACAAATTCAGTGTGCATCTAAAAATTGAAAAAAGGAATTATTTCCTACCAAGGCGTTTTGAAATATAGATAATTTTGATGCCTAAAACCCAGCTTGATTACAGTCTCTTTCACTGAACTTCCAGTGTGCTTTGAAGATACTAATTTTTTGAGACAGAAAGATAGAAGACATTTCATTTGACACTTCATTAGTTTGATTTTTGAGTATATTATATTTACACCAGTGGTTTGGGCCTCCATCTGTATTTTTGACCCACTTAAGGAGAAGACCAACTTAAAAATTCTCAGCTTGAAAAACTAACCAAGAGCCAAACCACCCAGAAATAACAACAAAATCCTCAATCTCTTAACTTTCTTTCTTTCACATCTAGCAGATTGTAAAGATTTTCTGTCTCTGAAATACTCCTCAATGTTCACTTGACTACTTCATCGCAGTGCAGTTTGGTTAAGTTTGGTTAGGAGGGTTCTCTCCTTATGAAGAACTTACTTGCATAGAAAGAAATTCTTTTTGAAGATCTATGTATAGTTTCTTTTCTTGGGTCTAGCTCTGTATATATGACACTTAGGGTGAATACAGATATCATAAAGCAGACTAGAAAAAAAAAGCTACAACTAGTTAAAAAAAAAACCAACTCGTTACCTATGTGGCCAGCATGATAAAGGAGGGAAGGGAGATGTACAGAGTCTGGTTGAGTGTGGTCCAGTTAGGGTATTGGCCTTAAATATGGAACCTGGGTTTGATTGCAGTCACCACATATGTTTCCCTGAGCCCCACCACACTGATCTCTGAACACAGAGCCAGAAGTAAACCCTGAGTACGCTGGCTGTGACCCCTAAGCAAAGAAACAAACAAAACACAGAGTCTAGCTGTGTATATGAGGCAGAGGTTTCTTTGGGATGCTGAGCCTTTGGCTGGTACTTGAAGGTTGAATAGGAATTTGGTTAGACGAGACAGGAAGATTGTTTCGGTCAGAGCCTTAGTTTAAGGAAGGTTACACTAGAATGAACAAGGTGATGGGAGCAGGAGATGGGATAGATGTGAACATCTATGTGGCGGGAATAAGGGAGTGCTAGTCCTACAGACTATTTCCATAAGTCACTGAAACATCTGTATCCCTTACTAGGGCTAGAAGGTTGGAATGGGTGTGACTCAATGACTAAATAAAAGTTGCTTGCAACAATCTTCACTTTGTATCCTGGTTAGATAATTCCATAAACATCTTTTCACTTGGACTCAGTTGACTATTTTTGTTTGTGTGGGGTTATTTTGTTTGATTGTTTGCTGGGTGAGGAAACGGGTGGATGTCACACCCAGCAGTGCTCAAGACTTACTCCTGCCTCAAGGCACAAGGATGACTCTTGGTGGAGCAAACTACCTGTAATGCTGGGTATTGAACCTGGTTGCTGGAGCGATAGCACAGCGGTAGGGCGTTTGCCTTGCATGCAGCTGGCTCAGCAGAGCCAGGTGTGATTCCTCTGCCCCTCTCGGAGAGCCCGGCAAGCTACTGAGAGTATCAGCTACCCGTGATGTATTCAATATGCCAAACACAGTAACAACAAGTCTCACAATGGAGATGTTACTGGGCCCTCTCGAGCAAATCGATGAACAACGGGAGGACCTGGACTGTGACTGAACCTGGTTCAGGTACATACAAGGCAAGTGCTCTACCCACTGTGCTGTCTCTCTGGCCCTCAGTCAATTTTGGACAGGGTTATAAGCTTAGATTTGTGGGGCCTGGGGAGACTTTGTATCATGTCCTGAGAATGATTGGAAAACAAATAGAAGGTTTTAAATTGGAGTGTGTTACATTTACCAAGAACCACTAGCACAGCGGTAGGGCGTTCACCTTACAAGTGGCCAACATGGCCGACCGAGTTCGATTCCTCTGCCCCTCTCGGAGAGCCCGGCAAGCTACCGAGAGTATTCGATATGCCAGACACAGTAACAACAAAGTCTCCAATGGAGATGTTACTGGGCCCGCTCGAGCAAATCGATGATCAACGGGAGGGCCTTTACCTTAGCTAAACTCACTCAACAAGAATAAATATTAGCACCCAATGTTGAAAACCTAGATGAAGTTAGGCAAAAAGCACTATAATAGTTGGGTTTTGTTTGTAACAAATAATGGCAATTTTAGGAACGGTTCAAAGGAGGCAAGAACTTAGTGAAATATGAAGGCATGGATCTAATATCTGTTTAGTTTAACAGCAAGCACATAGCTGTACTAATAGAGAACTGAACTTAGTCTTAGTGTCTAACTTATGATTGTTTTGAACCAATTTATTTTTATAGTAATCTTACTCCTTAAAAACTGTATTCTTAAAAGAAACATAGTGAGAGGAGCAGATGCTAACACTGACATATCAGTCTTTGATATGGAGATACAGTAGGCAGACATGAGTTTCCCCAGATTAAAAACAAATGTGTAATGGAAGTTGAACTATAAAGAATTTATCCATTTATCTTTTTGACTCCAGGGAGGAGGAAAACAAAGCATCATATACATTGTAGATCACTTGAGTTTTAGGCCGATGATTTGAAACATTTTTATAATAATTCAGTGGCTCTTTTGGAATATCCAGATGTTAATAATGGTTCTTTGCTATGTGATTAGGAATGAATCTGCCAAGGAAAAATGAGGACTTTTCTCTTGGGGAAAGTTGAGTTACTTCTGTTATTTTCCCAGGCTTCCTGGGGAAGTCTATCAACATATGAATAAAGGATGGGGACAGGAATCTGGCTGGTCACCATGGAATTATCAGCCCTGTTTTCTGAGTTTGACCTTTATTATTTACGTACTCAGCTTGAAATATGACAAATGTAGTAACTTTCCAATGATTTCATTCCTTAAAATTCTACAGTGCTTATAGGTTTTGAGGTAGAAAGCCTGTACTATTTTAATAAAATTTCCATTATTGCTTGTGAAGGCCATGGCTATGGCCCAAATGAAGAAATAATATGAATAACAACTTGGGGATTCCCTTCCCTGGATGAAAATTTTCTTGGTAAGAAACATCACTTTTATTTTGAAAAGAAGAAAGAAAGCATTTAAAAACCACAAACCTCGCTTAGAGATGATTAGTAACCAGCTTGGATCATTTTTCTTTTATTGTCCTATACCTGATATGCCTCTAGTGTAAGTTTTTCTTTAGTGTAAGAAGGTGCCATGCCAGGCTTGTGTGAGGTCTAGAATCCCTTTCAGAATAATTAGGGTAAGCATTAAAATACTCCACTTGGTCTTTGGTTACTTTTATAATTTTGGTTTATACTAATTGCTGGTAAAATACCTACAACCAAAGATGCCTCTTCAGAAAGCTCTTCTTGTATTTATTGCTTTTTTTAGGGGGCTGTGTACACCCAGCTAGCTTTGCTCAGGGCTTACTCCTGATTATGTGTTGAGGGGTCATTCCTTAGGAGGGCCCAGGGGACCATATGTGGTGGTGGGAACTGAACCATGGGTCAGTAGCATGCAGAGCAAGCAAGTACTTGCCCACTATACTATCTCTCTAGTTCCCTGGTTTTATTTTAAAGTGACTTGTTAAATAAGAGCTTGCTTCTGGCAAAATAAAACCACACCATTTGAGAAATGAGAACACTGTTGTTATTCTTTTACTGGACATTTAATATGTATAGCATTTTGCAAAGGAACATAAGGTAATACAACACTAACAATTTCAGGTAATGAGAGCTAACATATTTTGCTTACAATGAGCCATGCTCTGAGATAAACTAATTTCTTCCTCAAGCACTCTTTTGAGAAGATGCTATCATTTTTTTCCCCCATTCAGCTGCTAAGGACCACTGAAGTATAGTCATTTGCTCACCACCTACAGCAAGTGACAAGGCCAGGACATTATCCCAGGAAATATGTTTGTAGCATGTCTTTTTTTTCTGATATTTATATTTTATTTTTAATATCACGATCACAACCACCCTGTTGTTCATCGATTGCCTCGAGCAGGTGCCAGTAATGTCTTCTTCGTCCTAGCCCTGAGATTTTTTTTTAAAAGTGCCATATTCAAGGCTTTTTCAGGGTTAGGAGAATGAGACCCATCATTGTTACTGGTATTTGGCATATTGGGTATACCACAGGGAGTTTGCCAGACTCTGCCGTGTGGGCAGGTTACATTTGGTAGCCCGCCAGTTTGTCCAAAGTAGGAATGAGATGATAAGATGTCGCGCGGCCGCGAATGCGGCCGTGCGCTTCCGGGAGCTGAGTGTGATAATCTCTGGATCCTGGCCGTTGTTGGAGTTACACGGCAGTTGGTGGGTGTAACTGTCTAGTTACTGGCAGGTCCAGTCCCAAACCGTGCAGGCTTGGAGATCTCAGCCCCGGGTCCCACACACCTGGGTTCCTCTGCCAGTTCTTTGATGCGTGAGGCTCATCCAAGTGTGTGGAGAGTGGTCCCAGCATGGCCTTGGCTGGGCCCCGGTGGTCTTCAGCTGTTGGGCCCTGGTGGAGACAGTCAGGCACAGGGTAGGAGACTCTGCCTTGTTCTCTCCCAGGAGCTGAGTGTGATAATCTCTGAATTTTTTAAATTAAAATTAAAAAATTAAAAACTATATTTTCAATATAGTTATATATATACATTTATATTTGATAAACTCTTATACAAAGGCTTACTGACTCCAGGATGCCATACAACAATCTTCACATACTTTCTTCTTTTTTTTTTCCATTAGTGAAACACCATGAGGTACAGTTATAGACTTACAAATTGTTGTGCTTGGGTTTCAGTTATACAATGATCAAAAACCCATCCCTCGACCAGTGCCCATATTCTACCACCACGGGTCCCAGTATCTGTCCCACCCCCATCTCCCCCCTCCCACCCTGCCTCTGTGGCAGGGTATTCCCTTTTGTTCTCTCTCTCTCTCCTTTTGGGTGTTGTGGTTTACAAGAGAGGCATTGAGTGGCAATCATGTTTGGTCTATAGTCTACTTTCAGCATGCTTCTCCCATCCTGGGAGGATCCTCCCAATACCCTTTATTTGGTGCTCCCTTTTCTATCTGAGCTTCCTTTTCTCCTAGCACATGTGGCTGGCCTCCAAGTCATGGAGCAAAATTCTTGGTACTAATCTCGGCCACTCCTGGTGTTAGTCTTCCATTTTGTTACTTTATGTTCCCCAGATGAATGCAATCTTTCTATGTCTATCCCACTGTTTCTGACTCATTTCGTTCAACATGATACTTTCCATGGAGTACCACTTGTATGTAAATTTCATGACTTCATCTTTTCTAACAGTGTAGCATGTCTTTTTAGTGTTTCTCCTTGTGAATATAACAGACAGATCAGAAACCTTCAAAGAATGATTCATGGGCCTTTTTCTGGGAACCCACAAGAAGAAAATATTCTTATATCAATAGTGTTATTATTATTTCCCATTGTCAGTGCAAACATCCATACTGAAGGTATTAAAGCATGAGGAAGCCTCCCTCCTCACCTCCCCAACTCCTTAAGAGGAATCAGGGTGCTGGCCTGAAGCTGTGCTGATGGCCTCTGTGCAGCCTCTGTATGCAAACCAGGTTCTCTTAAGAACGAGTACACTGGTGATGAGTGTGCTGTTTGAATTTGATGTATGGGAGACCATCATTAATGCTCCTGTAAATCATATAACCTCAATTTTAAAATAGTGTTCTCTTTAAAGTATAAAAAAGAGTCCTTGCTTGACCTCTCCCCCTGCCCCCCGCCGTCTCCCTGTTCTCCAGGAGCCTGGCAGTCATGCCCACAAACTGCCTCTGATGCTATATAAGCTCATTAATGGGCATAATCCAGAGACTCACAAATAAATTTTAGAAGAGAGCAACATGGTACAGAGATGCCTCTGGATTCCAAAGTCACCATCCAGTTAAAAAATTAACTCCAGTTGTATCACCTTATTTAACATTTTAGAATTCCTGGAGTGACATCTCTACAGCAGTGATGTACCAAGAGTAGCACATCACATTGTATGGTGTGTAAAGTAGAAGGCAACCAATATCAATGAAAAAAATCTCTCTTTCTCTCTCTCTCTCTCTCTCTCTCTCTCTATATATATATATATATATATATATATATGTATTAGCACACAGGGTTCAACCTTTAACATGTTAGTAATCTCTTATACAAGGGCTTAATGGCTCCAGGGTGCGATAAAACAATCTTCACACATTTTCCTTTAAGGAAACTCTTTTGGGAATCCTTTTTAGCAGATTATTCATAACAACCAATATAAAATAAATTATTTAGGTTCTGCTTTGGGGGCAGGCTTTGGGGATCGGGGTGGAAAAATTTGAAATATGGTGGTGGGAAGGTGTAAGAGTGGGGGATTTGGGATTGGAATATTGCATGTAATAAATAATTGTGAACAACCTTATCCAAATAATTTTTTAAAAATTTTTAAAGGAGTCCTTGATAAAGTAGTAAGGAATTGTTAATTTTCTTAAACCTTTACCTTTAAGTACACAACTTTTTGGGAGAGAGGGTCCAGGGGTGGCCAGAGGGACACTCCTGGTTATTCTCAGTCCAGCTGAATGGACTTGAGGGTTTGGGGCTCTACCTGGCAATGCTGGGACCTACCAGAACTGTACTTAGTGGTGCTTGGGAGACTGTGTGGTGCCAGGAACAAACTCAGTATAAAGAATTTTAGTGTTTGGGTGTGTGTACTTAACCTGTTCTCCACACAGAGAGCTATGATGGCTGTCTGAGGAGAAGCACTTGTATGATAGTTTCAGTGTAAACTTAGCAGCTTCTGTGGAGCCTTTTTGTCATGTGAAAGAATAAGGGACCAATTATGAGCATTTAGACATAAGTCTTCTTATTAAGAATAAGCAAAGAAAATTGATTGTGTGTCAGTGATACCCTGGATAGTATTTATGGCTTATAACAAAATTGAGCTTCCAAGAGAATGTTGAAATTTTGGGAAATTTATATTCACTTTCATGAGCTTGGTAGCTTCAGAATGATTTCAAGGCTTTTCTGATGAGTGAGTGTAGCATGTGATTTTTTTTATATTGTTAAGTTAAACATGTCAACATTTGGAAAAGGCTATAACTTAGTGAACAGATATTTCCCCAAGAGCTAATGGTTGATGTTAAAAAGGCATGCATGGGTGAAAAATTCATTTATTGTGCAGGGTAGACATTGATTATAACATAAATATCAAGAGTTAATTTGTTACTCAGATTCCACATCATAATTCACCTCTTGTCGAATTTTGATGCAGTATCAAAGAAGACCCACAGTGATCTGATAAAGATATCAAAGTGTTCTTTCTTTTCTAATCACTTAATCATGACCCCGATATTCTTTATATGCTTCCATTGAAAGACCATATGCAACACATTTTATATAGGAGCAGATATGAGACTCCAGCTGTGCTCTGTCAAATCAGACAAAAAAAATTAGACCTGTCAAACTGTAAAACACACCATTTCTATTACTCAGCTTAAAAATTAAAAGTGATAAAATACACAAATAAAATTCACCATCATACCATTTTAAGTGTACAGTTAAGTAGTTAAGCAAATTGTCTTACTGTATAGTCAGTATCTGGAACTCTTTTCTCCTGTATAAGTAAAGCTTCATATCCAAAAACAACAGCCACTCATTTCCTTCTCTCCAGCCCCTGACTACAACCACTTCACCTCTGTCTATGAATCTGATTACTTTATGTGTCTCATATAAGTAGAATCATATTGTGTATATATGTCATATATATATAGTTATATATATGAATATTGCGACTGGCTTATTTAACTTTGTAAATTTGGGGAAGGAATATAGCATTTTCAAAAATGTTATTTATAGTAATTTTTATTATCATTTTGATAATAAATCAGTGCTTAATCTTTTTAATTTAATTATTTGGGTTTGGATTATACCCCAAGGTTCTCAGGAGTCACACCTTGTGCTCAGGGGACCATAAGTAGGGCTGGAGATTGAAGTAGGGTCAACTGCATGCAATGGAGGTGACTTAATTCATCTTTCTGGTTCCCCTTTTCCCTTTTAAATTTCAGCACAATAAATGTAGTTATAAACCCCAGATAACTTTAGATAAGAAGGTTCTCTGGAAAGAAAATATTTGAGAGTCATTATTATAAATTCAGTGTATTACAAATATTTTAACTCCATAAAACATATAAATAGTAACAATGATGGTCCTCATTTCCCTGACCCTAAAAGAGCCCCCAGTATGCCATCAGGCTACACTAGCACGTGACAGGGACAAATGAAGATGTTACTGGTGCCTGCTTGAGCAAATGAATTAACAATGGGATGACAGTGATACAGTGATACAGTGATATAACTCCATATAGGCAAGATAGGCTAATTTCTGAACAGTATTTAGCTACTAAGTTTTACTCTTAACATTTAAATTAAATACTTTTCCCCCCCACCATAGCTACTGTAATAGGGTTATAAATTTTGTATCAATACTCATTTTGTATCTATAGTAATGGAATATTTGACAAGCAAATAGTTTGATAAGTCAATGAATGATGAAACAAGGCAACTCACAAACTCTGAATTTCATTGCTTGACATGAACAAAGCCATCCCCAAGAGGAGCAGAGGAATCGAACCTGGGTCGGCTGTGTGCAAGGCAAACACCCTACCCCCTGTGCTATCGCTTCAGCCCCAGTATTTTGTCACATCTGCCTTTATTATGTTGAGATAAATTTCTTATATTCCCAATCTATTGAGGTTTTAAAAATTATAAATAAATGCTGAATCTTGTCAAATGCTTTTTCATATCTACTACTAAGGTCATGTGATTTGGGAGGGGACTTTGAAGTGCCATATCCTATAGTATTCAGGTGCTATTCCTGGCTCTGTGCTCAGGGGTCACTTCTGTCACTGCTCTGGGAACTAGGTGTGGTACCAGGGGTAAAATTGGGACTGGGTTTAACTGAGGTTAAGCATGTTCAAGACAGATGCCTTGGGCTAGAGCAATAGCTCAGTGGGTAGGGCATTTGCCTTGCACATGGCCGACCTGGGTTCGATTCCCAGCATCCCATATGGTCTGCTGAGCACCGCCAGGAGTGATTCCTGAGTGCAGAGCCAGGAGTATTCCTTGTGCATCGCCGGGTGTGACCAAAAAAGAAAAAAAAAAAAAGACAGATGCCTTATTCTTGTGTTTATTCTGATCCCGATGGCCATGGGATTTTTCAATTCTTTGTTGTTGTTATCAATTTGCATTCTGATCATTGATTTGCATCTGTTGAACCATCCTTATATGTATATTTGACAAATTACTTTGGTAGAAGATATTTGATCTAATAGTCATAGAATGCAAATATAAATTTATATGTAAATGTAAAAATAAAATAAAAAATATAAAATAAAAACATGCTTCATATATTTCTCTTGATGGATATTCCCTGCTTCTTTAAAGACATGTAGCAACAACGGCCAGGATCCAGAGATTATCACAACAAGCTCCCGGGAGCACGCGGCCGCTTTTGCGGCTGCGCGACTATTTATTTACTTTTCTCTAAGTTTTCAGGGTACCTTTAAATATCCCACCCGCACGGCAGAGCCTGGCAAGCTATCTGTGGTCTATGCCAAATAGACCAAATTGATATGCCAAATCCAGTAATAAATGGATCTCATTCCCCTAACCCTGAATATGGCAGAGTCGAGAAGGATATGGAAGGAAAGGCTGATAAAATACCAAGGCAGAAATAGGCTGACAAAACGAAGAAAAACAAAAATGATTGTCTATACTTTTAATGCTCGTACGCTGGCATCTACTGCATCCATTGAAGACCTTATGGTACAAGCGTGAAAGATCAAGTATGACATCATTGGTCTGACCGAAACGAGAAGACATCAATCACATCACGCCGTTTTCGACACTGGAGAAGAACTGTTCCTTGGAACATGTGATAAAAGAGGCGTCGGTGGTGTCGGTATCCTTGTCAACACAAACTTAGCCACGAGCACTGATTCATTCGAATGCCTAACAACCCGAATCAGACGATTACACTTGAATAGATGCGGCTCACTACCGGCAGTTTCTATCTTTGTTGTCTATGCACCAACATCCAGTTATGGTGAAAGAGAAACTGAAAAGTTCTACATGGAGCTGGAGAAGTTCTATAAAGAAGATCACACCTTCTACAAGATCATTGTCGGTGATTTTAATGCCAAGATAGGACCAAGAAGATCAGTTGATGAACTCCACATTGGGACCCATGGCCTAGAATGGAACGAACAGGGTGACAGACTGTCTGAGTTCATCATGTCAACCAAAACCTTCCATGGTAACTCACAGTTCCAAAAGACTGAATCTAAACGTTGGACATGGGAGTCTCCCGATGGACGGTTCCACAATGAAATAGACCACATCATATTCAATTGGCGGTTTTGCCTAACCGATGTTGCTGTTGTCCCAAAATTCCAAACGGGATCAGACCACCGTCTTCTTCGTGCAAAATTCTACCTCACAGAACTAAGAGAAAAGAATGCAAGGTTTAAGAAGAGGACTCCCAAAACGACCACCAACTGGGAGCTCTTTGGCCCTGTTGTGGCAACATGGGAAGGTGTCGTCATTGACAACATTGATGAGGAATACGATCGAATGATTCAACATCTCCATGATTGTGCGAGGAATGCCAAGAGAGAGATAACCACAAAAAACCGCCTTTCTTCGAACACTCTTGAACTTATTCACCAACGTGGCTTGGCACATGCCTCAGGCAACCACAAGCGAACATCCGAACTGGCAAAACAGTGCAGAGAAGCCATCAAGGATGACCTCAAAAACAGGAGAGCAGCAGTACTGGTAGATGCGGCAGAAGCTGGGAAAAGCATTCGTAAAGCCCGCCTGACCTTCACCAACTACAAAACCAAGATGACTGCCCTCCGACATCATGATGGATCTATCACATCTTCCAGAAGGGCAATGGAGAAGATTATTCATGACTTCTACTCAGATCTCTTTAATAACCACGTCCACTTGCCCACATACCACATACCACATGATGGATATGTCGTTCCCAATGTTCTCCCTTCTGAAATCCAACATGCCATCTCGTCGGTAAAGAAACAAAGACCACCTGGCCCAGACAAGATCAGACCTGAACACCTGAAGAACTTACCATCAGTACTCATCAATACATTGGCTCGGCTTTTCACATGCACCTGTCTGAATGCAAGGTTCCATCCCAATGGAAAACCAGCAGGACTATACCACTATACAAGAAGGGAGACATCCAGGACATTGGCAACTATCGCCCAATCTGCCTATTGTCTGTCGTCTACAAACTGTTCACTCGAGTCATCCTGAATAGGATTAGCAGAACACTAGATGAAGGACAACCATGTGAACAAGCCGGATTCCGAAAAGGATTCAGTACCATCGACCATATCCACACGATTACTAAGCTCATTGAGGTTTCTTGGGAGTACAAGATGCCGCTCTGTCTAACGTTCATTGATTTAAAGAAGGCCTTTGATTCTGTTGAGATGGAAGCGGTCATGAGTTTGTATGCCCTAGCCAATCAGGGCGTACAAACTCAATACATCAGGATCCTTCGTGAGCTCTATTGTGGATTCACTACCAAGATCTCACCATTCTACAAAGAAGTAATCATCCATATCAAGAGAGGGGTTCGGCAGGGTGATACCATTTCACCAAAACTCTTCAGTGCCACCCTCGAGAACATCATGCGATGACTGGAATGGGAAAGCATGGGAGTGAAGATAGATGGTCGGCAACTACACCACCTCCGCTTTGCTGATGACATCGTTCTAATAACATCAAACATCAGCCAAGCGGCACAAATGCTGAACGACTTTAACCGTGAATGTGGAAAGGTAGGACTACAGCTGAATCTTACGAAGACAATGTTTATGAGAAACAGCCTTGTTCCTGAAGCTCCATTCGCTCTCAACGGAACCACCATCTCTGAATGTAACAGTTACATATACCTAGGTGGAGAAATCAACATGATGAATGACCTGGCACCTGAGTTGCGCAGGAGGAAGAGAGCGGCTTGGAATGCCTTCAAGAACGTTGAAGAAATAACTAAAAGGACAAAGAACCTCCAGCTACGAGCACATCTCTTTGATTCCACTGTTCTTCCTACATTAACATATGCCTCAGAGACCTGGACCCTACGAAAACAGGATGAGAACGCTATTTGACTCTCTCAAAGAGGAATCGAAAGAGCTATGCTTGGAATATCACGATTCACTCAAATGAGAGATAGAATCCGGAGTTCTGATCTTCGTCAACGCTCAAGAATCAGGGACGCTGTCTCATTTGCCAAGACATCAAAAATCAAATGGGCTGGACACATAATGAGGTTTACAGACAACCGCTGGACTAGAGCCATTACTGATTGGATTCCACAGGACATCAAAAGATCACGTGGACGCCCACCTACAAGATGGTCAGACTTCTTCGTCAAGACCCTGAATGATCGGTTTGAGGCTCTGCATGTTCCTAGAACGAACAGATACCATTGGGCTACGCTAGCACGCAACCGGGATGAATGGAGACGTTACTGGCACCCGCTCGAGTAACTCGATGAATAACGGGGATTAAGTGATTAAGTGATAAGTAGCAACTGAGGACAATTTTTATTTTTTTATTTTTTTTTTTTTATTTTTTTTTTTATAATTTATTTATTTATTGAATCACTGTGGGAAAAGTTACAGAGCTTTCGGGTTTAGGTCTCAGTCATGTAGATACCGAACACATTTCCCTTTACCGATACTCATTTTTAACCCCGAACCCCAATAGACCCCCACCTCCCACCCCTCCCAATTCTTGTGAGGTAGATGAGTTCTAGTTAATACTCTATCTACTTTGACTAGATAGATTATTTCGATAAAAGATGCACAATTATTGTTAAGAGTTTACGACCCACCCCCACCCCCCAATCAGACATGCTGAAACAGCGTTGTGAAATGATTTGCTTTCTACAACTTGGTTTAAGAATAAAATGATGTCGCGCGGCCGCGATAGCAGCCGCGCGGTTTTGAATTTCTGCTATTTTACTTATTGACCCTGGAAGAATTTCTATTAAAAGTTAGCTAGTTAAGAGATTGGTTTCTGTGTCCTGGAGTCGTGGCCGTGCCGGAGAGCCGCTCGTGGGGGGCAGCTGGCGACCCCGGTGGGGCGTGGGGGACGGCCCACAAAGCCCCCCTTCCCATGAGGTCCCCGCTGCTCCCCCCCCCGAGCCCGGCTCAAACCCGCTTTCCACAAGGCTCCCGTGCGGCCGCCATCTTTCTTTCCAGAGAGGAACGGGCGGGCTGGTCAACGCCCTTCCCCCTCCGGGCAGGCTTGGTGGCGCGGATCAACACAAGTCCATTTGCTTTTCTGCTCCAAGCGGCTGGTTCTCTGTGCTAAGTCCTTGTGCCTCCGGGGCCGTGGCCGTGCCGGAGAGCCGCTCGTGGGGGGCAGCTGGCGACCCCGGTGGGGCGTGGGGGACGGCCCACAAAGCCCCCCTTCCCATGAGGTCCCCGCTGCTCCCCCCCCCCCGAGCCCGGCTCAAACCCGCTTTCCACAAGGCTCCCGTGCGGCCGCCATCTTTCTTTCCAGAGAGGAACGGGCGGGCTGGTCATGAGGACAATTTTTAAACTTGATCAAATTTAGGGACCAAAGTGATTATACAGAGTAGGGAACTTGCCTTGGACATGGTTGACCAAGATTCAATCAATCCCCAGCACCATGTATGGTTCTCTGAACTCCGCCAGGGATGATCCCTGAGTGTATAGACGGGAGTAAGCACAGAGCACTGCTAGGTGTGGCCCCATAACAAAAGCAAAATAAATAATATCATCTTCTAGCTGGGGACAGAGCTCACAGAGCTAGAGTTTATACTCTGCATGCAGGAAGCTCAGTTTTGATCCCAGGCACTGCATGATTCCTGGAGCGCTACTGGGAGCAACCTCTGAGCAATATATTAGGGATATCCCTTCAGCATCACTAAGTGTGCTTTCAAAAACATGTAAAAAACTATGTTAAAGACAAAAACTCCCTGGTGAGGGGATAATGATATTTCAGTGAAAGGTGTGATGTGGTACATACATTTGAAGAGATTTGAATCTGTGTCCCCAAAGTGTGTGCATATATGTATACACACACATATATAAAAAATATAATATATAACATAATATATATAGTTGTAAATCTGTGTTCACTGTATCACTGTATCACTGTCATCCCGTTGATCTTTGATTTACTCAAGCGGGCTCCAGTAACATCTTTATTCCTCCTAGCCCTGAGATTTTAGCAGCCTCTTCTTACTCGTCTTTTCCCAATGATTGGAGGCTCTTTCAGCATCAGGGGAATGAGACCTTATTGTCGTTTCTGTATTGGGCATTTTGAATATGCCATGGGAAGCTTACCAGAGAGCAGTAAACCAGTGCTATCACAATAAAATAATAAAAAAGAGAGAAAAGAAGAAAAGAAGTTTATTATTTTAAAAATAGTTATTTATCAAATGACTGGTGCGATAGCACAGCGGTAGGGCGTTTGCCTTGCACGCAGCCAACATGGCTGACCCGAGTTCGATTCCTCCGCCCCTCTTGGAGAGCCCGGCAAGCTACCGAGAGTATCTCGCCCGCACGGCAGAGCCTGGCAAGCCACCCGTGATGTATTCGATATGCCAAACACAGTAACAACAAAATCCCCAATGGAGACGTTACTGGGCCCGCTCAAGCTTCAAATGACAAACTCTTACACTTTCTCCACCTGATTAATTTTAAACACAGTAGTTAGTACAAATACTGCAATGTTAGAGAGCTTTGATGCTGTAAACACTGTTTTCTGATTTACTGTGATTTGGGTATTATTGATCTAGGACTGTTGCCAGCACTAGAGTTTGGGTTGTATATTAGGCATGATCTCAGATTTTAAATTCCATAGAGCAGGAAACATGCCTTTTGTTGGTGTCTGTGGAGTAAAGATTTGGATTCTCTGCATACTTGGTTTTAATTTTCCTCCGTAGCCATGTTGACTATTTTGGTATACAAAGTTACGTCCTTTAGATAGAGAAATGGGAGAGGCTACCATTCCTCATACAGATCTTACCTCCTCATTTGAACAGTTTTGGGGAAATGCATGATGAATGTTGCCTTCCTTCTAGGACCTGATCTGGAGATCAAAAATTTGGAGGAATGGCTTAACCTGATCTTTTATTTAATCATCTCTGATTTTGAAAGTCATAGATTGGCTAGGTTGAAAGGGAACCGAAGACAATACTATGTAATACTTTTCTTTCGTGGTTGAAAAAAAAAATCAAGAATTGGAGAAGTTAAGTGATTTGTCCAAGTCAGCTGTGAATAGGTGATCAAACTGGGTGTCTCAGTATTTTAGTTTGCTTCCTGATCCCAGTTAACGGGATTTTATTAACATCACCATTTGTGGGGTTTCCTGGAATTGAATTAGAATATAAACTGAAGTAACATCAGTGGGATCAACTTGACCCCATATCTCTCTCTGTCTCTCTGTCTCTGTCTCTCTGTCTCTCTGTCTGTCTGTCTCTCTCTCTCTCTCTCTCTCTCTCTCTCTCTCTCTCTCTCACACACACACACACACACACACACACACACACACGTCAAAACTCAAGTCTCAGCTCCAATAAATAGTGACTGTGCTTTTCTGCTCAAGTCACCTGTTGAAGCAGACTCAAAGGTTTTATGAGTCCATAATAGTACTGATACCTAGGCTGGTTGTTGCACAGTTTTCAGGAGACCAGGTATGTGGATGCCCTTTGCAAGGTGTAAAGCTGAAGAGATGTGTAATGTATTGTTAGAAACAGAAGACTAAGATGAAATATTTTAATTTACTATTTTGTTAGTAAGTATGAGAAGTCTTATGAGATTGTGAATCCTGCTATCTGTTGTTTACATAATTAATAAACTAGTGTGATATGATATTGTCATATCTCAGTAGATTATGACAAATAAGTAAGCTATATATAGGAAGGCCTATCATTTCTTTCCTCATTGCTGACAGTCTTTTAAAAGCCAAATTCTCCATTTTAGACCTTATTGGTGGGTCTCCTTGGACCTTCAATTTTGAATTTCAAAGCCGTCATAAGGAGTTTTAAGGACCATGAATATTAAAGAAAAATATACTTATTGCTTTGGGACTTTTCTTTCACTCTGCAAATTTGGCAAACATGTCTTAGTTATTAGAACTGTGGGCTGGGGTTCAACAGACTGATTGGGTTTTGATTCCCAATCTGGTATATGTCTCAGTCTCTGGAATTTGACTGCTTATAGAATCACAGGCCGCCACAAAGGCCACTTAGGACCCTGACTCAGTCAGCCTGGGCTGTTGTGACAAAATGCCAGAGATGAATATCTCAAAGATTAGGAGTATATTTTTCAGAAAACCACCTCCAGCAGAACTCAGGGGACCCAGAGGCCACTACTAGTGGTGCTAGGAGTCAAACTCAGGGCTTCAGATACTGTCAGCATCTTCTCTACCACTTGATCCATCTCTCTGCCCCAATATAAGGAATTATGTTTTTTAGTTCTAGACCTGGGAGTCTAAGACCAAATTCCTGTAGGGCTGGTACTGGCAAAATCTTTCTTTTGAATCCTTGCAAGGAACAATCCCTTTGTACCTCACAGCTAGCTGAGACACACAATTAACATTCTGTACTCTTTTCCTAAGGCACTGGCCCATCCTGAGAGCCATGCCACTGGCTTCTTCTGGACCTCCGTAACCTCCAATATCAACAGACTGCCACAGGTTAAGTCTTCATCATAGGAATTTTGAGGGCCTAGAATACGGTTCATAGTAGGTTCCCTTCTAATTAAACCCTGCAAGTCGCTATTACATATTGAGTGCATTTTAAGTATTATAATGTGAAAATGTGAAGCACAAAAAAAAATTCTAAAATCATTTTACTCCTCAGGAGAGTCCAGCCTTTTGGTAAAGCAACTGTCAAAATAGAGTCATGTGTGAGGTGCCTACAGTACTTCAAAAGAAAGAATGCAAAGGGTTGGAGGACTGTAGGGGTGATTGCCTGGAGAAAGAAACTTTGGGTTGAATTTTGAAAGATGCTGAGATCCCTAAAAATGATAGTGGGTACCAGACAATGCCAGGGGAAAGAAAAATATGCTTTATGGAGGACAAACAAGTCAACTGGTTTGCCTTGAGTTTAGCTGGGAAAAGTCAAAAGACAGCTTCAACTTGGAAATTTCTAAAAGTCAAGCTGAGAATTGTGGACCTTCAGGTGATGATGGAGTGTATAAAATCCAAGGACGGCCAGGGAGAGGCCCCGCTCTTCCCCTAGTCACCCCCATTCGGGCTGGGCCCCGGGCTGCTCCCTCAGCCGGGGTGGCCTGGGGCATGGGGCAGACTGGAGGAAACGAGGGCCAAGCTGGTTGATTGATCACATGCTCCCCATGCACCTGCCCCAGTCTCTCTGAGCCTCCCATTCTAGTCTCACACTGCCCCTCATTCCCCTCATTCCCGTCTCCTCCTGTCTCTCCCACTCATCTTTCCGCGCTCCATCTCGCAGCCTGGGATCTCTCTCACCATGTGCTTGCTTCTATATTCTTCTACATTTTTCTCTCTCTGTCCCCCTTGGTAGCCTCTCCGCCCTGCTCTCTCTCTCATCTCTCCAGCCCTCTTCCCTCCAACCCCCCAGTACTCTGGGCTGACACTACACACAGTCTGGTAGCCAAATCAACATAAGAAAGCCCTTCCTGACTGCCCATCAGGCTCAAAGGCAGAAACACCACCTAGGGGGTTATTCCAAAGCTCTTCCTGACTGCCTCAGGCAAAATACCTCTTAAGGTGTTTTTCTCCTTTACTCACTCAGTTCAATAACTCTACCAACATCTTAATACTAGTTATTTTTGTATGGACACAGTAAGAGATACCATTGAGGCTTGTAGGGTAGTTCTCCTGGGAACATCTTGGCACAGACTCAGACTACAGAGCTCAGGCCAGATTAAACTTTTCTAACCCTAGCAGGGTCTGAATCTAGTTACTACTTTTTGGATCATGACAGAATTTGTCCATGACCAAGCTCTTAACTTATAGTTAAGCATTATGTCTCTTTGGCCATGCCCATCTCTATGCCAGTGTGGCACATAGCTTACCACTTGCCCTGGTTCCATCCAGTCCCTTGGGACCCTGCTTTTGGGGCGGCTAGGAAATAAAGGAAGGCAGCTGAGGCTTAGGTGAGAGAACAAATGCCCAGGAGGGAAATTTCACTGAGAGTCACATTACAAAATCATAGTATATATTGTCTTCTTGTGTCCATACAAAAAGGACATTGCTCTGAATAAACTATGCAAAGGACTTAGGGAGAAGAGAAAAACAATATTTACAAGTCAGCAGGGCACAAAGAAAGAAGTTACAAATAAACACAGAGGAGTGGGAGTACTGTGATGGGAGCAACCTAATAAACCTAAACTACCTGAGACTATACAGGAAGGACAAAAACAGTGTTATTCTACAATGGAGTTAAAATACCTTGTTACTAAACTAATTGGATATTGAGGAAAATGAGCCTCAACTATAGAAAGAAGGGCTGCCTGGAGCAGAGAAGCCTTGAGCAGAGGAGCCAGTGTAGAACCTAGTGAGATGGGTCTTGAGTGACATTTTTGTCATTTGTAGAGATTGGCGGGGAGAGTATACATCCCATAGAGCTTAGGGGCTATTTCTGACTCTGTGCTCAGGAGTGACCCCTGAGTGACCCCTGTTGGTGCTTGGGAACCATATATGGTTCTGGGGATTGAACCATCCAATGGAAGCAGCTCTCTCCTGAAGACCTGTCATTCTTCAAGGATGAGCTACATCAACAGATTGTTGTTTATTGAGCCCAGTTGTTTCCAGGGAGAAGCAGGAGGCAGAGTTACTGAATCAGTGTTTCTCAGGCAGGATATGGGGGCAGCAGGAAGGACTCCATGATGTGGGAAATACCTGTCTTGTTAGGAATACCTGTTGTCAGGTGTAACCTGGTATTCGAAAAGCAAGGATTGCAGAACGATCACCCTGTTCTTTAGAGTTTCTTGGTCTCTAAGGAGCAATTTATGTTTTTTGTTGTCCTGGAAGAGGGAGGTTGAGCATTGTGCCTCTTCAGAGAGCACCTTAAGAAAATCTTTTACCACCCAAGCCTTTTCAGAGTAAGCAGCGAACAGACGGGAATAATAATTCAGAAACAAAGCTCTCCATCAGCTGAAAAATAATTGTAATAAGTTCTTTGAGGACAAGCACATGTCTTTTCCCTTTTCATCTTTGATGGCACACAGAACTCACTCTATATGTGTGTCGGGTTTAATTTATATTATTTTGGTGTAAGAGGGGGAGCCTTTTTTCATACCTGCCCTTCAAACTTTGATGTTTCCCTTTCAAGACTATGAAAGTGCCTTCCTGGAAAATTCAGTTCAAAGAGTTGAAGTTTCATTTCTTGTTATAATATTACTTTCTGAAGGCCCCATTAAACAATAATACCATTATGTCTAGGACTTTGTTGTCTTTCCTAAATCACTGGAAATCTGTGAGGAAGGTGTCAGAACCACATTGAAGCAGAGTTTGGGGAGAAAACATTCTGTGAATTGCCTAGACTCCAAAGCTAGCAGAGGAGTTTCTTACAGTCTGCATTTGCTATCCAATTTTTCATATTGCTTCAACCAGTATTAAATGTCTGTGAATTATAGCTTTTGAGTTCATTAACCTTAAATCTGGGACATTTACCAAAGAGTTTTGATCGTTGGATCCCATGGAAAATATTAGTATTATCATCTACATTACAGCTAGTGTTGAAAATTTTATTAGGATGCAGCATGATATACCAAGATTTCTGAAAAGCACTGTAGCACTGTAGCACTGTCCTCCCGTTGTTCATCGATTTGCTGGAGCGGGCCCAGTAACATCTCCATTGTAAGACTTGTTACTGTGTTTGGCATATTGAATAAGCCAAGGGGAGATTGCCAGACTTTGTTGTGAGGGCGAGATACTCTCAGTAGCTTGCTGGGCAATCTGAGAGGGGCGGAGGACTCGAACCCAGCTCGGCCAGGCCGGCTGCATGCAAGGCAAATGCCCTACTGCTGTGCTATCACTCCAGCCCTAGACTTTGCAGCCGTTAATACTTTTTACAAACACAGATCTATGCATCTAATACAGAGCATACAACGTGAAGCTGTTTGCACACTCACATATTTCACATTTTAGGATAAAAGAGTTAGTGGGAATAAAGTTGATATCTATGTTTTGTGTCTTGCCTCCTCGGGCATGAAAAATATCTGGTTTTAGCCACCAAGCTTCATGTTTGAAACCATGAGAAAAATATTATGATTTACATTTCATAATCTCTCTTCTTCTATTCTCTTCATCTTTTTCCCTTTTGCCATATTTTAAGCTGTCAGTTATTGGTATTTTTCTCTTCCAAACTCTGTGGTTGATTTCAAGGAAGAAGTTGATTTTAAAGCCCAGAATTAGTGGGAAAAGGTTATATTTTTGTAGGAAGAGGGTCCTCCACGTGGATATTCCCCAAGCCATTGAGCCCATGCTCAGGGACCTCCAGGGATAGGCCACGTGCAAAGCATTAAGGCATATGTGTGTCTTAACCACAGTACTAGCTCGCTGGCACCAAATGTTATTCTCTGGAGCACAAATCTCCCTTTCACAGAGAGCTTGAAATTCTAACATTAGGATTTTAATTCATTTGGCTTAAAGCATTCTTTACAAAATCTCTGTTTAAATGCAAACAACTTGGACATTTTTAAAAATATTAGTCTGGAGAACGGGCACTGGTGGAGGGATGGGCACTCAATCATTGTATGACTGAAATGTAAGCACAAAAGTTTGTAATTCTGTAACTCTACCTCACGGTGATTCATTAAAAAATAAAAAGTTTTTAAAAAATGAAAAAAATTAGATAGTCATCATCTAATGGAGAACTGATTCTTGAGTTAACCAAAACACCAGAGAGGTGATGTTTGATGAGATCAGGGGATGTATCAGAGCTTAGGATGCTTTTGGAAACTCAAGGGGACATGTCAAATGGCCCATGTCAAGTGTCCTATGGCCTGGGTAGTGAATATGTCAGAATGTTCTCTCCCCAAACACTGCTGTCAATGTGGTTTTCTCCTCTGGAAATCCCTGTCAATCTTATTTGGGCTGGGGTTTGCATTCCTTGAGAAGGATCCCAGCTGTTTGTGGAGTCAGGACCAAGCTTCTTTCCAATAGACTGTGCTTTGTCTTCAACTCAATCTCTTAACTGGTCTTGGCCTCCCTTGACCCTCAGCCAGGAGGAATTTCTTGTCATTTTCCTCAAAACCTTCCTGACATCCATCTCCTCATTGCCTCTGCTTCTATCCCTGACAGAGCTGAGGACAGATGCTAAAAAATTTCAAGGTCAATCTGAAACCCTTTCTTCCTTGAAACATTTTGTGACTGCTGTCATCACATCTTTTCTCCTCAGGTGAAGCTGACAACTCCCTTATTTGGGAAATCACTGTTTTATTAAACTTCTATCACCTGTAACTTTATAGCACTTATCAGTTTATCTCTCTTTTCATCTACTAGATTCTAATCACAATGAGGAAAGGGTCATGTCAAATATATTTCAGTATCTATAATGCTATCGAATATCTGGTAGAGAGATGTATGCTTACTATTTTTGCCTGAATAAATAACAAATGATGGACTGTTTTACAGAATGGGCTTGGGGATGAACAGAAGAATTTATAGAATTGGGAGATTGGATTTTGCTTCTCAAAAACTCTCTTTGGTTAGCTATTTCTTGAGTAGTACTTAATACCCATGTTACCATGAATTAATCACAGCTCCTGTCTGCTGACAGCTTCATACACTAATTTATTTCTCAATATAGCCTAAGAAGTATGTATTGTATTTTTAGTTTTTGTAAGAGGAAATAGAGTCCCAGCAAGATTAATTTATTCAGAGTTGTACAGCTATTCAACATTCAAAACCAAGCCCTGCTGACTCTGAAGCATTTGTTCTTTTTAAACTGCTACTCTAAGCAGGGTAATGCAGGTAATGCAAAGATGTCAAAAGCACCTGACACACTAATGACAAAGGACAAACATTAAACTCTGTAATTCCAGACAATGGATAACTGCTACAGAAAAAATATGAACAAAAAGACCATCAAACATTTCTGTATACACAGAGCTTTACTGTCACAACTGTTTTTCATGTATCACATAAACATAGAATAAACATGGTCTTTACAATTTCAAGTGCACACAGAAAAGTTGCACACCATAATCATACTTTGGTTTCTCCCTGTGTACCAAGTTCGAGCCAACTATTTGCTCTTCCAGATTCAGGGGTACTCTTGGATTAGATACAGCTAGAGTTTTGCATTTGTTTGACTTACTAGCTCGGAAACATGGACTTAAACAATGGATAGACTGGGAGGGTTATAGGGGTGGATTGGGGTGTTAATTTAGAAGTTAGGGGAGGTTAAGTCTGAACCATATTACAATGTTAAAATAGATGATACATATAAAACACTGAACAAATGGGATGACTTTTGTGGGGAAAGCTCTAATAGTGATCAGGATTACAGCTAAGTGAACATATGAAGACCAAAAATTTGGCAAACTTATGGAATGGTTATTTGGGCGTAAAGAGTGGGAAAACACATAGTCACTCATACTAGACCACCCAGGCTAGGTTGGCTGAAAAGTTGATCTGTGTGTCATGGACATTGCCCAGTCAACTCCAGCAATCCTTGGTCCTGGATGGAGAGGGTCTGGATGGAGGAGGCAGATTGCCTTTGGGAGATGTTCTCCAGTGAGGTCCTCCTGATGCTAATCTGTTCCCAGTTAAGATTTTTTGAGAAAGCTGGTCGAAGAAATAATCTGGTTTTTGAGTTTATGCTTGAGAATTCTAAGAGATTAGATTAGTATATCTCAACTGGGGGCCACAATGCCCTGTGCAGGGCCCCGGGATATTCAACAGGGTAACAAGTGAAACTGTGTAAGAGGGGGACCAATTAGGGAACTAGGGGGCAGTCACTAGATCAGGAAGTAGAATAGGAATAAACAAGGTTAAAAAAGGGCCATGGTTAGAAAAAGATTGAAAAATACTGGGTTGATGATGAAAGGAACTGGAGAGGCTAGAATTAGATTCTGCTGAGAGAGCAGAGATTCCCAGTTAACAGTGGCTTAATTAACCAAAATTAATAAAGTTCTAATTTTATATCTCCTAAAAGATACCCATATATATAAATCTAGAGCTGGTTCCTATTGCTTACAATCGTCTCCTTTCAGAGTGCTGAACCTTTGACATTCTTCTTAGGATGTAAGATGGCTGCAGAGGCTCCTGCCATAACATCCTTGTTCCAGATGCAGAGGGGAGAAAAAGGCAGCACAAATCAAAAACAAAAGGTCCACCTCCTTTAAATTTTTTTAAATTGGATCACAGTGAGATATAGTTACAAAACTTTCCTGATTGCGTTTCAGTCATACAATGTTCGAACACCCATCCCTTTTCCAGTGTAGCTTTCCCAACCACCAATGTCCCCAGTATCCCTCCAACTACCCACCCCACCTCACCCCCTGCCTTAATGGCAGGCACTTCTTATTCTCTCTCTAATTTTGGGCATTTTTTATGGTTTGCTATACAGATACTGAGAGGCCATCATGTTTGGTCCTTTGTCTACTCCCAGCACACATCTCCAATCCTCAATGTCTTAGTGGTCCCTTCTCTATCCCAGCTGCCTTGACCCCCCAGCACTTGAGGAAGGCTTTCAAGGGTTTACTTCCTTGAATCACACTTCTTGGATGCTGAATGCTGTAGCTCTCAGTTGCATATTTAGCTGTAAGGGACGTGAGAACAGCAGTTTTTGTCCAGCTAAAACTTAAAGGTTATTTTAAAAAAATGTTTTTAAATCATTTATTTTTAAATGATTAAAAATGAATTTTAGGAACTGTGATTATAATATTGATAATGGAAGGGTTTCATATAAAAACAATTCCAGCACCACACCCTCCACCAGAGCACTAGCTTCACTTTACCATGTTTCAGTGTCTCCTCCGCTTCAGCCCTCTCTCCATCCCTCCTACAGTGATATGCTTACTATTAAAGAACAGTCCTCAGTTTCTATTGCCTTTGAGTATTTGTTGTTTTTTTTGTTGTGTTGCTTTATGGATCACATATGAGGGAGATTATTCTGTATCTCTCTTTCTTCTTCTGCCTAACTGCTCAACATGATACTCTTCAGATAAATCTACATAGAGGTTCTTTCATTCAAGAAGAAAGGGAGGAAAAAATTGGCAGGACAATCTTTACTCTTGGCCACTTTAAAGTAGCTAGGAGAAAACTCTTGAATTGCTTTGAGTAGTTGGGTTCGTGATCCCAGTGCAGATTATCAAAGATTATCAAATTATCAGATTATCAAAATGCTCCTCAGGCATTTCAAGGAACTGCTGTTCACTTGTGGGTCAAAGAAATGACAAGCATGGAGGAGAGAGAAGGGTATTTCTGGAGGAGGACACTCCACTCATGTTCTGTGTAGAGCCACTTTGCAGATCAGTGACAGTTTCTCACAGATGTCTCTCAGAGCAGCAGTTTTGCAGAAGTGTAGAAGGAATGACTCCAAAGCTGTAAGATTCATGAGATTATGTGACAAATCTGTGTGGTAACAACAGCTGGGGCTTTGTATGGAGAAGTTCCTGGACCTCTACTTTAAGCTCATACTGCAGAACTCTGAGTAGAGTAAGGCATGTAGCATTCTGCTCCCCCATTCCCTGTCCTTCCTCACAGACTGTCTCCTAGGTCTTGGAGAACTTGTCTCCAGAGATGGGCAGAACAAGGAATGCTATAATGGCATCTCCTGATGTCATCTCTGATATTGCAGTGACAGATAGACAGCTAGAGTGGAAGAGGCTGAAAATGAAGTTGAAAAAGGACAGAAAACCCCCGACCTCACTCCAAAAGATGGTAGCAAGGATAATGCACTTGCCTTGCATGTGATGGACCCTGTCAATCCCCATTAACACATATAATCTTTTTGTATATCACCAGGATTGATTCCTGAGTACAGAGCCCGGAGTAAATCCAGAACACTGCCTCGTATAACCCCCAAATAAAACACAAAACACACAGGTCTCATGTAGTTCTTCCTTGTAATTTGGATGAAAGAAGACAAGCAGAATAATGAAAGTGGAAACTCAAAGAAAATGGCGTATAAAGAACTCTGATCCTTCTGTCAAGATGGCAGAGAGAGGACTTGATAGTTGCCATAACACTAAGGCCAGCAACTCAGTGGTCAGTCCTATAGAATGTGGAAGGGCTCACTCTATCTGCCAGCCACAGGCCAATGGGTGGAGAAGAGACTGATCAGCATTGTGAGAGGCAGCTTTCCATGGCTTCCTGTAACTAGGATAAGGGCCTCATCCCAACGACTGCTGGCAAGCTAAATTTTAGTTCACCAAAAACACACAAGATTGTCTTCCCTTCTATTTTAAATTGTTTGCAGTCCCCTCAAGAATACAGGAAAGTAGGCTGCTATAGAAGGGTGGGGGGGATAGTTGTGTGTGGTGGAAGAGCACTGGTTTGCCCCTGTTATCCCTTTCCTCTGCTTGAGTTTCTCTACTTCGCCTGCAGTGTAGAAGCAGGCCCGTCTCGGGGCTGGAGTGATAGCACAGAGAGTAGGGCATTTTCCTTGCATGCAGCTAACCCGGTTCGATTCCCAGCATCCCATATGGTCCCCCGAGTATTGCCAGGAGTAATTGCTGAGTGCATGAACCAGGAGTAACCCCTGTACATCGCTGGGTGTGACCAAAAAAAACAAACAAACAACAACAACAACAAAAAAGAAGTATGCCTGTCTTTCTGCCATGTCCCCCTTTGGCAGGTGAGAAAATGTGATTTTTCTCTTGGCACAGACATCTCCATCCTGCCAATCTCCATTCTCTTTCCTCCGATTCTACCTTTCCTGAGATCTGATCACTTGGCTGCATTTTCTGGGTGTTCTCTCTCCTGCTCCATGTCATCCCAGACCCATCCAGTGGAGCCTGTTTTGAGGGCACCAGCCGGGTTGGAATATGGGCTGTGGAGGTAGACTGAGGAGAAATGGCTGTGAGTCTGCTGGGAGCTGTGAGCAGAAATCTGAAGTGCTAGTGCATGCAACTGTGCATGCAACTCTCTGAAAGCTTCTCAAAGTGGCCCTGGATAAGGACTTCAACCCAATTTTACAGCAATAACTATGCTCCAGGTGAGACTGAGGGGAAGAGACAAAGTAACCTCCACTCTCCCTTCCCTCTGCCATTCACATAAGTCTGGCAGTTTTAGACAGTCTCACGAAGTGAAATTGTAGCACTGCAGCACTGTCCTCCGATTGTTCCTCGATTTGCTCCAGCGGGCACAAGTGACGTCTCCATTGTGAGACTTGTTGCTACTGTTTTTGGCATATCAATACACCATGGGAGCTTGCCAGGCTCTGCTGTGTGGGCAGGATACTCTCAGTAGCTTGATGGACTCTCCGAGAGGGATGGAGGAATCAAACCCGGGTTGGCCGCGTGCAAGGCAAACACCCTACTTTCTGTGCTATAAAAATAAAAATACAGCAGGTGGGGTTCTTGTCTTGCACGTGACTAACCCAGGTTTGATTGCTGGAATCCCATGTTTCCCTGAGCAACTCAATAAAGGGAAAAAAAATCCTGAGCTTTTTGTCACCATGTCCTTTGGAATTTCAAACTGGCCACCATGATAAAGCTGCTACACTCTTTTTCTGTTTCTGAAGACTAGTAGGACAGCGGGGAATTTTTCAAATGACTTGATAAGATCTGAGAAATGTTACCAGCCCTTTCCTGGGGCCACAGGAAGATGCATGTGCCTGATAATTTGTCCCCCCAAGCTGTAGAAAATAAGCAGAGAGAAAAGCAAGAGAATGTGCCAACATATAATAGGCGGCTAGATGGATATTTATTGTACTCATAAGTCTGAGTTACTGAGACAAAGGAGGAAGAAAGCAGAATTGTCTGTGAGCAGTAGATGTGCCACAGGAATGAGGGGCCCACACAGTTTAGGCCCAGGGTAGAGAAAGGAGTCTCTCGGGAGAGGGATGAGGGTCTGTCACTGCTGGACAGTGGTCCGGGATAAACCTGAATTGGACCTCGAACTCAAGAATCTCACCTGAGACCTGATAAATGTGCCACTTCATTTCTCCGGCTTGTGTATTCCATATGTGGCTCAACACGTCAACACCTCAGACCACATCCTCCCTGATTTCAGAACTGTCTGAAACAGAGGGAGTATTCAAACCCGAAGTCCTGGATGCAAGAAGTAAATCTTTGTAGACAGACCTGGCAGCAGATTCCGCTGCCCACAGCTGTAGCAGGGAAGACAATCTTGGCATTTACAGGCCGGCCTTCTGAAATTCTCATTGAGAAGTGTTGCTGTCTGCAGGGAGGGCTGCCTGCTGCCCCGTCCTCAGCCCTCTCGCTAGCTCCAATATCATGTATCAACAGAAGCAGAAATTGTCTTTCCTTTCCCAAAGGAGAAAAATGTATGCAAGTTTTGTGATTTGTATGGAGCCAGCAGGGCTTTTCATTTTGTTAGTTTTTGATTTTTCACCCTCATGAGGTGTTTTTGTTTTTGCTTTTTTGGGTCACGCCCGGCATTGCACGGGGGTTACTCCTGGCTTTGCACTCAGGAATTACTCCTGGCGGTGCTTGGGGGACCATATGGGATGCTGGGAATTGAACCTGGGTTGGTCACGTGCAAGGCAAACGCCCTACCTGCAGTACAGCAGTACTATCACTCCAGCCCCTCATGAGATATTTTGGAAATGAGTGATTTGGAAATCAGTTACGCCCCGCGTCCTGACCTTCTCTCCTCCCCTTCCTTGGTGATGGCACTTCATCTGTAGGCATTGAGTGCTTCTCCAACCCAGGAAGAAATTACTTCCACAGAACCTCTTGCTTTTCCATCATCAATATCACAGATATAAACAACTTACAGAGTACAGTCCCATGCAACACAATTAAAACATGCAGACTCTTTCAGTCATATCCACTTTGCAAAAGAAATATTCGTTGGAACATATCTGCAGCTTGAAAATGAGAAACTTGCAGAGCTTTTGGAGTTTTGCATGTGCGAACTTCACATATGAGGCAGAATGAGTCAAAGTCTTTTCTCTACCCAAACTGCTTTAAAAAAAAAAAGCACATGTTGATATATCCAGAAAATTAGGCGCCGTTTAAAACCAACAAGTATTTCCAGCACTTGTTTTTACAAAAAACGAAATTACCCATCTCACTTGGCATTTCCATTCTTCTTCATGAGCCATGGGTCTGAAAGGATAATTTTGTGATTTAAATTGAGCCTGCAGAAACCTGCTAAGTGTAATTGTGACTTTTTGAGGGATTAAGGTAAAACCTGCCTATGATTTCAGCTCAGACCTCACCCTCCTTTGGGGATCTCTTTGAGAGGGAGCGCAGGGAAGCAACAGCAGAGAGGTGAGTGGTGAGTCAGCAGCCCCAGGGGCAGGGCCCCCTGTAAATATTCCTCCATCCACCAGGCTGCCAGAACCTGTCAATCAGCTTGTGATTTCCAGACAGCTGGGGGGTGGGCAGAGGCCAACTTTCTACCAGGCTGTTAGGCACAAAAACTCAGAAGCTCAGTGTGGAAGGAAGACAGTTTCAATCTCACAGCTGCTTCTCTAAAACCCTTGCATTAGGCTGGAGCGATAGCACAGAGGGTAGGGCAGTTGACTTGCACACAGCTGACCTGGGTTCCATCCCCAGCATCCCGTATGGTTCCCTGAGCACCGCCAGGAGTAATTTCCTGAATGCAGAGCCAGGATTATTCCCTGTGCATCACCAGGTGTGACCGCCAGGAGTAATTCCTGAGTGCAGAGCCAGGAATATCCCCTGTGCATAGCTGGGTGTGACCCAAAAAACAAATAAATAAAGTCGTTGCATTTTCTGGGGGCCAGTTTTTGGTATGCTGTTGAATAGCACTGAAAATTCATACTTTTTTAATGTTTAAAGAAGTTGAAATTGGTAACTTATAAACAAACGACACTGCTACCCCGCGGCCTTCTTCCTCCCCGCCATAACCCTGTTGATAGTCGAAACCTCTGAGTACAAAATGATGTCCATGTGCTTGAGAGATGTGAAGTCATGGAGCTCGAAGCCTTACAAATGGCCAAACCTGCTCAGGTCTGATGGGTCCAGCTGGGCCCACAGAGAAGATTGGGCCATGTGTTCAGTTTTCGCTGAGTTACAGCAAGTACTAACTTGATACCACCAAAGAGTGTTCTTTAAGATTGACTCAAAGAGCTTGCTAAGTGGCTGCTGGTTTAGCATCTGGATCTAGTGGAATTAATTTTAAATTAATAATTTTTCTTTGTGGGGGAATTGGGCCACTCCCTAATGATGCTTAGGGTTTACTCATGGCTTTGTGCTCAGGGGTCATTTGAGACAGTGTTTAGAAGACTATATGTGGTGCCAGGGATCAAATCAGGGTCAGCTGTGTGCAAGGCAAGCACTTTACCTGCTAGACTATCTCTATACTACTTTTTATGATTTATTTATTTATAGTCACTGTCACTGTCCTCCCATTTTTTATCGATTTGCTGGAGCGGGCCTAGTAACATTGTGAGACTTGTTACTGTGTTTGGCATATTGAATACGTTACAGGTAGTAAATAAAAATATCTTAGTAAATTAGGGGCTGGAGTGATAGCACAGCAGGTAGGGCGTTTGCCTTGCACATGGCTGACCCCGGTTCGATTCCCAGCATCTCATATGGTCCCCCAGCACTGCCAGGAGTAGTTCCTGAGTGCATGAGCCAGAAGTAATGCCTGTGCATTGCCGGATGTGACCCAAAAAGCAAACAAAACAAAACAAAATATCTTAGCAAATTAAATTAGAAAAATTGAATGCACAGTGGAAGTTCCCATATATCCCCCCATACCACTTTCTATTTACCTTATTTCTACTATCTTGGTGAGTGAGGTACACTTCCTGTAGTCAATAAGCCAATGTTACTGTATTATTACTAACTAAGTTAGTAATAACTAAGTTTCCTCAGTGTTGTGCATTATGTGGATTTTGATGAATATATAAAGACACGTGTTCATCATCCCAGTATCATACAGGATATTTCCTTCCCCAATCCACACCTCATACCCCTCATGTTTCACCTATTTATCTTCCCATTTCCCAGAGCCCTTGGCAATCTCTGACCTATTTCTGTCTTTAGGTCTTTCCTATCATGTAGTTGGAATACTAAGTTCTTTCCAACTTGACTTCTTCCAATTAGCTTTGAGCACTATAGGATTCTCCTTACCTTTGGTGACTTGAGAGCTTATTTTTCCTTTGTGATATTAGTCCTCTGGTTGGATATATCACAAATTAGTAAGCTGTTCTCCTTTATTGCTTGCACGGTTTTGACTTATGAACAAAGCTTTTTAACCATATTTTTTTCCACAAAAGCACATTCTTCCACATGAACACAACATTAAATGTCAAGCTCTTGTAAGATCGATTCCTAAAAGCTATCACACCTGGCAGTGGGGCTTTCATCAGATTTTTAGCAGAATCAGTCCCTCAATGTTTCAATGAAACCAGCTCCAACACCCCTCATAAGAACATTTCCATTCCATTCTGTTCTTTTATTTCTATCAGACTTAGGTATACATTTAATGATTGAAGTTTAGTTTGTCCATTTGTAAGATGAGATGAATACTGGACTCAGGATCTTAGACTGTTCTCAGGATCTTAGAATATTTCCTGGAACCCCCATGCACTCTAATGTGCTTTTATTCCTTGCTCCCCCTTTTTATTATATTATTATCAGATAGCAATTATTTCCATTTTTTTGCTTTGTATCACCTCTTGGGTGCCCTTGTCCTGCCTCTATCTAAAATGCGGGGTGCACCTGGAGGCGGAGCCAGACTGTAGTGGCTGGCACAAGGCCAATGACAGGAATATTCAATCAATGAGATTACACAGTAACTCTGTGCTTGTGGACTCTTGTCCCACCTTACCTCTCTATGATGGTGTGGGTCTATTCAATATCCCTAAACATTTTTTTCCCTAGAGGAATAGTCTTTTGTGGAGCCCATATACATATATATATATGTGTGTGTATATATATTGCCTATCTATCTATCTATCTATCTATCTATCTATCTATCTATCTATTGCTTCTCCCGGAAGGGAGAAAAAAATGAGGACTCCATAATCATGTCACCGGACTCTGCGCCAGGCTGTTTTCACTTGGGGTACCCCAGAGCAGGGTGGGTGAGAGTCCTCCCCACCCCAAGGGAACCAGCCCTGGCAGCCAACCTCCACTATCCAAAGGCCGCTTTCCACACGCTTGGGCAGGGTCTCACACAGGAGTGAACATATTCCTGGACCGAGCAGCCTCAAAAGACATCATAAAGACACTCCCTACCCATTTTCCATAATTACCACACCATATTTGATGGGGATCAGACAGTAGGCAACAAATCATAGAGGGAAATATATAATATATATATATATATATATATATATATATATATATATATATATATATCTCGGAGAGCCTGGCAAGCTACTGAGAGTATCCGCCTGCACAGCAGAGCCTGGCAAGCTACCCGTGACGTATTTGATATGCCAAAAACAGTAACAATAACAGGTCTTATTCCCCTGACCCTGAAAGAGCCTCCAATATGGCAGCATTGGGAAAGACGAGTAAGGAGAGGCTGCTAAAATCTCAGGGCTGGGACGAATAGAGACATTACTGGCACCTGCTCGAGTAGATCGTTACAGTGATACAGTGAAATATATATATATATATATATATATATATATATATATATATAGTCACACCCAGCAATGCATAGGGGTTACTCCTGGCTCATGCACTCAGGAATTACTCCTGGTGGTACTCAGGGGACCATATCGGATGCTGGGAATTGAACAACCTGGGTTGGCCGCGTGCAAGGCAAATGCCCTACCTGCTGTGCTATCTCTATGAGAGACCCGGAGTCCCAATATATTTATAAGGAATAAGGAGATGTTAGACTCAGGAGGGTATCTGAGAGTTTCTGATTAGTGTGTCCCCTGGCTTTCTCCTCAGTTACTCATGGGTGATGATGAGTCCTGTGGCCAGGAGCCCCTGCCCTCTGTTTTTTTCACATTCAGAATAACCAAGATGAGAGTCTAGCTCTGATCCCACAATGACATATGGGCGGGAAGATATTTTTAAGTAATAATTTTATTTCAGTGTCCCCTACAACCTGATGATAGCTGAGATTACACTGCATAGATATAAAGCAACACTGTTTACTCCCATATTCCAGCCTCTCAGAGACCCAGGACCCCCAAGAATAACCAATCCGCAATGCAGGTCTTCTGCTTGCTCTTCAGTTGATTGTTCAGCTCAGGCAGCCTTTTCTAGAAAGAGATAGATAATAAATATTTTAAGTTTTGGGGGTGCTATACAATCCATTGCAAAATATGTAAATGGAAGGGCATTAAAATAAAATGTTATGTAATTTCCATGTCACAAAATAGTCTTTTTCTTTTTCAGTCAATCGTTAGACATGTACAAAACCAATTATAGCTGGTTGGTTGTATAAAAGCAGGTGGCAGCTACATTAGGGCTATAGTTTGATGGCCCTTGCTTTACAGCATCATCGAGGGAACTGGTGTAGGGAGAACTGGGGTGAATTAGGTGCCAAAAGAGGGACAGAGTATAGAGTGGAGATGAGGAAAGAGAAATCTGGAAGCCCTTTGTCTCGTTGCTTGTATTCTGAATGTAAATCTATAGATCCACTGAGTCATCTCAAATTAAGCTGAGCCAGTTAGTGCAGTATTCCTCAACTTTAGCACTGCTGACATTGAGGTTGATCATTCTTTACATGTAGGTGCTCTACTATATTTATAGATAATTATGAAATCAATGATAATTATGGTTTTTTTTTTGCTTTTTGGGCCACACCCTGCAATACTAGGGGTTACTCCTGGCTTTGCACTCAGGATTTACTCCTGGGAGTGAACAGGGAACCAGATGGGAAGCCTGGGATCGAATCTGGGCTGGCCTCATGAAAGGCAAATGCCCTACCCATTGTACTATCACTCTAGCCCCCAGAGACTTCTTTAGACTTTACCAAGAGTCCCTTGGAAAGAAAATTGATTCCAGTTGGAAAACTGCTGAGTTAGTGAAGCAGACTTAGGATGGTAGGATATCAGATCACTTTTAGCAACCAACTAATTGGGGTAAAGGAGGTGTGTGTATGCGTGTGTGTGTGTGTGTGTGTGTGTGTGTGCGTGTGCACACACACGCATGCACATCCTGGCAGAAGAGAGCCCATAGACAAAGTTTGCTTAAAGACAATGCTACCCCAAATAATGCCTCCCTTGAAGGGAACACTTGAAGAGGACTATCATGTGTTCTAGGGAAGTTTGGAAACTTCAGGACCTTCATTTTGTCAAGTTCGCAAGTCATGCTCATCAGCAAGTAAACTAAATTCAAGCATCTATAGTTAAAGCATTTATATGCCAAGCCTTGAAACAGCCATAAAAAACTCTGTTTCAGAGAGAAGAAAGATTTCTTCCTTTTTACCTCAGTGGAAATGGAATCCTGTCATTTCTTGATATGGGGGTGGGGTGGGAAATTAAAAATAATCTAGAAAACATTTTTCCTAGGAGGTGGCTGGGAGTGTTTATTCAAAGGAAAAACTGCAATTCGAAATGATTTTCAATTATAAAATGTTAACGGAAAATAGGTGTGATAAAATGGAGCCTGGGCCTTGGGTATATGAGCAGGAGATATTGAGGAGAGAATGGGGGGATGAAGGGGGAAGAATTTAGGGCTTGTTTAAACAAGCAGGCAAAAAAGAAAAGCACACTCTGGATGGAATAGGCAGTCTGGTTTTGTGGCTTATAGGGATTCACTTTACACTAGTCCTTTCCCTTTCTGAGGAAATAGACAAAGATGTGTAAGTATTAGTTTTGCCGTTGGAACAAAGATAACTTGGGCTCTCCCAACAGTTCGATGGGCTGGAGCATATTCCTTGCATGTAGGATGCCTGGGTTTGATCCCTGGTACTACATGGTCCTCTGAGGACCAGTGGGAGCAACTCCTAAACTGGGAATAGCCTCAGAGCACTGCCATCATGGCCCCCAAACCAAATAAATAAAAAGTCAAGGAGAAGCTTTGTTGATATAGTGATTTGCTTTTCTACTGGGGCAGCTAAGACAAGTTAAGGTTGAGTTATTTGCCAGAATGGCCACCGCCAAAATCCCTGATTTACAAGCCAAACCCCTAACCAAAATAATCCCAGAGCCCAGCAACCCTACAGAAAAAGTTCACTGGACTCACCCAAGCGGATTACTGCTCCTCCTTCACTCATTTGCCACAAATCAGTTTGTTTTTATTTGCCTCAAAACCCCCATTAAATAAAGTTTGTCTTGTAGCACACACATCATTTCCCATGACCAAAATGCAGATCTGTCTCCTTTTTTTAGTAAAGAATCTGAACTATGTTTCTTTTCAACAAATCCCTATTCCCCAACCCGTACTATACATTTCGCCATGTTTTGTCTACTTGTCTTCTGATTCCAGCTGTGTCATTTTCGTTATCCTGCTTTTGTGTCTCGTGATAAACATCTTAGAGTAGGAGCAAGACAGGCAAGTGGGCAATGCCCTATTTCCTCAAACCTGGGTTTTGGGAGCCAGTATCCAAACCAATGACCTATATCTCTGCACTGTTGACAGAAACACACCCCCGCCCCATGCATATTTAAGTCTTGTTCGGCCATCAACCATATGGCACAACTGTCCTGTGGGTAAGTTTATTATTAACAGCTCACAGCTGGAGTTACAATAACTACACAAGGCTGTGACATTACACTAATTGACAAAGACATGTCTGAGAACGAGACGCAGAAAGTGGCGAGTGCAAATTACTTCAAGCACAACTGGAGTGCTTAGTGGGAAACACCAGTTTCAGATTAGCAGTCTCTGTGCTAAGATCAAAATTGGTGGAGGAGAGAAAGAGTGTCTGGAGCAGGGGCCGGGGAGGAAGGAGATGAGTCATCCAAAGGCATTCGAAGGGCCTCTGTGAGGTCTTTGTTCAAATGGATGCTTTTAAGCAGGTCTCTGTTCATGAAGACTTTGTTGCTTTTTAACATGTTGACCTTGTTACTGGTGCTGCAATTTGTGTTAATGAAGCCACATCCAAGTGTGAGCCACTGGTGTTGCGTGTCTGTGTCAGTGTGTGCAAGTGAAATGACTCCTGAATTTTGAAGTGTTCAGACAATTGAATCACTAAGTCCATTGGGTGCCTTCCATCCCTGCTTCCTTGTCTAATCCTGCTGTCTCAGATGAGGCTGGGCAAGGTTTGAGAACAGCATGTGCTGTGTTGACTCCATCACATAGCATTAGAGTCAAGGGAAGCTGAGTTTGGAGGGCACCCCTGTGTTGTCTGCTCCAGTGAGTGGGGTGCGGAGAAGCAGAGAAACAAGCCAGGAGTGGAACATGAGTTAACAGGAGACCCCTGGGTCCTCTGGGGAAAGCTCCTGGAAATTATGAAATGTGAATAGGCTGTCTGTGCATCTCCCAGTAAATTTCTTTCTCAGATGTTTCCCGCCAGGGTGACTCGGTTGAGAAATGAGTTGGGGGGAGAACAGAGGCTCAAGCCAATGAGCTCAGTGTCTTATAAATCAGCCGCACCAAGCTGAACTACAACTGTCAAACTGTGGAAAAACCTGCTGCGGTGCAAGCTAGTGAGCCTTTTCCAAAACAAAACCTAACCCTTGCCTTGCTCTCAAGATGGGAGAAGGCTTAATTAAAGTTCATGGAGGAGTGAGAGGTGGAAAAAGAAATATGGCTTGCTAAGAAAATAAAAAAGAACCCAACTCAAGGTAGTACATATGTAACATGTCCCGATTTTGCTCTTGGCACACGCACAGCATTACAAGTGGGGTCATGAAAAATCACTAAGCGCTGTCATTAGTCAATCCTGCCAAGAGATCCAGTTATGCAGTCGGCGCCAAAATTTCTTTTTGTGCCAAACCAACCAAAAAGCTCTCTGTTCTACCATGGCCATTATTCCCACTTAATGGATGAGGATATCGAGGCACTGAAAAAGGAAAATACCTCGTCTGAGGCCATCTAGTAACTTAGAGGAGTTAGGATCTGAGCCTACAAATCTGGCACTGCCTAGAGCATCCAGTGCTCCTGGCAGTGGTGACTCTCTAGGAGCACCCAGACCTGGAATTATGGCCCCTGTTCTAGGCAGTAGATGGGTCTGAGAAAGTCTCACTCTGTCATTCTGTTTCTGCATTCTGAATTGGAGTCCCTGGAACTGAATTGAGTGTATGTATCTGAGACTGTGTTAGCAATGCTGGGGCTCAAACCCTGGGACAGCATTCTAGGTCTGAGCCACATCTGAAGCCCTTCCCCCAAGTCTTTATATTCATTGTTGAAAAGGAGTTTTAGATTTGGAGATGTGGCATGTAAGAAGACCCAATTAAGTTTCCAGTGGCTATTATTAGCCGGTCAGATTGCATTGTCTGTAGCATGAGGGGCCTGAGGATCAGACCCCCTGAGCACCAGGATTGGTGTGGTTTTCCTGTGGCTGGGGAAACCATAATTGAATTTCCTGACTCATACCCAGTGTGACTTAACATTGAATAACCAAATTTATTTGCCTCTGAGGCTCTGTGGCATCTGTTGTTTAGCTCACAAAGCTCCCATTTACTGTGAGAGGTTTGTGGATGATGAAGCTGGGGATGGGTGCAGGAAGTCGGGGAACTCTAAGGAAAGACTGATATTTTGTCCCTGATCAGAAGTCACTAGCCATGTGGACTGTCACAAGAAAATCCCTGGATATAGTTTGAAACCCCAGCTTGAGATGGCTCCCTCTTTCGTCTGTTTCTTTCCATGTCCATAATGAAGAAGAGAGTTGTGGTGTGAAGGCATCCCACTGGAAATGGATAGACCATAGGAGGGAGACAGAAAGGATGGCGAATTAGGGACCAATGGTAGAAGAGGATGATGAGCTCCTTGATGCATGGCTTGTGGGATGGATACTCAGAAGAGGGAGATAGAGTTCATCCCTGGAGGGCTTGATCATCCAGTCAGGCTTCTATATATCTTAACAAGTCTACCAGGAAGTCCTGAGGGTGTCAGAGGAAGGCTGCTTAGCTGATGAGTAAGTTGGGGAAATATCTGTGCATGGTCTAGTGGTATTTAAGATGGTGGCTAAGTGGCGAAGGATTTCATTGCTGATAAATGCCCCGAACTCAGGGAATGGCATAAGTGAATATGCATGTAGGGCGGGAACAAAAGCCTCCAGTGGCTTCTGGGTGTTTCTGAACCTTGCTAACGCTCAGCTAGTACCTTGGCGAAATACTTCTAGGTGGCTTCTCCAGATCAGAGGGGCACAGAATAAAGGAAGGGGAACATAAGAGACTTGCACATAAAACACCATGTCTCTGAGGCCCAAAGTCCTCGCTTCCAGTCAAGGTGCTGGGAGACACTTCTGAGGGTCATGAGGTTTTCTGCCCCAGCTGAAGTCTGGGAGAATCTTTATTAGAAGTGAGCTGCTGATAGAGGCTTGGAGACTCTCCCTTGCCACGGCGGATGATTAGCTTCCTCCTGCCTCTGGCTTCAGGTTGGTGCTTCAGGAATGGAGGCTCATCTCCATAGGTCTAGGTAGGCATCTTTTAATAAAATTACTTTTGACCAACATTGGACTCTAACTTGCTGGAAATAGTTTCTCCCAAAGTAACAAGATGAAACAAAGTGACTGTGTTTTCTTTTATCTCTAAGTTTTTGTTTAGGAACATCATAAGCATTAGTAGAAAGCAAAGAACAGTGGGGTCATCAGATTCTCTGTCCAGCTAGAACTAGTACTTGAACTACCATTGCCTTTCACCTTAAGCGCTGCATCTCAGTGCATCTCCATGGCCCCAGGACCCATCTCCTGGATGGATTAAAAGTATATACCAGATAACCTGTCACTTCATTCAAGAATATTTCAATTTTATCTCATTAAGGTAAGGAATTTGAAAAATTGATTGTGACATAGTCTGAAAAGTGGGTATGATGTGTGCCTTCCACATGGCCAACCTGGGTTCAATCCCTGATACCACATATGATCTCCCAAGCACTGGCAGAAGTAAACCCTGAGCACTGCCAGTTGTGACACTAAACTCCCTCCCACCCCCCCAACCCCCCCAAAAAAAGAAAGAAAAAGAAAACTGGACTCAAACAATATCATTATCCCACCTAGAAACAGTGATTCCTTAATAAGGCGACATTATCAATGTTAAAATTTCCCCACTGACCCATAAATATGTAGTCTCAAATAAACAGGATAAAACTTCAGTACTGTGTATGGTTGTTGTGTCTCTTAAATCCTTCTAGTTTCAGCTTTGCAACTTCTTGTCATTGTTGTTAAAGAGAGTAAGTTATCTGTGCTTATGAGTTGGCCACATTCTAGGTTTTCTAACTCCTAATGAAATAGTAAAACTAGACAATTATTATCAACAGCTGAACAACCTAAAGGCTGACAGGAACCTTATATGGTGATAAGGCTGGACATGCCCGATATCATCCACCAATACTAATGTCTCAGAATGACTTGATATTCTGTGAAGATAAATATATTCACACTGTTAAATGAGGGTGGGAGGTTAAAGAGTTTCTGTATATTAAAAATCAACAAAATGCAGGACCCAATATGCACTTCTCCAATGGGAAGTGATCCCATTTCCCTACCCTTGTAGATGAAGGAAGCTCTTGACCCAGCAAATCCTCCAAAGATCAAATATATATGGCCTGGAGAAAGGCAAGTGCAGGAGTCTCATCACAAAAGCCTTGCTGTTGTTGTTGTTGTTGTTGAACAAACGGATTTTGCTCGTGGAATAACTGATTACTTTTGGTTTGTACCCAATAGCTTCCTCCAATGAGGAATTTTTCCTGAAAAACTTTTTGTGAAAAATATCTAACTACTAGTTTATAGAAACTCGGCAGAGCCTTGCAAGCTCCCCATGGTGTATTCGATATGACAAAAACAGTAACAAGTCTCACAATGGTGACGTTATTGGTGCCCACTTAATGTAGCAAAAATCTATACAGTATATATTTAGTTACCTCATTATTGTCAAACACTATACCGTAATGTTTTTCTCAAGGATTGCTGAGCAGTAGAATATATTTATGGCTCACTAAATTAACCTTTTTGGGCACCTTGTTATGCTTTGGTAAATTTTAATCTACTTCCTAAAAAGCTCTGACTGTCCTCTCATAATTTCTGCATATGTCTGTGATCTTCCTTCCTCATTTTTTTTTATTAGTGAAACACCATGAGGTACAGTTGTAGATTTACAATTTTTTGTGCTTGGGTTTCGATTATACAATGATCAGATACCCATCCCTCCACCAGTGCCCATTTTCCACCACCATGGATAATATCCCCCCCACCCCCATCCCCCCATTCCCCCTGCCTCTGTGGCAGGGCAATCCCCTGTGTTCTCTCTCTCCTTTTGGGTGTTGTGGTCTGCAAAAGAGGCATTGAGTGGCAAACATGTTCAGTCCATAGTCTACTTTCGACACGCATCTCCTCTCCTGGGAGGATCCTCCAAACACCCTATATTTGGTGCTCCCTTCTCTATCTGAACTGCCCTTTCCCCTAGAGTGCCCGGCTGGCCTCTAAGCCATCGAGGAATCCTCCTGGTACTGATGTCGGCTATTCTTGGGTATTAATCTCATATTTTGTTACTTTATACCCCCCAGATGAATGCAATCTTTCTATGTCTATCCCTCTCTTTCTGACTCATTTCGCTTAGCATGATACTTTCCATATTGTACCACTTGTATGTAAATTTCATAACTTCATCTTTTCTAACAGCTACATAGTACTCCATTGTGTAGATGTACCAAAGTTTCTTTAACCAGTCATCTGTTCTTGGGCATTCAGGTTTCTTCCAGTTTCTGGCTATTGTAAAGAGTGCTGCAATGAACAAACAAGTGCAGATGTCACTTCGACTATACATTTTTGCCTCTATGGGATATATTCCCAGGAGTGGTATTGCTGGGTCAAATGGGAGCTCAATTTCTAATTTTTTGAGAATCGTCCATACTGTTTTCCAGAAGGGCTGAACCAGTCGACATTCCCACCAACAGTGAAGGAGTGTCCCTTTCTTGCCACATCCGCGCCAGCACCTGTTGCTTTTGTTCTTTTGAATGTGGGCCAGTCTCTGAGGTGTGAGATGGTATCTCATTGTGGTTTTGATCTGCATCTCCCTGATGATTAATGATGTAGAGCATTTTCTCATGTGCTTTTTTGCCATTCTGATTTCTTCTTCGAGAAAGTTTCTGTTCATTTCATTGCCCCATTTTTGGATGGGGTTGGATGTTTTCTTTTTGTGGAGTTTAACCAGTATTTTGTATATCCTGGATATCAACCCCTTGTCAGATGTGTATTCGGCGAATATCCTTTCCCATTCTGTAGACTGTCTTTGTATTTTGGTCACTGTTTCTTTGGAGGTGCAGAAGCTTCTTAGTTTAAGATAGTCCCATTTATCTATCTCTGTTTTCACTTGCTCGGCCAGTGGTGTGGCATCTTTGAAGATACCATTAGCTTCAATGTCATGGAGGGTTTTGCCAACTTTGTCTTCAATGTACCTTATGGTTTCTGGTCTGATGTTGAGGTCTTTAATCCATTTTGATCTTACTTTTGTACATGGTGTTAGGCAGAGTTCTGAGCCCATTTTTTTGCATGTAGCCGTCCAGTGATGCCAGCACAATTTATTAAAGCCTTCCTCATCTTCTTACACATCACCCCTTCCCTACAAAATTGTTTCCTTTCCACTGTAGACTGAGAACTTTTTTAGAACTTATAAAATAAAACTTCTAGGTGAAAGCTAAATAAAGACTCTAGTTCTAGATTCTAGTTAAAGATTCTAGTCACAAACATTAGTGTCCAGTTTTGTGCAATAATACTTGAGGTTTTCAGCATTTTTCCTAATTCTTATCTGCATTCTGGATAATAGAGCGTCTAGTTAAATGAGATATAACAAGTACTATATAGTAATCACATCGGGTAGATAGGTTGGCTATTACACCCAAGAATCCATAGGGTGCACAGGGTAAAGGGCAATATTCTTAGTTGGGGAAAAAAAAACCTCTGGATGGCACTCAAATGTGAAATCCTGTAAGAAAGTCACCTGGATTTGGCCATTAACACTGATCAAGCATTCGTGGATATATTACCTCTTCTCACTCTGCCTCTGGAGTTCAGGGTCCAGCACTCTCCTAATTTTCTCCTAGCCCCGGGGATTCTCTTCTGTCTTTTCCCTGGCTTATCCTCCTCAGACTGACTCCTAGATATCAGAAAGCTTTAAGACTTGATCCACTGCCCTCTGCTTCACATTCTACACCCTCCCTCTGTGATCTTGCCCATGCTTATGGTTTTAATTATTATCTATATGCTGATGACTCTTAAATTTATATCTCCACTCTCCTCTGAGCCCCCAATCATAAATCCACTTGCCAATTCAACATCTCAACTTGGCCATCTCACAGCACTTCAAACTCTACATATCCAAGAACTGAACTCATACCTTCTCCCACAAACCTATTCCTCCCCCAGCATTCCCTCTCTCAATAGCACCGACATCCAACAATGAGCAGGCCAGACTCTTGGCAGCCGTCCTTGACACCTCCTCTTTCATTGCCGTACTCATTTCTGAATCTAACCATGTCTCTTCATCTTCATAGCTGCCACTAGAGTCCAGATTCTCACAATCCCTTTCTTGGAGCATTTCCAGAGCCTCTCTTCTCTCCATATTTACTCTTTGTTCAATCTGTCCCATGGCTATTTTTCTCTAAAAACAAAAACAAAAAACTGACTATATCACTTCCTATTATTTTTAGGATAGAAACTTGATCTTTTAGGAAATGTATAAGGTCCGCTATTATAACTCTTTCATACCCATATCGCTCTCACCAGTCTCAACCTTACTCCTGTTCACTGGAGTCTAGTCCTAGGGGTTCACTAGAGTTATGGGCTCATGGATTTGAATACAGAGCTGACTTTCCTTGGATTGTTCTCTTCTCTTCTCCTCTTGGCCAGTTATTCTGTTTCTTTCTAAATTCACTTCTTTGAGAAAGTTTCCATTGGCTAAGGCGTCTTTCCTGAATGTCATGTTGACACTCCTGTTCTTTGTGACTGAAACAACCTTACATTTGGGAAAACTGAGACCCAGGGATGCTATGTAACATGTTCATGGCTCACACATCCAGGTGGCGATTGTGTTGAAACACATGCCAGAATAATTTCCCTTTCATTGCAGCTGAGTCTGTTCTCAAGCACTAGAACTTGGTGTCAAAGTTTGATCTGTGAATGATGTAAAGAAACTGAAATGAGTGAGAACAAAGGAACGTACTAGAGGAAAGACAAGTAGAACCTTTGAAGTAAGGTTAAAGGAGATTGGGATAGCTTAGTCTGGAATGGTGTAGTGATTGAACGTTTTTGAACTTGAAAGTGTTATCACAATGGAGATGGGAATTAAAAGTATTTGAATGACACAGGGTACAAAAATATAAAGGCTTTATATTTTCGTAGGAATGAGAAGTTTTAGCCAATGGGATTTTTTGCTTTGACAAAAGAGAAGGCAATTAAAGAGTTGAACAGACCATAGAGTTAGCTCCCAAATGTCTTTTTTTTTCGTGGAAATAGTTAAAGGCAGGATCAATAACCATCAAACGTACCTGATGGTTTCTGCGCTGACCTCCCTCAGGCAGGAAGCTGGGTTACCTGACCTCTCGAGGTTGTTTGAAATAAATGAAGGAAAGAATGAATGTGAAAGTGAGTCTTGCCATCCGTCAAGGCTAGATTGTGTTCCTACCCTGTCTAGTGTAGAAAAGAAATATTGAGTGGTTTGTGTCCTCAAGGGTTCCTCAGCTGATCACACTCAGTTGGCCTTATCTGGTTCCCAGGTGTTTTCATTTATCTCTGATAAAATGTCAGCCCAGAGTCAGCTTTGGGGCTAGATGGGGGGAATGAAGGGAGGGAGGGAGGATAATACCCCAGATGTTTTCTAAGAAGATGGGAGAAGTTATTTCTCAGGACTAATGCATTTCGTCATCCTCTCCACTTGCAGATGTTAGATTTGGGAACACTTCCAGGCTCCCTTTTCTCTTTTAAAATAAAATATTATTTTAAACACCCAGAACCCAATCATTGCCAGGGATGTGGCTCTTTTGCATATGGATGAAACTTTGGGGATTTAAGAGGACCCTAAGTTTTACCTATTGTATTTCTTCCAGTCCAGCCAGACCTATAGACTTTTTATTTTAGAAACCAGAAAAACTAGTCATCAGAGGTGGCATTGGCTGAACGTCTAGAATGCATAAAAAATCAAACCTCCATGACCATATTAAAATTCATTTTAGAAGCTGGAGCAATAGCACAGCGGGCAGGGCATTTGCCTTGCAAGCAGCCGACCTGGGTTTGGTTCCCAGCATCCCATATGGTCCCCTGAGCACCTTCAGGGGTAATTCCTGAGTGCAGAGCCAGGAACAACCTCTGTGCATTGCCAGTAGTGACCCCAAAATTTAAAAAAAAATTCATTTTATAGGACCCGAGAGATAGCACAGGGTTTAAGGGCTGTTCCTGAACAGCCCCTGAGCACAACCTGATATGACCCCCAAATTAATAATAATAATAATAATAATTCATTTTACAGATGAGGCATTCAATCCCTAATCAGTTTCCCTAAGTTCACAAACTAACAAGCCTCAGACCCTGTTAGAATCCAGGACTGTGAGACTACAAATAATACTTGCCATCTCTTTCAAGCTTTCTTATGTGGTAAGGTAAAGGTAAAGGCCCTCCCATTGTTCATCGATTTGCTCGAGTGGGCCCAGTAACGTCTCCATTGGAGACTTTGTTGTTACTGTGTCTGGCATATCGAATACGTCATGGGGAGCTTGCCAGGTAGTCACTCATTAAGTATTACGGGGTGTCCACTACTGTGTCCATTTTTCTGAAAGAAAACTAAGACCTAGACAAGCCCAAATTATTCCACAATGCCCAATGCCCAAGTTATTCCAGTGCATTTGTAGTCCAAGTGCACTCAGAAGGGTCCAGTAGAGAAGAAAGGAGAGCCACAGTAAACAATGTGTCTTCAGAGCTTGTGTTTTCAGCTATAATCCTATACTGACTTCCATTCCTTTTCCATAAAGAGCTCAGGTTACTGGATGCAATTTTTACACAGACTGACATTTTGAGAGCTCAGGGTGGAAATTTCTCTTCCCTGTATAGTATTATCTTTCTACAGATCTTCTATTTGAACAGCTGCAGCTTCCCAGACTTTGAGAGCCTTTGCATGGCAAACCAGTGGCCCCAGGTGGCAAGGTTGTGGCTCCAATTCTAGTATCTTCTCCAGAGCTGAATGTTCCAAAACACTGTGTTCTCCGGCCTAGGCTTTGATCTGGGGAAGGACAAGCCTCTCCATAGTCAAACCTGTCTCTCTGCTTTGTTTATGTGAGTGTTCTTCCAGGACCCTGTCTGATTCGAGAGTGGATGTGTCCTGCCAAAATACTCCAGCTCTCTCTGCTGGCTGTGTGGTCAACATACCTCCTACCCTTTCGATAATTTCTCTGTCCTAGATGGAGAGCGGTGTCTTCTAACAATTTGGAGACTACAACAATTTCCCTGGCGGGATGAATGTTCCATCGTGTTCTTGCCTTTTACAGTTGCCCTCTGATTCTTTTTCAGGCTTGATTCTGCAAATCATTTCATCTTGTCCAAATACTGGGCTGGGAACCCAGATGGTCTCAAAGGTGAAGATTATTTGAAACTCCATTTAAGAAGCAATTCTTCTTTCAACAGATTCATGTAGCTTGAATTTGTGAATAAAAATGGTCTTCAAGTTCTGCCAATGCCCAAGTTATTCCAGGGCCTTTGAGAGGAAGTAGTATGCTCTGCTCCAGGAAAACATAATGTGTCTGCGTATTGACAACTAATCTATCACCAAAGGCATTTCCTCCTCTACGCAAGTCTTATGGGGCCACTGTGGGTGGAGGAGAGATGAAGCGAGGAAAACTGTGAAATGTCTTTTTAAAAAGTATGTAAGCCTGAAATGGTCATTTAGAATATCCTCTTGTATCCTGTCATCCCCAAAGTTGGAAATTTACTGTGGGTTTTAAAGATATATTAAGGCTGAATAATTCACAAAGCTGGAAGAGGAGGTAGGGTAACTCTCTGAAGTATGCCATGCTCTAGTTTACGCTGTTTGGCTTTGTTTTGACACTGAGAGCATGTGGGCAGGTAGGCTGTGATAGAGAAGGTCCAATACCACACAGGCTGGTGTTTCCATCCAAGTAGAAGCTTCGCTGACATCTTCGCACTTGTCTGCTTTGTTGACAAATCATTTGTCCAACTGCTTTTGAAATGAATGTTCTTGAGTCAACTGTTAGAAATCATCTTGCCAGTTTGGGGAATGAAGGCAGAATACCTATCTTTCAACAGTCCTTAGAAGATTTATCCTGGTTTTAAGAGAATACCTGTGATTCAGTGTGGCCTAGTGAGTTTTACAATAATGCGACAAACCATTCTGTTGAAATTTATTTTGAGGAAATAGCTTTATTTATGGGAAAATTATTTATGGTGAACTCTTTTCATCAAGCCATCCACTGGGAATGGAACTTTGTCAGTAGTTTTCATCAAGTTATAATGAGAAAGTCCATCACAAGGGATGTAAACTGGTTAGCTTAGGAGGAAGAAAAGAAGACCAAAATTTTCTCCTTTTCACAGATGTAGACCCAGATTTTTGAGATCTGAGTTTATATTTTCAATATAATGTAGCTAATCAGTGGTTAGAGCTGTAAAAAAAAATCCATGCTTTCAAAACATGAAACTTGTGCTTCTTAACTAGAGAGCCATTGTAAAGAAACTCCAAACAACCTATCTTCTGTGACTTGATGGCAGAAGACTCTTAAGTTCCACTGAGGTCCCATCTAGAAGAGGAAGCATGCTGGGTGTTGAACACAGCTATCTAGTCCAGCTGTGCTGTTCACTGTCTATGTGGTATGAGATCAATGAGTAAAACACCTCATATTTCACTTTCCTAATTGATAAAAAAATGGAATCATGCTTATGTACAACTCACAGATTTTAAGAATTATTAAATGAAATAGAAAGTGCCTTATCTGATACTGAGAATCAAAAAATGCTCAGCGTATCTTTATGCTCTTTCATTCTTTTTTGATCTTGGATTATGTGTAGGTATTAACATCGTTAGCAAAGTCCAAAATTAAACCTTGAGAGTTTTTGAGAAGCAAAGAAAGAAAAAAATTGTAGTAATATTTGGCATACCAAAAAGGAGGTAGATAATCCTGGGAAGCTTCATAAAATTACTTTTGTATTTTGCTTTTGTTTGGAGGCCACATTTGGTGGTGTTCAGGGTTTACTGCTGGCTCTGACCTTAGAAAAAACTCCTGGCAGGGTTCAGAGGACCATTTGGGTATCCCAGAATTGAACCCAGGTTGGCCAACATGCAAGGCAAGCCTCCCACCCACTATACTATTTTTCTGCCCCTAAAATGACGAATTTTCTTTGTTCTAATACATACTGGAAACTCAAAATTAAGGAAGTTCCTAGAAAGAGGGTGAAGAAAATTCAGAGGAATTGTTGTGTTCCTTACCTGTCTCCCCAGAGCTCTTGAGGAGAATAAATGAGACTAAGACAATACCTATTTGCTACAGCTAGTTCTATCACTATCATTACCACCAGCATGTATTTTTTAAAATCTTTATTGACATACCATGATTTTCCATACTATTAGTGATGGTTTCATTCCTACATCATTCCAACACCATGACCAATCACTAGAATGTTATCTTTTCTCTTCCAAGATCCCAAAGGCCCCTTTCAATTCCTCTCATTCTCCAACTCAGTTCTGTGAACCACCCCCCCATTTCTATTGACTTTAGCTCTTTGTTGCTCCCTTCCTGTGTCTCTTTAAATGCCACACATGAGAGATTATTCTGTATCTAACCCTTTCCTTGGGTCTGGCATCACTCACTGTTCCACCCTCCAGTTCCATCTAGCTCATGACAAATAACACCAGCAAATTTTTCATTTAATTTTTTTCTTTTATAATTATGGTGATCAAGCCTCTTACATGTGGGTTGTGCTACCTAATTACATCCCCAGTTCCAGCATATCTTCTTGAAGTCTTGAAAAAAGACCCAGTTCTTTTAAGAACTGGGAGTCTTATAGCTTAAAAGTGAATTATGAAATGTTGCTCTGTACCAGAAAAAAAAATAGTAGCCATCTTATGCGAATGTGCTTTCAAATAAAAGATTCAGAAAATAACTAAACTTCTTATTATCTGATGGACATTTTATATTTTCTATCACCTGAAAACTCTGGGGTGTTTTTGCCAAGAGCAATAAGAATTGGGGACAGGAGAGAAAACAAAACACCCCTTTGTATAAATTCTACCGATTTCTGTAGAATCAGAGCATAGATTAGCTGTCCTTGCATCGAGAAAGTTTAGGCTGAAGATGAGCCCCCAGCATGGAAATATGCCCATTAGGACCTATTTCCAACGACTCCATTTAAAATTTCTTTTTAAAACAGATATTTTGATTTTCCACTAGACTTTCCTTTGGGTGGGCTGAGCGGCTGACCATACCCCCTCCATGTCCCTGTACTGGAGAAGGGTTTTGCTTGCATTTCATCTTTCCTGATGATAAGTTCCCTCCCTGTTTTGGGGGGTCATGCTGAGGGGAGGAGACATTAATGAAAATCAAAGTCAGTGCTTCCCAATCTCCACGGACACCAGGCGGTCTTCATTTTGATCATTTCCCCCAAATTAAGATTTCTGCATAAAATCCTCGTGTCTGCATCTGGCAGGCAGCTTTATGGCTGACCCAGTTGTGCGCTGGCCTGGGTTCTGGTTGGCTGAGTGTTTACATAGACTGTTAATCAGATGGGAAGGAACAGGGGGGTAGGGGGGACTGTGTGTGAGCTGCTGAGGCCCTGTTTGCTGTCCAGTACAAGGGCCTGCACTTTGTTACTACAAATTACATAATGACATGTTACATTTCAAAGTGTATTTTTACTTGGGAGTGGGGAGGGGTGTTGGGGGGGGCTGAAACTAAACCAATAAACAAACAACCCTGGTGAAAAGAAAAAGGGGGGAGAAAAAGAAGGGAAAAAATGATCCCTGGCTTCCAGATCTTCCTCTCCGAAAGGTTCTTAATTAAGTTGTAGCCATAAACAAATCTTTGTTTTATTGCAAAGAGAGCAATTGCATATAAAAGTTATTTTTAAAAATGAAGAGTCTAACCTTTGCCGGACTGGGGTCTGGCCTGCGTTATGTGTTTTATGATCTGTACAAAATGAACAGGCAAGCTTGTGCGGTGATGGTAGATTTTCCATTTTTGAATGCTAATCCCTCTCAAATGTGGCTCCTACCCGGCTTGAAAGGAGTGAGTGAATGCAGGAGTGATGGGAGTGTTTCAGGTGTTGCTTCAAACAATATTGCTCAGTGTGGGCATGTGGCTGCCAGCTCTGGAGTTTGGGCTATGTGAAAAAACTGCATCTCTTCAGCTTGCTATCTCTCCTTTAGCCACTTTGACACCACATAGGGTATCAACTTCTTGAAATCAACTCCCAACTTTTCATTGCATAGCTACAAATTCAGTATACGTTCTTTTCTCTAAATTGAGCATGTTCAGGATCCAAAGTTAGCATGACCCCGTCACTTGGCAGTGGGGTGGGGTGGGGGGAGAACATAAGGGATGCTCATGTATTGTTCGATTATGCATGATTTTATGTGCTGTAATCCCCCCACCCCCATTCCAGCATCAATGATATTACCAGCAGCAACGCGTTCTTACTCTTTTTGTTCCTGGCTAGGTGGAATAGGGAGAATGAGTTAAGGGTATATATTTATTGACCTACAATTGAACTACTTCACCAAATCAGTCCTATTTGAGATCTGCTGTTATCAGATCACTTTGGCCTGGAAGTCACTGGGTTTATTCAGGTGTGTGGCAGCCACAAGGACAAGCAGCAACTCAGTAAATGGCTGGGTGAGTGATTGCTGCTAGGTATTTTAAAAACATCCCATGATGCTTACATATCTTAGGCAAAATTAGAATGTGACTTAGAATAATTTATCAGTACAACACACAAGATGAGAAACCATGAGAACAATTGAGATTGATTGTCTGTCCATGTCTTCCAGTTCAGTTTATTTATTCCTAAGTTCAGAATGTTTAAAACGAAACCTTTCTCCCCAACCCTGTGTGCCTTAAATAGAGAAACAAATAATGGAGTTTTAAGCTACACAGGTAAAATATTAATTTCACAATGACTGAAAAAAATTAAGAGGAAGAAAAAACAGAAAAACAAAGAATAGATATGATGTAAAGGGTTTTTAAAAAAAATTAAAAGTGATTAGACAACATTTATGGAAAAAGCCATACAAATATATGAGACACCTCCTTATTTATTTTTTGGCAAAAAATACCTTCTTCTATCTCATCTTGGATTCCTAACTGTTTGGTTTGAATAATTAATTTATATGACTTTATTGCTTATGAAAGTACTGAACCCTCAGCCAGCTATTCACTCACTTTTCAGGTGATTTTGCTTTGACCGCAGACATCAAGATGTACTGCAGCCTCAGACATTCAAATGAGACTTGATGTTGATTTCAGAGCAAGCAGAGAAACCCTTCAGACATTTTCATTGTTGACTGAACCTACCTTCACTGTCACCGACTTGTGACAGTGAAGAGTCAAATATGAGCCCAGGGTTTTCTTTCTATAAATAACTAGTTTGTCACTGTCACTGTCACTGTCCTCTCGTCGTTCATTGATTTGCTCGAGCGGGTCTAGTAACGTCTCCATTTGAGACTTTGTTGTTACTGTGTTTGGCATATCAAAAAACTAGTCTAGCAAAAATTATTTGCAGCCAAGAGAATTGCCTGAAAATTGACAAATATGCTTGTGAATGGGTAAGACATCTTCATCCTAACTTTTTGTTTAGTCAACATTTAGAGTGATGGATAGTGGGAAAAGTTACATCATAGCTGTTGGAGTAAAGGATTGAAAATGGAAACTGGAGGAGGAGAAAGAGGAGGAGGAGGAGGAGGAGGAGAAAGAGAAGGAGGAGAACATCTCCTTTCAATTGTATTTTGATGGGTTTTCTTCATTGATTTGGATTGATCACTTTTCTGTCTGTTTTCCTTCCATGTCATGGTTTATGTCACGACTCCATGACATGGGAAGTCCACAATCAGCGTCACCATGCTTCTGCACAGATGCAGACAGGGAAAAGAGAGGGGCTTAGGCAGAAGGAAGGGTAAAAGTTCAATTCTCAGATGGCAGTTCAGATTTAGAAAACAGAATGAGAAAGAGTAGTGGCGGCCATCTCTTATCTGAATTTGACTTTTAAAACATATGTACTTCTATTTCTGTCCATTTATCTCTTTCTCTCCCTCTCCTTTTTTCCCCTCCTTCCTTCTTTTTTATTGCTACTAAGAAAAGTACTAATGTAAATGTCTGAAATTAGACATAAAGGCTAGTAAGTACTATTTTTTAGCAGTTTCTTCTAACACTTATCTTTACTGTAACATATTAGAAAATCTTTTGAAAAATTTTGCTGGTAATGGGGCTTGGTGAGATAAAGTCCACTTTAAGAGATAAAATGAATCTTTCTGGTATGATTTCTTAGTTTATTTTCGTGGAGTCCATTTTCATATGCATGCAAATTAGTTTAAATTACCATTTTGAATTTTAAATCACATATACATACAGAAACTCATGAGTTTTAAATGCTCTTTTGTCTCTTTGTGTACATATTTATTGTGGTTTATTAATAATACATATCCCTAAAAATAAAAGTTTACTTGAAAGCTTTACTGACTTTGTAATGCAACAGACTACTGAAGTAACAATTTATATAATGTATACACCTTTGAAATCAGCATGTAAATAATATTTAGAATATGTTTCTTGATTAAATTCACAACTCATAAGCTAACCATTACCATTGTACATTTGTTCTCTTAAAAATATAAAACTCATTTTTAAAATGCTGGCTTAAATGGGTATTATTAAGTCTTTATCAGTTGTGAGCATTTCAGCCTTTTGCAATCCAGAAATTTCTCAATCTGACAGAATAAGAAATGCATTTACATGGCCTAAGCTCTTAAATTGTCCCTTTCAATTAATGCCCCATCATGGAGCAATCTGGAAACCATTACTCAGTAACTCTTCATTATAATTGCTTGCAGCTGAGTATCCAGCCCTTGGTAATATAAGAATAAAAGAAAACTCAGTTAGTAACAAGTGCAATTGATTCCATTCAGAATTCCCCTGGTGCTTTGCCATGTTTGGCCTGCATGAGAGGAAACACGAGGGGTTTTTTTTTCTCCCCCACTTTTGGGGCCAGGAAATGAATTGGCAGACATAAGATGGTTTGTGTGGTGCTCGCCTTCATTTTTCAGCTGGTCCTAGTTAAAAATGAGACGGTGGGGCTCCTGCTTTCTCCCCCACTGGCTACATTTTTTAAAAAAGAAGGTTTTTCTGGTAATAGATAAAACTACAAAACTTCAATTTGCTACAAAGTAACAGCATCCAGAAACTGTCACCTTGCGTGGCCACAAGCTGATGCAAGGATTTCTGCTAAGGAGCAGGTTGGATATGTCATCTACTTGCGCCTCGTCCTGCCCTTATGGACTGAAGTCCCTGGAGCCTTTTGTACAGGTGGAGAATGTTCCTGTGTTGGGAGGCGATCAATCACCTGCCCCAGAGATGGAAAGATCTAAATTATGATGGATGAAAATGTGAAAATGTGATGCAATAAACTTGCCCCCTCCACTATGAAAATTAGCAAATTGGATTTTTTTTTAATGGTGAAGAGAGGGGCCAGAGAGATAATATGGCGGGTAAGGTATCCACTTTACAGGCAGCTGACCCATGTTCGATCCCTGCACCCATATGGTTCCCAAGTTCCACCAGGAGTGATTCCCGAGCTAAGAGCCAGGAGTAAAGCCCTGAGCACCATGGTGTGTCACCCACCCCCTCCCTGTCAAAAAATGTTGACAAGAAGTGTTCTTACTGGTTCTCCTCTGAGTCTGCACATCTGTACTGGCACCCGTGCCCCACCCCTACATTTCCCTAGTGTGCAGTGGACGAGGCCAGGTGAGCCAGCTGACAAGTCTGCACTAACTGTGTCATAGATTTAATATGTGTGAATACAAAAAAAATTTAAAAAATGAAAAACTCTTTTCTTGAAAAACAGAATTGGTGCACAGCATAGAAACATTGAATCCAATTCCCTTAGTTGCCATTTGTTTGCTTTCAGAGCAATAGAAAAAAAACCTCTGGATAAGAAGTTAAATGAAGTTTGATTTTGATTTGCTCTAGAGAGAAAATTATAACATTGCTCACAACCCAGGAGAATTGCTATAAATATTTTACTGTCTTTCTTGCATAGTTTTCTGTGCATTTTGAAGGGGTGTGTGTGTGTTTTGACAATGAAGTGATTATTCTGTATTTTCTACTCGGTTGTCAGCTTTTTTTTTTAAAAAAAATTGCCATTTTAAGCACATTAATTTGGTATATTAAAATACATATTTAGAAAGTTCACAGTATGGGTTTTGAAAGAGGGAAACTCTTTCGTAATACCGGCCTCCTTTCCTTCTGCGACACACATGTACACTCACACAGAAATGTAAAGAACAATTAGAAGGAGCAAACGTCTTTTAGACCTTTGGAGATTCTAAGATCTCAAGCGAACAGACTCAGATACAATAACAATTGCTGTCATCCTCCATGCTGGAACCCAGAACCCTAACTTTCCCAGACTTCAGACATGACTAATAGGAACTAGAAACAAGCCTTAAGGGAGAATAGTTTTCCACTAAGAAATAAGTAAAAACAAATACTCTGAGGCAGGTTTCATGAAGGCAGGAGACTCAGATTGTTTTATGCGTGTCTCATTTCACATTTCCTTATCAAGTGATGCAAAACAACTGCATTTTCTTCAATTTATAATTAGAAAGCATCAGTCTCTCTGGTACTGTTTTCACTTTTTCTCCACTTTTCCTTCTTTAGATATAAAAATAAATCCATTCCATTGTAACCTATTCATTTTAGAGATTCATTAAAATCTTTACTAGTTTCTTTTTCCTGCCACATCTGGTGGTGCTGAAGGGTCACCCCCCTTGGTACTGGGGATGGGGGAAGACCATGTGGTGTTGAGGATGGAACTCAGGCCTCCCACATGCAAAGTATGTATTCCATCCCTTTGAACTATTTCTCTTAGGGTTTTGTTTGTTAGATTAAAAAATACCTATAAGTTTAATTCTAGTTTAAAAAAATCTAGAACTTTAAAGGGGTGCGTGATTATGGAATAGGCTGATAGATATAGTTCATGATCTCACCCAGTGACTAAGAATTCAGGCAAGTTATATTATTAATTCTCAATCTAAGCAGAGGAAGGTAAAAGGTAAAATCTATTTCTTTTCTTCTTCTTTTTGACTTTTGAGTCACATTGGGCAATGCTCAGAGTTTACTCCTGCCTCTGCACTCAGGAATCACTCTTGGCAGTGCTCGGGAAACCATATGGAATGCGGGGGATTAAATCCAGGTCGTCCATGTGCAAGGTAGATACCCTACCGCTGTACTATCTATCTGGCCTTGATAAATCCATTTCTAATGAAGATGGATACAGTAGCTTAGGCTTCTAAGTTTGGAAGTATATACCCCCAAATGCTAACCTTTATACACTCGTCTGTCTTTGACTTTTGTCAAAGTGGGAGAGCTACTTGCATGCCAACTAATCTTTGCTACTGAAAGTCTCCTTCTTGCATTTTTCATGGGAACTGTTCATGGATGGGTCCTGTTTCTTCACAGGTCAGACAGACCTGTCTTCTGGTTTCCAGGCTGTTTACTTGAGCTTTGTCTCAGGTTTTCAGCACCTTTATTCAAATCCTCTCTCCCGTCCCCCTCTGAGGCAGTGTTAAGCAATTCTCCCTCCCAATCCATCAGCAGATCTCTCCTGAGGTCTAATTGAACCCTCCACCCTTTCCCTGCCCAAGGCTGCTGATTAGTTATGTTTGTAGCCTGGCTTCCCAAGATCTTAATGACCCCCTCTCCAAAACACACACACACACACACACACACACACACACACACACACACACACACTTTTTAAAAATTGAAGGAACATACACATAGCATAAACTTTACCATTTTAACCATTTTTAATGTACAGTTCAGTGGAAGTACATACATTCATATTACTTAACAGCCTTTCAAGATCTTTCAAGTGAAACTTTTGAGTGACGTAAAATGTTGAGGAAAAAACATCACTTTCTAAAGACACTGAAACAAAGGCCTGTAGACTTGCTTCTTGCTAGAAATGGAATTGATTTTATCTCTATTTCTACTGATAAGTTCTGTAGTCAGTGTTCATGTAGTCATTGAGAGATAGTTTCTGAATGTAAATGATTTTATTTGTGATTTTTTGTTTGTTTGGTTGGTTGGTTGGTTGGGGGACACACCCAGTGATGCTCCGTACTTAGTCCACTGTGCTCAGGGATCATTCTTGGGGGAACTCAAGGGATGATATGTGGTTGTGGGGGATTAAACCAAGGTCAGCCACATGCAAAGCAAATACCCTACCTGCTGTACATTTTTCTGGCCCAAGGATTGTTTTGTTTTGTACATGGAAATCCTGTGACCTAGAAATGTACCAGTGGGCAATAAGAGTAATTGATAATAAGGCGACTTATAGTTGATTTGTACTAGGTGATTTGTAGTAATTGATAATAGGTAATTTGTAGAGGGGTACATATATGGAGGTAACAAATCAGCATCCCTTTGGGCATATACCATCAGGTAAGTTTGCTTGAACACTCCAAGTATTTTGTTTTTACTTTTGTTTGGGGGGGGGCACTTCTGGCAGTACTCAGTGCTTACTTCTGACTTTATGCTCAGAGATCGCTCCTGGCAGCCTCAGGGGATCATATACGGTGCCTGGGATTGAACCCAGGTTGACTGCATGCAAGACAAACATATCTGCTATACTATTGCTCTGCCCGCCCCCCGCTCGCAAAGTATTCTTAAGAGGAAAATTGAATATTATCATTGAAGTCTCTGAATAATTCACATAGAAATCCTTCTTTCTGATTTCCATTGCAAATTGGGGGATGTAGCGGCCTTGGGCACGTGCTGGGCATGGCAGTAGATAGGAACTGGGGAGGGGGATGCCCTTCCCTCAAGGCAGGTGCAAGCCAGGCTCCACCCAGCAAACTCTTCACCACCTTCTTGAGCCCCATCTTCCCTCTGAGTGTATGACCCTTATAATACTGTAGCTCTTCTTAAGATCTCCTAATTGCTCTCTAATTCATCACAGATGACTAAATTCTCCTTTTAGTGCTACTACATAGGACTTTGGTGTTGACAGAGAACTGACACCTTCATGGTCAACTTGGAACCAAATGCTTCTCAGGAGAGAATGTCAGAGAAAGTCTGGAACCCTCTTCATGCACCAAAGGATTAGAGCAGCCTTTTGATTTCCCATTCTTGTCCATTGGTCATGAAGAACAGATTTAAAAAAAGCACATAAGATGGAGACAAGGGAGCAAAAAGAAGCAAAGTAAAAATCAAATGACCCCTCAAAATAAAAAATCCCAAGCCCAACACCAAAAACCTTATAACGCTTTAAGAACCAGAAAGATAATAGAGGGAATAAGCACTTACCTTGCATGTGACTCACCCTGGGAGTAGCTGAGTTGTACAGAGTACTACCATAATGTCATAGAAAAATCTTCCCTAAGATTTGAACAATTCAGGTATTCTAATCCTTGTGTATGTCAGGTTGCACCTGGCAGTGATCAGGGCTTATTCTTGGCTCTGGGATCACTTCTGGTAGAGCTGGGGGGACCTTACAGGATGCCAAGGATTTAACTTTGGTCAGCCATATGTTAGGCAAGCGCCCTACCAGCTGTACTCCCTTTCCATCCCGTGGGCATCCCAGTCCTAGGAACCACTCATATTGTTTCCACAGCTCTGACACCACAAGGACTGAAGGTCTCCAGTGAGGGCTCTCACCTAAGTGATGAGACTTTTCTGCGGTGACCTGAAGGCTGTGAACTCTCAGGTCAGTGAGAGAGGAACTCTGGCAGCTCTTCATTCTCTCTACGATCTAGTTTATCTTAAGTTAGGACTAAGGAGTGAGCCTACATCAGATGATCCTGCTGGCAGGAATGGGGTCTCCTGGCATCACGTATGGTTCCCCGAGCACTGCTAGAAACGATCTCTAAGCAGAGAGTCAGTAAGGAATAAGTGCTTCTGGGTGTGGCCCAATAATAACCAAAAGATTGGAAACAAGACCTCAGAGACCATCTGCATTCCCTCAGCCTTTGTGATATATCTAGGAGGAAAAGGTGGTTATGAATTTTGTGTTTTTCCCAACTTCCAAATCCTCCTCTTCATGGCGGTCCTCAAATTCAGTTTGGATTGACAAATCTGGCTGACCGATGACCTAATCAAATCTGAGAACTCTTTCTCAGTGTTAAAGGTTTCTAGCCTTCAGCGTCCATAAAAGCTAAACAAGATAAAGTTACACTAAAAATAGGAGCAGTGGGGAAAAAGCTCTCTTAGGGTTTACCATAAAAATCAAATTACTCTCAGGACCTCAGTGACTATTAGCTTGCTGAGCTGCTGGCAGTGCACAGAACCATTCCTTCTGAGTCTTTCTCACAGTTCCTCAGAGTTTGTTGTCTGCTCCCTATTCATCCGGGCTCTGATGTCTCACAGTTGTGAACAAAGAGATGGCAACCAGCTCCTTTGTCTGCCTCAGAAGTCAAGTTCCTCTAATGATGCTTTTTTCTGACTCTGGGGCCAGGGAGAGTTAATGGGCAGATGACTTAGGAGGTTGGTAGCAAAAACTCAAAACCAACTAAGGAGATGCTAAAATTTTGTGGCCTGCAGTTCCTTTTCTGGGCTGGATCGATAGCACAGTGGGAGGGCATTTGCCTTGCAAGCGGACAACATGGCCAACCCGAGTTCAATTCCTCCACCCCTCTCAGAGAGCCCAGCAAGCTACCGAGAGTATCTTTTTTGCACGGCAAAGCCTGGCAAGTTACCTGTGACGTATTCGATATGCCAAACACAGTAACAATTGTCACAATGGAGATGTTACTGGGCCCGCTCCAGCAAATCGATGAACAACAGGAGGACAGTGACAGTGACAGTGACAGTTCCTTTTCTAAGATTCTCTAGGAGAGTGACTACCTTCTGTCATGTCTCCTTCATTGTTCCAAGTTTCTGTCACTAGTAACAATGAAGCTCCGATTTTTTGGCAATTTGCTTTGTCATGTTTCTTTCTTCTCTCTCTTGTTTTTTTTTTTGAGGGGGGTGATGTTTTCCAAGGCTTGGAGGCCACTCCTTGACCAGTTGGGCTAAATGGTTTAATGCTTGGACCTCTCGATGCACCGCATCTTGGGTTCAACAGTGCCAGGAGCCATCAGGAATATACCCAGTGGTCAGGGAGGGGGTGGGAGACATGTGCTCTGGGGGTATACAAGGCATGAACTCCACCCTGATGAGCTATCTCCCTGACCCCCACTTCATTTTCTTTTTTCTTTTAGATTCCTCTAAGGAATCAGAAGGCTTGGCAAGAGAGTGGCTATAAACAGCAAGTTAACTAGATCTCTCTTCTGTCTTCATTTTCCCTAATAGAATGCCTACAAAGGCAGTCTGGGCCATTGTTGAAGAGAGTCCTGGGCAATCGCCAAGCCTACCTCATTCTCCTCTTGGTCTTACATGGCCACCAATGACGTTCCCAGTTTCCATTGCAATTACAATTGGGTGTTTGTATAATAGGTCTCATGGCAGTGCAACATGAATGGTAATTATTTCCCTCTTCCGAGCAAAGCCTACTAAATTTCCTATATGAGCTTCACCACTCTCATTGCCCTCTCAACTGATGAAGACAGAAATGTTTTCCAGGACAACTTCGGGTGACATCCAGTGGAGAGGCTGAACCCCATCACAGAAAGAAGCCGAGTGTCCCAAACCATCACATAGAAGGGAAGCTTTCAGTTTGGAATGGTTTTGCTGAATTGTGACAAGAGTGAAGTAAATTTGTTAAGCCATTGAGCTTTCTGTACTCTTTTGACATGATGGTTAGCATTACTTTGAAAAATACAGACATTAACTTGGGGCTTTTTGAACAAAGGTTCTAAGGCCTTAGTAATAGCCTTTAAATGATAGGGCTTATGATGGATGGAGAAGGGAAAAAGAACGATAGGTCCTCCACAAACTTCAACGTAGATTAAATTCTAGACTAACAAACTATTGCCTAGTTTGGATCAGATGGGGCCTCTCATGTTCTCTAACATTTTATCCACATAACATGAAAACAATGACATCTCTCTGGACTCCAGAAGCCAACAATACTTGAAGATGTTCACTTGGGAAATGTCAGAACTTGCGTTCATAAAATTCTTGGAAAAGCTTATAATTGGCACTGAATGGAATATGGAGTATGTAATTAGGTCTGTCCCAGAATTACAACCTTTATCCGTGCAAGGCTGGAAACAATAGAAACTATTTGTGTGCTGAACATTTTAATTACAGAGTAAGAGGAAGACAGCCCTTAAGAAAAAGGATGTACAGTTATTTTGGTTACAATATTCTTAGAAAATTAGAGAGAAATGTTTCCTAAAATCTCTCAACAGGTTCTTGGCGTAGAAGGAAAGAAATTGTGGGATGAAAGCAGAGGAGACTTGAATTACCCTGACCTTATTATGGTAAACATTCCTCAAATCTTTCCTAAATAAATGGTTCCCCTAATGGATGTATCAATTCCCGTCCCTTGGAGGCAGTGTTAGAGAAGTAGACACAGTGTATTAGTGAAAGTAGACATGATGTGTGAGGTGGTCTAGGTTCAGGATTGCATGGTCCGTCGGGAATCCCAGACTTGGGTGGGTAAAACCAGAGGGCACAGAGGAAAACATTTCTACTTTCAAATATCAGGAGTATAATTCTTTATTAAAATCACTATTATTGTTGGTAAAATTAAATACTACTAGAGCAATCTAGAAATAAAATCTATGGGCATTACCCCCCAAATTTAAACATCTAAGAACAAAAGTATTCCCAAGAAGAGTTTCTTAAATTCTTCTACTCAAAAGAAGAAAAATTATTCTGAGGTTTTTCATTCATTTGGGAGTTCTGGGCGCTGGGAAAGAGACTCTTCTGGTCTTGATGAGGCCATGGGTTAAACAAGTTATTCAGTCTCTTTTTCTTTCCATAGTGTAAATTGCCTTTAATTAGCTCACTTTTCTTGAAAAAAGGGAACTGTATATAACATCTGCCTTTCTCCTATTTCTTACTATAAGCAGTATTACCTCTATTTTTCTTATTGACAGGAAAACGTGTTCAGTGGGAGACATCAGGCATAAATTATGTGATTTCAACTATATATTCTTAGTTTGAATTTAATTATTTAAGTCATATCTGTGAAGGGCTGATGTCTCTGATACGGCTTTTCTCTGGAATATTGTATTTATGTATACTTAATTCACTTGCACATCTCTGCCACTTTGAAATCTGTTGCAAGCTAGCAAATGGTTATGCACTATTTTGCAATTATTCTCTCTTGAGATCAGTGCAATATGCAATAGTGATGAGTAAAATTGCTCCAGCCCCAAATGCAAAAAAAATATTAAAAAGAACGTTATAATGACTGAAATGATAGTACATCAGGTAAGGAGCTTGTTTTGTACATGGTCGAACTAGGTTTGAGCTCCGGCATCCAAGATGTTCTCTGAGCACTGTCAGGAGTGATCCTTAAGTGTAGAGCTAAGAGAAAGCCCTGAGCCCTGCCAGGTATGTCTCAAAAACAAACAAAAAACAAAGCAAAGCAAACAAACAAACAAACATTATGAAAGCAATATCTATATTTATTCCCTCTTTTGAGAGAAACCTATTAAGTTTCCTATATAAGCTTCACCACTCTCATTGCCCTCTCAACTGATGAGGACAGAAATGTTTTCCAGGACAACTTTGGGTGACCTATATTAAGAAAGTAGACCAGTAACAGAACAGGGCAAAGTCAATAGAACTATGGCCAGAGATGGATGAACACTTCATGAGGGGAGATAAAGGAAGTGTGGAGGCAAATGTACCAGAAATCCACCCTGACTGCACAGAGAAGTGGTCGGTATAAAGGTTCTTCTCACTGTTCACTAAGTAAGGGCTGACCTAAAGCAGTGACTTGGAAGCAGTGACTTGTTCATGGAAGCAAAAGCAGCGCATCACAAATAGTACAAAGTCTCAGGTCCACTCCAGGCCTCCTGAATGAGAAGCTGTGGCCTGTCCTTACACCAGCCTCTGGTGGCTCTGATGAGAGCCAACTTTTGAGATCCACTCTGTCCAAGTGTAACCTTTGTTTCCAGACATCTCATGTCCCCTCCCAGCCATAGTCTCCTTTCCATGCTAGTGCCTATAGCCCGGCATTCCTCAGACCCTTTATTCTTTAAATACCAACTCAAAGGAGGACACCTTCATTACCTTCAATGACAGACTAAATCTCTCCAGACTAATTTTAGGAAGTAGTTTATGTTCTTCAGTGGCACTATCTGGAGCGATTTTATTTTTATTTTTATTTTGTTTGTGGGGATTTAGAGACCCTACCTGGAAGCACTCAGGGATCACTCTTAGTGGTATTCAGGGGATCATATATGATGTCAGGGACCAAAACTAGGTTGGCTGCCTGCAAGGCAAGGACCCTACAGACTGTACTTACTATCTCTCCAGATTGGAAGTGATTTTAAAAGATACTTTTGGAAACTGAAAAGATAGTACAGTGGGTAGGGCTCTTGCCTTGAATCTGAGTGATCTGGGCTCAATTCCTGGCATCACATATGATTCCCAAGCCAGCCAGGAGTGATCCCTGAGTGCAGAGCCAGGAATAAGCTCTGAGCACTGCGGGTATGGCCCCCCAAAACAAACAAACAGAACCTCAAAGAAACAAAAATCAGGGAAAAGAATAAGACCAAAAACAAAAGTGTAATTTTGTCACTTGGTCAATTTTCACTACCTCATGACCACCCTGAACCCTAGACAGATCCTATTCTACTGATCCAGACCTCTATATATCCTCCTTTGTATGGGAGAGGGGCTTCTAATCAAGAAAGACTTTGCCTTGGTCTCCCAGAATAGATTCAGTGATTCTCAATGGTTCATTTAATTGACTCAAACCTCCCACGTTCAACTAAAACTCAACTAGATAAAGAAGATTTTTGAAGAAGGCACATATGTTTTATTTTTCTGAGTGCTTTAAACATAGTTACATTTTCACCGCCTGGAGTAATTCCTGAGTGCAGAGCCAAGAGTAACCCCTATGCATCGCTGGGTGTGACCCAAAAAGCAAATATATATATATATATATATATATATATATAGAGAGAGAGAGAGAGAGAGAGAGAGAGAGTTGCATTTTCCTTTTCAGATGCTTTCCCACAGTTGTGATAAGCAACCCACATCATAGGTTGAATTAGTAAAAGGTTTCCTAGGGCAGGAGAGATAGCTTAAAAGGCAGAGCACATATCTAGCATGCTAGCATGTAAGAAGCTCTAATTTCAATTCCACATATATGTAGACCCCCACCCCCCAAGTACCACCCTGTACATGGCCACTCATGCATTAACACTGGGTATGACCCCTATTTATAAAGGGTGTGAGGGGATGCAGAGAGAAAGTACAGGAGTATAGGTTCTTGCCTTGTACTTGCTGACTCTATTTGATCCCCCAGCACCTCATAAGTTTCCCATACATCACTAAGCATCACTTCTAAGCTCCTGAGTACAATGTTAGGAATAGCACCTGATCACTACTGTCTATGGTCCTCAATCACCCCTGCCAACCACCCCCCCAAAAATTAGATTTTCTGGTTTTTTTTTATGAGTTTAGAGGTTCTACCAGAGAGGTAGATCAAAGCATTGTATTCAAGTTACAGGTAAAGCATTTTCCAAGAAAATCTTTTCCCTGGTTACCATAGAAATAAACACCCAACATACTATTTTGCTGCCTTGTAGGACAAGGAGGGACCCGATTAAACTTTGCTTTTTGCCTAGGTTCTGCTTTTCACGGTGTCCAAAGATGAGGTCGTGCAAGCTACCTTTTGACTTTAACCGGGTCCCGCTGATAAAATAAGAAGACTGAAAACTGGTAAAGTGAACATTGGATGTTACAGCAGCTTCAGGAGATGATGTTTCCTATAGATATCTCTCAGGCTTTGGAACTGCCCACAGATGTCTGAGGCTTCATAGATGATGGTTCCGTAGGGATGTAGAAAAAGTCACTGACACAAAGGTCTCAGCTGGCTCCGTCTTTCTGTCTGCTACCCAACAAGAAGCCAATACCCAGACAAGATTTATGATTGGGTAAGCAAAAGATAAATGATTTCAGTCTCTGAATGCTTTAAGAGCAAATTTTTGTACATCATATGGTTAAAATTGATCACTCCATTGACTTTTGTATGGGATGGATCCAAACTAATAATGTTAGGTAATCAATGAGAAAAGGCTGTGCATAAAGAATGAAAAACCACAATAATGGATTGCTGTGGCCAAAGTCACATTCCAAGAAGGCTGTATTCAGATCCTCTGGCCCTGGGCCTGTCACTGAAGAGACTCTGTTATAGACCAGTCTGAGATGTGGCTGATGAAGCAAGCCCTCTGACTGTTGGATTTCTTTTCACGGAGAGTCTGATGTCTCTGGGATGTTGTTTCCTGCCTTTGTTTCAAAGGAATAGGTTCCAGGGTACTGCTATTTATTAGGATTAGCACTCTTAGCCTTTCCTGTTGCAGCCTGTATGACAAGACTGGCCTCAGTTGCATCCTACTCAGAGGGAAGGAGCATTGCTGGTCATACTCTCCCCTCACTTTTGTCATATGCTTGGGTCACTAGTATCCCTCTGTCACTGCTGTATATCCAGGGCACCTGGACCTATGAGACTGACCACCCTCCCCAACCCACTCCTGACTTTCCTGCAAACATGTGGAGAATAATACAGGGGCATTAAATTAGACCTCATTACCTAGCCAGTTGGGCCATCTAGCTCTCCTGCACATAATAATGAGGCCTGATTTATTGTGATCATTATTCAGGCATTACAGGTCACTAAATAACATGCTCTGCCCACACATGTCTTCTGAGCTAATAAATATCCTGAGAGGAAACATTCGTTGAGGGCGTGAGTCTCAGGTTTGGATCGGTAACTCCAAGCTATTAATTGTGTGAAGGCACTTTGCCTATTGCTAACAAAAATCTTGGGAGCAGAGATGGGGAAAGTCTAACAGCTTGGACGGAGGTGAGCGAGAGACAAAGAAGAGATTCTTTATCCCATGGATGGTGCATGGATGGTGCACAGGGAAGGGACAGAGTTGAAGGCGCTGTCCATCCCTGTCCAACCCTGTGAATCAACCCTGACAGCAACCCCAGAGCACCTTTACAGTTGGAAAGTGCTGGCAGTGGCCAGGCCCTTTTTCTATTCTCCACCGCTTGGACCATATTCCCACAATGTTACTGGAAAGTTCTCTTCATGTCACTTTCTCTTCTCTGTCTTTGAGCATGCTGCACTTCTCTGGCAACAATGCCACACCGATCCTTTTTTATGTACATAATGTTTTATGATCCAGTGGGTTTGTGGCCTTGGTGGTGCCAAGAATATGCATAGAGCATCTGCAGTAGTTTCCATTGTCTGGTCTGGGGTTTTCAGTAGTCTAAAGCCATTCAAGGATCTCATCTGAATCTTGTGGATTATAATAGTCTAATGCCCAGAAGAGCTTCTGGTACATAGTGGTGTTGACTAGTTGTTTGGTGAGTGAGAAAATGCTTATCTGTGTGAAGGAGAAGAATAGCATTGAAGGCAGCACTATAGAGGTGGCAGAGGTAATGGCAGCAGAAGGTAGTGACTACCCTCACTCAGGAAGAAAAAATCAAGGGCCCTATGCACCCCAGACATCTCTTTGTTTGAACATCTAACCATCAGACATACATCAGATTGGAAGCGTCTTGAAGAAAACACAGTTAAATGATTTGACTCATCTTGAATCCCTTGGAGTTTTTCTGGTTGTTGGCACATAATAGATGTTCGTTCAATGTTGAACCAAACTCTCACTGGTGGTGAGATTGGTGTTGGAATATTGAATGCCTATAACAAATGCATCACGAGGAACTTTGTAAACCATGGTGTTTAAATAAAGGGGAATTATTTTTAATGTTGGATGAAGCTTTTGTAGCTGGACTTTCCCACTTACAGTCAGGGTCTCACTCTAGTTTTGGTTTTGCCAGTAGGGAGGGAAAGGAGGCTCTAGTGAGGCTAATTATTCTCTGTAAATCCACCTGAAGCAACTGACATTCTGATGCCTGATGCTATCCTTTACCTTGCAGTCATCATCTCAAATCATAGACTATTGAGGTTTTAGGTTTGGACATAATAGAATTATGGAAAAATGACAGCATCAATGGATTGTCACAAGTCCTACATCGATAACGTCCACATTTATCTTTTTAAATTGCTATATGTTTTTTTAAAGACCTATTTGCCTGGAGGAAAACACTAGGGATTGAGGAAACAGGATTAAAAATACTCTTTTTTTTTTCTAATTCATAATGCAAAGTGTGTAACTGGTACATACTAAGTAAATCTGACCATATATCTACATTATTTATGGGAATAATTTAGGATTATTTGCTTTATAGAAAATTTGCTGGAATGCTTTAAAAATTACTGAAATTAAATGAAATCAGACTCTTTGAATTATCCATGAATGCAGCTCCACATAATCAATACTTTAGCCATTCCGGGATGACATTACATCTCAAGACTATTTTCTAACTTAATAAGATTAGAAATAATAAACTGATATTATTTCTTTGTGAATTGGGGCCTCTGACCTGGTAATTTAATGCCTTCATTATTGCACTAGGAGAAGGCTGAGAGACCCACTGAGACCCACGTATTCACAGCTATACTCTGTCCAAGTGATAGCCGATTCCTCTCCCTTTCTTTAAATGGCAGGTTGTGTGCAATTGAGGAATATTCTTAACTTGTTCTTAGAACACACAGGGCATTATTTCCAGGAGAATTGTGTTTATGTTTAAAACGGAAAACTTTTATTGATTCAATAACAAAGACCAGTAGAAAATGACATGATTTATTCCCAAATTGTATTATTATGGATATTTTCATGCTGCCTAAGAGGTGACTTCTATATAATAGGACCATGAGAGAGCTCTCTCTCTCTCTCTCTCTCTCTCTCCTCCCTCTGTGTGTGTGTGTGTATGTGTGTGTGTGTGTGTGTGTGTGTGTGTGTGTGTGTGTGTGTGTGTCCAGGCTGGCTTTGACGACCCTGTTGTGGATCCTACTGCCTTTTTTTTTTTTTGCTGCTCTCTGGGAAAAAAAATTAAAAGTTAGGGACGGGTGTTAATATTTGAAAGTGCCGTGGGACCTCAAGCGCTGAACTCTTCCCCAAGTTCTCACGGGATCTGTTCTGCCCCTTCTGAGTTGGAATCCCCCTGAGTCTGCCCAGTATAAACGCATTTTCTCATGAACCTTTGCCATCTCCTATGCGACACGAGGGGAATTTCCTCCCCACTTCAAATGTGTTGGGTCCGCATCTTGGCCCAAGGAAGCATGCCAATCCCCCATCCCCACCCCCCAGGGCGCTGTTCCCAGAGAGTCACCTATAGTGAGAAAGCAGTAGGGGAAAGGATTCTCAGGGCTACGAAGTTGACTCCAAGTTGGCAAATGCAATAAACTGGGTGAGAATGCTTGGAGAACTAAGGTCCTGGCTGAAGAGCAGAACTGAAAGGAGACGCGACCTGTTCTATTTCCAGAGAGTGATTTTAAAGGCTGAATGCTAAAGGCAGGAGATATTTATGAATTCTTTCACTGATCAGGACAATAGGAAATTGAAGTCTCTTTGGAAGTATGGAAGTGATTTGCCCACAGGCTCTGGACTATGAGTGACTTGCACAACTAGCTCTGTCATCATGCAGCTCTGTTGAAAATTAAGTGATAGAGTTAACTTGTGCTCTATTAGTTGTGGACCAGGCAACAATTCCAACCACATCAGGCCACTGTGCTCCAGATGCTGCTATAAGCACTTTGTGTTCATCATCTCATGACTTCTTCAGTCCACCCGCAATTGAGGGTATTGGGTATTATTGTTCTGCACTTAAACATTGATGAGACTGTGACTTGCCCAAGGTCATGCAGATGAAGAGATATTGCAAGTTGTTGCCTCTAGGCTGCCTGTTTTCAAAAACATAAACTCAACTACAGACTTTGTAACATTTGGTCATATCAAGTATAAGAAAGGGTAGTAAACTTCTGGGAATATATCCCAGAGAGGCAAAAAAGTATAGTCAAAGTGACATCTGCACTTGTTTGTTCATTGTAACACTGTTTACAATACCTAGAATCTGGAAAAAACCTGAGTGCCTGAGAACAGATGACTGGTTAAAAAACTTTGGTACATCTACACAATGGAGTACTATGTAGCTGTTAGAAAAGATGAAGTCATGAAATTTATATACAAGTGCTACTACATGGAAAGAATCATGCTAAGTGAAATGAGTCAGAAAGAAAGGGACAGACATAGAAAGATTGCATTCATCTGGGGAACATAAAGTAACAAAATAGGAGATTACTACCCAACAATAGCCGAGATAAGTACCAGGAGGTTTACTCCATGGCTTGGAGGCCAGCCACACACCCTAGGGGAAAAGGCAGCTCAGATAGAGAAGGGAGCACCAAATTAAGGGTGTTGGGAGGATCCTCCCAGGATGAGAGATGCATGCTGAAAGTAGACTCTAGACAGAACATGGTTGCCACTCAATGCCTCTCTTGCAAACCACAACACCCAAAAGGAGAGAGAGAACAGAGGGGAATGCCCTGCCACAGAGGCAGGGTAGGATGGGGGGATGGGCGGTGGGAGGGATACTGGGACCAGTGGTGGTGGAGAATGGGCACTGGTGGAGGGATGGGTACTTGATTATTGTATAACTGAAAACCAAGCAGAAATCTTGTAAGTCCACAACTGTACCTCATGGTGTTTCACTAATAAAAATTTTAAAAAATAGGGTAGTAAATATACAATGATCTCAGCGTCCATTGTTTTCCAGAGGAAGTAATTTATTTTGTAGTCTCTCTTTTTATAATTGGACCCGTTTATAGCATTGTGTTTTGGAAATTTTGCAAATAGGGAGTTAATTGTTACTAACAAGAGGGTGCTCCTGACCATTTCTGAGCCTCTGACTGTCCTGAGCAATATGTACCAGGTAAAGCCTCATGTTGAGTACAGAGCAGTCACATCACATATGAGCTAACATATGTTTGCCTGTAACCCCAGTGGCTTATTTGTCCATAGGTATTGGACTATGGTAAGGGAGACCCTTAGTTAGACACTATATTCCATTACAGTGTCTCCTCAAAGATAAAAATCGCCAATAAATAACCACAGCCAGTTAGCCTCTAAATCAACAGTAAGAGGCTCATGATATTCCAAAGGATTAGAATAGAGGAAGATTCATGATAAATCCTTCTGTGATAAGTGCAAAATAGAAATTTCAGATGTTAATGATGACAGTGATGGATATTGAGTGCTCAGTCCGAGTCACTTTTATAAATTCTTTTTGAGCTGTTAGCTTATTCAATTCTTAGAGCAACTCTGTAAAGTAGATGTTATTGTATGGTTAATTTCTGCTCATGTCTTCTTGGCTAGAATGACTCATTGGCACCATTAGCTGCAAGAGAGGCTTGAGAGTGACTGATGCCCAGACATAACATTGAGCACCTTTTCATTAAAATGAATAGGAAGGATGAACCCAGGAGTCACCGAGCAGTCTTTACCTCACTCTCCCTTTGAGCAAATGAGTTTATTATCAGGGTGGCCTAGTAAAAAAATCCCTTCTATTCTTTGTTCCAATTTATAGAATATGAATATCAAAGAATCTAACTATAGAAGTTTGTAATTTTACTGATGTGCATGATATTTTAATTATATGAAATATAGGACAGGATGAGCAGGGGAAAGGAATAAAATTGAATATTGTGTCTTCTTTAAGTCTCTTCCTCTGGGCAAAACCAGTGCTTTTGTTCACGAAGAGTTCTTGCAGCTCTTTGTCTGATGTCAGAAGCTATAGTAGTTTTTTTCTTGTTCACTCTACAAGTATTTACCAACATTTTGACACACTATTTCCTGGTTCACAAAGATACACAAGACCAGGTCCTTGCTACGTTGAAATTTCTTGTTTTGTTCGGGGTAGACAGTGAACACACAAACTTGTGAACCAGACAGTTTCAGAAGTTGAATAATACTGTGAAGAAAAAAAAAAGACAAATGAAGCCACGAAAATGCAGTAACTTAGAACAACAAGCAATTAATTTTCTTGATATAATTTGGAGGTGCAATAAAAATGAAATTATGGGTCCCTTTAGTCAAAAATATATGAAGAACTTATAAACAGGAGAGTCATTAAATCAAGCATAGACATCTTTTTAGTAAAGATAACTGTGTAAGGTAGTTGGAACCCTCAAAATTGCCACTGTTTTCAGGTTTGTGGTTAGTAGGGTTTTTTGCCAGGCTTAGGTTGAGTTCAGATCTGCTCGATAAGTCCCTATACACATTTTCTTTGGATTGCAGGCACTGAGTCCTGGTATCTCATGGTGTGTTATAGAAGCACAGGGGCACGTCAATCCCTACAAGCACATTTCCAACCTCTGCTCTCAAAATGTCTATTGTCATTCATTGGCCAAAGGAGTTATATGACCAATTTCAAAGTCAAAGGATGAGAAAGTGTATTCTTCACACCAAGGAGCCTTGGCACGTGAGCAGAGGCAAGGTTATATTAAGGGAAAGAGCAGAGTACTCAGAGCATTAGTCCTGGTTAGAATGTTATAGGGGATAACTGATTTTACAAATCCAAGTGGTAGGTACTGTTAGAAGATTCAGACTATGGTATGGATTGTAAACAAGGAAGCCAATGAGTAAAAGAAAATGATGTTGACTTGCTCAGTAGTGGTGAAAACAGAGGTGAAAGTGAAAAATAAGAGATGAAGAAGGAAGGTAAGATTTAGAGGGAAACTCAGTGGAAACTTCTGTTGAATTGGTTGAAAGGGAAGAGTAAAAGAGATGAATGAAAGAAGAGTTTTGTTTTGTTTTGTTTTTATTTGAACAATAGGGTAAATGGTGATGTCATTAATTAAAAGGAAGGGTAGTAGACTATTACTCAGTGAATCTGTGTCCTAATCAGATAAGCTACACAAGGAAGAGACTGAATCTGAATTCTTAGAAGCTTGCAGTGATTGACACATTATAGGCTCCTAATCAATGAATCAAGGAAGGAGGAAGACAATATCAAGAGTGATGTTTGCATTGATTGATTCATTCAATTAATTCATCAGCTGATTATTGGTCAGGTTTCTATAAGTTATTAATTCCATTAACATTTATTGATCAGTTACTGTGTTGAAGACAGTGGCCTAGGTGCTTGTAAATAGAAATAACTAAGTGCTTAAGTTCAAGGAACTGTTGGTCTAATGAAGTATTTGAATGGATACCTCAAGATCATAGACTACATATATGATAAGAGTGTGCCCCAGGGGCTTTGGAAGCAGAAAGGAAAGTCCCAAGCGAAGTCTACCAGAGAGGCTTTCCTTCCCAGGAAGTCCTTCCTTAGAAGCTTGAATTTAGTCTTCAAAGAATATAGGACTCAGATCAGAGAAGAGGCTGAAAAGTGTTGCAAATTGAGGACTAGCACATGAGAAGGCACAGAGGCTTGTCTGGAGTACAGCGTGTTAGGGAAATGAAAAAGCCTGAAGCTGGGGAGTGCTCCCTGTGTTTGGAGAAGTTGGCCAAGGCTAGATCACAAAGGGCTTTGCACCTCAAGTTCTGTGCTTGCAGCTGTAGTGTGTGGTTAGGATTTTAAGTAGGTGAATGACATGATTTATATTAGGGAAAGATATTTCTTGGGGCAATGTGGTGGGTAGATTGGAGTTGAAAGGGATTGGAAGCAGAGACACTGGGGAAGTTCTTTTGGGAAATCATGAAAGCCCAGTTTATGGCAATGCCCCTGGGAATGGGAAGAAATGGGTTGTGTGAATCCCCGTTAGAGCAATGAGTGGACAGAGCAGATGGAATTGGGTACAATAGAAGAAAGGATAATTTTCAGGTTCCTGGCTCAAGTGACTATACTTGAGCAAGGTGAGACTAGAGGGAAAGTTTGGTCCTGGGAAGTCCATTGGCCAGGACCTACATTGGATGAGTCTATGCATATCAACAAGGAGATTTCAGCAGAGAAGTCATTCCAGGCACTCAAATGTGGTGAGAATATTGCTTTCATGAGCTGCTTTGATACTGCGACTTGTGAAGCCTGAACTCACCCCAGTGAATCTAGTTATTATCTTTTTTCTCTGTGCAGCTCACAGTATCTCTGTTTGCAGAGTGACTGCCCAGCAGTCTGTAATGTGGTAGACTGAGGCAATAGTTAGACTCACAGCCGTCTTGGCACTATGAACATTTCCGCTGCATAATTTCTGTAGTGGGATGTTAGCTGTGTATTGTATAGGAAGTTGACAGCATCTCTGGTCTTGGGCCACAAGACACCCGCAACAAGCCAAAGAGGCGTCTAGAGACAAGATTTATGTCCCCTTAAGGTAACAAGGGGCTGAAGTGATAGCACAATAGTAGGGCGTTTGCCTTGCACGCAGCCAATATGGCCGACCCGAGTTCCATTCCTCCGCCCCTCTCGGAGAGCCCAGCAAGCTACCGAGAGTATCTCACACGCAGGGCAAAACCTGGCAAGCTCCTCGTGACATATTCGATATGCCAAACACAGTAACAAGTGTCACAATGGAGACGTTACTGGGCCCGCTCGAGCAAAATCGATGAACAATGGGAGGATGGTGACCGTGAAGGTAATAATATATGGGCTCAAGATATCTGAGCCCATATTTAGTCTTCCTTAGTTTCTTTCAGTGACATAAAGAGGTGTAGCTAAATGCTTATTGAATATTTTCCATAATGCTCTTCTGAAAACATTATTTGGATTTTCACCCCCCTCCTCAACCCCAAGGGATAAAATAACTTTTTCTAGTTGGAAGGTTCTACGTGTTTTCCACTTTACAGTAGAAGAAATCAAGGTGGGCAACTGTATCACTGAAAGATACCAAGTGCTGTTTTATTGTGACTTTATTCTAGTAGAATTTTAAACATATCATCCAGAGGGCTCAACATCTGCCTCTTAATTATGCCTATAGCCTATGGAAAAATTGACATTTGATTCCTCATCATTTACTGTATTTTATAAACTCTGTATGCCAGGGCTGATGCAAGCACTTTACAGATGTCAATTCATTTGCTTCTTTCAGTTTGTTTACTTTATTCTTGTCTGAGGGGCCACAACAAGCTGTGCTCAGGGCTTACTCCTGACTCTACTCAGGGATCACTTCCGGTGGTGCTCTGGGGACCATATGTGGTTCGGGGATTGAACAGGAATTAGCCAGTCTGGCCAAGTACAAGGCAAGAATCTTACTCCATATACTATCTTTTTGCCATCTCCTTTGTTTCTGATAAGTTAATTCTTAATGTTCCCTCCTTTCTATGCATGAGGAAGCATAGAGAGGTTCAGGAACTTGCCAGAGGCCACATAGGTTTGAGCAGTCAAACTCACACCCATTGCAGCCTGGCTGTAGATCTAACTGTAATCTGCCACATGAGGCCTGAGCTGGTAGCCTCTTTGCCTGCTGTTGAATTTGGAGGGACTCTCATTAATTATAAGCAAGCCAGTGGGATGAAAAGACAGGCACCCTCCTCTTAGGACCTATAAGATGTATAGCATGTGGACAAAAGACCCTTCACAGGTACCTTCGAGTTCATGGTGTGTGTTCTCATTCTTTCCTGCTGCTCTCCTCACTCTCCAGGCACCTGTGGTTCCCATGGACATTGCTGATTGAAACCATTGGTACCAAAAGCTCCTGAAGCCAGACTGGATCATCTGGTTTTCAGTTCAGATAAAGGCAACATCACTTGACAGCCCTTCATGACTCAGGAGGCGATGTGTACTCCATGGCCACCTCTAGGACCATTCTGGGCACACTGGGCTGACATGGGAAGGGCAAAAGCAATGGGCCATAGCAGGCCAGGGCTTAACTAACATCAGGAGAAGCAAAACAATCACAGCTCAGCCTCCAAAGAGACAGCACGTGCGATGACAAGGAGACTGACAACTGCTGTATTGAGGCAGACCTGAAGCTTGGGGTGACGTGGGAAGGGAAGAACACCAATGCTGACCTGACCTTTGTCCTTTGACCTTTGACCCAGTTCTACGCCAGACTTTCAGTAGAATGAAAAGAAGACATTTGCACGTCATCATGTCCACTCTTTCCAGATTCCTGCGCTTGGCTCAGTTCTGTAAGGGTTCAGTTATAGAGCAAAACTTCAGGGTGCCCTCTGTGACCCCACCAGATGACAATAATAGTAAATAAACCACAAGGCCTGTTCTCTCTGGAAAGTCCCTGCAATTGGTAGACCAGGAGATGGGGATAGGTAAATACTCGAGCATCGTTGGCTTGCATATTCTGTGCTCCCAGAGCCTTGGTGAGCTGAGGTTAGGAAGGGTTATACACACAACCCAGAGCCTGGGTCTCCAGGATACCAAACAATTTGTTTGAACGCTAGAAAGAAACTTCATTTATCCCACCAAGATGAATCAAGAAAGCCCCTGGTTAAGCCAAGAGATTGGAGGGCAGAGGGAAGGAAGGTTGGTGGGTAAGGAATATAAGAATGGTAAAACATCCAGTACCCTAGCCCACTGGGTCAGAAGGGCCCTACACCAAACCCTTATATGATTTTCCTCTGCTTTCAAGTTTGTGCAAAGAGTTCTGGGCACTTATCACCTCAGAGTTTAGAATAAATTGATCCAGTCGTTGCCACCATGTTGGTTATTCATTACATATTTCTGCATAGGAAGGAAGACAAGGGACCAGAGGCCAAATAGTCCCTGCTTAGAAGACTATTGTCTTGATGGTACTGTGTAGCCTCAGTTGTATTTCAACAAGAGCAGATTACTTCACTGTGTCATTATAAAAACCTCCTTATAAGAAACCTGGGACAGAGCCATGACTGTGTCATCGTCTATGACAATGACAATGATAAAATCTACCATCTGTTGACTCCTCACCCCATGGGATGCCCTGAGTCATGTATTCAATGAATATTTGCTCCTTAATTCTAAGAAAAACTCTCCACGAAGCTCTTTTCTCACCATTTTGTTATAAGAAAAACTAATCTCAGAGAGAACAAAGAATTTACTTGTGGTCACACAGCAGGTTAGGGCCAGAACCAGGACTCGAATCCAGGCGTGACTGCCTCTAAGTCCTTGCTCATGGTTGCTGATTTCTGAAGGTGCACAGTCAGTGAGCAGGATCCTGAGCTCCTGCATCCTGCTCCCTGGTCCTTCCTGGGGCCCATAATCAGCTCATGGGAGTCCCTCAGAGTGGGTGGCTTCAAGCTTTGCTTGACCCCCTGCTCCTCTCCCCTCCTCTGCTTAGCCAGGGGCCAGCTTCCTTTCAGGTCCACTAATGAGCACTCTCAGCCCAGGCAGTGGCCAGAGTGCCGGCTTAGGGCCACAGTGGGAGTCTGCTGAGAATGTAGGCGTCTCCTGCTTGTTTTGGGAAGGCACCAATTCTGGACCACCCAAACTGCGCCTCGCCAGAACTCTGCTTGGGAACTCTGACATGCAGTTGGCAGTTTTCCTGCTCCTTCCCTACCTCCTGATAACTCCCCTGGGCCAAATGCTCAAGTCCTATAAACCTCTCAAAACTCCATGACCGTCATACTGCTGGGGTTGATGGCAGATGGCAGAGCCTTCCACCAGGGATGTGCAGTTCCCCCATTCTGACAGGAGACAGCTCCCCCACTTGGCTTTGCAGCCCTGATTTGAAACAGTGTTGGCTGCTCCTCCCACCTACACAGCAAGGCCAGCACTGAGCTCCCAGGCACCCAGAGGGCCACTCATGCAAGTCATGGTCAGAATGCACATAGAGTGAGTGACTGCCATGCATGCTGGGACACTTTGGATGGAGAAGGTACGCCTCATTATAGTGTGGCTTTAGAATTGGGTCTTCTGGCTCTGAATCTGCATTGGTCACTCAGGAGCTCAAGGACTTATGAAAAGACACATTTCTCACCAGATGGTTTGGTCCTCTGCACAATGGGTCTAGCAGTTCTGCCCTACCTCTCAGGGTTGTCATATGGATTCAAGGTAAAGATAACAAGATAAATCATTATTACGTAGTATATTCAGATTTCTACAATTGTCTCAAATCATGCACTTTGAAAGTGGTTTTGTTCAAATCAAGATAAAGGAAAATCATGAAACATGTTTAGATTTCATTTATTTTATTTTATTTTATTTGCATGCAAAGTGCATGCAAGGTGTTCAGGACAGGGTCTGGCATATAGTAGAGTATAGCAATCATGGGTGGGAATCCTTCTCCTCCATTATACGCAACACACATACACACACACACACATTCATGCCCCCTGTTCCAGTGTTGGAGAACTATCAATTTGGAGCTACATATAGCTACAGGTAGAAATGAGGGAACGGGGACAGTTTGGTTCCCTCCTGGTAGAACAGCCCTACCCCTTCAAGTCTCAGCACGGAGACCTCAGGGCCAAGTGCAGTACCCTGCCCAACCCTGGTACTTCCTTGGTCATATGCAAAGGGAAGAAATTGGGCATCAGTAGCCAAGGCTCCTGGTGGCTGGGGGAGAGAGAAAGAGACTTCTCCACAGAAAGTGCAAGTGGCTACTCCTCTGCTCAGCACTGGGGTCACCCCTCCCAGCTTTTCAAGGCTCTAATGGATTCCTCCCACTCATGTCCGCATTCATGGCTACTTGTGTTCCTAGCGCCATACCTGGCATTTCCTTGTCTTTCTTTTCTGGGTTCAGAGCACTTCATTTCACTCTGTGTCTAAAACCCAGTTTTTAAGGTACTTTCTCAGAAAAGACTTTCCTTAAAATATTTTTTGTAGGTTAGTGGTATGTGTATGAAGTCATAAAAAACAATCTCCTTGGAAAGCCGGACTAAAAGGCTCCTTCCAGCCCTCTGCTGATCACTGCCTATGAGAAGTGTCAAGCCCAGAAAGGAGTGAAGGATAGCTGTTTGTCCTTTTATCTCATTCAAAAGAGAATTCTATGAAGGCAGGGGGTGTATTTGATCTATTTATGAATACTATTCTAAGAGGCTATGCCTAGGCTAGGTTTCTCTGTTTAGCCACCACTGATATTTGGGAATTCTTTATCATGTAGTGGGTCGAGAGGGAATGTCCTGTCCTTTAGGGAATGTTAAACAGCACCTTGCCACCCAAAATATGTCCATCTTTTACCAAACAAATTCAGGGGAAGTGAAAGAACAATGTCGCCCCAAGTTGAGAACCACTATTCTCAACTCTTAATCAATACATTTTAAAGCATTTTCTTGTAAAAATTGCAAACATGCATACAGAGAGAAAGAAGTGGCAAGGAGCCATAATGAATTTCATGCCTCTACCGACTTCTCTTTAATCACAATCAAATATTTTGTGAACCTTGTTTCATCTATTATCACCTACTGTTTTTCTGGAGTGTTTTCAAGTTAATTTCAGCTATTTCAACTGAAACCCAAGCACAAAAATCTGTAAGTCTACAATTGTACCTCATGGTGTTTCACTAATAAAAAAATAACAATAAAACAAAACAAAAAAAGTAAAAAATTAGGGAAGAAAAAAATTTCAGCTATTTCGGGTCTCTTTTTGATTAGATTTATGTATTAACATTGATTATATAAATCCAAGCAATTACTTTGAGGTAATGCAAAATATAAGAACTTACAAAAAATGTTCAGGACTATCATAACTCAAAAGATAAATAATCATTATGTAGTATATTCAGATTTCTACAATTGTCTCAAATCATACACTTTGAAAGTGGTTTTGTTCAAAATCAAGATAATGGAAAATCATGAAATGTGTTTAGATTTCATTCAATCTTTTTTTAGGCATTTATTTACTTTTAGACATTTCTTTAAAATTTTTATTTCAGGCAACGTGTTTGAACTGTTATTACATAAAACCTTCCAGCACCACACTCTCCACCCAAGTGTTTGCTTATCTAAACCATTTGTCTCAGTGTTCCCCTTGCTGCCTCCACCTGCTATGATAAGCTTCTTCCTGAAGACCAGCTCTCAGCTTTTGTCATATTTGGGCATTTATAATTCCCCTGCTATGTTTCTCTATACTCTATACATATGAGAGAGATCATGCTGTGTCTGATCTTCCTTTCTGACTTCACTCAGTGTGATGTATAGCTATTTATTTTGTTTTATTTTTTTATTGCTATTTTTGGGCAGAGGTTAGGATCACACCAGGTGGTGCATAGGGGCTACTCTTGGCTTTGCACTCAGGAGTGACCAAGAGCGGTGCTCAGGGACTACGTGGTACCTGGTATCAAAGTAGGATAGGGTGGTTTGTCTGGGAATATAGTGATGGAAAAGGTACATTGATGAAGGGACAAGTGTTGGAACAGTGTATGACTGAAACCCAATCAGGAACAACTTTGCAACATTGTATCTCATGGTGATTCAATTAAAAACCAAATAAGGATGATTTGAACACAAGGCAACTGCCACATCCCTTCCTTTTCTCAGGCCCAATATTGTTTTTATGAATAATTAATACATTCATTTTCCTAAATACATACTTTTAATTTTAATACATCGTTAAAATTTTAAATACATACTTTAAATTTTGCTAAAGTGGAAAGTGCTGGACCAAATTTTCAGGCAAAGAAAGAGCATACTAGAAAATTTAAAAAAGAAGATTCTGGAAGTTGGTATAAAATTCTCTTCACTGAAGTCAAAATACTATTTTTGGTTGTTAACATTGATTTGGTTCTGTTCTGAGTTACTATCAACACTCATTGCTAAAATACAAATTGCTTCACGGGGCTGGAGTGATAGATAGGTCAGTGGTCAGGGGCTTGCCTTATATGTGGCCAACCAGGGTTCTGGCACCGCGTATGGTGACCTGAGCCTTCCAGAAGTGATGCCTGAACGTAGAGCCAGGAATAGGCCCTAAGTACCACCAAATGTGACCCAAAAGTAACACCAACAAACAAAAGGAACCAAAAGATATCAGTTAATTCACTCATTTATAAGTAGTTGGCTCCATTTTATTTTTAAGTGTATTTGTAGTACTCATATATTAAGTTCAACACATCTCCTTTTATAGAATGATGCTCTTCTATGTAACATAAAGAAGAAATGTGATCTTCCTTAGCAGTTTTCTGTGAAAATGGAAAATCATCTCCTATTGGTATTGTTTGCCCCTTGAATGACCATGATGTTCAGATATTTAAAGTAATTGCTTGGTCAGTGGCCCCTTTGATAAGTGGGGTACTCATGTTTAAGCATATGTTTCCAGACTTTAGGTAATGACTTTCTCTTTGTGTTTACATGATTATTTCTACAGCAAAATAAGAGTACAATTTATTTTCTTCTGAAGAAGTAACCTCAGGGTGATAGGAAAAATTATAGATCTATCATGTTGCATTGTTGTTTGCTTGTAGAAACTGCAATTTGTTTTCTTCCCTTGAAATGTTTGCTTTCTTTATGACAGTGAATATTTGGAGATATATTATGTATGCATTTGCTCTTTGCATATACTCTTGCCCTAGGGTAGAAAGCTAGTGTCCATGGAAGAATGTGGCATTTGATTGAAAGCCAACGAGCCTGGTAGTTTTCCAACAGCTATAGCTCATGGTTCTGCTTGAAGCAAATACCTCCGACTGTGGATAATGGACCTTCCTTGAGAACTTGAGACAAGTTGCTGGTTAATGTCTCTGAAACAGCCTGTTAAGACTGTTACTACAAATTAGAGTCTGGATCATTCCGAAACCCAAATAGACTTCTTTCATCTTCCAGATGGCCGTCTGATTGGGAGCTGGGCAGGATCACGTTTCAGGTTGTGACTTAATGATTCAGGACAATATTTATGGTTATTACTTGACAGAGGGCAGTGAGGAAAATTAAAGCACAGCCTCATGCTTCATTTATGGCAAAAAACAAATTCATGGCAGGGTTGTAGATTAGAGATGGCATCTCTGAGCTCCAGGCAACATCCGGCCACAGTTCTGAGATGACCCAGTGGACCAGCTATCGCTTGGTTAGGCTGGCAATCCTGACTTCAAAACTCCAATCAATGCATCATCTCTAAAAACAACCAAGTAATTCTCTAATAGAAATCTTGGGAAAGGTATAGCTTTGAGTGAGAGATTTCAGAGGAGACAAATAATGCAATTATGTTCTTTGCTGGTATGTCGACTTCATGCCACTGAAATATTATGTTTTGGGGCACATTTGTGACTTCATTTTTACAGTTGGTGATATCAACAGGAGAGAAAATAATTATACCTGTCAGTTGTGGGCATTCTATTTATGTGGTGTGTAATTTCTATGTTAACTTCCCCCCAAAACATGATCTACATTATATAATATTTATCTCTATTACATAACCCAGAATTTTAGGAATTCTGTAATTGGGTGCCGTGGGGAAGGGAATAACAAGAAGGGGAAAATGAGATAGAGAAAGAAGATAAATAAGATTGAGTAAGTTAAATGAAAGTGTAGATTGTCTGGAAGAAAAGCCAGGAGAGAGTTTATCTTGCTCCATTAATCCTCTCCTAGCTCTGTGAAATGAGAATGCACATATTGTTCTGGGGTAAAGAAAGAGAGAGAGAGAGAGAGAGAGAGAGAGAGAGAGAGAGAGAGAGAGAGAGAGAGAACCAAACCATATGCCATTAATACATTTGACCAACTGTGACATTTTTTAAATAAGGTTTTAACTGGTTTTATTACACCAACTGTGCAATTTCAAAATGACGCCATCATTTATTATATCTATTATAAACAAGTGCTTTGTTTAGCCAAGCCAATAATAACCTTCACAGACATAGGAGGTTGGGATTTGAGGAAACCAAATCCTCTGATTGTTTTGATAAGAAGAAAGTAAATTTTGGCTAAAATTATGAAAAAAAAGAGAATATTATCTTTAAAAAATTTAAGTCATGTCACTATTCCTGATAATAGAATGTCTTTGAGAGCATATAGACACTTTCCTTTCCTGATTTCACCTCAAGTGTGTGTCATCTTGGTTCCATGCTGATAGTCTGTGTCTAATATCCCAGCTTCCAAGGCAGTCAGCAGAACACAGGGGCACCCTGGGTGTAACTTGGGCTAACTGCTTAAGGAACATCTGAGGATTCACACCAGGACTCCAGAAGAACATGGGCTTTTGAATAAACAAAACTATGTTCACAGTCCACCTTTATTCTCTATATCAAGGTTCATTAAACTTTTTACACTTGTAATCAATCCTTTTTTGTCCAAGAATATTTGGCAGGCACTGGGGGTGGGGGGCATACCTTACAGTGTTTACTTAGGATTTACTTCTGACTCTGCTCAAGGATCACTCCTCAAAGGGCTTGGGGATTCACATGAGATGTCAGGCATTGAACCCAGGTGGACTGCATGCAAGGCAAGCATCCTTCCCTCTGTACTAACTCTCCAGTTCTGCTCAAGAAACTTTTATGCACCCCCAGATATATAGGATAGGTATACACACCAATTCTAATAGCACCAAACATCAGCCAAGCGGCACAAATGCTGAACGACTTTGACCGTGAATGTGGAAAGGTCGGACTACAGCTGAATCTTACGAAGACAATGTTTATGAGAAACAGCCTTGTTCCTGACGCTCCATTCGCTCTCAACGGAACCACCATCTCCGAATGCAACAGTTATATATACCTAGGTCGAGAAATCAACATGATGAATGACCTGGCACCTGAGTTGCGCAGAAGGAAGAGAGCGGCTTGGAATGCCTTCAAGAACGTTGAAGAAATAACTAAAAGGACAAAGAACCTCCAGCTATGAGCACATCTCTTTGATTCCACTGTTCTTCCTACATTAACATATGCCTCAGAGACCTGGACCCTACGAAAACAGGATGAGAACACTATTTGGGTCTCTCAAAGAGGAATCGAAAGAGCTATGCTTGGAATATCACGATTCACTCAAATGAGAGATAGAATCCGGAGTTCTGATCTTCGTCAACGCTCAAGAATCAGGGATGCTGTCTCATTTGCCAAGGCATCAAAAATCAGATGGGCTGGACACATAATGAGGTTTACAGACAACCGCTGGACTAGAGCCATTACTGATTGGATTCCACAGGACATCAAAAGATCACGTGGACGCCCACCTACAAGATGGTCAGACTTCTTTGTCAAGACCCTGAATGATCGGTTTGAGGCTCTGCATGCTCCTAGAACGAACAGATACCATTGGGCTATGCTAGCATGCAACCGGGATGAATGGAGATGTTACTGGCACCCGCTCGAGTAAATCGATGAATAACGGGGATTAAGTGATTAAGTGATTAAGTGATACACACCAAACATTCTCTGATACTAAATCATAAAGAAATTTATTTAAAATACATTTTAAACTCTTTTGTGTCCCCTCGCATTCAGTTCCAGAACCCCATGTGAGGTCACTCTCTGTGGCTGTAGGAAATCAGCCCTTTCAGCCTCATCTTTGTAGGTTCATCTACATAATCTACGTAGATTTGATCTACGAAATGGGAACAGTAATTCTAATTTCACAGAGCTGTGGTAAGGATGATGAAATTTCAGGTGTCACATAAAATCACATGAAAAACATTCCCTAGTTGAAAGGTTGACCACTGATCTCTGCAAAAAAAGGAAACCTTCACTTGGGCCCTGCAGCACTGATCATGCCTCATCCCCCCACCTGGCCACAGCAGGATTCACAGTCATTGATGCTCTCTCACCACTTCCCAGCATCCGTGTCTCCATTGTTTGCTTCCCCTGAATCAATCTCCTGTTTGTAGTGCAGCACCCGCTATCCTCTGTGTTGTTGTTTCACCTTATTAAAGTAACAAAATACTGCCACATTGAAATTTGTCTAATTTTTCTTGGGGTCAATGCTTCCACAGTTCTGGAGAAGTCTGAAGCCAGAGCGATTGTGTGACCCATGCTAGCTCAGGGAAGCTCCAGGTTACCAGGTGCACAAACCAGTCCATCCTCACCAGCTGAGTCTTAGATTATTATTCTGTGCCCTCCAGCGGTAGGGTATTTGCTTTGCACGTGGAGCCGGGCTTGATTCCTCCACCCTCTCTTGGAGAGCCCGGCAAGCTACCGAGAGTATCTAGCCCTCACGGCAAAGCTTGGCAAGCTCCCCATGACATATTCAATATGCCAAACACAGTAACAACAAGTCTCACAATGGAGATGTTACTGGGCCCGCTCTAGGAAATCAATGAACAATGGGAGGACAGTGCCCTCCATATGTGATTCTTTATTGTTATTGTTCTAGTTGGGCCACACTCAGTGGTACTCAGGGCTTACTCCTGGCTCTGCACTCAGGAATGACTCCTAGCGGGACTCAGGGAACCATATGGGATCCTGGGAATTGAACTCGGGTCAGCCGCATGCAAGGCAAACGCCCTACCCACTGTGCTATCACTCCAGCCCCCCATGTGTGATTCTTACTCAGGCTTCTCTCCAGTCATGAAGCCATGGCCATACCTAGCACTCAGATAGAAAGTTCTGTGCAGGTCTACCTGCTGGTTAGTGCTCCTCTCTTTGATGGGGGTAATAAACAGATACTTGCTGGACTGAGCCAGTTGAAGGAAGGAGGAATTTCTATCTGTGTCAGGCAGGGCACAAGGCACAAAACTTTATCAAGAAGACTTCCCTCTCATTTTCCCAATACATCTGCCTGAAGAGCAAAATGGATCTGATTTTCCTGCAGGAAGAGGAGTTTTATTCAGAACGCAGGGCCAACACATCCCCCTCCCCCCTCCAGCTCAGTTGCTTCTGCACGGGGGTGGTTTGCACTGGTGTAGGAAAGGCTGACTAGTGGTGAAGGGGTCCCTGGAGCAGAAAGGGTGTGGGGTCAGGGTTAGTCATACCATTTCTGTACCATGTAATAATTTCTGGACCTACTACAACAGACAAGCTCTGCCTCATGCTCTGCCAAGCAGCAGTTTCTAACCTGATGAACGTTCAGTCCCACCAGCAGGGGACGAGGGGCCAGAAGAACAGAAAGCATTGCACAAAGACAGCAGAGAGGTGGATGCAGGCAGGGTGGAGGCCAGTCTGCTAGTGAAGGGAGAAGTGAAACAGATGGCACCCGACACCAGGGAGAGGAAGGCAGGAGGTCCAGATGCAGATTGGATTCCGTTTTCACCAAGAGGTCAGCTTTAATCAAGTTCCCAATGTAAATAGCACCAATATAAACCAAATAATGAAGGTTAAACGGCTGCTCTCCAGGTCAGTGACTCTTGGTCAAGCTGGAAGATCTCACTCCAAACAGACTAGCTGGAATTTACCTGGAGGGCTTCAGGGCCAGAACGTGAAAGCAGAGACCAGCCCTGCACCCCCCTCTCCTCCCTGGATGGAATGCAGAACCCGTGGGCATGGCAGGGACGTCTCTGCTTTAAGCTCAGAGGCTGAAAGCCAGATGCAGCTGGGTCTGGGAGTTCTCATAAACACAGAGAGTCTCAGCTTCTCCACCCAAGAGTCAGGGCATGTCGGATCCTCTGGGTCGTGCTCATGGTGTGAAGGGTGCTAAGGATCTTGTCTGTGGCTCTGCAAGAGAATAGTCTCAGAGTCCAGTGGGGACCTGCATATGCTGTGAAGGTGTGTGTGGCGGGGGGGGGGGGGGCAGTGTGGTCATGTGTTTTGATGAGGCATGAAGCTCCTCTCTCAAAACACACACAGTTGTGAACACAAACGTGGTCTCAATACTGGAAAAAAGGGGAGGTGCGGTGTTCGGACAGATAGTACTGGGGTTAAAGCACTTTTCCTTTCATGACTCCAATCCCAGTTGGGTCCCTGCCACCACATAAAGTCCTACCCCATCCCCCACCTTCCAGAGCAGTGGCAGGAGAGATCCCTGAGCACAGAGTCAGGAGTAATTCCTGAGCATCTTCGAGTGTACCCCCAAGCAAATAAAGAATCGCTATCAAAGTGAAGGCAATCCTCCTGCCGGCACCAGATAATCTCGTCATCGGCCACCATCCAGGTCACACAGCTACTTCTCCTGGAAGGAAGCATAACATGAGGCCCCCATAGCCGTGCCACCCAACTCTGCACCAGCCTGTTTCACCAGGAACGTCCCAGAGGGGGATGGGTGAGAGTCCTCCCTGCCCCAAGGGACCCAGCTCTTGCAGCCGAAAACCTCCACAAACTCAACCGCTGCTACATTCAAGGTCACCCCACACACACTCCGGCCGAGCCTCACATATGAGTGAACATATTCCTGAACCGCGAGGCTGTGACACATCATATGGCACTTCCTACCCATTCTCCATAATTACCACACAATATTGTTGGGGTTCAGATAGTAGGCAACAAATCATAGTGGGAAATATATATATGCATAAATACATATTTTCAGCTATATATACCAAAGCTCACATCACCCAAACTCTAACAACATGTTAATGATATCCTATAGAATGTCTTAATGGCTCCTGCCAAAATAGAACAATCTTCACACTGTTTCCTATATGAAAACTTTTTTTGTAAGTATGTTCAGCAGTTCTTCATAACAGACAATACAAAATATATTATTTCAATTGTATTTCGGGACAGGGATTGGGGTTTAGGATGGAAACACCCCGAATTTGGTAGTGGGAAGGTGTAATGGTGGTGGGATTGGTGTCTGAATCTTAAATATCATCAAATATTGTGAACTAACTTATAAAATTTAAAAACAAAAAAACCCAACGAAACAAAGTGAAGGTAAGCCTGGCCTCTAAGTCAAGTCCACCTATTGCTAGCCCTCTGGGCAGTTGCAAGTGTGCTCTTACCTTTTGCTGCCCTTTGCTTGAGTTTGGCTTGAATTGTCTCTCTCTAATACCTGCTGCCCAATACCAGAACCGGCTTCACTCCTCTCCCATCGTGGACTTCAGGTGCCCAGTTTTCCTGCGTTCTACATGGACTTTAGTCTCTTGTCTCTCAAGAGCAGGACAAAAGAAAAAAATCCTACATGCCTGTCTCAAATTTATGGTATTTTTCAGAAGTGGTATGAGAGGGCTGGAAAGAGGTGGGACACCTTTCAATTGGGGTGCTCGCAGAAGGCACTCTTCTATTATTTCTTATTTATACAAGTAGCCTGCCAACAGTATTTTCAGGAAGTTCCTTGCTGGGAGAGAATTCCCCCCACCCAGTTTTGATGGTGGCGCCATGATTTATAGTACCATTCATGATTGAGTTTCACCCACCCAGTTCTAACATATCCACCACCCTGGTGTCTGCTTCCCTTCACCAATGATCCGTGGACCCATCCCCTTCCCTCTTGGTCAGCTCAGTCTTGGAGGCCTATTCTTAGGTTCTGCTACCTTTGGACAGTGGTTATTGCCTTTCTATGTTTCTTTATATGGGGATACATTTAAAAAAATTTTAATAGAATCATCTGAGGTAGACCATCACAAAGCTGTTCATGACTGGATTTCAGTCATACATACAGTATTCCAACAGGCAGGAGCGATAGCACAGCGGGTAGGGCATTGGGCTTGCACGTGGCTGACCCAGGTTCGATTCCTTTGTCCCTCTCGAAGAGCCCAGCAAGCTACCAAGAATATTCCGCCCACACAGCAGAGCCTGGCAAGCTCCCTGTGGCATATTGAATATGCCAAAAACAGTAACAACAAGTCTCACCATGGAGACGGTACTGGCGCCAGTTCGAGCAAATCCATGAACAACGGGAGGACAGTGCTACAGTATTCCAACACCCATCCCTCTACAAGTGTACATTTTCCAGCACCAGTATCCCCAGGTTCCCTCTCATCACCCCTCACCCCCTACCCCTTGCTTGCCTCTATGGCAGGTGCTTTTCTTCTCTCTCTCTCTCTCTCTCTCTCTCTCTCTCTCCCCCCCCCCCTTTTGGGCATTATGGTTTACAATATTGATATTGAAAAGTTATCAGCAATAGGAGATGCATTTTAATGTGCTGGGTTTTAGACACAGAAGAGGGGCAGGGCATAAGGCTTCTTCCTGGTAGAGCGCATGCCTCAAATACTGGAAGCCTTGTGCTCCATCCCCAGCACTGGAAAGGGGGGGAGGGGGGGGGAGGGGTGGGAGACAGGGAGAGAGAATGCCAGGTGTGGAGTTTGGGACATGAAGCCTTAAATAGAGACATGAGTGGGAGGAATCCATGAGGGGCCTGATAACCTGGCAGAGGGGCTGGGAGAGGCAACTGGTGCTGAGCAGAGGAGCTGGCACTTGAACTTTTCTGGCTGGAGAATTTGTCCTGTTGGGCTCTGTCTCCCAGCCATGAGGAGGCTTGCCTACTGATGCCCTACTTCTTCCTTTCACAATGGAAGATCAGGGCTGGGCTGGGGCCTGCACATGGCCCTGAAGTCTCCTTGCAAAGCAGAGACCACATAGCCAGAATGTCTCTGCTGCTTTTGGTTTTATGTTTTAAAAACAGAATAGACCAGTATGTTTATTTCATTGTGTTGTATGAAAAATGAGCACTGTCCTGTAGCACTGTCCTCCCGTTGTTCATCGATTTGCTCAAGCGGACCCAGTAATGTCTCCATTGTAAGACTTGTTGTTACTGTGTCATATGGAATACGTCACGAGTAGCTTGCCAGGCTTTGCCGTGTGGGCGAAATATTCTCAGTAGCTTGCCAGGCTCTCCAAGAGGGGCGGAGGAATCAAACCCGGCTTGGCTGGCCAGCGGCTTGCAAGGCAAATGCCCTACCACTGTGCTATTGCATGAGATTGCTACTAAAATTTCTTCCCCCCCCCCCCTTCCAATGTGCAAATAATTATGCTAAGGAACTTACATGCATCATTGCATTTAATCCTTCCAGCACTCTCATGAGAGAGTGCCTCTATCACTTCCAATTCATAGATAGGGAGACTGAGGCAGGGAGAGTGGGACTTGCTCAGTCATTAAATCATCTGATGTGTGTGTTTCTTTGGGGGCATGGTGGCAGGGTTGGGTCACACCTGGCCATGTTCGGTGGCTTGTTTCTGCCTCTATGCTGAGAGGTCACACCTGGCAGTGCTCAGGGTACCATTGATGAAGCTGGGGATTAAACCAGGATTGGGTGCATGTGCCTTATCCCCGATATTATCTCTCCAGTCCCAGTTTATACTCTTTACCAGGACCCATAGAGTGGCTTTCAATGAAATCATAAAGCTGGTATCTTTTCAGCCTGCTCAATTTTTAGATCTTATTCATACATCACCAGATTCTGAGTAAATACACAGTTTGCCAACTGTATGTCTTAATCCTTTCTTCCAAAAATGGGCTTTGAATCAGAGCTGTGGAAAGAATCCCAAGCATTTTACCTTCAGAGATAACCTCAGTACAGAAGAACACGGGGAGAGGCCATATAACAGACTAGCTAACTCCAAAGGGTGTGGTAGAAAGTATTGGGGCTCTTTGCTCAGCAGGTGCTTTGCAGAAGCATCCTGCAGCATTAGTTTTGGGCCCTACTGCAGGACATGAATGGCACAGGGCGTTAAAAGCTCGGAAGTGCACTGTCTTTCACGTTTATGAGCCTGCCAGGCCATCACATCCAGGAGGAATGACTGGAATAACCAACCACATATCCTCTTTCAAGGCAAGAAAGAAGAGGAGGCTGATCTCAGAGAAGTTCAAATAAGCAATCTACATAAATTTGCATTTGCATACAAGCGTTGTTACAAAAGGTGGCTTCCTTCAACAGAGAGCCTGGAAATGAACCTCACTCTGGAGGGCTGACTGTGTAATTTCTAATCATCTCCCTCCTAGTCGCCTGAAAATCAGATCCTGCATCTGGAGTATTATTTGCTTAGTGTAAATAATGTTACAAAATCACCAGAAGTGAAAGCTGCTGAAATCTAGTCCATAGTTAAATGAACTAGATAATTAACAGGGATTAAAGATACCTTTTCATACATGAAATTTATAGGGTACTTAGATCCAAATGTGTCCTTATGACATGTTTTGGAAAAATAATTTCAAGGGAGTACCCTGCTAAGGAACTGATCTTAATTCTCTGATCCCAAAGGAATGGGAGGAACAAGGAGTAACCAAGAGCGACTTAAAAGAACTTCCTTATTAGAGAGAAGGGAGAGAGTGATTGTTTGCTCTCTCTCAATTTATGACTGAGTAAAAAGAAAGTGAAAATTACCTTAAAACATAGCATGCACAATTTAGGTAAAGAAAATGCAAGTTTCTCTTTCAGAGGATTGTTTTGGCTGGCTGGCCTCTGTTCCTGTGCAAAATGGAAAACAAGAGGCTAGGATAACTCTGAACTTTTTCCATGAAGGGTGTCCAGCTTTGCTAAAGATACTTGCAAACAGAGACACAGCAATAGTCTGAAGCTTAAAACCAACAGGCCAGCACCAGTACCTCTGGTTTCAGGTCTTCGAGGTGTGATTTTGGCTAAGCTACATCACTATTAGGGACTTAATTTTCCTCATCTTTAAAAGCGGCACATTGAACTAGAAAATATGTACTCCCGGTTCTAAGTATTTGTTGGTGAGAGTTTCCTATGGGAAGATGTTAGTGGGTTGTATTTTGCTAGGGATGGTCCTGATTTATGTCTGCTGTTCGGGCACGGTCATTAACAGGGCACACTTCCACTCTTGAGTGTGCTGATTTGGGCAGTAAATTAAATGGTTTGCCTGCCTATACTAGTTAATCTAACCATTGCACTTGATACCAGATTTCACAGAGTCCCACAATACTGATACTAACCAAAAGCAAGATATAAATATTTGGCCAAATAAACACAGAGAGTCATCATAATAGTCATGGCTTATGAGTTTGAATGAATGCCTGGCCTTTTTGCTTTCCAAATCTTAGATAATGCAATGCTCATTACAACTTGAGAAGTTCAGTGTTACTCATTTCTCTTTTACATTTGGGAGCACTGAGGAGCAAGAGGTTAAGATAACTTGCCCAAGTCAGGATTTCAGCTTGGGTCTCGCTGAGTCCCCAGAACCAGCATTTAAACTCACACTCTGCTGCTAGCTGTACAAAGCCTGTGCTGATATACATAGTATTCCTGTCACCCAAGGGCCTTGGTGAGTCTTAGCTGCCCATCTGGGCTTTGCAAACAAAACCTTAGTAATTCCTAAGCCATTCCATACATTTATACGTACAGCTGAAAATCTTCCAGAATCATGATGATTCTCTGCTCGAAACATTTATTTTCAGCTTTATCTTTTTGCTTTCCAACAGAGAGCCCATGTTACTATGAGTGTTTGGAGCCTATACTTTCTGATATTTACTAAACAAGTTCTGCGCACATTGTGTTGGGGAATTGTGATGTTGATTAAATCATGATGTTCCAGTTCCCCAGCAAGGCAAACAGTTGAGTGATAAAAGCAGTCCGGTGTTCTAACATCATTTTCAAAGCAAAAGAGGGTCTGAATAAAATAAATGATCTGAATGCAGGACATAAACTACCAAACAAGGCTGCAAACGAGGCCAATAATGTGGCATCTGGGACCCCAGCTCCGCTCGTGATGACTTTCATGGGCGAGCCTTGATGCCTTTCAGATTTTCAAAGAAAAATAAACTGGTGACAAAAGAACAGCAGCTGTGGGCACAATAAGGAAATTAGTTGGAGCAGATTTATAATTAAGCATCGAAAATGGACCCGAATGATCCTTCTTTGCAGAAAAGTAACCTTTTTCTTTTCGCCCCTTCTCCAAATCCCATTAAAAAAAGAAATTAAAATAAACACCCACTTCAGTTTCACTCATGCATGTCCTGGCTGGTAGATTCATTAAGGATATTTTTTTTTTCAATGAGGGGGGTGAGAATGGAGGGGACAAGAAATTAGGTAACAAAAAGCACAGGCCCTCCTAAAGTAAAATGGCATTGATTTTGGGTTCCTATTTTTTTTTTTTGGTAGGGGAGTCTTCTCTAACTTTGAGAAGATCATTTAGGGGTAATGAAGGAAGGGTGAAGGTTCATTTTACTTCCCTATACAAGTTAAAGATGATCATATTTTGCCATCTTATTTGCATCATGTCATTTAACAGTGGAGCAGACATATCAAAACGGCTCTCACGACAGTTATACCTTGAAGCTTTGGAAAATTCCAGCAGTGTTTGTACATTGAATGAACTTAAGGGCTCAAAACCTGGATCAGGCCAGAGAGGCTTCACTCCTGCCCATCACCTAGCTCCCACCTCCCACCCCCGCCCCCAATTGCTGCCAGGTTTACTCTAGGGGCCTCTTGGCTGAGACTCTAGCAGCTCCCAGGGGGCCACTGATCAAGCCCCTTCCTGAGCTGGAAACTAGAGCGTGTTGCTCAGAGGAGCTCGTTTCAGCTTCCTGGTCTGCCTTGAGAACGGGCCATTCCCCTTCCGCCTGCCTCGGGGATCCTCTCCCTCCTGTAAATCACTTTGAGTGTGGGGGGGAAACTGGAGACCCCTAGAAGGAGCAGGCCAGCCCCCAGGTGTCCTGAGTCATTAAGCCAACTGGCTCCTCCAGGGGCCCATCAGACTCTCGGAGCTTTGACAGCGGTGAAATGTGACAAGAAAGTAAATATCTTAGTGCCCCACTTATCCAGAGGTCAGGCCTCCCTCACCCTCCACCTTCTGGAACTCCGTTGAGAAACAGGAAGGAAACAAAACAGGCTGGAAGCAGCGGAAACGCCAGTCACGAGAGCAGAGCACTTTAACTATGTCTAATTGACTCTTAATTAACACACACTCCTAACAAGCCCAGTTATGTAGTCTCCCGGCCACAACAAATTAAAAGCAGAAAATTAGAGGGGGACCAGAATGGAGGGAAGGGAGATTAGTTGTGATCACATTGAAGGCAGTAACAAATGATGGCCAGCCGCCTGACATCAAAGCACGTGAGAGAAAAACAAGCCTCAGAAAAGCAGTCCCAGAATTAGCCAAAGCAGCAGCACACAGCCACGGATGCAGCAGGTCAAACAGCACAGCACATCTGTTACAGGGCTCCGCCAGTCAGTCCTGAGTGAAAAGCAGAGCGAACGTGTGCAGAAGAGAAACCTCAGCTGAGTCTCCCTGACTCAGTCCTGTGGTTCTCCCAGAATGCTTGGGAGCCTTTGGCGTGGGGGGTGGGGGGGGCGGAGAACTTGATGTACAGACAGACCGGGACTCCTATGCCTGGAGAGTTTGAGCCTAACGGTCCAGATTCTCAGCCCCAAGTCCTGCATTTTCATTAGATTCACCCTCAGGGATGGTGACTCAGAATCACACTTGCAGAAATACTGCTAAAATCTTCGCCAAATTGGGAAAATGGCAACGCCCTCTCTGCTCTGGGCCTTGAATCTTCTGTAAAAGAAAAGGTATACTAGCATATCATCTATGAATTTCCCTATAGCCTGACCTGATAAAAGCATATGGCAATTTTATGTGAACTCCCAGCAGATGCTGAAAAACCAGGAAGATTTCATGAGGTTGACAAAGGACTGACTCCTTTTCATGAGTATATGGGAGCCTAGGAATGGGAGAGATACAGCAGGTAAGGCACTTGCCTTGCACACCTCTAACCGAAGTTCAATTCTTGGCACCCCATAGGGTCCTCCTAACCCAGCCAGAAATAAATCCTGATCACAGGAGTAAGTTATGAGCACCTCTAGGCATGACCCCAAAACAAAAACAGAAATAAGGGAATCCGGCAGAGTGTGTTCAAATTTTCAAATTGTAGCACATCCCATTAGTAAAAATTGGGTTACCCATACTCAATAGAGACATTTTAATTTACTTATTATATATATACAATATATATACACAATATGTATATATATGTATATATATACACACAATATATTTGTCATTGTGTCTTTAAGGCCAGTGAAAATTAATGGCTGATGTCCAGGAATGTTTTTGAATGGCTGAATGAATGGATGATGTCTCAGGATTTGAAATGGCTAAGTCTGGTAGTTTTCATCTATACGGACTATTTTTCCCCTCAGGGTTGATAACTGTTGACTGAATATAGAAAATAAAGCATAAAGTGAAAAGTACCATTCCTATTGGGGAAATGGCCTAGTAGAATTTAGGGAACATGATCAACATTTATGAAGCTCTCTGTGTCAAGAGATTGATTCACAGTTCATGAAAATGTAAAAGCATTAGTTGTTCCTGTAACAAATATATATTAAATACCTTATGTTTCAAGGAAGGGTGTGTGTGTGTGTGTGTGTGTGAGTGTGTGTGTGTGTGTGTGTGTGTGTGTGTGTGATTTTGGAGGAAGCAGAGATTTTGTTTTTCAAAGATATGCTCTGTCAGATGCAGTTCTCTGACATTTTTTAGATTTTGGTTTTTAATAAAGGTAAAGGTAAAGGCCCTCCCGTTGATCGTCGATTTGCTCGAGCGGGCCCAGTAACGTCTCCATTGGAGACTTTGTTGTTACTGTGTCTGGCATATCGAATACTCTCGGTAGCTTGCCGGGCTCTCCGAGAGGGGCGGAGGAATCGAACTCGGGTTGGTTTTTAATATTTTTAAAAATACTTAATAATAAATATTGGGTTCATCTTCATGCAAAATAATTTAAAATCCTTTTGCTTACATAAAGTGTAGTTTGTAGCTTATGTCATAGAAAAGGTCACTCTGCAAGCCTTGTAGTATTCTGTTTCTGAAGTGAGCAAGACTGAGCCATGGTTGTCTACCCCATTGTCATAACAATCTCTTTAGTGCGATGAAAGGATCCTTGATAACTGCTGGTTTGTAGGAAAAAATGTTTCAGGAAGGATAATGTAGACTCCTCTTGGGAGAAATGCAAAGAGCCATTGTCTGTCCTTGCCCAGGTCTTCTCAACTTTCTAATCTTATTGCCCTTTTACCTTTAGGAAAATTAATGGTGACCCTATAGACCTTATTTTGATCTGGAGTCTGCCTATAAAAATAAAGGAAAATAAAGAATTGTTTAAAATAAAAGGCTACCCATTTCATTTAGTAACAATCAAAGGAATAAATTTTTCCATGTCACAGCCTCTAGAATTCACTGTAAACTCACGAGAGAGTTAGGAAGAAGTAGATAACACTTCAGTATTTTTTTTTTATGCTTTAATAAATAAATTAAAGAGATTTCTTTCTTTGTTTTTATTAGTGAAACACCATGAGGTACAGTTGTAGATTTACAATTTTTTGTGCTTGGGTTTTGATTATACAATGATCAGATACCCATCCCTCCACCAGTGCCCATTTTCCACCACCAGGGTAATATCCCTCCCCCCCCCCCCATGATTTACAATTTTTTGTGCTTTGGTTTCAATTATACAATGATCAGATACCCATCCCTCCACCAGTGCCCATTTTCCACCACCATGGATAATATCCCCCCCACCCCCATCTCCCCATCCCCCCCTGCCTCTGTGGCAGGGCAATCCCCTGTGTTCTCTCTCTCCTTTTGGGTGTTAACACTTCAGTATTATTATAAAAATAGTTTTAACTGGATGAACCCACTGGAAAGGACTCAGGAACTCCCTAGGGGTTCTTGAACTACATTTTGTAAACCACCGACTTGGCAGTTTCAGAAGCACAAACTTGACCTGTTTCTTCTCTTCGAAGAAGGTAATGACCAAAAGGAAGAGGGACATCTGACAATTGAAGAATTTCAGTTGGATGGAGACGCTTTTGGTGACTGCTGGTGGCCCACCGAATTACGACAAAGCATGTACCACTGGATGCTGAAAGTGGAGGACACAGGAATTTTAAGAATGACCTTTCACCTTTGAAATATTTGGAACTGCTGACCTTCTCTTCTTGACATGATCCTTGACTTGGTGACCTGTGTTGCCATGAATTCCTTGCTGCAGGTCTCTCTGGAAATCATTAGTTTCTGAGGGTGGGTGAAAAATTCTGAAGGTTAGTTGCTCCAGAGTTCAGTACTCAAGTTTCAATAGCAGTGTTCTTTTGAGCAGAACTTTTCATTTCCGCAGGATTTTTTTTTTCTGTGTCAGAAACGGGAGAAGATGTACCTATTCTCCTGTACAAATATTCGTCATTTCATTATTTGACTTTCAACTACATAAATATAAAAGTATTTGTAGACTGAATGAAATATACAACTTGACGTCAGCTCCAGGGTATCAACCACGGCCTTGAAAGGACACACCTTTCTTAGAGACAAAATGAAGAAAGACGCCTATTTTTCTTCCTCTAGAGAAGGGAGTGGGACAGAGTCACTCTTGGATGAGACATATTGGTCATTTAGACATAGGACAGGGAATAGGGGAAGAGTTGGTTACTGTGTAAAATGAAAGTGTGATCCCGTGTTCAACAAGCAAGGGGAAAGGATATCAATAGTACTAAGAGATAGAACATTTTTGTTTCTATTTTGTAGTCCCAACTTGTAGTGTTTATTTGCTCTCTGATGCCATTTTAAGTCAAGGGAAATGAAAATCTTTAATTATTAACACAAATTTTAGTGTTCATCTTTAAATGATACCTTGCCTGTTTTAACTTTTAAGTCTAGAGACATTTAATCTATTTGTGAAATTATTGGAATTAGTTTTTTTTTTCCAGAGCCTGGCAAGCTACTGTGATGTATTCGATATGCCAAACACAGTAACAACAAAGTCTCCAATGGAGACGTTACTGGGCCCGCTCGAGCAAATCAATGAACAACGGGAGGGCCTTTGCCTTTTACCTTTTCTTTTTTGTAGCTTGTACATGCACATGTATTGAATTCTTATCAGAACAGGAAACACTTTACAAAATGAAGCCAATTGTTTTAATTTTACTTCTTGTAACATTCTGCCACACTCTGGAAACAGATGGCTTCTATAACCCACTTATCTTGCAGTCATTTTGCCCCTCACTGAACTCTCCCACTTGATGGACCCATAGGAATCCTATGCATAGGACCCCCACACCTATGTTAAAAGGACACAAGAAACAGTGCACATGCACTCTATGTTACTCCTCTCCCATTGGCATGTTCTGTTGGCCCCACTGGACTTCACAAGCTCAAGGACAAGCTTTTTATAAATTTAAGTTGGAGGGTTGGAGAGATAGTACAGTGCATAGGGCACTTCCCTCCACACAGTCAAGCCGTTTTCAGTCCCTGACATCCCATATGGTCTCCTGAGCACTGCCAGAAGTGATCCCTGAGTGCAGAGCCAGGATTAAGCCCTGAACACAGCCGAGTGTGGACCCTAAACAAACAAAAATATTTTGAGTTGGGGGGCAGCTGAGATTAACTAATGGCATCCCTCTGAGCAAGGAGCCTGTGTGAATGCCCACATCAAATGCTTATGAAGCTGATGCTACTCTGTGGAGCATGGAGACTCCTTCTGGACAGTGTACTACCTGTCCTGGCATTATAGGAGATGCAGAGTCTTCACCTCTGGACACCTCTATATCTAAGATATCTCTCAGACTGGTTGTCTAAAATCCCATAGAAATATTACCTTCCCATGGGGCTAGGCTAAATAAAAGGAAATATGTTGAGATGCATGAAAAAACTTATTCAACTATTTTTGGGGCATACCTTTAAAATTCCATTCTTGAGAACACTTTGGGTGGTGTGCATGTTTTATCAAAATGCACAAAGCCTACCAGGGGGCCATTACATGTGTATAACTGATAAATATATTGATATCTAGGTGTAAACATATTTTACACAAAGGTATACTTAGAAAAACCCATCAGAGAGAGCCACCTCAGAAGACAACCTGAGGAATGGGTCAAGAAGGAGAGTCTCGGGGCTAGAGTGAGACTTCTTTGGTTTCCTTAGCAATGGACATAGCTGCGTGGAGCATTCCATATCCTACCTCTTTCCCTCTTACAGGAAAAGGTTGGGCCCATGTGTACTGAAGCTAGACAGGTAAGCACTCTTGACCTATGAGGGGGTTGTTTATGCTGTATAGATGGAGGAAAGCCAAGATTAAATCATGGGCATTTTGAGGTTGGGGGCATAGCTCAAATGGTAGACACATGCTTAGCGTGTGAGAGTTCTTAAGCTCCATCCCTAGCACAGCCTGCACCCTGAACAGCACTGGGTGCATGTAGCCCACAAAGTTCCCGAGCACCATAGCGCTGAGAGCACTGAACAATCAGTTCTGCATCCTCAAACAGAACATAGTTGGAAGTCCCCCTCCTAGTGACACTAGATGTGGTCCCTGTTAAAAAAAATAAATTAAGAAACAGAGAATCACTGACTTCTGTCAGTCCCCAAAATAAAAGAGATGAAAACTACAAGGCCAAATCAGAGGCAGCTAATCATTAAAAGTCATTTGTTGAGACAGATACTATTGGGTTCATTGTGAGACAGGTTAGTCTTACTCTTCCCATTTTACAGATAAGGCAATAAAGGCAGAGTCAAGAGATTTGTCTAAGGTCATTGAGCTCATTATGGCAGGGATAACTATTACCTGCTTCCCTTTAGATGACTGGACACACAAGGAGAAGCTGAGGACAGGTCCCTTTGAGACAAAGACAGATATTGTTATTGTTCCTAAGAGAAGAGGTCCAGAAGAAGTCTGAAGTGAACACTGCTTGTTCTGGACAGCAGCTGCACCCGTGGTCTATGTCGAGGACACAGAGTTAGGCAGCTTCAGCCAATGTCTGGATGCCATGACAGAGATGCTGGCTGGCATCCCATGTAGAGTGACTCCAAGTGTCTGAAGAGTAAGGGATCAAAGGATGACCCAGTTTTAGGAATGAATAGACACAATCTTTAACTGCTGCTTTGGAAATTACAAGCTCAATTTATCTTTCAGAGCGAGCTCAAGGATATTAAGAGATCACTTTGTGGTGCTCTTTTTATTATTTATAATATCCCTACAAGGTAACAAAGCTGTTTCATCTCATTTATATCTAACGAGTTAAGGAGCTGGGACAAAACCTTCCTGCTTATGATGGAAAGCGATGCTGCCGGACTCCTAATTCTTGTACTGGCTCCAACAGGATGCTGCAAATAAGGCATCTTACTCTTCTCCCAGTTCTGATTTTACCTCATTTGGGTAAAGCGCATGAGGCAGTGCTTGGAACTTCCGTTTGTTTATCTTGTACATCATGTGCTGTTCCCGTCCACACTCGCCACCCAGGAAGGAAGCGTTGTGTTCCTTTTGGACAGAGGGTCTGGCGAGCCATATGGCCAAGCTGTGGAAAGTTCTGTAAGTATCATTATCTCTACTGCATGAAAAAGATCAGAACTGGAAAGCGCACAGTGTTAGAGTTTAACATTTAGCTCTGATCTGTTTACTTCGGAATCAGATATGAAAGGATAAACTGCAGAGATGGGGTGGAGAGGGAGAGTTGGGATAAAATGGAGGGAGGGATAGAGAGAGGAGGAAAGGGGGAGGGAGAGGGAGAGGGAGAAGGAATCAAGCAAAATCTTCCTTGCTTACCATTCAATTTTGAGTTTTCCTAAGTGGAATTACAACTAGGCAGAGCAAACTATCAGTCTCAGTCTCATGCCTCTGGGAAGCTAAACCATGTCCTTTCTTGTATCAATTCTTTATTGCAGGCAACTTGTTGCTCAAATTTGTATGGTGTAGCTTGTCATTTTTCCTTTTGTTTAAAATATGTTTTCCTTCTTCTTTCTCTATTTTTAAAAACTTTGATAGCTTGGTTAAGTGTTCCATAAAGTATCTAGGAGTTTCAGAGAATGTAACATCATTCCTGTAAAAAAAAGGGGGGGGGGGGTTGCAAGGCGAGTTCTCAGTCTTGTGTTTTAATTTTCACAAGGTTTCTGGTTTCTTGGTGTCTTCTCTTTAAAGAAGCCATTTACTTTTGATTTATACTGCAGAAAGTTTTTAAGAAGTTCTCAATTAAGTGGGTAAAAACTGTTTCTAGTCACACAGAAGTGGGAAGAAGTGTGATGTGGAAAATGCCTGTATGAATTCTACTTAAAAAAGTATGTCCAAATAGAGGTTTGTGCAGTTGTGGTTTGACTGGCTCAGTTAATGAACATAATAGGACAAATTATATTTTTAATTGGGTAGAAAACAAACACCCTTTCCTATTCTTTTTCTATTATAGGAAAATGTAAACTACAAAATAAAACCATTTGTACTTCCAATACGCGACTGTTTGGTATCAGTATGGGGATGGAAAACTCCTGAGCAATGTGGATAACATTTCTGTCTGTGCCTGGCTGGCACATATACAAAGCAGAAATACAGAAATACGACTGATATGAAGATACCTAATATTTCAAATGACAATTTCACTCTGAAAACTTGAGACTACAACGCTGTAGCTATTCCCAAACCTGTTTGTTTGCCTCTGGTACCCTCAAGTCTAAAGACGATCTTATTTCTTTTCTTTCTTTCTTTCTTTCTTTCTTTCTTTCTTTCTTTCTTTCTTTCTTTTTTCTTTCTGGATCACACTCAGCAATCCACAGGAGTTACTCCTGGCTCTGCACTCAGGAATTACTCCTGGTGGTGCTTGGTGGACCATAGAGGATGCTGGGAATTGAACCCTGGTTGGCTGTGTGCAAGGCAAATGCCCTACCCACTGGGCTATCACTCTAGCCCCTGATCTTATTTTTAATATTGACAGCACAGTCTCAGTTAGCCTCCCTCCTTTGCCGTTGACCTTGCTCCACTATCTTTGTACTTTCTTGGTCTTCCTTGGATAGTGTCTTAGAATGAGGGGAAATGTTCTAATAATAATTATAATAATAATAATAATAATAATAATAACACCTGCCACTATATGGGGCTTACCTGAGCATTCCTAAGTCCTTATGATGTATTATATAACATTTATTCTCCACCTAGACTTCGCAAGGAAGGGCCTATGAATACCTCCACTTTATTTATTTATTTATTTATTTTGTATTAGTGAAACACCATGAGGTACAGTTTAGACTTATAAACTTTTGTGCTTGGATTTCGGTTATACGATGATTGAGTACCCATCCCTATATTAGTGCCCATTCTTCACCACCAATGATCCCAGTAGCCCTCTTACCCCTACCCCATCCCCCCACCCCACCCTGCCTCTGTGGCAGGGCATTCCCTTTTACTCACTCTTTCCTTTAGGGTGTTGTAATTTGCAATAGAGGTATTGAGTGGTCATTGTGTTCGGTCTATAGTCTACTTTCAGCAAGTATTTTGCATCCCAAGCAAGTCCTCCAAACATCCTTTACTTGGTGTTCCCTTCTCTATCTATCTGATCTGCCTTTTCCTTCAGCATGTGCTGCCGGCTTCCAAGCCATGGAGAAGACCTACTGGTACTTATCTCAACTATTCTTGGGTGTTTGACTCCCATTCTGTTACTTTATATTCACCAGATGAGTGCAGTCTTTCTATGTCTGTCCCTCTCTTTCTGACTCATTTCAGTTAGCATGATACTTTCCATGAAGAATCACTTATATGTAAAATTTCATGACTTCATCTTTTCTAACAGCTGCATAGTATTCCATTGTGTAGATGTACCAAAGTTTCTTTAACCAGTCATCTGTTCTCGGGGACTCAGGTTTTTTTTTTTCCAAATTTTGGCTATTGTAAACAGTGTGGGCTGGAGCGATAGCTCAGCGGGTAGGGCGTTTGCCTTGCATGCAGCCAACATGGTTGACCTGAGTTCGATTCCTCCACTCCTCTCGGAGAGCCCGGCAAGCTACCGAGAGTACCTCACCCCACGGCAAAGCCTGGCAAGCTCCCTGTGAGGTATTCAATATGCCAAACACAGTAACAACAAAGTCTCATGATGGAGATGTTACTGGGCCCGCTCAAGCAAAACGATGAACAACGGGAGGACAGTGACAGTGACAGTGAACAGTGCAGCAATGAACATAGAGGTGCAGTTGTCATTTCGACTGTTCTTTTTTGCCTCTCTGGGATATATTCCCAGGAGTGAATACCTCCATTTTAAAGTGAAGGTGTAAAAAAGTAAAGTGATTTGCCCAAAGATGTTGTCAAAGGGGGTCTCAACCCACCGTGCATGCTTCCAAAACACATGCTTATAATGAAATATTCCTTCTTTCTTCCTTCAATCCCAGCAAAAAAAAAAAAAAAAGGGAAGGGGGAGTGTGAGGGATGGGTGGAGTGGAGGCCATAAAGAGTAAAACCTTGAAGGGAGCCCTAAGACATGACTATAGGTTGGAGATGATTCATTTCTAATCAAGGAGCTGGTTTAATGAAATTCTGTGGTGTTGAAATGTATGTACTTTTTTGAGATGGGCCTTATAATCCAGTCGTATTAAAATCAAAAAAGAAAAATGAATAAAAATTATGGGTGTATGACCTATGGTAAATTGAATAATAACCTGCCTTAAATAATCATCTGGTTGAAAACATCTCAAGTGGAAAGAATTTGGCTCACACATAGGTGGACCCCTGGGTGGTCTGGATTATGGTCTAGAAGGGGCCATTGGACTTGGGGATTAAAAACTTGATCTCTGTATCTCAGTAAATTCATTCTGTGACCGGCCTAGATCATCCCACTGGGGTATAGTTGGTTGAAATGAGCTTGTCTCAATCAAGATCTGAGGTGAAGTAGGGCTGATCCTCTCTCCTTGGGCCTCATGGAAACTCCAGAGAGTGTACCAGCAGGAGAAGGAAAGGAAGCATTGAGTTTCACGGAGAGTGACCATGATCATCCTTCCTAAACAAACAACACATAGATATTTAAAAGTCATTCTGTTGGCAGGATTATGGTGGGGTCCCCCTCTAGGTAAAAAGGTCTTCCTTTCAGAACAAATTATATGACCTGATCCAAGGTTAGTCATCCCGATGCTAATAAATCCACTGATTTCCCTTTGTTCAGAAGGTGCAGACGTTGGAAAGAGTACATTCCTCTGGCTGTGGTATAAATCTTGTGTTGCGGAAGTAAAAGGCTGAGATGAAAATGAATAGGTCTGTGTTATTCTCTAGAGTTTCGAACCAAGGCCAGATTGCAGGGAGGACAAATGGGGAAAGGAAGAAGTTAAATGTCTCAGTCAATTCGACAGCTTCTGTTAAGACCCACTGCCTTGATGTGTTTTAAGCCTGTAGAGTCTGAAACCTATCTTCCCTTCTTTAGCATCCTTCATCACACCACACCCGTCCCCAGCATCCGGGCTGCCTACCTCATGCACCCCTTCACCCTACCCACCCATGTCTGAGTCCTGCCTCCTTTACAAAGGACCCTTCTCCTGGCGCCCACGGTCAGTTCTGCTTGCCACAATTCTGTCAGGGCAGACAAATGAAACATGTCAGGTGACGTTTGGAAGAAAACGCTTTCTGATTTATTATGGAACTTTTATGGAGAAGAGTTATTTCTCTTGGCCTCGTCTCTGCTCTCAAGGCTTGATCACATTTCAAGGCACTGCGGCCCTTCCTTCAAACAGCCATCATCCTCCGCAATGCATATGTGCGTGTGTCGGCCTGAGTTCGGTTGCAAAGCTGCAGCAAGGTCTTGTTTCAGAACGTAAGAATGAATGGGGAGTGATACATCTCCATTCCATTCTCACTTCTGGTGATGGGAAGCATCACACCAGTGCTTTCAGCTCAGAAAAGGACCTAGAGTCATCGTTCAATAAAAAAAATTGTCTTAGTGTGTCCAAGCTTGCAAACACTATATTGGAGAAGGTGATGGTAGTGTGGGAGGAGAGCTCTAGCCACTCTCCCACATGCCTCATTTTTGTTTGTAATTAAGATGCCTTGGTGCATATTTCTCATGGTGTCTTTCTTTAAAAAAAAAAGAGAGAGACATAGTGATCAGGAAAGGTCAGATTTGGAGGTGATCATTCTCCTTCGAACTTTTCATGTGTCACCAGCAGATGAAAAATAAGTTAAGAAGCACAGAAGCACAGAAGTGGGTGATGGGGCCAGAGCTTCCTGTGCGTTGAACCTGGAGGAAAGCTTATCCCCAGCCAGGTAATTTACGACTGAGGATGAACACGGCTCCCTGTAGGCAGCGGGACCAAAGTTCTTCGAAGAGCTCCTGTTTGATTGGAGTGAGCTGGAAGGCTGGAGACAGGATAAATTATGGGTTTCCAGTGGCTTTCCCTTTCTCCTTTTCCTTGTTGTGATTGTTATTTATTATTTGTGGGTAAAGATGAGAGGGTTTACTCTGGCAACTCTTGAAACCTCTCTAAATTCATGACTCTGAAGTTCTGAGCCATTCCTGAACCTGGCAGCGTTTGAGGCCCCCGATTCTCTCAAGAGACTGCAGCTTCTGGGGGAGAGCAGAGAAAGACTCACTGGGATGGATTTTAAAAGGTGGAAACAATTCCTTAAACATCAAACAGTTCTGGAAGAAGAGCAACCCGTTTTGATGCATCTAGTGTAAATGAATTGAAAACGTTCCCAGCCTCATCTGGCTTATTCAGCCTGTTTGTGGCTTTATTGGATTTGAAATTGATATGAAATAATGGGGCAAAGGATGAACCCAGCACATTGATCCTTTTAGTTTTTCTACTGCTTTATTCCTGACAATATGAAACGGGCTTTGTTGACTTCTGAGCCCGGAGCAAAGAGGAAAATGGGGAATGCATCTATAAGCAGCATTTGCTTATGAGCAAGAACTCCATAATAGGAAATGGAACATTTTGACTAAAGATTTAAATTCTTGGCTTAATGGCAGCAACACTGGGAGGTAAAAATAACTTTGAAATTTAGTCTGTGAACTCTCCTCTGTGTTAGAGTCCTTCTTGTCACCTTCACGCCCGCAACTCATTTAGTGCTTCCTCCCCAGGCTTCAAAGTCCTGTCCTTAAGCACCCCGAGAGGTTATTTGCGTCTAGTACATTCTACAGCCAATTGCCTTAAATGCATCTTTTGGAAATTGAGCCCTGTGGGTGCAGAGATGGAACTGCAAAGTCAGCCTGGGATGAAAGAGCAGAAATCCTAGGAAAAATAAGCTCTTTCCTGAGGTTCCTGTGTGCAGGGGTGCCCAAGGCCATTTTGACCTCATAAAGCCTCGGCAGGAGCAAAGTTGCTACATGGCCATGGTTCAAGAGGTGTCCACTAACAAAGGATTTGGCAGTTGGGCTGCAAGGGCACCCTGAACTCTCCAGGACACTGAGTTGTGTGTGGTTGGGCACGAGTGGCCACAGGCCACAGACCAGACCAAGCTACCCATGAAATGTGGACCTTCTGCTGCCAGTCTTCCCTTCTGCTCTTGGCAGAACCACTTACCACATTCCATGAGTCTGCCCTGTTTTTCCACCTGAAAAAGATGAACTTGCTGATTGCCACCCACCTGGAGGGGTGGAGGTGGGCTGAGTGCAAAACCCTACAGAGAACTTAGAGGATCCCTGGTTTAAAGGCCAGTACTGGGCACCAAGACAATGTGTGTTTGGCATCAGAGCCTGACACTGGGGAGAGAGCAGGTACATGTTGCATGCCATTTAATAACAAGGTCAGTACATGGTTTCTGTTCATTAGTGAAAAAGAAATCATGGTTGTAATGACAAAATGCAATGAAAAGAAAATGCCAGGGGATCTCCTTGTCCAGTGCCGACCCCTGTGTCCCATTGCCTGCTGGATGATCTAAAGCAGGCGGCTTTAGATAGAGCAGAAACTCTACCACCACAAACTGATGAGACCTCCCCTCTCAACTGTTTTAAAAGCTGCAGAGAATTAAAAATAGCCTTTTGGAGGGAGGAGAGGGTCCTTTGGGGGCACTTTATTTGCTTTGGTTTCTCTCTGCCTCCCTGGAATGCCGTAAAAACCTGGAGAAGTCAGCTTGCACAGTGCAGGCCTTGCAGAGAAACGAACGCCTTCATGCTGAAGTGAGGGCTGAGGAGCGCTTTCTGGCTTCTGGTTTTATAATCATTTCTGTTTGTAGTAGGAAAGAAATATCCCCCCTCCCCTTCTCTAATCCAGCACATGTCGTCTTTTCTTTACTGCTGCCCTCCTTAAGCAAACATTAGAGGGCTGAGTTCTTCAATAGGGTATTATGGAGAGGCTAATGTTAAACGCAGGTGAACCCAGTCAATGGAATGGAATGACCGTGGCCCAGGTGAGTACCGTTCCCTTCCTGCACTGGAGGTGATGATTGCAAATGGCAGCCACCAGAGTCTGAAAGGTTGATTGGGTTGGGTGAAGAGCAGAATGATTTGCACGGTCTATTGAAAGTTTAAGAGAGGGCATGAAGGGTAGAGAAGGGATCAAAAGGCAACCTGTAGGACACGAATCTCTGGGGTCCTGAGTTTAGGCCATGGGATCCTAAGAAAATGGTGAGGGTAGGGTAGAGGAAGGTCATTGAGTTCAGGGTCAAACTTTGGTTAATCCCTCTCTGCTTTTACATGCCCATGTACACACACACACACACACACACACACACACACCTATGTCTTATTTTTTTAGGTTCAGATTATATAAAATATAAGAACCATATTAGCAAAGGAAGAATCCCAGACCTATCTGAAATAAAGTTATTCATTAACTTTATTTTAATGAATTTAATTTTATTTAATGGAGCTTGTTTTTTTTGTGTTTGTTTGTTTGGTTTGCTTTGGTTTAAGTAAGGATCCCAGTGAGTAGGTGGCCAGACTGTGGGAATGTCATTCTTATCTCAGAATCCCTGCAGGCAGGAGCCTTTCTGCCCTTAGAGAGATATACGACTCAAGTTTCTTGCTACTTGTGCCCAAAGGAGGCCCCTGACTTTTCAGTGAAAAGACCCTGAGGTACTGGCTGTGCCTTGGTTACCTCCTTGCTTAGAAGAAAAATGCCTCTTGTGAGAGGGATTATAAGCAATGTCCCTCCTCTCTTTACCTCACCAGGGTGATATGAACATAAAAAAGTTAATGACTTTGAAGGGTAGCGCCATCCTCCTGTGACAGGATTCACAGCATCGTGTTTATGATTACGGTTATTGCTCATTCCTTGCATGCATCATGCTCTTAGGCCCACCACAGCAGGAAGGAAGGGTCTCCATGGGAAAAAACAATGATGCATTGCTAATGACAAAATTCACAGGGCCACATTAGACAACCATTCAAATTATAGTTTCCTGGGGTATAGATCAAACTTCTTTTCAAAATGAAGAAATCAGGATGTCTGGCTACCTTAAAAATAATGTCATGGGGCAGAGAGATAGCATATGGGTTAAGGCTCTTGCCTTGCATGTGGCTGAACCACATCAATCCTCAGCACCCGTATGGTCCTCCAAAGGCTATCAGGAGTGATCCTTGAGCACAGAGCTAGGAACAGGCCCCGAACACTGCAAAGTATGGCCCCCAAATCAATAAATAAATATCTAATGATTTAAAAAAAAATAATAACAACGTGGGCATGGAAAAGATAGGACAGATCTAAATGTCTTTATTAAGATTCCCCCCCCCCACACACAAAAAAATGCAAAACTGAACTAGGTCTCAAAAGTTTGATTAATTTTGTTTTCTGCTACCTGATAGCCACCGGTCCCATGTGACTACAAAAGCTTTGGAAATGTGGTCAGTGTGAATTAAAGTGTGCTTGAAGGATAAACCCTCCCTGACTTTTGAAGATTTAGAACAAAAAGGGAATAAAAGGTCAAAGATCCATTAATAATTCTTTTGTGTTACATGTTGAAGTGGTGCTTTGCTTCTTATGTTTATAAAGTAGATAGCTAACATTAAATGTAACTTCCTTTCGGTTATTTTTTTCAAATGTGTCACAGGATGAACCTCTACTACATTGACCATCAGAACATGGGACTCACTAAAAATTTCAGTTTAAAAGTCCTGATATTGGTTTTATCAATAGACAGTAGAGACGTTATTTAGAGTTCAGAATTTTGTCCCCTGTTCTCAGTATCAGGGGCATGACCAGCCTGTTTTTAAACATAATATCAGGGAAGACTGTGAGACACTTGGAAATAGACAAAAGAGAAGTTATTGAGAGTCCTGTTAAGGTACTCTGTGTTAATAGACATTTTGTGCTCTATTTTAATAGATATTTGTCAGAATTATGCATGTTTTTATATTTTCATAATGATGAATTTTCTACCAGAAAACAAATCAGTTATGTCTGGTAGAAGATAATCTGGTCCTCATCCTGTGCATAGACTCTTTTTGAGTTTCTATGTAAATTCAGCTCAGAATTTCTTATTGCCCATAGGAATGTGTTTGTTGAATTCTTTTACCCAATGACTAGTGTCCTTTTTCCCTCTTTTACAAGTTAAAAAAAAAAGGTTTGACATGAGTTTATTTTTTGTTTTCTTGAGTCATGATTTTGTCTTATTATACAATTCTAGAGGATTTAGGAGTTCAGAGTCTCCTTGCCTCACTTGCCTTGCTGTCTCCTGTGTTCTCGGCGGTGGGAGCACTTTTAAACCCTGAAATGGGATTTAAATGTTTTTCTTTAGAAATTGTTTTACCTGAAGTTCCTTTGTCTCTTAAGTGCTCCTCATATGCAGAACAGCTAATGTGTGGGGTTTTGTATTGTGAGCCAGTTAGGGACTCCTCCTACCTGGTAAAAATTGTTCATTCTAAGAAAAGATGTACAAAGTTTGAAAAAATGAAAGAGTAATTTAGCACACAACTAATTTATAAGGTATGCACTCGAAACAGCATTCAAGCATCCCCATTGCATAAAGTCCCTACGTTTAATGACAAAACATAACATTAAATGTTTTTTTCTGACCTTTCAACTTTGCTTCAGCTTCATAAATATTAAAAAACAAACTTTGTTCTTATTTTACTTTGTTGTTATTTTCCAAAAAGAACCAGCTTCCTACAGAGCATGGTATGGAAAGATGGGTCAAGTCCATACAAATTTACTTTGTATTCCTGTTTATTCCTGTGGATACAATTGGCTTTAGCAAAAATGAACAAATAAGAAATGTAATGTAGATGGTTCTGTGTATGTTCCTTTGAAGAAATTTGGAAGTGCTACACTTAGGATGCATATGTTTTCTTTCTTGTCTTAATTTTTTTAGAGAAGAAGTTGGCTTTTACTAGCAGAAAGATCATTAAATTTTGTGAGTATTGGCTTCTAGCATTAAAATTTTTATAGAACATGTGAAAGTTTACTGGACAGCCACCAGCGGGAACATATGATTTTTATATCTCTGTAATTTTGAAAATGGAACATTCACCTTACAAATGCAGAGCAGCCCACTTATAAATTTTGTATTTTGTGGGCTATTTTCTTATATAAAGTAGCCACCTTGGAGAGTCCATTTAAAGTATAACCAAACTGATAGTTCAGTGGGTAGGGTACTTGCCTTGCACATGGCCAACCTAGGTTTGATCTCAGGCACCTCATATTGTACCCCAAGACCTCCAGAAGTGATTCCTGAGTACAAAGCCAGGAGTAAACCCTGAGCACAGCTGGGTGTGACTAAGACAGAAACCATAAATAAATAAATACATAAAGCATAATTATATAATATCTTCACCTCTGTAATTTACCCATGCAAAGTTTATTTCTCTTTTTATTCTTTATGAAAAATTATATAAAGAGGCATTATGGAATAACATGGACACTTCTCAAAAACTAGGAGTTCGTCTCCCACATTCTGCTTGTTGACATTTACCCCAAAAGTCCAAAAACTCTGTTCAGAAAAGACACTTGCACTCCTCTGTTCGTGGGAGTGCTATTTACAGTAACCAAAACCCGTAAAAAACCCAGGTAGCTAAGAACAGATGATTGGATAAGGAAGCTAGGGTACATATACACAATGAAATTCTACTGGGCTATAAGAAAAGATGAACTCATGAAATTTGTGACTATGTAGATAGATCTGGAGAATATTATACTGAATGAAGTTAGTCAGGACAGAGACTGATACAGAGTGATCTTCCTTATATGAGGTATATGAAGTCACATAGTTAAAAAACAACAAGTACTCAAGGCAACAGAAACAGAACTAGTTTTTAATAGGAAGCATAACACTATAGGGGGCTAAGGGGGACGCACAACACTGGGACTAGAGACAAGAGCGGAGGGAGGCTGACACTGTGGTGTGGTGTAGGAATGTTGTTCTGCATGAGTCCCTGCCATTATCAGTGTTGTAAATCACAGTGCTCAAAATACAATTGGAAAAATAATAAAAATTAAAAATAAATAAAGAAGAAATGAAAGACGAATTGTGGCACAAGTCAATCCTTTGGCCTCAGTATTTTTAAGGCCACAATTTGGAAATATAATCAAGAACATTAAAATATAAGTTTTTCACAGTACCCAAAAGAAGAGAGAGAGAACAGGGAGGAATGCCCTGCCACAGCGGCAGGGTGGGATGGGGGGGGGGGGGATGAGGGGTGGGAGGGATGCTAGGACCCGTGGTGGGGGAGGATGGGCACTGGTGGAGGGATGGGTACTTGATCATTGTATAACTGAAACCCAAGCACAAAAATTTATAAGTCTATAAGTGTACTTCATGGTGTTTCACTAATAAAAAAAATGATAAAAAAATATATAAGTTTTTATAATATTCAGTTGATTGAAATTAATTTTTAGTTTCGCTAAGTTATGAACGCTTTTGAGTTTTTTAATATGAATAAATATTTTTAAAATCATAGAAGTATGATATGTTGTTAAAATTATAGAAAAAAGTATGATTTTATAAAATGTTTACTTAAGAATAAGTTAATAGCTTATTTTAAAACTTTAATTAAAGGAAAACCTTTGGTAAAATTTAAAATATCTTTTTTTTTTAATTTTTTTTATTAGTGAAACACCATGAGGTACAGTTGTAGATTTACAATTTTTTGTGCTTGGGTTTGATTATACAATGATCAGATACCCATCCCTCCACCAGTGCCCATTTTCCACCACCATGGAAAATTTAAAATATCTTTATGTGCATTTTATGTATCTTATGAAAGAATGTAGATTATTTAAATTAATAAAATGGGGAAAACAACATGTTAAACTTTACATTATTAATTGATAACAATAAAATGCTATACTTTAAAAACAAAATCGAGGATTTATTTTCAAGAAAAATTTTATTTCATATAAAAGCTCCTTAGTCCTGAGACATTTTCCACAAATAAGAGTTCATATAGTTTTTAGCTCTTTCTTTAAGATTTCTCTTGAGGTTGTACTCTTAAATTGCTTTTATTCATTTCTTCTCTAAGAAAGAGTGGTGATTGACGGTTAAGTAAACGGATAGGTGCAATGACAGGCATTCTTTCTGGATATCGAAGCAAAAATCTTTCCCAGAAAATGATTTTATTTTTTATTAGCCTGTTAATACTTATTTATTTTTAAAAAATTTTTATTAGTGAGACACCATGAGGTACAGTTGTAGATTTACAAATTTTTCTGCTTGGATTTCAATTATACAATGATCAAATACCCATCCCTCCACCAGTGCCCATTTCTCACCACCACGGATCCCAGTATCCCTCCCAACCCTCATCCCCCCCTACCCCACCCTGCCTCTGTGGCAGGCATACCCTTTTGTTCTCTCTCTCCTTCTGGGTGTTGTGGTTTGCAAAAGAGGCATTGAGTGGCAATCATGTTTGGTCTATATACTTTCAGCATGCTTCTCCTATCCTGGGAGGATCCTCCCAACACCCTTTATTTGGTGCTCCCTTCTCTATCTGAGCTCCCTTTTCCCCTATCATGTGTAGCTGGCCTCCAAACCATGGAACAACATTCCTGGTACTAATCTCAGCCACTTTTGGATGTTAGTTTCCTATTTTGCTACTTTATGTTCCCCAGATGAATGCAATCTTTCTATATCTATCCCTCTCTTCCCGACTCATTTCACATAACATGATACTTTCCATGTAGTATCACTTGTATGTAAATTTCATGACTTCATCTTTTCTAACAGCTACATAGAACTCCATTGTGTAAAGGTACCAAAGTTTCTTTAACCAGTCATCTGTTCTTGGGCACTCAGGTTTTTTCCAGATTCTAGCTACTGTAAAGAGTGCTGCAATGAACAAACAAGTGCTGATGTCACTTCGACTATACCTTTTTGCCTCTCTGGGATATATTCCCAGGAGTGGTATTGCTGGGTCAAATGGGAGCTCAATTTATAATTTTTTGAGAATTGTCCATACTGATTTCCAAAAGAGCTGAACCAGTTGGCATTCCCACCAGCAGCATAGGAGGGTCCCTTTCTCGCCACATCCACGCCAACACTGGTTGCTTTTGTTCTTGTGGATGTGGCCAGTCTCTGTGATGTGAAATGATATCTCATTGTTGTTTTGATCTGCATCTCCCTGATGATTAATGATGTGGAGCATTTTTTCATGTGCCTCTTAGCCATTTGGATTTCTTCTTTGAGAAAGATTTTGTTCATTTCATCGCCCCATTTTTGATGGGGTTGGATGTTTTCTTCTTGTGGAGTTCAACCAGTACTTTGTATATCCTTGATATAAACCCCTTGTTGGATGTGTATTCGGCGAATATTGCTTCCCATTCTGTAGACTGTCTTTGTATTTTGGTCACTGTTTCTTTTGAGGTGCAGAAGCTTCTTAGTTTAAGATAGTCCCATTTGTCTATCTCTGTTTTCACTTTCTTGGCCAGTGGCGTGACATCTTTGAAGATACCATTAGCTTCCATGTCATGAAGGTTTTGCCAACTTTTTCTTCAATGTACCTTATGGATTTCAGTCTGATGTTGAGGTCTTTAATCCACTTTGATCTTACTTTTGTACATGGCGTTAGGCAGAGATCTGAGCCCACTTTTTTGCATGTAGCCGTCCAGTTTTGCCAGCACAATTTGTTAAAAAGGCTTTCCTTGCTCCACTTCACTTTTCTTGCCCCCTTATTGAAGATTAGATGATCATATGCTTGAGGGGAAATGTCAGTATATTCAACCCTGTTCCATTGGTCTACAGCTCTTCGTTTGCTCCAGTACCATGCTGTTTTAATTATTACTGCTTTGTAGTAGAGTTTGTAGTTAGGGAGGTTGATTCCTCCCATTTTATTTTTCCCAAGAATTGCTTTAGCTATTCGTGGGGGCTTATTTTTCCATATAAATTTCAGGAGTGTTTGCTCCATTTCTTTGAAGAATGTCATGGGTATCCTAATAGGGATCGCGTTAAATTTGTACAGTACTTTGGGAAGTATTGCCATTTTGACAATGTTAATTCTCCAGATCCATGAACAGGGGATATTTTTCCATTTCCTCGTGTATTCTTTTTTTTCCTGAAGTAGCGTTTTGTAGTTTTCTTTGTACAGGTCCTTTACGTCCTTAGTTAAGCTGATTCCTAGGTACTTGATTTTCTGGGGCACAATTGTGAACGGGATTGTTTTCTTCATGTCACTTTCTTCTCTTTCACTATTTGTGTATAGGAAAGCCATAGACTTTTGGGTATTGATTTTATAGCCTGCAACTTTACTATACAAGTCTTCATCTTTTCTTATGACTGAATAATATTCAATAACCTGTTAATATTTAAAAGGTTAATCAAAAGGGATATCATTGGCTGTTTATTCAGGGATTAAAAATCTCTGAAAACAAAAGAGATTTGATTATGTTATATCGAGCTATCATGCTTAGCATTAATATTGATCACAAAAGTAATAGCATGTACATTTGTAGCCTATGGCATCAAAAGACTCCATTGTGAGCTATTCATGTAGAAAAAAACTAAGAAAGTGTCCAATTGGGAGGCACGGAAGTATTTCATAGAGCTATTACATGAAGTTTAATAAATTGATTAAAAGCACGTAATTGCAGGGCACAGATTAGTATTTATTTTCATCCTAGAAGGGGATGAAAACTTTAAAATTAATCAGAATTTAAAAAATATCTTTGATGAATCCTCTCAGAGAAATCTGAAATGCTTAGCAGCCAGGACTGGTAATGCTCCCTACTTCTCTCTAACATAGAGAAGAAAAGGAGGTCCTTAGGAACATCTAATGATTTGGTCCTTTGAATGTCTAACTCAATCTAAGACGCTAATTTTATATGGATTTCTGACAATGTAGAGAACTTAAAAAGTCAAAACCTCCTCATTGGCATGCCATCATAGGCCTCTTCTCTGCAAATCTAGAATTCTTTTTCTTTCAAACATAATACTTACTTGTCTTCTATTTTCCAGTCCTTCTTACCTTATCCCTCTCAATTAGCTGAAGAAAACCTTCTAGCATTCCCAGTTTGAAGAAGCATTGGTAATTCTACCAAGATTCTTTAAAGAAAATAATCAATCTAAGTTCATTCAAGGGTGTCTAAGCCTTTAGAGGAACATTATGCTGTCGATAAGGATTTCATTAGTTTAGAAACTTAGGACTCCAGTCCCTTAAACAATATAGTGAGAAAGTGATGAATCGTTATTAGTCAACTCTGCTGGAGACAACAGTGTCAATGCCTGTTTTTGTTGGTACCATTCCAGACATTTATTGGCCATTGACTTCAACTTTTCATTCTTCAAAGCTTTCGCTATAACTTGAACTAAAGGCATAGTTTAACCTATAGGTGAGACATTGAAGGAAATTGCAAAGAAACCTCTGAAAAATGAGCATCTGCCAGGAAAATGTGTCTGGTCTCCAAGGAAAGTCAAGAGATATGAAATGGCAGGGGATTTTTTTCACACGGCTTTGCATTCTTTGCAACAATAGTTCCCTGTTTATGAAGCATAAAGTAGTATGCTAAAGATATGAGAAAGCATAATTGGAATGAGGGAACTACAGACAGGGAAGTTATCCAAACTAACACTTCTTGTGATATATTCAGAATTTTTCTTTGTATTCTACATTAATAACAACCCATAAGAAAGACAAACTTTTTCCAGATGTTTTGGTGGATTTATGCTTTTTTACCCATAGGTAATAATAACTAGCTTTCCATTAAAGCCTTTCAATTTAAAAAGCATGTAATGTGTAAATGTAATTTCATTTGCACCATAATCTTTTAAATTTACTTTATAATAATAATAATAATTATTATTATTATTATTTATGACTATGATGATAAATTTTACAAATAAAAACAATGAAGCTAAAACTCTTCTCCAACACCCAAATAATAAATACTGGACTAGGAATTTTTTAATACAAATCATTGAGGCTTAAAATTCTTGCTTTTTTCTATCTTGGAATAAGAGTGGTATGGATAAAACAAGCATCTTTGAATAAATTTGCTTTCTCTTTTTGAGTCAGAGCTTGGAAGATGTAATATGTTACTTTTGTATTCTTAAAAATCCTTTGCTGGAAGAATTTAAGTACATTTATGTTTAGGGACTTACATAATAATACAATTTAAAAACAGAGAAGAGGAACTATAATTTTCGCCATGAAAATTAAGTTAGCACCCTCCACTTTGGAGTGGATAACAATTTAGAGGTAAAGGTGAGACTTAGCAGTAGAAGACTTGCCTTGCATTTGTGGGATTCTGGGTCCAATCCCTGTACTGCTGGGGGAAAAAAGAGGAGGAGGAGCACTCAAACTGCTTCACCGGGATACCAAACAAGTTCCATTTATCGTGAGTGGTATTTATGAACCTTGGCAATTAGAAGAAGCAGAACCAATATCCTGTAGACTTAGCTCTGCTCTTTCTCCAGGGCTACCCCTAGAATCATTCTTCCTGTCTCCCTGAACTTCTACTCTTCTCTCAAAACCTTCAGTGGGACACAAGCTTTTGGTCTGGCCTATGAAAGGTTTGCTTTGACAAAGAGATGAGATGTTGTCCTATGTCTACAGCAGCTCCAAAGAGACTCTCACTATTTTGCTCCATCTCCTAGCTGATGTCATGTTCTACCTTCTGAGGGCTTTGTCAAGCTTAATTTTCAGAGATGAAACTCAGGGAAAGAAAAGAGAGGAAAGGAACCTTTGTGGTCATTTTTCCTCTCCAACACCAGGCTCCCTTTCAACCCAGCATGACTTCTTAGTGGTAAGAGGTGATTGTTTCACAACAGATGGACTCATAAGGGAAACGAGAGCTCCTCATTTGTCTGGTGGCATGTGGACTTCTTCAAGGGCATATGTGGTTCTGATCATCATGGAGGGACCACATGACATTAATGCAATTTGCTTTTTAATGCGCCCCCTCTCTATCAGCCCTGATGTTCTGGCGTCCATGTTTAAGACACAGACCTCCATCAGAGCAGCAGGAGTGCCACGGAGCTTGGTGGAGATTTGCCAAAAGAACAGGCCAGCATTTGGGAGAGGATACTGATGATGTGATTTCAATTTCATACCATCTGTCCCCAGATTTCTCTCACGACCAGGCTGGTCAGGGGCTTTGGAGACCAGTAAAATGCCAAGGATGCTCTGTGTGAACTTGAAAGGAGCAAGCTTCTTTTGAACTTCACGGCTGGTTCTTATCATGAGGAAGTGGTCCAAGACTCTGGCTGCTATGAAATGAAAAGAAGAGCTTGGAAGTCCTCATGAAGGCAGTGTTTACATCTTCAGCGTGTTTGAGAGGAAAGGAACCTTTGTGGTCATTTTCCTCTCCAAGAGATGTCAGATGCTCTAAGGGCAAGAGAGAACATATAGAAGAGGGAGCAAAAGATGGGCTAGCCTTCTTAGCAGGGGACATTCTTTCTTAGGAGATTTACCAATAAAGCCTTTTCAGCTATTGCTGAACCATAAACCATCCTATAAACTGTTTTCTTCAGCAAAATCTCACCATTTCATTTAAGAACCTAAACCATAAAAAGGAGGGGGAATTTTTTTTGGCTGCTGAGTTCATTTTATGCTTATTTATTATTTTTATTTTTTAAATGGTGGATTATTTTACACAGGCCCTTGAATGGTTATTTTCTTTGCTCCCAGGCAGTCTGGATTAATTGATACAATAAAGGTCTGGAAGTCCTAAAATGTTGGTTCATTTCCCAACTCTGACACAAACAAGCTAAATGACTTGCAAGAGAATATGGTGAAAAATCAACAACAATTTTCCTCTCTGTGAAATTGGGGGTTCGGATGCCACAGGGACTGTGTGGCATTTTAAGAAATTGTGTTCCAAGTGCTAATTAGTCACCAGCGGGTGTTCCAGATCTCCAAGCTTGACATCAGCAAGCTGATTGCTCACAGGATGAGGATACAGGCTTCACTTTGAAATGCAGGTTTCCAAAGTTTTAAATTTTCATAGCCATTGGAGAGACAGCATAGTGGGTCAGGAAAAACTTAGGCAAGAATTTCTGTCAATTTACATCACTTTCGCATCAACCAAGATCCTGAGAGGTTAGTGACACACCAGGACAAGAGTATTGGGCTCTTACCTTTGATCATCATCAGACTGAAAACCATGTGCCTTTTACCTGACCACTCTCTGTGAAGGATTTTTCATGCCTTGGTTATTTCCCTGGGGCTAGTGGTCTAGGGCAGTGGGTGACAGCACCCTTTGCTCTCTCTGTAGCCCCATTGTGCGTTGGTTTCTCTGTGACAGAATTGTCAGCCACTCCTATCAGCCATTGCTATCTTGGGCGGCAGGAAAATAAACACAGCCTGACAACTCTGTTCCCGTGTTATGACCTGTTCACCTCCCTGCCACTTCCAACTTGCCTTCTCCCCGAATAGCCTCCATGTTATTTAAGTCAGCAGGACTTTGTGAAATCAGGCAGCGTGTGCTGGGGCTGTTGGAGCCTGTTCCCACCTGGCTCTGTGTGTGTGGGTCTCAGTTTTCCAGCGGGGTTCTGCTGGGTTCTCTGGTGCAGGAGCTGAGTTGTCTCAAATCTTCCAAGCAGCTGCTTCCCTACTCTTTGCCATTTTATCTTAGGGAATCGCTGAGATTCTTACTCTGATGGATTATTTTTGGAAGCACTCAAGAGCCCACTGTCTTCTGGAATGTTCTAGTAGGCAGCTTTCATAGGAGCAGGGGCAACTTCTTAAAAATAAAGTAAATTCAGGGCTGAAGAGATGGCTAAGGGTGCTGAGCAGATGCTTCGCACCAGGAGCTCTGGATTCTACCCCTAGAACCGCATGGTCTCCTGAGCCACATCAGGAGTGACTCTAGGACAGAACCGGGAGTGACCCACAAGCACCACCAGGAGTACCAGCCCCCAAATAAAAAGCAAACAAAAGCAAAAGAAATAGGAAATATAACTTACAGTTCACTGTGATGGGCACTCTCAAATGCATTTAAAAATACCAATTTGAAGCCAGCTTCATGGCTTAGACGACTAAGTGCTGACTGTAGGAACCCTGTGATCTGTCTGCAGCACTGCTTGGTTACATGAACACCACCGGGAACAACCCCTTTAGACACAGAGCTGAGGGTAACCTCTGAGAACTCTTGGGTATAGCCCCCAAAGAAATAATAAGCAATAAGTGTCCACTTGGGGGCCGGGAGCTCAGGAGGTATCATACCTTCCCACCCACCCTCCAACAGAACCATCTCAGCTTACACAGTGAGTAACACCTCCACCAGTAGCTGGTGATACTCTCCATAAATACAAAATAAACTACAATAAAATGCCTATTTGTATACTGTTTGCCACTACATTTTCATCATAACCTCAAAGTAGAAGCAACCCAAGTACAGATTTGTCATCTGTGATTGGTGTATACAAGGTGGTCCAGTGTAGAATGAACAGTTACTCAGCATGGAGCGACTCACTAATGTGCTTGCTGAAATGTAGAGGAGCCACGGCAGATGCAAGATGGATACCCAGCTACTGCGTGGCTCTGAGATGTCCAGAAAAGGCAAACTGCTAGAAATAAATTAGATTCTCGAGCACTTACTGCTGACTGTGGGAACAGGAAGTCAGCGTTACAAATGGGCACAGAGTCTCCTTGGGATGGTGGAATTGTTTTAAAATGAGTTTATGCATCTGGAGGGATCCTACAAGGGCTGAGGCACTTTTCTTGCATAGAGTCGACTCAGGTTCTGTCCCCAGCACCACATAGGGTCCCCTAAGCACTGCCAGGAGAGAACTCTGAGCATTTCAATGTTTGGTCCCAACCCTTTCCCCAAATTAGATTATGATGTTGGTTGCAAATCTCATAAATACCAGTTTACTTAAAATCATTCACTTGTGTATATCCCATGAGTGAATTTTACGGTATACAACTTATACCTCAATAAAGAGGGTAAAACCAATATTCACGAAGCAGCCACTCCAGCAGCAAACAGAGGGTCCTCTTTGGAGAAGAGTGATGCTTGTCACTTTGGGCCTGACTCAGTCTCAGCATGCCCCTCCCATAACCACCCTAGGAGAGCCAGGGGGCCTTTCAGCAGGCCTGGAGCCCTGGGCAGGATGCAGCAAATTACAGAATCACTGGCTGCTCCCCTGCCAGGTACAGTCTGAAGAAAGCCTCAGTTCAAGGATAAATGCATTCAAAAGGGGAAAACCCAGGGTAGAACAACAATTTCAATCTGCAATTAAGACTCTTAAAGCATTTAGGAATGACAAGGAGTTAAAACAAATGCTGATTCAGTTGTAAAGTTTTCAAAGAGGTTGTTAGCTTAAAAATGTCCTCAGCATTCAAGCTGGGGCTAAGTTTATTTATTCCTTGTTATTGACTTGAAAATACTCTCTCTCTTTTGTTTTTTCCTTCAGAGATTTTCCAACCTGCCCTGGGACCCTGAGTGGGGGAAGACTGGAAACAGGTCTGAATAATGCATTCAAGATAATTTCCAAAAATCACCCTTTAACGAGAACCATATTTCCTCTGATTTTTCCTTTTATATGATTCACCATTTTGCAAATGCTGATGTATAAAGAATGCATTGAATGTGGCAAAAGTTGAAGATAGCCCCTGTGGATAAACCTTAATGGACACCATCCTGAAATAATACATACTGCTCAGCTCTCGCCATGTGTCTTCAATTTAAAATAATTCAGCAATCATGTTCAACCAGAACCTGATTACACAAAATGGGACTTTTTAACTCCCAGACTTGGATCAAATTTTGAGGCCGCAAAATAAAGAGGGGAGGTGGGCTGGGGGTGGGGGGAGAATATGTCCATGTTTATGTGTTCCAGATAACTGTGATGAAATGATCCACACACAAATTTAACTGTTTCTTTGAACTTATCATGGCACCTATAAGTCTTCCACCTAAAAACATTGGCCTCGCCTGCTGGAAAACTTGTGTCCAAGTCCTGGGCTGAGATGCCAGGGGAAGGAAGCAGAAAGTCAGGTGGACTCTAGTGTCTGAGGGTTATGGATCTCTCTAAACTCCAGCTCCAACTCCTGGAGGCCTGGGAGGGAGGTGAGGGGAACGGGCAGTCAGCACTCCGGCTGCGCAACACAGCACCTCTGTTGCAGGGGTTCCTGAAAGGCATCTCCTTCCCCTTCGCTCTATGATCCTAGCTACCTGCCTCCCTTCTCTCTGACTCTGGTTCACCTCCTGTCTCATGGACGAAGTGGGGCCTCTGCCTCCATTAGAATTTCGCAGATGCTCAGAAACTCCTCATTCCCTGCTCTTAGACAGACTGTGGCTCTGTGAACTCTACTACTCTGTGAACTCTACTACTCTGATGATGTACTCGCTGTGTCAAATGCCTTTAGTCAGAAGAAAATAGTCACTAGACTAACATCGGGTGGTTTGTTTGTAAACACCCCCCGCCACACACACACACACACACACACACACACACACACACACACCTCTAGTGGTTGCTGTGTAAAATCAAACAATTCCAATGCAATGAAAATATGTTTTTCATTTTTCACATGGCCCGTGTCGGCCGTGTGAATTACTTTTTTGTTGTTTATCTGAAATTCTCTTTTTTTCCTTTGCTTTTTTTGGGGGAAGGGGGGTGCCCAGAGATACGAGTCAGGACTTACTCTGATCTCAGGAATCACTTTGGGTGCGGTATGAGGGACCATATGCAGTTCCTGGCCTCACTGCTGCATGCAAGTCAAGCACCTGAACCCCTGTACTGTCTCTCCAGCCCCTGAAATTCTAATTTAGCAAAGCATCCTCTACTTTCATTCCCTAAGCTTGACAATCCTATCTAGTGGCCACCAATGTACCAGAAGGGAATATCACGGCTGGAAAGATGGGGAAATTATTTTGTAATGTTGACATGTCCACATCCTGGGAGAAGTACAATAAGCCAGCTGATTTTCCATTTAATTGTTAAAGTTTGCTAAACCCACAGGATATGATATTCTGAAGATCAGGCAGAATAATCTTGAACATACTAAAAATAAAGATGTGTGTCTATAGGTATTGTTTAACAATGAGACATATTTAGAATGGGTAGTTTTCTTTTAAAATTGCTGGCGTTGTGCTTTTGGGCTTACTTATATTTCTTTCTGAATATTTTATGAGTCAAAAGTCCAAAGCAGGACCATATGGTATGGAGTATGGATGGGGGGGATTGCTAGTGGTGGTGAGGTGTCTAAAACTGTTCTATACAAAAAGTTGTTATTGAAAATAAAATTTGCCAAATTTGCCAATGAATTACTTTTTTTTTCTTTTTGGATAACACCCGGCGATGTATAGGGGTTACTCCTGGCTCTGCACTCAGGAATTACTTCTGGTGGTGCTTGGGGACCATATGGGATGCTAGGAATTGAACCCGGGTCAGCCACATGAATTACTTTTTCAACTTATAAATGGTTGGGTTCAATCCTTTCTCTAGTACTGCCTTGGAATAACTTGCATACCAGGTGCAGGAGTCAGTGCTTGGAGGATTCCAGGTAAGCTGACCAGGGCCCTCCCTATGCACCTGTCATTCTAATAGCAGTAATCACTTGAGCTGGAGCAAAGAATTAGTCTGTGAATCACTGCTTTCAAGTATTGCCTAAAAGACAAACCCAGCAAGGCACTTTCACAGCACAAGTTCCTTGTTCCTGGGCAGTAAGATGTGTTTTGTTTCTTCAACTCTTGCCTTTGAGGAGAAGCCATCCTCCCTTCGCTCTTAGCTTTTTTCTTGGACCCACGAAAAATTTACCTTTAGTCACATAAGCCATAATTCTATAAAAGAGGGGGGATTATTATAAGGAAAGATGAAAAGTGAAGGATTTGGAAAAGGATTGAAATAATTGAGAAGGGTCATGGAGAAAAGAACTGGGAAGAAAAGTACAAAGTGTTATGGAATAAGAATAAAGAATAAACAGTTTCCTGATAGGCCCCCCTCCTTGTGTACACACCAAGATGGCAGAAGGAGGATGCATATAAATTTTGTTGTTTGTGAGTGTTCAAAATGCCCTTGCATGTACCACGGCTGCCTTAGGCCATCGCCTAGAGTTTTTGCCTCTTGCTAGAGCCAAAATTCAAAGAAAAGGAGATATTAGTTCTGGCTTTGTTCTGTTTCAAGAACTGTGGAGTGACTCAGAGCTCATGCAAATATCCTTGGGTCTTGCTTCCAGAACGTTCTTCACTTATCCTTCCTTGGACATTAGCGGTTTATAGGCTTCCCCTATAGATTGTCTCTGAACAGCACTTTGAAGTGTCTGCTCCATCATAAGAACTCCATAAATGTTTGGATGAACAGCAACAAAAAAAGCTTTTTTTTTAATACTTGTGTTCAATCCCTGATACCACCTGCCCTCCCCCAATACCAGTGGCTGTCACCCTTATGTCCCCTGAGCTCTGAGGTGTGTGCATGGTCAGGAGTGGTTACAACAAGAGTTTAAAAACATATATATATTTCTGACTTGTTTCTATCGATAATACAGAAATAGTCTTAGAAACAGCCTTCTTAAATTATGGCCTTACTGACAGATCAAAAGTCAATTTCTAAAGAAAAGAATTTTGGTTAGAAAGCGCATGCCAAGCATATATATTATAGCATTTTAAAAGCCATTTAGTGAATTTAAGGACTATAGAGCAACCATAGATGACCCATGACATTAAGATATGTTTCTACAGGAGAACATAAGTAACTAAAACCCCAGGTCCTCTTAAAACCACAAGAGCTCTAAGAATCATTTGCTCCAAAAGTGATGCTGAGTGAAAGGACTACTATTTGGAGGGTTTCACTCTTTTTGTGTATTACTTTGTGTAGTCTTTTTTTTGGTAAAGGCAGGGACATCAGAGATTAATGCAGTGTTTTATTAAATCTAGGAGGCTGGTTGATTGACACAGTGTAGATGCAGGTTGTAAGACACAGATTTGGTTTTAGTGCCATAAAGATGCAAAATGAAATTTCTCTGGGAACACAACAAATTCAGAGTGACTTAAATAATGAAAGTGAGGGGCCAGATTTCAGCGGATAGTGTGTTTACCTAGAATGTGGCTGATCACACTTGATTCCTTGCAGCCCATATGGTCCCTGAGCACTGCCAGGAGTGATCCCTGAGCATAGAGCCAGGAGTAAGTCCCAAGCACCACTGGGTGGGCACAAAACAAAAATAAATAATAAATTATTGAAAATGAGCTTCAGGGTCTATGAAAGACATATATTACTGCCGAATACTCAGTTCAGGACTTTGCATACTGTATGTGATCAATAAATATTTGTTTAATGAGTGAGTCAATAAGGATGATAACCAGAAATCCTTGGGCTTTAAAATGCCACTAGTCAGTCTTTGAGAATAGGGAACCAGATCCTTGCCTGATAAGTCACTGGGCATGGGACTGCTTTCCAATTATAAATAAATAAATGAACAAAACAAAAGAGCAAAACTCAAGCAAACAAAAAAAAGTTAGGTACAGGTTGCATCCTATCAAGCCCCAGAGATGTTAAGCCTTGACAGTTGAAAGGGATGAGTTTTCCCTTACTGCTATTCATGTAAAACAGAAAAAACTTTTCTGAATAATCAGAGAACAGGCAGTTGGATGCAAGAATCACAGCTAAGTACAGATGAATGTGTGAAAAAGTGTGTGGTGGTTAAGGAAAGCAGGTGGATAGAAAGTGAAAAGTTCATTCAAGAAAAATCCTTCTGGGTTTAACACATACATCAGAAAATATAGCACAAGGTCACAACAGAACCCACAGATCTCAGTAATGAAGCTTGTAACCCCGTCCGCTCTCTGTGATAAATACGGGCAACATTAATGTCAACTTCTAAGATTCCCAAAATAAAGCAGCCTCTGTTCAACAGAGCTGGGCAGGCTGCTGCAGGTAAATCATTCTGGATCAGAACTCCATGTACACGTCATCTTGGGAGCATTTGCAAAATCTAGGGGTACAAAGTGACAGATTCAGAATATTGATACCACTTCAGAGCCTGTCTATCTGGCTTGATTTTGTTTTCACCAATAGGAAGGATGCATTCTTTGGTGTGAGTTCCAAAGTGTGGGTGCGTGGCATGTGCGTTTGGTGGTTGATTGCCGCCTTTCTGTCCTCCCCAGGCCTCCGCACCAGAGAGACAAAGAGATAGGTGACTCACAGACAGGTGGTCAAAATGGCCCATTTAATACAGAGCTGCTAGCATATGTATAGAACAATCGAAGCGTTTGAGGTACAGAACTGCATGTAGGTATAATTGATCATTTATAGAGGTAAAGCATTTCAGCATAAGCAATTCTCGGGGGTGGGGGAAGAGATGGGGGCGTGGGAAGGGGCATTAACTCAAGGAGATACTCTGTCTCCCAGGAACATCTATATTGTTTTTCTTTCCCTTAAACTATACATATTAAACAATTAAGTTTACTTCTTATCAATACTTGCAGTTATTTGGATAAGCACAGGCAGAGATATAGACTCTAAAACTTAGTTCTCTAGGCTCTGAGACTCAAAGCTTTTACTATAAATCCCAGACTAAGTCCTTAGATAAGTTCAGCTTTTCCTTCCCCTTGGGGGTCCCGTCTCTTAAGTCATAATAGCTTGCATCAAAACCATGCATTTATGCTTTCTAGACTGTCCCATTTTGATGCCAGGTAGCTTTGACACTTGCTCCTGAACCATCCCGGTTTGCATGGCAGGACCTCCCTTTTTGGGGTGTAAGGAATTACAGCATCTGAAGCCCGAGTTAAGTAATTATGGCAGATGCCCGGGAGTAGATCTATTTCAGAATCAATCAATTCCCAAATATTAGGAGCACAACAGCAATGGTCTTTTGATGTTTAAAGAAAGAACATTGCTCTATGGCAAAGTATGAAAAGGTTATAGGGGAAATAGAAAAGCAGGTAATTCATTTCAAATACAAAGTCCAGAGTCACCTAAGTTTGGGTTTATGACTGACTTGGGAATTGTGACAATGAGTGGTAAAACACAAAGGAAAGGTTAAAGATAAACTCAGGATCAGGGATGCTAGCAAGAGCATGATAAGCTTCTCTGGGAGGAGGAAAAAGGGCAATTCACTGATGAAGCCTAAAGCACTTAGGGTTAATAGCCAACACCTTGTTATTTCCCTAAAAATTCACTTTTACTTCATCATCTTAGGCATCCAAATAGGGTCAACAGGGCTGGAGCAATAGCACAGTTGGTAGGGCATTTGTCTTGCACGAGGCCGACCCAGGTTCAAGTCCCAGCATCCCATATGGTTCCTCGAGCACTGCCAGGAGTATCCCCTGTGCATCGCCGGGTGTGACCCAAAAACTGAAAACAAACAAACAAACAACATCAAACAAAAAATACCAAATAGGGTCAAGGATCCACTTCAGTAGTTCTAGTTTTGAGGAATGACATCTTTTCAAAACTACTTTTTGTTTATTTGGGAGTTACACGCTCAGTACTAAGGACCATCATGGTAAGCAAACGCTCTGCCCGCTGTATTATTACTCTGACCCCAGAAATAATATACTTTATTATTTTTTTTTTAAATTTTTTTTTATTTATTGAATCACCTTGGGAAAGGTTACAAAGCTTTCAGGTTTAGGTCTCAGTCATGCAAATATCAAACACATTTCCCTTTACCAATACTTTTTTTTTTACCATGAAGAACCCCAATAAAACCCCACCCCCCACCCCTCCCAGTCCCTGTGGGGCAGATGAATTCTAGTTAACACTCTATCTGCTTTGATTAGATTCATTGTTTCAATAAAAGATTCACCACTATAATTTAGAGTTTACCCACCCCCCCAAATCAGACATGCTGAAAAAGCATTGTGACGTGATTTGCTTTCTACAGCTGGGTTCAAGAATTAAATGTTGGTTTTGGATTTCTGCTATTTTACTTATTGACCCTGGAAGTATTTATACTGAAAGTCAGATAGTTAAGAAATTGGTTTCTGTGCTCTGGAGTCGTGGCCGTGCTGGAGAGCCACTAGTGGGGGGCAACTGGTGGCCTCGGTAGGGCGTGAAGGGCGGACCGAAACGCCCCCTTCCCATGAGGTTTTAGTCGCCCCCCCACTCCCCCGGCTCATACCTGCTGTCCACAAGGCTCCCATGCGGCCTCCATCTTTCTTTCCAGAGAGGAGAAGGCGAATGGGGCAACACCCTTTCCCCTCCGGACAGACATGATGGCCTGGATTAACGCATAGTCCTTTCACTTTTCTGCTCCAAGCTGCCGGGTTCTGCATTAAGTCCCTGTGCTTCTGGGGCTGTGGCCGTGCTGGAGAGCCGCTCGCGGGGGGCAACTGGTGACCTCGGTAGGGCATGAAGGACGGACCGGAACGCCCCCCTTCCCATGAGGTTTTAGTCGCCCCCACACCCCCGGCTCATACCTGCTGTCCACAAGGCTCCCATGTGGCCGCCACCTTTCTTTCCAGAGGGAGGAGGGCGGAAGGGACCAACACCCTTTCCCCTCCGGGCAGACATGATGGCCTGGATTAACGCATAGTCCTTTCACTTTTCTGCTCCAAGCTGCTGGGTTCTGCATTAAGTCCTTGTGCTTCTGGGGCTGTGGCCGTGCTGGAGAGCCGTTCATGGGGGGCAACTGGTGACCTCGGTAGGGCGTGAAGGACGGACCAGAACGCCCCCCTTCCCATGAGGTTTTAGTCGCCCCCACACCCCCGGCTCATACCTGCTGTCCACAAGGCTCCCATGCGGCCGCCATCCTTCTTTCCAGAGAAGAGAGGGCGAATGGGGCAACACCCTTTCCCCTCTGGCAGACTTGATGGCCTGGATTAACGCATAGTCCTTTCACTTTTCTGCTCCAAGCTGCTGGGTTCTGCATTAAGTCCTTGTGCTTCTGGGGCTGTGGCCGTGCTGGAGAGCCGCTCGTGGGGGGCAACTGGTGGCCTCGGTAGGGCGTGAAGGACGGACCGGAACGCCCCCCTTCCCATGAGGTTTTAGTCGCCCCCACACCCCTGGCTCATACCTGCTGTCCACAAGGCTCCCATGTGGCCACCACCTTTCTTTCCAGAGGGAGGAGGGCGGAAGGGACCAACACCCTTTCCCCTCCTGGCAGACATGATGGCCTGGATTAACGCATAGTCCTTTCACTTTTCTGCTCCAAGCTGCTGGGTTCTGCATTAAGTCCTTGTGCTTCTGGGGCTGTGGCCGTGCTGGAGAGCCGCTCGTGGGGGGCAACTGGTGGCCTCGGTAGGGCGTGAAGGACGGACCGGAACGCCCCCCTTCCCATGAGGTTTTAGTCGCCCCCGCTCCCCCGGCTCATGCCTGCTGTCCACAAGGCTCCCATGTGGCCGCCATCTTTCTTTCCAGAGAGGAGAGGGCGAATGGGGCAACACCCTTTCCCCTCCAGCAGATTTGATGGCCTGGATTAACGCATAGTCCGTTCACTTTTCTGCTCCAAGCTGTTGGGTTCTGCATTAAGTCCTTGTGCTTCTGGGGCTGTGGCCGTGCTGGAGAGCCGCTCGTGGGGGGCAACTGGTGGCCTCGGTAGGGCGTGAAGGACGGACCGGAACGCCCCCCTTCCCATGAGGTTTTAGTCGCCCCCACACCCCCGGCTCATACCTGCTGTCCACAAGGCTCCCATGTGGCCGCCACCTTTCTTTCCAGAGGGGGGAGGGCGGAAGGGACCAACACCCTTTCCCCTCTGGCAGACTTGATGGCCTGGGTTAACACATAACCCGTTCACTTTTCTGCTCCAAGCTGCTGGGTTATGCATTAAGTACTTGTGTTTCTGGGGCTGTGGCCGTGCTCAAAGCTTAACTATGATTTTCAGAGAGAAACGTTAGGTGGTTTACTTCCCATGGATCACTTTGTATATAGAGAGATGTCGCGCGGCCGCATAAGCGGCCGCGCGGTTTTGAGGAAAAGTCCTAGTTCCCGCATACTCGAGCTGTGATTGTAGAGGTTTCTGGTCACCGGGGTTCCATCTGGGGGAGGCGGGATGCGGTACCTACCCCATCTGGGACTTCCCGATGATCTCGGCTCTTTTTGGAACCTGTTTTTTTTTTTTTTCCTTCGGGATCTGTGGATCCCGCCCTCCATGTTGTCCTTCTCTTCGGCTAAATGCTGTCAAGATGGCGCTGGGGGGCGGGCTGTGGGCGTGACTTCCGGAATCTGAGGTTACCTGGGAGGTGTAGTCCCGGCATTTTTGAGGAAAAGTCCTAGTTCCCGCATACTCGAGCTGTGCTTGTAGAGGTTTCTGGTCACCGGGGTTCCATCTGGGGGAGGCGGGATGCGGTACCTACCCCATCTGGGACTTCCCGATGATCTCGGCTCTTTTTGGAACCTGTTTTTTTTTTTTCCTTCGGGATCTGTGGATCCCGCCCTCCATGTTGTCCTTCTCTTCGAGAAATAATATACTTTAAAAAAAATTTTTTTTACCTTCTTTGCTTTACTTCTGGCGGCCACTTTTTTTTTTTCTTGTGGATATTGCAGTCTCTGTATCTGCAGAACAGTCTGGCTAGTGTCATCTAGGATAGTGTCAACCAAGGCCAGAGTATCAGAACTTGATAATTGTTAGGATCTATAATGGAAGATCTGATGTGATTGGGATGGAGCCATAGCACACCGGGTAAAGGCGTTTGCCTTGCACACGGCCGACATGGCCGACCCGGGTTTGATTCCTCCACCCCTCTCGGAGAGCCCGGCAAGCTACTGAGAGTATCTTGCCCGCACAGCAAAGCCTGGCAAGCTCCCCATGACGTATTCAATATGCCAAAAACAGTAACAACAAGTCTCACAATTTGTTGTGACATGTTTCTGGTGCCCGCTCGAACAAATCGATGAACAATGGGAGGACAGTGCTATAATGTTGATGTGATTCCAGCAATTGTTTCCTTAAGGATTTTTTGTTTTATCATAGTTAGATAACATGTTTGCAATATCATTAGCATCCATGGGTTTAATGGATGGGATTTTAACCTATCAGTAATTCAACTACTACTTAGCAAGTAGTAGTGAATAGTGTTGAGAAATACGCACAATACAGCAATTAGAGAACTTCTGAATATAGCTTAATTTTTGTGCTCTGAAAAAATTTGTGGATGAGTAATATATAAGAACAGAAATTTCTTTTCAAGAAACTTTGGTGGAATGGTGGATCTTATGTGAATTTTCAAACTCTTTTAAAAATGTTGCCCCTGAAAAATTTTGAAAATGTGTGTACTATTGAGACTCACACTTTTAAAGTATCATCTAATTTTTTTCACAAGTTGCAAAAATAATAAGATGCATACCTTATGGCTAATTCACTGTCACTGTCCTCCCATTGTTCATCGATTTGCTCAAGCGGGCCCAGTGACATCTCCATTTTTGAGACTTTTGTTACTGTGTTTGGCATATTGAATACGTCACGGGTGGCTTGCCAGGCTTTGCCGCACGGGCTAGATACTCTTGGTAGCTTGCCCGGCTCTCCAAGAAGGGTGGAGGAATAGAACCCGACTCGGCCAGGCTGGCTGCGTGCAAGGCAAATGCCCTACCACTGTGCTATCGCTCCAGCCCATACTTTATGGCATATTTTAAATATCTTCATTATACACAATGTTGTTTACAATACTTTTGAAGATATATCCACAGATTTAAGTACCATAACAATTTACATCCATGTTGCAATTTAAAAAGTAAAGAAACTCTTAAAACTTTATAATTTATTTTGTAATTATATTAATTATTTCTACTTCCTCTCTATAATTTCATCCTAGTAGAATGTATGTCTATTTTTAAAGGTCTTTTATTGAATTCCCTATTTTACTTCTCTGCAACAAGTCTACATATAACTTGAAATTATTATTTTATTTATTATATCTATAATGCTCTTTATGAAATTATGCCATTTATATTTAACAAATAATTTATTACAAACTTTGGCTTAAATTATTTCAAATAAAAAGTTACTGAAGTTTTAGCTCTTACTGAGATGAAAAAATACTTTTAATTCAAATCAGAATTCAAACAAAATCAATCTGTAACAACTGGCTGATATGTCTCAAGTAATTTAATCTTTAAATTTCAGTCTCTCTTGCTCCAATTTATTGAAGCACTTAGATTCTTTTTCTCTGTGTTTCCTATAAATTATTAGTTTACTCTAGTAAGTCTATCAGATTCAAGTTTAAATTTTAACAGGCTAAAAAAACTTCATCTAGATGAATTTATTAATCTTTAAAATTTAGTTTCATGTAAGTCTGTATATGTCTTTCAATCCAAGTTCCATAGATAAGTATATAAACATCTACATACTAAAGGGATTGAAGATAATGATGTCAAATTATTTCCATCTAGCTAACGGGCAAGGTGGCTGAGGAGAACGGGAGATAGAATAAGAAAGGGAGCCAGGGGAACCTGTGGAATAGCCCGTAGATCATTATTCCTTAGTTCCGTTTCCTCCAGGTTTTTCCATGACTTCTGTGACTGGCTTTGTGGGAAGGGCTGTTTCCTGGCGTGGTCAGATGCCTGCTTCAGTGCTCTGAGCAACCTTTTTTAGGTAAAGGACATCATTTCAGGAGGACTTCAGATGATTCTAACTTAAGGTTCTCAGACTTAGCTCTCCGAAGCTGCCTGAATTTCTTCACCATGTGGCCTCACTGTGTGAAATCAACATTGGGAAATGATCCTAGAGAGTAATAAGTTTCCTTACTTATAATACCAGCACTCTGGAGAAAGCTACTGCAGTGATGTCTCACTAGTTCTCAGACCTTCCCTCCTATAAGGAGGTGAAACCCAATAGCAGAGGAGTGGGAAAACAGAGGGTGATTTGGGGGTACCAACAACTTTTGTGAGGTCATGTGAGGACTGGATCATTGTCCTAGGACATCACCGTGTCATAGGAGGGCAGGTATGGAGAGAGGGTTCTGAAGAGACACTTTCACTCAGTATTTGCCATGTAGATGTTTATATACTTATCTATGGAACTTGGATTGAAAGACAGATACAGACTTAAGTGAAAATAAATTTTAAAGATTAATAAAGTCATCCAGATGAAGTTTTTGTTTTTTGAAGATTTTCTTTTTTTTTCTTTTGGCTTCTTGGGTCACACCCAGCGATGCACAGAGGTTACTCCTAGCTTTGCACTCAGGAATCACTCCTGGCAGTGCTCAGGGGAACATTTGGGATGCTGGGAATCAAACTGAGGTTGGCCGCATGCAAGGCAAATGCCCTACCCACTGTGCTATCACTCCAGCCCCCAGATGAAGTTTTTTAGATGTCAAAAATTAAACTTGAATCTGATAGAGTTACTAGAATTAATTAATAATTTATGGGAAACACAGAGGAAAACTTCACTCAGTATTTTCTTTGGGCCCCATAAACCTGGGAGATATTGGAGACTGGAAAAAATTCGTGTCTGTGTCATCTGCTTAGTGTGCTAAAAAGAAGTTACCTAACCTTTGTTAATAAATAGATTGAGATGTCAAATATTGAGATGGTAAAGTATTACCATCCCAAGATTTTCCCAATGCAACAAGACATTTTATAAAATGACATTTCTTTCTATTTCAAGCAGGAAAGTATATCGGGGGCCCTGGTCATGCATTTGGGGAAAATATTACCTGAAATCCGAATCAGCCTGAAGACAAAGGCATGGATGAAGGCCTTTGGCACAAAGAATCCTTCTCAGTGACCTGGAAAACCATTGAGATTCAGAATTCCAGGCAAGTTTGGAAGAAAGTGCATGACTCTAATGTCTGAGCCATCAGAAGTTTTCACTGCAAAGTATAGAGCACCAAAGTGACTTGAGAAAGAAAATGCATGGCCTATGAATCCTAACCTTCCTAGCACAGCTTGCACAGCAGTTAAGGTGCTGTATTGCTCTGATCTTGCCCAAAGCATCCCCATTAGGAAGTTGCATGATATCAGGATGACCACCTACAACTCTGCCTCAGTTCCTCAGCTCTGAAAGCCCTTAGCTGAAAAGAAAAAAAGAAACATTCTCTCAGCAGTAGAGGAAGTCATGTTTTCTATTCTTGGGCTCTGATCAGACTACACGCCTAATCTTAGCTGGATGTCATGTTCAATCTGGTAAGCTTGAGGTCCACACAAACCATCTTCTGAAATCAAGAGACTCTCCCCAGAAGAAAATCAAAGGTGAAGGCAAATGCACGCATGTGAGCAGCTTCCTTTCCCCATTCTCCAAAGTTCCCAGCATGCCAGGTGTTCATCCATTCACTATGGGGATCAGGCTGACACTTGGGATAGAATACGGCATTTGAGTAGCCAAAGTTAAGTAGACAGGTAAATTCTACCTAAAATAGACCAGTATATGATCCTCAGTCTCTGAAAATATAGGGACTCATGTAGGACAGTCTTCATTTCCGGCAAGAGGAGACAGTTTGTGGAAGACCCAGCCCCCCAGGGTGGAGGGAGGTGGCAAAACAGAATCCCCTTTGGTCTTCATCTGGCTTTTTCACTCTTTCTCTATGGAATAATGCTTGCCACCAGTTTCAGATCAATTGAGATAACGTACAAAGAACTATGCCTGTGCCTGACTCCCATCACATCCTAGTAGGTTATTGGAGGGGATTGAACAAGAGGAGGATGTGGTGGACCTTTTTATGTTTCTGAGCCTTTGTCTCTTCCACTACAGAAAGGAGAGATGAAATTAGGGACCCTGAGGCTGCCCTAACCAGACACTCTGCTGCTGTAGTTGTGATGCATGACAGGCTTGCCTTTGAATTTGAATATGGGCCATGGTACCTTGCCCCACCCATTGGAGGGCAGGAGACTAGTAGCCCTAAGGAATCGGAAGCTCTTGTAGCAAAAGAACTCAATGGCACTGTCAAATGTAACCCCAAGAACTTTATGAAAAGCCAGCCTCCAATTCTCAGGAGGAAAAAAAGAGCAAAGCTGTTGGCTGCCTTCTGAATTTACACAAACCCGCTCTCTTGCTGCTCTCTTTGAGCATCTCAAGCCAATGAATTCTCATGTCAGCAGAATTTTATATATGTTATGCAAAAGCACATCACTGGAACACAGAGGAAGGGCATAAATAATGCAAATTGAGCTTCCATCTGAGCCCTCGCCAGATGAAGGAGGGGGTGAGGCCACGATTAGCTCTTGCAGACCCAACAATGACCACTGTGGCAACATAATCTACAGGAGGCATCTAGTGGGTGGGTCACTTTGCAAGGGAGAAATCAGAGCTTGGTAAAAGAGAGCATGTGAGGGGACATGAAACAAGAGGGGCGGCAGGGGAGTTAACCCTTTTGTTTAGGGAGACAGAGAGACCATCATGCAAAGAACAAAGGGTCAGAAAACTGAAGTTCTGCTCCCTGATTCCTTACATGTGTCTTCATCAAGCTGCTGATTTCTGCTGCCCATAAATGATGAAGGATTGTGAATTATACACATATCAAGAATGGTCTTGATCCACCCTGTAGCAGCTGGGAAAACTGGTGGCTGTGGGAAGATGCAGGGGCCTTGGGGAAGAGGTGAAACTTTGCCTCCATCCCCACCCCATTATCTCTTCCATTCTCTCAGCTCCGTGTGGGAGCACATTCTACCACAGGGAGTTTTTTTCATCATGAACAAAAACAACCATTTTCCAAAACAGTCCAAATCAACCCTTTTTTCCCTTTTTCAGATTTAAGAGACAATTTTTGTTTCCAAGAAACTGCCACCTGGTTAGAATCTTTGGGGCTTGTGTTGGAGCAGGGGTGAGGCAGGTAGAGTTCTCCTTCCCCCACTCACAGCCCAGTTATGGGTGCCCAGAATGCTGTTCTCCTGGTGAGAGTTCCATTTGAAGCAGGATGGTATCTCAGGACAGGGCAGGAAGTCGCCCAGGTGAAGCCTGCTCTGCCACAGTAGAAGGTATGCCAGCCTGGACAGTGCTTTCTGCTGAAAACACAGTGAGCCACAGTTCCCTGGAGGGTTCTGATGGAGAGATCCAGCTCAGGAAGTTCCAAACAGCCAGCTCAGCAAAACCGCAGAGAGAACAGGACCCACCAAATAGCTGTGGACATGCAGATGGAGAAAACTCCGAAATTACTCTTCCCTGATGACCGGGCTGCTGGTGAGCCCAGTGACACTCTGCATAAAGTCTGGCTTTTGCAACCCATTTCACTAGACTTGCATCCTAAGGGGAATCGTAAGCTGGCAGACAGTGCCTCAATATCATAATAATCGTTCTAACCACTATAATAATGATGATAATGATAGCAGCTATAATCATAAATACAAGCGTAATAAAAGCTAATACTTAGTTAATGCTTACTCTGTGCCACCTCTGTGTTGGACACTTTACCTGGATTTGCCCGTTTAATCCTCAAACGAGACTGGGAGGCAGGTATTCTCGGTTCATTTGAGAGGGCCTGAAGCTGTGCTGCAGAGAAGCAGAATCTCTTGTGGAAGTGCTGGCAGGAGATGGATGGGGAGAGCGGCTCCCGTTCTCTGCTCTCCTCAGCCCCACACTCTGCAGCTGTGTGCAGATCTCAGGACTGGCTTTCGATAACTAGAATGAAGCTGGGATGAGCCTGGATCTCCTACCAGTCCTCTGTCTGGACATTCCTCCTGGAATGCCTCCAGGCCGTCAGGTGAAGGAGCCCAGCCCAGTTGGCTGGAGTATGAGACCCACAGGAACAGTGACAAAACGTCCCCACTGAGATGACCAACACCAGCCAAACTTCTGCAGAAACCTGAGATCTTGGTTTGAATGAACGGAACCACCAAATGCATCTGCTGACTCCTGAGCAATCCTAAAGGGTTGCTGCCAACAAATTGGGGTGATTTGGTGGGGCGTGCTGAATAATTGAAGCCATGACCTGTGTGTACTGTTGCCCCAAAGCTGGTGTCTTCCCCACAAAGCCTTCTGTCTTTAAACCTCTAGTCCCCAGTGACATGCTCATGTCTCATCTCACTCACCAATAGCATCTTTTCCAGTCCTGCTTTCCTTTTTTTCAGTAGGTTCCAGTGGCACACGTTGGAGGTTACCCACCAATAGTATTTGTTGTCAAGTGAGAGTTGGTATCCCTAACCTGGCTCCCAGGACCAATCTTGATGGAAAAAGCCAGCGATGATGGTAATTGTAATTCCTTCCCTGGCCACTGAGCTGGATTGAGCACCTGAGATAGAAGGATGGGCCAAAGGGGAGGCTTGGATCAAAGGTTCTCTTTCCTTTGGCCCAAGAGACAGTACAGCAGGTAAGGCACTTGCTTTGCAGGTAGCCAACCCTGGTTAGATCCCCAGCACCACAGCTAGTCAGCCCCACAAGTGCTGCCAGGAGTAATCCATGAGCACTGCCAGGTGTGACCGAAAAACAACAAAAACAAAACAAAGATTCCTCTTTTTCTGAGAACAGAAACACTAAAACTTAAAAGCTTTCCCTCATTTTGTTTGTTTCTCTTTGAGGGGCTTCCAGGAGTTGCTTAGAAGGACCAAAAGTTTCTCCTGGTGGTTCTTAGTCAATTGGGCCAGCAGTTCAGTGCAGAGGTCTGAGGATGTGGGGCTCAAGCCCTACAGGGGTGAGTGTTTCTCTGGTTACTCAGAGGATCTTGGGGTCCTCCAGGACCACAGACAAGGTTGTCAAGGGTTATATCCTGAAATGCTTAGGGGACCACATGGTATTAGGGGTGGATTGGGCACCTCCTAGACATACTCTTAACTCCCTGGACTATCTCTCTACCCCCTCTTTGTCTGATTTTGTGTGCTACCGGCCATTTTGAAACAATGAGGGGCTATGGCACTGAGGATGGCAAAACAGACATGGAAAAAAACATCAGAGATTAGGCACATCACTAAAGTACCGAGTGGGGAAAGGGGGAAGTCCTGGGAGATGTTCTAGGGGCATGACTGAAGTATGATCTGAGATGCAAGGAAACAACACATGTTCACCCAGAGCATCTTCCTTGTTGGTACCAAACTGTCTCCCCCACCCAACCCCCCGTCCACCCCCATCTCTCATTTCCCAAGAAGCTCTGACACATGTCTTTCTTCCCTGATGACACTATGCTGTTTAATATCTCATCATCAGGACCAGTCAAACAGAGAAGGACCACACTGGTAGATTCTGGAGGCCCCTCTGTTTACTCCTGGAGAAGTTGGGGATGATGGAGGGGAAAGGGGATTCTTGAGGGTCAGGGGAGAAAGAAAGAAGTTTCTGTGGGGAAACTGGAGGCACTGTCAGGTCACAAGTATTTGCCAACCAGTTTAAATTTGTTTTCAAAAATTTAATTAAAAAATTAACAACCTGTTTGACCTGGCAGGGACATCCCAGACTTTTCCAACACATGTGCCATTCTATGTACATGTCTGCTCAGCCAGTTGGGGGACCCCTGAGGACAGAGGCGCTGTGAGACTGACTCATTTGCATGTCCTCAGTACTCATCCAACCCCCAGCCTAGAGACCCTCTCAATGCAGTTGGATGAATTGAACAGGATCAGCAATATAAAGCCCCGAGACACATTCTCTTATTCTAGTCCAGATTCTGAATAAAGAGGAATCTGACTGGTCACAGCCATTTTCCTCTCAAACAATTATTCCTTTGGAACAGAGTTATGGAGAGTTAAGGTGACCTCTGACGCTCCGACCTCCTTTGCCCGGAGATAGCTCAAGATTAAACTGTCTCGTTGAGGATAGCAGATGGCAGAGGGAACTGGGGGGGAGGAAGCCACCCTCGTGTCATGCAGGCCTTGGAGCATGCTGTGTCTGAAGCTGCCAGATCTCCATCATCATTAGTGATGCAACAGTTCTCATCTGACGAGAAAGGGCACAGAACCCTGCCCTAAGGCAATACTGCTCCAGGACTCCCCCCAAATTCTGAATCTCAGCTCTTGGAGGTGTCTGGGTCTGGAAGATGCTTCTGTGTCCTATTCATCTTTCATTGCAATACCAAGCATGGCAGACACTCATGGGCCATCTGTTGAGAACCTGAGTTAAGTTATGAATGAGGGAATAAGTGCAGGTACCCTCCTTTGCAAGTAGCTTTGAGAAAACGTGAAATGAATTTTCGAGTCATGTTCATTTGGATTCTCATCTGGGTTTTAATACTTAATGCCTACTGACTTCAGGTGAACTCATTCCTTAGGTTCTGTAAGTCTTCATGTCTTGTACACATATAGGTATAATAAAACCAATATTAAGGGCTCGCACTCATATAAGGTGATTGGATAATACTCAGAAGTGTTCTACAAGTTATAACTAGTCTTTTACTTTTACCTGCAATCTTCCTCATTTCAATTATTTCTATATATATTCTGACTCAGTACTCTGCATGTTTTAGAAGATGCTACCTTGAATTTCTTCATCCAAATAATGTTGGATGAATCAGCAAATTAATGGTTTCTCTGAATAGTCCTTACCATCTAGCTATAGCTAATTAACTTGCATATACCCAAGGAGGAAGATCCATTTGAAATATCACTTCACTTGTATCACTTGTCATCCCTTTGTTCATCAATTTGCTCAAGCGGGTGCCAGTAGCATCTCCATTCGTCCCTGTGGCATGCTAGTGTAGCCCAATGGCGTCTGCTCATTCCAGGAACACAAAGAGCCTCAAACTGTATGTTTAGGGTCCTGACGAGGAAGTCAAACCATCTCGTAGATAGGCGACCAGGCGTTCTTTTGATGTCCCGTGGAATCCAGTTGGTAACGGCTCTAGTCCAGCGGTCGTCTCCAAATCGCTCTTGGTGTCCAGCCCATCTAAGCCCATCATAAATGCAATGTCCAGACACAGTGAGTCTCAACTTGAGTTTATCTTCTCCTTCCCAATCTTTGTTGAACACGAATTATATGCCCACCACTGTACGTAGCCTCTTCTTACCCTTAACTCTCCCTCACCCAGAGAAAAGGATTGTGGAGTAATCTTCATTTCATAGATGAGAAAATGGAGACTCAAAGAGGTTATGTAATGAGACCCAGGGAAGATGGGTATCCAAGTAAGAATCAAAAACTTAGTGACAAAAAAAAAGAAGGAAAAGAAAAAAGAAGAAAAAAACTTAGTGGCTACTGATTGTCTACTAGTACATATTCTTTCCTCCCTTAGATGCTTCCCACTACACTTTCACTCCAGTTCTAACAAGATATGCTAATTGGTTGAAACCCACCAATAATCTAATCCTAATGCAATGACTGGATCAGATAAACCAAATGGCAACCAATAAGTGCAGGGCTTTCCCAGGCCTATCACATTGAATTGTCCTCACTAGTTGTAGGAGTCTAGTTATCCTCCTCTTTTCCTAGCTTGCTAAAAATGAGAAAGATCCCATCAAAGGTTGCAGTCATCATTTCCCTTTTAAGGAAAATGAAATAATTGATCTAAAATCAGTAGGGAGATTTCTCAAAGAAGTAGGAGTAAAGCTCTCATAAGACCCAGAAATTCTTGGCATATACCCCCAAAACACAAAAACATTAAATTCAAAAGATATTTGCATGCCTATGTTCATTGCTGCATTAGGTGAAAGAGCCCAGGATAAAAATACTACCCATATACCCAATGATGAATGGATAAAGAAGTTGCATATATGCACAATGCAATACTGTGAAGCTGTTAGAAAAGGGGAAGTCTTAAACTGGAGAGATAGTAAGGGGGTAAGGTGCTTGCTTGTATTAGACCCCAATACCAGTTCCTGGCACTGCATATAATCCCCTAGTAACTGACAAGAGTGATCCTGAGTGCAAAGGTGATGGGAAGCCTGAGTACCACTGGGTATGGCCCAAATAGCAAAATAGAGACACTGTCACTCTCCTCCTGTTGCTCATCGATTTGCTCGAGTGGGCCCAGTAATGTCTCCATTGTGAGACTTGTTGTTACTGTGTTTGGCATATGGAGTACATCATGGGGAACTTGCCAGGCTTTGCCATGCAAGCGGAATACTCTTGGTAGCTTGCTGGGATCTCCGAGAGGGGTTAGGAATTGAACCCAGGTCGGCCGGACCGGCAGTGAGCAAGGCAAATGCCCTACCGCTGTGCTATCACTCCAGGCCAAAATAGAGAAAGAAAAAGAAAAAGAAAAAGAAAAAGAAGGAAGGAAGGAAGGAAGGAAGGAAGGAAGGAAGGAAGGAAAAGAAGGAAAGAAGGAAGGCGTGAAATCTTGCCGTTTGCTGGAATTTGGATGATTAGAGAACACCATGTTAAATGAAGTAAGTCAGAGACAAATATTGAATGATCCTATCTATGGTATACAAGAAGGAAGGAAAGAAAGAAAGAAAGAAAGAAAGAAAGAAAGAAAGAAAGAAAGGAAGGAAGGAAGGAAGGAAGGAAGGAAGGAAGAAGGAGGAGGAGGGAGGGAGGAAGGAAAGAAAGAAAGAAAGAAAGAAAGAAAGAAAGAAAGAAAGAATGGAAACAGATGGTATTGAATGATGATAAACCCTTTGCCTTGATTACAGGATTGAGATTACCAAGGGAGGGTAGGTAAGGAAGAGTTGGACTAGCTAGAAATGGTGCAATACAGTCGTGGAGGATTTGAGTGGTAGTGAAAGTGAATTAAGTCTGTACATCAAAACCATAAAAATTCACATTGTTATAACCATGTTACCTAAACTACAATAAAAATATTTCAAAAAATTCATCAGTCCAAGGGGCTGGAGTGATAGCACAGGGGGTAGGGCATTTGCCTTGCATGCAGCTAACCTGGGTTTGATTCCCAGCATGCCATATGGTGCCCTGAGCACTGCCAGGAGTAATTCCTGACTGCATGAGCCAGGAGTAACCCCTGTGCATTGCAGGGTGTGACCCAAAAAGAAAAAAAGGTTCATCAGTCCAAGAATGAAGCTGAAAAAGTGGAGCAGAGGGAAGATAACTGTTGATATCCTTGAGGTCTTGGCACAGCCAAAGCAGAAGCCGGCTCTACTCCAGATCCAACGTTAGTCATTAAGTTTTCTCTGATGTCAAGGCAGTTTGACTTGGATTTCCTGATACTTAGCAAGCAAAACGATCCTCAATAATATAACATAATTCAAATCCAGCACACGGTCTGACCCCAGCTATATTCCACTCATCTATTTGATGGTCTTTCAACTCACACCTTCACCAGCACCCCAGGCCATTGCTGGCTTGCTGCATCACTGGGAAATCAGATCCTGGTTTCAAGGTCAAGTACCCAGGAAGCACTTGGTGGGTACTGAAGGTTACTCTTTCAAATTAGTGTCTGGAAGTCATGTGAACAAAGCTAATGATTATTTTTAAATACACAATATAACAGAAGCCTTTTTTTGAGGAGCTGAGGAAGTATTCAGAAAAGTGAGGACTTCAGTGGAAACTAGAAAAGCAAACAGACAGTGGCAATGGCTGCTTATCAGTCCTTGATGTATTGAACATGTAAAAATGCTAACCTCCTCCAACTGCAATCTAATTTGGACAAGTGCTTAGAAGGAACACTGAATTTATCAGAGCTTGAAGTGCAAAATATTAAAAAATAAATCACCGCTAGTAAAACCGTAGAGCTATCAGGAGATCCATTTGAAAAGACAGTGAGCAAAGTCAATTTGAGGCACATTCATCAAGCTTTGAAATGATGGAAGCGGCCCCGTTCCCATGGCTTTCCTGCTCGTCGGCTCCAGATCTTGAAGTTCAGGTAGGGAAGAGGTGAAGACTGACAAGGAATCCGGTCAATTGGAAAGGTTTCTAGAAATGCTTCAAGAGGTAAAAGATAAGGTCAGCCCAGGGAGCTGAGGTCAAGAAGATGACTTTTGGTTTCCCTTTTTCTGGGTTCAGTCTTCCAATGTACGATATCGTGGGAGTCTCTTACAGATTTAGAGTTCCCCACGTCTGGAGTTCAGGTGAATTCTGCGAGGGTTTAAAATGTTGATGTTGTGTCTCAAGGCTCTAGGATGCTGCTATTGGAGAACCTGGGTTGGCCTCCCTGGGAAGCAGTCAACCAACCATGTTGCTCAGGCATGCTGAATGAATCCAGACTAGTTGCTTTCTCTGTCAGGACCGCCAGCATCAAGTTAGCCCAATCTCTTTGGCACTTGGGCTGACCTTCTTCACATATATGCAGTGACCCCAAGGTTATCTCTGCAGCCTGTTCTGCTTCCCTAGTGCCCCTCCTCCCCCAGGGTGGAAGGTACCAGGTGTAGACCAGGATCCTCTGTCTTACCACATGCCCCATACTTTGTAAGGGAATGAGCTCAATTTATTCATGTGAGACGGTTATTTTATTTTTGTAGTCTCATAATGATAAGTATTTATTTGTCTTTTGGTTGTATGTAAGCAAAGCATTTTAAAATACACACAATTGGACATTTTCAGAGAAAGCTTTGATATCATTTTTGATCACTCGAGGGAATTTTAATTTTCAAGTCACTTAGTCAAATGAATATAGTCCTCATTGAAAAATGTCATGTGGTTTAGACACATTTCCATCTCATAGTTCAGTCACATGGAAAAACGTTAAACTGCTTTTTATCTTTCAATAAGGTAGTGTAGCATCATGATTTGGAGAATAGAACTTCTTAGACTATCTGTGGTAAACAGGCAGTCATTTTGCTCTCTTAAATTTTTGGTCTTTGGACCACACCCAACAATGTTTCGGCTTCATTCCTGGCTCTGAGCTCAGGATTCACTCCTGGTGGTGCTCAGAGGACCATATGGTGTGCTGGGGATCCAAGCAAGGCTAGCTGCCTCCAAGGCAAGGGCCTCACCTGCTATGCCCTCTCTCCAGCCCCCAGTCCTTTTTTCTTAATCCACTGAACATGTAATCATGTATTAAGTGCCAGGGACAATGAATAAAGCATTCCATATGCTCATTGAACACTTACTTCACATTCTGTAAGCAAATTGTTCTTTCAAAGAGTTAGATATCTACTCTCCCTAGGTTGACAGTGAGCAAGCCAGGAACCCACCTGGGAAAGGTGTGGTTCCCTTTGTCTAAAACACAGGGCCTCCCTGTCCCATACTTCCAGGCTAGACAGCCACATTTGCCCCTTCATGGGACTGCCAAGTTTTATAATTTTATTTTAATATCTCTGTAATATATCAAACTATATGCTCCTGCATGTATCTCACATGCAGCTTGTGCCACAGGTGACCCCCAGTGCAGATATGACAACCCACGGTAATGAGATGTGTTAACACAGGAATCACATACTTGGATGCTGTCGCATGATGGAAAGTTCCCTAAGCTGTTTTTCTATCTCTTTACTTAGTTGTAACAAATGGGTAACACATTTTTGCATCTTTAACAGGCACTTTGAATCAACATGTATTTACAATAGATCAGCATTACCTAGGAAATTGTAGAAATGCAATTATCCTGCTCTGCTAGGTGAGGAGGATAAGGAAACTCTGGGGCTAGAACTCAGTCCTCTTTCTGACAGTAAGGATGATGGTCAATTGGGGAACAATGCTCACTGTCAGACAGGAAAGCGCTGACAACAGCTTTGTTCAGACTCCCATTACAGCCACAAGTATCAATCACAGTAAATGGTATGTCTTTATAGTGACTGTTGAGCACAGGGTTTTGGTTTGTTTGTTCAAGAGGCCCGGGAGCTCCACCTGTATTCTTGGCCAGCTGGGCCAATGGTTCATCCATCCATCCATCCGTCCGTCCATCCATTCATCCATCCATCCATCCATCCACCCATCCATCTATCCATTCATTCGTTGAGTCACTCCCAGTCTCAGAGATGCTTGAGGAGCACTCAAAGCCTGTGCTCCAGCCACTGAGCCACTTGCTGACACTAACCTTTGATTTTAAAGGGTAATCTAAATTCAAGTTTTAATTATTTTTTCTTATTTTATGCTTGATATGCCTGGCAGTGGGCTGGAGCAATAGCACAGCAGTAGGGCATTTGCCTTACATGCCACTGGCATGGCCAACCCAGGTTCGATTCCTCCGCCCCTCTCCGAGAACCTGGCAAGCTACATGAGAGTATCTCGCTTGCACAGCAAAGACTGGCAAGCTACCCTAAACATATTCGATATGCTAAAAAAAAACAGTAACAAGTGTCACAGTGGAGACGTTACTGGGTCCGCTCGAGCAAATCAATGAACAACAGGAGGACAGTACAGACAGTGCATGCCTGGCAGTGTTTGAGGGCTGCTTCTGGCTCTGTGCTCAGTGAACCATCCTGTGCAGGGTTAGGATCAAGGCTTTCCACATGCCAAAGCTTGTGTTCCAGTCTGCTGAGCATTCTCTCCAGTCAATTCCTTTCACAGCCTTAGGTATACTCAGAAGCACATATTCTAATCTGTTACAGATAAATTAAATAAGAAACTTGGCTGTGCTACTGAGGGGGCAAGTATGCCAGGCTGTTTAGCCTGTCATATGTGGACTATAGTATCATTCGCTTTATAAGTTCTTTTAAAGGGATTAAATAAGGTCATATAGATAAAATACTTACTGTCATGCTTAGCACTAAATTAGTATTAGTTTTTGTTATGTGTCCCACTTCCTATGGCTTACCCAATAGAACATCCTTTGTGTTAGATACTTGAGTTAGCATCCAAAAGTCAGACACTAAAGCCCTCATGGAACACTCTTCCAGTGCTGAGATTACATCATGATTTAGGAACTGGTTTTGAGGAAATGATGCTTTTCCCACCCAAAATAGATCATCCCTGGAAACACTCCAGCAAATGGCCAGGAAGACAAAAGGCAATCATAATAAAAAGTCTCAGGATCTGAGTAAAGGGACAAATAAAGAGAATTCCAAGTTTATGCCTGCCAATTCCCTTATTTGGAAGCCACCCATATGAAATTGTAGAACTCTCCATAGGACGCTCATGCTCTGTCCATTAGCTTTCCTTTTTGCTGTCTTCTTGTCTACTTACGTCAACTCTTCTTAATATTTAAGAACTTTTCAGGAAATTCCATTTTTAAAAGACAGCAAAGGAGCTTTGAATTGGCAAAAGCTGCACATTTCAAAGGTAATACTAATCTAAAGAAACACACTATTATCTTAGTAATTTCCAATTGTTCCTGGAAGCGTTTTACTGGAAAGACCACTGCCAGCTATTAAGTAGAGGACACTCATTTGGTTGCCAGAATTAGCTGAAATTAAGATCCTTTGACATCTTCTTACAGAAAAAAGTCAGGTTCAGTACAAACAATTCAGAATTTAATAGATTGTGACAGGTTATAAAATTCTATGCATTTGAAAGAAAAGCTTTGCTGGTGGAATAATGTGTTTCTAATTTACACATAATAGGCCCATGAAACTATGACTAGAAGGACATTAAAGTAATGAGGAAATTCCAGTTATAGACACTTTCTGTAGAGATCTTAAAGATTATGATTAGGGCAGTCATTTCCCCAAGCACCTTATACAGCTAACGCCAAAACTATGGTGTCCGGGACAAAGAAAGGAGACTGCAAGGTGACAGGGCTTCAGTTTAGAGGGCAAGGAAAGCCTGTTGAGGTACGTGATAAATGCAAGTGAAGGATTGTATTAAACTTCATAAATGCTGTATTTAGAATCTAGCACTAGATGCTAATTTATGATTGAGGAGCAATAAGAAAGATAATACAATTTTTATGAACCAAACTTTTCCATAATAAAAAAAATGCCTCTGCGTTGCTTATTGTTCTGTTTTTCTTTTGAGACCACACCTGGTGGTGCTTGTGGCTTACGCTTGGTACTGCACAGGAATTACTCTTAGCAATGCTCAGGGGACCATATATAACCAGTGTCAGCTGTATGCAAGGTAAGCATCTTAATTAACTTTGTCTTGATTTGTTGTCCCACAATCATCCAATCCAACTACTCTTATCTGTTTTACTCAAACGTATCCCAATGCAAAACTAATTTATTGCTTTTATTATTTTTACAGGCCCAGTGATACTGTATTATTTTTAAATTAATTTTTAAATTGATTTATCATTAGCTCACAGTATTAAGGTGCTTCATATTTGGGATTCAGTTTCTCTAACTCCTATATATATGATTGAGATTCACCACACCATCATGGCCTGACTGAGTGTAGTGGCACGTGGCTCCAGGACCCTCCAAGCACTGCTTTTGGGAGTCCTCTCCAAAATACAGATCTTTTTAAAACATAGGTAAAGAGGGAGTAAAAGAAATGTTCAACACTAGCCTGTTAAAGTAACTACTTGCTCTTGTGAATAATACCAAATCTCAGTAGTTTAAAACAATAAACAATTTATAATTTACTCAGCTGGAGGTGGACTGTTTGGTGGCTTTCAAGTTGTAATTTAGGAAAGCTAGCTGTCTCTGTATTATAGTTCCCCCATCTTTCTTTCAGTGTCTCAAAGTCTTCTTCTAGACCCCTGTGGTCACCACAGGAGGAATGAAGAAAGAGGGAACATAGGGGGAATTCCTGGCTTTCTTCTGACCAGGAGTGACCTATATTTTATGACCACATTCTATTGGCCAGAGCTTGGTCCCGGGGATAAAACTATCTTCCAGAAATTCTGGAAAATGTAATTGTCCACTATACTCAGGAAAAGGAAAATACTCTGGTGAGCTTCTAATTGACTTAGGTATATTCACCAATGGCTGAATAAAGGGTTATTCATTTGTAAGCAGCCCCTAAAGATGAAGCCATGGGAGCATATTTAATGAAGTTGAAAATTAGTGCTATCTTCAACGAAGAAGCAGTCAACAAAACATTTAGATTATAATTCTGACTTTGTCAAGTAAGGTAAAGGTAAAGGCCCTCCCGTTGATCATCGATTTGCTCGAGCGGGCCCAGTAACGTCTCCATTGGAGACTTTGTTGTTACTGTGTTTGGCATATCGAGTACCTCACGAGTAACTTGCCAGGCTCTGCCGTGCGTTGTCAAGTAAATTTAAAAATTAATTTAAAAATTTAAAATTTTTTTAAAAAATTTAAAAAATTTAAAAAATTTTTAAAAATTTAAAAAATCTAGAATTTTACTCACTCACCAGCCCTGCTTTCCAGATTCACAATTTAATCTTTGAGGACATGTAAGCCTAATCTTTGAGGACATGGTATAATTAATGGATAGACCAATCTCCTGCCCGAAAGCCCTGAGGGGTGTGGGCTGAGCCCAGGCAGCCACACCCACAATCCATCGCTGCTGCTACACCAACGGCCCAATTCCCACTTGGTCATGAATAATCTCTGCAGAGACGACAAATCTTGAAAATTCCAGAAAGTTCCAGGTACACACTGGTTTTCAGACTGAGACTGTGTGGTCGTCTCAGAGTGGGCTGTGGGTGTCACTCCTCTGCTCCATGCCTCTATAGTTCTGGAAGCTCTGAAAGCCACAGCCACTTCATATCCCCTCAGCCTTGTCAACTCATGGACCAGAGCACAGATCCTGAAGTTCTGGACCGTGTGACACTTCCAAATTCGACAATACTGACAATCCAGTAGAAGCAGACCAAATTAGATGGGAAAGTCACTTAGAAGCCCACTGAACTCAACAAACAGAAACAGTAACACAGAAGGTTCAGCTAGCAATAAACATTTTAATGAACCGTCAGGCAAAGGCTTACCCTGTGGTGAGATACGACAATTTTCACAAATTTTATTTTACTGAAGTAATTTTGATAATTCCAGTAGTAACAAGCAATATAAAATAAATTATTGTGTGCCTGGTAAGGGGGCTTGGAAGTGGTTGGGAAAATGGAGGGCGAAGGTCACTTTCATGGCGAGATTGTTGTCGGAATACTGAACGCCTGGAACAACTGTATTATGAACAACATTATAAACCATGGTGTTTGAAAAAATTAAAAATTCTCAAAAAATTGAAATATCTAGGAGATACGCTTTAATGTTTCTTCCTAAGAAGGGACAGAATAGATTTTCCTTACCTATCTGGTATTTTCTGAATTTTCCCAAATTTATACTATGAAGATGCAGGACATTTTCTTTTTGGAATAGTTAAAATTAACTTTGATCTTGGTCTAGTGATCGTCAATAGAATGGGTTATTGCATTTTATAGATGTGATTTTTAACCAAAAAAAAAAAAAAGAAAATCAGGTGAAATTAATTTCAGTAATTATTTTTCCTAAACTGAATGCCCAAGTATTCTCAACATGCAATCAACAAAATGGAATTAAACTATTAAATATTTTTGTTTATGCAGTCTTAGAAATATATGCTTATGATAAGGTAGACCTCAGTTTTGGTCAGCCATTCCTCAAGTGCTTAACAGTCACACATGTCAGTGCTGCTGTAGTGGAGAGCACAGTCTAAGAATGTTGAACTGAGAGGGCCAGAGAGATAGTACAGTGGGCAGGGCATTTACCTTTACATGAGGCCGACCCAGGTTCTAACCCCAGCGTCCCATACGGTCCCCTGAGCAGTGTCAGGAATGATTCTTGAGTGCAGAGTCAGAAGTAACCCCTGAGCACCTCTGGATATGACCCCAAAATAAAACAAAACAAACAAACAAACCAAACACCCCGCCCTCCCCCCCCAAAAAAAAATCCCTTACTATTAAGAGTGTTGAAATGCTTGGTTTGGATTTGACAGCAGTCTGAGGTAACTCAGATGAGAGCAATGTATAGATACCGAGAAAAGATGAATGAATGGAGGCTGAAGATCAGACTGATATTGTTATTATCAATAACATCATCAGTAACCATCACTGTCACTGTCCTCCCGTTGTTCATCGATTTGCTTGAGCGGGCCCAGTAACGTCTCCACTGTGACACTTGTTACTGTGTTTCTTGGCATATCGAATACATTTCCGGTAGCTTGTCACACTTTGCTGTGCAGGCAGATACTTTTGGTAGCTTGCCAGGCTCTCAGAGAGGGGCGGAGAATCAAACCTGGGTTGGTCGGGTGCAAGGCAAACACCCTACCTGCTGTGCTATGGCTCCAGCCGGTCAGTAACCATCAAAGTTTCAATTAGCAATAATCTAATTGAAAACTTTGGTCAGTAACCATGGTATTAGCCATATGTCTATTCCTGTTGTAGCCACAAGGGGTCGGGAGAGAGAACAAGATGGTTGAGTAAGAATGTAGGCAGTAGTAAAAGCAGGACTCGGACAAAGACAGAACAATGCCAGGTATTGGGAAGAAGGATTGGAATAATTCTTTAGCAGATTCTTAGAAAAGTAGCAGGAGAAAAGGCAGGAGAATCAGTTGGAGCAAAATCTAGAAGCACCCTGAAAGGAAAGAAACTCTGTGTCTAGTTCAGTGAAAACAACTGGTAAGAGTAACACAAAACATTTCCCTTGTAGCAGATGCTTTCTCAGGGTTTAATATGCAACAAGCCACTACACATCAATAATGTCTTCATTTTACAGATGAGGAAACCGAGGCAAAGTAGGGTTAGGGAATGTCCCAGGCTACTCAGTGAATAACAATGCTTAACAGGGCAGAACCTGGGTTCCAACCCACATGTTCTGAAAGTCATAAGACCTACTGATCATCCCTAAAGACCTTGAATTTTGGAATCAGAGACCTGGAGTCACTTCCAGACTGCACTGTGGTCCCCAGAACCCTGGCTCCCTTCTCCTCCAAGGGGGCACGTCCCTTCCTGAAGTGTCCTCGTACAGCTTGTATGACACTGGCACTGAGATCCCCGGTTGTACTGCCTGGCACAGAGAAGACGCTGATGAATGCTGGTTTCCCTGCCAAATGCCATGGGGAGCCATTCCAGGCCTGCAGGCAGGGGAATGGGATGACTGGGCTCACGCTTCAGGAAGATTTATGCTGGAAATAGCTGTCTTCCCTGATTACTCTGCTGGATGGATGGGAGTTGGGAGAGATTTGTTAGGAAGACAGTGCAGTCGTCCAGATAAAAGGCAACGAGGGCCAGCGTGAGGACAGGCGGGCAGAGAAAACGCAACGGTAACATCTAATCGCAGATGATTAGGTGGGGAAACAGCCCTGGGGTTAGATCATCCGAACTATCCTCATGTGATAGAATCGGAGAGTCAGTATGCAGACTTGAGTGACTTTCCCAAGGTCATTTCCTTCTTCACTGATGTTTCCCAGACCAGCATCAGCCAGTGCTGATGTTAAACGGTCACACTGGAATTTCAGCTCAATCAAAAGGAGAAGGTTTCTCAGTTGTGCCTAAATCATGCATGTCCTACTCTTGAAGAGCATCCAAGAACACTGACCTCATTGGACCCTGTCAAAGACGACTCCCCTTCCACCGGAAGGAAGAGGAAAGTAGATGGAGAGACGGGGCTCTGGGGGACGAGACTCAGTTCCCACTTCAAGCTTCTCCCCATTTACTTTAAAATTAGTTTAGGAAATTCAAGTTTGTTTGAGCACTAAAATGCCACAAAAATGTTGAGTCAGGGACTGTGTTCGTGTAATACCCAGGCCGAAGAGAAACTCACAGGGACAAATAGGCTTAGATCTTTTAAAGTTGTTCAGATCTTCAAGGTTCAACTTGAAATGAGCTTCAAAGGAAGCCAGGATCGTGGAATCAATGGGAAAAGGGATCACTGGAATTGTTCTGTTTATGGATGGTGACTGAAAGTATATCTTACTTGGAAAAAACGCTGAAATACCTTGTCTTTTTGTCTCACATACAGAGCAGAGGAAAACCAACTGTTTTCTTCGCTGGAAAAAAGCGGAATTCTACCACAGGAGGGCGCAGGAAATAGGAGATGTTGTTTCAGACAAAAGACACTAGGTGGCGCCACTCTGCTAGTTTTCTTCTTGAATGAAATTTTCTGCACACCCCCCCCCCCCTTATTCCTTTGTTTAGCAGTGGTACTAAGGGATTAGCTTTAATCTTGTAAACGGCATAATTTTGCATCTTTTTAAAAAAAAGTCTAGATATGTTAGGCTTTGATAAAAGCATGTTATAGTAATATATATCTTAATACACTTTGTATTTTGCTTTACAGTAACTTCCAGGATGAAGTCCAGATTTCATTTTCCTTTTTGAATTTTCTATACGGTCTAGTTTTATTGGAGATTGCGTTTTTGTTTAATTTTTAAAAAGAGAATTCTGAATCATATCTGCTCTAGACAAGTGTAAGAACGAAGGAAACATTGATATCAATAAAGAAAGGGCAAATGGATTTTATATTTGGCCTTGTTTAAAGAGGAACTTTTCTGTTATTATTTAGTTATTTCTTAATTAGCATTGGAGTTCTACCTTTCTCTGCGTTTCAGCTTCCTAATTATAAAAACAATAAAGTTAAATGTCCTCAAAGATTTTTTTCATTCTTGAATAGCCATAAAGTTACCAGCATGTTATACACACACTCTCTCTCTCTCTCACACACACTCACACATACACTCACACACTCACACACACTCACAAACACACACTCGCACACACATACTCACACACAGACACAGAGTTGTGTCCACAGCCTGGCCCTCTCCCCCTGCCAGGTCTAGTGTGTATTTGTTGGGGCTGAGATTCAAACCAAGAAACCCAGTTCAAGCCTGGGGGTGTCGTCATGAGTCCCACCAGCTTTCAGACCAAGGTTGCCTGACCTTTCTGTGAGAATGAAGTCTGAACAAGCCTGGCAGTTCTGCAGAATCCTGTCCACAGAACAGAACTTGTTCAGGGATTGAATTGCTCTGTTTGTTTGGTTTGGTTTTGATTTGGAGTTCACACTTGGTGGCAGTCAAGGGCTTCCTCCTGGCTTTGCACTCCGGGATCACTTTTGGCAGCACTCAGGGGAGCATGTGGGGTGCCAGGGATTGAACCAGGATTGGCCGTGTGCAAGGCTAACACCCTCCCCGCTGTTCTCTCACTCAGGCTCTGACTCACTGTTTTGAGAGACTATGAAGCCAACACCGGTGCCATTTTCTATTGGCTTAGACATGCTAGTCCAGTAATTTGCAAGTAGGTCCTGAGCTGGAGGCTGGACACCGGGATCCAACCATGGAGCAGTGTGAGGTGGAGTGCTGGGTAGCTCACAGCTCTGGGCAAATTGCTGGTACAGAGAGAATTAGGACATATGAGATGGGGCCTGTGACTCTGGCCTAAGGCCTGTCTGGCTTTTGCCAGCATCTGTCACCCTGAGAAGGGATATCCAGTCATCAGAGGGCTGAGCTGGAGTCACACTGGGGTAGGGAAGCAAGGGGTGGACTAGGAACGAAATGGTTTCATGTTTTAGCCTGAGTGTACCTGATTCCATTTCTTTTCAGCAGAGCAAGAGCTAGCAGTATTGAGAGTCAGCGAAACTGTGGGCAGAAAGGGGAGGAAAACCTTCCATCAGACCTGAGAGAGAGTACAGGGGTTGAGGCATTTGTCTTGTAGGGGCAGATCTGGGTTCAAATCACCAGTGCCGCATATAGGTTCCCCAGCACACCACCAGGGGTCACTACTGAGCACACTTCCCTTGAGCACTGCTGGGTGTGAGGTTCACCAGAAACAAAACAAACAAACAAGCAAACAAACAAAACCCCAAGTCACACCATTTCTGGTACTGTCACTAGAGTTGGTTAAAGCTCCAGTGTGATGTTATCAAACTGAAGAGAGGCTGGTTCTGAGCCCTGATGAACAGAAGATAGTGTTCCTTTTAGGTGCTTTGTCAACAGCTCACCCCATCAACCAGTAGTGGTTTAATGACCTGATAAGGACCGCAGCAGTGTTACTGAGGGTACAAACATAGCATCTTTTTACCCAGTGCAGCTTTGAGTGCAACAGCACCCCACAGGTGAACATGTTTTTTACTCAGACTAATGGTGGGAAGTCATTGAACCGAGAAGTCTCCCTGAGCCCCAGCGTCCCCGAGTGCCCGGCCTGGCTATGCTGTGAGCAGAGTCCCCGGGAACTCTTGGGCGTCTGGGGGGGTGCTTAGAAGTGAGGGGGACAGAGTCTGTGTTGTGAAATAAGGAAACAGAAGGGAGACAAGGAGAAGTCCAGGTGCCAAATTCAAAATAAATAAATAAACAACAACAACAACAAAAAAAAAAAACCAAAAAACAGGCCAGGCTTCTGGCTTAGGTTCCCAAGCAGTGTTCCTTGGTACAGGGAACAAATGTTCCTGCATGAAATGAGTTTTGAAAAATACTGAATTATAGTCAATCATCCCCCGTCTCCAACTCCCTCGCTTGGAGTCTTTAATATGCCACTAGGTATTATAACTCTTGAAGGATTATCATACAGGGTTTCTCAGACTTTTTGAGTTCAGATTTTCTTTTTTTTAAATCAAGTATCTCAAGACAAAAACTTCTGCTGAGAAAGTCCTCTCAGAAGACAGAACCTTGGTGCCTACTTACTGATTTCAGGTTCGGTTCTGTGCTCACAATTTCCATACGAAGGTCGTAGGGAAATGAGAAGCCCTTGGAAGCCCAGAGCTTGGTGACTGACAGGTTAGCAGACACTAACTTTCATCTGGGCCATTTGCACCTCCACACACTCTTCATACGGATTTTCTCTGTCGGCTGTGCTCACTGGCCCGCACACCCCCACAATCAGGCTTCCCAAGCGCGGGTATCTGTGGCTGTCTGACCAGGTCTGTCTTCTGCCACAGGAAGAAGAATAAATACAGTTCCTAATTTCCAAGTCAAAGACAGTGCGAATTGATATTACACAGTAAAACGCGATGAGATTAAATCAATAACATCTGCAATAAGGCATAATGAAGGTAAAATTATATCTCTGGCTTCCTGAACAGCTGTGAATCTATTTTTAATGATCCTCATTTTTGGCAGTCAGCTAACAACTTCTAAAACGTCCTAGAAATTGGATTGTTAAGCAGATGAGCGCTGCAGTGGCCCGGGATGTCATTAATTTCAGCTGCCTCCTCCATCTGCAGGGGCAAGTGAGTCCTCCTGCACCCTAGAGCACCCCACTCCTCGGACCTCCGCACCATGAAGAAATTCCAAAAACAGTGAGGTGCAGGAGCAAGGGTCCAGGGGCTTTCATGGAAGGGCCACAGGCTATTCTTGAATCAGGGAAAGGAAGAATTCTGGGGCTTGGTAATGCAATTGTAGCCTCTAATTGGCTTTCTGATCTGTCACTCGCCACTGCAAACACCAAGACAACTGGCAGCCACAAAACTTGCAACGGGGCATGGCAACTGCTCACAGTTCTGAAGTCTTGACCCACCTGGGCCTTCTTCTCCCCAACTGTGGCCGTTCCCATGACAGCTGGGCGCTCCTGACCGAGCAGCGGCTATGGGCAAGGCACTGGGAAAGGTGCTGGTGAGCGAGGGTGAGAGTGAACGGCACGGGTTTGGCTCTTTGGCATTCTGCGGCAGGTTTGACCACATCTGGGGAAGCAGCAGCCGTGGTCCCTTCCCTCTGAGCCTAGGGCTGACCCCACTCTCCACACAACGTGCACTGCCCACGCGCCCCAAGAGACAGGGAGAGACAGAGACAGAGCCCCAGCTCCTCAAGTCAGGCTAAGGAGGCGCAGGGAGACCCCCGCCACGTGGGGCTCCAGAAACTGGTGGGAGAGGGTCAGGGTGTTCCTGGGAAGACCCAGAGCTCTGGAGAGCAGGGAAAGACGGACTTCTTCAGCCCCTCTGAGAACTGCACACCGCAGAGAGAAGGTTCTGGCTAAGGGGAGTCCCAGATTCCGGGAGCTCTCTGGCTGCCTGCCCTCCCTGTGCACGCTGAGCCTCTGCAGCTGGGACTGGCCGCCAAGAAGGACAGGGTTCCCGGATGAAGGGGGGCAGAGAAGAGGCGGGGCTGGGACGGTCCTCCAGGGCAAAGGGCAGGCGTGGTGGAAACCAGGAGGCTGGTGATGGACAGGCTGTGAATCCTGGAGCCGAAGGAAACAGGTTTATCTCCGCCCGCCTGCAACGTGAACACGGGTGACTGCAGAGCCTTGTGGGGGTTGCACTTGAGGATACTGGGGAGTAAGAGGGTGAAGGCTGCCGTGAATGCGGGTGTGGAGGCAGGCAGGGAGCATGGAAGAATGCAAAGCGCTGGCGTTGCGCTGCTCGGAGGTTCTGCCTAGGAAGCAGCATCTTCCCAGAGTCCAGGGGTGGAAGCCCTCCCCTGCTGCCCCGCCTGACAGGCACACACATACCTCAGTGTGGGGTTTAGGGCTTAAGAGTGTCTGATTTGCTTCAGATGCTTAAGAGGAGGAGAGAGAGAAAGGGAGAGACAGAGACAGAGAGAGGTAGAGACAGAGAGAGAACAAAAGGGAATGCCCTGCCACAGAGGCAGGGTGGGATGGGGAGGAAGGGGGGTGGGAGGGATACTGGGATCCGTGGTGGTTGAAAATGGGCACTGGTGGAGGGATGAGTACTTGATCATTGTATAATTGAAACCCAAGCAGAAAAAATTGTAAGTCTACAACTGTACCTCATGGTATTTCACTAACTATAAAATTTTTTTAAAAAGGGAGAGATAGACAGAGACAGAGAGAGGTAGAGAGAGAGTGCGTGTGTTCAAAGGGGCCGGTAGTTGCAGGTAGCTAATCTCAGTCCAATTCCCAGCACCACACACGCCTCCCAAGCACCTCCAGGAGTGATCCCTGAGCACAGCCAGGCATGCCTTCGCCCTTCCAATAAAAGATGCTTTCAGAACTCATATGGGCCTGAAAGACCCAGTGCCTGAGGCCGCCTCATGGTCAATGAGGGGCTTCTGACTACTTTCCTCTGGTGTCCGGGGGGTGGATGCCTGGGGACTGAGGCATCTCTTTATGCCTCCAATCAGCTTGGGCACCATGTGCTCCGGACCCTGATTCACGGGAACCCCCAGCACCCAGTGAGAGCAGCCTGCCCATGGTGGACGGTGGAGGGTGAGTGGGAAATCATGTCCCAGATCCCCCATGGACCCCTCCTAGCACACTTTGTGGAGCTGTCTCCACGGTCATGAGCCCTCAGATGACCAGGGGGTAAAAGCTGAGGGGCTGGAGAAGAGCTTTCTGCCCAGCCTCCACACGCAGGACTGGTCCTGGCACAGGCAGCAGCCAGTGTCCAGTTCACGCTCCTGAGTCTCTTTGGACGCATGCAGGGCAGCTCTGCAGAGTGGCCCTGGTGAAGTCAGAAGGACGGAGTGAGTTGAGCAGGTCAGGGGATTCAAAGCCAGTGGGCAGAATGGGGTCACGGAAGGATCACTGCTTCTCATCCTGGAGCCATTGCAGAGACGAGGAAAATGGACACACACACATGTACACATACACATGCATGTATACAAATAAAGTAACACATGTATACCTATATGCAGACATATGCATTTGTATTCACATGCATGCACATGCATGTATGTACATATGCATACACATAAATTCATGCACATATACACATGCATACACAGATAGAATGAATATACACACATACTCTGTGTGTGAGAGAGAAAGAGAGAGAGAGGGGAGAGAGAGAGAGAGAGAGAGAGAGAGAGAAAGAAAGATGCACAGAGACACCCCACATCTGGTAATGGCAAAAGCCAAGACCAGAGGGCAACATCTGCTGATGAGATTCCTATAAACCAAGTTCATGGTGAGTTGTGACTTCCTGGTGCCTGGGGGGTTCTTCCATTGCTGGGTCACAGTTTGCCCCCTTGACCTGAACAGGTCACACAGTCTCAGCTGTGGCAGTGCTGGGAGGCCTCACCAGGAATCTGGATCCCTTTTGAGAAGACCGGAAGCTGAGATGACCATTCCTCTTTGTGAGAATGTCTCCATGGGGGAAATTCTCTCTTTCCAACCAATAGCTCCGAGTTCGCAGTGGTTCACTTATGGCTTACTGTGGCACTGATGAACTAACAGTGGGGGTTTGTCTTTAAAAGACAAAGCCAATAGTATGGGAGTAATATCCACAGCCGAGGTCAAATAAGGGCCAGGAGAACTGGTCAATGGTTGGAAGCTTGACACAAGTGTATGTGGGGCAAAGGGTAGTTAGGAGAGAGAATTATTAATTATTAATTATTGTCAATAATAAGCCTGGCAAGCTACCTGTGATGTATTTGATATGCCAAATACAGTAACAAGTGTCACAATGGAGACGTTACTGGCCCCGTTCAAGCAAACCGATGAACAACGACAGGGCAGGGACAGTAATAATACTATTATTGTATAGCAATAATAGTAGAAAATTATCACTCTAGACAAGAACTGAGTGTTGAAAATAAGTAAAGAGATATATATGATGACCTTTCAGTATCTGTACTGCAAACCATAATGCTCAAAAGGGTTGAGGGGGGAAGAGAGAGAGAGAGAGAGAGAGAGAGAGAGGGAGAGAGAGAGAGGAGGAGGAAGAGGAAGAAAAGAAGGAAAGAAAGAAAGACAGAAAGAAAGAAAGAAAGAAAGAAAGAAAGAAAGAAAGAAAGAAAGAAAGAAAGGAGGAAGGAAAGAAACAAAGAGCCTGCCCACAGAGGTAGATGAGGGGGGGGAGTTGCAGAAGGGAAACTGGGGACACTGGTGATGGGATATGTGCACTGGTGAAGGGATGGGTGTTGGAATGTTTTATAACTGAAAACCAAATCATGAACAGTCTTGTAACTGTATCTCACTGTGATTCAATAAATAAATGAATAAATAAATAAAATAAATAGACAAGAAAGCCACACTGAATGCCTACCTTGGCTAAGTTGCCCTGCGTGAAATGGTCATGTGTTTGATGGGATGTGTTTTCTGGGGTCCAGAACAGCTAAACCTACACACTTGGGGGACCACAGATGGAATCAAAAGTCAGACTGCAGGACTTGGAGCAGGTGCTTAGCTCTGGACACTGAAGGTTCCTGGCATGGGGAGTTCCTCCTCATGAATCACAGGATCACAGGAATTGGATGGAGTAATAGTAGAGTGGGTAGGGCATTTGCCTTGCCTGTGGCCAACCCAGGTTGAATCTCCAGCATCCCATATGGTCCCCTGAGCCCCACCAGGAGTAGTTCCCAAGTGCAGAGCCAGAAGGAATCCCTGAGCATTGCCAGGTGTGGCCAAAATCCAAAGACCAAAGCATAAAAAAATTAATCACAGGAGTCTATCTAGATGTCACCTCACCCCTGCGCAGGAAACAGACCCTCAAAATAGCTCTCTCAAGAAAGTACCTTAGCAGTCTCTCTACAGACTGCAGGTGACACACAGTGAAAACTACCTGCATTGCGAGATCTATCTGCCTGATAAGTGGGGAGAAGGACAAAGTCACTTGGATGTGACTGGCAGTTGCTGAGCTATCGGGATGAGACATGCTTCTTCCCCATAATGACTGATTCATGTTCTGTGTCTTTGCAACTTTCCCTGGCTGTCCCCCACCCTAAGAAGGTGCAATGGAGGCATATCTTGATGCCTTCTCAGTTCCTCCCATGATGCGGGCAGCGACAAACCAATGTTCATGCCTGTCACTGCATCACTGATGGATCCACAGATTTCCGGCCACACCACAGTTGTCACAGGCATCTTGTAAAATCACATGCATGCATCCTGATTTTGATTACAGTTGTTCTCAGACCAGCTGCTAGTTCTTGTGATTTGATGTGCTGTTCAAGAAGCACATATTTGGTTGTATCACAAATTTGTTTTTTAAAGAACATTTTAAGTTGTGTCTACTCTGGAGAATCCAGTATTTTTTCTTTAACATGTATTTTTCTCTCCCCTCATGTTCCTCTAAGTACATTTCTTTATTGAAAACGTTTCTGCTTTACTTTAAAAATGAAAAAAAAGTATTTGGACAAATGCATTTTAATATAACTTGTTCTCTTTGTTCTTTCATGCAGTTTATTTCATTTTATTTATTTACTTTTGCTTACTGGGAATGCCTGACCATTGGGTTGGCAGGACTTCCTTGGAATGTGCTGTTGGCCTGGGATGGCCCTCACAGCCTCTGGGCACTTTTTGGGGGGGGGGGGGGGACAGGGGAACACCTTGCAATACTCAAGGGTTTCTCCTGGCTCTGCACTTAGTAATTACTCCTGAAGGTGCTTGGGGACCATTACGAAATGCCAGGGATTGAACTCAGGTTGGCTGCATGCAACACAAGTGTCCTACCCACTGTACCATCTCTTCAGCCCCTTATCCTGGGAATTTCTAAACCATCTTCTGGGAGCCTGAATATTTAGTTTTATACATGAAAAACATGATTCTGAGGGCCAGAGAAATAACACATGAATTGAGGCTCTTATGCTACACATGGCTGACCTGATTCAGCCCTCAGAACTGTATTTGGCCCCCTGAGCACTGCCAGTAGTAACCCTTGAGCACAGAGCCAGGAGTAAGCCCAGAGCACCATGTAGCATGGCCTCAAAATAGAAAACAAGAACAACCCCCACCCCCACACTGTGATTCTCAGAAGAGGGTCTATACTCAGAAAAAAACATGTCCTTCAGAAGCTGGGTTATTATAGTCCTTTGCAAACAACTTTGGACAAGCACCTCCCCTACATTAAAAAGGAGACTTTTGTTTTGTTTTGGAGGTCATGGTGGTGCTCAGGGCTTACCCCTGACTCTTTACTCCCTCGGGGGACCACATGGGGTGCAGAGGATCAAACCCACATTGGATGCATGCAAGGCAAGCACCATGCTCACTGTATTATCTCTCCAGTTCCAGTTTTTTTTAAGGTTTCTATTAAGATTTCTTTTCTTTTTTTTTGTTTATTTTTGTTTTTCAAAAATTTTTTTTATTAGTGAAACTCCATGAGGTACAGTTATAGACTTACAAATTTTTGTGCTTGGGTTTCAGTTATACAATGATCAAGTACCCATCCCTCCACCAGTGCCCATCCTCCACCACCAAGGGTCCCAGTATCCCTCCCACCCCCTGCCTCCCCATCCCACCCTGCCTCTGTGGTAGGGCATTCCCCCTTGTTCTCTCTCTCTTCTTTTAACACAGAAAATATTGTTAACAATTTAAGGAATAAGCCATTTTAAGCATATCACTGAAATTATGCATTCTGCAGAATCCAGTTCCAGTTTTTAAAACTCAGATTAAAATTAATATAACCAATAGCACAGCTGGTAGGGTGTTTGCCTGGCACGCAGCAGACCCGGCTGACCCGAGTTCAATTCCTTCACCTCTCTCAGAGAGCCCGGCAAGCTATGGAGAGTATCTTGCCTACACGGCAAAGCCTGGCAAGCTACCCGTGATGTATTTGATATGTCAAACACAGTAACATGTCTCCCAATGTTACTGGGCCCTCTTGAGCAAATCGATGACCAACTGGAGTAACAGTGACAGTGACAGTGATAGCATAAAGTGTAGGATACTGAAATATGAAATTGTGTAAGTTTAAGTATATAAACAAAGTTGTTTGCTAATGATTTTTAAAATGTTTTCATCATTCCAAGAAGAAAGTCCTACACCTCGCCCCCCACCCCCCAGCACATGGGCAATGACTAACCTGATTTGTGACTCTTTAGATTTGTGTATTCTGAAGACTTAAAGTAAACGGAGTCATAACACATGTGACCTTTTGTATCTGGCATCTTTCTCTTAGCCTCACAGTTCCTCCATCTTTTGCACATGTCAACACTGAAGATGTTTTATGGCAAAGTAATATTCCACGATTTGAGTAACTTGCATACTGTCTACGCATGTAGCCAAATTGTATATGCTTTTACTAACAACTGATATCCTTTCTTCTTCTTCTTGACTATTATCATAAGAGGAGAAATAGTGGGGCTGGAGTGGTCGTATAGTGAGTAGGTCATTTCCTTTGCATGCCACCAACCTAGGTTCAACCCCTAGGTTGTGGACCATCTCATATGGTCGCCCCAAGCCCCACCAGAAGTAATTCCTGGCAAGAGTAACTCAGTTACTGGAGACTAACTCAGTTACTGGCAAGTAACTCAGTTACTCCTAGTGTGAGCCACGAGTAAACCCTGAACACTCTGGGTGTGCCCCTGCACCTGCCCTCATAGTAGAAATAGCTGTCTGACCAGTCCTCAGGCTTATCAATGATTTCTGAACATTGCAACATTTCAGCCCAAACCATAAGATAGACTTGGAAGATGGCCTTTACTTAATGGGGCCAATTTTCCACTAAGAGGGAACTCGTGGTTTATTTTCAAAATGAAGAAACTGGGGTCAATTGTGGCTAAGAATCCTTCCACCTTTCAGTTCCATGTTTATTTCTCCTTTAGTCCCTGCTGGGCCATCTTGCATAAAGTTCTGTGTAGAATACTTCCAGGTGTTCTTTCCTCAGAGACTGGCCCACAAAACTCCTGAGTGCATGTATTTTGGGCCCATCTGTTTATAGCTACCACATTAAAAATAATTGATTTGGAGATCTTAGCTAATTTAAACCTTGTGGGTGGCTCATCTGTGATGGGATCCTACCCTCTCTTCTCTAATTGTGCTTAAGACATTACATCCAATCTAGCTACAAGGGGCTGGGCTCATATCTAGGAGTCTACGTTTTTGGAAGTGCAATGAACAGAAGATACCTCTTAAAAACAATCCATGAAAGTTGTTATGCTCTAGGGAACAATTCAAGGTCTTATTCTAAGGCTCTTGACTTTGCTACTCTCAATACTTAGTTCTGAAAAGGAATTTTTATCACTTGCCATTGTAAAACATTAGCACAACAGATTACTTCCACAAACCTGTGAAGGATTGGCCAAAGAAGCAAAGAGCTTATGAAGATAAGGGATTGTCAATAAATCCTACGAGTGTGTAAGTATGGGGCAGTCTTCACAGACTTCACTGGAGGATCTGAGATGGCTTCCTAACACTTCTACTTCTGCTCTTGTCTCTGGAAAAAGTATGTATAAATTACAATCAGAAATAAATGTAACACAACAAATATGTATCTAATGAGAGAAGAGAAATTATAAGTTCCATATTATTAGATTCTGTACTATCCACTACATTCATGCTTCTACCCCTATCTCTCTTCTCATCAGCCAAGCCTCGTAGTTGCTTTGAGACAGTTGTTTTGCTATATGCTAATCAGTTCTTTCATTTCTTTCCAAGTGCTTTCCATCACAGCCATGGGAGTTGGTTCTCATCATACCTGTTAGTTCCCAGTACTGAAACATTCACTGTTCTCAGCTTTGGACAACCTTTGCTTACAAACACTTTAGATACTTCTCCTTGTGAGAACAAGAAATCTGAAAATTTATATTCAATCTGTCATAGTTCTGTCACCCGATTCAATCCTTTGCAAACAAAATCCTTTTGGTGAAAGGAAGACAATACCCCTGTTTCATAATTTTTGCACCAACCTTAATCTGCTGTCTATGAATATTAATGAATCCCATCGATTCACGTCTCCATTTTATGTCCAATATTAAATGCTTTCCTTGAAAGCTAGCTGTCAAGATGGCAAGGGAAACTATTTCCCTTTCATATTAAATTAACAACAAAAAGGGTAGTTTTGTTGGCTTGTAGATTCCAAGAGTTAGTCCTACAATCTTACATACTGATTTTCTTTATATTGTTACCAAATTATAGGCTAATCATCGCAGGATGAATAGCTTGTCATTTCTTCTTTGTTTGATCTAAGAAAGAATTGTCTGGAAATTGTGATTCGATACGATGGAAAAATGTCAGAGATATATTACATATTTTTCTTATATCAATTGTGTTTATTTGCATGCTTTGGGGGGGGGGTGGTTGGGAGGTGTCTTCCATACATGACCTAGGTCTGAACTCCTGTGATATTCTTTTTTTTTTTTTTACTTTGCTTGCTGTAATTTTTTTAATTAATTAATTAATTTATTTTTTAATAGTGAGGCACCATGAGTTACAGTTGTAGACTTACACATTTTTGTGCTTGGGTTTCGATTATACAATGATCAAACACCCATCCCTCCACCAGTGCGCATTTCCCACCACCTCGGATCCCAGCATCCCCTCCCCCCCCCCAGCCCCTATCCCACCCTGCCTCTGTGGCAGGGCATTTCCCTCTCTCTCCTTTTGAGTGCCATGGTCAGAAAAAGAGGCATTGAGTGGCAATCATGCTTGGTCGACAGTCTACCCTCAGCATGCTCTCCCATCATGGGCGGATCCTCCCAACACCCTTTATTTGGTGTTCCCTTCTCTTTCTGAGCTCCCCCTTCCCCTAACATGTGTGGTTGTCCTCCGGGTCATTGAGTAAAATTCCTGGTGCTAATCTCTGCCATACTTGGGTGTTAGTTTCCTATTTTGTTACTTTATGTTCCCCAGATGAATGCAATCTTTCTACGTCTATCCCTTTCTTTCTGAGTCATTTCGCTTAACATGATACTTTCCATGTAGTACCACTTGTATGTAAACTTCATGACTTCATCTTTCCTAACAGCTACATAGTACTCCATTGTGTAAATGTGCCAGAGTTTCTTCAACCAGTCATCTGTTCTTGGGCACTCAGGTTTTTTCCAGATTCTGGCTATTGTAATGAGTGCTGCAATAAACAGACAATTGCAGATGTCACTTCGGCTACACTTTTTTGCCTCTCTGGGATATATTCCCAGGAGTGGTATTGCTACTCCTGTGATATTCTACTTCCTTTGTCTAGTCTTGCTTTTTAAAATTTCCTACATACAGATCACAGATGAGAGGAAGTGGTTCCAGAATTGCAGTTGGCCTAAAAGAAACCTTTGTGACAATTAGGTGCTTTTTTGGCAGACTAATTAGGAAGCAGCTTTCACTGCAGATGGTTCTATTAGGGAAAGGGGCTCGCTTTGGGTGCACAGGTATGTACACCCAGAGCCAGGTCCTTGTGAGGGGCGTTTCATTGCACCCCAGTCCCTACTCCCTCTCCTCAGGGCATCTCAATTGGTTCCTCTGTGAAATCTTGCCCATGTCTCCCTTAGCTGGTTTTATATACAAAATGTTTTGGAAAGACTAGAGATACGGTTCTGTGCTGAGATTCTTCCCTTTCTTCCTTTTTTCTCATTTGTCACCATCCATGTTGAGCTCAAGGCTTATCTACAGTTCTACTGAAGCAGCCTTAGTTCATCTTTCCATTTTTGAGCATGTTGAATAGGAATTTAAATGATGTCTTTGGGTTTCCCATTTATTTGGTTGGTTGATTTTTAATGCAAGCTTTCACACATTCAAAGACTTGTTTGCTGATAGCATTATTTGTTGCTAAACTGATAAACATATGGCCAGCTGCCAGGGGACATGGTGTTATTTGAGAGGGCCCTGGAATTCTATTATGGCTCTAAATAGGGTAGTTCGCTCTTATCCTTGGGTGATACTTTTCATGATCCCTAGTGAACATGCAAAACTACATGTGTTACAAACTCACTAGATATAGATTCAGATGTAGATATAGATAGAATACACACTGTATGTTATATACTATTTTTTTGTAAATATGTAGCACTATAACACTGTCACAGCACTGTCATCCTCTTGTTTATCTATTTGCTCAAGCGAGCACCAGTAACGTCTCCATTGTGAGACTTGTTGTTACTGTTTTTGGTATATCGAATGCACCACGGGTAGCTTGCCAGGCTCTGCCATATGAGCGGGATACTCTTGGTAGCTTGAAGGACTCTCCGAGAGGGACAGAGGAACTGAACCCGGGTCAAGTTGGCAGTGTGAAAGGCAAATGACCTACCCACTGTGCTTTCGCTCCAGCCATACTTGGATAAAATTTAATTTATAAATTAGACAACAAGAAAAGGATTGATAACAAAAACAAAATAGAAGATTTCCAACAGTGTATTGTAATAGAAGTTATGTATATATGGGATTTTTCAAAAGGTCATATTGCTCATAATATTTTTTAACTGGTTGACGACAATCAAAGCCTGGGAAAGTAAAAGCTTACAAAAGGGGGAACTACTGTATACTCTTTTCTTTTTCTCTGTCATTCAGGCTTGAAATTCTACTTTAAAGCTATATTCTTTTGACTAAATGCTTAGATCACTATTGAAATGTAACAATTGTAAAGAACTCTTATCAGTCACTGATACCTTAGTCAAAACTAGCCTTATAAAATTTTATTTCAGAAGCAATAATGTGAGACAAAGATTAAAGCTGGTTAGGTATGTGATAAACAATTTTCTATGAATCAATTTGTTAAAATATGCTTTGTCTGCCTTGGTTGTTTTAAGAGCTCCAATGAGAGGCGTGTGTAAAGCAAAACTCCTTTTGCCATGGTTTGTCCAGAGTAATCCCACAGTAGAGTTAAAAGATCTAACTTGATAACAACTACTTAACATTATTAGTTTTTCCCAAGGTGGCCAAGGGGCAGTGGTGGAGAGGAGAGAGGGTCTTTTTCATGAACTTGCTGGAGCAGTTGAGAACTCAGGTTTCTACTTTAGGCTATCATCCCTGATTTGGCGAGACTGGCCCACACATGCAATTCAAAGGCTAGGGTTGGTTTGTGGTAACAGGACAAGACATATGCATCCAGGGCATTCATTTCTCACATGAACATGGCTGTCTGGAAAGATCTGAGTGAGGCAGATCACAGATGCAAAGACTGTGAAACAAAATAAGGATTTTAAAGAGTATTGTCCATCTAGTCCTGGACCCTTCAACCCAGGAGACATATACGTACACAAGCACACACACATACACACACACACACACACACACACACACACATACACACATGCCCCTAAGGGCATAAGGGACAAATCGTAAATCATGCACAAACCAGAAGCAGAACATGTTCCTGGTGTGTGTCTATTTTACTAGGGTGAAAATACATTTTAAAATTTTGGTTTTAAATGAGAAAACACATGACTGCATTTCGGAATGGAAGACAGCAGTCACAGGCCTTTGAATTGGCACTGAGGGAAGTGGATACATGATCACAGCAACAGAATTTAAATATCACTGGTCCCAAATGCCTGTGTTTTAAGGAATGGTTTTACATCCGGATCATCTGCACAACTTCAGACAAACATCCAAGCAGTTCTGACGCTGGACGCTGGACCCAGGGCACCCTGTTTATATTTTAATTTCTTCAAAGCTCATCAGAAGATTGAGGGGAAAAAAGCAGCCAGAAAAATACAGCCAGGGCTGATAACCACTAAATTCTAGCCTAGTCAAGACTCAGAGAGGTGAAGTGATGGCCCTGGGCTCACACAGTTAATTCCCAGATGGTACTTGCTGTCGTTGTTCCATTTACAACATGATTCTCAACAGCCCTGGTGACGCTCTTTGTGAGTATTATTGCAAAATGAAAATGAAGAGCTCTCGGTCACTAGTTATTATGAGTTCTGGCAACAGCAGGACATTAAAACCAAACACAGGCCTGCTATGTGTGGGGCCCAGTGTGCTCACTCAGGGACCTGGCCTGCTGCTCCAAGGCCCACACACCACAGCATCGGGAGGACCAGGGCAGGGGCCAGCCTGCGAGTCAGGCAGGGGCTGCCCACAACAGAGTTTGATGGAGATAAAAGGAGACTTTTCTACTGCAAAAACTCACTTCTTCTTATCTTTGCGAATGAAACTGTTATCTTTGGATGCTAACTTCTGTTGGGTGGGTTTAACATTCTCTTTTACACCTTCTTTCCAAACCACAACCACTCTCTCCTTCCTGGCTCAGTTTCAACAGTTTCATGGTGATCAGGGATGGTAGAGTTGGATTACAACAAGGCATCATGTCATATCTGGATCACAGCAGAGTTAAGACTCCTCTGTGACAAAAATCAGTAGGAATCGTGCTGCAATGAACATAGAAGTGCAGATGGCATTTCTGCTGCGTGTTTTTGTACCCCTGGGGTATATGCTCAGAAGTGGTATTGCTGGGTCATATGGGAACTCAATTTCTAGTTGTGGTGGGAGGGAAAAATGGGGCCACTGGTGGTGGGAAATGTACACTGGTGGAGGGATGGGTGTTGGAACTTTGTATGACTGAAACCTAAGCATATAACTGTGCATCTCACGGTGATGACTAAAAAAAAAAAAACCAGAAGAGTATATCTAGGATGTGTGTGTGTCTGGGGGGGAGGGGAGGTGAGAGACAGAGAACTAGAGGTTGTGTGCCGCCCCCCCCCCCCCCAACACACACACAAGTCAGAGACTGGAAAGCCAGCAGAGCCCATAAGAATTGCACAGTAGCAAAGATGCATGCTTTGTGTCTGGATAAAGACCTCTGTGAGGCTAGGGGCATCCACGGGGGGTTATCCTGGAGAAATGCCGGCTGGCCCAGAGTGATCTGCAGAGGAGCAGAGAATGTAGCCCTTCTCCCGGGATTCTGCAGCAGCCGGGCAAGGTAGGAGAGCTAATGAACCGTGGGGCAACTGAGAACACCAGGGAATTCAGAGTAAGTGAATGAAATTCTCATTATGTTGCCTGTGGAATTAATATGCAAGCTTGCCTCTCTCCCAGGGTTTCTTTTTGTCTCTGGTTGCTATGAAAGATTTGGGCCAAAAATGGTCAAAGCACTCAGGAAAGAAGATGACTCACGTTCCTGGGAATCTGCATCCAACCTGGTAGACACAGCAGAGGCAAGCCCACAGGACTGTAGAAACCCTTTCAAAACCCTGGGAATCATTGCTCAGTTCTGATGGCCAAGGAATGCATTCAAATAAGTCTGGGGAGAGATGCAGTGGGGCTGGTTCTTGGGGGATACTCCTACCATTCAACCACCCCCAGCCCCTAACTGTCTGCTTCCGGCCTATCCCATAGCAATTTGTAGAGTCTTTCAACCCAGAACTTTCTGTAAATGACGGAGGATCCAGTGGAACTTGGATAAACGTCTTCTAGTGGATAAAAGCACTCCAATTTGTTAACGATGTTACTACATACATTGTACAGGCAGGCAATCTAGCCAAACTCAGTACCTGGCATTTTAGTATTGTTGCTGGTGGGACCTTGCAGGCCAGGCTGATGGGAGATTTGTCCCACCTCACTTAGATGTGCTTCTGTTCTACTGGAAAGTTTAGTGGAGTATCCCTCTTATCTGTGTGTCTTGAGGACAAAATGAAATGGTGTTGGGGAAAGTCTTCACCCATGAGCTGGAGAGTGTTCAGTCCCCATTGCTCCATGGTAGAGGCGGGTACAGAGCGAGTTGCCAGTGATCATGATTATCAGCTGGAGAGCCTGACCCTGCACTCTGCCTGGCTCTGGGAGAAACGGAACCTCCAGCCAAGAGTGACATAATGGATGTTCTCTGCATGTTCCAACCTGTTAACACTTCCTCAGCCTCATTCTGAATATTTGGCTGGTGTTCTGTGCCCTCTGGGCCCTTGTCCACAAAAGTCTGACCGATGGACAGGGCATCTCTGAAACAGGGTCAGTGCCCTCCCTGTGGAGCCTCCTCGCCCAGCTCCTACACTGCTCCCTGGGCCATTTGAATTGTGCTGGGGCAGAGAAGGCTCCTTTATCCACTTCCAAAACTTGCAGAGAGAAGTGGTCCCCACGTGGTCACTGGATTCCCTCCTAGCTAGAGATCAGCCCATCCCGGGCTCACCACATTAGAACATGGCTGGGGAGCATTCCACTGTAGAAAGAGAGAAATCAAGGCAGGAAGCAAAAAAAAAAAAAAAAAAACCACTTTTTAAAAAATTTTTAAATAAAGCTTTTAATGAAGATGACTATTTTCACTTTGGAAGATTCTGTCATCAAATGTCAACACTATGGTAGACACATAAACTAATCTAAAATAATTTTAAAAAAACACTCCAATGGAAAACCTAAAAATAAACACAGAATAGGACCGGAGCAATAGTACAGAGAGCTCTTGACTTGCTCGTGGTTGCCTGGGTTCAATCCCTGGCACCCCATATGGTCCCTCATGCCTTGCCAGGAATGATCCCTGAGCATAGGAATAAGCCCTGAGCATGACCAGATCGGGCTTAATAAAAAATAATAAAAAGAAAAAAAAACTCAATAAATAATACAAAAACAAGGTTACAAAAAGAGGTGGAGTGGGAGGGGGGGAATGGGGACCTTGGGATCTCGGTGGCGGAGTGGTAACACTGGTGGTAGGTGTGGAGTCAGAACACTATCTACATAGAACTCTATTATTCACATATGTACATCTCAGTATTTATTTATTTTTTTAATTTAATTTTTTTTTATTAGTGAGACATATAAGGTACAGTTGTAGACTTACAAATTTTTGTGCTTGGGTTTCAATTACACAATGATCAAACGCCCATCCCTCCACCAGTGCCCACTTCCCACCACCACGGATCCCAGCATCCCTCCCACCCCCCATCCCTCCCATCCCACCCTGCCTCTGTGGCAGGGCATTCCCTTTTGTTCTCTCTTATTGGGTGTTGTGGTTTGCAAAAGAGGCAATGGGTGACAATAATGTTTGGTCTATAGTCTAGTTTAAGCATGCTTCTCCCAACCTGGGAGGATCCTCCCAACACCTTTATTTGGTGTTCCCTTCTCTATCTTAGCTCCCTTTTCCCCTAGCATGTGTGGTTGGCCTCCAAGCCATGGAGTAAAATTCCTGGTACTAATCTCGGCCATTCTTGAGTGTTAGTCTTCTATTTTGTTACTTTATGTTCCCCAACATCTCAGTATTTAGATAAAAAGTTTTGAAAAAATCAAATCAGGGGAGGTGAAAAAGAAATAAATTAGTTTTATGTTTGTAAAAAAAAATTCTGGCATCAGCTATGCTTATGTGTGTAAAACAAGAATCAGTCAGAGAAAAGAGACAGGGTTGTTTAATGCCTTGACTTGGCAAAAAAAAGTATCAGCAAGTGGGCAAGCCCTCTGTTAGGACTTCCCCATTGCCACCACATTTTAAATTTTAATTTTATTGGCTCATGAAAGAATTTAAAAACAAAAAACAGAAAAGCCAAGCAGCTGTTAAGGACCACCCTGGACTGCTTGGGGAGAGCAAATAACTTCCAGATTGGTCACTACCTGGAATGGTTTCCCCTAGCCTGCAGGCCCCAGAGCTGCTGCAGCGTTAATGATTTTATGCCTCTTGTGTGTGATGGGGACAGCAGATGAAGGAAAAAGGGGCTTTCTAAGAGTTCCTGTCTCCTTAATAAAGAGCCCAGGGTGAGTGAGATGGGAGGCAAAGCCAGGGAGCGGCCAGGGCTTTCACCACAGGCATGGAAGACAGAACTTTTGTTCATGTGCACAGGTCTGCGGACCTGGGCAGCTGATCCTGATCCTGAAATAAAATAATTTCTCTTTCAGATCATTGCTAAGCATGTCCTTCTCACCCGGAAGGGAGCATAGCTCGCCATAGCCATGCCACTGGACCCTGCACCAGGCTTTTACACTTGGGGTGCTCCAGACGGGGGGGGGGGGATGTGAGAGCCCTCCCCTTCCCCAAGGGACCAGTCCTGGCAGCCAAAAACCTCCAGAACCCAACAGCCCCCATGCTCAAGGCTGCTCCCCACATGCTCAGACTGAGCCTCACACACGAGTGAACCTATTCCTGGACCACATCATAAGACACACCCTACCCATTCTCCACAAGTACCACACCACATTTGATGGGGTGCAAGTAGTAGACAACCATTCATAGAGGGAAATGCATATATATGTATACATATATATTTATAGATATATATGTGTATATATGGTGTGTATATATTGTATATCGTGTATATATAAAAATAAATATATTTATATACACATACTATATATATAGTGGTGTGTATATAAACAAAGTTTACAAGGCCCAACCTTTAACAACATGTGATATCTTATAGAAGGTCCTAATGGCCCCTGCCAAAACAAAATGATCTTCACACTCTTTCCTCTATGGATACATTTTTATAGCATTTTCATCAGTTTTCATAATAAACAATACAAAATATATTATTTCAGTTCTGCTTAGGGACAAGGATTAGATTTTGGCATGGAAACATCACAAATATGGTGGTGGAAAGGTGTAATCTTGGTGGGATTGGTGTTTGAATATTAAATGTAATCAAATATTGTGAACTACCTTATAAAATTAAAAAATTAAAAAAAAAAACACAACCATGCTGATACCACTCTCCACACTCATGAAGGTACCGGCAGAGGAACAAAGGCATACGGGTCCCGGGGCTGAGATCTCCAAGCCTGCTCGGATCAGGGCTGAGCATCCTCCACCCAGATCCTCCATCTTCTAGTAGGCAAGAGTCACACTAACCAACTGGCCCCCTGGCGCCGTGTAATCCCATCAATGGCCAAGACCCAGAGACTATAAAACCCAGCTCCCGGAAGACATCTTATTATCTCATTCTTACTTTGGACAACTTGGCAGCTACCGAATGTAACCTGCCCACACGGCAGAGTTTGGCAAACTCCCCGTGGCATACCCAATATGCCAAATACCTGTAACAATGATGGGTCTCATTCTTCTAACCCTAAAAGAGCCTTGAATATGGCACTTTTAAAAATCTCAGGGTTAGGACGAAGGAAACGTTACTGGGGCCTGCTCGAGGCAATCGATGAACAACAGGATGATCATGATCGTGATCGTGAAAAATAATAAAAAAAAATTGCTAATTAAAACTTCTGAGAAAGTTTTTATTTCAGCCCGGCCTCTCTCCTGGGTGGGGTCCCACTCCATAGAACACTCCTTTGGGATTGCAACTCGCACCTCTTCCACTTCTGCAGTTATGAACATCCTCTTCTCCAACAGTAAGTCCCAAACTCTGCAGCGTTTGACCTTCTCGTCTGTGTTTGCCCATGTTGCCTCAGCAAGGCAGGAAGGGTTCCCAGAACTCCCTGAGAAGGGCTTCAGGGTTCTCCAAAACTTTCCTAGGGGTGCCTGGGAGCTTCAGTCCTCACTGGCCTTCCTGCAGCCCCTGAACCCCAAGCAGCTCATTCTGATCTGCCTGCCAGACCTCGGCTCTTTCAGTCTCTGTTGCACTGCCAGGCCTTTGTGATTAATTCACACAGGAACAACCACTTCTTCAAGTCCTTCCACTCTGCTAAGGTCCTGATCAAATCCTGTATCCTCTAAGAATTCTTAGACCCCTGGTGTTGAAATTGCCTCTCCTATCTTTAGACCAGTGAAACCGGCACAGATAAAAAGAACTGCACTGCACTGCACTGTCCTCCTGTTGTTCATCAATTTGCTTGAGCGGGCCCAGTAACGTCTCCATTGTGAGACTTGTTGTTACTGTGTTTGGCATATCAAATACGTCACGGGCGAGATACTCTCAGTAGCTTGCCAAACTCTCCAAGAGGGCCAGAGGAATCGAACCTGGCTCGGCTGGGCCAGCAGCTTTCAAGGCAAATGCCCCCTACCGCTGTTCTATAGCTCCAAAAAGAAAAAAAGTGCCTGGCATAGAAGCAGAGGGTGGGGCCAGAGCAGTAGTACAGTGGGTAGGGCATTTACTTTGCAGGTGGCAGATCCAGGTTCGACCTATGGCATCCCATACCGTCCCCCAATCACCGTAGGAGTGATTCCTGAGTGTAGAGTTAGGAGTAGCCCCTAAGCATCACTGGATGTGACCCAAAAAACCAAAAAAAAAAAAAAAAAGGAGAAGAAGAAGTGAAGGGTGGTAGGTAGTGGTGGTGGTGTTGGGGGGAGGGACACGGGGGAAATTGGGGCCAGTGGTGGTGGGAAATGTACATTCCTGAAGGGATGGGTGTTGAAACATTTTATGACTGAAATCCAATCATGAACAGCTTTGTAACTGTATATCTCAATTGTAACTGTGATTCAATTTTTATTTTTTATATATATTTTATTTTCATAAAGCAGTTCACTATTGTTCATTATAGGTAATAAATAAAAACACTTTTGGAGCTAGGGATATGGCTCAGTATTAGAGTACATAAGCGAGTTTTGGGCTTCACCTCTACACTGTATAGTCACCCAAGCTCTGCCAAAAGTGGACCCTTTCAACCCACAACCCCAAAATGAAAATTCAAGTGAGTTCTAAAGGTTTAGATCTAAGGGTTTGTGTATGTGAAGTTTATTAATATTGGCAATTGCTGTAAAGAATATATTTCTATTAATACTGTATATTTAAAAGTGTATCATGCTCAACAAAAAATAAGAATTTTTAGATTTGGTACTTCTTTTGTTTTTGGTGTTTGAGCCATACATGGCGGTGCTCAGGGCTTAACTCCCGGCTCTGTGCTCATGGATTGCTCCTGACCGGGCTCAGGGAACCACATGTAGTGCTGTGGTTCAAACTTGGTTGGGCAAAACACCCTAATTGCTATACTATCTCTCCATCCCCAAGATTTGATCGTATTGGTCAGAGATGTTAACTCATGGTAGAGTAAATGTATTGCATGTATAAAGCCTGGGGTTTTAACCCAACATAAAAAAAAAATTAAATTTCTTCGTTACAATGTTGAAAATGATGCTTTTTACGTGTTACTTTTAACATTGATTGATGTTAATGCTGTTGAATAGTGTAGAGCGATAGCACAGTGGGTAGGAAATTTGCCTTGCATGTGGCCGATGCAGGTTCGATTCCTCCGTCCCTCTCAGAGAGCCCGGCAAGCTCCCGGGAGAATCTCGCCCGTACAGCAGAGCCTGGCAAGCTCCTTGTGGGGTATTCGATATGCCAAAAATAGTAACAACAAGTCTCACAATGGAGATGTTACTGGTGCCCGCTCAAGTAAATCGATGAACAATGGAAGGACAGTGCTACAGTGCTACAGATAATATTCAAACACCAATCCCACCATCAAGCACCTTCCCAACACAATAAGAGGTATAAGTGTGTGAAGGTTGTTGTATTTCATTCTGGAGCCATTTAAGCCCAAATAAGAGAATACAAGTAAGTATGTTAGAAATCAAATAAATGTGTGGTACTTCTGGTAAGTAAGTAAGGTAGAGTGTAAGAGGCCTCTTGCTCCAGGAAATTCTGCATTGCTCTCTTTTGGGAGCTTTGGTTTATAGTCTCTGAATCTTGGCCATTGATGAGATTACACAGTGCCACACCCACAGTTTGTGGGTGTGACTGCCAAGTTACTGGAAAACTGGAGAGCTGGGGTGAGGACACCCAGTCCTGATCGGAGCAGGCTTGGATATCTGTCACAGGTTCCCCGTATACCTGGGTTTTCCTGCCAATCCGCTCTCAAGTGAGGTTCAACTCATCTTGGGTGAGGTCGTCCGATCATGTGGAGAGTAGCCTTGAGCATGGCAGCATTTGGGTTCTGGAGGTTTTTGGCTGCCGGGGTTATGATTCAATTTTTTAAATACATTAAATTTTAAAAAAGAACAAAAACAGCCAGTGTTGGCATTGATATGGGGTAAAAGGAACCTTCATTCACTGCTGGTGGGAATGTCAACAGGGTCAACAACTTTTGAAAAAAACATAGACAGTTCTCAAAATACTGAGAATTACGTATTCATATGACTCAGCAATTCCACTTCTGGCCATCTACTTGAAGGGCCCCAAAACTCTATTCAGAAAAGGCCTTTATACTGCTATGTTCATTGCAGCACTACTCTAAAAAGTCAAAATCTGGAAACAACCCAAGTGGCCAAGAACTGATGACAGGATGAAGAAATTGGTACATAGACACAATGGAATACTCCTTGGCTAGAAGAAAAGATGAAATCATGCATTTTGCCACTATGTCAACGGAACTGGAGAGTATTGAACTGAGTGAAGTCAGCCAGAGGAGAGGGACGGGTACAGAATGATCTCTCTCATATGTGGGACATAAAGAAGCATAGCAAGATAGTAACGAATGGCCCAAAGCAACAGAATGTATGAACTGATTTACAAAACTGAGCTTATCATAGTGGAAAGGTGGGACTGGGGGAAGTGGGAGTGGTAGGGAATGAGGGGGCTTGAGTGACATGGGAGGCTGGGGCTGAGGAAATGGTGGACGGAAATGGACACTCTGGTGGAGAATGTAGTGTTGGAATACTATATGTATCAATTCCAATTATTGGAAATATCTTCAATCACAGTAACTAAAATAAAAATTTTTAATTGCCTCTCCTTGGAACTGGAATGAGAGTATAGCACCTAAAGTGCTTGCCTTGCACAAAGTCAGTCTTAATCAATTCTCCGCATTACATATGGTTCCCCAAGCACCACCAGGAGTGATGCCTGAGCATCACTGGGTGTTGCTCAAACCCCTCCCCCCAAATAAATAAAAAATAAAATTAACTCCCCTATCCCTCATGTGTTGCACTTTATATTCTACAGTTCAAGACATGTTTGGTGAATGCTGAAGGAGCTTTTGTGAGACTGTTTTCCTACCTTTACCAGCTATACAGAGAACCATGATTCAAAGACTAAAACATACTGGTCATTTTTAACTCACCAAAACACAGGTACCATATAAAAAACCTAATAAGTCTGATAAGCAAAGAATAAAATGAAATTTCTTCCTATTCTCACTAAAGTGTAAAAGACTGATTGTCTTATCTCTTTGGAAAGTGTAGGAAAAATCTTGTTTCCCTTGATGGGAATTTTTACTCTGATCAGCACATGGAGAGAAAAGACAGTCCTTGAACCTTTTAGGAAATCACACAGATGAGCAGCTGAACACTATTCAGGTAAATAAAAATATCAAAGAAGCATATGGATTTGACATAAATCCTGGCCCCAAATCTCTCCCAACAAAATTACTGGCAGATAACAGACTCATTTAACCAGCCACCATTTCCTCTTAATGCACACACACACACACACACACACACACACACACACACACACACACAGAGCAACAACAACATAAGAAGAGTTAAGGGCAAATAGAAAAAAAGTCTTTGAATTAAAATCTTTGCTTCTCTTTGAACATCCAGATGATTAAATGAGATCCAGACGAAAGCAGGCAATTTCCAAAAATATAAAACCTAGCCAGGGGTATCTGCATTCCCTCATGTTTCTACTGGTAACCCCATGGTAAAGTAAAGTCGTGATTGATTCAGAGAGAATTATGGCTATTATAAACTGTAATCAGTGGTGGATGAGAATAATTACACAGGGAAAGAAGAAAAAAAGCTGAAACATGGCTGAGCAGTGTTCTGATGGATGGGGAAGTCATTTCCTGGCCGTTAATGACTGATTTTTCAACAGTCAGCACACAAGCCTTAATCCCAAAGCGGGCAAGGAAGAAAAAATTGGCCACATTATTAAGGATGCTACTGACTTAACCTTACACTTTTCATCTGAATATAGCTAGTGCTGACCTCCACCCCAAATCTGTTCTCGCTTTTGTTTCTGATGCTGTAGGCAGACTCTCCTCTAGTGTGTCAGGCGTACCCTCTGAGTCTGACAGCTGGTCTTGGAGAGAGGTAGGATTGTAAAGAACCACAAATCATTAGGGCACTGTAGGCGTTAGGATTGGAAAAGTCACAGAAATCTAGCCCAGTCTGTTCATTCAATAGCTGAACCACAGAGGTGAGGGGTCTTACACAAGATCCACAGGAGATGGGTTTTGGACTTAAGGAGGAACCCGCCATAGGGGAGACGGCCTTGTCAAGGAGATGTGATGAGACCGCATTGCTAAATCCACTTTGAAATTTTCATCAGCTTAGTCTCTTGCCCCGTTGAGATGGGTATAGGGCTTCATATTCTGCATAAGGTTTCCCTGGGTGAGAGGGCACAGACTTGTGGAATGATCTGCTTTGGTTTATAGACCAGCGGTGAGTCTTCTAATTTGTGACACTGATAAATGAGTTGGAGGGAGGGTGGTCAGCCCAATTTATCTAACCACTTGCTGCCATACAATAGGACCGGGGATGGAAATAGATTAGAAATCAGAAAACTATGTGAAGCAGGACAGCCAAGAATCTGTTGGTGACAATAAATAAATAAATAAATAAATAAATAAATAAATAAAAGAGACCCCCCCCTCCAGAATTCCGTGACACTGAATAACCTTCTGAACATTTGTGGACTGGGCAGTCTCTCTGGTCTCCAACACAGACTCTCCCCTCCCCAAGCAGAGATGATGCCTCATGGGGCTGAGTGGGTGAGAACTTCCAGTGATTCCCCCTTGCCCCCAAGACAAAGCCCACCCATTATCTTTAAGGAAATCTGACTCCTTTGATGACGTCCAAATATAAGATCAGGACTGACCAGATGCTATTTGTCCCATATTAATTGAATTTGGACTTCTCTTAGGGCAAAATACCTTAGTTCTAGGAAAAGTTGTTTTGATTCTGAGGCTATTTGGAATCTGTTTTATAAAAATAAACACTTTCATCGAGATGCCATTGCTCCTGGGTTTTCTCTGCAAAGGCATTTTCTGGAACAAAGTCTTGAGCCAAGTATGTCCTTGACAACTCTCAGCTCAATGCCACCCAACATCTCAGTGTTTTCTCTGTTTTTCTTTTGTTTCCTGAAATGATTTTCAACAAGATCAATTTCTTTTCAGGTATATTTTACAATGACGTTTTGAGAAATTATTTGTCCATCTGGTATTTCTTGCTATTGTCCATCTGGTATTGCCATCTGTCAGGCACACCTTGCTTTTCCAACAGGGAGGCCTTTTTGCATAGGATCTGAATATTTTACAAATTCCAGAGAAGTCCCAATCTTCCAGCACCCTGTCCCATGGCATCCCACCCTCTTAGCACTGCAGATCACCCAGATTCATGAGAAGCACACCATATCGGCCAGCACGGCATGCTCTAGTCCTCTGTTCCCAAGTCTGAGTGTTTGGTTTTGCAATGACCATTCCTGAGGTGTAACATGTATTGGCTTACTCATTTATAATTCATTACTGTGAGAATGTGGTTTCTGTGAGAATGTGGTTTCTGTGATGCCAGTACTAATGTTTCAGATACTGGAAAAAAGGAGAGAGAGAGAGAGAGAGAGAGAGAGAGAGAGAGAGAGAGAGAGAGAGAGAGAGAGAGAGACAGACAGACAGACAGACAGACAGACATCAAGACATCATAGGTCAAATCCCTGACCCAGCAGAGAGTCTGACTTTATTTTTTTTTATTTAACTTAATTTTTTTTTTTTGCTTTTTGGGTCACACCTGGCAATTTACAGGGGTTACTTCTGGCTCTGTATTCAGGAATGACTTCTGGCGGTGCTCAGGGGACCATAAGGGATGCTGGGAATCAAACCCTGGTTGGCCGCGTGCAAGGCAACACCCTACCTTCTGTGCTATCATTCCAACCCCAAGTCTGACTTTAAAACTAATCCTTTAATCCTAATTTCTGTAAACTATAGAGAATCACGCTAACCCCCCTATCTTTTCTCTCTCTCTTTCATATGTATATGTATGCAACATATATGTATGTATATATGAGAGAGAAAAGAGAGAGAGAGAGAGAGAGAGAGAGAGAGAGAGAGAGAGAGAGAAGAGGCTTAGTACCCAGGATTCCATAAACTACCACTTTGCCCAATGGCAGTTATTTTTCCCTATTTGTCAAAATCACTGAAGTCCACCAGAAGCATTTCTTTCCAGGAGTCTGGGGTGAATGCAAGTATGTGATATGTAGGGGAGATGCCAACGGGTTGCATTCCAGGCTCTTGCTCTGTAGACTGGTATCATGTATACTGGTTAGAGCAGGGGACTCGACAGTGACAGTCATCGATCCTTAGCTGGTGTGGTGCCCCCTTTGCCCCACCCACACCAGTGTCAGACCTGACTGGGATTCAGAGGAGGCCTCTTGCTTAGCAGGGGTGAGTGCAGCCCCTTTCCTAGGAACAGAGCATACCAAGGCCAGTTGGAGAGATGCTTGCAGACTCAGGCCTTGAATGTTCCCTTCCCTGGTCTTGTCTGGGGTGCATCTGAGTCTGGCTTTATTCAATGAAGAGGCAAGGGCTTGAGAGTTCTGCTGAGTATTGGAGTGAGTAACAAGCCAGAGCAAATGACAGTGGCTCCCAAAACCCCGGCCTCAGAAGTCCACTCGTTAGTCTGTTCCAGATCTATTTATGTTTTGGTATATACCAATTCAGAAACAAACAAACAAACAAACACAACACACACACACACACACATACACACACACACAGACACGATGGGGAATAAACTTTGCAACCCAATAGGATGGAGAATAAACTTTGTAGAGAAGGCTGATAAAGAATTAGACAGAAAGACATTTTTATATTTTGTGAATGCACCAGTAAATTCCTTCTCATAAAAATGACAGGGAACCAATGGAAAGAAGGAGAGAAGCTTAGAGAGAGAATCACCAAGAAACATGAAGGCAAAGAAAGCCAGGAGAAGAGGGAGAGGACTGTGGCAGTGTGGGAGTAAGAGAAAGGCGGGCCATGGCTGGTCTAAGCTGGAACTCAAGTTGAGGGGGAAAAGGGACATGATGCTGGGATGTCAGAATCCACATGGTCATCTCTGAAGGTCTGTCCAGTGAGAGGTCGACTGGAGCCAGCCTTCACTCCCGGTACAAGCAGATACCACCAGGAGGGACTTTGGGGTACACAAGACCCTGGTAAGGGGAACCACTGCTGAAGGTGAGGTTTTTCTCTGCCCAGGAGTCAGCATTTTCCTGAGTCAGTGGCCATTTAACTTGCTCAGTCTTTCTGTGCATTCACAATAGAACTTTTTCCCAACAATATAAAAACCCTGAATTTAAAATAAATCTTTCACTTCACTTTCTGTTCTCAAATATTAGCTAAATCTTAAATTTGACCAAATAACAAGATGGAAACTTACTTTTGGGTATTCATCATGAATAATCTATGCAGAAGGCCCAGAACACAGCACACCTGAAACTTAGGTAATGTGACTAGCCAATGTGATCGATCTCCAGGAAAACTGCTTAAAACAAGTAAATATCTATATGAACACGTAACACTTTGTACAGTCTTAGTTTAAGGTATTATGTTTTATATCCTAGAACAGCAGGACAAGTTTTTATTCTTTTATGTGCATGACATTTTCCTCCTCATTGTTGCAATGGCCAGGAATTATATAGCCTTAGGTGCAGTCTTGGGACACACACCTAGTTGTGGTACTTGCACACTTCACTTGGCGGTGCAGAGATTTGGCACATGCTCTGTGGCACCAGGATCTCACTCAGCAGGGAATGGAGCTGGGGATCAAACTCTTGGCCACATGCCTTTGGTGTCCACGTGTTTATTTTATGTATTTGTGAAATTTGAGAAAATTCAATTGGGATTTAGGAGCTGAATTTTTTTCTTATCATTTTTCTTCTCATTGACCAGGGATAGTTAGTATGAGGCTCTGAAATTATCCTTGAACTAAGAATAATTTATGAAAAACATTTATGAATACATTTATAATTTTATGGATAACTAATGAAAAGTCTCAAGAGATGATCTAGAATATTTAGGCTGCTGAGTCCCCTTCTCGGAGCCTCTGAGAAACATCACACTTGGGTTTGCTTTACAGATTCTCATCAATTTGATTGAAAAGACATTATTTCACACCATGTAAATTGTCATTTTGTGGCACTATTCTAAGAACCTGGTTTTGAAACTGCTGTTGAGTCAGATTGACATGTCCTCTACCTGTCTTTGTATGCTGAGGTGAATAGGGGAATAGTGAGCTGGCAACCCTGCACCCTTCTACAAGGATGCTGATTTGATTGAGCATACCTTTTTTTTATTAGTGAAACACCATGAGGTACAGTTATAGACTTAGAAATTTTTGTGCTTGGGTTTCAGTTATTCAATGATCAAGTACCCATCCCTCACCAGAGCCCATCCTCCACTACCACGGGTCCCATCATTCCTCCCACTCCCCATCACCCCCATCCCACCCTGCCTCTGTGGCAGGGCATTCCCCTCTGTTCTCTCTCTCCTTTTGGGTCCTGTGGTTTGCAAGAGAGGCATTGAGTGGCAATCACATTTGGTCTATAGTCTACTTTCAGCATGCTTCTCCCACCCTAGGAGGATCCTCCCAACACCCTTTATTTGGTGCTCTCTTCTCTATCTGAGCGTCCTTTTCCCCTAGCATGTGTGGCTTACCTCCAAGTCATGAAGCAAAATTCCTGGTAATAATCTTGGCCACTCCTGGGTGTTAGGAGCATACCTTTGAGATACCTTCGTTTAAGTCCAGTTTGTGATACTAAATACATTCATTGGGCCTTCTATAACTCTTTGTTAAAAAACTCTTTGGTGTCTTGTTTCTCATGATTTTCAACATTCTATGAATGATGTGGATGGGACATTTGCTGCTTTCAGGCATTGTGCTAAAATTCACTTTATGTGAATGGTCCCATTATTGGACCTCACATCAACTTTATCAGGAAAACACTATTCTTATTTGCTAAGTGAGGAAACTGAAGATCAGACTGGTAAAGTGATACGACTATGGCCAGTATTTTTTCTAGCAAGTGGATGTTTTGGGCCATACTTAGCTGTGCTCAGGGTTTAAACCTGGCCCTTGCTCAGAACTTTCTCCCAGCTGTGCGCTCAGGGATCATTTCTGGTTGTTCTCAAGGAATGATATGAGGTGCTGTGAATCAAACCTGGGTCATGGGCATACAAGGAAAAAGACTTACTTGCTGTACTGTCTCTCTGGACCTCAGCTGCTTCTAAGTGGTTTTACTGGCATATTCCACATGGCCTGTCTCTCTTGAAACATCACATGCTATTCACTTAAAATATCTCAGCTCCACTGTTTGCAAACATCCACAGAGAGTGTATTTTCTGTCAACATGGCTAGAATGGAGACTTTGTCTTAGGAGGCCTAAGGTAAGATTCCAAAGAGACAACTACAAAAGGTTTCCAACAAGTAAATGAAGGATTAAAATAGAACACAAGTAGCACTGTAGCACTGTCCTCCCATTGTTCATTGATTTGCTGGAGTGGGCCCAGTAACGTCTCACAACAAACTGTGAGACTTGTTGATACTGTTTTTGGCATATCAAATACATCATGGGGAACTTGCCAGGCTTTGCCATGCGGGCAAAATACTTTTGTTAGTTTGATGGGCTCTCCAAGAGGAGAGGAGGAATTGGACCCGGGTCAGCAGCGTACAAGGCAAATGCCTTACCCGCTGTGCTATTGCTTCAGCCCAGAATACAAGTACCACTAGAAAAATAGAATCTACATTAATGGGAGGCAAGAAGAACCTTCCAGAAAATGTGGCAATAGAGGTGAGTTTTAAAGGGTAAAATACTGCTCTCTAGAGCAAAAATTGTCATTTAAGAAGAGATGACACACTTTACTAAGGAGTCAGAAGTTAAGGGAACCACCCACTCCCATGGGTGCTGGAGTTGGATTAGATGGGAATGGGTCCTCAGAGGAAGAGGATAGGAGAATTGAGCAGGATCAGGTCTGGAATGCAGCTGTGGAAAAATCCTAGGGATTGTTGGCAAGTAAATACTGAGATGATTGGTCCATGTTTTCACAAACCCTTTCCTGCCATAGTGGAGAGGCTGCCTGAGGAGGAGGAAATAGGCAGAGGGAATAAAACATTGGGGGCAATGACAAATAGCTGTTCTAGATCACAGAGACTTTAACAGACAAGAAGAGATAAATTAGATAAAAGTTGCAGGAAGAATAAAAATGAGAGGGTTTGATTCACTTATAGATGTGAGACATCTGAGTGAAGAGTAATAATGGATCTTGGAGTCTGTGGTGATGATGGGAATGGACCAGAAGAATGTACTAAACTGCCCATAAGGCCATACAGAGGGAGAAAGAGGCAGCAGCAAGGAATATAGGGGAATCTGACTCATTGTATGACTAAAATGTAAGCACCAAAGTTTGTAAGTCTGTAACTGTACCTCATGGTGATTCATTAAAAAATAATTTAAAAAATAAATAAAATAGAAAAGAAAAAAAGGTGATAGGCAGAAATAAATAAAATAGGGCTCTGCTCAGGGGGTTATAGAATACAGGATAGGAGCTTATTTTTGACAGAGTAGTCTGAAAAGACAGCTCCAATAATCTGAGGCATTTAATGAAATCATAAAAGACGTATCCAGGGAAAAAACATTCTGGGCAGAGAGAATATCAAGCTCTATTATGTGAGAGGAGAGAGAACACCTAGCCTGTTGGAAGAATAACTAGTGGCTGGAACAGAATAAACAAAGGGGAGAAAGTTTCCATGAAGCCATTGAAGTAGTGGTGGGGGGTGGGGTGGCAAATCAGAACCATAGTAGAGAACAAATTCTTGGAAAGAAGCAGAGACAAGTTTAGGAGACCATCAAGGAATATTTGGCGGAAGAGATGACATGGCTTGAACCAGTAGGGAGAGGTTATGGCAAAGTGGTGAGATCTGATTGACTTTGGATCCATTCTGAAAGTAGATTGGAGGGATGTATGAGGCAGGGGTCAAAGAGGTCAAAGGTTTTGACCTTAAGTAGAATGACGCTTTTGTTCACAAAGATCTATTATGTTGTTTATGTATATATCTGCATGTGTTTTGATATAATTAAAGTCTAGTTTTGTCTCCTGATCCACCATGTCATCCACTTATTGACCCCAAAAGCAGAAAATTCAAGGAAGCCAAACAGGAGACACAGTTCCATATCACTTGCTTTTCCTATTCTCTTCCACCACCACCCCCGCTTTTTCTTATTATTCCCTTGTCAGTAAAGCATAGCAGACATGAATGAAACCACATATTCTGAATTTTGCTGGTGAGGGGACTTGGTAAAAGGCTGCACTTTATTTGAACCTTCTGGCCCATGGCCAAGCGAAATAAAGTTTAATTAATGCTAATTTTTCTAACCCCTTTCTTTGCCTTTTCAGCAAAATCAAGCTACCTTTGGGAGAACTGGCCAAAAGTCAAAACAGATACCACACTATTAAATCTAGCCATTGATTGAACAAAAATATTTTCCTACACAGTTATGTTGTGTCACAAATGACAAAAGATTTTGTCCTTCTCCTTCTATGCTTCTGTAGTTTTCTCTGTTGTTGCTGCTGCTTGTTTGGCAAGTTTGAACATGTCACTTGCTCTTCAACAGTCTCTGTTTCTTTAGAAGAGCTAGATTGTCTCTGAGACCATTTGTGCTGGCTGTGATGTGCCACTGGACTTGACTGGCCATTGTTCCAGCAGCTCCACTGCAGGCTTCAGAGCAGAGCTGGCTGGGTGGGCCACCTGCAGGGTTACTCATCAGCCTTCAGCTCATTGGCATTCCTGGTTTGTGATATTATGTCAGGCCAGCTAGGTGGGGATCAGTTATTAGTAAGTAATCTTCATCCACTTCTGTAGGTAACGTTTTTTCTTAATTAAGCTGTTTGAACCAGATGTGTTCTCTTTGGTCAACTGGTAAAGGTCATCAGCTGCTAGAGTTTAAAGGGGCTGATTTTGCCTTTGATCTATTTGCTGAGCATTTTCCAGGCTCTGATTATAAATGAGCTGAAATGTAGATTATGCCATGGTTTCTGGTTGCTTTGGCATTCCCCTGAGAAATTGCTGGAACGGAAATCCTTACAATCTTATGTCTGGACAATCAGTTGAGAGAATCTAAATCTGTCCTATCCTCTCCTCCCTTTTGCCTCCCAGATCAAAAAGCAAAGCAAATAAAACAAGCAAATGAAAAAGAAACAAAATCCTCTTGCCCCCCCCCCCCCCGCCACCCCATCACCTCCATCCAATTTTGAAATGAGGACACATCTGTGGAGGCCTAACCGGGGTCCCCAGGCATGTGATGAGCAGAGTTTTGGACTTGGTTTACAAGGCCTTGGACCAGATGGTGACTGTGAAGACTCAGACCCTCCAGCATTTTGGTGACCTTGTTGGTCATGGCCTTGGCTGCAGTTACTAATGAGGACAGTGACATATGTCACCTGGACAATGCAACGACCTCCAAAGTAAGATTCCTTTATAATCCATCCATTTCCTCCTCCAGTTCCCAATGGAAAGATCTGGAGCATCAAGAGCTGCTGGGAAGCTGACAAAGCACAGAGCAGCCTGGTGGTGATGCAGGGATTGTGATGTCTGGGCAGACAGCCGCCTGAGGCCCTGTTCTGGCTGAAAGTAGAAAACACTTGTTCTCAACCTCAGTCACATAAAGCTCTCTCTCCCCTTTGTCTCTGTCTTTCTCTCTTGGTCCCCTACATCCATCTCTTTAGAGAAGTCCCTGGGAAAATGGCTTTTCCTCTGTGAGGTTCTCCCTTTTCTGCTCCTGCATAGGAGGCACCCCTTTGCAGAGGAAGTCTCGGCAACCTCAGGCATTGGGGACTACCTTAGACTTGGCTGCATCTATCACTGAACCCTGGAACTGGGGCCTATATCTGCATTTAGTGCTCCTCCCTGCCTGAGGGTCAAGGACCCTCAGCCTTTTGACTTTTCAGGGCTGCCTGTGGCTCCCACCAATAATTCAGCAAGCTGAATCTGTCCTGAGGCCTCTAGGACCTACCCACTGTAGATAATCTCTCTCTAGGGAACTTTACTAGTTGTCACTGGTGGTCTCCACTGGGCCCATGGGAATGACCATGTCCTCCTAATGCCATGTCATTCTCAAGAGCATCCCTTAAGAACGGCCACATTTTGAGATTCACCATTCAAGCTGCAGCCCATTAGCTCCATGGTTTCTCTGAAAGGCAGGAGATGCTCTCAGGGGGACCCAGGGACAGTTAGAAAATAGCTTCTTACTCTGGTAGCTCCTTCAGTCTATCCCGCTGGAGACAACCAAGAAATCCAGGCACATAAGGAAGGAAGGAAGACACAGATCTACCTCCTGGCCTTATTCTCTATTGTTGAACCCCCATTCCCTTTCTTTTTAAGTGGAAGATGTAATCTTCCTTCCATATAACACAACTTAAACTTGATGAGAGGGGCTGGAGTGATAGTACAGCAGTTAGGGTGCTTGTTTTGCCTGTGACTGACCTGGATTTGATCCCTGGCACCCCCCTCTTCCCCCACCCCCACCCCAGCACCACCAGGAATAATTTCTGAGGCAGAGCCGGTAGTAAGCTCCTGAGTATCACTGGGTATGGCCCCCCCAAAAAACCCAAACGAACAAAACACCAAGCATAAACTAACTTGATAATCAGATGCCACTGAATATTCCTGAGAGGTAAAACTTAGTCTTGGGAGTTAGGAAAAAAATCCTTGCTCTTTCTCTGGCTCCTGCAAAAAAAGGGAAAGAAAAGAAAAGAAAAGAAAGAAAGAAAGAAAGAAAGAAAGAAAGAAAGAATGGATCAAATGAACAGAAGAAAAAGAAAAAAGAAAGAGAAAGAGAGAAAAAGAAAGGAAGGAAAGATTAAATGAACAGAAGAAAGAAAGAAAAAGAGAAAAAGAGAGAGAGAAAGAGAAGGAAAGAAAGAAAGAAAGAAAGAAAGAAAGAAAGAAAGAAAGAAAGAAAGAAAGAAAGAAGGAAAGAAAGACCTAGTGACTTTGCAGCTCCATGCATGTTGGGTCGTGGCTGAGAGTAGGTGAGAAGAGAGAGCATATGTTCAACTTGTCCTTACAGATCCCCAGCTGCCGGCTCCAGCATGGATGCACAGCTTCAAATGAGCTGATTCTTGTTTGACTTCTGCATCTGTTTACTAAGTCTGTCTTTATATCATGAGCTCCCAGATATCTTACAAATTTATTTTCTATGTTATTAATCTCACTTTCTGTTGTCTGCCGCAATGTGAAGCTTCAGCCCAAGCCTTCAGTTTATCATGTGAACAACTTACACACACACACACACACACACACACACACATATCACACTGTCACACTGTCCTCCCATTGTTGATTGATTTGCTCAAGCGGGCCCAGTAACGTCTTCATTTTTTTTTTCTTTATTGAATCACCGTGGGAAAGGTTACAAAGCTTTCAGGTTTAGGTCTCAGTCATGCAAATTTCAAACACCTTTCCCTTTACCAAAACTTATTTTTTACCATGAAGAACCCCAATAAAACCCCACGCCCCCACCCCTCCCAGTCCCTGTGGGGCAGATGAATTCTAGTTAACACTCTATCTGCTTTGATTAGATTCATTGTTTCAATAAAAGATTCACCACTATTATTTAGAGTTTACCCCCCCCCCCCAAATCAGACATGCTGAAAAAGCATTGTGAAGTGATTTGCTTTCTACAGCTGGGTTCAAGAATTAAATGTTGGTTTTGAATTTCTGCTATTTTACTTATTGACCCTGGAAGTATTTCTACTGAAAGTCAGATAGTTAAGAAATTGGTTTCTGTGCACTGGAGACGTGGCCGTGCTGGAGAGCCGCTAGTGGGGGGCAACTGGTGGCCTCGGTAGGGCGTGAAGGGCGGACCGAAACGCCCCCCTTCCCATGAGGTTTTAGTCGCCCCCACTCCCCCGGCTCATACCTGCTGTCCACAAGGCTACCATGCGGCCGCCATCTTTCTTTCCAGAGAGGAGAAGGCGACTGGGGCAACACCCTTTCCCCTCTGGACAGACCTGATGGCCTGGATTAACGCATAGTCCATTCACTTTTCTGCTCCAAACTGCTGGGTTCTGCATTAAGTACTTGTGCTTCTGGGGCCGTGGCCGTGCTGGAGAACCGCTCGCGGGGGGCAACTGGTGGCCTCGGTAGGGCGTGAAGGACGGACAGGAACGCCCCCCTTCCCATGAGGTTTTAGTCGCCCCCACACCCCCGGCTCATACCTGCTGTCTACAAGGCTCCCATGTGGCCGCCATCTTTCTTTCCAGAGGGAGGAGGGCGGAAGGGACCAACACCCTTTCCCCTCCGGGCAGACATGATGGCCTGGATTAACGCATAGTCCTTTCACTCTTCTGCTCCAAGCTGTTGGGTTCTGCATTAAGTCCTTGTGCTTTTGGGGCTGTGGCCGTGCAGGAGAGCCGCTCGTGGGGGGCAACTGGTGACCTCTGCATTAAGTCCTTGTGCTTTTGGGGCTGTGGCCGTGCAGGAGAGCCGCTCGTGGGGGGCAACTGGTGACCTCGGTAGGGCGTGAAGGACGGACTGGAACGCCCCCCTTCCCATGAGGTTTTAGTCGCCCCCACACCCCCGGCTCATACCTGCTGTCCACAAGGCTCCCATGCAGCCGCCATCTTTCTTTCCAGAGAAGAGAGGGCGAATGGGGCAACACCCTTTCTCCTCCGGCAGACTTGATGGCCTGGATTAACGCATAGTCCTTTCACTTTTCTGCTCCAAGCTGCCGGGTTCTGCATTAAGTCCTTGTGCTTCTGGGGCTGTGGCCGTGCTGGAGAGCCGCTCGCGGGGGGCAACTGGTGACCTCGGTAGGGCGTGAAGGATGGACCGGAACGCCCCCCTTCCCATGAGGTTTTAGTCGCCCCCACACCCCCGGCTCATACCTGCTGTCCACAAGGCTCCCATGTGGCCGCCATCTTTCTTTCCAGAGGGAGGAGGGCGGAAGGGACCAACACCCTTTCCCCTCCGGGCAGACATGATGGCCTGGATTAACGCATAGTCCTTTCACTCTTCTGCTCCAAGCTGCTGGGTTCTGCATTAAGTCCTTGTGCTTCTGGGGCTGTGGCCGTGCTGGAGAGCCGCTCATGGGGGGGCAACTGGTGACCTCGGTAGGGCGTGAAGGGCGGACCGAAACGCCCCCTTCCCATGAGGTTTTAGTCGCCCCCACTCCCCTGGCTCATACCTGCTGTCCACAAGGCTCCCATGCAGCCGCCATCTTTCTTTCCAGAGAAGAGAGGGCGAATGGGGCAACACCCTTTCTCCTCCGGCAGACTTGATGGCCTGGATTAACGCATAGTCCGTTCACTTTTCTGCTCCAAGCTGCCGGGTTCTGCATTAAGTCCTTGTGCTTCTGGGGCCGTGGCCATGCTGGGGAACCGCTCGTGGGGGGCAACTGGTGACCTCGGTAGGGCGTGAAGGACGGACCGGAACGCCCCCCTTCCCATAAGGTTTTAGTTGCCCCCACAGCCCCGGCTCATACCTGCTGTCCACAAGGCTCCCATGTGGCCGCCATCTTTCTTTCCAGAGGGAGGAGGGTGGAAGGGACCAACACCCTTTCCCCTCCAGGCAGACATGATGGCCTGGATTAACGCATAGTCCATTCACTTTTCTGCTCCAAGCTGCCGGGTTCTGCATTAAGTCCTTGTGCTTCTGGGGCCGTGGCCGTGCTGGAGAGCCGCTCGCGGGGGGCATCTGGTGACCTCGGTAGGGCGTGAAGGACGGACCGGAACGCCCCCCTTCCCATGAGGTTTTAGTCGCCCCCACACCCCCGGCTCATACCTGCTGTCCACAAGGCTCCCATACGGCCGCCATCATTCTTTCCAGAGAAGAGAAGGCGAATGGGGCAACCCCCTTTCCTCTTTGGCAGACTTGATGGCCCGGTTTAACGCATAGTCCTTTCACTTTTCTGCTCCAAGCTGCTGGGTTCTGCATTAAGTCCTTGTGCTTCTGGGGCTGTGGCCGTGCTGGAGAGCTGCTCGTGGGGGGCAACTGGTGACCTCGGTAGGGTGTGAAGGACGGACCGGAACGCCCCCCTTCCCATGAGGTTTTAGTCACCACCACTCCCCCGGCTCATGCCTGCTGTCCACAAGGCTCCCATGTGGCCGCCATCTTTCTTTCCAGAGAGGAGAGGGCGAATGGGGCAACACCCTTTCCCCTCTGGACAGTCATGATGACCTGGATTAACGCATAGCCCGTTCACTTTTCTGCTCCAAGCTGCTGGGTTCTGCATTAAGTCCTTGTGCTTCTGGGGCTGTGGCCGTGCTGGAGAGCTGCTCGTGGGGGCAACTGGTGACCTCGGTAGGGTGTGAAGGACGGACCGGAACGCCCCCCTTCCCATGAGGTTTTAGTCACCACCACTCCCCCGGCTCATGCCTGCTGTCCACAAGGCTCCCATGTGGCCGCCATCTTTCTTTCCAGAGAGGAGAGGGCGAATGGGGCAACACCCTTTCCCCTCTGGACAGTCATGATGACCTGGATTAACGCATAGCCCGTTCACTTTTCTGCTCCAAGCTGCTGGGTTCTGCATTAAGTCCTTGTGCTTCTGGGGCTGTGGCCGTGCTGGAGAGCTGCTCGTGGGGGCAACTGGTGACCTCGGTAGGGTGTGAAGGACGGACCGGAACGCCCCCCTTCCCATGAGGTTTTAGTCACCACCACTCCCCCGGCTCATGCCTGCTGTCCACAAGGCTCCCATGTGGCCGCCATCTTTCTTTCCAGAGAGGAGAGGGCGAATGGGGCAACACCCTTTCCCCTCTGGACAGTCATGATGACCTGGATTAACGCATAGCCCGTTCACTTTTCTGCTCCAAGCTGCTGGGTTCTGCATTAAGTCCTTGTGTTTCTGGGGCTGTGGCCGTGCTCCAAACTTAACTATGATTTTCAGAGAGAAGTGTTGGGTAGTTTACTTTGTATATATGGATCACTTTGTATGTAGAGAGATAAGCGGCCGCGCGGTTTTGAGGAAAAGTCCTAGTTCCCGCATACTCGAGCTGTGGTTGTTGAGGCTTCTGGTCACCGGGGTTCCATCTGGGGGAGGCGGGATGCGGTACCTACCCCATCTGGGGCTTCCCGATGATCTCGGCTCTTTTTGGAATCTGTTTTTTTTTTTTTACTTCGGGATCTGTGGGTCCCGCCCTCCATGTTGTCCTTCTCTTTGGTGAATGCTGTATATATGGCGCTGGGGGGCGGGCTGTGGGTGTGACTTCCGGAATCAGAGGTTACCTGGGAGGTGTAGTCCCGGGAGATTTGAGGAAAAGTCCTAGTTCCCGCATACTCGAGCTGTGGTTGTTGAGGCTTCTGGTCACCGGGGTTCCATCTGGGGGAGGCGGGATGCGGTACCTACCCCATCTGGGGCTTCCCGATGATCTCGGCTCTTTTTGGAATCTGTTTTTTTTTTTTCCTTCGGGATCTGTGGGTCCCGCCCTCCATGTTGTCCTTCTCTTTGGTGAATGCCCGTCTTCATTTTTTTGAGACTTGGTGGTACTGTGTTTGGCATATTGAATATGTCGCCGGTAGCTTGCCAGTCTTTGCCGCACTGACGAGATACTCTCAGTAGCTTTCCAGGCTCTCTGAGAGGAGCAGAAGAATCAAACCTGGCCAGGCTGGCTGTACACAAGGCAAATGCCCTACTGCTGTGCTATCGCTCCAATATATATATACATATATATACAGATATACATATATATACATATATACATATATATACATATATATACATAGGCTGGGGTGATAGCACAGCGGTAGGGCATTTGCCTTGCATGCAGCCAACATGGCCGACCCGAGTTCAATTCCTCTGCCCCTCTCGAGAGCCCGGCAAGCTACCGAGAGTATCACGCCCGCGCGGCAGAGCCTGGCAAGCTCCCCGTGACATATTTGATATGCCAAACACAGTAACAACAAAGTCTCCAATGGAGACGTTACTGGGCCCGCTCGAGCAAGTCGATGAACAATGGGAGGGCCTTTACTTTTTACCTTATATATACATATATATATATTTAATTCCAAGTTGAGTGACATCTTGTTTGTTCTTTGGTAGTTCTACCCTTTTCCTTTTGTTTGACTTGGGATGAAAGGAGGTGATGGAGCATTCAGAAATAATAAATTATCAGGCGTTGAATGAATTGACTTAATATCTCAGAAACAATATTCTCACCACACACTTAGAAATCATAGGGATGGTCTGTGCTCATTCAGGAGCATCACATAAGATTATAATTGAGTTATAATAATAATGAAACCAATCTTAGATAGAGTTCTTCATATTTACATGAATAAAATCATGTATCATGGTATATGTTCATGGAATTTTACCATATTAGAGTTGGAAGAGCTCTTAACATTGATGATGGTATGTTCCCATTTTGTTCTTTCCTGGGAGGTGGAAAAGCTAACAATGCCTTACCAAATGAGATTTGTCTGTTATCACTGCTATCACATGGCTTTTTAGAGGCAAGTCTAGAACTAGAATCCAATTCAAGTCCTCGTCCATTGTGTGTTCTATTATGTCAAGCTTCTTCTAAAATTTCATTTCAAATATTTTTTCTCATGTAAGATAATCTGTCTCTTGACAAGTTTTCTTAGGCAGAACATTCTCTTTTTAAGAAAGTCATTCTTTGGGCCTCAAAGTCTGTTTCCCTCGGGATCACTTTGAAAATTCACATCAATGTTAAGCTCTTACTCAGACATATGTGCGTATACATACCCATGCAACATTTGGGGTACACACTCAGACAGTGTGGACCACCTCAATGCCATCCTATAGAACTGTGCAAATTATGCCCAAAACCTATTTAAAGGTTTATTTTAAATATTGCTTAAATGTCAATTTAAATATTGCTTAAATGTCTTTTGTACTTCCAAAATTATGCTGGAAAAATATCCTTGATGGGTTTTGTTCCCCAAAAGTTTAAACAACAATCTGACTTAGGTTACATTCTTTCTTCTGGAAGCTGCACTACCCTTTGCCTTCTCAACTTATTGTGATTTCCTGTCAAGCCCTGAGATATTTTTAATGCCTTTTTTTTTTAAAAAAAAAAAGGCTTTAGTGCCAAGTCTATCCTTGTCTAAGGAGACTGTATTTTATTGAAGTTGTGTTTGTCCTTTAGACTTTTTAATATGTGAAGTTTGGGGCAGGAGCAAGTACTAGAGGCAAGGTACTTACTTGCCTTGCATGCAGCCGATTTGGTTTTGATCCCTGGCACCTCATATGATCTCTGAGCATCACTAGGAATGGTCCCTGAGAGCAGAACCAAAAGTAAGCCCTAAGCATCACCAGGTGTGACCCCAAACAGCAGCTACAGAAACAGTGAAACTGTGGGTTAAAGCACCAGCTGTAGACCTCCCCTCACTGTGCCTCAGGCATTATATCATTAGACAACATTAAGACAGTCCAACCAGAATCCAAAGCTCACATTGATGGTCAGTATTTGTGGCTTTAAGTTTATCATTTTCCAAAAAGCTCTTGGGTTTTCCTAGGTTATTTATCTGTCATACAACTAGATGGCTATTTCATGACAATCTCCCTTTCTCAATTCCACATCCTCATCTCTAATGCTTTCCCCCAAATTCATAAATAAGAGGAAGTTAACCTAAAGAGATTTCCATGGGCTCCTCTCTGCCACTCTCCTATCTCCTATCACTTGTGCTGTGGGGACCCTGGGCCCTCTATTTCCAGTGTGTGAGTTATCCAAGGTCAACTCCGCCATGGTGCTTTCACCTCTCCCACACCAGGGCACAGCTACAGCAAGCTCCTATCTCTGCTCAAGCATCAGTACTTCTCTCTGCACTTGATTATCTTCCAGAGCAGGCAACCTACCTATTCCAATTTTTCCCATTGGCCAACAATACAAGGCACTCGACCGACATCTCAGCCCACTCTCAGGGCTCCGGTCAGATCCCTCTGCTCCCAGTTTCAGCGAAACTCCTTGAAGGAGCTGACTCTGTTCTCAGTGTCTGTTTCTGCTCCTCCCACTGTCCTTTGAATTCCCTCCATCAGGACCTAGCCCCATCACTCTGAACATCATATTAGTGACCGACACTGCTGGCAGTCTCAGAGGTATCCTCTACTGTTCCTCTGACATTCGTTTGTGGAAAGAGGTTTTCACCCAAGAGCTCCCCTCATTTGGTAACACTGCATAACATGCCCAATCTGGCTCAATGTCATTTTATATTGTACAATATAGACTAACCATTTGAAAATACAGACTTCTTGAGGTCTCTGCATCTACAGCTAGCAATAAATCAGGAAAAGTCCCATCATTTTGCCTCCATTTATGTTGTTTGGCCTTGAAGGAGAGTCGGGGTTGTGTCAGTGTTTGCATTCTCTTTTCCTAGGGAAAAGGACCCAAGGTCTAGAATGTCACATATTTTACTTCAAAGGAAAAGGCACAGCATGAGATGGGAATCTTAGGAGTGGAGCAGGCTTTGTCCCGTCATACCAGAGGGCAACAGAGAAGGTTCCTCCAGGGGCCTGGGGGAAGGGGCCATTCAGTGGACTCCCAGCAGAGACCAGAACGGACAAGACAGTGGTGAAGGGCTCTTGGGGTGGGGTTAGGTTTCCTAATAGATCTACATTAGAGAGGACTGCTGTGTAAGTAATTCAGGATTTATTGCAGTGGGATATGTATGTCTTCCTCACCAACCAGGAGCAGAGGAAAGAATCCCAATCCATCTTTTAAGAACTCCGACAATTTCTTCTTTGTCGCCTCACAGGGCATTCTCCATTCTATCTCCTTCCAGAATGAAAGGTTCATTTATTTCCCCAGATAAGGTCTGAATAAGGGCAAGATATAATTTAAATGCAGTCAAGCTTAAGATAAATCAGTCATAAAGAGGCAATTATTTTATATTAAATCTGTGTCCTTTCTAAAAAGGAATTTGTATTTATCAATTAACTCATTTCCACCATTTAATTTTTTTAAAAGAAGATCATGAACTTTAAAAAGTCATAGTTTTTTTGGTAGAAGGAGTTATATATCTTAGGGGTTATATGATGTTATTAGTCATCTTATTCGAGTTTTCTAAACAATCAAGAAATGCTGTAGATCTAATTTTTTCTTTAAATGCTCAAAGTGCCTGTTTTTTTTTGGGGGGGTCATCCAGTCTGGATTATTAGATTAGTAATAGGAATGCATAACAGGAAATGAAGCACAACAACTCATCAAATGTCATTTGCTTGACTTTGAATTTCAGACCTATCACAGCAAGATCTAAGTCTCACCATGCCAAGAGTGCTCTAAACTAAAAACTATAGATACACAGATATATCACTGTAGTGAGTATTGATCATTTTTGCCTACCTGTCATGCATGTCTCCTTCTCTCGGACTAGTTCATTTCCTTCTCTCTCAGGAACTATTTCTCCACAGCCTCCCCCAAACATTCTCAGCTTTTGAAGTCCTGGTGGCACTAACGTCCCTTTAGATTGAGGGGCTGGGGCATGACTCAAAATGGTCAATAATGCTCACATAAATTCTCAGCCATAGTAATAGGTGATGTGTACATGTCCTGAGCAGCATCAGTGACTTGTGCTGATGCCACTGGAAAATCAGGATACATTTCCACAATGACTGCTAAACTGAAAATAACATAAGATTGTGGTCTGAGAATGGGCACTGGTGGAGGGATGGGTACTTGATCATTGTATAACTGAAAGGTAAGCATGAAAGTTTGTAAGTCTGTAACTGTACCTCATGGTGATTCATTAAAAAATAAGACAATAAAAAAAAAGATTGTGGCCTGATATTTTTCCCACTCACAACCATAAGGGTTTTTTATTGATAATGATCTCAATGGAGAGAATATTTTTTTTAAAAAAAAAGGAGGAAGAGGAGAATCAGGAGGAGAAGGAAGGGAAGGAAATGAAAACTGGAGGAAACTGATGTTTCAGAGCAGTTGGTCTTCAACCACCGGTTCACAGGCTAGTGCTGTTTCACAGATGTAAAAAGGCTGAAAACAATTCATCTACCAGCTTATTTATAACCTCAGGTCCCCTGGACCAGTATGTAGAACAGGTGCTGGCCCGCAAGTGTAACAAGTTGAAGAACCCTGCCCTAAGAAGCATCATTTGGACTTCTGGCTCAAACAATGGCCAAAGAACAGCATAACTCTGGGTTTTTTAACATTGCAAGCAGAAATATTCCATGTTTCCAAAATCTAATTTGAATTAGTGAGTAGGGGATAGTTAGGTCCATTAGGGAAAGTGGGCCTCGCTTTAAAATTTGGGTTTAGTCTTTTTTTTCAGCCAAACAATAAACCATTTCATGCTATGCAAATATTTTAAGACATTCATCTCCTTATTTCCATAATATCAAAAAAGAAACAATAATGAAAGTCTCTGCCTTTAGTTAGCGGTGTCCCTGGCAAAGAAAAGTATGCATGAGCTCTCTGGTTCCAACTTAATGTCCATTTCGTAGTTTTCTGCTGCACACAAATCATTCTTTGGAGTTTAAATATCACAGGCATCAATGAGAGACTGTTAAATTCAACAGCTAGCAAACAATACCTGCAAACGCATTAATTCTATAGCAAGTGATACTAGTGCACTGATGTATTCAGTCACACTCTTGTGGTTGGTTGTTGCATGCCAGATACTGTTTAGTTACAGAAGGCAGTGAATGTGAGGATGAATGAAAACAGAGTGAAAACTCCTCAGCTGAGGTCCTGGTTCTCACACATAAACCCACTATCCAATTACCACAAAATGATCATTTCTCTATGACACATCAGATATGCTGTCAGATTACATTGTAGCGAGACAAATATCTGTAAAATAGCAGGAAAAAATTTTTTATAAAAACCCAAGAATCACAAATTCTAATCACTTTATAAGGATCTTGAGTACATAAGAAATTTTGGGTTTCATAAATGATGGTGAATAGCCATCGGCAAACCTACTGATTATTACCTGCAGTAGCTAGACATGGAGCATTCTGTTACAAACAGGAGCCTTAGGAAGAGGAGAATGGACAGATTCCCCCTTCTTTCTCAAGAGAGCCTGGGAGGTGACATCGGGCTGAGAGGCTCAAAGGAAGATAGGAGTTAGATGTAACTTGCCTGAGGTTCTCTTTCTGCTTTCACTAAGTGCAGACATACATAACTATATCACCTATTGTTCCAGAATGGGCTTCATGAGGATCACATTGGAAATGTCAAATAAAAGAAAGTATCCTACAAATGTGGGAATATTCTTGGACACTATTCATTATGCAGTGGTGCTTACCACATGAGAGAAAAAAAAAACATAAAAAAGAAGTCACGTGAGAAACTATATATTTATGGACAATTAAGCCATTTCGTCAATTAAGCTCTGGAAAATTTAGAAACAAATATATATATATATATATATATATATATAGTTTTGGCTTAACTGGAACATTTATTGAGCTCTTGCACAAGCTGGTTAAAGACATTTTCACCCCCTTTCTTTTCCTGCCACCTGAGCAGAAAAATATCTGCTTGCTTCAATACTGGACCAGGTCTATTTCTTTTCAATTTTTTTTTTTGCTTTTAGGGTCACACCTGGTGCAGTACACAGGGTTACTCCTGGCTCTACACTCAGGAATTACCCCTGGCAGTGCTCAGGGGACCATATGGGATGCTGGGAATCAAACCTGGGTCGGCAGCATGCAAGGCAAATGCCTACCCGCTGTGCTATCACTCCAGCCCCTCTTTTCAATTTCTTAACACTACCCAGGATTTATCTAAAAGTATGTACTAAGAAGTAACTGTACGTAGAACCCTTTCCTGAAAAGGAGGGTTTTTGCACTTCCCACTCTCCCCAGACCTAGTCTGGCCTCTCCTCCTTCTCCCCTCCTGTTTTCCCAAGAAGGAGTCACATGGATTGCAGGAGTTCCTGACTTGCCAAAAGAACATCTGCATGTCCTCGACCCTTGAACTTGCCACAAGGTATTCATTGCTTCCCATGGCTGACTTCTGCCCATTCCTTTTTGAGGACAGTCTCATCCTCCCTGGATGCTCTCAAATAAGCCCTTCATCCAGGCATAGCAGATACTCTCTGACTCGTAGGAAGAATAATTCTTGGCCCCACTGCATCTTCAAACCCAAATGCAACTGCTCTTCTTTCCTTCTCTGCCACTTTCTTTTCTGGGTCCTCACACCTCCCAGCTCTCCATCACCTGCTCCTGGTTTGGTTTTTACCTTTTCTGAAACTGCACTTGCTCGCGACTTTCTGGTAACAAACCCAATGTGGTGTTCTCCATGACGAGAGCAAGATTTATGGAAGAGGAATCAAAGATTCAAGTGATACAAAAGGTTGGAAGTGGGTTAAAGAGGGCTAGATGAAGAGTGTGGGTTTGGTCTTGACTGTTATTGTTCTCTTTCTTGGAGCCTTGCCCATTAACTCACTGCCTTGGTGCTGGACCACATGCTCTCTGATGCCTTTATTTAATTATTAGGGAAGTTTCCATTTCTGGTGGTCACTTGATCACTTGACATCCTGTTATTCGATTTCCTCGAGCGGGCGCCAGTAACATCTCCATTTGTCCCTGTCGCATGCTAGTGTAGCCCAATTGGTGTCTGCTCACTCTGGGAACACAAAGAGCCTCAAACCATTCGTTCAGGGTCTTGACAAAGAAGTCTGACCATCTCGTAGGTGGGCAGCCATGCGTTTTTTTGACGTCCCATGGAATCCAGTCAGTAACGGTTCTAGTCCAGCTGTTGTCTTCAAATTGCATTACGTGTCTAGCCCATCTGATTTTCGATGCCTAGGTGAAGGAGACAGTGTCCCTGATTCTCGATTGTCGATGGAGGTCAAAACTCCGGATTCCTTCTCTTATGTGAGTGAAGAGTGATTCTCTAAGCATACCTCTTTCGATTCCTCTTTGGGTGACCTGAATAGCGTTTTTGTCCTGTTTTTGTAGGACCCAGGTCTCTGAGACATATGTTAGTGCAGGAAGAATGGTGGAGTCAAAAATATGTGGCCAGAACCGGAGGTTCTTTGTCCCCTTAACCATTTCTTCAACGCTCGTGAAGGCGTTCCTAGCCACTCTCTTCCTCCTGTGCTACTTAGGTGCCAGGTCGTTCTTCATGTTGAGTTCTCGACCTCAGTACACATAACTGCTGCATTTGGAGATGTTTGTTCCATTGAGAGCAAATGGAACATCAGGAACAAGTTTGTTTTTCATGAACATTGACTTCGTGAGATTCAGCTGCAGTCCGACCTTTCCACACTCACGGTCGAAGTCGGCCAGCATTTGTGCTGCTTGGCTAATGCTTGGTGTTATTAGAAAGATGTCATCAGTGAAGCAGAGGTGGTGTAGTTACCGATCATCTATCTTCACTCTCATTCCTACCCATTTCAGTCGTCGCATGACGTTCTCGAGGGTGGCACTGAAGAGTTTCAGTGAAATGGTATCACCCTGCTGAATCCCTCTCTTGACGTTGATGATCACCTCCTTGTAGAATGGTGAGATCCTGGTAGTGAATCTGTAGTACAGCTCATGGAGAATCCTGATGTATTGAGTTTGAATGCCCTGTTTGGCTAGGGCTTCAATGACTGCTTCAGTCTCAACAGAATCAAAGGCCTTCTTAAAATCGATGAATGTTAGACAGAGTGGCATCTTGAACTCCCGAGAAACCTCAATGAGCTTGGTTACCATGTGGGTATGGTTGATTGTGCTGAATCCTTTTTTGGAACCCGGCTTGCTTGCATGGTTGTCCTTCATCTAGTGTTCTGCCAATCCTATTCAGGATGACTCGAGTGAACAGCTTGTAGACAATGGACAACAGGCAAATTGGACAATAGTTGCCAATGTCATGGATGTCTCCCTTCTTGTACAGTAGTACAGTCCTGCTGATTTTCCATTGGGATGGAACCCTGCATTCACACGGGTAGCGTGTGAAAAGCCAAGCCAGTGTATTAATGAGGACTGACGGCAGGTTCTTCAGGTGTTCGGGTTTGACCTTGTCTGGGCTGGATGCTGTTTACTTCTTTACCAACAAGATGGTGTGTCGGATATCAGAAGGGACAATGTTGGGAATGACATATCCATCCTGCAGAATTTGGTATGTGAGCAGGTGGACATGGCTATCAAAGAGATCCAAGTAGAAGCCATAGATAATCTTCTCCATTGCCCTTCTGGAAGATGTGATAGATCCATCAGGATGTCGAAGGGCAGTCGTCTTGGTCTTGTAGTTGGTGAAGGACAGGCAGGCGTTGCAAATGCTTTTCCTGGCTTCTGCCGCATCGGCCAGCACTGCTGCTCTTCTCTCTTTGAGGTCTTTGTTTATTGCTTCTCTGCACTGCTTTGGAAGCTTGGAAGTTTACTTGTGGTTGCCTGAGGCTCGTGCCAAGCCATGTTGGCGAATGGCGAATGAGCTCGAGTTTCCGAAGACAGGCGTCTTTTTGTGGCTTTCTCTCTCTCGGTGTTCCGTGCACAATCATGGAGGTGCTGAACCAGTCGATTGTATTCTTCATGGTACAATTTATAATATGACTTCTGAATGGTTTGAATAATTTGCATGGTTTTCCCTTTTTTTTCCTCTACTATATCACCAGTAGCTTGCCAGGCTCTTCGAGAGGGGCAGAGGAATCGAACCCGTGTCAGCTGAGAGTATCCCACCCGAATGGCAAAGCCTGGCAAGCTACCCATGATGTATTCGATATGATAAAAACAGTAACAAGTCTCACAATGGAGACATTACTGGTGCCCGCTCAAGCAAATCGATGAACAACAGGAGAACGGTGTTACAGTGCTACTATATCACCAAACCTTTGCTTAATTAAAACACAGAGCTCGTTTTAATTGCTGGAGCAATAGCACTGCAGGTAGGGTGTTTGCCTTGCAGGCGGCTGACCTGGGTTCGATTCCCAGCATCCCTGAGCCCTGCCAGGAGTAATTTCTGAGTGATGGGCCAGGAGTAACCCCTGTGCATTGCCGGGTGTTACCCAAAAAGCAAAAAAAAAAATGCTCTAGACTTGAGGCACCTTTGTTCCATTAAATCCTGTGATTGTTGCAGGAATTTCCACCAAAGCCAGCAAACCAAAACCCAATGACCATGCCTGGCAAGTGGGAAAACTCTGATGTATCGTGGACCCAGTGAGCTCATGCTCCAGTACGTGGTCCAGAACAAAGGCAAAGACTTCATTTTATAGATTATCTGATGGGGCGTTTACAGGCAGCTGGGAGGAGAGCATTGAAGCAGAAATTCCAAGGCATGTTATTTTGCGAAGCAGGGTCTGGGCAACTTCAAGGACATGAACACATTTGGCATATATTGCCAGGTTACCAAGGTTACAAAGTGAGACCCTGACCACCTCAAGGCCATTCCTGATACACTCCACGGTTACATTATGTTGCCCAGACTCAGCTGGTGCCGGGCAGCTCCCGCTCTCTGCTCTTAGCCTGCTGAAAGTGGGCCTGTTTGAAATGTGGGCAGGGGCCACAAATTGTTTTCCTCATTGTGATGGCTCACCACTGGAGCCATCCAGTCAAGTGGCAGCCTCTGGAAGATAAAGAGCTCAAATTAGAAATGCATGAAATTAATCCATGGTAGTTATAAGTTTTAATGAGTACTGAGGCAAGTGGAGAGACCATTCCTCTTTTTAAAATAATATGCCCACTTCCCCACTTTCTTTTTATTCTTTCTTTTATGTTTGTTTTTGAGCACCTTCAGTGTTCAGAGCTTACTCCTTGCTCTGTGCTCAGGGATTACTGCTGGTGGGACTCAGGGGACTATATGAGATACCAGACATCAAGCCCGGGTCAACTGCATGCAAGAAAAACATTCTACCCACTGTACTATCTTTCCAGTCCCTATTTTCCCTATGCTCTTATAAGCAGGAAAAGAATGAGTAGTAATGATTGTCAAGACAAGTGCCAGATCTCTCTCTCCTCATCGGCTGGATTTAAGAATCACCTTGGCCCTTTAGGAGCCCTGATATGGCTGTTTTTCCTCCCATTCCCCTGAGAGTACTGTGTGAGGAGACTAACCGCACTGCAACCCCCCCCCCCAACACACACACACACACCTTCAGAGCAACCACAACCATCCAATCAACAGCTTTACCATCACTCACATGTTTGTGATGTTTGAGCCTCAAAACATATGCTTCGTAAACTATAGAAAGTACAGACAATAAGAATCATTTTAACTTAGCATAGAAAGTACCTCTGTTGAGTTATAACATACCTGAATTTTTCTTTTGTCTAAGATTTCAACTCACTTTCTGAGTCAGCCAGAGAATTCTCTGAGAAGGTCTCTGCCTAGGAATACTTCTCAATCTTGGTTCTGTGAAGCAGGCACGACTCTTATTGCCCACTTTGCAATGACCTCAAGGATAGGCAAGGTGAAAATTTCAGCCTTGGCTGCTGGTAGCCAAGTGTATGGGGTATAGTGGGGGTGATGTAAGACCTGTATTTTGATTCTAACTTCTGGCTTTTAGTGTCACTTTATTGTTATTTTTTCATCTTGATCGCAGACCCCTGTGCTCAGTCTTTTTCTCATTTATTTGCTTTTGCTTTTACTCTTTATGCCATTTGTAATTATGAGAACTGCCACAAATCATACTTCATGAAATCCAAACTCTCTTGCTCTGCCTAATAAAGCAATTATTCTCTCATTTTGCCACACATCACCTCTCTAAATGCAGCTTCCTCCTGTCTACACTGGCCTTCCTGCTGTTCTTTACACTCGATGACCACTTAGCCACTCAGAGCATTTGCACTTTCTGTTCCGTCTTCCTGCCATACTCTTCCCTCTTCCTTCTCTGTGGCCCTTTTGCTGCCTCTTCACAGAGCCTGTTTCCACCTGCTTCTTCCCCTCCCCTTTCCAGCTCCTTTATTCACATGCCTGAAACTTGTATCATGACCCAGAATTAAAGAACCCTTTCTGCTACGCTGCCTGGGGACATGGTTCTGAGCACCAGACTCTGGAGCAGAACTGGGCTCTTGCCCCAGCTTCACCACCTTGGCTGGCAAACTCTTTCAAATCTTTCATATTGGGGTACTGAAATATAAAAAGGTGAGTACGGTGGCAAATTCTTTCACCTGGGACATATGCTTTCACCTCTCTGCTTTGGTTTCCTTATGTATCCATGAAAACTGCACCAATGGTGCCTGGAACAGTGATGCGAAGTATTTCCTTAGTAAGGTAAAGGTAAAGGCCCTCCCGTTGATCATCGATTTGCTCGAGCGGACCCAGTAACGTCTCCATTGGAGATTTTGTTGTTACTGTGTCTGGCATATCGAATACATCACGGGGAGCTTGCCAGGCTCTGCCGTGCGGGCGAGATACTCTCGGTAGCTTGCTGGGCTCTCCGAGAGGGGCGGAGGAGTCGAACTCGGGTTGGCCATGTTGGCTGCATGCAAGGCAAACGCCCTACCGCTGTGCTATCGCTCCAGCCCTTCCTTAGTAAATAAATACAAAAAGCAATTGCTGTTTGTAGTGTACCCCGCACTTGACCTGTTTTGCAGATTACTGCATTCTGAGTTCGAAGAATACTACCTGGTGAATGATTGACACTTAAGTATCTATTGACTAGCTTTGAGCATGTGGAGATGTCACTACATGTTAAATATGTACATTATACACACGAAGTGAAGGAGATAAAAAATAATTTGGCTAGAATTTGGAGGATAGTATCTTAGGGTCTTGTTCAACCACTTTGGAGCCAGTTAATTTTTTTAGGCTAGTTCGTTCAACAGTCTATCCAAGTCAACTCTGAAACTGAAACGAAACCAGTCAGCTCTCCTCCAGAGGTGTAGGGAAAATAAACCAAGGCTTCTACAAGTTAGTACTTGCTCCATAAATAGAATTGATAGTGTTCCTTGAAGAGAAACTGAAGCTATGCTTATTAAGTCCTTTTCTGGAGTGGCCTCAGCATTAAGTCATGAGACTATGAAGACAAAAAAGAAGGTTCTGAAATATAGAGACTAAGTCTTTGTGTTTTCATCAGCTCTACAAGACCTCAAAGATAGAAAAACAAGCAAATAACAGAGTGGTTCACAGCTCTGCCTGAGGTAAATTGTGGAAGTCTGGAGGAGTGCCTACGGGTGTGGCCTCCGGGTTGAAACCTAGAGTGAAGGGAAGGCTTGGAGGTGAGGAAAGTCCCCAAATGCCTCCGGATAGCAGAGGAGGGTGTGGAAAAATATGAAGCTGTTTTCACAACACATTTAGGAACTAAATGTTTCCTAAGCATCAGCATGCCTACTTTGAGACATGATGACTCTAAGAGACATGACGAATCTAATGATGCAGGACAGGAAAGACAGGAAAGCAGGAGACAGCTCTTAGGAGATGGTGAAAGATTCAATTCCCCAAGCTGTCCTCTTCCCCCGATGTGGCCTGAGGGCTCTCTCAAGCTCAGAGAACCCTCCTTGCCCCATGAGCACTCCTCATTGATAATTCTCGTTGGACTCATAAATGCCACTACTGAGTCTTCCTCATGCCTGCAAGACGCCCCAGCATTCTCAGAGATAGGCTGTAAGACAACCCTAGTTATCAGACCTGGCCATATTCCTGGACAAATAAGAATCAAACCTGACAATGCTTGAGAAGGCTAAAGATGGCAAAAAAGAAAAGGTATGGGAGGGGTTAGGAGAAACTGCATGCTTTCAGATACCATGAGCCTTCTTCCTTCCCTCAGTTACTTCTGTTGTCTTTTCCCATGATGGAACAAAAAATACTCTGATGACCTCCAACCACTTCTGTATCCATGCCCTCTGCCACATTGTTTTGTGGTATCAACAAGTGGAATCTAGGGGCTGGGGATATAGTTTAGGAGTTAAGGAACACTGTGCACATAGCCAACCCACTTCATATGGTCTCCCTGATAACTACCAGGTACAGTCTCTGAGCAGAGAGCCAGGAGTAAGCCTTGAGCACCACCAGGGAGAGCAGAAACCCAGCCGCCCTCCAGAAAAACAAACAGGAATGGAATCTATTTATTGTCTTACCACTTGCTTGCGTCTCAGCCACAGGACTCACGTCGTCCAAGGACTGTATTGGAGGTTCTGGCATGGGAATCCCAAGCCCACCTCTCAGTTCCACTGTCTCCTGGAATCTGAGGAAACTTTGTCACAAAGTTTTCTCAGCCCAGGACAAAACTGGGCTTGCTCCTACAAAATGAGAACCAGTAGGGAGATTGCTGACTTATTCCCACAAAAGCCGTTCTAGATCAGTCACCTTTTAACCAGTCTGGCCGTTGGCTGCAGAAGATGAGTAAATTCAGCCAAAATGTCTAAGCCCTCATCAATGGGTTCATCTATCCAATGCAGAGGTTCTCGAAAGAAACTTAACAGTTGGTGTGAGGGGCAAGAAAGACGGGTGCGGCAGGTGATGAGTGCAACAGGTAAGGAGATTGCCTTGCATGTAGCTAACCCAGGTGCAATCCCTGACCCCACTTATGGTTCCCAACCACTGCTCCAACAGAGTGTTCCTTGAGCACAGCTCTGAGTACAGCTGGGTGTGGCCCCCAAGTGCAGGTGATGAAGCTAAGTTATAGATAATTTACTCCTTGGAGAAGCTAGCTATTGTTTTTTTTTTCTATGTGTTCTGTCTTGCACACACACATTCCACCCCCACCCCCAAAGGAGGGATGATCTTTGCAAATGAGTTAAGGAGTGGGTTTGAGGCACCATTTTGTAACTCTCCTCTCTACTTTTGTAAACTGGGATGTAAAGTTTCTACTTATGTGAGTAATAACTGCCCCCATGAGGTAAGACGTTTGCTGTGAGATGTATTTTCCTTTGCGACAAACCATTTTTCCCTTTACCCACAGCATGGCTCCTCCTTGCTCCCAGGGTTGAAGGTCAATGATATTTGGCACAGTTATTCAGATACTCTCTCACAAAGCAGATGGCCTGCAGGAACAGCAGGGTTCTGACCACCAGCAAAAGGAGAGAAGGGAATGGGAAGGAAAGGATGGTAGGGTAGGAGAGGAGAGAGAAGGAGAAGGGGAGGAAAGGGGAGGGAAGAAAAGGGAGAGGGAGAGAGGGAAGAAAGGAAGGGAGGGAAGGAAGGAGGGAGGGGGGAGGGAGGGAGGGTGGAAGGGAGGAAGGATGGAAGGAAGGAAGGAAGGAAGGAAGGAAGGGAGGGAGGGAGGGAGGGAGGAGGGAAGGGAGGAGGGAAGGAAAGAGGGAAGGAAGGAAGAGGGGAGGAAAGAGGGAAGAAAGGAAGGAGGGAAGGAAGGAAGGAAAGAAGGAAGGAAGGAAGGAAGGAAGGAAGGAAGGAAGGGAGGGAGGGAGGAAGGGAGGGAGGGAGGGAGGGAGGAGGGAAGGGAGGAGGGAAGGAAAGAGGGAAGGAAGGAAGAGGGGAGGAAAGAGGGAAGAAAGGAAGGAGGGAAGGAAGGAAGGAAAGAAGGAAGGAAGGAAGGAAGGAAGGAAGGAAGGAAGGAAGGAAAGGAGGGAGGGAGGGAGGGAGGGAGGGAGGGAGGGAGGAGGGAAGGGAGGAGGGAAGGAAAGAGGGAAGGAAGGAAGAGGGGAGGAAAGAGGGAAGAAAGGAAGGAGGGAAGGAAGGAAGGAAGGAAGAAGGAGGGAAGGAAGGAAGGAAGGAAGGAAGGAAGGAAGGAAGGAAGGAAGGAAGGAAGGAAGGAAGAGGGAAGGAAGGAAAGAGGGGAGAAAAGAGGGAAGGAGGGAAGGAGGGAAGGAAGGAAGGAAGGAAGGAAGGAAGGAAGGAAGGAAGGAAGGAAGCAAGCTAGCTAGCAACCCCACCTGGGGACTCAGTAACAAAAGCAGCTTCAGAGCTGACATGTAGCCAAACTGTCTTGATGAGAAGTCAGAGAGCCATAAGGCTAGCTTGCCCTATAATAGGCACTTTGTGCTTGTCTGGCTCCCTGTCCAGAGACAGGGGGAAATCTATTAGTGAGATCCACGCTGTTTGCTGCTCGGCCAGGGACATGTGGAAGAAGACTTACCCATCTCTTCTGATTCCCTAATTGGAAGTGCTGACTGACTCATCTGTACCCGAGTGCTTAAGATGGGGATGCTGAGAGCTCCAGTTCCAAAACACTTTAAAGGGCAGGGGAGATGTCATTCACATTGTCGGCAGATCCGTTCAGATGGACATGGATGGATGCCAGGAGCAGTCGGCCTGGAAGGTCTCCATGCAGACACTGCTGATTTGCAGTGACCTCCGACTGCTCTTCAGCTGCTGAATTCTGCTGACCCCAGTGAGCCAAGATTGAGTGGGTTTGAAGTCAGCTGGGGGAGCATTGGGGCTCATTTTCTGCATCTTCCTTCAGCATAGTGGGGAAACAGACAGGATGCCTTCTGAAAGAGGCCTTCTGGCTCTCATTTTCAACAGCAGGAGGCGGGGAACGCTTCCCAGTTTGACGTGAAAAACAATTAAGACGTGGTTGGTTGGTTCCAATTAATTACCCTCCAGGGTGTGTGAATGACGGAAGGGGTCACGGACCATCCTCTGGGCTAATGGTTTGCCCACTCTCAAGCTTGCTCTCTCAGTGAGTTGTTGCTTGGAAGGCCAAGCCTATCTCCATTTGCAGGCACTGCCCTCCTAGGAAGCCAATTTCTGCGAGCAAAGCCAAGAAGGGCGCCAGGGGAGGGAGGACATTACTGGCTAGGGCACCCGTCTGTACTCAGGTACTAGATCTAAGATGAGTCCCAGGAAGGATCAGCTTCTGAGCTGATCGCAGACCCTCTTCTCCTTCGGAAGTTAATTGAGGAACAACCTCTCCAGTGAAGGGATGAGGAATCACTGTTTCAGCTTGTAGCCATGCAACGCAGGAATGTCCTGAAGTCATTCTTTGAATAATTTTCTTGTTCCATAGCTTTGCTCTTTCCCTCCCCTCTTTTTGGGTCACACCAGCAATGCTCGGGGGTTAGTCCTGGCTTTGCACTCAGGAATTACTCCTGGCAGTGCTCAGGGGACCATATGGGATGCCGGGGATCGAACCCTGGTCGGCTGCATGCAAGGCAAGCTCCCTACCCTCTGTGCTATCACTCTGGCCCCAGCTTTGCTCTTTAAGCTTGCTGAAATGACAGATTTCATCTTTGGACAAACTCCAAATGGGGATCCATTGATCCATAGGACCACCAAGTGATAAGGATATGTCACAGTGAGAAGCATGGACTCAGGGGTCCTCTGTTGGTCCAAGTATCACATTGCACTGATAGCACCTCACAACCTAGCCTGTAGGTCAAGAGGGGACATATGTAAGTACCTCTTTCCCCCCAGCTAGTAAGCATTGCCTTTGTATCTATTACATGAAGGAATCCAGATGATTTTGCTTCCAGTATTCCTCATCACTATGTGCCAAAAGTTCTATGTTGCTTTCTGTCCCTTTTTTTGCCTGTATGTAATAATTTTTCTCCCTTCTCATGGTCCGCTCTCCAATACAGGAAGATAAAACGAAACTTGCGTCCAGTCAATGTGTCACATAGCAAGCTAATGTGTTGGGTCAGTTGTATATCCTTTCACTTCAATCCACTATTGAGTGCTGAGAAAATCGATTTCTTAGGTAATAAAATTAATTTCTAACCAACCAGATGAGTCTGCATTATCTATAACACAACCATGCCAAAGTATTTTTTTTAAAAAATCTACAAAGTGATGATAAAGTATCTACTCATTACAGGTTAATAAACTGATAGTATTAGTATATGACGTTTATTCATTTTTATATAAATGTAGTGGTTACCTGCTATTGTGATTTATCCTTCAAGTGTAGTCCTCTATGCTTAAATTGAGACGTTAGGGCATAAAAGTTTTATCTTTATAGCTGTCACTGGTATCATACTTATATACATGTTATATTCACCACCACTTTAACAGTTGAGTAGCAATATAAATTAAACAACTTTAAGACTATATATGTTCCCTTCTGATACAAATGCACATTCTTTTATATCATAACCTAATTTCTGTAAAGGATTCACTACAAGCACAATGGAATCCAAATAGATCAAACATTTTCACCCTGATCCCATGACTGCCGTCTTGTAAGCTCATCCATCGACCCAGCTGACCCAGCTTTACAGACTCACAATTAAATCTCAGAAGAGATAAACTAGCTGCAAAATTCATGGGTACACCAGTTTCCTGGCTGAAACCTCTGGGATGCCCTAGAGAGGGGTGTGGATCAAGTGCCTGCCCTGATAAAGTCCCAGCAACCTCACTTAAACCCCACAGCTATAGCCATGTCAATGGCACAACTCTACCACCTCACAACTGAGCTCAGCAGAAATGTCAAACTGCTGAAAATTCGAGGTACAATGGTCTTCAGGTAGAGAATACTGGAGTCTTCTTGGAGTGAGGACAGGCAGTCTCTCCGAAACATCTCATTTCCAGAAGCCATGAAAGCCGCACCTGCAACCCACACTAGCTGCCAAGTAAACTCTTGGGCCATCATCCAGACCGCATATCCATCTCTCCTGGAAGGGAGCATAACACGACGCTTATCATAACCTTCCTGCTGGATCCCTCAACAGGCTGTTTCACTTGGAGCACCGAAGAAGGGGGCAGTGAGGCCCCTCCCTGCCCCAAGGGACCCAGCCCAGGCAGCTGAAAACCTTAGAGGGAAATATATTATTTCAGTTCTTCTTTGGGGCAGGGATTGGGGATGGTGGTGGGAAGGTGTATTGGTGGTGGGGTTAGTGTTTGAATATTAAATGCAATTTAAAAATGTGAACTACTTTATAAAATTTTAAAAAATTTAAATAATGTATGTAAAGAATTCACATTTAGACTATCAGCTGAATAGTACTTAATAATACTAATCAGTATTCTAATTATTGTTAATATGTTACAGTTTGAGGAAAAGTATTTTAAGTGAAGCTCTTCACATTTTTCTACAAGTTATTTTTTTAAAAAACAGAAATGTTGCATGTTCTTGGCATTTAGTTTTAATCTTTTTATAACACTCAGATCAACCAAAAGATTGGAAGTCTCTAGAAGGTGCTTCCACATGATAACTTCAGTCCATCTGCCAAGGTAAGTTTTAAGAGATTAGAGGTGGGAATGTCTGTATTAGCAGTTTGGTCACAACGTTTTATTTATTTATTTATTTTATTTATTTTTTATTTATTTAATTTATTTATTTATTTATTTATTTATTGAATCGCTGTGGGAAAAGTTACAAAGCTTTCAGGTTTAGGTCTCGGTCATGCAAATATCAATCACATTTCCCTTTACTAAACTTATTTTTCACCATGAAGAACCGCAATAAACTCCCACCCCCAATGTCTGTGGGGCAGATGAATTCTAGTTAATACTCTATCTACTTTGACTAGCTTCATTGTTTTGATAAAAGTTACACCATTATTATTTAGATTTTACCGCCCCCCCAAATCAGCCATGCTGAAAAAGCATTGTGAAATGATTTGCTTTCTACAGCTGGGTTCAAGAATTAAATGGGTAATTAATTCTGGGTTCAAGAATTAAATTAAATGGTTTTGGATTTCTGCTATTTTATTTATTAACCCTGGAACTATTTCTTCTGAGAGTCAGATAATTAAGAGATTGGTTTCTGTGCTTCTGGGGCCGTGGCCGTGCCGGAGAGCTGCTTGTCGGGGGCAACTGGTGACCTCGGTAGGGGGTAAAGGACAGGCCGGAACGCCCCCCCCCCCCCCCCCCCCCCCCCCCGTCCCATGAGGTTTCAGTCACACCCCCAACCCCAGCTCAGACCTGCTCTCCACAAGGCTCCCATGTGGCCGCCATCTTTTTTTCCAGAGAGGAGAGGGCGAATGGGGCAACACCCTTTCCCCTCGGGGCAGGCAAGATGGCGTGGATTAATGCAGAGTCCGTTCACTTTTCTGCTCCAAGCTGCTGGTTTTCTGTATTAAGTCCTTGTGCTTCTGGGGCCGTGGCTGTGCCAGAGAGCAGCTCGTGGGGGGTAACTGGTGACCTCGGTAGGGCGTGAAGGACGGGCCGGAACGCCCCCCGTCCCATGAGGTATCCATCGCGCCCCCACCCCCGGCTCAGACCTGCTCTCCACAAGAAGGTCACAACATTTTACAGATAAAATTAAAGTAAACAAAAATTAAACAAAAAAAAAAAAAGTAAACAAAATTTAGATTTCATGTTACCAAGATTACAATGAGAGTCAGAGCAGTAACTGGAACAAAGGACCTCCGACTTCCAAATCAACTTTTTTCAGTATTAATTTTCAAATGACTATTGACTTAAACTCATTTTGTACAGATCTCAGTTAATACAAACATAAGATCTGAATATTAAGATTGGTTATTGGTATCCTAATAATAGAATTTGAATTATACAACTCAAACTGTTGAATTATATATGTAGTCCTGCTACATTATGTATATTAATACATGTTCTGTATCATCAGCACCCTATAGCTGCATTTTAATCTATAAAGTATTATGAATTCTTTTTTCACTTCTTTGAACAATTAAATGTTCTACTTTCTAAAACTGCTAAATCCCTACTTTTTATTCCTGTCAGTAGGTATGGGGAGGAGAAAAAAGGGAGAAAATAGATGGCTACATTTTGGCTCTTAGTTTTTATCCAACAGAATTTAGATAAAAGCCACAGATAATTTCTAATAAATCAAGCATTTTGTCCTATTTTTTAAATGGGGCTTTAATTTCTCCAGCTGACACTGACTTTCCTTTGTAATGTTATTTATTGCCATCTATGGAGCTTAACTTCTTGGGAGAACAAAATGGAAAAGCTCATGGCCTGTGCTGAGAATAGCAAAGATGTGAGCAGGGTGGAGACTGTGCTTGTGATATGTAAGTGGTTCTCAGTATTTTCTGCCCCCTTTGCTCTTTGCAGCTGATGTAAGTCTGGAAAATGTCCTTCTTGTATTATTTACATTAGACTTTCCTATCTCATAGAATTATGGAAACTTCTTAGAATAGACTGAGTAATATGAAAGGATTCTCAGAAAGAAGGATTGCCTGACCTCTGAGAGCATCTACTACCTGCTCTCATGCAGATTAAAAACTGAGTTCATGAGATACAAGCAGCAAGTCTCAAGCAACAGATGAAATAATACTAGAAGCAACATACAGATGAGGATAAGCCAAGTCACCACACAATGACAATATCTACTTACTTCTGCGAACTGAAATGTGATCATATACGCCAACATATCTGGGATACAGAAGGAAGCTATTGTCATTACCAGTGATGTTATTAACAATGAGTAAGGTAAAAGGTAAAGGTAAAGGCCCTCCCATTGATCGTCGATTTGCTCGAGCGGGCCCAGTAACGTCTCCATTGGAGACTTTGTTGTTACTGTGTTTGGCATATTGAATACTCTCGGTATTGCCAGGCTCTCTGAGAGGGGTGGAGGAATCAAACTCCGGTCGGCCATGTTGGCCGCTTGTAAGGCGAACGCCCTACTGCTGTGCTATCACTCCAGTGAGTAATAGATTAAATATCAGTATGTAAGGGTATGTCACAGAATACTGTGGGAGAAATGGGGTTTTCAGAGGCCACCAAATGGAAAGGGTAGTTAATACTCAGGATACTGAAAAGAGGAGGGAAGTAAGTGACATCAGTAATCAGAGTACCATGGGTCCAATTGCCAGGCAAACACTGGAAAGCTCTTGTTGAGAGAAACCAATGTGTTTTGTTGATAAGACTAAACCATAAGCCAATAGTATAGAAAATACATTCCAGAAGCCTTTCCATGTATGAACATTAAATTTATGACAGTGCAACCAAAACTATTTAATACCATGCACTGTGGTAAACTGAGAGTGTATTGATTACTTAAAACTACAAAATGCATAAAAAAATATATATATAGGAGTTACACTCTTGGTCTTGTACTCGGAGATTTATCTGAATGCTCCAAAGGCAAGGGTAGTGAAAGCTAAAGCAAACATATGGGAATTCACTGAATTTTTTTAAAAAATTTACATACTGTAATAAATTGCACAAAATATAAAAGAAAATGAGTAGCTGGAGAATATATATGGGAACTTGATATCCAAAATACATGAAGAATTGAAACAACTCAACAACAGAAAGATCAAACAAACCAATTTTTTTAAATGAGCAAAAGATCTGAATAGGCTTCTCTCCAAAGGTACAGGGGTGGGGGGAAACCCCTCAATTTCACTTATTATTATGGAAAAGAAAATCACGACCACAATATGTTCTCACACCCACGAGAATGCCCTGTGTCAAGAAGACTGAAAGTAATAAATGTTGGTGAGGGTTTGAAGAAAACTAAACGCTGTACTCATTGGTGGAAATGTGAATTGGTGCAATCTCTATGGGAAACAGTAAGAGGATTCCTTAAAAACACAAAAATGGAAATACCATCTGATCCAGAAATCCCCTCCTAGGATTTGTCTGAAGGATATGACAAAGCTAATTTTTATAGGATACTTTCATTCCTTTGTTCATTGCAACCTTATTTACAATAGCCTAAATGCAGGATCAACCTAAACGCCCACTGACATAAAAAAAAAAAAGTTATTCCATTGTGCTCAATGAAATGATGCTTGTCTATTAATGAGGTTGAATTCAAGCCTTTCATGACTTTAACAACATAGATGAAACTTGATATTATTATACTGTAGCCCTGTAGCACTGTCCTCCTGTTGTTCATCAATTTGCTCGAGCAGGCACCAGTAATGTCTTGAACGTCTCCATTGTGAGACTTGTTGTTACTGTGTTTGGATATCAAACACGTCACAGGTAGCTTGCCAGGCTTTTCCCTGCGGGTGAGATACTCTCGGTAGCTTGCCTGGTTCTCTGAGAGAGGCAGAGGAATCAAACCCCAGTAGGCCGCGTACAAGGCAAATGCCCTACCGCTGTGCTATCACTCCAGCCCACTTGTGTATACTAGGTGAAATAAACCAGAAACTGAAAGACTGGATGTTTTCAGTCATCATATGGATTATAGCCCATAACAAGTGAACTGGCACACTCATATGAAAAATACCCATGGTGGTTACCAAAGGGGAAGGGATCAGTGGAAGGGTAATGTAATGTACATTTTATAGTGTAATGCACTACACTACTTTGATGGGGGTGAACTGAGTCTCACAGTCATAGAAAGGTGTGAAGCTGCACTATCTACATTTTATAGAATTGTAAAAAAAATAGTATTATAAAGTAATAGTACTGGATTATAGAATTGTAAAAGAATAATATTATAAATTAATAATACTGGAGTGTTTTCAAAAAAAAAGTATCTTCTCAACAGGCACAACAAAAACACCAGAGAGCATAACACATATCTAACAACAATGGACATTCACAGATGTTTTCTCCTTTTGTATTAGTGATAAAGTTTCAATGTCTGCTGGGGCTTCCAAGTCTACAGTGTCTCCTCTTTAGCTGCATGACCTCAGTTTTCCTCCTCAAAGGGCAGAGTCCCTAGCAAGGACTCTCGGAATTCACATGTACAACGGTGAAGTAGAGCAGAAAGCTGGGAAAGTCTAAAGGAGGAGAGAAGAAACTTTTTTTTCTAAGACACCTAGAAAAAATGACCATTATTTTAAAACAAATGTTAGTAATCTTCTTTCATCATACAACCATATATAGATGACATCCACATCAAGAGATTATTATCAGCAATTCCTATGCAGAGGACAAGATGCTGGAATTGGGTCTGCAAAGGAGCCTTCAGATTTGTAGCATCCTCCCTTTGCTCACATGTATTCATTCCACTTTCTTGATGTCCATCATATAACCCACGCATTCATTCATCTTTCCCAGATCTCAAATCTACGAGGGTTGCTTTGCAGGTTAGTGAAGTCAACAACATAGGAGACGTGAGAGGAGATGGCGGTGCAAAGGCGCCCTGCCTGTCAAAGAACAGTGACGTGAGCTGGGAGGACCTTCAGGCCTCTGCAAAGAGTAAAGATGTTTTCTCGTGTATGTCAAGAGATTGCATTAGATTACATGGAGCTAGAAGTTGAAATCTGAGGCTGTCACTCATCTCTCGGCAATGTCATTCATCACAGAATGATCTGAAGCCGAATGATAAGTGAACTCACCAGTACAAGGGGGTACATGGCTGGGCTTCCCAGTTTCCAAAGAGCTTCTCAAATATCCATTGTTTGAGAAAGCTAAAAATGTCTCGCTGTAGCTGAAGATACCTCTGCCTGTAGTTTGAAAAATGTGCTAAAATACTAATACTTTAGTTTCTTTTTTCTTTTCTTTTTTTTTCCTTTTTGGTTATTGGGGCACACAACCTGCAGTGCTTTTCCTGACTCCAGTCAAGAGTGACCCCTGCCACAGGGGTGGGGTGGGATGGGGGGAGCTGGGGGGTGGGAGGGATGCTGGGAGCATTGGAGGTGGGAAATGGACACTGGTGGAGGGATGGGTTCTCAATCATTGTATAACTGAAACCCAAGCACAAAAATTTGTAAGTTTACAACTGTACCTCATGGTGTTTCACTAATAAAAATTTTTTAAAAGGAGTGACTCCTGGCAGTGCTTGGGAAAGCATATGCAGTGCTGGGTTCCAGCCACTATGGGCCACATTCAAGGCAAGCTTCTTAACCCCTGTACTATCTCTTCATCTCCCCAAAATTTAGCATCTTAACTATTTGAGGGGGCACACACAATGATGTTTGGGGGGTCTCTATGACCACACTAAGCAGAGCTTAAAGGACCATGAGATGCTAGAAATCAAACTCAAGGAGTCTTAGCCTTACAGGTGCTAGGTAAGTGCTCTATATCCAGAGTTATACTCTGATATTAAAGTAATTATCCCTGGCCCCCAGCTTAACTGATTTTTCTTTTCCATGTTTCTTTCCCATATCTGGTGTTGTCCTGGGCTTACTCCTGTTCTGTGTTCAGGGATTTGGGAGAGCATATGTGATTCCAACTCAGGCTGGCCACATGCAAGACAAGTGCCCTACCAGCTGTATTATCTCTCTGTCCTCATTTAACAGTTTGTATGTGTACAGCTTGGTGACATTCTGTAGAATCACACATTGTGTAGCCACCACATATGTCCATCTCTAGAAGGTCTCTGTCACCAGTGAGGCCCTGTACTCACCGCATAACTACCTATCTCAGTTCATTTCATTAAAAAAATTGCTACCATGATAACATTCGTTTACTGTTATTTATAGGTATCTAATGTACATTATATCTCCACCAAAGGCCTCACCAATATCTACTCCAATGCAGTTGAATCCCTTTACCCAGGGTGCCAACCCTACCCTCATTCTTCACTGACCACCAGTGAATGTCTAGTTTCTCTTCTCCCACCACCAAATCTTTGCCCTCTTTTTACCATATCATAACATTTATTCATATTTTAAGTGAAATTGAATATGATAAAAGATTTTTGAGTTCCTATGTCCCTCTTCATCCCCTCCCCCAAATTAATGCTTTTTTGTCCTGCTACTTAAGATGCTGAAGAAGGAAATTTCTGGAAGCTTTTCTATTTTTCATCACAGAACTGAATTTTCACTGGCTATGCATTAAAATGCTGAACAAGAAGAGTGACAGTACTAGAATCTGGCTTCCCATCTCTCCTAAGTGGTTTCTAAAAGGGTCAGAGTGAGGCCATCATTACTGGTGACTATTACAAGATCTGTCATAATATACAACTCTCTTGTCAGCAATGGCACTGGGTATCTCAGAGAATCACTATAAAAGGGTGACGATTTCTAACTCTAGTTAGCTTTATTCCCACTGTTTCTTCTTTTAAATTCTGACTTACTAGACAACCCTGCTTTCCCTCAGACCCACTCCTTCACAGCTTGTTTCTTATTGGAATATTTTCTATTGTAACTCAGTAATGAATATGCTGTCTTCTACCTTCTCACAATGCGTACATTCCCTTCACAAGTTTTTAAAAGTACAACAGATCTGCTATACAATTTGGAAAAGCCTGACTTTCAGAACCGTGCCTTGATCAAAATGATGTTTTCCCATTTTAGTTTACCTTTAGTTTATAATGTTCTCTCTTGAATTCCTGTTGGCACTTATAAATGCCGTCTTTGTTCTTGTTGCTCTGCCATGTGTAGGAGACCAGGATACACTTGAGTTATAGTCCAGTGGAAAGACAAGCCAAAATCTCTGTCGGCATAGCTCTTTCAGAAACTTCTCTGAGGAAAACAAAATGCAGTGAAAACCAGCAGGAGGAGCCACAGAGCATCTCTGACTTCACAGAGGAGGTGACTCCCCGACTCATCCCTGAATGGGGAGTTGAGTTGTGTGAGAGGGAAAGGAGAAAAGAGATGCTATGCAGAAGAACAGCATATTGATGGTACGGAGATTTCCTGATGGTCACACAATTTCTGGTGCACACGGAAAGCAGGAGCTCAGCTTAGGAGAGATTCTGGGTTAGAACACCCATGTTTGGTTACTGGTTGTTTAGCATTGGGGTTTGTGGAGTAGACTTAAGAGCAAATGAAGCTGCAGGCTTGAGAGACTAGGTCAACGGTGACCGTGTACATTATTATTGCTTTATGGCAAACAACATCCTTGGTTTTAATACGGTTCAGTCTATTGTCTTTGGGAAAAAAATGTGTTGCTGGAATTTTCAGGTAGACATCTCATCAGTCATTTTTAATAAATTGCAATGAAATATTGCTTTCAATGCAGGTTACAAAGATATATGACTGTGACAACCGACATATACACTTCACAGAATTGTTAATTTATGACTTATACTTCAATTTTTTTATTCTGAAAAAAATGAAAACCTATAGAAACTTTTAAATAACAGCACAAGGAATACCCACATACCCTTTCATATTCCCAATTATAAATTCTTCTTTTAATATTTGGTCCCTCTCTATTTTCTTTAACTCCCTTCCCCACTTTTCCTCTCTCCTCTCCTCTATCTTAAACTATTTGAAAATAACTTGCACTTATTTTGACACATCAATCCTAAAATGTATATTCTTAGAAAAATAAATTTTCCCGACGTGATGCATAACCATGTAAAAATTATTATGGCTGAAATTTCTGTTTCTTTGTGATTCTAGTTAAACATTTTTGGTAAGAATACTAAATAAATGGTGTTATAAATGTCTCTGTCCTATCAAAAGGCAAGCATATGAAAATTTTCCTTATTATTGATGATGCCAATTTGGATCACTTCATTTGTATCATGTTATTCTCTTGATGGTAATTAGTTATCTAATGCCAGCAAAAGGATACCAATTCACTCAATGTTTTAACTCTTGTCTGAGTAATCATGTCAGATCAATTATCACATTTCTAGTTTTATTTTAATTTAGCTGATCTTCAATAATGACTTCTTCATTCCAGTATTTAAAGTCAAATTTATATAGACAGATAAATATAGTGTTTCTTTTGTTGTTTGTTGTTTAAAATTTGAGACCAAAGGAGATCATCCAATTCCATAAAAATGTTTCTCAGGACATTTTAGGATAATAGCCAAAAAACACTGTACAGCTATATTTTAGAAATCAACATGTATTTTTTAAAGGATAGCACTTGCACAAGATTTAATATTGTTCACGATGTTCAGCTTTTGTAGTTTGTGGAAGAAATGCTGTAATATTTCATCTAAATCATAAAGGAATAGCATGTCTGTCCGCTGATAACTCATTGGCAATGCACCACAGCTGTTAAGAGGCAGCTCAAGAAAGAAAAGAAAAAAACCACAAAGCAACCATCTGCCTTTAATTAGAAAGGAGAATAGTCCCCAAATGTACAAGGGAGAGGTCTTTTACAGGTCAATGAATTAGAAAGAAACTTTAAAAAGGTACTATCACAGCCCTACATGTGAAAGTTAGCTCAGGCTTTAAAGAATTTTGTAATATGGAGTCAGAGATAGTCCCCATCCTTTTTGGTCACAAGTCATCTTTTCCTGTAACTAAACACTCATCCATGATTTCAGGTTGTCAGGCATGAAGGCAGAGACGTGGACCCCGCCAGCCACACTAGGAGAGGTCATGCGTGCAGCATGTTCTAAAAGTGAAGATCAGGGTTGCAGTTTGGAGCCTGATATATTTGAGACATCCTTTAGACATCCGTATAGAGATAAAGAGTTGACAGGTAGATATATGAGCTGATGCTTAGGGGAGAAGTCCTGGCTGGAGGCAAACATCTGAGAACCATTTGCACCAAGATGCTACTTAAAACCGTGAAACTCAAGAAAATGGGGGACCAGGGTTCTGAGTATATAAGAGAAGAGATTAAGAAAGCTGTGCACTTTAAGGTTACAAGTTTAAGGGGGCAAAAGATAAGCAAGTAAAGGCAACTAAGAAGGGGTAGCCAGTAGCTTGAAATAAAATCAAGTATGCAGTGTTTTTAGAGAATACTGTGAAACAAGTGAAGAAATCTCTTCTGTAAGGAAGATGCTAATTGTGACAATGTTACCCATAGGTCAAGTTCCATGAGGAATGATTATTTGATTTTGGAACATGGAGTCACCATTGATATTGATATAGTCACCATAGTTTTGGCGGGGTGATGATATCCAAATCCCACCTGGAGTGAGTTAGAAGAGGAGAGGAGGGACAGGAGAGAGGGTGTAGGGGTTAAATATTTAGCTTGCACGCAGTGGTCTCTAGCCCGATCACTGATACTAAATATGTTCCCCCAAACACTGCCAGGAGTGATTCCTAGGCACAGAGCAGGACTAAGCCTTGAGCACAGTAAGGGGGGGTGGGGGAGGGAATAAAGGAGAGAGCAAATGGAAGCAGTGAGAGTGGATCACCTTTCAAGGAGTTGGGCTATCAGAGAGTCAGGTGGGGTGAGTTAGGAAGTAACAAGAGGAGCACTGACAGAAGGAGTAAACTCAAGGTAACTCTGTTTATATTTTGAGAGAGATAACACCTGGGCTGTGTACTGATAAAATGAATTAGTAGTGTGGTGAAAGAAAGAATTGCTGGAGCGAAGACTGTGAGTCAGAAACAGGAGGAAGCAAAACCATATATGTCATCTAGAACCTCGTAGGCAAGAAAAGCTTGTTGTGGGAGCTTGTAAAACTTCTCTTTGGAAAGTTTCCATTTTGCTTTCCAGTGAAGAAGGAATTCAGAGTGTCACTGATATCACTGAGGAGTGAAGGTAGAATAAAAGGTATTAGAGAAGTCGGGGCTGCAAGTTTCTTTTCTGTTATCTATGAGAAAAGAAATACAATAAATCCCAAAGCTTGTAAATAGTACAAAGCCTATAGTCCCAAGGCAATAAAACTAAATTTTATCAATAAAACCAAAAATATCCTACATAGTTAAATAATTCTCAGGTAAAATAAAAACAAGCAAACTGTTAAATATTATAAATATTGAAATAATAAAAACTGTCACTGTCACTGTCCTCCCATTGTTCATTGATTTGCTCGATCAGGCCCAGTAATGTCTCCATTGTGACAGTTGTTACTGTGTTTGGCATTTAGAATACCTCACGGGGAGCTTGCCAGGCTTTGCCGTGCGAGCAAGATACTCTCGGTAGCTTGCTGGGCTCTCCAGAGGGGCAGAGGAATCAAACTCGGGTTGGCCATGTTGGACGCTTGCAAGGCAAACGCCCTATCCGCTGTGCTATCGCTCAGCCATAATAATAACACTATGTACACAGTCTATCGAAACAAAGAAGTGGAAGTTATTACTGAGATGCAATGAGGGTTCAGTTTTAGGTTATCTATTAATTTGTTTTTCATAGATTTCGGGAGGAAAATCCTCTGATAAATCCCTTAGCTGTTTGAGAAGCATTCGATAAAATTGAATTTACATTCCATTTATTCTTAATAAATTCAATACAAGAACCTCAATTTGTCCATTACATCAGGTTTTTCAAGTTATACTGGCCTATGCAATTACATATGAGAAAGAAATTAAAGACGCAAATGCTGAAGTTAGATGATAGGATTACATACCTGCAAAACCTAAGTGCATTTATTGAAAAGTTGTTACTATCAATAATAGAATTTGATAAGATCACTTGATATAGGGTTAATGTGCATAATTACAAAACTCTATTAAAATAACTGATAGACAAAAGATATAATAAAATATCTCTTTTACAGTAGCAACAAGTATAACACATGGATTTTAAAAACTTCAAAAACTACTAACAAAGACAATTTAATGCATTCCTGAGTGCGACAAAGGATTTTCACAATTGAGAAAATAGAGACTTAATATGGTCAAATGTTTGTTTCTACATTTATAAAACTTCATTTATTTTGATTTATGTACAAGGGGCCAGAAAGATTTCCCAGTGATTAGGGGCACATACCTGGAATGCACCAGGATCCAAATTTAAACCCCAGCACTACAGGGTTCTCCTCAGCACTGCCAAGTGTAACCCTGGAAGACCCAGAGCACTTCCCAGTTGTGGCTCTGGCAGCCCCAACACCACTGGCCTGAGCACTACCATTCCCTAGCACTGAACTGTCCACATCAGTAGGCCACGAAGCAGTAGGAGCCACTCCCAGACCACTGACTTGACTCCTTAGGAGTACCCCATGCCCCCAGGAAAAAAAAACATATAAACAATGGTTTTTAACAAGACAAGCTGATCCTAGAATTCATGTGAGGAGTGAGCAAGTAATAATATCTGGGAGAATTCTGAAAAAGGCCTGAAAGTAAAACTAGTAAGGGAGTAGAATCAACATTAGTAGAACTCGTGTTGAATTATATTTGTAAAGCTACAATAGTTTGAAGAGTACAAGCAGAAAACAAATTAATGTAATAAAATAGAAAATTTATCAAATACAAATATCAAAATACATGTAAAAAGATGTACATATAATGTATATGAGGAAATTCATACACAGTTGGAAGAAGTTAGGAGGCAATTAAGGTGGTATTGCAAGCATCTGAAAAATGTCAGACTACATAAATAACATTGGAATACCTAGGTTATATTCTAGAAAAAATTAAAGTGGATCCATACCCCACTTCTCCTTAGATTAAATTGTACTACTGTAGCACAATTGTTGTTCATCCATTTGTTCGAGTGGGCACCAATAACATCTCACAAAAAATTGGGACTTGTTGTTACTGTTTTTGGCATATTGAATATGTCACGGGGGGGCTGGAGCAATATATTAAATTAAAGAGAAAAACTGTGTGTGTGTGTGTGTGTGTGTGTGTGAGAGAGAGAGAGAGAGAGAGAGAGAGAGAGAGAGAGAGGAGCAGCAGTGGGGTGGAGGGGGTGGAGGGAAGCATTATATGTTACAGTGTTCAGGTTACATTCAGAGCCAGGGATTGAATCTCAGGCTCCTTGTATGCAATGCACGTGCTCTACTCCTTGAATCACATCCCAGACCAAAACCTCACTTTGCATGCCAGCATAATTTCAAGTAGGAATTACAAACACGAATGTGCAAAAAAAAAAAAGGCGTAACTGTCCTACATATATGCTTACACAGTGTTTGGAAAGGTAAGAAATAGTTCACATTGATTGTCTCTGATAGGGACACCAGCTGGTTTGGCGTGTGTGAAAGGAAGTTTTGGGCTAATACTAGCAAATTGAAGCAGTCGGAGAGATTCTACAGGAGGCTAAAACAGACCTAAGTTTGATCTCTAGCACTGCATATAGGTCTCTCAAGTACCACCAAGAGTAATCCCTCTGCACAGAGCCAGGAGTAATCTTCAAGTACTGCTGGTAGACCTAAAACAAAAATAAAATAGACTAATAAGATCAATAAGTAGAGCTAATCAATATATTTCTTTTGTACTATAGAGATCACTACACTGAGTAGGCATTCAATGAATATTAAGCCTTGAGAGCTCAGAGGAACAAAAATCTAAGTATTGCTGGCAAATCTTAGTCTTTTCTCTTTTATTCTGAGACTTTAGAGAAAACTGGGGTGCATAGGAAAAAGGAGGATTGGGAAGGGGGTACAGGGCAAGAGTGGGGGCATGGGGAGAAAAGCTGTGGTAGAGCAGAGCCCCAGTTGTCTTCCAGGTTTCCCTAAGTACTTAGCCCAACATCAGCACTGAATAAGGATTATTCACTCCCTGAGCTGGGAAAAGTTACAATTTTTTCCATTTAAAAGGTGATATAGAGTGTCTACTTGCACAAAGCTGGCTAAGAAGGTATCTTATCTTAGAGCACTAGGGAGTTTCAACTATAACAGTTCTTCACTCTTTTCTCCACCTAGCAAACCAAAAAGGAGTGGAGGTCTCATTATTTCAGTACGTAGGATTTGATACATACTGAAATAGTGCTCTATTGGCAATTTTATTTGTTACTAGAGCAAATTTACAACATGTGTTATTAACCTTAGTGGCCATGTTATACATTAGATCCTCAGGCCTAATTCATCTTATAGTTGGTTTACCAACCTACCAACTTTTCCCTAGTTTTGCCATTTCCTAGATCCTGACTATCAGATTTCTACTCACTATTCTATGAGGTTGCCTTTTTAAAAATTCCCTATACAAGTGATATCATGCATTAATTGTCTCTCTCTGGCTTACTTTGTTCGCTTAGCTTAATACCCTCAAGGTCTAATCCATGTTGTCACAAGTGACAGGATTTTCTTGTTTCTCTTGGAAAATAGCATTCCATTCTCTCTCTCTCTCTCTCTCTCTCTCTCTCTCTCTCTCTCTCTCTCTCCCATTGATAGACACTCCGGTTGTTTTCACATCTTTGCTATTCAGAATACTGTTACAATGAGAATAGGAGGGCAGATAACATCTCAACAGCCCATTTTCATTTCCTCTGGGTAAATAGACAGAAATGGAATTTCTTGATCTAGTGACAGTTCTGCTGTCAATTATCTAAGAAACCTTCATACTGTTTTTCTTCGTTACTGCACTGATTTACATTCTCATGGACAGCATGGGAAGCCGTCCCTTTCCCTATGATATTACTTGTCTTTGCAGTGGTAACCATTCTAACAGGTGTGAGGTGATCGACATTACCGTTCTGATTTGCATCCTCCTGGTGATTAGATGGTTTTAATGTATCTGTGGGCTTTGGAAGACTTCTTTGGGGGGAAAAATCTATTAAGCAATTCGGTCCACTTTTAAATAAGCTTGTTTGGAATTATTTTGTTATTAATTGCATGAGCTTCTTGCTATATTTTGCAGATGAACTTCTTCTGAGACATATGGCCGCAAATGTACCCTCCCATTTCATGTTGACTTTTCACTTTTTTGATCATTTCCTTTGTTCTCACACTATGTGGACACCAAACATCCTCTGGGCTTGTCCTCCTTCCACATTTGCTTGTGTCTTGATTTTCTCTTGTCTTCCTGATGGAGTAAGCCTCTTGCTTCCCCAGGAGATTCTCACTGAACACCCGGCCATCATGCTCAGAGTCTTTGTAAATGCTCAACAGAGAAACAAAAGACACTCTCATAGATTAATGTGAGTGGGAAGCATTATGGATCCAGAAACTGTGCCCTTTACTGGCCCTTAAAGTAAAACCTGACTAACGTCAGGCACGTGGGCTTTGTAGTTTTGATCTGTAGAAGTGGAATAAACATAAAGAACATAAAAACAAACTGTCATTTCTAGGAATGCCATTTATTGTCCTTTGGCATGAACCAAAATGTCCCCTTCCCCATTTTTTTTTTTTTTTTTGCTTGAGCTTCTATTTCTCTGATTTTCATCCTGGAGGTAGGACGTTTGCCTTACACGCGATCAACCGGGCCGACCTGGGTTCGATTCCTCCACCCTTCTCGGAGAGCCTGGCAAGCTACAGAGAGTACCTCACCCACACGGCAAAGCCTGGCAAGCTCCCCGTGACGTATTCGATATGCCAAACACAGTAACAAGTGTCACAATGGAGACGTTGCTGGGCCTGCTAGAGCAAATCGATGAACAACGGGACGACAGTGCTACAGAGCTACCTTTTCCACCTAACCTTAGGATTTCCTCCTTAGTGCTTTTTCTCATCTGCTTTTTCAGACTGGGGGCGGGAGGGGGGGGGTAGCTTGCCACTGTTGAATTAGTGGACTCAGGGTCCCAGAGGCGATTGCCTGCTAATCTTATCGCCCAATCCTGTGGCAGTTTCTGCTGTAGTCTTGAGCCTCTGAATGGGAAAGTGTTGGTCTAAGTCATTGCTGGCTACTGGTTTGAGTAGAGGCAGGAATGCGGGTCCGGTAAGCACTGATGCCTGTTATGGCAACCGAGGCCTCATGCATCATTTCAGAGTTTAGGAACAGAGGCCCAAATGTGCTCAGAATCAACAATGCCTCTCAGCCTTGCCAGGTTTTTTAAAGTCTTTAAGTTTCACTCTTTACAGAAATAAAACTCATAGCCATGAGACCCACAAGAATAATTTCAAGTCTTTGGGAAATTATTCTCTACTATTTGATAGCTGATGTGGTATTATGTGATATTATACCTACCCACTCACGCTAATACTCAGATTATAGGAGAAGCAATCTATTTTATATTTATGCTTTCTTTTATGGGCCTGATTGAAATAAAATGCTGGCTGGAGGTACATTAGAGTTCTTCGAACAGAGTCTCAACAGAATTGCAGAGAATATAAGCTCGTTGTTCAGAGCAGAAACTGGAAGTACGACTGTTAAGTTTCTTCTTCCAGAACTACTTTCTGTGGTTTGTTTTTGGTTCTCTTCCAATTTGCATGTTTACCAAAATCCCAAAGAAAGAAAGGGGGGTGGGAGGTGGGGACCATTAAGGTGATTTTTTTTCCTCCATAATCCATTTAAGTCAAAAACGGAGAAGAGAGAAAAATTTGTAGCTTTCAAACACCATTAGTTTGCTAATGATAGCTTTCATCCTTTGACAGTTCTCAGACTGATAAGATGCTCTAAACATCCACGGGCAAAGGAAGAGGGCCATTTATAGGCCCCTGCTCTGTCTCTGCAGCTCGCACATGTTTTCAAACATAATTTCATGCCTGCTTTCTGACAGCTCATTAAACAAAGGCCGCTCCGTGCCTATATTGCCGCTCTCCCCGCTGAGAGCGGAACATATTTACGGCCTTTGCAGATTGCTGGCTGCTGGCGCCTTCTCTTCCCCGTCGCCTGCCTGCCAACTGCTTATCAGTCTCCCCCAAAGGTGACATCGTCCTCGTTTGTTTAGGTAGCGATGGTCCCGCGTTTGACCCTGGAGGCCAGCAGCAGCGTGATTAGGAGCGGCTCCTGCACCGGCTAGATAAAGGCAATCAGGCGGCGGGCGGCGGCGCGGGGCTGCCGGGGAGCCGCGCCAGGCGGAGCGCGCGCGCAGGAGCAGCCTGGCAGTCGCTTAGCCGACAGCTGGCAGCGCGCGGACCTTGTGGGATTTCTGCCTCGGAGAAAGCAAACAAGGTTTCGGGAGGGGAGCGGCGCTATCTGGGGCTGTGTACCAGGGCGACCGGTGCGGCTGGCTCCTAATTACCTGCCTCTTGACTGCCGTTAAACCGTCAGGACGCAGCCAGAGCCCCACGAGCCCGCCTGGGTGCAGCACCTTGCACTTCATTTTCCTCCCTGCCTCCTGCTTTTTTTGCCAAAAGCGTTTTGCAGGGGTCCTGCGAGGGCGGATGAAGACATCCTGGCTGCCGCAGGAGGCTGCAGGCTGCGTCCCTCTGCCGTTTTAGGGCCCCACAAAGCCACAAAACTAGGGAAGCTTTCTGCCACTTCAATGTTCTGGGGGCATGGGGGGGGGGGTAAGGCGAAAGAACAAGACCCCTCCCCCCCCTTCCGCATCATTCCCTGCCAGGTCTTGTGATTTCGACCCTTAGCTGCGGTGGGTTAATGGCCACCTGGGCAGAAGTTTTGTCAGAGCCTCAGGTGACCTTGGCTTAAGCACTTTGAGTTGTGCCCCTGGGATCCAATTGGTGCCAATAAAGGAACGAGGTTGTGATGCGACAGCACTTTCCCTCTCCCGGAAGATGCCTCTACTTTTCAGGCTCCTTATGAAGGAGGCAGAGCCTTGGACATTTTCTGATAATCCACACCATTTAGAGATGGGGAGCAGTAGACCCACTGCACTGATGAGAAAACTAAGACTCAGAGAGATCAGAAGTTTCTCCTCAATCAACTTCAGGTTACCTCCAAAGTCCCATTTTAAACACACACACACACACACACACACACACACATACACACACACACACACACACACAAACACACACACACGAGTTCCTGCAGAATTAACCAGGCTGGTGGAGGGAATGCCACCTCTGAGTTAACATTAAGTCTGGAAGTTCTGGAGGGGGACAGTTCCCACCTAGCACAGCTCACTGGGGGCAGGGGGCGGGGTGAGTTGGGGAAGATCAGGCTAAGGATGAGAAATCTTCCTTTCTCTCATTGTTCACAGTTCCATAAATTATTTTTCTTTTCTGAACTCTGGGTGACACATGGTGATGCTTAGGGCTTATTCCTGGCTCTCTGCTCAGGGCTTACTCCTGACAGAGCTCAGGGAACCATATGAAGTGATAGGGACCAAAGGCAAGTACCTTATCCCAGTACCATATCCCCAGCCCACCACTGGTGATTCTCCATGGGGGTGGGGAGCAGGCAGTTTCAGGTAATATTTTGAGAAAATATTTAACTTGGGAGGTCCCTGGAGAGAGAGCTATTTCATCTAACTAGTTTTCCTTTAGCACCACATAACGTTCTTATCACATAGTAGGTGCTCAGTAAATGCCAAACATTCAGAGTAATGGGGCAGCCTATTTCATTGCTCTGTGACTTTTTAAAAAATGGCACTGAAATGTCTAAACTCTTTAATCCTCTTGGAAGGAAGCAGGGAATAAATCTTACCCAAATAAAATTTATGTTTTCAATGTGCTCTGAGCATATTGAGACAATGTCTTTCGTGGTCACACCACTGCCTGCTCTTGGGAAGAGAACTGAACCTCTGGCCTCCAGTAGGTCTGCGTGGGCCTGGTTCTGCCAGACCGCAATGCTCTGCTGAATATTTACAAAGGAATTATCGTTGCTTAGAAAGGCTCTCTGTGTGCACATTTGCTAGCTGATGTACATCAGCATGGTTATCTATTACTTAAAGAGGCATACCTCGTCTCACTGCATTTCACTTTATGGTGCTTCATGGCTATTGCGTCTTTCACAGATGGAAGGTTTATGGCAGTCAACATAGAGAAAGTCTACTAGTGTCTTTTTGTCTAGCAGCATGTGCTCACTTCATGTCTAGGTCACGTTTTGATCATTCTTGGCCTATCCCAAACATTTTAAATAATCAGATTTGTTTTGGCAATTGGGGATGTTAATATTGCCACAGGCTGGGAGCACCACAATCTGCATCCATATGAAATGGCTGATTTAACGCTTTAATATTGGGTTCTGACTGCTCCAGTCACTCTCCTATGTTGACTTCCTTGTTCCCTGAGCCCATGCAGAATTGAAACTAGGTTACGGAGTAACTTTGCAATGGCCTCTGTGTGTTCATGTAAAAGGAAAAAAGTCACATTTCTCTTGCTTCTAAGGCTGAGAGCTAGGTCTCTTGTAGCAGTTCGCTACACTATGACATGACTGAAATGGCCTGGTTGCTGATAGGGAGAAAGTTTTCGTGGTCTAGAGAGCAGATCAAATAGGCCAAAACATTTCCTTAGGCCAAAGCAAGTTCCTAATTCTCTTCAAGTCCATGAAAGCTGCACAGAGGAAGGGCTGCAACACACACTGCAGGCAGGAGTTCTGTGTTCAATCCCTGGCACCACATACTACTCAAGCACCTATTGGAGATGGGGAGCAGTAGACCCCTGAGCACTGCCAGGTGAAGTCCAACAAAAGCAAGTAAATTCTACCAAGAAAGAAAGGAAGCTACAGAAAAAAAAAAAACAGAAGCTTACTAAGGTTAGTTCCTGATGTTTAAGGAAAGAAGCTGTTTCCATAAGTAAAGGCACAAGCAAATGCTGATGGAGCAGCTATAGCTAGTTATCAAGAAAATGTACTAAAATTGTTAACGACAGTGGCTAGGCCTAAAGGATTTTCAATAGAGACAAAACAAGACGGGGAGGGGGGTGAGGGGGAAATGCCAGGTAGAACTTGCATAGCTGGAGAGAAGTTAATGCCTGACTTCAAAGTTTCAAGGTTCAGGCAGAGTCTCTTGTTGGGGTAACACAGCTGGGACTCTACATTGAAGTAATGCTCATTAACCATTCTGAAAATCCTAAGGCCCTTAAGAATTGTGCTAAATCTACTCTGCCTGAGTTCTATAAATGGAACAACAAAGACAGGATGACAGCACATCTGTTTACAACATGGCTTACTGAATATTTTAAGCCAATGTTGAAACCTATTGCTCATAAAAAAAAGGATTTCTTCTAAAATATTATGCTCATTGGAAATGCAACGAATCATCCCAAAGCTCTGATGGAGTTGTACACGGAGATTGATGCTATTTTCATGTCTGCTAACACAACATCCACTCTGTAGCCCACAGATCAAAGAGTCATTCTAGTTTTCATGTCTTATCATTTCAAAAATGCATTTTGTAAGGCTGTAGACACCTTAGACAATGATTCCTCCCATGGATCTTGGCAATGTCAGTAGAAAGGATTCACCATCCCAGGTGTCATAAACATTTGCGATTCATGGGAAGAAGTCAAAATGCCACATCAACCATTGTTTAGAAGTAGATTTCATGAGTTCTCTCTTGAACACACCTTTCTCTTTTTTCTCCCTCTCACACTTCTTAAGTAAAGTTTTCTAAATAAAATGATTTTGCTCTCAAAAAGAGTTGATTTTGTCTTCATGAATGGTTTTGATGAGTTCAAGCCTTTAGTGGAGGAATTAACTGCAGGTGGGAAGTTGCAAGAGAGAACATAACAAGAACTGAGGCCTGAAGTTGTAAGTCATTGCCACCATCTCTGGATAAGGAGTGAATGGATGAGATGCTGTTTCTCATGAGGAAGGGGATTTTCAAGAAGGAAACTACTGCTGGAGAAGATGCTGTGAAAATTTTTAGAATGGCCACAGAGGATTTAGAATTTGAGTTCTAAAGGGAGTTTAGAACTAAAGTCTAAATGGTCAAGAAAACTTTGAAAGAACTGATCCTAATTTGGAAAGAAGTTCTACTGTGGGTTAATAGCTACCCAATAGCATGGCATGTTGCAGAGAAATCTCTCCTGAAAGGAAGCCACCCACCCAATGGTGTGAACTTTTAAGAAATGTACACAGCCCCCAGCCTTCAGCAACCTCCACCCTCCTCTGTTATCAACTTTGAGGCAAAACCCTTCACCGACAAAATTATTATACTTACCAAAGACCCAGATGCAGGTTAACACATATTTTTAAGCAATAAAGCAAAATTTGGGACCTTCCGTAGCAGAGCGGCAGCTACAAGGGCTATACCCAGTGGTGTTAGAAGGAAAAATTCTATGCCAGGGATCGAACCCATATAGGCCAGGCATGTGCTTAGCCCTTTGAGTTATCTTGTCTACCCCTAAGGTATTTTAAAATTAAGGCATGTACATAAATTTACCTTTTTTTTAAAGTGGGGGATTTGGGACCATCCCTGTCTGTGTTCAGGACTTAACTCTTGGCTCTGTGCTCAAGGATCACTCCTGGTGGTGTGGGATTAAACTCAGGTCAGCTATAATGCAAGACAAGTGCCTTAATCACTGTACTATCTCTCTGGTCCTGTACACAGAATTTTAAATGTAGTACTACTGCACACTTAACAAACTACAGTAAATTACAGTGTGTGTGTGTGTGTGTGAGAGTGTGTGTTTTTGCATTTTTGGGGTCACACCTAGTGATACACAAGCATTACTCCTGGCTTATGTACTCGGAAATTACTCTTGGTGGTGCTCGGGGGACCATATGGGATGCCGGAATCGAACCCAGGTCAGCCGCACCAGGCAACCACCATACCTGCTATGCTATTGCTCTAGCCCCTAAAGGCCAGTCTTTTTTTTCCTGCTTTTTGGGTCACACTCCGGTGATGCAGAGGGGTTACTCCTGGCTTTGCACTCAGGAATTACTCCTGGCAGTGCTCTGAGGACCATATGGGATGCTGGGAATCAAACCCAGTTTGGCTGCATGCAAGGCAAACGCCCTATCTGCTGTGCTATCACTCCAGCCCCCTACAGTGGGTTTTAAACATAATTTTTAGATGCACTAGGAAACCTTTAAAGTCATTTTTATTTGACTCACTTTGCTAAATTCTTAGTTTTAGTTCAGATTGGAACTAAAGTCACATGATCTTCAAGTTGGTTTGTAAGAATTATTTAGTCTACCTTTTATAAATAATTTGAACTCTGACTTTTTTGTGGCCTATACTGTGCATATAGTTTCTGCAGTGGATATGTGCATACCTTGATTCTTTATACATATTTTTTATGAGTCACGACTTGATAGTATACATCACTCTCAGAACTCTGCCTAACACCATGTACAAAAGTAAGATCGAAATGGATTAAAGACCTCAACATCAGACCAGAAACCATAAGGTACATTGAAGACAAAGTTGGCAAAACCCTCCATGACATTGAAGCTAATGGTATCTTCAAAGATGCCACGCCACTGGCCGAGCAAGTGAAAACAGAGATAGATAAATGGGACTATCTTAAACTAAGAAGCTTCTGCACTTCCAAAGAAACAGTGACCAAAATACAAAGACAGTCTACAGAATGGGAAAGGATATTCGCCGAATACACATCTGACAAGGGGTTGATATCCAGGATATAAAAAATACTGGTTAAACTCCACAAGAAGAAAACATCCAACCCCATCCAAAAATGGGGCAATGAAATGAACAGAAACTTTCTCAAAGAAGAAATCCGAATGGCAAAAAAGCACATGAGAAAATGCTCTACATCATTAATCATCAGGGAGATGCAGATCAAAACCACAATGAGATACCATCTCACACCTCAGAGACTGGCCCACATTCAAAAGAACAGAAGCAACAGATGCTGGCATGGATGTGGCGAGAAAGGGACACTCCTTCACTGTTGGTGGGAATGTCGACTAGTTCAGCCCTTCTGGAAAACGATTATGGACGATTCTCAAAAAATTAGAAATTGAGCTCCCATTTGACCCAGCAATACCACTCCTGAGAATATATCCCAGAGAGGCAAAAATGTATAGTTGAAGTGACATCTGCACTTGTTTGTTCATTGCAGCACTCTTTACAATAGCCAGAAACTGGAAGAAACCTGAATGCCCAAGAACAGATGACTGGTTAAAGAAACTTTGGTATATCTACACAGTGGAGTACTATGTAGCTGTTAGAAAAGATGAAATCATGAAATTTACATACAAGTAGTACAACATGGAAAGTATCATGCTAAGCGAAATGAGTCAGAAAGAGAGGGATAGACATAGAAAGATTGCATTCATCTGGGGCATATAAAGTAACAAAATATGAGATTAATACCCAAGAATAGCTGAGATCAGCACCAGGAGGATTACTCCATAGCTTAGAGGCCAGCCGGGCATTCTAGGGGAAAGGGCAGCTCAGATAGAGAAGGGAGCACCAAATAAAGGGTGTTTGGAGGATCCTCCCAGGAGGGGAGATGTATGTCAAAAGTAGACTATGGACTGAACATGTTTGCCACTCAATGCCTCTTTTGCAGACCACAACACCCAACAGGAGAGAGAGAACACAAGGGATTGCCCTGCCACAGAGGCAGGGGGGGATGGGGGGATGGGGGTGGGAGGGATATTATCCATGGTGGTGGAAGATGGGCACTGGTGGAGGGATGGGTATTTGATCATTGTATAATCGAAACCCAAGCACAAAAAATTGTAAATCTACAAAAAAATAAATAAAAATAACAACAAAAAAAGATAGTATACATCACTATATTCATTTTGCACATTGGAAATTGAGGTTCAGAGAAATTGAGTACATTTCTAGCAAGTGGTAGGGTGACATTTTAGCAAGTTTTGTGTGACTTGAAAATAAGACATTTTCTATTTTGCTGTCAATAATACTATTTCTATCTCTTCACATATGAAATAGACTGATATTTTAAAAAAACAGTAAAAGGTGATTGACAATTACAAATGATAGTTGCCTTTGTTAAGTGGGCTTTCATTTTTCACCCTTTGGGAATTTCCTGAATTATATAACTCTCGTAATAGTGGGAAAGCCAAAATATACAAATACACCAGAGAATGCTCTCTCTAATTAAACTTAGTTATTGCTCATTTATCAGAACATTTCTATTTCATTGCTTCATTTTAATATACGTTTTGATTTTGTAAAGAAGTTAATTCTAGGGAACAGTAGGATTTTCTCCTAATTAAAAAGATTAGGAGATCACAATGAAACTAGATTATTCTAGTAGAATAATTTTTGTATTGATTTTTAGCAATGATTTTTGATGTAACATAGAAAACATTGTTGTGGGGGTGTTTTGGTTTGTTTGGGGGCTACACACAGCAGTGCTCAGGGTTTACTCTGGGATCTGTGCTCAGGAATCACTAATTCTGGTGGTGCTTAGGGGACCAAATGCAATGGCCAGGATCCAATTAAATTGGCCATATGCTAATGCCTCAACCTCTAATCTCTCTCTCTCTCTCTCTCTCTCACTTTCTCTCTCTTTCTGTCTCTCTCTCCTTGAAACCATTATTTTCAATAGTTATGATTTTCTGATGTTTAACACTGAACTTAGGGGTCCAGAAAATAGTTCAGTGGTCAGGGACACATCTACAGAGACCCAAGTTTGATCACCACTATCACATTTCCCCAGCCTGACGAGGTAGGTGTGATCCAGGTGACCCCTAGTACCTGTGCAGCACAACATCACCAGGCCCAAGTGTTAAAGCTTGGCAGAGCATTGTTAGTAGTGGCCCTGGGGCCCACCGAGCACTATTGGGGTACACTAAAAATAGTGAGCTGAGGATAAAGTTTTGTGTTTTTCCACCACTCTTCACAGTCAGAAAGATGTTCTCTCCTGTCAATTGCTTTTATTCTCAATAATCGCTGACTATAAAAATACTCTAAAATAAATGCATCCAACACACCTGGTACTTGCACTATGATTTACCAAATTTGAACTTGGTTCCCAGCAGACTTTTGAATTAGATTAGCTATGTTCTAATATCTGCTTTAACCAATGAGGAAACCAAAGGAGTAGAGATGAAGGGACTTGCTCAGGGACTCCAGTTATCAGGTGAGTACTCCTAATCTAAGCCACTGAATTTGTAACTCTAGTGTGTTTTTCCTACACTCCATCTAGTAATTTGGGTCAGATCTTCTCTTGAGCAGAATTGCCATCAAGATTAAGTAGGAGCTCATGGTGTCTTTCCAAGGCATCATTTCAGAGTCCATTTTCACTCTCCTACCCCAGGGCAGAGCCACACATTGCATTCTCCATATACTGCCCCGCAGCCTCAAGGAAGTGCTCTGGAATCCAGACACTCTCTTCCTCAGTCTCCCACCTCCCAGTTAAAACCCAGGGAAGTATCATTCCATTTTCTCAGCAAATAAATGTGCTTTTCCCTGACGATGCCTGATAAGGATCCCAGCTGACATTCTGACTATTTTTAAAGAGGAGATTTATGACTGTTGTGCCTTTGCCACAAAGAGTAGCCCGACGGTGGGGGCATTAGATAACAGGGAGAGCCAACTGGGAACAAAGTGAAAGGGGAACATTTCATTTTAGAGAAATATTTAGTGGTTTTCCAAATTATAACTCTCAGAGAGTCAAGGGTAAGTGACAACAAAAATCACTTAAAAGTTTAGAACCAGGACCAGAGAGATAGAAAGAGGGGTTATGTGTTTGCCTTGCATGAGATCAGCCTCAGTCGAATCCCTGGTCCTACATATGGTCCCCTGATCCCTGCCAGGAGTGATCTCTGAGCACAGAGTAAGGAGTAAGCCCCAACTACAGTGTGGCCCAACCACTACTAGACATAGGCTCCCAAACAAACAATAAAAGATAAATTCATAATTTTTTCTTACTTAAGGTCTGAGAGGGCTGGAGCGATAGCACAGCAGGTAGGGCATTTGCCTTGCACGCAGCCAACATGGTCAACCAGAGTTTGATTCCTCCGCCCCTGTCTGAGAGCCCGGCAAGCTACCGAGAGTATCTCACCCACATGGCAAAACCTGGCAAGCTACCGATGATATATTCAATATGCAAAACACAGTAACAACAAAGTCTCACAATGGAGACGTTACTGGGCCCACTTGAGAAAATCGATGAACAATGAGAGGACAGTGACAGTGAAGGTCTGAGAGTCCATTGGAATAAATAATTCTTACTGTGAAAGAACTGGGTGCACAAAGAAGTTCATTGCAGAGTTTTGTACGATACTAGAAAATAACAAAAATGAGCTTTGATTATGCAACTTGGGGTGGGAGGGAATATCCAGCAGTGCTCAGGGATCACATGTTGGTGCTGGGGATCCAGATGTGGGACTGAATTTTTAAACCAGGGTTGCAGCATGCTAGGTAAGTGCTTTAACTATTGTACTATCTCTCTGAACCGGATTATGTAACTTTTAAAGGAATGGACCCATTTCAACTGTCTGCTGGGAGAAGGACCAATGCCAGATGATCTCACTGGCATGTGATATATTAAGAAACAAAGCACATGAGTGGACAATGATGGATGAAGACAAACTCTTGGCCTCTGATAACAATAATGATAAACCAAGGTGGAATGGGGAAAGGAGAAAGAGAGAAGCGGGGTGAACAATATTAACATGACTGTAAAGACACACACACACACACACACACACATATATAAATATACATAAAACCAAGTTATATATATATAACCAAGATATATATATATATATATATATATATATATATATATATATATATATCCAAGTTCCTGGAAGAGAACAAAACAGAGTCTCCTGCCCCATGCCTGGCTGTCCTCACCAAGGCCCCTTGGAGGGGGACGAGTTGAGTTTCCCTCTCTGCCCCAAGCAAAGCCCCGACAGCTGAAGACTTCCCGGACCCAGACACAGCCATGCTGAGACCACTCTCCACATGCATAAAGGAACCAGCAAAGGAACCCAGGTGTGCGGGACCTGGGACTGAGATCTCCAAGCCTGCTCAGTTCGGGATTGGGCCTCCTCCACTCAGAGCCCCCATCTTCCAATAGCTAAACAGTTACACCCACCAATTGCCGTGTAACCCCATCAACAGCCAAGATCCAGAGACTATAAAACCAAGCCCTGGAAGACCTCTTGTTGTCTAGTTCTTGTTCTCAGAGAACCCAGCAGGCTACTGAGAATATCTTGCCCCCATATATGTCTGACTGGTAACACCTGTAAAGGCGATTAGAGGCTGCCCCAAAAGCCTCCGTTCTTCTCGGAGAGCCTGGCAAACTACTGAGAGTATCCCGTCCACGGCAGAGCCTGGCAATCTACATGTGGCGTACTCGATATGCCAAAAACAGTAACAATGAATGGTCCTCATTCCCTTGACCCTGAAAGAGCCCTAATATGCCATCGGGCTACACTAGCATGTGACAGGGACGAATGGAGATGTTACTGGCACCTGCTCGAGCAAATCGATGAACAACAGGGTGACAGTGATAGTGATAGTGATATGTATCTCACTGTATCACTGTATTATTGTCATACCATTGTTCATCGATTTGCTCGGGCAGGTGCCAGTAACATCTCCATTTATCCCTGTCTCGTGGTAGTGAAGTCCAATAGTGTACTGGGGGCTCTTTCAGGGTCAGGGGAATGAGGACAGTCATTGTTACTGTTTTTGGCATATTGAGTACATCACAGGTAGCTTGCCAGGCTCTGCCGTACGGGCGGGTAGCTTGCCGAGCTCTCCAAGAGGGATGGGGAGGCTTTGGGGGCGGCCTCTTGACAAGTGTTCCCAGTCAGGCATATATATATATATTTCCCTCTATGATTTGTTGCCTACTGTCTGAACCCCATCAAATATGATGTGGGAATTATGGAGAACGGATAGGGAGTATCTTATGGGGCATGCATGTATAAACACCCTCAAAAGTGTTTTGAAATAACATGAAAACAAGAATAATAGAATATAATTTAGGTATTGTGATCATCATGTCTAAATCCTCTGGGAAATGTCTTATTATCTAGAATTAATTGTTCAAAAATTAAAACCATAGGTAAATGCTTTTATTCCTTTAAAAAATTTTCCTAGGTTTTTCTAAGCTAATTTCCCAATGGAAATAAATAAACCTATTGGGGAAATTTTTAATCACTTTTTATTTAAATTATGGACATAGTTCTGATTTTTACATACCTCAGAGCTCAACACACAATTAGCCTCTAGCTACACAGAGTGATAAATAAACGGGTGCTCCCACTTCCCCTCATCTCTCCCAAACTGTGTCCCTGGAGGGCTGGGGGGAGGTAGGTGGGGTGGGGGGGGGGAGGCCTGCCTTCACATGGGCCGGGCAAAGCAGAGAGCTGCACTCTGACCTCAAAGAACATCTGATGGAAACGTGAACATAGCTCTTTTTGATCTATAGGGAGATTTAAAAAGCCTATAAATCAACATTTTATGAGTTCTTTCATATGTTACATTTCACTGATGTTTGGCATTTGTTTTGTCAATGGCAACTAACATATGTTAAAAACGAGCTCCTGGAACGCAATCCATCAGAAAAGAAAGTTCTGCAGTGGCCGTGCTTTTTCACTCTTGTCCCAATTCACTTTGGGGGGTAGCGAGGGGGGAGGGAGAGGCACACCCAACAGTGCTCAGGGCTACTCCTTGCTCAGATATTTCTCCTGGCACCCAGCCAAGGGGACACTGTGGTGTCCTCATCCAGTCCCAACCTTCTGCATGCAAAACCTGCAATCCAGCCTGCTGAATTCTCTCTCTCTGACTTCTTGTCCCAATTCTTAATCCTTAAAACAATCTAAGAATCCCTGTCACTGGAGAAATATTTTTAAAAAGTCATACCCAAATGCTCTTCTTTTAAGTAAATACGGAAACAAGATATCTGGATATTGAAGATGTCTATCTTTGGTCAGAGCTAAAATCATGGCCTTTGTGGTGTCCAGAGGATGTGGCTCAGGGGCAGAGAGCCTGCCTTGCAGACATAAGACAGCACATTCAGTTCCTTGCCAGAATCCTCCTACACCATCAAACGTGACCCAGTGACCCTGATTCCTGGTGCCACAGGAAGGATGCACCACCTCCCACACCCTTTTTCCCACAAGCACACACTGCAGCAATGACAACAGCAAAAGGAATGGAAGGGGGAAATTGTGCTAAATGGTGAAAGTTTCTGATAGTTTATGATCCTCATCAGATTTCCTGGAATCAGACTAAGGCTCTGAGCAGAAGCATGTAAAAGAAGTTCATTGGAGAAGGAACCTGAGAACATTTATTAGAAGGTAAGGGTTTGGGTGGAGGGAGGAATGAACTGCAAGGCAAGAGTTCTCAACCTATCCATCCCCTGGGGACTCTGGAGCTGAGATATCCCTTCAAAGAAGTCCCAAAGTTTGGCGCGCAATTAACTGGGCCTTTGTGTCCAGGCTTAGACTCAGGGTACCTCCTGGGAAAGACAAAGCAGCTTCCTGTGGCCCAGGGCAAAGCTAAAAGCAAATCACAGCTGAGACTTCAACTGCCAGACCTTGAGGTGGCAGGAGAGGAAGGGAAGTCTGGGTTGGTACAGAAGGGGGGTGGGGGTGGGGGCCGGAGATTATAACTGAGCAAGAGCATCACATTTGTTGTGTTCTTTTAAAGCTTCATCAAATATGTCTATTCTCCAAAAAAGGAAATCTTTTACAGCTGGCAAGTGTGTCCATTCTCCAGAAAGGAAATCAGGAAGAGAATTCCTTTATTAAATATTGTTCTCTTCTTTTCACTTGGTTCTCAAACTCAGCCATGCAAGAAATAATATCCTATCTACGATGATATTTAATTTCTGCTCTAAGTCTCTATCCTGCCAAGATAATTTTTCGACATGCAACTTCAGTTGATCTTGGGTACCCCTTTCCACGTCAGGGAAGTTTCTGGACTGTAGGATCTTGAACTGGATCAAAGTTTGGAAACAGAGAAGTAAGGGAAGGTGATTTATACGATGACCATTCTGCTAGACTCTATGAAGAGCACTCACTCTTTGTCTTGGTTCCTTAAAGGTACACTCAGGGGCTAGAGAGATATTGTACAGCAGGTAGGCACTTGCCTTTCAACAGTCCAACAAGGTTCAACAATTTACTGCACTGATCCCAAAGCATTGCTGGGCGAGGCCCAACCAAAATAAAATAATAATGTGGTAGTCACATTTTGCAAACAGAGGGTCTGCCTGCAGGTGGAGGGACAAAGATGCCCTCCCCCACAGGCAGAGAGAAGTTCTGCTAGAGGAGTTCTGCTCAGCATGAAGGCCCCCTGCCACTCACCGTCCATGGGTTAAGGCAAAGCTGTCTAGTGAAAGTGCCACCAGACAGCAATGTACCACCAGATGGGAGGATGTGTCCCAAGCTCATAGCTACCAGACAGTGAGTCCTGAGCAGTCCGTGTGCCTAGTCTAGTGGCCACTGAGGCAGTTGGTTTGCTGAGCAAGAAGTTATGGCATCCTCACCCAAGCAGTAAAGCAAACGTGGTACGTGGGTGCTTTGCATCATGGGAACAGATGCCAAATCATGTTTACTCCTTGGATACTTATGATTTTGTCAATGATTCTTCCATAGAATTGTTTAAAAATTGTTTTTCAATTTGGAGTTGGGGGAGTTTTGGGTCACACCTGGTGGTGCTCAGCTGTTCTTTATGGATCTGTGCTCAGAAATAATCCTTGGCAGTGCTCAGAGGACCATGCGGTACGAGAAGTCAAAGTGCAGTTGGTCACACATCCCCAGCATTAGGGTTTGAGAACACACATGGCATTGGACATCCACAGGGAAGCAAATAGGCATGAAGGGAGGGAAAAAACAGAAAACAAGAGAGAGAAAAATAAAGCCAAGCTAAGGAAACATCTATGCAGACACTCCCTCTCCCAAGATGCCATCTCCCTTGGTCATTGCTCAGAACTCACTGACCTTGCCTCCTGTGCTCTTGGAGAAGTTTCCTGACTTGGGAGAGGTTCCTATCGACCTGCTACTTGTACTGGCTACTCCACTTTTTTTCCTATAAACCCCAATGCTTTTGAATCTCTAACATGCAAATCCCAACGACTTCTCTTCTAAACACACCGGAGAGATCTTCTAGTCTACTTTTCTCAGCATTTGAAGAAAGGAAGCAAAGAAAAACCGTCCAGTTTGTCAGTAAAAAACAATCTGAAGATTAATTTCTGCCCCATTATTTAGAGGGTTCTCATTTGCTGTATATTCTGGCTACAAGAATAAAGAGAGATATTTTTCAATAGTCACCACCAATAGGGTTTCACATACAAGACAATTTCAAGAGCGGTTGTTCCAAATGACTCTTAAGTTGAAAGGTGACCTCTTGGAGACTGAGTTGGAATGGGAACACATTGAAACATTTTCTTTTAAACGTCTCCAAATTTTAGGCCAGTCTCCTCCTCCAGTCTCGCCTGTGTATTGTAATGATTTCTGCTAGCAAGTGTTTTGAACTTAAAACCCTCCTTCTGACGCACAGGCAGTGTAATCAGCTACAGGCGGCCCCCAATTTTTGAATGTGTAGCTCACCAAAACATTGTTTGCACATCTGTTTTTATTAGAATATATATTCTAAATGTCACAAAAACAATAAATTACATGGGTAATGTAAGTGTGTGTGTGAACAGAATTTGAGTTCTTTTTTAAGGCAGGTATATTTTCACCCTCTTTTCAGATCAGTCATTATTTAACATTTACAGCATAAAACTAATACACACAATGCAAGAACAACCCTCAGAAAACAAAGGGTAAACATACTCATTCAACCTAAAATTTCTCTCCTGAGAAGGTTCATGTCCTAGTATTTGTTTCTATTCATGGGAACAGAAATCGTTTCTTTGGATCAAAAATATAATTTTGATCCATACTGATCCACGGTTAGGCCTGAGTATCTATTTCAGTTGATAATGTCCAGAGACATGAAAGACAGATACTGGAGAAGGAACAAAAGCCTGAGCCTTATCCTAGCTTTATTCTCCCCAGTTTTTCCCTTCCCACCCATATCCCCTGCCCCATGGCTGAACTTGTTAAAGGTTTGAAAGAAATCTGAGTGGCAATATTCACGTCAGTAGAAAATCACAGGTAGCTTCTTTAAAAAAAACATTTTTTATCGAATCACTGTGAGATACACTTATAAAATCGTTTATGATTGGGTTTCAGTCAGATAATTTTCCAACACCTGTTCTCTTCTCCAGTGTACATTTCCCACCACTGATGTCCCCAGTTTCCCTCCTGTCACCAGTCCCACTGGAGGCAGGCATCACAGGTAGTTTCTTAACATACACCCAAATTGCTTTCCAAGCAATGCCGCTGAAGCCCCCAAAGTCTTAATTGGTATAGTTTGCAGCAGTATAATACCACAAAACTATACTTGTCGTTATTCGCCCCCACCTATGTGACCGCCAACTCTTTGGATCAACCAGACTTGAAACCCCCGTCTTAGTGAATTCTTGGTTCCTCCCACGACCCTGTGTACTCATCTCTCACCCACCCTAGGCCCAAACCTCTGGTCCCAGTTTGTCCAGCGCACTTTGGTCCAAGTTCCCTCTAGCAGCAGCCCTCTGCAAGTGCGTTCCGTCACCGCAATAAATCCCAACAGTGTCTGCAGTTCTCCCCCACCACTTCCGGTTCCGGTCTGTGCTATGCCTCCCCATCCACGTGCCAGCAGCACTGCCACTTTTCTGACACAGAGTTCGAGTCACGTCTCCAGAGCCTGCACAATGAGGTCCCCTTCCCCAGACCCTTAGGCACCTCTGACTTATCTTCTACCTCAGAGGACTTCATCCACATTACACCACACCCAGGTGGTGTATTAGGTGGTGTATTCTGTTCCCAGACCCCATAAACGTGCCCTGATCCTAGTGTGTGCCCCCCCCACCTTCTCCATTTGTATACCCCTCATCTTCAGTTCCAAGATCAGTCTCCTCAAGTCTATGTAATAAACATTTTTCTAATGTGCTACTTCTATAATGACTTGCAGTATGCCAGACACTGTTCTCATTTGTTTCTCTGTATTATCTCATTCACCCCTCATAATAACTCTTAAGGGGAAATTAATATTATTAGAAAAATTTATTTTAACTATATAGCAAGCAATCTATTTAGCTCATAGCTTGAATAGATTGTTTCAAACCTTTTTGCAAACCTATTAGTTGCTACTATTGAGTAGGATCTGTTAATTGGTTTATTATCCTTGCTTTTCAGGTGAGAAAACCGATGTTCAGAGAGGTTAAGTGCCTTGTCCAAAGTCACACAGCTGGTTCCTAAGTGGCTGGGCAAGGACACATGTCTGCACTTGGGTTGACTCTCAGATCCCACCACGTGATGCATACAGACTGTGTTTGTCCTCTTTAGGAGAGTAGTATATGAACATGTCCATGATGTCACACTGTCACACTCTGCCATATTAACTGCATCATTGTTACTGCTTATTTGATGCCCTCCTTCCAGAAGGTTAGAGACTCCAGGTTGAGGCCCTGTATCCTGAAGTACTTCCTGTGGGAGAAGCACAGCCCTTTCCCTTCCAGCTTTGTCATTTGAATGACTTTGCCCCATGAAATGGGAACAAATCTTTCTATTCCACCAGTGAGCCTATCTCTGCCCTCCTCCTGCCTCCTAGTTGGAGCTCTAGAGAGGCTGCACCTTCAGCCTGAATGGGCTGAATCCCAGATCGAAGTGTACACACCCATGGATCCACAGGTAACATGAATGAAAACAAGCTTTTCTTATAAGTTTCTGACATTTGTTCTATTTATTTATTTTGGTAACAACAGCCTCATGTATTAAAGCTGACTGACAAAACGCCCTCCTTTAGTTTTTAATATTTGTAATCTTTATTGAGGTGTTGTGATTTACAAGAATGTGGATGGTAAGTTTTTTCCAATATCAGGCCCATCACCAGGTTACACGTCACTCTACAAGAGTTCCAAATGCCCTTCCTATTCTATATCTCCTCCACACCCATAAGCTAAGTTTCATGGACCAATTCTCCAGTTCCATTGCCTTTTGTCACTTGTTTCTCCTTTACTGTGAGTTTAGGGACCACATATGAGAGAGTCCATTCTGTGTCTATCCCTTTACTTCTTACTGACTTCACTCAACATGTTATCCTCGAGTTCTATCCATGTCACAACAAATTGCATAATATTGTCCTTTCTTGCAGCAGCATAGTACTTTGTCACATACTCATTTTGGTCCATTAATCCATAGTTGGGAATTTGGGTTGTTCTTGGATCTTGGCTATTGTAATAAGCACTGTAGTGAACACCAGTGTGCATATGTCCTTCCAAATTAATGTTTTATTTGCCAAAAAGTGATATTTTGGGGCCATGTAGGAGTTCTAGTCTTACTTTTTAAAAGAAACCTCCATATTGTTTTCCACAGAAGTTGAGCCAGACACGTCCACCAACCGTGATTGAGGATTCCCTTCTTATCATAACCCCACCAATGCTGGCTGCTTCTAGACTTTTTGATATAGACCATTTTAACTAGTGTGAGATGCTATCTCATTTTGATTTGCATTCCCTTAACCATAAGATACAAGCTACCAGAATCTATAGGACATATAGCAAAAGCTGAACTAAGAGGAAAGTTCATGCTCACACTGGAAAAAGCTCAAATCAATGATTTAATCTGTTAACTAGAGAAACTAGAAAAAGAGCAACAAATGAATCCCAAAGCACAAGGCAGGAGATAATACAAAGTAGAGTGGAAATCAATGCCCAAGAAAGCAAAAAATAGTCACGCAAAGGGTCAGAAAAACGAAGAGCTGGAGATTTGAAAGAATAAACAAGATCAACAAACCTTTAGCTAGATTCACAAAGAAAAACATAGTCAGGGATAATAGTTCAGAACATGCTCCATTGCCCTTCATAACCCCCAGCTGCTTGCCATCCTCCCGCCTCCCAAAAATGCTGTATATGTTTAGGTCCCAACCCATATTCATGCCTCTCTTTCTCTGCACAGGTTCCACACAGCTCTCCTCGCCCCTCCAGGAAAGCCTGTGGCCCTACCACAGGTCCTTCCCAACACCTCTTCTTCCTACAATTCTGCCCTCCGCTAGGGTCTAAACTGTGACTTCAATGGTAATTACCAATGGAGTAATCCATGTGGATCACATAGAACTTGTTCTAAAGGTAACAAACCTTTTGACTATTGTGACCATACTCTTAGTTGTAATGAAAAGAGAGTGTGCAAATAGAAAATGCATATTCATCATAAAACAAGGCATAATTCCAGACTCAGAGGACTGGAGTACATATGTCACATGGGTCCCCAAACAGCACAGGGACCCCTGAGCAACTTCAGTGAGGTCCCAATATTTTTAAATGTACCCAGATTCAGGTTCAGGTTTTCTCAATGATCAATATTTATAAAAACAAAAAGTATTATGTTTTTTCAAGCATAGATTTGCACACTACGCACTTAAACATGTACACACGGAGAGAAATAATAAAGGCTTAAACACAGAAGAGTTTATACCACACATTAAAGAAGATTCAAAGGAGAAAGTACAGATCTGGTGTCATCAGACAAGCAGACTCCTGAGTTTCTGTTCTTTCATAATTGATATGTGATTTTCCTCACAATGTTTAAAAGGACTCACTCTCTCACAAGGGAAAGAAAGATAGGTCAACGGAGGCACCTCCTGGCTGAAATAAATTCTTTTAAATATTATTCCCTCACAACATTCTACTGCTTACAGGTCAGAAATTAATCTAATAACTGTATCGAGCTACAAGAGAGGCTGGAAACTACAACCTTTTGGACACATCCTGCACCTATTAAAAATCAGGGCCTTATTATCGTGTAAAAGAGAATAGATACTTGGTAGCATGAAAAACTAAACTTAATCTAACCTCACTGAGAAAAGAAGAAGGATGTGACTCATCATATATACTACATGTTCTGCCTGGGGATAATTGTAGGAGATACTGATAAAAATTGACCTGGGTTTGATTCCTCCATCCCTCTGTCCCTCTCGGAGAGCCCGGAAGCTACTGAAAGTATCCTGCCTGCACGGTAGATACTGGCAAGCTCCCCGTGGCATATTCAATATGCCAAAAACAGTAACAAGTCTCACAATGGATACAGTACTGGTGCCCACTAGAGCAAAAATCAATGAACAATAGGAGGACAGTGCAGTGCAGTGCTACTGATAAAAATTATAAAGACTAAAATGTCAGAATGAAATGGACAAAGAATTATGAAAGGATAAGATGTCAGAGTGAGCTCAATGATCTCCTATTTTAGAATTAGGATGCAATATGACAGATCTCCAAAACCAGCCACCACCATGCTGAGACCATTCTCCACACACACGAAGGTACCGGCAGGGGAACAAAGGCACGCGGGTCTCGGGGCTGAGATCTCCAAGCCTATTCGGATCGGGGCTGAGCATCTCCCACCCAGATCCTCCAAATTCCAGTAGGTGGGGGTCACACCCACCAACTGGCCCCCTGGTGCCATGTAATCCCATCAACGGCCAAGACTCAGAGACTATAAAACCCAGCTCCCGGAAGCGCACGGCCGCATTCGCAGCCGCGCGACATATTGTCATCTCATTCCTACTTTGGACAAACTGGCAAGCTACTGAATGTAGCCTGCCCACACGGCAGAGTCTGGCAAACTCCCCGTGGCATACCCATTATGCCAAATACCAGTAACAATGAAAGGTCTCATTCTCCTCACTCTGAAAGAGCCTTGAATATGGCACTTTTTAAAAAATCTCAGGGCTAGGACGAAGGAGATGTTACTGGGGCCTGCTCGAGGCAATCGACGAATAACAGGATGGTCATGATCGTGATCATAATGACAGAACTTTTAATGTCAGAAATAGAGCTGAGGGTATTATTACACTGGGTAAAGTGGCCCACATGGGTTCAATCTCTGGCACTTCATGTGGTCCCCTGAGCCCTGCTAGAAGCAATCCCTGAGTGCAGAGTCAGGAGTAATCCCTGAGCACAGCTGTATGTGACAACCCTCCCCCCAAATGTGAAAACTCACTATAGTGTTGTCATCATGTGTTGGTAACTCACATGCACCCCTGGGTGTTTGCTTTGCTCAGTAATAAGATCAGCAAACACTATAGTTCTGAATTGGTATCTTCCATTTGCTCTCACAATTTCCTTCACTCCTTTCCATCTCTCTCTCACTCTTTCTCGCCCTTCCACTCCCCTCCCTCATCTTTCTTTCCCAATAGTACGCAATTTAAGACTGCCACCTTCAGGGCCGGAGACACAATACAGCAGGCAGAGTGCTTGCCTTGCTTGTGGCCCACCGGGGTCAGTTCCCTGACACCTACATGGTCCAGGAACGATTCCTGAACACAAACCCAGGAATAAGCCTTGGGCACCACCAGGTGTGGCTCACAAACAAACAAAAAAGACTTTACCACCTTCACAGACAAAAGCTGGAGGGATTTGAGAACACCCGACTCCCACTACAGGAAATGTTGAAATGGTTCTTTTTCTTAAATTGAAAAAAAAAAACTGTCATTTTTCCTTGAATAAGGAAACAAATAGGTAGAACCAGAGCATTAGAGTAAAAATGGCAGTAGCAAGCCTTTGTATGTCAATAATCACCCTAATGTAAATGAATTGAACTCACCAATGAAAAGACACTGAGTGATTAGAAAAAGTGAAATGCAAAGCCCAATTATATGTTGTTTCCCAGAGACTCACTTAAGCTATAAAGATGAACATAAGACTTCAATTAAGGGGATAGAAACTGGTATTCCAAATCAGTGAGTAAACTAGTGTAATTATTATGAAAAAAAACCTAGTGCAGATTCCTCAAACATTAAAAAAAAAAAAGAAAAGAAATTCCATATGTTCCCATTATCCTACTTTTCGGTATTTAGCCCCCAAACACTGTGACTGTCATTGTCCTGCCATTGTTCATCGATTTGCTCGAGTGGACCCAGTAATGTCTCCTTTGTGAGACTTCTTGTTACTGTGTTTGGCATATCGAATATGTCACGAACAGCTTGCCAAGGCTTTGCCGTGCAGGCGAGATACTCTCAGTAACTTGCCAGGCTCTCTGAGAGGGGTGGAGGAATCGAACCCGGTTCACCTGGTCAACCGTGTGCGAGGCAAATGCCCTACCTGCTATACTATCGCTCCAGCCCAGTCCCAAACACAAAAACATGAACTCAAAGAGATACAGGCATGCCGTTTTATTTTAACGTTATCTACAACAGCCAAGAAATGTAAATAACATAAGAGCTCATCAGTTGAAGAATGAATAAAGGATGTGGTATTAGCTGGGTGTTCTATATGAAAAAGACAGGAGATTATGAGTGCTGACAGGGATATTGTGAAAGGAAACTTTCATTCACTGTTAGTAGGACTGTAGTATGATTCAGCCTCTTTGGAAAATATTTTGGAGACTCCTCAACACATTTTATACAGAAATTCCATACCCTGTGATTCCACTTCTGGGAACCTATTCCAAGAACATCGAGACATATGTACACCTAGGTTTATTACCATTGTTACCACATTTTGAATAATAGTCAAGATCATGGGGGGGGGAAAGCAAGTGCCAAATAATATATGAGAGGATAAAGAAATGGTGGCATATATGCAATGGAATACAACTCAGTTATGAAAAAGATGAGATTTGCAGTTTTATGCAACTTAGATGGAATTGGAGGGAGGAAGGCTGAGTCAAGTGAATCAGAAAGTAAAATATACTCAGATGATCTCTTTCACAGGAGGAATATAAAGTAACAAAGGAATATAATATAAAATAAGAAAGGGATTAGACAGCCCCCAGTGAACACAATCCTGAGACAGATCAACGGGACCGAGAACTTCAGGTGGGTAGGGAGAGAAAAGGCACCATGGGGATAAGGCTAGAGGGATCTGGAAACACCGGTGGAAGGACAGATACGGTAGCTCTGCAACTATAAAATAATGACTTCAATACCACTGAAAACTATGATACCTTAAAATATTTTTAAAAGTTGTGATATTGATGTGTGATGAACTATTATCTTAGCTTTCTAAAGTTCTAACTAAAGATGAAATACTGTTATTTGCAACAATATGGATGAATCTGGAGGGCATTATGTTTAGTGAAATGAGCAAGACAGAGGAAAACAAATGTTGTATGATTTTACTCATATGTGGTATATAGAGAAAACAAAAAAATGTAAAAAATGAAACCTCTAGGAGGACTGGTCAATAGTTGGAATTAACCACAAGTCCACAAGTGTGTGTGGGGGGGGGGGGTGGGGGGAGGGTCGGTAAGATAGAGAAGGGACCGCTATGATAATAATAGCTGGGAATGATCAGACTGGACAAGATCTGAGTGTTAAAGTAGGTAAAGGGAATTTTTTTTTCTTGATAACCTTTCAGTATCAATATTGCAAACCACAATCTCAAAAGGAAGTGGGAGGGAGGGAGAGAGAAAGAGAGAGAGAGGGAGAGAGAGAGAGAGAGAAAGTGTCTGCCATAGAGGTAGGCTGGGGGGTGGGGGAGTGTTATGGGAGGGAACCTGGGGACACTGATTCTGGAAAATGTACACAAATGTACACAGTGGAGGGATGGATGTTGGAATATTCTATGACTGAAATCCAATCATGAACAGCTTTTTTTTTTCCCCTTTATTTTATTTTATTTTTTTTAAAGTTGTAGATTTACAATTTTTTGTGCTTTGGTTTCAATTATACAATGATCAGATACCCATCCCTCCACCAGTGCCCATTTTCCACCACCATGGATAATATCCCTCCCACCCCCATCCCCCCATCCCCCCTGTCTCTGTGGCAGGGAAATCCCCTGTGTTCTCTCTCTCCTTTTGGGTGTTGTGGTCTGCAAAAGAGGCATTGAGTGGCAAACATGTTCAGTCCATAGTCTACTTTCGACATGCATCTCCCCTCCTGGGAGGATCCTCCAAATATCCTTTATTTGGTGCTCCCTTCTCTATCTGAACTGCCCTTTCCTCTAGGATACCCGGCTGGCCTCTAAGTTATGGAGTAATCCTCCTGGTGCTGATCTCAGCTATTCTTGGGTATTAATCTCATACTTTGTTACTTTATATCCCCCAGATGAATGCAATCTTTCTATGTCTATACCTCTCTCATGAACAGCTTTTTAAGGGTCTATCTCACAGTGGTTCAATTAAAAAGTAAATGGGGAAAAAAAGAAAACAAAAAAAAGTTGAAGAAATTTATGCCACACCTATTATTTTACATCTGAAGTTGGTTTTGACAACTAGATGGCATATTTTAGGCAGGAAACATATCAAGTCTCATTCCAGATTTATCTCACTATCAGGGCTTTATGAGAGGATATCCAAATCCACATCCCAAAGCTACCAAACACTGTCCAGAACCTGGACCATGTGACCAAAGCAGTGGTGGTAGTCCCAGGATCCATAGATTAAAAGGACCAGATCCCTACAATATTGTGTGTTCTTGGTAGGAATTCTTCACTTCATCAGTATCTCCTGAAACTTTTCCTTCCTCAGCTATTACATAATAATCTCAAACCCAAATCTGGTTATTCTCCAAAAGTACCTATAGACATTTAAAGACAATTTCCAAACTACAGCAATCTGCAAATATCTTCTGAAATTATGACTTGTTTAGAAAACGAGCATCAATAACACAGTATTTCTCTAAGTCAGCAGGCTGATTAGATCTTCCAACAATTAACTTAAGTCTTTAACTGCTCCATCTACCCACTAATTTGACTTGATTGAAATGTGGAAGGAAGGAGAGATGGTCAGTGTTCTTTTAATTCTCCTGTATTTCTGAGTTTAAACCATTTCGATGCTATGCTATTTCAGCAGTAAAAAGGAAAAAGATCTTTAAAAATTGGTGGCAAACAAACAAGTAGTGGGACTAGAGTGATAGGATAGCAGGTAGGATACCTGCAGGTGGCCAATCCGGGTTCAATCCCTGGCACCCCATATGGTCCCCTGAGCATAGATCCATTGAACACTACGGGGTGTGGCTTCCCACTCTGCCCCGGCCAAAAAAAATGACTCGGTACCCTTTAATTTTCAAATTGTCATGATGTTAAGTGTCAACTAAATTAAGCTTTTCAACCAATTTCTACATCCAAAGTATTCAGGGTTTTTGTTTTTTTAAAAAAAAAAAGGTGAACTGAGTGGATTAGACAGGAAATCAAAGAGGAAATCAAAAGATTCCTAGAAACGAATGAAAATGAGAACACGAGTTACCAAAACTTATGGGACACAGCAAAGGCTGTGTTAAGAGGAAAGTTTATAGCTCTACAAGCATTCCTCAGGAAGGAGGAGCGAGCACACATAAGTAACCTAACCTCACAGCTTAAGAGCTTGGAGAAGGACCAAAAAAAGGAGCACAACCCGAACAGGAGAAAGGAAATAATAAAACTCAGAGCAGAGATTAACGAGATGGAAACCCAAAAAACAATCCGAAAGATCAATGAAACCAAGAGCTGGTTCTTTGAGAAAATTAACAAGATCGATAAGCCTCTAGCAAAACTCACAAAGAAAGGGAGAGAGAAAACCCTAATAAACCGAATCAGAAATGAAAAGGGGGTCATTACAACAGAAACCACAGAAATTCAGAGGATCCTCAGGGAGTACTTTGAGAAGCTTTATGCCACGGAACATCAAAACCTCGAGGAAATGGATAAATTCCTAGACTCCTACAGACTCCCAAGGCTGAACCAAGAAGACCTGGAATACCTGAACAGACCTATCACCATCAAGGAAATTGAAATGGTAATAAAAAGTCTCCCCAAGCACAAAAGTCCTGGCCCGGATGGATTCACTAGTGAATTCTTCCAAATCTTTAAAGAGGACTTACTCCCAATACTCTTTAAGCTTTTCCACGAAATTGAAATATCAAAAACACTTCCAAACAGTTTCTACGAAGCAAATATCACACTGATACCAAAAGCAGACAGAGATACCACAAAGAAAGAGAATTACAGGCCGATATCCCTGATGAACACAGATGCAAAGATCCTCAACAAACTACTAGCAAATAGAATCCAACTACTCATCAAAAAGATCATACACCATGACCAAGTAGGATTCATCCCAGGGATGCAAGGATGGTTCAACATTCGGAAATCAATCAACATAATCCACCATATCAACAAAAGAAAAGATAAAAAGCATATGATCATATCAATAGATGCAGAGAAAGCATTTGATAAGATCCAGCACCCCTTTATGATGAAAACCCTAGCCAAAATGGGTATAGAGGGGACCTTCCTCAACATAATTAAAGCCATCTACCACAAGCCTACAGCAAGCATCATCCTCAATGGGGAAAAACTGAGAGCCTTCCCTCTAAGATCAGGGACGAGACAGGGATGCCCACTCTCTCCACTGCTGTTCAATATAGTACTGGAAGTACTTGCAATAGCGATTAGGCAGGAAAAAGATATTAAGGGCATTCAGGTAGGAAAGGAAGAAATCAAGCTCTCACTATTCGCAGATGATATGATACTCTACTTAGAGAACCCAATAACTTCCACCAAAAAACTCTTAGAAACAATAGACTCGTATAGTAAAGTTGCAGGTTATAAAATCAATACCCAAAAGTCCATGGCTTTCCTATACGCAAACAGTGAGAGAGAAGAAAGCAACATGAAAAAAACAATCCCATTCACAATTGTGCCCCAGAAAATCAAGTACCTAGGAATCAGCTTAACTAAGGAAGTAAAGGACCTGTACAAAGAAAACTACAAAACGCTACTTCAGGAAATAAAAGAGGACATGAGGAAATGGAAAGATATCCCCTGCTCATGGGTCGGGAGACTTAACATTGTCAAAATGGCAATACTACCGAAAGCATTGTATAAATTCAATGCAATCCCTATAAGGATACCCATGACATTCTTCAAAGAAATGGAGCAAACACTCTTGAAATTTATATGGAACAATAAGCCCCCACGAATAGCTAAAGCAATTCTTGGGAAAAAGAAAATGGGAGGAATCAACCTCCCGAACTTCAAACTGTACTACAAAGCAGTAATAATTAAAACAGCATGGTACTGGAACAAAGGCAGAACTGCAGACCAATGGAACAGGGTTGAATACACTGACATCTCTCCTCAATCATATGCTCATCTAATCTTTGATAAAGGTGCAAGTAATGTGAAGTGGAGTAAGGAAAGCCTCTTTAATAAATTGTGTTGGCATCACTGGATGGCTACATGCAAAAAAATAGGCTCAGAACTCTGCCTAACACCATGTACAAAAGTAAGATCAAAATGGATTAAAGACCTCAACATCAGACCAGAAACCATAAGGTACATTGAAGATAAAGTTGGCAAAACCCTCCATGACATTGAAGCTAATGGTATCTTCAAAGATGCCACGCCACTGGCCGAGCAAGTGAAAACAGAGATAGATAAATGGGACTATCTTAAACTAAGAAGCTTCTGCACCTCCAAAGAAACAGTGACCAAAATACAAAGACAGTCTACAGAATGGGAAAGGATATTCACCGAATACACATCTGACAAGGGGTTGATATCCAGGATATACAAAATACTGGTTAAACTCCACAAGAAGAAAACATCCAACCTCATCCAAAAATGGGGCAATGAAATGAACAGAAACTTTCTCAAAGAAGAAATCCGAATGGCAAAAAAGCACATGAGAAAATGCTCTACATCATTAATCATCAGGGAGATGCAGATCAAAACCACAATGAGATACCATCTCACACCTCAGAGACTGGCCCAAATTCAAAAGAACAAAAGCAACCGATGCTGGCGTGGATGTGGCGAGAAAGGGACACTCCTTCACTGTTGGTGGGAATGTCCACTGGTTCAGCCCTTCTGGAAAACAGTATGGACGATTCTCAAAAAATTAGAAATTGAGCTCCCATTTGACCCAGCAATACCACTCTTGGGAATATATCCCAGAGAGGCAAAAATGTATAGTCGAAGTGACATCTGCACTTGTTTGTTCATTGCAGCCCTCTTTACAATAGCCAGAAACTGGAAGAAACCTGAATGCCCAAGAACAGATGACTGGTTAAAGAAACTTTGGTACATCTACACAATGGAGTACTATGTAGCTCTTAGAAAAGATGAAGTCATGAAATTTACATACAAGTGGTACAATATGGAAAGTATCATGCTAAGCGAAATGAGTCAGAAAGAGAGGGATAGACATAGAAAGATTGCATTCATCTGGGGGATATAAAGTAACAAAGTATGAGATTAATACCCAAGAATAGCTGAGATCAGCACCAGGAGGATTACTCCATAACTTAGAGGCCAGCCGGGTATCCTAGAGGAAAGGGCTATTCAGATAGAGAAGGGAGCACCAAATAAAGGATGTTTGGAGGATCCTCCCAGGAGGGGAGATGCATGTCGAAAGTAGACTATGGACTGAACATGTTTGCCACTCAATGCCTCTTTTGCAGACCACAACACCCAAAAGGAGAGAGAGAACACAGGGGATTGCCCTGCCACAGAGACGGGGGGATGGGGGGATGGGGGTGGGAGGGATATTATCCATGGTAGTGGAAAATGGGCACTGGTGGAGGGATGGGTATCTGATCATTGTATAATTGAAACCAAAGCACAAAAAATTGTAAATCTACAACTTTAAAAAAAATAGAATAAAATAAAGGGAAAAAAAAAAGGTGAACTGATGAGCTTAAAGAGAGGGGCATATCTGGTAGGGTGCCCTGAGACACTGATTGAGGGAAGGGGGCACTCTGGTGATGGTGGGGTGTTGTAATAATGTGTGTATGAGGAGCATAATTAACAGCATTGAAAATTCTGCCTCAATTTTGTAAGTAATTTTTTTTTGCTTCCACTTCAGACAAATTTCTCACAAATTGGTAATGATTAAAGGCCAAATTGAGGGAGACTGACAAATTTGATCAAATTCTGTATTTTAAGAAAAAACTATCCTAGATTCAAAGTTCACTGCCCAGATTCTGCTATTGTGCAAAGAAATGGAAGATGATACAAAAAACTTTCCCTTCGATTTCTTTAATGCTTTGGAAACCATTTTTCCACTTTGAACCAGAAAGCGTCCAATCTGCTGTATGTGAAATTTTTTTTCCCACCTTCACACCAAGCCTGTCAGGTATTTTACAGGTTTTACTTGTATGCACAAGATTTTTGCTAAAATTCGCAGTCAATTGAGTAGCATTTGAAGCACAGATCATAGCTTTGTGCCTCTGTTCTATCATTAAGTATTTCTAATAAATGTTAGCTACTCTTTTCTGAAAAAAAAAAAGTTTTAATGGCTATTACTGTGGGTAATTTAACATTATTATTATTAGGCACAGAAATGGGAGTCCTTGATCATTAAGTACTCACCCTCCCTTTTTTAGTACAAGTTTCTTTGAATGCTCTCTTTGTAATTTGCTTGTCCTGTTTTCCATAGTCTTTCACTTTATTCAAATTTAATCAAATTTGGGTTTACAATCCAGTGGGAAGTAACATACTGTGTCACAACTATAGTTGAACCTCTTCAGTGAAAGTCAGTGTCCTTGGAATGAACCCCATTAAGGTATTCTTCATTCCAATGTGTTTAGCCAAAATTCTCTGTGCGTATCTACTTGAGGAATATCTCCTTAAGCATTCTGAGCACCAGATTTTAGACTGAGACAAACAGTAAAAGGATGCCTCTTTGAGCTGTCCCTTCTGCACAGAAATGACTAGCCCCACATGCTGGTAGAGCTTTAACCACTACCATGACATATGAAACCAGCTGGCACCACATCTGTCACCAAGACAAAACCAAGAAAGGAGTTTGGGCTCCATCAAGGTTGTAGTTTGGCACTTTTCATGTTCATTCAAAAGCCTTTGGAGGTGGAAAAAATGCCAACCCAACCCTGAATAATAAAATGGTCATAAAAACAAGAATCATTATCACTGGAGTTTCTGGATTTAATTCTCAGCAAAGAAAACGTATAGGAAGTGCCTTTGAGGAAGTGCCAACATTCCAAGCTCTACCTTTCTGCTCCTCCCACTCTCCCTTTGTTACTTCTTTGATGTTCCCGAGGAAAATCCTTTATAGGGGCCAGACCCTCTCCCAGTGCACACACCCACCCACACTCCCTTATAATAAGAGCAAGCCTTTCTGTTTGTGTGAGGCTCTTGACTTACAAAAAGCTTCCACACCTTTGCAGCCTGCTCAAGCAAGAAATCTCTGAATCCTCAGATCCCAATGAGTACACAGTTGGAAGCTCTGCTGAGTCTAACCAAATCCAAGTCTTCAACAAATATCGTGTTAACCTGCAATTTCCTTAGCATCTGTGGGGGCAGTGACAGACCTCTCAGTTGGGTTCCTCTGAGCACTTGGGTTGGTTGGTTAATGGCAGGAGCAGGTAGAATCTCAAAGGTTCACAGGAAAAAGCCACCTGTGTGAGCTGGGGGCTGGGGGGTGGGTTATCTCTCTCTGCCAGGGCTTCTGTGTTTCATACACCTGCTGGATCCAGTTTCCAAAGGCAATTGACATCTGCTGACCCAAAGGCTACCTGGGCCTGTAGAGGAAGGGGCTGTGGTGTTTCAGAGTCTGTTGATGCTCTCCACATCTGTAACCTATAAGCAACTGAGTAGCAGGATTTGAGCCTCATGATGCCAACGTTCTCCCTGCTGGCCTGTGATCTGGTCCCTTGCTTAGGTGCTATCTCTTTTATGGGAAATCTGAATCTGATATATAAAAAGAATGAAAAGAACAAAGCTGTGTACAAAGAAAAATGATTTTTTTATTTGTGCCTTCTTTCCACCACAATCTCCCCCTATGCGTTTTGCCAGAAGTTACAATTCTGGAGGTTCCTCCCCCTGTGTCAATCTAGGAGTTTTCTATTATACACATAAGACTATGAATACTTATTAGAGGTTCTTAATAGGTAAAGGTAAAGGCCCTCCCGTTGTTCATCGATTTGCTCGAGCGGGCCCAGTAACGTCTCCATTGGAGACTTTGTTGTTACTGTGTCTGGAATATCGAATATGTCACGGGGAGCTTGCCAGGCTCTGCAGTGCGGGCGAGATACTCTCGGTAGCTTGCCATGCTCTCCGAGAGGGGCAGAGGAATCGAACTCGGGTCAGCCATGTTGGCTGCGTGCAAGGCAAACCGCCCTACTGCTGTGCTATCGCAAATAAAATAATTTTATTTAATTAAAATTATTTAATTAGTAAAAGTGAAACATTTTTTAAACGCAGAAAAGAAATGGTGTGAGACTATTCAGAATGAAGTAATCTAAGCTCTAAGACACTCTCATAAGTTAAAATTTCCCAAACATAAATTCAGTGTAAGTTATCCACTATTCTTTTTCTCACAAAGTCTAGCAACCCAAGTGAATAACCTTTATTATTATCAATGCAATTTTTTCTAGTAGCATTCTTCTATGTAACAACCAGCCTTAAAGACTTTTCAAATAACCACTCTGAGAATGCACATGATCCTTATAAGTTATTGTTGAACCTTTGCTTAGAAAACAATTGTCTCCAAAACACCCAAGGATAATAGAGATGAGGGCCAGGAGGCTCGCTCCATGGCTTGGAAGCCGGTCTTACATGCTGTGGGAAAAGGCATCTGAGATAGAGAAGAGACCACTAAGTAAATGATGGTTGGAGGGCTCACTTGGGATGGTAGATGCGTGCCTAAAATAGATTATGTACCAAACATGATGGCTTATTACCATGATGGCTTATGTACCAAACATGGCCACTTAGTACCTGTATAGCAAACCATAACTCCCCAAAGGAGAGAGAGATTAAGAGGGAATGTGCCTGCCATAGAGGCAGGGGGTGGGTAGGGATGGGGGGGTGGAGGGAGGGATACTGGGAACATTGGTGCTGAAGAATGGGCACTGGCGGAGGGATGAGTACTTGAACATTGTATGACTGAAATGTAACCATGAAAGTTTGTAAGTCTGTAACTATCTCACAGTGATTCATTAAAATAAAATTTAAAAGAAAAAAAGAAAGAAAAAAACTAATTATCTCCTGCACCTTAAATAGGAGTGCGGAGAGAAGCTTCCCTGAAATCTCACACAGGCATTATTGCTTTCTTCTCTCTAGCATATCTTCCAGGTTTCTAAACTCAGAAGTTCCAGGATTTGGGTGTAGGCTCCTGTTCAATGGAAAACACCCTTGGAGGTGAAGTTACAGGCCCAAGGTCAAGTCTCTGCTCTAATAAGTGCCTGACAGCATGTTTTGATTCCAAAGCCAGTGACCTAATCTCCCGAGCTCACTACACTAAACTAGTTGTCAAGTGAATATTGATTCTTATTCACAACCTTCACCAGAAATAATATTCTGGCCATGTTTTGCTCTGTGTGCACCATTCGCCCCATGAGAAAGCCTTTCTTTTCTCTTCCAGAAAGGCTGATACCAATCTGGTTCCAGGACTCTAAATTCTTCCAACCATCCCCTGACACCTTTTAGTAGATCTTGACAGATGTTTCTGGATATGACTTTGCACACTTGGCATTTCATGCTGCTTTGTTCTTTATTGCTATGGCTTTTGATGTGTATGTGGTTCAAAGACTTAAAGACAGGAGCTTGTTTGTCACTTATATTGTAAGTTCCGTACTATTTCACCCTGGTGGGACAACTGACTGGGATGCTGAACCCAACTAGTGAGTAGATGCAAACAGAGACAGGTATGTCCTGCAATGTGAAGGTTAGATCAGTGACAGTGATGGGGGAGAGATGAGCTCCATGCCAGTTCTCTCTTCCCGCTAGTGACTTTGGAAATCAAGATAAGATACTCCATCCTGGCTAGGGAAGTGACACATCCCAAGAGAAAGGGAAATGTCTTCATTCTGGAAGGAGGATTGAATGCTGGCAGAGATTGTGAACAGATGCTGCATCTGGTCTCATTAGTATTCCCGGCATGGGCCAGGCCACCATGAACCCTGACATTGCGTTATCTTGGGACTCCTCCTATTCCTGAACCCCAGAGATCTTTGCTTCCTAAAGAAACTGAATTCTTATGGTCTCCAGACACATTCCAGAATGGCTATTGCTGCCAACGTGGAATATCAGTATTCTTATTGCCAGAGAATTCCACAGCATGACAGAGACTGTCTTTCTACAGTCTAGAAAATCCAAGAATTGCTATACCCCAGAGCCATCTTAAGATCACATAGCCACTGACACAGGAAGATCACAAAAGCAATTTGGGGTGGTAGCTGATTATTTAAGCACTTGGCTTTATCCAATCAAGGACTTCATCAAAATTTAAAACCAGGCTTGAGGAATTACGTGTGGCACAGGAAAATAGGCAGAGAACCCAAGGATTAGATCAACCAACCCTCTGGCTTCCTCTGCACAATGCCTGGAACCTTCCTAGTCTGCTTTTGCTTGCCGGCTCCATGAAGGGTAGCCCTTCTTCTTGAGTTCAGTCAGCTTAGTTAGAATGGTCTGGAGCAGCATTGTGAATTTGGCACTCTTTGGAGAAACAGCACCAAACACAAGTGACATGTCCTTCTCCTAAGTGCATTTGACACTGATCTGTTTAACAGATCACATTGGGAGTTATGTGGGGTTATCATATACAAAGCTCTTTTTGGAATTGAAGAATCCTTCTCTCTCCCGCTCATCCTTCCCAATCCTTACTTTGCACCAATTACTGAAAGATTAAATCCGAACACTTATGTAGTCTTTAGTTATGGATTCTTAAATAGCTCTTTTTGTTTATTTGATTTTGCTTGGGGACCATATCTAGCACTGTTCAGGGCTTACTCCTGGCTCAGAGATTACTCCTGGTGGGACTCAGGACACCATATGGAGTGCTGGAGACCAAACCCATGTTGGCCTTAGGCAAGCCAAGCCTTACTCAAATGTTCTATCTCTCTAGTTCACCCTGTCAGCAATTTAACTCTTGGGCTGCTGATATATTTAAGTATATTGCATTAATAGACTATAATATAAAATAGTTTTAGTGTTTTCCTGTCTGCCAAGAAATAAAAGTGCCTCTGGTTTTCGAGAATAGGATGCTGCTTATTCGAAGCAGGAAACAAATGTCTGGTCTTTCTCCAAAAGACATTGCCTTAAAAACTCTTGCCCTGACATGAAGCCAGAGAGGTCTGCTTTCTTCCAATGAGGATTTTAGCTCATTCTATTGCATTTCGGTCACAGAAAGGCTGCTTTGTTTATGCATGGGGATCTCTTGTCAGGAAGAAGAAAGAAGGTTAATGGAAGGTTCTCAGATTCTTTTCTCATGTGTTTTGAGTCCCTGTGGAATTGATTTCATAGTTGCTATGATAAAAGCAGCACCAACATTAGGTTTTCTGACTCAGATAAATATCTGCAATCACTTTCAAGTGGAAGTGAAAGGAGCTCAGGAAAGTCCAACTTTGATTATTAAAGAGAAAACTCGGGAATATGTTTCATTCATTTTACATGCTTTAGAATGATCCCTGATATCCGTAATGCTCTGAGGATTCCCTCATCCAAATAGTCCCTTCTTGTTGCAACTAAGTCCATGTCACTTTTGGAGCAACACTTGTACCATCATGGAGGTACGCTTGAACCAGACAGAAACTGCTCAGCTAATTTTTCTCTCTGGAGCTGAATCTTGTCCTTATAATATGTTGTTGCTTAGTGATTCAAGGCAGATTATAAGCAGTAAGTGAACTGAATCCCTGTCAAGCAGTAGACAAAACCATGAGTTGACAATGGCTTTGAGAGTATCTTACAGTGTCCCCTTTATCTTTCCCATGTTGGAAAGAAAGGTGGTGAGCTTGAGGAATTTCCCTCTAGGATAACTCAACAGTGATGAAAAAAGGAGCACCCAGTCAGACATGCAGGTGCTGTGGATTATCCTCTAAAACTGAATGTGGGCTGGAGAAGTAGCTCAATAGGATAAGCACATGCTTTTGTATGTGGGAGGTTTGGGTTTAATCCCTTGTACCTCATACTTCCTGGCATAAGGAAAACCAAAGAGCAAGTCAAGGCACTGGGGAAGGTGTTAGACTTTGAAGGTCATATTCCTTCTTGGTCCCCTTGACACTGGAATATAGAGAATATCTAGAGCATGTGAACTCATCTTGGGAGAACATATTTATTTTGAGGACAATGCTTTGCAGTACTTCCTCATTCTCAGTTCTAATTAAGAGCAGTCAGATCAAAGTGAAAGATAAACTGCAGCTACCTCATATTACATGACCTCAACACCAAAGAAAATCATGAGAATCTTGGGAAGGAAGTACCCTATCTCCACTTTCAGAACCCTTTTAGGGGAGAGCGTAAGGAGTGAGATGTAAATATTCCCATTGTAGAAGCATTTAAAGAAATAGCCATTTCCCAATTCATGTCAGAGAAACAAAGTATTGAGCAATTGTCACCTCCCATCTCTTCCCCACTGTTGCTTGCTGAACCTCTAACTACATCCACACAACAAACTCCTCCCCAGTGACTCTCCTGATATTGGTGTTGAGATTTAGTTCTACTGGTCCTTCTGTTACAAGGAGATGATTGGTTTCGGTTTTGTCTTTATTGCTTTATTTCCAAACTTCTTCTAAAAGCACTTCTTATTGTGTTAGGTTGATGGTACTACACATCATTCTCCTTTTCTAAGCAATAACCTCATTCCCTCACTGAGAGAAGCCTCCTCCTCTCATCCCTCAGAGCTTACCCACTTCAGTCCGAGATGATTTTCTCCTAAGATATTAAACTTCTACATGGAAGCAATTAAAGTTCCCTGTCAGTTCAGAGGTCAGGGCAATTGCCTTTATCATAAATATTGAATCAGTTCCTTCTGAAAACCTCACCTCTTCAAAACATGAGCTATATCTGACATTGATTTCTAGAAAATTCCCATTGACTCATGAGCTGGACCCCAACATTGATTTTAGAAGATGGACCTGCATTTTCTCAGTAATAGTGTTTTGCTTTTTTCTTGGGATGTAATGTGGCCCTCATATTCCTAATACAAATTTATGAACTTTGCACCACTGAATTGATGCTATAAAAACAAAATAATTTTCAGACCAAAGGCCATGTGTGTGTGAGTTTGACAGCCCTGTGTATCATATTGCAAGCAACAATTTTTCTTAATATCAGCCACTGAAACAAAGTTATGTGTGAGTGATGTTGCTATTATATGGAACCACTGATGGCCAAGCCAATTGCAGTGTGATTTCTCTTCTGGAAATTGTTTGCTATCTCTGCCTTATATGCATTCAGGCACTAAAAAACTCATTTTGACTTCACCCTTAGGTTTCCCTGCCCTCAATTACATGTTCCAAAACTTCCAAGGGAAATCAAGCCATCTTAGAGAGAAATTGCATCTCTTTTGAATTACCAGCTCATATAAATAATCCAGATGTTTATCTATTTTTCTCCTCTTAATTAAAACCTTTGGAAGTTAATTTATTGACTTTTCAAAAAAACCTATTGCCCTGTTTGCCTAAAGAAGCAATTTATAAATATTTTGCTGACAGTAACCTCAGCAATAACCAGGTGGTTTCCAGGAGTGTTTGAAAGTGATATGTGGCTTGCTTTCTTCTTAACGTCACAGGGAAAAATTAGCATTTATATTTCTTATTTGGGGCTTTAACCACTGGAACAAACATGAGAAAAGAAAACAGAATCCAAAGGAATGAGAAATAATTTACAGTAAAGCCCACGAAGATAAAAGGGAGAGAGCAAAAAGAATGAATGACTTAGCCAGAGTTCAGCCTGACCCTCTCCATAGCTTTGCTGAGGTCCTGACAAAACCCTATGTCACTTTAACCCAGACTATGCCTAAAATAGGCACCTGGACTCAATCTGGTCATGAGTGTGGGTCTTGGCATTCTCTGTTTTGTGTTTCATTTTGTTTTGTTTTTATCTCTCACAAGGGGAAGAAGGAAACCATCAGCAATCTAAATTTCTTTTTCCCTTAAGGAATTTTCTTGGCTTTGCTGCCTGCCTTCTCTTTGTATGTATGATAGTTCAAGACACACATTGACATTGCCTGAGATCACAAAGACAATCTGAAGCAGAGCCTGAACCAAAATTATTTTCTTTCCTTTATGGATTTGCATGGTCATTTGTTTATTTATTTATTTACATCACTTATTTAATGGAGGCATCATTAAACTATAAATACCACAAAACACAGGAACTTCCTGATGTGGGTGGGGGAGGGAGAGTATAAAAGGGTCATATACCAGAGTGAATTAACTATATATATTTTTGCCTTCTAAGTAATAAGGCCTCAGGGCCAGAATGATAGTACAACAGGTATGGCACTTGCCTTGAATGCGGTCAATCTGTTTTGAACCCCAGCAGCACATCTGGTTCCCCTGAGCATTACCATGAATGATCCCTGAGTGTAGAGCCCAGGAGTAAATCCTGAGCACTGCCAGGTATGGCCCAAATACAAAAACATGAAGACAGCAGAGTTCATGGAGAGGGTCCTTCTTCGCAACCTTATACGTCATTTGGAGTGTGTTACGTATAAGTAAAAGTTTATGAACAAAATTAGATGGAAACTCAAAGATGTTAAGACTCTTTCCCTAATAAGCAGATTTTGAGAGGACTTCATTTTGAATTTTTTTGTTAAAATGAAATCATTTTCAAGAGATATGGAGTGAGCAAAAGGTAGCAGAAGTCAGGAATGTAAGAAGAGAGCACAGTTACTGAAGTGGGGGAGGAGAGCCACAGTTCCATAGGAATGTTAGGGTTCAAAAAGGAAAGTCCAGGATGGTCCTACAGTGGGTGATTTATGGAGTGTCTGAAGTACGGACCTGTAATAGAGACTCTCTTATAAACGTCCAGAATTGCACTTAGCGTGACAGACTAAAAGATCAGAAGAATGTTTGAATCTACACTTCACTGGTAAAGAGTTTGAAATCCACACAGGTTTAAATTACTTGTCTAGGATCACAAGACAATCAGAGAGAGACCCTGGACCAGAATTTTTTTAGGTGGGGGTGCAGAGGGGGGCACTAAGGGTTGCATCAGTGGTGCTCAGGGGTTGAGTACCCGGGATGACTCTTGGCACTGCACAAGGGACCATGCAGTGCTGAGAATGGAACTCTGTCCTTTTGCATGAAGAGCATGAGCTCCAGGCTGTTGAGCTGTCTCTCCCCACCTGGACCAGATCTCTTGAGAGTCTGCCACTTCTTTATTGTTTTTAACAACATAACTCAATAAGATGGAGATAATTGCCTAAGAGGCCAAGCTTAGAAAGCAGAAATAAGACCACAAAGCATTTTTCACTCCAGGCTATGGCTGGTTTTCTCTGAAAACTAGAATGTCAGCATGCACTTCTCAGGAATTAAGCATTAAGGATGAGCTTCAAGGGGCTTTTCCGAGCAGAAGAGTAGGGCCCACAGCACAAAGAATTTTTTCTTAACTATCTTGCCCATATCTGGGCCCATCATGACACACATATCACTTTTGGCAGGTTTCCTTTGGATCTGTTCTTACTTAAACTTTAAATCCACTTGTCCCTCTTCCTTTTGGTCATTACTGTAATGGTGACTGGAGATCACACGTACATGGGTATGGTGCTCACTCTTGGGGAGTGCATACTTGTCCAGAATTTGCTTGCCTAGGGTTGTACTCTTCAGCTGTGGTACTAGGGATCCCAAATGGTAGAGCTGTTAGAGTTGCACTCCAGCATACGGTTGATGCCTGGGACTGAACCCTTGGCAGCATCAACTTCAGAGCTATAAGGCAGGCCTGAGATGTCCCCAGCCTTCCCTTGACTTATTCTTACCAAAGAATGAAAATACAAAGAATACTATTATGAAAGTTCACATGATCAGAATATACAAGCGAAACCAAGAGGAGTATATGACTCCTGAATAACAGAGAAAAAGAGACATCACTATCTCCAAGACCTCAAAGGTGTGAACTAACACTGAACTTCTACTTCTGTTTACCACTGCAAACATTGTATATAACATACTCAAATGTTGAATCCATTTTGACATAACTGTTATGAAAGACTTTTATCCAAAAATTAGGTGGCAACAAATTAGAAAAATTATTTAGATTGGATTTAACTAAAACAGGTCTGATTGTGACTCAGTTGTTGTTGTTGTTGTTTTGTTTTGTTTTGCTTTGCTTTTCGGGTCACACCCGATGATGCTCAGGGATTACTCCTGGCTCTGCACTCAGGAATCATTCCTGGCGGTGCTCAGAGGACCATATGGGATGCTGAGAATTGAACCAGGGTTGGCTGCATGCAAGGCAAATACCCTACCCACTGTGCTATCGCTCCAGGCCCAGTTACTCAGTTTTGAAAATGAAACTAATATTATGAAAAGTTTATTTCACTCATGAAATTTTATCTCACAATTGCAATTACTAACTTTTTAAACAAAGAATTAATCTACTGTGACCTGCTTTTTGTTACTTGTTTTAGGAAGTAGTATTCTTTTTCCAGGTGGCTCCTTGAGTTACATTCTATTTTCTTGTTATTTTTAAATTATCACTTGAGTTTGGCAACAAAGTGCTCATTACCTCCCACCAATGTCTTTATGTTACTTCTAGTCTACCTCTCCATTCTTCCCAACCATCCCACACTGAGATCCAAAATGAGATCATAATCTCATTATTATGATCAAGGTCAAAGGGTTTGTCATCATTTGAGTCTGTCTGTTTCCTCATTTTGTCTCTTTAACTACAATAGATGAGTGATATTATCCACTAATTGTTCTTTTCCCTCTAATTTCTTAAGCATGATTATTAAGGAGGTCATTTCGCAGTAACATTAGGCTTTTTTATGTATGGTTATTTGGGCCACTCTCAGCGATGCTCAGGAGTTACTTCTAGCTCTGCACTCAGGAATTACTTCTGGGGTGTTTGGGAAACAATATGGGATGCAGGTGATTGAACTTGGTCAGATGCATGCAGGCGAAAGCCCTACCTGCTACACTATGTCTCCAGCCCCTGCAGAACCATTTGGTAGTATAAGTTTTCCCAAAAGTTTTCCTTCATCCTTTGATATATTAAACAATTCTCTCATAGAGCAACTATCTTGTTCTATTTTAAAATTACTAACATTTTTTATTAAAAAAATTTTTAATAGTGAGACATCATGAGGTACAGTTGCAGACTTACACATTTTTGTGCCACAGCTGGTAGAACTTTACAAGAAAAAAATACCCAACCCCATTTTAAAAACTGGGAAGAAAAAATGAACAGAAAATTCCTTAAAGAAGAAACACCAATGGCCAAAAGACACATGAAGAAATGCTGTACATTACTAATCATCAGGGCGATGCAAATCAAAACAACGAGATATCGTCTCAGATCACAGAGACTGGCACATATCCAAAAGAACAAGAACAACCAGTACTGGCTCGGATGTGTAGAGAAAGGAACTCTCCTCCACTGTTGGTGGGAATGCTTACTGGTCCAACTTATTTGGAAACAATATGAGCATTCCTCAAAAAACTAGAAATTGAGCTTCTACCATGACCCAGTAATACACCTCCTGGAAACATATCCTTATATATAAATAGTCTTATAAAGGCCCTCCCGTTGATCATCAATTTGCTCAAGCGGGCCCAGTAACGTCTCCATTGGAGACTTTGTTGTTACTGTGTCTGGCATATCGAATATGTCACGGGGAGCTTGCCAGGCTCTGCCGTGCGGGCGAGATACTCTCGGTAGCTTGCCGGGCTCTCTGAGAGGGGTGGAGGAATCGAACTCGGGTCGGCCATGTTGGCTGCGTGCAAGGCAAACGCCCTACTGCTGTGCTATCGCTCCAGCCCTAGGGGAACAAAAACAATGCAGAAAGCCCATCTGCATTTCTATGTTCATTGCAGCACTATTCATAATAGCCAAAGTCTCGGAACACCGCAAGTGCCAAAGAACAGATGACTGGATAAAAAAAAAATCTATGACACATCTATATAATAAAATATTACACAGCCTCTAGGAAAAATGAAGTCATAAAATTTGCTTATACATGGATGGACATGGAAAGTATCATGATGAGTGAAATGAGTAAGAGGGACAGGGACAAGCAGAGAATGACTGCAGGATGAAAACAGAAACTAATATCCAAAGACAGTGGAAACGAGCACCAACAAGTCTGATCCATTGAGGATGATGCTTGCCATAGGCAGCCTTCCTTCTAAGATCAGGGACAAGACAAGGATGCTCATTCTCTCCACTTCTGTTCAATATAGTACTGGAAGAGCTTGCAATAGTGGTTAGGCAAGAAAAAGATATTAAGGGCATTCAGATAAAAAGGAAGAAATCAAGTTCTCACTATTCTCAGATGATATGATACTATACTTAGAGAACCCTAAAACCTCTACCAAGAAACTCCTAGAAACAATAGACTTGTATAGTAAAGTTGTAGACTATAAAATCAATACCCAAAAATCCATGGCTTTCCTATATGCGAATAATGAGAGAGAAGAAATAGTTTATAGGTCCTGTCCTCCCGTCGTGCATCGATTTGCTCGAGTGGGCCCAGTAACATCTCCATTGGAGACTTTGTTGTTACTGTGTTTGGCATATCAAATATATCACGGGTAGCTTGCCAGGCTCTGCCGTGCGGGCGAGAGAGAAGAAAGTGACATGAAAAAGGTAATCCCATTCACAGCCATGCCTCAGTAAATCAAGTACCTCGGAATCAGCTTAACTAAGGAGGTGAAAGACCTGTACAAAGAAAACTACAAAATGCTACTTTAGGAAATAAAAGAGGATATGAGGAAATGGAAAGATATCCCCTGCTCATGGATTGGGAGAATTAACATTGTCAAGATGGGAATACTCTCCAAAGCATTGTACAGATTCTATGCGATCCTCATAAGGATACCCATGACATTCTTTAAAGAAATGGACCAAACACTCCTGAAATTCATATGGAATAATAAATCTCCACGAATAGCTAAAGCAATTCTTGGGGGAAAAATGGGAGGAATCAACCTCCCCAAACTCAAACTCTACTACAAAGTGGTAATAATTAAAACATCATGGTTTAATTATGATTAAATTAAATTATTTAATTTAATTAAATTACAAAGGCAGAGCCGAAGACCAGTGAATATACTGACACCCCCCCAAATATATGATCACCTAATCTTTGATAAGGGAGCAAGAAATGTGAAGTGGAGCAAGGAAAGCCTCTTAAACAAATGGTGCTGGCAAAACTGGACAGCTACATGCAAAAAAATGGGCTCAGATCTCTACTTAAAACCATGTACAAAAGTCATATCAAAATGGATTGAAGACCTCAACATCAGACCAGAATCAATAAGGTACACTGAAGACAAAGTTGGCAAAACCCTCCATGACATTGAAGGTAACGGTATCTTCAAAGATGTCACACCACTGGCCAACCAAGTGAAAACAGAGATAAACAAATGGGACTATCTTAAACTAAGAAGCTTCTGCACCTCAAAAGAAACAGTGACCAAAATACAAAGACAGTCTACAGAATGGGAAAGGATATTCACCCCATACCCATCCAATAAGGGGTTGATGTCAAGGATCTACAAAGCACTGGTTGAACTCCACAAGAAGAAAACATCCAACTCCATTAAAAAATGGGTTGAGGAAATGAACAGAAACTTTCTCAAAGAAGAAATCCGAATGGCTATAAGACACATAAGGAAATGCTCTAAATCACTAATCATCAGGGAGATGCAGATCAAAACCACAATGAGATATCATTTCACACCACAGAGACTGGCCCACAGCCAAAAGAACAAAAGCAACCAGTGCTGGAGCGTATGTGGGGAGAAAGGGACTCTCCTTCACTGCTGGTGGGAATGCCGACTGGTTCAGCCCTTTTGGAAAACAGTATGGACAATTCTCAAAAAGTTAGAAATTGAGCTACCATTTGACTCAGCAATACCACTCCTGGGAATATATCCTGGAGAGGCAAAAAAAGTATAGTAGAAATGACATCTGCACTTGCTTGTTCATTGCTGCACTGTTTACAATAGCCAAAATCTGAAGAAAAAAAAAAACAACCGAGTGCCCAAGAACAGATGACCAGTTAAAGAAACTTTAGTACATCTACATAATGGAATACTATGCAGCTGTTAGAAAAGATGAAGTCATGAAATTTTCATATAAGTGGATCAACATGGAAAGCATCATGTTAAGTGAAATGAGTCAGAAATAGAGGGACAGGCATAGAAAGATTGCACTCATCTGTGGAATATAATGTAACAGAATGGGAGATTAACTCCCAGGGGTACTAGAGATAAGGACCAAGAAATCAGCTCCACAGCTTGGAAATCGACCTCACATACTGGGGGAAAAGGCAGCTCAGATAGAGAAGGGAACACCAAGTAAAAGATATTGGGAGGACCCATTTGGGTTGAAAGATGCGTGCCGAAAGTAGACTACAGACTGAACACGATAGCCACTCAATACCTCTATTGCAAACTACAACACCCAAAAGGAGAGAGAACAAAAGGGAATGCCCTGCCACAGAGGTGGGGTAGGGTGGGGAGATGGGGTAGGGTTGGTGGGAAGGATATTGGGAACATTGGTGGAGAAGAATGAGCCCTGGTGGAGGGATGGATAAACAATTATTGTATGACTGAAATACAAAACTTTGTAAGTTTGTAACTGTACCTCACGGTGATTCACTAATAAAAAGTTAAAAAAAAAAGGACTGTTCCAAGGCAGGTTGGGGGTGGGGTGAGGGGGAAGGTCAGTTAGGACAGAGAAAAGATCACTATGATAGTGATAGAAATGATCACTCTGGACAAGAATTGAGAGCTGAAAGGAGGTAAAGTGATATACATGATAACATTTCAGTACCTGTGTTATAAATGACAAAATCTAAAATAACAGAGCAGAGGGTGGGGGAGAGGGAAAGAGAGAAAGAGAGAGGGAGGAAGGGAAGAAGGGAGGGAGGGAGGAAGTGAGGGAGGCGAGGGAGGAAGCAAGGGAAGGAAAGAGAAATGACTGCCATAGAGGCAGGCTGGGGGTAAATGGGAGGAAAATTGGGAACACTGGTGGTGGGAAATGTACACTGGTGAAGAGTGTTGGAACATTGTATGATTGAAACCCAATTGTGAACAACTTTGTAAGTGTGTAAATCTTTCTCATAATGATTCAATTAAAATAGGGGGAAATGATGCCACAATTTATAGTCGTTCCTTTGGATAAGGCCACCATCTACTTACTGGCAAGGCATTGGCCATGGAGAACTGAGAAATGGCAGATGTTGCAGAGATAGAAGGGTTCATGGATTCCATAAATTATACCCCTTCACCACTACAAATATCGAGGGATATAAATTCTACAGAGTGAGGCTTTAGGACACTGACTACAGAGATGTGGTAGGATACCACAACCTTGGAAGAATCTGTGCCCAACTGACATGATACATTTTATGTCAACTTGAAGGGTTATGGAGTTCTATATGTTTGGTCAAACATTCTTCTGAGTATGTCTGTGAGGATATTTCTAGATAATATTGAAATTTGAATTGGTAAGCTGAACAGAGCAGGTAGAAGTACTTTTTTATTGGTAAATTGAATGGGACAGACTGTCTTACTTGTTGTGGGCAGACCTCAACTAGTTGTTGAAGGCATGAATAGAATGTAAAATGTTGAGTAAGATGAAATTTTTCCAATCTCACTTTCTTGTGCTGGATCATCATTTTTTACTGGCTTTGGATTCAAACTGAAGCATCTCTTCCTGCGTCTGGCCTTTAGTCTTAGAAAAGAACTGCACTCTGGATCTTTGCTTGCTTCCAGAAGATTTTGGAACTTGTCATTGTCCATATATACTTAAAGATATAATCACTGCACCATATGTAATGGTTCAAATTTCACTCTGCCACATTCTAACTCTGACTCACTTAACTTCTCTCTAAGTTTTCTTAACTGAAAATTGAGGCTAATCATAAAACTTATATGCCCCCATTCACCACAACAAATACCCAAAGATATAAATTCTGCAGAGGGACATCTAGATCCATGACTATAGAGACATGATTGGATATCACGATGTTAGTAGATTCTGTTAAATACTTTTAAATATTTAATCAATGTAGATGTTTAAACAGTATATGATGACAATAGTCATAGCCATATGTTTCCTGAATGTCCTCATCAGATTCTGTTTCTTCATCATCATAGTCCACTGTTTGTTGAGGGGAAGAAGAAACATTGCTCACCACATGGTTAAAAGCTGACTGCTGGATACTAGGTAAGTGTCCCTAAACAGTGGACTATGATGATGAAGAAACAGATTCTGATGAGGACATTCGGGAGACATACGGCTATGACATGAAGGAAATTACATTGGCAGCCTGTGTGGGTACAAATATGATCACTCAGTGCATTTTTTTCTTTTTTTATTCACATTTTTTTGTTCACATCGGATTTGCCTTGCACGTGGCCAACCTGGGTTCGATTCCTTCGTCCCTCTTGGAGAGCCCAGCAAGCTACTGAAAGTAGCCCACCCCCACGGCAGAGCCTGGCAAGCCCCCTGTGGCATATTAGTATGCCAAAAACAGTAACAACAAGTCTCACAATGGAGATGTTACTGGTGCCCGCTCGAGCAAATCAATGAACAATGGGAGGACAGTGCTACAGTGATGACAGTAAGTGCTCAGTCAATATTGGCTATAAATTTGACTCAAGATACTTGCAGATAGTCATTTGTCATATATATATATATATATATATATATATATATATATATATATATCCAAGGTGAGAGTAATGGGTGGAAGCTTGCCACAGGAGTGTTTGGGGGGTTAAGGGCACAGGTGAAGAGATATACCTGATAACTTTTATCTGTATTGCAAACTATAAGACCCAAAAGTAAAGAAAAAGAGATATAGAGAGAGAATGAAGAGAGAGAGAAGGAAAGAAATATAAAAGGAAAGATAAAGAGAGAGAGAAATAGAAAGAAAGAGATAGAGAAGAAAAGTGCCTGGCATAGTGGCAGGCTGGGGGGAGGGGGGCGTTGGGAGGGAAACTGGGACCATTGGTGATGGGAAAAATACACTGGTGAAGGGACAGGTGTTGGAACATTCTATGACTGAAATCCAACCATGAGCAACTTTGTAAATATGTTTATCACTGTGATTCAATTTAAAAAATTTAAAAAGTTAAAAGGATACTTGCAGATGATTAATCTTGTCTTTATACCCTTCCATTTGGTGTCCTATGAAGTCCCTTCTGCTTCTTGAGGGAGTTTTGAGATCTACACCTGTTTTTTTTTTTGTACTTCCTCTTTGACCTCCATAAGCTTTCCCCTGTTTTCTATTAATTGTTCTAAATCATAATTATTCCTACAAATATTTGTTTTCTCACACTGACATCATCACCCTGACCAACGGAATTCTTCCGTAGATATCTGAATTCACAATATTAGAAAATGTTAAAATAAAGTATCTTTGAGAACATTTACCACAAATGGATTTTAAATGTATCTCTTTTATGAGCATTATAAAAATTACACATGGTTTTGGTGGCAAAGTTTAGAAAGCAGAAAAACAGATCATCTTTACTAGTTCATGTGGTTCATAAAGACTAATATAGTCTTTGACCTCTGACAACAAAATTTTTAAATTCTCTTTTAAGACATTTGATGATTTGTGTTTCGTTGTCTTTCCCCAAACAATGAGATATTTAAAGAGAAATACTTTCTTCGGCATCACTGAAGGTCCTATATTTGCAGCTTAATTAATAAATGGGTGGATGAATCAGTTGATAATCAAAAGAGGAAATGAGGACAAAGGGCAGAAGGAAAGAATGAAGGAATACTAATAACATTTTCTGACTTTGTCTCATTCTATGGGTGCTGGATCTTTTGAGATTAGAATGAAAATCTCACTATAACTCAGTCTGTATTATATGTATATACACTTTTATGACTTAACATTGAAAATTAAGCACTTGATAATGATCTATTTCATTTTTATGAATGTGTAAATTAGGATAATAAAATCTAAAATTAAATTCACAGATCAGCCTCAGTTCAGCCATCGCCACTTTTCCTTGCTATGTCCTTTCTAGGGCACTTAATTCCACTTCTGAGCTTAGTGTATTTCTAAGATATTCTGGATTTTATTTCTCATATTAATTTTTTTCTGAATTCAATTACTCCTTTTTCATGTGACTGACTGACCCAAGCCAGAGATAAAGAAAAAAAATAGATTCACAGTTTTATGCCTTCAGGAACCTGTAGTAGATCTCACACGATCCTCTCTTATAAATGTCTAAGAATTATAATTACAATAGCACACATGCAAAGAGCTAACAAAACACCTTCAGAATGACTTGTATCCTAGATTTGATAAAGCATCTATATCTAGTAATAATTTTCTAGAAATAGAGAGCATAATGAAATATGAAATGCAGTGAACAAATGACTATTGCAAGAATGTCTTCAAGTCAAAGACTAATTTTCTTATAAGAAGTAAACAGAATAAGCATGCTGTGAATACAGAAGATAGAAGATAAAACCTAGAAGTTAAAGTAGGTTTAAGATAAATTTTAACCAAACTCAAGATGTTAACCTTGTGGCCAGAAAGATAGCATAGGAGTTCAGGCACTTCCTTTGCAAGCTGCCAACCCTATTCAATCCCAGGCGTTGCATATGGTCTCCTAAGCACTACACATGAGCACTGCTGAGTTTCACCCCCAAATAAGACAAAACAAATGCCAAAAATATGTAAACTTTATCTGGAACATCATCCAAGCATGCAAATGGTTTATAACTTTTGTAAGATAACTGAACAACATGCAATAGTGTATTATATATTTTAAAAATTGAAATAGTGGTATTATAGTTGTGTATTTCTTTTCTTTTCTTTTCTTTCCTTTTTGGGTCACACCCAGCAATGCACCGGGGTTACTCCTGGCTCTGCACTCAGGAACCACTCCTGGCAGTGCTCAGGGGACCATATGGGATGCTGGGAATCGAACCCAGGTAGACCGCGTGCAAGGCAAACACCCTACCTGCTGTGCCATCACTCCAGCCCCTACTTGTGTATTTCTTAAGAATTTTTTTGTTACACATATATATTATTCTTTAGTAAGCTAATTTAATCTTTCACATTTGAAATAATATAGGAGAGATTTCTAGGTTTGGTCAGGATAGAAGATAGTCATCAGATTTACCCCTGCCTGTAATCTCCTGCCTTCCAAAAGAAACAATATATACAACATTGGCTTTTAAGGATGCAGACTCCAGGCAACATAAGACTATATTCCTGGGAGAAAGGAGAGTCATGTAATTGGCACTGCTTCCAGCCTTGAGAAATCTTCTAGATAATGACAGAGTGTAGGATAACATTGGTTTGTCCTTCCTGCCTTGCCAGGGGGAGCTTAATGTTTATGGTTACTCCCATCACAGTGCTCCCATTCCTCTGTGTTTATTTGTAAGGTCTTTCTTTGTGCTCTGCTTCCCCAACCTGTCAATTACCATTGCCTCTGTTGACTTGTAAATATTGTTTTTCTCTTCTCCTTAAGTCCTTTGCATAGTTAATTCAGAGCAGTGTCCTTTTTGTATGGACACAAGAAACAGTTAATGATATGCTTTTGTAACTTGGGAGTTAATTGACTCCAAATACTATTACCTCCTGTACATCTGTTCTTTTGACCTAAGCCTCAGTTGCCCTTACTTCCTAGCACCCCAAAAGCAGGGTCCCCATAAAGGACTGGATGGACCCAGGGTAAACAGTGAACTACCCTGGCATAAAAATGGGCCTGGCCAAAGTGCCATAATACGTAATTATAAGTTAAGAGCATGGTCCTGGACAAATTCTGTCATGATCCAAAAAGTAATATCTAGATTCAGACTTAACTAGGGTTAGGAATGATTAATCGGGCCTGAGTACTGTTGTCTGAGTCTGTAGCAAGCCGTCCCCAAGAGAGCCACCCTACAAGCTCAATGTGTCCATACAAAATAACTAATATTAAGATGTTAATTAAGTTATTGGACTAAGGAGAGCAGAAACACCCCTGCCAGGTATTTTGCCCTTGAGCAAAAGAAGGGCTTTTGATATGTTGATTTTGCTGGGAGAAGGGGTGTGGTGTCTACCCCCAATTTAGAGAGTTGGAGAGAGAGAGGAGATGAGAAAGAGACCAGTGCAGCAAGATGGAGCGCCAAGACACTAGCAAGGGAGACAGAGGGAGAAGAATGAAGGAGAAGAATGCAGGAGCAGGCACGTGGAGAGATGAGAGACACGGCTGCGAGGCGGAGCATGGAGAGCTGAGCAAGAGAGACAGGAGGAGACGGGAATGAGGGGCAGTGCGAGACTAGAATGAGACGCTTAGTGAGACTGGCACATGGGAAGAATGGAATAAATGGCAACTGATCACCAACCAGCCTGGTGGCCCTGTTCCCTCCTTCATGCATTTGTTGGCAGCAGCCATTCCTGGTCGGGGAGCAGCCAGAGACCACCGAACGCAGGCGGCGAGAGTGAGAGCAGTTGGGACTCTCCCAAGCACCCTGGAGATTACAAAACAGAGGAAACTAATAACTAATCACCTGAAACTGAAAGAGAACTAGCACAGTTATTAGAAATAGCAGCCAAGAGCATTAAAGTTAAAATAACCACATTTCAAATATAGCACTTGGAGTAGGTATATTTTCTTAAAATAGTATAAATCAAGGGCTGGAGAGACAGTACAGCAGATAAGGCACTTCCCGTGCATGTAACTGACTGGGATTCTATCCCTGGCACCCCATGAGGCCCACAAGCCTTGCCAGAAATGATCCCTGAGCACAGGAGTAAGACCTGAGCACAACCAGGCATGGGTCAAAAAACAAAATAATAATATAAAAGAGTACAAGTCAAAAAAAAATCACTAGAAATGTAAGTTTTACAATGTTCTACAGAAGTGAAAACTGACAGAATTAGAGCTAGAAACAAATAAGTCAACACTAATAGCTGAAGTTGTTAAAACCCAACTCTCAAGAATGTGTAGACAAAATTAGCAAGTGCACAAAATAGAACAACTCTGATGACCAAATTTACTTGACAGCTATAGAATACTCCATGTAGCAGCAGCACAATAAACTTTCTTTTTAAGTGCATATAGAACATTTACCAATAGAGACCATAATCTAAGCCATAAAGTAACTATTAATAAATTTAAAGGAATTCATGTTATACAAAGTTTTTCTCTAATCACAATAAAATTACATTAGAAACAGATAACAAGAATATTAGGAAAATTGCGGAAATATTTGTAAATCAAATAACACACTTTTAATTAACCCATGAGCTATAAAATAAATCAAAAGAGAATCTGGAAAGCATTTTCAATTGAATGAAAATGAAAACACATTAGAATTTGTGGGAAGCAGCTGAATCAGTACTTAGAGGAAATTGTGTAAGAGTATATGCTTACATTAGAAAAGAAGAAAGGTTTCAAATCAATTGCCTTAGTTTCTACTTTAAGAAACTGGTAACAAAACATTAAATTAAACCAATGGATCAAAATAAAGGAAATAAAGTTAAAATGGAAGTCAATTAAATGAAAAGAGCAAAAATAGAGAAAATTTGCAAAACAAAAAACTAGTCAATGAGAAGATCAATAAAGCTAGAAATAGATAAAAATTAAAAAAAGCAGTTAAAACTGTAGACGATAATCAAAAAGAGAAAATACAAATTACCAGTATCAAGAATGAGAAATGTAACAAAATGATATATTCCACAGGTATTAATGTGATAACAAAGGAATATAAAGTAAAGTAAAGTAAAGTAAAGGCCCTCCCGTTGATCATCGATTTGCTCGAGCGGGCCCAGTAACGTCTCCATTGGAGACTTTGTTGTTACTGTGTCTGGCATATCGAATACTCTCGGTAGCTTGCCGGGCTCTCCGAGAGGGGCGGAGGAATCGAACTCGAGTCAGCCATGTTGGCTGCGTGCAAGGCAAATGCCCTACTGCTGTGCTAGGAATATAAAGAATAATATTACACAAATAAAGCAAACAGTTTAGGAAAATGGACAAATTAAAAGATGCAAACTACTAAAGAGCATTCAAAAGAAACATAAACTAAATAATTGACACTTTTTAATATCTTCCAATTTATTTTTCCAACAAGTATCATATGTTGTATTCCAAATATTACAGTTATCTATATTTTATGGGTTATTATATTTTTCTAATTTCATTTTAGACTTCATTTCTGTTACTCTCATTCCATAATTTTGTATTTTTCAATGAATTTTATGCTCCCTTATCTTTATAATTTTCTTATACATAGTAAAAAGTCAATAAATAAAATAATTTAATTAATTGGTTAAATTAACATAAATTAATATATTTAATGAATTCTCATTATAATGAATTCATATCTTTCTTACCACAGATTTATTTATATATTTACTAATTAATTTCAAATTTTATCAAAATAAAAAATATATCAATTGAACTTTTTTAAAGCAATTTATAATTAGAATCTTCCCCACAAAGAGAACTCCAGACCCTAATGTCATTACTAGTGAATTTAACCAGAAGTGCAAGGGAGAAATAATACCAACTATATAAAAACTCCTTCAGTAAATCCAAGATGATGGCCTAGCCCTCAACATTACATGTGCTCAACATGACACTAGTACTAAAAACAGAAGGTTCAACTATAAGAAAACTATACTCAGAAAATGGAGGTCCTTACAAAGTCTTTCTAAAATTCGAATCCTCAAATCCACTTTACTTCTCTAATTATCTAAAAATCCTCTAATTATCATCTAAACCCCTTCTTCCCATTCTCATGAATTTGGAGACCCCTATCCTGATCAAGCTGCATGATATCTCAACTGTTTTCCTTGATTCTGTCTGTGCCTTCAATAGCCCAAATTCAGGTCTCTATACTAGAGAGAAAAGGATCCTCTAGGGAGTCTAAACTCGTTGACTGATAAGACCCTTCCAGGTGTGGCCCATTGGTCACAGACTCATCTATCATTTCTACTCCTCCTCATTCTTTCCATGACCCAGTCATACTGACTCTTTCCTATTCTCCTAAACACAAGTCATGCATTTTTTTCCTTCTGATCCTTAGTACCCATTATTTTTTCTTCTTGGATTAGTTTGTCAATCCTACTCAGCCGTCTTAGAGTCGTCTGCTTAACTACACATATTATCATTATTATTAAAGTTGTTGTTAGGGACCCATATGCAGCTGTTCTCAGGGCTTACTTCTGACTCTGAGCTTACCCATGGGTCACTACTGGCAGTGTTCAGGGACCACATTCGGTACCAGGGATCAAACTGAGGTTGACTGCATCCAAAGCAAGCACTTTACCCACTATACCATATCCCCATCCTACTACACTTTTTAAAATAGGGAAATCGGCACTGGTGGAGGGATGGGTATTTGATCATTGTGTAATTGAAACCCAAGCACAAAAATTTGTAAGTCTACAACTGTACCTCATGGTGTCTCACTAATAAAAAATTTTTAAAAATAGAGATAAATTTTCCAGATCTTTTTCTTTAAAAAAATTAATTGAAACTCTGCGGCCTATAATAGTGTTAATATGTTTTATGCACATAATCCCAACACCACAACCATCACCAGTGTACCCACATTTAAGGATCCCATTGCCTCTTCCTTTTAACTCCTGTCCCACCAACTCAGTTAAGTGAATCAACTCTCCCGTTATGCTGCCTTTGGACTTTGGTGCTACCTTGCTGTGTATCCTAAAGTCCTACATATGAGAAAGACTATTCTGTATTTGTTCTCCTTCAACTGAATTCACTCATATCCTCTAGTTTCATCCATATTGCTGCAAACTGCCAGATTTTGTTCTTTCTTAGAGCTGCATAGCATTCCAGTGTGTATGTATACCACAACTTCTTGATTCATTCATCTGTAATCAAGCATTTAGGTTTATATATCTTGACTGTTGCACTAAGTGCTGTGATGAACATAGTTAGTTGTGCATATATTCCGATTAATATTTTTGTGTTTGGAGGAGAAATGCCAAGAAGTTGTAATGCTGGGCTTTATGTTGTTTCCATGCCTGTTTTTTTTTTTTATATATTTCCATATTGCCTTTCTTAGAGGCCGAACCAGATGACATTCCCAGCAACTGAGAATGAGAATTTCTTTCTTACCACAATCGCACCAACACAGGCTGTTTTCAGATTTTTTGATATGTGCCATTTCTCACAGGCATGAAATGATAACTCTTTGTTGCAGAAAAACTTTTCTAACTCCCTCCAGACACTATTGGTCAGGGGCCTTACTAATGTTCCCACAGATCATTTTGCTACCGCTGCTGCAACATTTTTTGTCCATACCCAGCAGTTCTCAGGTGTTTGGGGATCGTATGCAGTGATAGAATTCAAACTCTTGCTATGGCTGCAACCACAGGCAAGTGACATAACCTCTGTGCTATCTCTTCAACTCTGTAATCACTTAATCACTTAACTTCCCATTAGTCGTCGATTTGCTCGAGCGGGCACCAGTAATGTCTCCATTTGTCCCTGTCGCGTGCTAGTGTAGCCCAATGGCATCTGTTCGCTCCGGGAACATGAAGGGCCTCAAACCGATCATTAATGATCTTGACAAAGAAGTCTGACCATCTGGTAGGTGGGTGGCCACGCGGTCTTTTGACATCCCGTGGAATCCAGTCAGTAACAGCTCTAGTCCAACGGTCGTCTTTAAATCTCATTACGTGACCAGCCCATCTGATTTTCGACACCTTGGCAAATGAGACAGCATCCCTGATCCTTGATCGTCGTCGGATGTCAGAACTCCGGATTCTTTCTCTCATTTGAGTGAAACGTGATATTCCAAGCATAGCTCTTTCTATTCTTCTTTGGGAGACCTGAATAGTGTTCTCATCTTGTTTGCGTAGGGCCCAGGTCTCTGAGGCATATGTTAATGCAGGAAGAACAGTGGAATCAAAGAGATGTGCCCGGAGCCGGAGGTTCTTCGTCCTCTTAGCTATTTCTTCGACGTTCTTGAAGGCGTTCCAAGCCGCTCTCTTCCTCCTGCACAGCTCGGGTGCCAGGTCATTTGTCATGTTGACTTCTCGACCTAGGTACACATAGCTGTTGCATTCAGAGATGGTCGTTCCATTGAGAGCGAATGGGGCGTCAGGAACAAGGCTGTTTCTCATAAACATTGTCTTTGTAAGATTCAGCTGTAGTCCTACCTTTCCACACTCACGGTCAAAGTCGGCCAGCATTTGTGCCGCTTGGCTGATGTTTGGTGTTATTAAAACAATGTCATCAGCAAAGCGGACATGGTGTAGTTGCCGACCATCTATCTTCACTCCCATTCCTTCCCATTCCAGTTGTCACATGATGTTCTCGAGGGTGGCACTGAAGAGTTTCGGTGAAATGGTATCACCCTGCCGAACCCCTCTCTTGACATCAACGATCACTTCTTTGTAGAATGGTGAGATCCTGGTAGTGAATCCGCAATACAGCTCACGGAGGATCCTGATGTATTGGGCTTCAATGCCCTGATTGGCTAGGGCTTCAATGACCGCTTCCATCTCAACAGAATCAAAGGCCTTCTTTAAATCAATGAACGTTAAACAGAGCCGCATCTTGAACTCCCGAGAAACCTCAATGAGCTTGGTTATCGTGTGGATATGGTCGATGGTGCTGAATCCTTTGCGGAACCCGGCTTGCTCGCATGGTTGTCCTTCATCTAGTGTTCTGCCAATCCTATTTAGGATGACTCTAGTGAACAACTTGTAGATGACAGACAATAGGCAGATTGGGCGGTAGTTGCCAATGTCATGGATGTCTCCCTTCTTGAACAGTAGTACGGTCCTGCTGGTTTTCCATTGGGTCGGAACCTTGCATTCATTCACACCACAGGCAAGTGACATAACCTCTGTGCTATATCTTCAACACTGTAATAATTGTTATAAAATACAATTTTCTTATTTCTTCACTGGGTTCTGACCTCTGTAAAGTCAAAAACTATGCATTGCTTATTGTGGTTTTCCCAGTATCCAGAATACTCTATATGATAGGAAGGATGTTCAACAGTTCAACAGTATTTGTTAAATAGATAAGTTCCATTTATTTAATGCCTACAATATTCCAGGTAGCGTACTAAATAACTAATGGGAATTATCGTTCTCTTAGCACATCCACCCAAAAGTACAATTCTTTGTGGTGGACTCCCAAGTGTTTCTCAAGAGACCCTAACCCTTCACCTAATTTCAGCCAACTGGGCCAATGGTTCAGTGGTCAGGCTCTAGGATGTGATGCTGCTAGTGTTCTAAAGTGCTGGGGATTACTAGGTCCACCTCAGCAATGCTCAAGGACCTTCAGGGTTGTACTGGCGGCAACAGGATTGCATCCAGTGATGTTCGGGAGATAGTGTGGTGCAAGGGATCAAATCAGGGTATGCCGATTACAATGCATCTGCCATAACCATTGCGTTACCTCTATAGATCCGGTGCAGTATTTATATCCTCTTCACAAAAGACAAAACTGGGACACACAAAATGATTTAACTTCTCTGGCATCACAAGAGATATACTCTAGATCCAGATTTTGAACTCAAGCCAATTATTCTCTAAAACTTATGCTTCTAATCACATAAGACTATAAAAGGATCAATCATTATAGTAACTAATTGCTGACTACCTATCATATGCTGGATGTTCTAGGTTCTGAGAATATGATACCAGATAAAATAGAACAAAACGCATGACTCCAAGGAGTTTACATTCTAGAGAGGAAGAGAGTCAACAAATAAAATTCACAAACACATTTGATAAAAAGTGCCAAAGAGGAACAAAAGCAAACATGCAAGAGAGATTGAGGAACAACACTTTAAATAGGGTGGCCAGATGAAGTCCTACAACAAAATAACTTTGAGGAAAACTCTGAAGAAAACAAATGCATGAGTGAAAAATTTTCTAACATTTCATAGTGTTTGGCAGTAAAAGTTTATCAATTCATTTTCATGAATAAGTAGCACATATTCATACTACAAAAAATTTGTATTATATTTTTATTTGTTATATTTGATAGCTCTGCTCTCACAGCAAAGCTTATCTTCAGGTCAAACAAGGAAGAACCACACTGATTTCTAACTGTGGTTCTAGGGATCCAAATTATCCTGAAAATTTCAAGAGAAGAGATTGCAGGGCTTTGGTATGTTTGCATCAGTTTTAACTGAGTTCTCCTTGACAGGGCACTCAGCTCCTCAGCGATGTCTCCCATAAGTAGGAAATATCATTTTGTAAATCCTAACAGATGGGCCTTGCCCACGAGGGGGGACATTTAGGACAATTCATACCAACTGGCATACCCACAGACTTTGAAAGAAAGCTATTAAAAATGGGATTATGTTAGCTATGATTTATGCAGAATAAAATAAGTAAAGCAAGGAATCATTTAGAAGGAAGCTGTAAGACATTTAACATTTGAGGACTTTGAAAGGTGGAAGAGAACATAATTATCCTCGCTTTGCTAAGCTGTAAAAATCTGCTCTTCAAGGAAGAGTTAATAGTATAGTGATTTTTCACTGAACTTAAAATATGATCTATTTTTTGATATTAGAAATTGTGTTATTTTAAAATACATTGTTTACTGAGGTGATAATAGATAAAGTTACCATACCACTTAGATGTTACCTAACTTGGGCAGAACTAGACATGCATACAAGTGAGTGTGTTTTCTTTCGTGTGCCCTTAGCTATATAACCATTGTCAAATTCTAAATTCATAGCAGTTGAAGCAATACCGTGTCTCATAATATACCTTCAATAGCCCTCCCTAGACTCTAGTCTCCATTGGCTTTTACCTGACACTTCATTGTGATTAGCTTAAATATCACTTTCTCAACCAGTATTCCTGTACCTCCAGGATACCATAAAATTCCCATGCCATCTGTTCACTCACATTACACTCACATACTTGTTAATAGGTGCGGAGTCTCCTTCCCCATGGGACTGGAACCATTTATTTTCCATACCTATTACTAACTCTTCAGCACCCACCATGGTTTTGGCAAATAATGTTTTAATAAATATGAGTTGACTATACTTTAAAGTTTTGTGATTCCAGTAAAGCCTACACCAAACTGAACCAACTATGACATCTAGTTCATGAAATCAGACCCATATCAGAGTTAAGAAGAATGGTAAATACTATTTGAATAATGAGTTTGTACAGCACTGCTTTCATTGGAGAAAAACTATATATACTATTTATTTTTAAAAGTGAAGCCTTAAGATTCAGCAATTTCACTTCTAATAAATAAAGGGAACAAATGTATATGTGGTGTCTGGTATTATTCATCTTTTTCAGAGAGTTGGGTACACTTTCTAGGATGACAAGGAAATTATGATCAGCAGATGTAAAACTTCATCCCAAATCCATGAGAATGCCTTTGCTTTGGTAAAATAATGACATGTTAAGATAATAGAATTCGATACATTTTCATATCCATATCTCTTCCCACTTCTAGTATTTTATATCTCCATGAAGCTAAAACAGTTATGTAATGGAGATTAGCCATAGAGCACTTGCCTTGTATGTGTGAGGCCTAAAGGTTAATTCCTGACATCACAAAAATATGTAAATAATCAAAGGGGTATTATTTCCCCAGGAATAATAATTTACTTACGTTACTTCAGCGCTTATCAACCTCAGTACTATCACTATTTGGGCAGAAAAACTTTGGGTTGGAAGGTGGGGTATTATCCTGTCCTGGTAGCATATCTAAACTCTACCCTTGAGATGCCAGTAGCAGCCCATTTTCTGAGAAGTGGAAACTTAAAGACTTTGGATATGAATGTCTTGGAATTTTTTCAATTCTCCAGTGGGAGCAAACTATACCTCAGTTGAGAATCACTGACCTCACTTTACTGAAGACAAAGTTCTCACAGAAACAGTGATCTCACTGAATCCTTCAAAATAACTGTTAGGAAGGAGGAATAAGTAAAGTCATCTATGGAAGAGGAAGGTTTACAGATTGCAGAAGGTCATACTGCTGGTAATTGAGGGCCCAGGCTTGTCATTACTATTTAATGCTGCAGATTTGTGGATGGAAAAGACTAAACTGGGATTTGACCAAGAGACAAGAAAGTTGATCCCAGGCATTAGCGATATAATGGTTCTCCAGTAAAGGCCAGCTAGGGACAGCTAGGAATCTCTCATAAGACTTCATTAATGATAACCTTAGGGCAATGAGAACTAGTGTATCTTCATTTACTGTTTGTGAGCTTGCCAGCTGTCCACAGGCTAAGTGCTTAAGTAAACAAGAAAGATATTAACAGGAAGATGAAAGCCAAAATTCAATGTTGTTATTATTTGTTCTCCAACATTAAGAAATGGCAAGCCCATATAAGTTTAGTCTATTGCTGTGTATCAGATCTCAACCTGGGGTGCCAGATTTAAAATTTGAGCTGCTAATTTCTGATCCCATGACTCCATCACCCACCTTTGCCCTTCACTTCTTAAGAACTCAGATAGAGAAAAACAGAGCAGACAAGCTGGGTGTGGTACAGCTGCTTCATGAGCCGTTGCCAGGCTGTCTCAGGAAAGGAAAACCAAACCCCAGGAGAATACTGAGGTTCTCTGAGGGCCACTGTGGAGAGAACAGGTTCTTCAAGACTTGGTTGCTTGAAGACAGCTCAACTGCCAGAGCAGGGTGTCCAATAACAAGCCCTCATCATGGGAATCAGTTCTGTTACAGGGTGGCGCTCCAGAAAATATTTGCAAGGTTTTCTCCAGAATCTCCACAGACGTATTTTCTGATTCTTAATTTCCCATCAGAATCCAAGTTTCCCAGGGGTCAGAGCGATAGTTTAGTGGGCAAAGAAAGCCTTGCCTGCAGCAGAAATAGGTTCGATCTCTGGCATCACATTTAGTCCCCTGAACACCACCAGGAGTGATCCCTGAGCACAGAGTAAGCCCTGAGCACCACCAGGTGTGTCTGAAAAAAGTAAAACAAAACATCCCAAAAAACAGAAACAGAGTTAGGTATTCCAATCTGTGGACACTTCTAGCTAAAGCATGACTCAGAAGAAACTCTTTCCCATATATAGTCGGAAGCATGTACCAGAACCAATATAGCAATTTGGCTGAGAGTAATGAAACTTGAATCAAATCAGAGCATATCATCAGAGGGAGGATGTGGGCCAGCTACATATAGGAACACTGTCCAGTATGAATGAAACAGCTTAATCACTTAACTTCCCATTAGTTGGCGATTTGCTCGAGAGGGCGCCAGTAACGTCTCCATTTGTCCCTGTCACGTGCTAGTGAAGCCCAATGGCATCTGTTCGCTCTGGGAACATGAAGAGCCTGAAACCGATCGTTCATGATCTTCACGAAGAAGTCTGACCATCTGGTAGGTGGGTGACCACGCGGTCTTTTGACATCTCCTGGAATCCAGTCAGTAACAGCTCTAGTCCAGCGGTCGTCTTTAAATCTCATTACATGATCAGCCCATCTGATTTTTGACACCTTGGCAAACGAGACAGCGTCCCTGATTCTTGATCGTCGATGGATGTCGGAACTCCGGATTTTTTCTCTCATTTGAGTGAAACGTGATATTCCAAGCATAGCTCTTTCTATTCTTCTTTGAGAGACCTGAATAGCGTTCTCATCCTGTTTGCATAGGGCCCAGGTCTCTGAGGCATATGTTAATGCAGGAAGAACAGTGGAATCAAAGAGATGTGCCCAGAGCCGGAGGTTCTTCGTCCTCTTAGCCATTTCTTCGACGTTCTTGAAGGCGTTCCAAGCCGCTCTCTTCCTCCTGCGCAGCTCGGGTGCCAGGTCATTTGTCATGTTGACTTCTCGACCTAGGTACACATAGCTGTTGCATTCAGAGATGGTCGTTCCGTTGAGAGCGAATGGGGCGTCAGGAACAAGGCTGTTTCTCATAAACATTGTCTTCGTAAGATTCAGCTGTAGTCCTACCTTTCCACACTCACGGTCAAAGTCGGCCAGCATTTGTGCCACTTGGCTGATGTTTGGTGTTATTAAAACAATGTCATCAGCAAAGCGGACATGGTGTAGTTGCCGACCATCTATCTTCACTCCCATTCCTTCCCATTCCAGTTGTCACATGATGTTCTCGAGGGTGGCACTGAAGAGTTTCGGTGAAATGGTATCACCCTGCCGAACCCCTCTCTTGACATCAATGATCACTTCTTTGTAGAATGGTGAGATCCTGGTAGTGAATCTGCAATACAGCTCATGGAGGATCTTGATGTATTGGGCTTCAATGCCCTGATTGGCTAGGGCTTCAACGACTGCTTCCATCTCAACAGAATCAAAGGCCTTCTCTAAATCAATGAAAGTTAAACAGAGCGGCATCTTGAACTCCCGAGAAATCTCAATGAGCTTGGTTATCATGTGGATATGGTCGATGGCGCTGAATCCTTTGCGGAAACCGGCTTGCTCGCATGGTTGTCCTTCATCTACTGTTCCGCCAATCCTATTTAGGAGGACTCGAGTGAACAACTTGTAGATGACAGACAATAGGCAGATCGGGCGATAGTTGCCAATGTCATTGATGTCTCCCTTCTTGAACAGTAGTACGGTCCTGCTGGTTTTCCACTGGGACAGAACCTTGCATTCAGACAGGTAGCGAGTGAAGAGCCGAGCCAGTGTATTGATGAGTACTGATGGCAGGTTCTTCAGGTGTTCAGGTCTGACCTTGTCTGGGCCGGGTGCTGTTTGTTTCTTTACCGACGAAATGGCGTGTCGGATTTCGGAAGGGAGAACGTTGGGAACGACATATCCATCCTGTGGAATTTGGTATGTCGGCAAGTGGACATGGCTATCAAAGAGATTCAAGTAGAAGTCATAGATAATCTTCTCCATTGCCGTTCTGGAGGATGTGATGGACAGGACGTCGGAGGGCAGTCATCTTGGTCTTGTAGTTGACGAAGGACAGGCGGGCATTACGAATACTTTTCCCAGCTTCTGCTGCATCTACCAGTACTTCTCCTCTTCTCTCTTTGAGATCTTCCTTGATCGCATCTCTGCACTGCTTTGCGAGCTCGGATGTTACCTTGCGGTTGCCTGAGGCATGCACCAAACCACGCTGGCGAAGTAGCTCAAGAGTTTTTGAAGACAGGCGTTTTTTTTGTGGCTATCTCTCTCTTGGCGTTCCTCGCACATTCATGGAGGTGCTGAACCAGTCGATCATATTCCTCGTCAATGTTGTCAACAATGGCATCTTCCCATGTTGCCACAATAGTGCCAAAGAGTTCCCAGTTGGTGGTCATTCTGGGAGTTCTCTTTTTGAACTTTGCAGCCCTTTCTCCCCGCTCTGTGAAGTAGAATTTTGCACGAAGGAGACGGTGGTCCGATCCCGTTCAAAATTTTGGGACAACAGCGACATCGGTCAGGCAAAACCGTCAATTGAATATGATGTGGTCTATTTCGTTGTGGAATCGTCCGCCAGGAGACTCCCATGTCCAACTTTTATATTCTGCCTTCTGGAACTGTGAGTTACCATGGATGGTCCTGGTCGACATGATGAACTCAGTCTCTCACCCTGTTCGTTCCATTCTAGGCCATGGGTCCCAATGTGAAGTTCTTCAGCTGATCTTCTCAGTCCTATCTTGGCATTAAAATCATCCACAATGATCTTGTAGAAGGTGTGGTCTTCTTTATAGAACTTCTCCAGATCCATGTAGAACTTCTCGATTTCTCTTTCATCATAATGAGATGTTGGTGCGTAGACAACGAAGATAGAAACTGCAGGCAGTGAGCCACATCTATTCAAATGTAAACGTCCGATTCAGGTTGTTAGGCATTCAAATGAATCAATGCTCATGGTCAAGTTTGTGTTGACACGGACACTGACGCCTCCGACACCTCTTTTATCGCATGTTCCGAGGAACAATTCTTCTCCAGTGTCGAAAACGACATGGTGAGATTCGAGCCTTCTTGTCTTGGTCAGACCAATGATGTCATACTTGATCATTCGCGCTTGTACCATCAGGTCCTCGATGGATGCATCTGATGCTAGCATACGTGCATTGAAAGTACAAACGATCATTTTTGTCTTCCTTCGTTGTGGCAGCCTAGTTTGGCCTTGAGATTTTGTCAAAACAGCTACTATGTCCAAATAAGATCAAGTCCAGGAACTCAGTTTACCCTTTATCCAGAGGCACACACAGATAAACACACCCATCACCACACACAAAAAAATAAAAAACAAAAGATGTAAAGTGAAGATAATTCTAAAATGTTAGAAATAATACAATGAAGGAAAAAGAATTTGAAGAACAATAAGCAAATGAGACAAGCCCTATAATTTCTTGAAATCTACTGACCTTGAGTATTACAATGGCTTTTTAGGTATGACACCAAGGGCAGAACCTGAAAGAAATAATTAATTAGATGGAAATTTTTGTAATTACTGGTTTTGGCATATCAAATACAAAACGGATAGCTTGCCAAGCTCTGCCGAGCTGTTACTGACTAGATTCCACGGGATGTCAAAAGACCAGTGGCCGCCCACCTACCAGATGGTCAGACTTCTTCATCAAGATCATGAATGATCGGTTTGAGGCTCTTCATGTTCCTAGAGCAAACAGATGCCATTGGGCTACACTAGCACGTGACAGGGACAAATGGAGATGTTACTGGCGCCCGCTCGAGCAAATCGACGATTAACGGGAAGTCAAGTGATCAAGTGATGGAAATTTTAGTAAAATGAACATTTTTCATTCGACAAAGAATTGGAGGCAGACAGACAGATACAGAGAAGTCAAATCACAGAATGGCCTATCTATTGGAGAAAATACTTGCAAAGTCATATTTGTTTTGGGAATAATTGTTTAAAATACACAAAGAATTCCTAAAATTCAAAAATAAGAAAATAAACACACTGATTATTGAACACAAGACCTGAATAGATACACCTCACCAAAGGAAGTAAGCAAATTAAAAATCAGCATATGAGAGCTTGCTAAACTTTTGATCTCTTCAGAGTAAAGCTACTTAAAGATCTGTTTAAGACTACATACCTATTAGAATGGTCAAAATCCAGAATATTGACGACAACAACAAATTAGGAATTCTCATGCATTGCTGGTGAGAATGAGAACAAAAATTTGTACTTATATTTTGGAAGACAGTTGACAATGTCAAAAAACAAAACTTACTCTAATCAAATGAGCAATCAATGAACTGAAAAATATATGTCTATATGGGACTGAGTAGGCAGCTGTTTCAAGGAACTTTGTTCATAATGACGCAAACTCCAAAGCAACCAGGATGGTTTCAGTAGGTGAACAAATAAACTACAGTACAGTTGACAATGAAATGTTATTCTGCAGTTTAAAAAAATCGATAAAGAGAATGGAGGATATTTAAATAAGGGAAAGAAGCCCATTTAGAGTCTATATGCTATATGATCTCAAATATATGACTTGTAATCACCTGTCATCCCGTTGTTCATCAATTTGCTTGATCGGGTGTCAGTAACGTCTCCATTCATTCCTGTCCCATGCTAGTGTTGCCCAATGGCGTCCGCTCGCTCCAGGAATACTAAGAGCATCAAACCATTTGTTCATGGTCTTAACTAAGATGTCCGACCATCTCGTGGATGGGTGACCAGGTGTTCTTTTGATGTCCCGTGGAATCCAGTCGGTAATGTCTCTAGTCCAGCGGTTGTCTCCAAATCGCATTACATGTCCGGCCTATCTGATATTTGACATCTTGGCAAACGAGGCAGCGTCCCTGATCTTCAATGGTCGATGGAGGTCAGAACTCCGGATTCCTTCTCTCACTTGAGTGAAGCATCCAAGCATAGCTTTTTCGATTCCTCTTTGGGTGACCCAAGTAGCGTTCTCATCCTGTTTTCGTAGAGCCCAGGTCTCTGAGGCATATTGTTAGTGCAGAAAGAATGGTGGAGTCAAAAAGATGTGTCCAGAACAGGAGGTTCTTTGTCTTCTTAACAACCTCTTCGACACTCTTGAAGGCATTCCAGGCCACTCTCTTCCTCCTGCACAGCTTAGGTGCCAGGTCGTTTGTCATGTTGAGTTCTCATCCTAGGTACACATAACTGCTGCATTTGGAGATGTTTGTTCCATTGATAGCAAATGGAACGTCAGGGACTAGTCCATTTCTCATGAACATTGTCTTGTTGAGATTCAGCTGCAGTCCGACCTTTCCACACTCATGGTCGAAGTTGGCCAGCATTAGTGCCGCTTGGCTGATGTTTGGTGTTATTTTTAACAAATAACATAAGTAACACCAAACATAACATATACGGCACTCTGAAAAAAGCAAAACTATGTTAATGAAAGGATAAGAAGTTGCCAGGAATTAGGAACCAGTAAGATAGTATGGCGGGTAAGGTGTTTGCCTTGCATGTGGCCAACCCAGGTTCGATTCCTGGAATTCCATACAGATCCCATGAGCACTACCAGGAGTAATTTCTGAGTGCAGAGCTAAAGTAACCCCCGAGCACTGCCAGAGGTGGCTAAAAAAAAAGTTTCCAGTAGTTAGATGTAAGGAGAGCCCAATAAGTGAAATCCAGAGAAGGATTTTGGAGTAGGAAATTCTTCTGTAGTACTCTCTAGTGGTATATATACAACACCAAGAGAAAAGTATGGACTCTGGATGATTATGCTGTAACTTTGTATCAACAGAAGTAGATTTATCTGTTGTCACAAATATACCCCTCTGAAGGGAGATGTATGAGCAGGGGAGGTTTGTGGGGAATTTCTGTCTCATCATTCAATTGTGCTGCCAACTAAAGACTACTGTAAAAACAAAAATGTATTCCAATAATAAAAATAAACATAGTGCACCCACAAATTTTTGACTGCACCAATAAAAAATGATTAACACAAAAAGTTTGGAAACAAAGGTCTATTTTATTATAATTATGTAATTCAAATTATTATGGAAATATTTAAATCTATTATTATTAATAATAATCTACTATTAAAATCTGATTTTAATGTAAAATTCTAGGTAATTTTATCCAAGGAGTAATTAGATAATAGAAAAAAAGGCAAATTGAACAATATTAATACAGTAGCTTTGAATTGCTGGTAATAAAAGTTGTTTTGACATCTCAGAAAAGGTGCAAAACATTTATAATTAAATCAAAGCACCTCAAATCAATATTTGTGGAAATCAAGTAAGGTAAAGGTAAAGGTAAAGGGTAAAGGTAAAGGCCCCCCCGTTGATCGTCGATTTGCTCGAGCGGGCCCAATAACGTCTCCATTGGAGACTTTGTTGTTACTGTGTCTGGCATATCGAATACTCTCGGTAGCCTTCCGGGCTCTCCGAGAGGGGTGGAGGAATCGAACTCGGGTCGGCCATGTTGGCTGCGTGTAAGGCGAACGCCCTACAAATTTATGTGTATGTATCTACACACACACAAATCCAAATGGACGTTGCAGATAAAGGTACAAAGAATCAGTGAAGGAGATAAGAAACAAGGATAAAAGGTAAGATCTCAAGACAACAGAATTTTCTTAAAATTTTTTGTTGCAAATGGATTAGACTGCCATTGCATTTTGTTGCCACAGTCTTAATTTCTGTAAAATTTGCAAAAGTAATTTTTTCCAATCAAATTTGCTCACAAAATGACCTCACTGTTTGACTATTCACTCCTAGGGAGTATAGTTTGGGTAATCCTTATCCTTCTTTTCCATCTTCCACTCAATTTCACTTTGCTTAGAGTGAAACTCCTAAAGGAGCAATTTTTAAATAATATCAATTATGGAATATGCACGCATTTATACTCTAAAATACTATGTAGCCATGAAGATTGTATTGTAGAGACAGATTTCTTATAGTATGGCTTGAGAAAGAGCACTGTCAGAATTATCTATGTGTTGCCTGATAAAAGGTGTTCCCTGAAAAAAATAAGTCAACAAGACACCCAACTCACTGTTTCAAGATGTCTGGACAGAAGAACTAAGCACAGCAACTGATGAAACTTCACAGTGGATCCCAAGCATGAGAAAAATAAGAATCATCATGTTGAAAAATGGTTAAGAACAAATGTCTTTATAGAACACATGGAGTATAATTCCAACTTCATATTTATGAGAATAGAGACATAAAAGTAGAATGACAGATATCAAAAATGAGCAGCAATTACCTCTGGGTATAGGACAACAAATGGCTTTTATTTTCTGACTTTCCACATTTTGACTTTTACATTTTTTCTGTAATGGAAATGTCTTAATATTACATTGAGCAAACATTTATTTTCCTTGAAATCATGGCATGTTGTCTGGATTCTGAGGAAGGTCTTACAGAGAGTAGCTTGTGAAACGAGAAGAGAGATAGAGTTTGTCTGCAGTCAGTTGCTAGGACAGGGCGCAGAGGAGGTCTGGGTAGTGGGCTGACAGGGTAGGCTGCTGCCCCATAACTGCTTGACAGGTAAGAACTTGATACCACATTATTGTTTAATAGGAGCCACATCCAGTTGTTCTGGGGAAGGCATGGGGGGAAGCTGGGGCAGGTTATGATTGGTGCTCAGGGCCCAGGTTCTGAGTGGCCTTGGAGATGGGGGTCAGGGATTGAACTCAGGATCGTACACCTTTTAGGTATGAATTTTCCTATTTAAGCTGTCATCCCAGGCTCCTTGACAGTGTGTTTTTAAAATCTTTAATGATGGGAAGAAATGTTTAAACATCTCAGAGGGGAGGTACTAAAACACAAACTATGAAGTTCACTCTCTGGTCTTGTTATTGTATTTTGACTTAAAGCTACTCCATATCATGATGCATTTCTTAAGAAAATATTTCTCTTGTCTCACAGAGGAGGCAGGGGTCCTGCTCAGTTCTTTGCAGAGAGTTTATGAATAAATGCTCACTTGGGCGCCTTCTCCTTGACCAGTTCCCATGCTCTGGACTGTGAGAGAGAACAAAGCATGGACAGAACCCTGTGTGAATCGTGCTTTGCGTGGCAGAGTTTATCAACTGGTGGGAGAGATGTTGAGCCCACATACTTGAGGCAGTTGACAGACCAGGCCTGAAATCTGTGGGGGAAATGAACATGAGGGGTCTTGACTCTGAGAAAGCTCTCAGAGAGAGTGGTCAAGAAGCCAGGAACATTGCATTGCTTTCCTAAAACTTCCTGTCCAGCTGCGGTTTTGTATACATAGAACACTGCCATCAAAAAGAACTTAGAGAAAAAAAACAGTTTCTCTGAATCTTGTTTCTGAAGTATAAAATGTACAGGCATTTCAAAACTACTCAGCACACCAAGCCATTTTGCAAATGGGACCTTATTTTAATATTTTATTAGATGTCATCTACCCAAAGAATCTTTTGTATGGCGTTTATATAATTCATAAATATGTATTTTGTTAGGCACTGTGCTGAAATGTTTGGGAATTGTTCATTATATAAAGGTTTACGTAGAAGTAGAATGCTTTACATTTATTTGGTAGACTGTTCAGAAGAACAAAAGGACTTCATCATTCATATTTTATCTAGATCACTTTTCAAAACTTTTCCAATCTTAAGATTAAATAGCCTCTCTCTACAATTATCCAACCTCCAAAAAAAAAAAAAAACCTAAACTAAGAAAGCAAGTTGGACGTGTATGTAACACTTTGCACTTCATTGCTTCTGTGGCAGGAGAAAATCAATAGAACAAATAAGCACCGGTCACCACTGGTAAGCCACACACTAATACCTGTCTGTTGTAGAGGAACATTGGGCACATATCAAAGGAAGTAAATTTATGGTATGAAGACTGCATTACATATCCCATTCATAATTCTAACATCTTGAAATAGAAAATGAAGAGCACTGTCTCATTTTTACATTTCTGATAGAACTCATTCTGATAGAATTCATGAGATGTGGGACTGCAACCCACTGATTTAGTTGGCCTAGTGAAAGGTGTGGTCACCTTCAGTGGGTCTGGGGCAGGCCAGAGCATGGAAGAAACTCATTCTGAGCAACTCATCAATGGTGTATGGTGATAATTGGTACAACAGTCACATGCAGACTCAGTAGCTTTTTATTCAAGATGTTCAAATAATTCCATTTTTCAAAACTGATCAGAGTCAAAGAGATTATACAGGAATAAGGAACACAGCCAAACTGGGTTCTACACATGGTGCCTGATGCCACATATGTTTTCCCGAGCACCTTCAGAAGTGATCCCTGAGGAAAAAACCAAGAGTAAGCCCTGGGGATCACTGGGTGTGGTCTGAAAACAAAACAAAGTGAAAAAAGGTCAATTCAATAAGTTAAAAAATAGACAAGATTACCAGTCTTGTTTAATTTTTTTTAAACCCACTAAACTAAACCAGTTTATTCAAGTTCCAAACTGGTCTATTATTGGAAGACTGGTCTGTTGCTATGATGCCTGCCTGAGGAGAGAACGCTGAACATCATTTCCTACTGTTTCTGTGGATGAGTGGAGGATTAGAGACATTTTAAGGTGTGTCCTTCATGGCTGCATCCTAAGACATCTAATTTGGAAGGTCGTGATCTTAAGGCTTTCTTAAGAGTGATGATAGTATCTACCTGAGAGCTACTTGTGCTAAGCCATTTCTCATCTCTCCATTTTCATCTTCATATAAAATAATAATGAAAATAAACATTAAATAAACACAAATAAACAACCAATATCTCAGGATCTTAGACTAGGCACTTGTAAGTGCTTTATAGTATTACTTCATTGAGTATTCAAGTATAATTAATATTTTTACAGATGAGGAACTGAGACCCAGATGTTCCCACATTTGCTTATAATGAGTCTATGGCAAAATCTCGGTACACAATCCTCTGGTGTAACCTTGTAGAGGTCCTTCTGGATCAATCCAAGTACCATCATCCCTGGGGCAGTGGGGAGATCAGAGGTTCTCTGAGACCCCACCACCTCCATCAATTTAACCCCCATCCTCATTTTCACGCTGCCTGCTCCTATTCACTTTCAAAGACACCTGACTAACATCTTAGCCTTATACTTCCGGGCTGAGGATTTGATATGTGACATTGAACAACCTATCAATTTTTTTTTAATTCTTATGTGATTTTTTTAATGAAGAATTTTATGGCCTCTGGGTGTTATGCAATATCCATACAACAAAAAGAAATCCTATCTTCAACTGTTCTCACTCCCCAAAAGGGCTATCCTCAGAACCCCTGTGGAAGGGTCCCAATTACTGCACAAGGGAATGGCAACTGATGTTCTATGGTTGCCTTGCACCTGGGTGCCATGCCCTCCGAGTAAGTGGGTAGCTTCCCTGAGGGGCATTTACAAATGATTTCCTGAGTGTTCAAAAATCTATGTGGATTTTTTTCTTTCTTTTCTGACAATCTATATCACTGTGTACTTAATTCTTATCTAAACTCTGTGTACTTGTTTTTAAAATTTAAACCTATTATATTTTATAAGTAAGACTATCCAGTATGACACCCCTGAGCCCATGGATATAATTGAACTTTCAGTCGTATCTGCACAGGCAAAGGAAAGTGGTGAGCTGAGTAATTATTGAGATAATTCAGGTGAAATGGCCCTTTTCTGTCACTAAGGGAAAAGCATTTTTCCTAGGGTAAGAATTTTCCAGATTGGCCGTTAATCTTGTTTTCCCACTCTCTACTTTGTGTAAATTATTTTTCAACTTGAATTGATTTTGTTTTCCTCATGGAGGTGGGGGCGATGGGGAGGAACGGAGAGGGAAGAATGGTGAAAACAGCGCGATTCATTCATAGACTTGGGACTGTATCCAGTTCAAGTCCCCACGAAGGCTCATTTCTGTGTTTTAAAAACCATTCCAAAGCTTCACCTTGGTCTGGTAATTAGATAAACGGAGACAAATGAGCCAATTGGCCCTGTGGTACTTTAATCACAAGGACTGCAGGACCAAGCTTCCTCTCTCCATAATAACTGTATGCCACATCCAAGAAACATCCATTTCCACACATCGCTCTCTGGGCCCAGGTGATTGAACTCCTCTCCCGTTTGCCACATAAATGTGCTGTCATCAGCCGTCTCAAAGCAAACACGTTGCCTCAAGTTTGGCATGGCCTGGGCCAGCGCCTGCCTCATATGGAGATGATAGCTTCTTTCACAGGCTTCGTTATTGGCATAATCATTCTTGCAAATGGATCCCTGGAGGTTTTTGCCTTCCCCAGCTGTTGTGCATTTTCTCTGATGGGTTTTAAAGATAAACAACAAGAAGTTCTTGGAATCAAGGACTACAGCGAGTTGGCAGCATATCAAGGTGAGTCAAGAATCAAGGACAGGAGGCAGAATGGCAGCTGCCAGAGATACGGCACTGGGGAGTTGGAATTTAATATCTACAGAGTTTCAGTCAGGGAAGATAAAAAGTTCTGGAGATGGATGGAGGCAGTGGTTAGACAACAATGGGAAGGTACTGAGTGTCACAAAAATGGACCCATAAAAAATGATTAAAAGGTTAATAGATGTATGTTCTATCACAATATAATCAGTCACTGTCACTGTCCTCCCATTTTTCATCGATTTGCTCGAGCGGGCCCAGTAACATCTCCATCGAGAGACTTACTGTTACTGTGTTTGGCATTTTGAATACGTCACGAGTAGCTTGCCAGGCTTTGCCGTGCGGGCAAGATACTCTGTAGCTTGCCGGGTTCTCTGAGTGGAGGAATCGAACTGGGCCAACCGTGTCGGCCGTGTGCAAGGCAAATGCCTTACCCACTGTTCTATCACTCCAGCCCGCAATCAGCAAATATATATATATATATATATATATATATATATATGAGTTATCTATTTCTAGTATCAGTCAACAGTTCATAAAATGTTTTCTGTTGTCATAAAGTCCCACTGATTCCTACTGGTCTCTCACATTTCTCCCCTAGGTGTTGACTTTGACGTAATGTCTATTTCAATATGACAAGGCTCATGCCGATGGCTTCTCCCTTAACTTTGGGCACTAGAAATTTGGAGCTCTTAGAGGTTTCTTAGAGAGCACTGGGAATACCTTCTAGACTTGTTGTAAGTCTTAGGAGGAACTTCAGATCGTCTCCCAATTACCCTGTCAATAAGTTTTTGATTTTTACTTTTTTATATATATTTTTTTTCTCAGAGCATCTCATTTCTGGCTGAAATTTAATGCACTGATGATACTGAAAGACACTGTACTCATTTTAAGCAGTGTCAAAAATGGTTCACCAAATAATGTACTTCTTTCCCAGATGATCCATAGGATTTTATTTTATTTTGTGGAGGTGTGGCTGTTTTGTTGGTTTCTCTTCCCTTTTTATTAATGTACATCAAAACTATTCATCGGGATAGTTTAACAAAGAGATGGAACTAATAATAGTGTAAAATAAGGGTCTCTGAAAAGATCTCTGTAAATAATAGAATGGTCTTTAAAGCAAAATTCTTTCTTTAAAAAATGCAATTACATTTCTGGCAACCCCCTAAGGAATTTTGCTTAAGTGCAGTACATTGCTTCAAATGGAAGACAAAGGAAAATCAAGTGAAGACACTAAACCCTCAGCAGAATAACGATCAGTAGTAATGCACTCACACCTTCTGCTCTGCCGTTATTTCCACAGTTAAGGAGGTACCCAGCAGCAGCTCTGACTCCAGTACCTGTGCTTTTGCATCAAAATCTCACTTAATAAGACCAACTTGTGTGTAACAACTGCTGTTTTGAATTATTTCTGCAGACAAGAAGTCATTACAGATTGGTATTGCATCTTTTTTCAAAGCATTAATTTGAAAAGCTAAAACTGGCCCCCAGCCTATTGGAAGCGTGTGCCTTCAGAAAGACGTGCTGGCTGTTGGAATTTTTGCCAAACCTTTGGAAAATGACACTTTTGTTTGTCTCTGAAAGATTCAGGATCTGCGGGAGAAATAAAACTACATACTGACTGTGCTCTCCATAAATGGGTCCTGTCCATGGGCCTGGGGGGAGAGAAAAAATGAGAATATGGGTGTGATCACAAAGAGAACATATATGAACTGTGTTTTATTTTTGCATGACTCTCAAACACTGACCACAACCTAAAGTTTTTTCATTGATTTTTTGTTTTCATCCTATTACCTTTTTAGGATAGAACTTCTCTCCCCTGAATTTTTCTTAGGAATACTAAAAACATATTATATCTTTTCATGTGCATCATAAATATACATCATTTTACAATTTTCCCTGGCTTGCACCTCCACAAAATTCTGAAATGTTAGTGTGTTTCTCCACAGCTGACTATTCAGCCACATCTTTTCTCTTCTGTTCACACTCTACCCCAATCAAAGTAACTCAGAGGTGAAGAGTCCCCAAAATGCAAAGTTGAGATGAACTAATAGGATATTAACTGGAACTTTAAATGAAAGAGACTCCTTTAATAACCAAGTCCATTTTCCCAGAAAATCAAAGTCTGACAATTTTGATGAGAAAAAAATGTCATCTTGTTCATGAATGGTTTAGTGTTTTACCTGCCTCTGAAATATCTATATGCTCAAAGGAAATAGATGGATTTCTTTTAAAAAAAGAAATGAGATGACAATTTAAATGGTGTCATTGGCTGACCTCCAGGAGAGATCAAGAATTGATTACCAAGTACCATTTGATAGGTGTATAATGCATGGCCTGAAAAGAAAGAAAATCAGATGAAATGCCCTAATAATGTCCTGGTCTGTCCATTCAAGAATGGAATTAGACAGAATGACAAGGAAGATATCACTGCCCTCCTGTATGGGCTTATGTAGCCGTTTTTCCCATTTTCATTAAACTCTTGAGAAAGATAATGATTAACAAGAACTCTTAAAAAATTATTTCACTCCTAATAAGAGCATCTGAAATTATAAGAGACCAATTCAACACAATGAGAATAGTACTTTTAAAATCATTATTGTCTAATTCATTATGTTACATTATCTTTGGTCGTATTAGCATCTTTTGATTACATTGTTTCTTTGCTATTTAATTCTTATATCTTATCTCATTCTCCTGGAATCCATTTATGTCTTTGTCACCCATTTTGGTGTTTGTTTGTTTTGTTTTTTGTTTTTCAGAAAGTTCTTTTTATCTGGAATTTCATAAAAGAGAATGTTTCAGGGATTTATCAGGTGTAACTGACTGTTTGCTGTGAGACTCCAAATTAAAAAAAAAATCCTAAGAGTCAGAGTGATAGTACAATAGGTAGGGAACTTGCCTTGAATGCAGCTGACTTGGGTGTTCAATTCACAGCACCAATTATGGTCCCCTGAGCAATTCCAGGCATAATTCCTGAGTGCAGAGCCAGGAGTAATCCTTGAGCAACAACAGCAACAAATTGATATAAAAGCAAAAGATGAATTTTTAACCTTCTACAGATATTTATAAGAAAAGGGGGAAATTTTATAAAGGATAATTAAAAGGGCTCAGTGTGTGTGTGTGTGTGTGTGTGTGTGTGTGCGCGCGCGCGCGCGTGTGTGTGTGTGTGTGTGTGTGTGTGAGAGAGAGAGAGAGAGAATCAGAAACAAAAAGAAGGGGTGCAGAACTTGTGAGCCTGTAGGTAACTGAGTAGTTGGGTGGATATATTAGTAAACAGAAATCATTTTTCCAAATCCAAGATGGAAGTTCATCATAGGTTGATAACTACCTTTATTACCCAAAATTATTTCTAGAATCCATGAAATAGTAAGTCTGGATAAAATTTTCTACAACTTATTATATCTCAATCAGAATTAACCTTTGTCCTCTAAAGTCTTACAAGCTGAACTGGAAAATTTTAGTTTCTAAGAAAACAAATTTAAAGAAGTATTGAAGTTACAAGTTAGTAACTGGCATAAAGTACTCTTTTCATCATCAGGAGCATTAATAGTTCTCTTCTGTCTTCTGGATGTCTGTAATACGTAACTTTGGACCAATCTTTTAACCTTCTGCCTTCATTCCTAACCTGCACAATTGGTATTCACAAACAATTGGTCTATATGTCCATATGTCTTCAAATCCTAGATTTTGCCTCAAGACTTCCTCAAGTACTCTCTGTCCTGAACACTAACTACTGTTTGACCAGCTCCTTCACATTCTCCCTGTTCTTGAAATTTGTGGTGAATAATTTAACTCTTTGGTAATTTTCACTGTTGTTTGTAGGTGAATTCAGTGATCCTTCTATTCCAATAGGTTGTGACAATTAAAAAAAACATAACAGGTACATTATTTTCACGTAGCACATATTGTCAAACAACTAAAGTTTCAAAACAATTTAGAATGTTCTAGTGCCTCTCAGCATCTCCACTGGTCCCTGCTAACTTTGTTTCTTGTTCATTTTAATTTCCTCCTCCATTTCGGTCCCAGAAGGAGAGTAAAAATTTAAAAAAACAACAAATCAGGAAGTAAAGTAGAGTAGGATTAGACTTCATTTTAATTTTATTCCTTTTCTTTCCTATACTTCTCAAGTTCTAAAATGAACCCAAAGTAAGATTGAGAAAACAGAAAATTAATAAGATATGAACCAGTATGTAAAAGTCAGAACTGATTTAATCTGGGCAGATGGTGGGGCCTCAGAAACCCAATAAGATGTTAAAAATTTAAGAGTTTCTTTCTAAAATGACAACTTAGAAAATGAGAATGACAATTCTTCGTAGAAATATACTACATGTGGGAATATTTTAAGTTTGGTGAGCTGCTTTTTTGTTTTCTTGATGGTGGCATGGGTTAGGGGTGTGTGTGTGTGTGTCTTTGTTTTTAATTTCTTTTCACAGGAGTTCTTTTTTTCTTTTTAACCCTCTCCCATGCACTCCCAGGACCAGTCTCCTTTCCCAGAGATTTCTAATCTGCCTCACCTGATAGAGGGCATTGAGTCCAACATCACAACTCCTTCATTTATTTATATTGCTCCTGTATGACCACTTCACATATTTTCTATCTAGCTGTATGATTCGTCAGTTCTTCCTTCTCTGAGTAGTCTACCTATGAGGACTGGGATAATGTTTGTTTTGCTTTCCACCATTTCTAAGGAGTTCACATGTGTACAGCACAAAGTGAGTGCTCGATAAATGTTCAAGGGATGACCAAGTAAATGAATACCTAATTAGCACTGGGACTTGAAGAGGACAGCAGGTCAAGACTTTATAGATAGTCACGTAGAGATAGATTCCATTGCCTCTAATGGGTTGCTATAGGGACAGCTCCTGAGTTTTGCAGGAACCACCCCCCCAACCCTACTCCCTGCAAAACAGCAACACAAATTGAATACAAGGTTTTGCAAAATTATCAAATATAGATCAGTTGATAGAATACAGATAAAAATCAAAGGAAGATTGAATCAGCTTTAGTTTTTTTATTTCGTTTATCTTTTATAAGTTGCTATATTTTCTATCAGTAGAAGCTGATTCTTCAGGGCCGTATATGAAAGGAGAAATAAAGGGGTAGGCACCTTTTCTGGAATGTTTCTGAAGCACTGAAAAATATAGCCCATTAAGTTCTATTGTTGTTGTTGTTTGCAGATGGTTTGGACCACACCTGGTGGTGTTCAGGGCCTACTCCTGGCAAATAGAACACCCAGCAATGTAATTCTAGTTTTTTTCCCTTCACACCTCAAGACTGTTCTTTGGGATTGGATCCAAGACAACTCTATGCTGATGCACCCTTTTACCTGATCCATAGCTGACAAGGGAAACACACAACCATCCCTTCTCCTACAAATTCTGAAACATTGGTACTTTCCAAGTTGCATCCCTAAATTTTGCTGCCCCATAGTTCTTCAGCTAGCCTTGTGCACTTTCAGTTTCTTTTATATGGAGTGGGGGAGTGGGCTGAAGGTGGATCACATCCAGCTGTTCTCAGGGTTTACTCCTAGATCTGTGCTCAGGGATTACTCCCAGAAGTGCTTTGGGGACCCTATGTGGTGCCACGGATTGAACCCCGTTTGGCTGTGTTAACAAGCACCATACCTGCTACCATCTCTCTAGCCCCCACTTTCAACTTTTTAAATATTACTCATGTCAGTATCACAGTTCTCCAGATTATAGAGGACATATCTCCTGTTGTCTGGGCATTTTCTTTTTTTTTTTTTTTATTAGTGAAACACCATGAGGTACAGTTGTAGACTTACAATTTTTTGTGCTTGGGTTTCGATTATACAATGATCAAATACTCATCCCTCCACCAGTGCCCATCTTCCACCACCATGGATAATATCCCTCCCACCCCCATCCCCCCCTGCCTCTGTGGCAGGGCAATCCCTTGTGTTCTCTCTCTCCTTTTGGGTGTTGTGGTCTGCAAAAGAGGCATTGAGTGGCAAACATGTTCAGTCCATAGTCTACTTTCGACATGCATCTCCCCTCCTGGGAGGATCCTCCAAACACCCTTTATTTGGTGCTCTGTCTGGGCATTTTCTTAAGGGATGTCTTTTTCCACTTGGACCCTCAAAACTTCTACATTTTTTAATGTTTTTTTTTAAATTTTTTTAATGAATCACTGTGAGATATAGTTACAAAGCTTTCATGATTGAATTTCACTCATACAATGAATGATCAAACTCCCATCCTTCCACCAGTGTACATTTTCTATCACCAATGTCCCCAGTATCCCTCCCGCCACCCCAACCCTACTCTACTCCCTGCCTCTATGGCAGACAACATTCCCCATACTCTCTCTCTACTTTGGGGCATTATGGTTTGCAATACAGATACTGAGAGGCCATCATGTTTGGTCCTTCATCTACCTTCAGCACATCTCCCAGCCTTAGGGATCCCTCCAACTATGATCAACTTACTGATCCCTTCTCCATTCCAGCTGCCTTCTCCCCCAGCTTGTGAGGCAGGCTTCCAACTATGGAGCAATCTTCCTGGCCCTTGTCTCTATTGTTGTTGGGTGTTAGTCTCATATTATCTTATTTTATAGTCCACAAATGAAAACTGCTACATTTTTATATGTGAAGCAATGAGAAAGACCAATGAGAACCTTGGGAGTACAATGACAATTTGTTGTGAAGGAGAAACTGACTGACCAGGTACCCTCCATTCCAGTCAACTCCAGCATCCCGGGCAAGGTGGTGGACTACAAAAACGGTCTCTAGAATCAGTCACTGTGGGCACAGGGAAGCTTCAGGGAATGGAGTGATGGACTGGTAGCCACACTTGCAGGGGAGACCAGCACACCCCTGAATGGTTCAGAAGCAAGACTTCCTGTAAATCACACAGTTATGGATAGTTCCAATTTTTTCTTATGTTCCATAAAGGCCCCTCTGTCTGTTGATATATTCTTTCTTGAAAGGACTGATACCATTGATACAATCTCTCTTTTCCTAGATCTCTAACTAACCATTCTGTATTTTTAAGTAATTTTGTACGTATTTTATTTCATGGGCTGGAGCAATAGCACAGTGGTAGGGTGTTTGCCTTGCATGCAGCCAGCCCAGCAGAGCTGGGTTCGATTCCTCTCGGAGAGCCCAGCAAGCTACCGAGAGTATCTCGCCCTCACAGCAAAGCCTGGCAAGCTACCTGTGACGTATTTGATATGCCAAACACAGTAACAAGAAGTCTCAAAAAATGGAGAAGTTACTGGGCCCACTTGAGCAAAATCAATGAACAACGGGAGGACAGTGTTATGACAGTTTTTATTTCATGCAATTGGTAGTAATATAATTAATCAAATTAAATTATAGGACAACTACTAAGTACTGACACTCATATTTATTAAGTTGCAAAATGTCCAAAATATTTAGTTCCATAAAACTCAGCAGCAATTAATTCCACTTATAAGAAAATTATAAGAATTCTTATAATAAAATTTTAACAAATTTATAATTTTATATAAATTTATAATTATATATAATTTATATAAAATTATTATAATAAAATTATAAGAATAAATTTCCCTCACAAATTTTCAAGCCATATGAGGCTCAGTGAACAGACCCTGGGGTGTTGCTCAAGCACTTGTGCTGGGGGCCAGGCATTTCCAAGGATCCATGTGGAAAGGACCGCATGGTCTAGCCCTGTGAACTCTCTCTCCCCGGCTCCAAGAAATTTGTTTTAAAAAAGAAAACCAGGAATCATGCTGATTTGAAACAGAATTCTAGCTGTGCCACTTACTAATTACATTTTAAACAAATTCATTTCAGGGAATGTTTAATCCTCAGTAAAACTGAACCAAGTAGCTCAACTTGCAGGGAAGCTGAAAGACCAAGCAGCATCCAGGCTAAAAGCAGGGACCCAGGGAAACAGGAAGAACAGCTTCCAAACCCAACCTTGCCACTTCCCAGAAGCCAAATTTACCCACTCTTGCTAAGCTTCAGAATCTTTTTCATTTTGGAGCCACACCCAGAGATGCTCAGGGCTTATCCCGGTGGGGTCAGGGTCTTTACGTAGTGCCAGGAATCAAACCTAGGTTGGCTGTATGCAAGGCAAGCACCTTATCCTTGTACTATCTTTCCAGTGGTTAGTTTCTTCTTTTGCAAAAAAAAAAAAAAAGCACATCCAGAATCGGAGCTAAGAGTAAGTGTGGAGGAAGTGAGGATGTCATGAGTTAATAGGTGAGAAGTGCTCAGAACCAGGTCTGGCAAACAGCAAGCTTTAAGTGTTGATTAAATTAAAAACATGATCTGTACATGACAGTGTTTTGTAAAGAACTAGCCAAATGTAAGGAATTCAGAGGGAAAAAACGTGTTATTAATAATCCAATAGTTCAAAAACCTTCAGAAGGTCATATGGACTCTTTCAGTGTCTCTGAAAGCACAACAGAAAAGAGCTTTAGAATCCATTTTCCATGTCATCAATTATCCCTCTGCTGTCATAATTAATTCCTATTGTTATGCTTAATAATGGCCAACATCATCATCTTGGGGGTTATTGTTCTATTCTATTAAGCTATTTCATTACACTCAAACGGGCTGAGGGAATGCATATAATTGACTTGTGAAAATTATTCAATTTGCAAAAGAAATTCATCCAACATGTAAGAGAATTGGGTCAAAGAAAAGCCACACTAACTAAATTATGAGGCCCTTCTATTCGCTTTCCCACTCTCCTAGGGAACTTTTTTTTTTTTAATAAACTGAATAGACAAGAAGGAACTAATTGAATTCTACTTGGAATGTTGAGGATTGCCTCCTCCCACTCTTTTTTTTTTCTTTTCAAGACGTCCTCACTTTTTTTCAAGAGTCATTAGCATCCAATACCCGCCATCTTGCCAGCAGAGAAACAATCCAGTATCACATCTCCAAAAGAATATGATACACAGAGTCTTCCCAGGTTAGACTGGTCGGAACTGAGAACTCTCCTTTCTACCTAAAGGCACAACAGCCTACAAACACAGCAACACCCTCTGACACAGAAACAGCCCAACTCCACAACTGAACCTCAGCAAGCTGCCAAGCCACCAAATTTCAGATCTACAGACTTGTGACCTCAAAATTTCATACTGCTCTCAGCCCAGTAGGATCACAGCAAAACTGATTAGAAAGTTGCATGGAAGCCCACCAAACTTAATGAGCCTAAATAGTAACACAGTGGCTCAACCAGCACCAACCAGCATAGCAGATCCTCAGACAATGACTTTAGTAACATCATGGTGAGATATAACTATAATCACAAATTGATTCCTATTGATCATTTTATTTGCCAAGAAGTCATGTTGGGGTGGTAGGTGGGAAACTGAGGACATTGGCAGAGGGAGGCTGTATTTCCCAGTGCTATTTCTGCTTCTACCTTTACTTAGCAGCTTCCTCTTCCATCCTTCCTTTCCTGACTTCATGGTTCCAGAAGGCATGGAAATATTTTCCCAGTCAGATAGGATCCTCCCCAGTGGGTGTCTGCACTGGTGAGGATTCTAATCTTTCATTGTTTTAAGTGTCTTTGTTGTGACTTTTATGATATCTCAGAATACACAGAACTGTGCATTAGGCTTTTCTCATTAAAAAAAAAAAAATTTTAAAGCAATTTCCCTGCCCTAACAAAGCCTCAGTAGCCTCTCCCATACCCCAAAGCCATGCATGGGGTATGGTCTCCAGCTGGACCTCATTGACTCAGGACTACGCCTCTCAGAGAACCTAATCTGCAGAAAACTTGACACACAGGTCCTTGCGACTGGAAACTCCAGGCCTTCTGAGAGTCAGGAAGGCTGACCTCCCCTCACCTCCCTGTACTTTCAGAAGCCCCCAAAACCATGCTTATGTCCCATCACTACCACCACCATGTAACTCATCTACTACCCTTGTTTCAGAGACTCATAAATAAATCTTGAAAGAGATCAAGTAGCTGCAAAAATTTCTCAGACATCCATACTTGGCTGAGACCTCAAGGACACTCTTGGAGGGGGTGTAGACCAGCTCCCATCCTAACAAAATCCCTCACAGTCACTCCTACACCCCAAAACCACCATCATCACTCCAGCCAGACTACCTAGTTAAATATTCTGGATTTTCTGTAGCAAAATCTCCAAACTCTAACAACACTAACACATCAGATTGGATGGGATGTAATGTAGAAGCCAACCAATCTCAACTAACAAAAACATTAACACAGAGGACTTACAACAACATCTAGTAAATAAGGACTTAATATCCTTCTGATGAGCTACAACAACTTTCACAAATTTTTTTATATGGAAATATTTTATGGTGATCCCACTGGCCACTTAGAAGTAAGAAAAAATACAAAATAAATTATTATGGATCTGCTACAGGGGCAAGCTTGAAGAGTGGTTGGGAAAATAGAGACAATGGTGGAGGCAAGGTGACCACGGTGGTAGAATTGGTATTGGACTATTGAATGCTTGTAATAAATCATCATGAAGACCTTTGTAAACCATAGTGTTTATTTTTTAAAAATTTTTGCCATTTCTTTTTTAATTAAATCACAGTGATATACACATTTACAAAGTTGTTCGTGATAATGTTCTAACAACCGCCCCTTCACCAGTATACTTTTCCCACTACCAATGGTCCCAGTTTTCTTCCCACTCCCCGCATCTTCGCCACTCCACTGCCTGCCATTATGGCAAGCACTTTTCCTCTCTATCTCTTTTCTTTCTCTCCCTATTTCTCTTTCCTTTTCTCTCTTTCCTTCTGTCTCTCTCTTTCCTTCTCTCTCTCTCTCTCTCTCTCTCTCTCTCTCTCTCTCTCTCTCCTTTTGGGCCTTATGGTTTGCAATACAAATAATGAAAGGTTATCAAGTATATCCCGTCACCTTCCACACACTCTTGTGGAAAGCTTCCAACCATTGACCTGTCCTCCTGGCCCATTTACCATCAATCACCTTGAATATCAGTCTCATTATACATATACATATATATATATATATATATATATATACACATATATGGGCTGGAGCGATAGCACAGTGGGTAGGGTGTTTGCCTTGCATGCAGCCAACATGGCCAACCTGAGTTCGATTCCTCCGCCCCTCTCGGAGAGCCCAGCAAGCTACTGAGAGTATCTCGCCCGCACAGCAGAGCCTGACAAGCTACCCATGACGTATTCAATATGCCAAACACAGTAACAACAAGCAACAAGTCTCACGAAGGAGATGTTACTGGGCCCGCTCCAGCAAATCGATGAACAATGGGAGAATCGTGACCGTGATATATATATATATATATATATATATATATAATTTGTGGGATATATATATATACATATATATATATCCCACAAATGAATGCAGTCATTCTATACCAAACCTCCGTGTTTATATAAAGTAGGCAGTTGGGGGAAGAAAAGCTATTTCTTGTTTTGTGGTTCTTACGAGTAGTTTAATGCCTTTCCCCTCTTGGAGGCATTCACGTACCACAATGTTTGGTTTGTGCTTTTGGTGCCCTGCCTGACCCGCTTTTCTGGTGCATCTGTCCTCAGGCACTGCATGGAGTTGCTGTTCATTGTTCCTAAGGGCCCCCTTTTCTGCTTCAGGGATTTGCCAGTGTCCAGTTAAACAGTACCTCTTCCAGAGATTGGGAGGATCTGCCTGCCCTCCTGGGAGGAGGAGGCAATACACTCAGGCAATACACTGTCCAATACACTCAGGCTCCTTTCCTCAAAAATGGAACTACCATTCACATGAGGGAGTCCTTGAGGGACCCAGACTGAAGCAAGATGGTAAATGAACTCACATTTCGCCTGAATTCTTTGCTGTCTTCTACTGCATGCTGCTCTTCGACTATTTTACTTGAGAGCATGTCGCCCCATAAACCTAATTCTTGTAGATCAGCCTCTCAGGATGTACTTCTCAAGAAAGCAACTTAAGACACGTTGGGTTTTTGTGTTTTGAAGGGATCATGCGGTCAGAAGAGAAGAAAGAGATCATTGAAATTGGTGTGACATTGGGTTCAGTATGCGTTTCTGTTGTTATGTATTAGAATTTGAAGCAATTAGAAGGTTATTTTAAAAACTATTTAATTTTCAGATGGTAGTTAAGTTGACAGTTCCCTGCCTTCAGCCCATCAAGCAGAGTATAGTAGGCTGACATTTGGAAATGTAGGTGTGAGTAGTTACCTTCAGTCTGCATTCAGCATATAAAAACAGCATCAACCTCACCACCACCACCACTGTGTGGCAGCTACATGTAAAATGGGTAACATGCAATGGTGACAGGAGAGAGACAGAGACAGAGACAGAGACAGAGACAGAGGCAGACAAACAGAGAGACAGGGTGGAAAAGAGAGAAAGAGATAGAGATAGAGAGCGAGAGAGAGAGAGAGAGAGGTTAGCTTCCATTACTTTAGAAATGAAGAACCAGACTTCACTTTTTATGTAGTCATCCCAATAGAAATGCATGTAACCAGGACTTGTGGGAGCTGGTTGTGGTTCTTGCTCCATTAGAACAAGTTGAACAGTTGACAGCCCAGTCTTGGTCTCCCCATCAGTAAAATGAATGAAGTAAAAGGCGTGTTCTTGGGAATGTTAACATAGCCCTGGAGGCTGCGGGTGGGCGAATTTTATCCCACCTCATAAATCTCAGAATGGGGAGTACAGGGGAAGAGGGGGGGGCTTTTAACTGTCATAAATGGAAACCAACTGTGAAAATTATATAGCATCAGTTACACAAATTGTATAGCATTAGTCATGGATCCATTTGTTCTGTAAATGCGTAAAAATTGCTGATTTCCCAAACTGAGAGAAAAAAAGAAACCTTATTGCTACCACACAAAAGTAACCCGAGCCCCTCAGACATCCTGTTTTGTCACACCGTTTTCATGAGTACAGTGGCAGGGGTTAGAGCTTTTTATGAACTTCCTGGAATCCTTAGCAAATTATTTCTGAGTTTTCACCATTACAGCGTAGATCCTTTTGGAAACATAATCTGATATGCTTCCCCCTGGCTGAGACCACCTTTTTGCCAAAAAGATAATTTTCTCAATGAATGAAAAAGAGTGTGACAACAGATTAATCATTCTTGGGTCGCATTAGAATGTGCATGGGATCAGGTGGAAGGTCCAGGGACCATACTCTCATAAAGTCATGCCAGGAATTGTCTCTTCTCTTACCTCCAAATATCTGACTCCCCGGTGCACTTTGTACAGTAATTCAGTTTCGCTCCACTGTCAGAAGTATGTGGGGTTTTGTGTACTAGAAGCTGACTTAAAAGTTTATTTTTCTTTTTTATAGTACAAGTCCTGCCGTGTTTGGCTTGGCACTCCTTGGTTGGAATCGCTGGGGTGTCAGGAAAGACTTTACCATCTGAGTAATAGTAACAGCATATTATAGCATAAACAAAAACAAGATGCAGAATCCAGGGAGTAGAAATCCTGGGACTTCATTTCAAATCAAGACTCTCTACTAAAAAAAGTCTCCAAGTAACATTTATGTCAGGACATCTGCAATGTGAGCATGAGGAAATAGGAGACACAAAAATCTATTTATGAATGCCTCTTGGAATTCATTCCATATATTTCTTAAGTAGCAAATTTTTTTATCTAGTTATTCAACCAGCACCTTTACATCACATTGTACTAGGAACAGGTAACAAAGATATGTTATTTTTTCTGGTAGCTCAGAGTCTCCTGGATGAAATATATATACATACATATATATACATATATATAAACAAACTATCAGAAAACAATGCCATAAGGCCCATGAAAGAGACGTGCACACAGGTCTTTGGAAGCACTGATTCAGCTGGAAAAGATCAGGAAAGTTTTCACAGTAGAAGTGACATTAAAGAAATCTATTAAGGGATGTGTAGGAGTTTCCATATAGAAACAGAGAAGAGTATCTTCCTGACAGAGAAGAAAGAAAGAAGGGCAAATGCTCTGGAGGTACTTCCTCTGATATATATATATATGTATATCAGAGAAAGTAGAAAATATATATTTATTTATGGTGATGGAGAGTATGAAAGAAGGGTTTTCAGGTTAAACCAAGAACTATGAATTTAGATAGGCAAAAGCCTCTTGAGTGTCTCTAGAATGTTAACAATGACACCTTTTTGTTTCTGCAAAGAGGTAACAAGTGTTTAGATGGATGGGTAATTGTAAATTCAAGCAGAGTAAGTCACAGATCAGTTAAGTTCTCAATAGCCACATTCCTTCTTTCAAAACAATCTTAAGTCAAGCTAAAGGTTTCCCAGAACATAAAGCAGATTTTCTAGATTTCCTTGCAGCTAGAATATCTTGTGACTAGATTCTGCTAAATGGGATATCAATGGAGGTAGCATGGACAACTATCAAACTGTCTCCTTAAACAAAAGCTACAAGCTTCCCTTTCCCCATTTTCCTTTCTCCTTTTTCCTTCATGCTCACTGGAGTAATGAACCTGGATAAAGACATTTGGGAACATGGTATATAAGGGCAATCCACTGAGAATGCTGCTACTGCCACTGTACAGAAAAAGGTTGAACAGGGTTCATGAGTTTATTTCTGTATCCACCCCTTGGTGCATATCTTGCCTTCATATAATTTTCTCAGTAATAGGGAATATTAGAGGACAAGGACATTAACTATTTCAAGCACTGTTTCATGATATTACTAAATTGTGCCTAAATTGCTTGTTTGCACTTGGTAAGAATTTGTTGAGAATTTCCCATACGCCAGACACTATCGTAGACTGTAGAACATGGATTTTAACAAAAAAGAAAGGAAAAGAAAACCGTGACTTAAATTGTTGCGTTGAGAGAGTTAGAGGAGTTTCAGGACAACGCAAAATTCCTCTCTGTATCTAAAGATTCTAGGAATGATATAAATTTATAAATGAAAGTGAGCACTCACCTTCATCTTGCAAATAGAGAAACAAGAGGCCTAGAGCTTCTTCACTCTCAGTGGCAGCACAGCAGTCAGACTGGAGCTCAGGAGGCCAGTTAACTATGGCTCCTATGTCTTTTATCATAATCTCTATGAGGGGAGAGATTGAAAACTCAAGAATGATAACCACTGTCTTTAGTTCATGAAACTTGGGCTTGTTTAGTAAGAGTCCCCTGAAAACTGTTCCTTCCTGAATAGAACAAGGAGTGAACAGATAGAATAATGAAGGATTGATCAGAAAGCTGTCTTTTCCAAACTGTTGAATTCACCAGATATTTATTGAGCATCTATATAGTGCCAGGTCCTCTATTGTATGCTGTGAGGGACACAAGATGAATGGACTCGTCTTTCCTACCCTCAGGAAAGTTAGAGTGGTTAGAGAGACAGATGGTACCAAACTATAGCCTGGTAGCAGAATATGATAAATGCCATAATAAAATTATAAAGACCCATGGGAGCTGAGAGGAATAGATGAATGCTAGCTCCTCCATAGAGCATTTTCTAATTTCCCCAAATAGAATTTGAAATGGAACTTGAAAGATGGACAGACAGAATGTTCATAGAGGAAGAAAGTCTGGCTTCAGCTGCACAAACAAGGTGATAAATCTGAAGGGCAGAGGGAAAATCCAAAGCACAAGGATTATCAAAAAAAACAAAGTCAAGCAAGGTCATTGTTTTGGTCACCATGAGGTGCTTCTGGTTCTGAAAAACCATGAGGAAATAGCTCCACACCAAGACAAACTTTAGGGCCCTAGTTAATGATGATAAAAGTAACAAAGCCTCTTTGAGTTCAATAAGTATATGTGATGACTGTTGAGCACGAGCCTTACTCTTGCCTTGTGCACATTACCTCACCTAAACCTCTGCAATGGAACCATAATGCCCAAGAGTAGAAAGAGAGTAATAAGGAAATTGTCTGCCATAGAGACAAGGGGTGGAGGTGGCAGAAGGGATACTGGGGACATTGGTGGTAGGAAATGTACTCTGGTGGAGAGATGGATGTTCGATCGACATATGACTGAAACTCAATCATGAAAGCTTTGTAACTGTATCTCATGGTAATTCAATAAAAAATAATAATAATGAAGTACCTGAAAATAAATAAATAAGCCTCTGTAATGGGTGCTATTTACACCCACATCACTGGAGAAAACTGTGCCCATGAAGAGCAGGCTGCATGCTTGGGATCACTTACAAAGGCTGGGAACCAGTCTCAGCAGAGGCCTCTGTCTCCAGCCAACCTGTACATCATGACCCAAAGTCCTCCTTTTCAAAGTTGTGCCATTTTTTTCTGTCAACATTACTGATGTGGAGGAAATGTAAAGTAAAGTAAAGGCCCTCCCGTTGATCATCGATTTGCTCGAGCGGGCCCAGTAACATCTCCATTGGAGACTTTGTTGTTACTGTGTCTGGCATATCGAATACTCTCGGTAGCTTGCCGGGCTCTCCGAGAGGGGCGGAGGAATCGAACTCGGGTCAGCCATGTTGGCTGCGTGCAAGGCAGACGTCCTACCCGGGGCTGGTCCAAGTGCAGTGGTGTTTACAATTAATTGATCACAGCCAGTGAAGGAAATGTAGTACATCTCAAAAGGAGTGTTGAGCAAGAGTGGTCAAAAAAAAACCTTCCACCTATCACTTCAGCTCCATTTCCCCCCTCCCCAAGAGTCCTTTTCACCTGGGCCTGTAGAGTCAGTAATCTCCTAGCCATACTTGATTTACTTAAATCCTCAAGATTTGAAAACCCATTACATGTACCCTGGATCAGGAAATGAGGAGCTGGTGTGTGAAAGACTTGTTTTGTTCAGCACCTGCTGCTTCTTCAAAGAACCAAGTCAACATAAGCCTTTGTAGACACCCCTTGTTCACAGCGTCATCCTCGCAGTCCTGACAGTTCCAAGGTTCTCATTCTCATTCTTTCCATTGCAAAAGGAATACTATCTCCACGTCATGTAAACATTGTGTAAACCTAAATCCTTTCCATCAACAAGGGAGTGAGTAATGGCCTTTCCCATGGAAGAAAGACTGAGTTGACTGGCGTTAAGAAACAGGGCTAACTGTCAACCACACTGTATGAATTTTGGGAGAAAGTGGGCACATCACTCCCTCTGGGTACCAGTGCAAATGCCAGGGTGATCCATCTTAAACTTCAGCTCACATGCACTAGCTAGAAGAAGTACACTGGTTGGCGCAGCCAAATCATGAACTGATTTTCTCAGCTTCTTCTCCAGGGCCTTCAGGAGGTAGTCAGGGATGGCTGTCTCATAACAATAGGTTTGAGGAAGTTGAGGAAACTCTGCCATACCCTCCAAGAAGCTGACACTGATTATGAATTTGGCTCTCTGCCTATGAGCTCAATTGCTTAGTAGCTGGGAGTGTTCATTTCCTGTGTAATTCCCAATGCTTTTATAATACTCAAGTATCCCCCCCCAAACTTGACCCACCCCAGGGTGGAACCTTCTTGAGCCCAGAGGCTATCTCAGGACTAGGAGTCAGAAACTCCAGGTCTGAAGCAGACTGTGCTTTCTAAGTCTTGGTTTCCCTCTCTGAAACATGGGGAAGACAGTACTTAAGTACTTTGTTCATCTAATAGGAGAATGATAAGGATTAGAGCCATGAGTATAAACTGTAGCCCTAATTGTCTAAAGATTGTCCTACAATTGTTGCTGTGTTGTGATAATTAGCAGCAATATAATTATTTGCATCATCTTCCTCTTCAATCTTTCTACTGCTAGAAAGGAGAACTGTCCTTTATTAAGGCCCTATAATGTGTCAGCTGCTTTGATGTTGTCAGGAACCTTTTGGGTGGTGCTGTTTATAAAGCCCAGTCTAATGGTCTTCAGCCCTTGAATCAGCACTGGAATCAGGGGTGCAGTTGGGAAATGCCTGGGCATGCCCAGCCCCCATCCCCAGAGGTCTGCTTTGTTGGTAATTGGTATTGATGTTGGTGGGCCCCACGGGTGACTTTATGTGAAGTGGGGAGGAGAAAGATGGTCACTTTCTCCCCAACCGCCTCTGCCACCCAGGACCCAGGGTTACTGGGTTCTTGTCTCACCTTGCAGAAAGGAATTTCAGGAGTAGACAAGCATTCAGTGAAATAAATAGATTTTATTTGGAGGATTTTTAGGTGTGGAGGGGGAGAGAGAGAGAGAGAGAGAGAGAGAGAGAGAGAGAGAGAGAGTAATGTACTCAAGAGAGAACATGGGCTTCTCCAAGGACGGAGAGAACCCCTACACACATCCTAGCATTAGACACAAAAGCATAAAAGTACACATCTCAAGAGGGGAGATGCGGGTGACACATGTGCTCAGCCCACATGTGCTCAGCCATATGGGCGCAAGCATGTACCTGCCTACATCAGTATGACCTGATGTGAGACTTTTTTTTTTTTTTTTGCTTTTTGGGTCATACCCAGCGATGCACAGGGGTTACTCCTGGCACTGCACTCAGGAGTTACTCCTGGCGGTGCTTAGGGGACCATATGGGATGCTGGGAATCGAACCTGGGTCGGCCGCTTGCAAGGCAAACGCCCTACCCACTGTGCTATCTCTCCAGTCCCTGCCTGGTGTGAGACTTTTAAAAGACATCCAGGAGATATGAATGAGTCATCTGAATGCTACTGTCATGGTGTTTGACAGCTGAAAAAGGACAAAAAGACAGTACACCTGGCAAGCTTGTCCTGTTTGCAACAGACACTAGTTCAATCCCTGGCGTTGCATATGGTCACCCAAGCACTGCAGGAGTGATCCCTGAGTACAGAGCCAGAAGTAATCTCTGAGTACCACAGGGTCTTACCAAACCCCCAGTCCCCACCCCCCAAAAAAAAAGAATAAAGGAAAAAGACATGGGTAGGTAGAAGATATTGTGTCACCATTTCTAGGTTTCCACAGCCAGTGGGCACACCCTGTAGGCTGCCAGCGAGGTGTGCAGTGGGCATCAGCCATGTTGGTAGACAGAGTCATCTGCTATCTTATTTATTTTAGTGCCATGGGGTCACGCCCAGTGGTTCTAGTCTCATGTGGCGCAGGGGGCGGAAGCCAGGGTCTGGACCTATGCAAGGTGTGTGCACTCACACCTGAATCACACTGTGGCCCAGGCAGTCATGAGAATCACGGTGTGAGCAGCTATTGGGAGATGGCTTAGCCCAGATTCAGCAGAAGCTGAAGGTAAGTGGAAAGTCGGGGTCAGGGGGTCTTTCAGTACACTCTCTTGCCTTCTCATTGACCTTGTGGTCAAAGATTCATCCTTCTCAGAGTCCGGAAACTGTGGGTAAAATAATAGGGCATCTATTAGCACCAAATCCTCACATCCTGAAGGAGGAGCAGCACAGACCCTGTGGCCAAAGCCACATTTCTCTCATTTCCCAGTTTATTTTCTCCAGCTCTACTTATTACTTTAAAAGTCTGCTAGTAAAGTCAGCTTAGGGTATTTTTCCACTTAAGAATAAAACAAGTACAGATCTTTTTTCTCTGGTTTTCTTAAGCCAGCTACATGTTGCCACAAAATCGCAGTTCCTTGTAAAATCTTATAAACTGTTAGCTCTGCAGGTTTAAACCCATTTCCCCTTAACTTAGCTTTGTCCAATAAATTTGTAGCAGTAGACTCTACAAATTAGATAGTCTGTGTCTCAGACTTTGCAAATTGGCATCTATTGTTTTAATTCAGTCTCCTCCATTTCCCAGTTGTATTGGTCATCCTGAGGGGAAACAGATTTATTATTTACAAAACAGTAGTGCATGCCGCTCAGTTTCCTGAGGGAGACAGCCTAGGCCTTCCTTTACAGAAAGAATTCTTTTTCTCATGATATAGATAAGGAAAGTGGCGCTTAAGGGTAATGCTTATAGTAGTGCTAAGATTAAAATCCAGATTCATCTTGATTCCAACGTTTATTTATGTGCGTTTGCCCATTAACTTGGGCATCCTACTAATTTTCGCTTACATTGAACTCCCAAAGAAGTTTCCTGCATTAGAGAAAACACAGAACATTTTGATCACCCCTTCCATTTTTTTCCCTAAACTATCTATAATGACCCAGTACTTGAAAATAGGATAGTAGCAATTGTTTAGTGAGGGTGACATGAATGAAAAAAAGTTTGACCACTTTAGTTCATTTTCCAATCTGGAAGGTTTCATTGTATCAGAAATTCTTTTTTTGCTGATTTATTTTTGTTTTGGGCTCATATCTGATAGTGCTTAGGGCTTACTCCTGGCTTACTCCTGAGCACAGGCTCAGGGATCACTCTCTCTGTTCTTTTTTTTTAACTTTAATATATTAAACATTTTTTTTAATTTTATTGAATCACCGTGAGATAGTTACAAGCTTTCATGTTTGGGTTACAATCACACAATGATCAAACACCCACCCTCCACCAGTGAACATTCCTCACCACCAATATCCCCGGTATAACACCCCCTTTCCCACCCTCCCCCTACCTTCATGGCAGACATTATTCCCCATAATTTCTCTCTACTTTTGGGCATTATGATTTGCAATACAGATTCTGAGAGGCCATCATGTTTGGTCCTTTACCTATTTTTTGCACACATCTCCCATCCCGGCCAATTCCTCCAGCCATCATTTTCTTAGTGATCCCTTCTCTATTCCAGCTGCCTTCTCCTCTTTGCTCATGAGGCAGGTTTCCAGCTATGGAGCAGATACTGTCCCACGTATCTGCTATCCTTAGGTGTCAGCCTCATGTTATGTTGTTTTATACTCCACAAATGAGTGCAGTCCTTCTATGTCTGTCCCTCTCTTTCTGACTCATTTCACTTAGCATGATACCCTCCATGTCTATTCATTTATAAGTAAAGTTCATGACTTCATCTCTCCTGACAGCTGCATAGTATTCAATTGTGTAGATGTACCAAAGTTTCTTTAACCAATCATCTGTCCTAGGGCACTTGGGTTGCTTCCAGATTTTGGCTATTGTGAACAGTGCTGTAATGAACATATAGGTACAGATGTCATTTCTAATGTGCTTTTTTGCAACATCGGGATAGATTCCAAGAAGTGGTATTGTGGAGTCATAGGAAGCTCAATTTCTAGTTTTTGAAGGACTGTTCATATTGTATTCCAGAAAGGCTGGACTAGTGGGCATTCCCACCAACAGTGAAAGAGCATCCCTTTTTCCCCACATCCACGCCAGCACTGGTTGCTTTTGTTCTTTTGAATGTGTGCCAGTCTCTGTGGTGTGAGATGATATCTCATTCAGGGATCACTCTTAATGGGTTTGGGGAACCATATGGGGTGCCAGGGATCAAACTCAGGTCAACCATATGCAAGGCAAGCTCCTTATTTACTGTACTTTCTCCAACCCCAGAGGAAATTCTTAAATATTTTTCCCAGTAAGTGTATTGACATATCATCAGCAGTTTTATAGCACACACATTGTTGCTGATCCAAACCATAAGGATCCACTCTGAATACCAGTTTGATTTCCATAAATGCACTGAATGACTTATAAATGTGGAAATTCATTTGAATCTCCCTTAATGACAAGAGCATGGCACTCCTGAAGAGTCTGCTGTCTCTGAGTTCTAAAACACTCACCATAAGTATTCCAGCTAAGGCAGCATTCCTGGGATTACATTAACGTTGTAAACTCCAGAAAAGAGGACCACATTCATTTGCATGGATATTGTCATTTGTTTTCCTTTTAACCTATACGATTACCCTGTGCTTGTGCTTTCTGAGGAATTGCAAATTTTCCGTGCCTGGAATGTATTCAGAATGCTTTACTATGGAAGAGAACTGTACTAATTAATCAGGTCAGTCTTCCATAACCAAACACCATTGACTGAGAACCACAGAAATGTATTCCTTACAGTCCTGGAGGCTGAAAATTCAGACTAAGGTGTCAGCCAATTCAGTTTCTGGTGAAAGCTCACCTCCTGCCTCTGTGTCTTGCCTTCTTCATTGGTCCTTACATAGCCATGGAGGAATGAAGGGGTTGAGGGGAGAAAAAGAAAGAGAGGGAGAGAGAGAGAAACAGAGAGAGAGAGAGAAGGGAGGTGGGGAGGGAAGAAGAGGGAGATATGAGGAATGGAGAAAAGGAGAAGATGATAAACGAAGAGGAGAAGGTGGAGAGAGAAGAGAAAGTGCTCTATCTGCTTCTTATGAAGTCAAAGTCGTATTAAATTAGGGTCCTACCATATGACCTTATTTAAATGTAATTACCTTCCCAGACCCCATCTGCTCATTGGAAAAGTAGAGTTTCAACATATAAATGAAAGAAAGGGCAGTAAACACACAATTCAGTCTAATTCCATTTATAACAATGCATTTTTAAACTCTGAATTGTCTTCTTTTTATCAAGAAAATTGTCCTAATAGCAACTGGATCAGGAATATTTATTCACTGGCCTTGGGGCTGGACAATTAATTGGCAAGATATTTCTGTCTGATAAATTTTTCGTTCAATATCATTTTTAATTGGAGATTTTCTTTCTAATGCCCCAAATTGGAAGTGCCTTGAAGAAAAGAGGCATTTCCTAGAGCATCATCTCTCCTCAAGGCCACCACCAAGAAGTAAAGGGGCAGAGGTGTGTGAACAAAGTTGCCAATGTTTCGGTAATGCTCCTTCCTTAATATCAGCATCTGCCCCCCACCCCCGCCTCATTCTCATAGAAGTTCTGGACTTGGGGATCCCCCCAAGCATAAAAAGCCGTAGCAATAACCTGGTCCAATTAAGGCTGGAGATACAAGTGTTGATTAAGATTAATCTTCTAATTAACACATTATTTTGGTGGGGTGGGAAAGGGCACTTCAGTGCTGTCACCTCTGCACACACCCAGGCCCACGGTTGGCCGCCCTGATTGCCTCGTGAGCAATGGCCAGGTGAGCCTGGCCACGCTGCCCGCCTAGGCCGACTGCGGTCTGCTGCTGCCATTTCCCACCTCAGCATACATTTTCCTCCCGAGTAAAGATGAAAACCCCTGTCATTAGCTGGGAGTCCACAGCCCGACCTCCAGCTCTCTCCACTCCCCTCTGAGATGCCCTGCTTGTCCCTCTGACCAACAGACCGGAAAGAAACATCTGCAGCTGAAAAGAAACACAGACACAGCTGTGCTCCTGGATTAGGGATCAATAGATTCCCTAATACAGAAGACCCTCACCACCACCCCTGCCCCAAAGGTGGAGGGGTGCTTTGGCACACCGTGTTTAGAAATCGGGTGTTACTCCCCTCGCTCTCAGTCTCATTTGGCCCAATCTTTGCAAAGCATAAGGATTATACCCCATAACTCTCTGCTCCCCACCCGATGGCTCCCAATTGTCCCCTTGCTGTGGAGGGGCTGCACCAGCGACACAGCTGGCCCCTCTGAGGACTCCCTTGGCAAAGCCCGAAAGACGCTGAGGAGGACAGCAGTTGCAGTGCTGGCTTGCTCTTGACAAATGGGCCTGTCACTCTTGCTATTGATTAGCAATATTATGACATTTCCCTTCAAAAATGCAGATGTGGCAAGGCTAGTTACAAGGCCGTGGCTCTGGGTGGGAAATAAGATCGGCTCTGGCGGACTCTTTCCTGGCCCCCTCACCTCTGCATCTGAGGGATTCAGAAACGGAGATTCTGAAGGAGATCCAAAGAGTTGAACAAGTGTGTGCCCAATGCTCTTAGAAACCGTCCTATGTTCAAAAGTTTCTTTGGAGAGAGATGCAGGAGGAAGCACAGAGCCCTGCAGGGAGCAAGGGGCTGGCCTGCGCCATTAGAAAGCAGGTCCTCTCTGGGTCTTGGCAGAGGCCTCTGTGAGTCTCCGGGCTGCATCAATCAAGTCAGGGTGGGAGAAGTCCTCTTAGTCCTTTGCATGAAACCCTGGAAGGGAGCTGGTGCAATGGTGCCGAGTCCCCTTCTCCCCTCCCAAAGCATCTTCATCTTCTCCTCCTGCCACTAGGGGGCAGGCCGTGTATGAAGGAGGAAAACGCACCTAATTCTATTTTCTTTTTTCCCTGCACAAAGCGTTCAGTTGGTACTACCAGCCTACTTTAATTTGTGAATCTTGTATGGGGTCCTTCTCCCCAAACTACTCTCAGTATGTATTCCCAAGTCAAGAGGCTGGGGGGAGGGCAGTCTGACTAACAGCCCATTTAAGTGAAAAAAAGGAAAGTGCATCTTGCAGTCCAACATATGGTACATTTTGAGGTAAATTACAGGTAATTCATGAACATTTCCAGCAGGGAGATTGCCATCAGGGGACTCTTGTATATCCATTACGTTCTCTTCTCATTTTTGTGGTTAAAGGGATCTCTCAAGCCTTTGAACACTCTCTATGCACTATTTTGTCCTGCGTTGGAAAGTTATTATCCTGCTAACACACGGGACTGATCCAGCAACTTGATTTAGGCAAAGCTGATGGAAAGCAGGCTGCACGAGGGCATGTGGAGCGCGGCTTTTACAACGCACAAGAGCTGGGAGCTGGCAAGCTCTACAGTCAAATAGGAAAATAAAATTTGAGCAAACTTGAAACAGTTAGGCTGATACTATTGGATGAAAGAAAAAAAGAGGAAGTCACTGGGTGGGAGGGGGGATGGGAAGGAGAGACAAAAGGAAGAAAAATAAGGCCTGTTAGCCCTGGGGGTCGCTGATGTAAATTAATACGAGTTAAATGGGATGTGACCAATTTGTAAGGCATTTGTTTCTCTCTCCTGAGATGGGAGATCGCAAACAATCAGAACTTGCCTTGGGCTACCACCCCCACCCCCCCATTAGTCGCTACAACTGTGTAGACCACCTCTCTTAAAGTATAGGACCCCTGGCAGCACCTAATACACCCCAAACCCAACAACCCTAAAATTTTACTTCTGTGACACAGATTAGGACAAAGCCTACACTTTGGGTCCTAGATTGTAGGGAAAGACCTAGGGAAGGCAGAGCAGAGGAGAGAAGGACAGAATAAGCTGCATATTTGGCCTCTCTCTGCATTGTTTGCGCTGCCTTTGTGTCTGGGCCGCCCACAAGAATTATGCAACTTCCAAAGTTTCCTTCACATCAAAGAGCTTCTGGAAGAGCTCTCCAAGCTCTGTGGCCGAGCCCCCTGTCCTTCCTCTACCCGCATCCTAAATCAAGCTTTTATCTGCCTTCCCATCGGAACTGACGCTAAGTGTCCCTGACACACATATTCTCCAAATAATTTGAACTGGATCTGAGGCTTTCGGCCTTCTTGACTCAAAAAAAAGTTGCCTATGATTTGCTTTGGCAGCCTTCCACCTCAGCCCAGGCAGTTGTGGGCAATGATGTGGATGTACAGGACAGAGCGGTTGCTATGGCAACAGAGAGTTCAAAGGAAGAGCCCTCAGTGGTATCAGAATAGGGCAGAGTGATAATGCCATAAAGGCTGTGTCTCCTCAGCAACAGACAGGAGTGGGCAAGTGATGGGGGTGGGCGCCGGCATCATGGCCCTTTCAGCATGAAGGGAGTGTCTGAATTATGCGTTTGTTTGGCATTTTAGGGATCTAGTCACTTAAGGAGAGGTGAACACAATAGGGGTTTTCAGGATCTCCTCTACCCTAATTAGATAATTAAGTGCCCTTAACCTAGTTGCTCATTAGTCTCCTCCACTGTTAAATGAAGGGGCTAGGCTAATAAAATCCAAGATTTTTTTCCGTTTCTAAAACGCTCTGATTCTATTGTGCTAGGGACTTCCTAGAGGTATCCTGATGTAGGCCACATTCGTTTTTCTCAAGTCCTTGCAAGAAGGAGAAATGGGGAACTATCTGCTCAACAGCACCTCCAGCAATCATGGAACAAATATTAATGAAGCTCCTAGTTGGCTCTGGAGCTTTCAGAGTGCTGGAAGACAGAGAGAACACGGCCTCTATTTTCAGCTAACACACATTATTCAAGAGGTTAACACACATTATTCTTGGGGATAATATCAAAGGATGAGTATGAGTTAGGAAAGGACCTTGCAGATGACGGGGGAGGACACATGACTTGGGGGTAAGATAGAACTTACAGGAGCTGAGCCTTGGGTGGGCTGGGGGTGGGGGGGGGTGGGCATGGTCCCATCAAGCAGGGTAGGAAAACCACACTCTGCTGCTCTGTTTTCAGCCTCAGAACAAAGAAGGGCCAAAGAAGCTTTATAACTCAGGCTGCCTCGGCAGACTTGTATTCTTACAAGATCACTCTGGCTACCTTCTCGAGAATGATGACGATTACGAGGAGGCTAACACTTCATTTTCAGAAAAAAAAAAAAAAGAACATCCTCAAGACAATTGTAAATAATTCAAGAATCAAATTTCTTTTACTCCAGGTTGCCTACTTTGATAGTTGAAAGCAATTCAAAAAATAATTTCACAATCTTTTCTCCTTTGCCTTGCCTGGGTGGACACATCCCGTAATGACTTTCCTGGACTCCAATTGGTGGAGGCTACCAAGGGAATTTGTGTGACCAGTGGTGAATTATTATTGATCCATTATTCTTTCAGTGTACCTCCACTGGCCTGCAGACATTTCCTGTTATAAGAAGGGTGGAGGATTGGGGGAGGGGAAAGGATTTATGAAATACTCATTTTTTAAATTCTGAATAGCTTCCTGCAAAAATCCAGAAACATTCACAGAGCCATTCATAGAGCAGCACTCAAAAGTACATCTACTTTGGCACTGAACAAATCTCAGCATCAAAACAGCAAAAGTTATGTGTGGAAAGATTAGGTGTCTTCTCAGCTCTTCCTGAGGTCCGAGGGGGTCCGGGTGCCTTAGCTGAGAACAGTGTTGAGTAGTTAGGGTCTCAAGGAGAATCGAGCATCATCCAAGTGATTCCCTTGGAGGACAGAGGCCAGACAGTGTATGGATAGCATAGAAGGTGGTCCTTGCCACTTTCCCCCCACCGCACTTTAAATGTGTGGCAATTTTCTATTTCCCATGCCCAGTGCTTCTTGTTTAATGCTCAGAATAGTCTCGTGAGCAGGCGCCATTATTACCACTAACAAGCAAATGAGAAAGAAGGCCAAGAGCATTTGTATTACCCGCTTTTAATGATCAGTTTTCAGCTTTTCCCTGCCCCTACTCCGCTCTGTGGATGGTCCAATTGACCCCAAGGGAGGTCAGTGACAGGGAAGTGGCAAAAAGGTGGCAGGATAGGAGAAGAGGAACTCATGCTCCTAATCCTTCTCTCCCCCCAAGTTGCTCCTCCTCCCCATTTCTGCCTCCTTCTTTCTCAACCTGGCTGAAGGCCACAGAGAAAGATTTACAAACAAGGAAAAGCTCCCTAACCCCCTTATAAACTTTATGGTCCATGTGGACATGTACAAATCAGATATAAACATGATGTGCAAGGCCAGAGTTCTGTAAATAGTGATATCACTGAGGAAAATCTCCACAAGAATCTGGTTCCCGGGAGAGAACAGACAAGGGTCCTGAAAACAGCGTGTGAAGAATGATGAAAGCTGCTTTGAAGTAATGCCCAAGGCCTGTAGTGTTTTCAGCAGCTCTCCCCCTGCAGCCCTTGGAATTTTAGCTGCAATAAAAAAAAGAAAGAAAAAAAAAAGAAATAAAGCAGTTGGTCTGGTCAGATTGATTAAAGCAAAAGCCATGTGTGGCCCCAAGGAGAATAGCACACTGGTGGGAAAGCAGGTGTGAGGAGGAGGAGAAGGAGGAAAGAGGAGGGGTTCCCAGAATTAGTGCATTAGATCTACTAAGGTCTATCCGCATGCGACTGAGTTGAAGGGCAGCCTACCATCCGCATGCGACTGAGGTGAAGGGCAGCCTACCAGGTACTTCCACTAAATGATCTTGGGTTCACACTTGCCCTGTTGGATAGCTAGGGAAGTGTTAACGTACCCATTTTATGGATGAAGAGACTAAAGGGAAGTTGGAGAGGTTCAACTGCTTGGACAGTGTCGTCGGATGGTGACAAGAATATGGAGACTTACTGATGAGACAGAGGTCCTGAGGTCTGAAAGTTTCTTCATCAGAGTCCTCCCTTACTCAGGAAGTTCGGTGGGTGTGACAGAGTTGGTTGCCGACAGCCCAATACTGAGAATGCTTCTGAATCTTTCTCACTCATTGACTTCAATACAATTACTGCATGTTGTATTATATATATTGCAATAGTGGGTGGCAGACAACCCCCAAGATCCTTGCCTCTTGGCATTCAGACCCTCTTGTTTCCCCCAACTCTGACATTGCAACAGGGTTGATTTGTGTGGAAAGAGAATGTGGCAAAGGAATGGCATGCCACTTTTTTAAAAAAATTATTTATTTTTTTAATGGATCACTGTGAAATACAGTTATAGACTTACAAACTTTCGTGCTTACGTTTCAGTCATACAATGATCGAGTACCCATCCCTCCACCAGTACCCTGTTCTCTATCACCAGTGATTCCAGTATCCCTCCTACCACCCCCACCCCATTCCCCCCACTCCACCCCGCCTCTGTGGCAGGACATTCCCTTTTGCTCTCTCTCCTTTTTGGGTGTTGTGGTTTGCAATAGAGGTATTGAGTGGCCATCATGTTCAGTCTATAGTCTACTTTCAACACGCATCTCCCATCTCGAGTGGGCCCTCCAAGCACCCTTTTACTTGATGGTCCCTTCTCTATCTGAACTGCCTTTTCCTCCAGCATGTGAGGTCAGCTTCCAAGCTGTGAAGCAATCCTCCTGATACTCATCTCTACTATTCTTGGGTGTAAGTCTCCCATTCTGTTACTTTACCTTAAAGACTATGGCCTCCATTTTGGTTTCTTTCTCTCTATGTGTCAACTATCTCTCTTCTCTTGTCACTGACTGTTGGGGAAGCCGTCCTGTAGTTTCTGAGGAGAGCTGTGCAGGCAACTGAGAAGCCTCAAGGGCAAGAAACCTAATGAATATCTTGTCCTGTAGTTGGTGGAGGCCGCCTGACAACCACATGAATGTGCCTAGAAATAACCCTTCCCTGTGCAAACCTTCTCATAACTTCAGTCTCAGATGACTGAGTTCTCTCTGGCAGTCTGACTGCAGCCTCATGAGAAAGTGACCCAGAAATCCTTGGCCAAGCTGCTGCTAAATTCCTGACCCATGAAAAATAAGACCATCATGGTTTATTGTTTTAACTTGCCATGTTTTGAAGTCATCTGCTCTATGCAAATAGAAAAATTAGACATAGTGTATGCCACACCTCTTCTGTTTAGAAGCACTAAGGAGAAATGGCAGGAGAATGTTTCAACTTCTAAGATGCATGGTTAAAAGCTCTGTCTTCAAGAGTGCAACAGAAGAAATGATCTTCATACACAGATTACAATATTATTGATACACCTAGTAATTCTATCAGAGGTGAGATGCAGGCAGCAAAAACTGAGAAGCTAGACGACTGGGCTGGATCTCAAGAAGCAGGAGGAAGGGAAGGCAGAGAGGGAAGGGAGCAAGGGAACAAAGTGGGAAAGAGCAGAGTGTATATGAAGGGCAAGAAAGATTATGATATAACTAGAACTAAGCAGGAAACTGATATAACTAGAACTAAGCAGGAAACAACATGAAATGAAGCTGGATTTCCCAAGGACAAAAGGAACAAACTATGGTCACCCAGCTAAACTCATGGCAGAAAGGATCAAATGATGGTTCACATTGTACGGAGTGTGGTGCTGCCCAATATAGCAGTAACTGGATGCAGAGCAATAGCACAGTGATAGGGCCTTTGCCTTGCATGAGGCCGGCCCGGCTGAGCCAGGTTTGATTCCTCTGCCCCTCTCAGAGAGCCCGGCAAGCTACCAAGAGTATCTTGTCTGCACAGCAAAGCCTGGCAAGTTACTCGTGACTTATTCAATATGGTAAACACAGTAACAACAAGTCTCACAATGGAGTCGTTACTGGGCCCACTCGAGCAAATCGAGGAACAACAGGAGGACAATGCTACAGTGCTATAACAAACTGAAACAAAAAATTCCATCCCTGGGAGATGTGTGCAGAAAGTAGATAAAGGACCAAACATGATAACCTCTCAGTGTCTGTATTGCAAACCATAATGCCCAAAAGTAGAGAGAGATTATGAGGAATATTGTCTGCCATGGAGGCAGAGGGAGGGTGGAAAAGGGGGGTATACCGGGGATATTGGTGTTGGAGAATGTGCACTGGTGGACGGATGGGTGTTTGATCATTGTGTGGTTGTAACCCAAACATGGAAGCTTGTAACTATCTCATGGTGATTTAATAAAATTAATGAAAAAAAATTCCATCCAAAAGGCCCTCCCGTTGATCTTCGATTTGCTCGAGCGGGCCCAGTAACGTCTCCATTGGAGACTTTGTTGTTACCGTGTTTGGCATATCTAATACATCACTGGTAGCTTGCCAGGCTCTGCTGTGCGGGCGAGATACTCTCGGTAGCTTGCCGGGCTCTCCGAGAGGGGCGGAGGAATCGAACTCGGGTCGGCCATGTTGGCTGTGTGCAAGGCAAACGCCCTACCGCTGTGCTATCACTCCAGCCCATTTTCCCTTAGTTACACCAGGTATATTTCCAGTGTTCGACAGCCTTGGTCTACTATTACAGACAAGGCCGGTAATCGAACATTTCTATCATTTCAGAAAGTTGTATTGGACAGATTCCATATACAATATCCACAGAATAGTGGAATTTTAAGACAAATGATGCAAAAAGATCTACAAGCATTTCATAGCTGGTATCTAATAGGACTGAGTGGGCAAGGCTGCCTAGACCTGCTGACTTGAAGGAAATGGGCAGTGAGTTTCAGGTATCCTCTTTGCATTCTTGGGCTGGTCATTTCTTAAAGGGAAATTGCTGCATAATAATAACTATATAAATGTGCTTTATACTGTAGTTTCTTGGGCTGGAGCCATAGCTCAGCGGATAGGGCATTTGCCTTGCACATGGCCAACCCAGGTTCAATTCCTCTGTCCCTCTCTGAGAGCCCAGCAAGCTACCGAGAGTATCCCGCCTGCACAGCAGAGCCTGACAAGCTCCCCATGGCGCATTCAATATGCCAAAAAAAGTAACAAATCTCACAATGGAGACGTTAATGGTGCCTGCTCCAGCATATCGAGGAACAACTGGAGGAGTGCTACTGTAGTTTCTTACATTTGCCAGAAAACTATCTATGCCAACGTTTTCCCTAATGAATCCTGTTAGTATTTCATAGGATTATACTGTTCTGGAGAACTCTTAATAGATCCTGAAGAATATGAGGAGCACGAGAGGACTAGTGTCACAATGGAAGAGCTTCTTGTGATCTATTAAAGCAGGCTGTTTTCAGGTAGGAGGCGGCTGAGAGTGAGGGGGGGAGGCAGACTAAGTTATGTTTGTGATTGTCTGGGAGTGCACAGGAAGTGCTGAAATAGGACATGAGAGAGTTACAGTGCCAGAAACACATCAGGAACCTTGCTGTTGCATCACTGGGACAGTTACTTTATCCTCTTGGCGCCTCAATTTCCTCCTCTAGAAAACTCAGGAGTTACTTGTTCATATGACTGTTGTGAGGTTGAATGAGTTTTATGCCAAGAGCTTAAAACAGCTGTATACACAATGAGTGTTATATTAATATTTACCCTCATTATTACCCTTTCTCAAACTTGACCCAGTGAGTCGTGACAACTTCAAATGGAGCTGGTAGCAGAGCAGGAAAAGGTGACTGAGAGAAAGTATCCCTAAGGAATTTCTCAGCCTTGGTAAGGACTGGGGAGTGTGCTGGGGCAGACAAGCGTTAGTAAGAGAGGTCAGAGGAGAGTAAAGGAGAGGGAGAGTAAAAGGTAATGTGCCTACCAAAGAGGCTGGGGGCTGGGGGGCGGGCAATGGGGGGGAATGGAGGGATACTGGGAACTTTGGTGGTGGAGAATGGGCACTGGTGGAGGGATGGGTACTCCATCATTGTATGACTGAAACGTAAGCACGAAAGTTTATAAGTCTGTAACTGCACTTCACGGTGATTCATTGAGAAAGCAAGAGCAAGCAAGCAAGCAAGCAAGCAAGCAAGCAAGCAAGCAAGAAAGAAAGAAAGAAAGAAAGAAAGAAAGAAAGAAAGAAAGAAAGAGGGGAGGGGTCAGAGTAGCAAAGACAAGTCTCCCTTACTTAACAACTTTTGGTGGTATTGATGTGGGAGGTCAGGGATCATTTAAAGCATTGGCTTTGGAGTCATCCTGGCCAATTTGAGACTCAGCATGATGAGCAAACTAGAGAGAAAAATGCCAACACCATGAGATTATTGATTTAGCTAAATAAGATAATATGTGTCTAGCTGGGGGTGTGGCTCAGTGGCAGTGTATATGCCTTGCATGTTTGAGGCCTTGATTCCCACCACTGGAAAGAAAAGGAAAAGAAAATATGTGGAGAGAAATTTACAAATATGTGTCCATCAATAAATCACACATTTTTACTGTATTTTATCATAGCATTTATTATAAGACACAAACCAATCTCCAAAAGTTCTTACATGAAAGAAATAGAGGATAGAGAGAATGGAATGGAAAAGAAGACAATTCTCATTTCCTGAGTTATTGAGGCACTGTTCCGAAAGTCTAATAAATATTTTTCACTTAATACTATAAACAGCTCTACAAGTATGTGGCTTTATAACCTCTAATTTACAACTGAGGAAACTGAGTTCCAAAGAGCTTCAAGAGCCCTGCAGCTGGTCAATCTTAGTTCAATCACCTTATTTCAAACCTTATCAAACTGCTCCTAAACTTTCTCTTTGGGCAGGTGGGGTTAGTGTCACTGCTGCAAACTCTGATGGAGAAGAGGCTGCAGGTGAGGGAGTGACAAGGCTGGTCCTTCACGGTCACTGAAGTCTGAAGACAGCTGAAGTCTGTCTCCTCCTGTCCTCTTTTTCCGTAGGGAAGGAAGTGGGGCTTCAGAGCACAGGCTCATCCAGAGAACAGACTACCATGCTATGAGTGGGATCCTCAGTGAGGATCTGGCAGAAGGAGGTTCTTCCCCCAACTCCAGGCTCCCTGAAAACTTGATGGACCCAAGCAGAGACTAAACTCAGACTGGTTCCTCTGTTCTACCAGGCACAGCACCCTGGGGGTTCACCTTTTTATAGGGGTGACCAGCAAGGGATGGTGATTTTGATATGGAAGAAAAGTGTTGCTCCTGGTTTTCCTCCTTATTTGTCATGAATCGTGGAGCTGATGGGAACAGCATCCTGGTGCAGGGAGAGACGACAAACAGGAAGGTGAGAAGCACTCCACAGCAGCGAACAGGGGGAGACGGACTTGGGAAGTGAAGACAGCACAAGCATTCTTATTGACACTGTTTGCACCAGACGCCACTGGGCTTTCAACAACCGGACTAAATGGAGTGTGGAAGAGAATCCAGTTGGACTAAGCCCATCATCGAAAAACCAAGCAACCAAAACCAAAACTGAAAACCATTACCGTCACATATGCATGTTGAAATGATGGGTAACACTTATGTACCAGGCATTGTACTGAGCCATTCCCAGGCACCAGTTCATTGAGTCCTTGTAACAACATTTAAAGGTAGATGCCTTCATTCTCCTGATGTGACTAAGAGGGAAATCTGTGACTCTATGAGATTAAAAAAAAAAAACTTTCCCAAAGCCATGTGATGCCAAAAAAAAAAAAGCCAAGCAAGATCTACATCTGAGTCTGGATGGTTTACGACTCCACATTCCTGACTGGTTTGCAACACTAGTCAGGGAATCTTCAGAAATTTCTCTCTCAGCATAGATAAGGTAATGCAATGTCTAATCGATGCTCTGGAGTTTATGAGTCATTGGCCCTAAGGATATAAGACCTAAACAATTCTAGTCAATTACTGAAGTCCTTTATTCGTCGATGGAATAAACATGTGACCTACATAATCATATATGGTTTAATATAGCACTGTCTGTAGCACTGTCCTCCCATTATTCATCAATTTTTGCTCCAGCGGGCACCAGGAACATCTCACAACAAATTGTGAGACTTGTCGTTACTGTTTTTGGCATATCAAATATGTCACGGGTAGCTTGCCAGGCTTTGCCATGCAGGCAAAATACTCTCAGTAAGCTTGCCAGGCTCTCCGAGAGGGGCGGAGGAATCAAACTCTGGTCAGCCGAGTGTAAGGCAAATGCCCTACCTGCTGTGCTACTCTCCAGCCCTTGGTTTAATATAATGTAATATAATAATAGTTCTATGTGGCCAACATGATAATAAATCCCTCTTTTGACTAAAAGAAATAAGACCTAATCTTTTTATGTTATGGGTCAGATTTAGGATACACATATCCATCTATTCTATTCCAGTGCTCCTGATTTTTTCCACTTTTATAGTACTTCTAACTCAGATTATCTGTTCAATGAAATTGCCACTTGTAGCTAGGGAAAAGGAAAGAAGTTTGTCGTTGTTGTTTGTTTGCTTGTTTATTTGGGGGCCGCACCCAACAGTATTCAGAGCTTACTCCTGGCTCTGCACTCAGGGATGACTCCTGGCAGGGCTCAGGGACCGAATGAGGGCCAGGGGCTCAAACTCGGGTTGGCTGGGTGCAAGGCAAATGCCCTACCTGCTGTTCTATCTCTCCAGTCCCAGGAAGGATATTTTGAATCATTCTTTCTTTATTCTGTGAAGTGTTTTGCGTACTTCATTTTATTCAAATAATTTCTAAGTTAGCCACTTTTGTTCCTGTGCTTTCATTCTTGCCTCTGCGATGAGGGGCAGGAAGATCCGTGCTATGCCTCTCTCATGGTGGGCTTACACTCCATGTATTTTATCCTAACAATGTCACTGGAAGAATAATGCCAAGTGGAATTACGGGAAACAATCTGGGAATGGCCACTCGCCACACTGGAAATGTAGCCAATTCCATTTCCTGCTCTGGCTGTCACAGGGAGTGAAAACCTGGAGGCACCTTTCCCTGACTCCCCACGTAACTTCACCTCTTTCTCGGTTCCATCCAGCTGCCGACTGGTTGCATTTCGCCTTAGGCAGTCTGCAGTAATTTTCCATGTCCCAATCTTATCCTCCATTACATAAAAAAAAATGGGAAATATAATAGGCTGAAAGAATTCCGATCGCAGATGCCAGACATCAAATTACACAGGTAGTAATCACACAGATTAGGAAACATAATGAATACAATATTCAAGCTGAACACAGACAATGAATTTTTCAGTTTGATACAAGCTTCTTGTTAATAAAATGAAATAACAATTTTCTTCTTATTAAAGCTAAGGCAATCTCTGTTTTCTAAAGGGACACATGTCCCCCAGACCTCTAGGCTGAAATGATCCGAAGCTCAACACGCACGGGACCAAATGGACTCATAGGCGTTTTGGCTGACTCTTCCATTTCAGATTATGATGCTGTTATTGCTCATTATACAGTGATTTGGAAGTTTCACCTAATGTTTCTAAAGCCTTTTCAGAAACAAATGGATTATTCATAGCAAGTGGGACAGAGAGAGGTCCTGATGTTATCTTTGGAGGACATGAACTTTCATCCCAGCTAACGCTGCTCGCTTCTGTGACCTTGGCTGTATAAAGAGATACACAAGAATGCATCGCAATGAGAAGGCTGTGAGGAGGAGGGGTGGGGGGAGAGAGAAATGAGGGGGCTCATCGTCTATAGAGAGTTTCAAACAATAATTAAACTGGCTAAAAGTCAGTCTGCTTTTTATTATCATGCTCTATCCCTGGGCTGCAATGTCAGTGATAAACTGGTCCTCAAATCTTTTGTTGGTCCAAGTCTTAAGCAATTGATTCAAAGAAATAAATCAATCACACACATGCACACACATGCTTCCCATTAACCCATTTTTTATTACTGATCTTTTCATAAACAAGATATTTTACATGGAAGTTAATTCTAAAAGCTCCCAGCTACACTGACGGGCTCCGTCGCAGGGGACACATGGGGACTCAGCTCGGCACACGAAGCATTTTTTCCAGGGACAGTCTGGAATGGCTCAGTGTACTGGGAGCTGTGTGTGTTTTCAGCCCCACGACACTACAGACTCCTACACAGATCAGGAGATCAGGAATAAACAATTGCAAGTGATGGTAAAGATAGAAAACAGAACATCTTTCCCATCATTCCAGGGGACCGCTTGGAGTTTTTGTTTATTTAAAATGTACCAGGGTGGAGATCAGAGTGATAGAACGGCAGGGAGGGCGCTTGCCTTGAACCAGGCTGGTGCAGGTTCAATTCCCAATACCCTATGTGGCCCCCCTGAGTCCACCAGAAGTGATCCCTGAGCACAGCTGCGTGGGGTCCAAAAATCAAAAACAAATAAAAATTTACCAGGGAAGGGGGTGGGAAATTTTGCTCAGTAAGGACGAATTTTCCCTCATTCATGAAATATTTAACTCACGTTGCATCATATATATTGTTTTCCTTTTTAAAAATTTAATCTTACTGGGGCTGGAGCAATCATACAGTGGGTAGGGCACTTGCCTTGCACGCGACTGACCCAGGTTCAATTCTCAGCATCCCATATGGTCCCCCGAGCACAGCCAGGAGTAATTCCGGAGTGCAAAGCCAGGAGTAACCCCTGTGCATCACCAGGTGTGACCCAAAAGGGAAAAAAAATTGATCTTACTGTGGGCACCCTAGGTTACAAACTGTTACCAGCAGGGTTTCATACGGGATCTCTTCTAGCACCACACCCTCCTCCCCAGTGTCCCAGTACCACACCTGCTCCCTACCCCCAATCCCCTTCCCTGCAGTGTTGTCCTACTGAAGAACTTTCTCAGGTTCTGTTGACTTTGGGCATTTGATATTTCCCTACTGTGCTTCTTTAGATCTTGCATCTGAGAGGGATCATTCTCTATCTGTCCCTCTGCTTCTGACTAACTTCACTCAGCATGATATCCTCCTGATCCATCCACTTAGTAGTAAAGTTCATGGTTGCATATTTTCTTCCAGCCTAGTAGTTTTCCATTGTATACATGAATCATCGTTCCTTTATCCAGTCATCTGTTCTTGGACATGAATCTTGGCTATTGTGGGGTTTTTTGGTTTTTGGGTTGTGTGTGTGTGTGTGTGTGTTTCTTTTTGGGTCACACCCAGTGATGCTCAGGGGTTACTCCGGACTCTGCATTCAGGAATTACTCCTGGCAGTGTTGGGAGACCATATGGGATGTTGGGAATCGAAACCAGGTCTGCTACGTGCAAGACAAATGTCCTACCCACTGTACTATCGCTCCAGCCCCTCTTGACTATTGTGAACAGTGCTACAATGAACAAAAGCAGTTTAAATGTCTTTTCTAAATTGAGTCTTTGGGTCCTTGGGGTAACGGAGCATAGTTTTCTGCTGAAATATGTTCTACTTTTTTTCAAACTTTATTTTTTAACTTTTGGGCCACACCTGTTAATGCTCAGGAGTTACTCCTGGGTCTGCACACAGGAATTACTCCTGGCAGTGATCTGGGACCATATGAGATGCCAGGGATCAATCTTGGTTCATTTGCGTGCAAGGCAGATGCCCTCCCTGTGGGACTGCTGCTCCAGCCCCTCTTCAAACGTTTCTTATCTGAGTCATATCCAGAGGTACTGGGGGACTGGAGGTGGGGAAGTTCACTCCCAGCAGTCAGCCTTGGCCAATATTGCAGGCCTGACAATTCATTGCTCAGTCTGGCCGTGTGGCTCCCCAGGGCCTCAGCAGAGCTCAGAGTCCACTGCATTCAGCAAAGCTGAGATGGGGGGAGGGGGAATACGTGCTGCCAGGAGGATGGAACTCAGGGTCTCACACATGCAAACATTTGCTCTATCACGTGCACTCTCCCTGGCCTGCCTTCAAACATTTTAAAATCACTTTACACTAAAGAAAACTCAACAAGGGGCTGGAGCCATAGCACAGCAAGTAGGGCATTTGCCCTGCATGCGGCAACCCAGGTTCGATTCCCAGAATCCCATATGGTCCCCTGAGCACCGCCAGGACTAATTCCTGAGTACAGAGCCAGGAGTAACCCCTGTGCATTGCCAAGTGTGACTCAAAAAGCAATAGATAGATAGATAGATAGATAGATAGAGATAGATAGATCTAGATATCAGAAAACTCAACAACATAATAATGGCTACTGATTCTACAAGGCAGGGATTGTTGTAGAGCAGAGAGAGGCGTGGCCGAACCACAAAACTACCGTGTGATAGACGTTGTGTATAACCACCTGTTGAAGCTCGCCTGAACCTTAGTTGAGCTTGGGCTCTCCATGAGATGAGGGGTCCCAGCATTGTGGGAAGTGCTCCCCTCCCTAGTCTCTCTCGAGGCTTTCAGTCTGTGCATCAATTATCTCTGAGGTTCTGCAACATTCTGCTGTAGAAGAAACCTGAAGCATCCTCAACCTTGTGGATCCCAAGTGACTCACTTCAGAGTGGAGAGGCAGTGGTCAGTGTATACCAAGGAGACGTTTCTGACCATCAAGAACCACCGTGGAGTTCTCTTGGCCTCAGACAATGACTCCCAACCAGGGCTGATGCCGAAACTCCCCTGGGGAGCTCTATGAATCACCCATGCCAAGGCTGCACCTTGAACCAATGGAATCAAAATCTGTGGGAGCAGATCTTTCTTTTCTTTATTTTTTGTTGTTGTGTTGTTTCGAGGTCTGCCCGGTTTTGCTCGGGGTTTACTCGGGGCTCTGGGTCACTCCTGGTGGGGCTCAGGAACCACATACAGTACCAGGTTGACTGTATGCGAGGCAAAGCCTTACCTGTCATATTATTTTTCCAGCCTCTTGGGGAAAATCTTGAATCAAGACTTTGGACTCCTCCCCAGGAGGGAGTGACACTAAAGTCCCTAAGTCTGAGGGGGCTGGATACCTGTCTGTCTTTGTCAGACAGTAATAGGGGAGGTTCTAGAGTTTTTCAGCCCTCACCAGGTCTCATTCCTGGTTATGACCAGGCACTAGGCAGTAGAATAAAGAGATGAAGTGACCTTTCAAGCTGTCATCAGGTGGGGGGGTGGGGGGAGGGTGTCAAGCCACGATTCCAACCCCCAGCCCACCTCAGGGGCCTGAGCCTGAGGTGTCCAGGCTGTCTGGAGCATATCAGAAAGAGGATGCCATTAGTAACAACAAAAGACAAATGGCCCCTTAAGCCACTCCCCCCCCCAAAGTTGAAGAATGGGATGTTTGTGCACCCTGAGATGGCACCCAGACACCGTGGTTGCGAGGAGAGCGACGGAAGGGACGCTCTAGCCACAGCTGCTTTCTTCATTCCTGGCCTTCTTTGCCTCTGAACCGCCCAGAATTCTTGCTTTGTTTAAGCTGTGTTTCTCAATAGTCCCGCAAGGGCCCTGCGGGGGATACGCAGGCTGGGGAGCTTAGGGGAAAGTCCACATTGGCCACAGAGTTCAGAGAGCTAAGCACAGCTCATGGAGAAGAGAGAGAGAAAAAAAAAAATAAAAACCAGCTCTGCTTCCAGGAGACCAATATATAAAGCTGCAAGATAAATGCTAACATTTTCCTGAAAGTGCTTGTAATTATTCAAGAACCAGCCCTCCACTCCCACCCCCTTAGCTCAGCTCTGTCTTTGGCCTGAGGACCTGCTTCCAAGCATCCTTACTTAGCAGAGCTCCTAGGCTGTTGCCTTCCCAGGGAGACCTGTGGCCCTCTCTGTCCTGGGGGGGGGGAGTGTGGTGGGGGGAGGGGTCGTGCAAATCAAATCATTTGCTCCAGGGGCCAGAGAGATGGTACAGTGGGTAAAGCATTTGCCTTACATGTGGCCGACCTTGGTTCAACACCCAGTGCCTACCCACCTCCGCCCCACCCTCTCACCCACCCCCCCCCTTTGCATCCTATGTGGTCCCCCGAGCACTGCCAAGAGTGATTCCAGAGTGCAGAGCCAGGAGTAACCCCTGAGCATCACCATTTACCCCAAAACCGGAAGGTGGGGGAGAAAGACATTTGCTCCAGAGTTCCAACCATACTTACTGCTTCCGGGCAGAGCTCCCAGTTTTGACAACCAGATTTGGAGAACTGAAGCCCTAATTTAGGAGGCACATAGATGTCCCAGGAGGGCCTGGGGATCCCAAATCCCTGTTTCCTAAGCAGGGGCATGTTTTGAAAGAGGATGGAGTCAGAAGCAGCAGGAAGTCCTGGAGACTGGCCCCTCCATCTTGATACCCAGGGGAGGTACTGGCCTCCCAGCCTGGAGCGGACACCTCTGTGCCTGCTAGAGCAGCTCCTGTTTCCCAGCCTGGCTTGAAGTCACCAAGAGGATCTAAAGAAAAGTATTCTTGTTGGAAAGGGTAGAACTGGTCTGTCAGGGGAGAGCAGAAACATGGTCTTTAGAGGGGTCGGAGAGTACAGCAGGTAGGACGCTGGCATGGCAAGCAGCTGATCCGAGTTCGATTCCTCAGCATCCCATATGGTCCCGTGAGTATCCACCCAGGATGTGGCCCAAAAGACAGAACAAATAAACACGTAAAAAGAAATGTGATCTTCAAAACCACAATGAGATACCATCTCACACCTCAGAGACTGGCCCACATTCAAAAGAACAAAAGCAACCGATGCTGGCGTGGATGTGGCGAGAAAGGGACACTCCTTCACTGTTGGTGGGAATGTCCACTGGTTCAGCCCTTCTGGAAAACAGTATGGACGATTCTCAAAAAATTAGAAATTGAGCTCCCATTTGACCCAGCAATACCACTCCTGGGAATATATCCCAGAGAGGCAAAAATGTATAGTCGAAGTGACATCTGCACTTGTTTGTTCATTGCAGCACTCTTTACAATAGCCAGAAACTGGAAGAAACCTGAATGCCCAAGAACAGATGACTGGTTAAAGAAACTCTGGTACATCTACACAATGGAGTACTATGTAGCTGTTAGAAAAGATGAAGTCATGAAATTTACATACAAGTGGTACAATATGGAAAGTATCATGCTAAGCGAAATGAGTCAGAAAGAGAGGGATAGACATAGAAAGATTGCATTCATCTGGGGGATATAAAGTAACAAAGTATGAGATTAATACCCAAGAATAGCTGAGATCAGCACCAGGAGGATTACTCCATAACTTAGAGGCCAGCCGGGTATCCTAGAGGAAAGGGCAGTTCAGATAGAGAAGGGAGCACCAAATAAAGGATGTTTGGAGGATCCTCCCAGGAGGGGAGATGCATGTCGAAAGTAGACTATGGACTGAACATGTTTGCCACTCAATGCCTCTTTTGCAGACCACAACACCCAAAAGGAGAGAGAGAACACAGGGGATTGCCCTGCACAGAGACGGGGGGGATGGGGGGATGAGGGTGGGAGGGATATTATCCATGGTGGTGGAAGATGGGCACTGGTGGAGGGATGGGTATCTGATCATTGTATGATTGAAACCAAAGCACAAAAAATTGTAAATCTACAACTTTAAAAAAAATAAAATAAAATAAAGGGAAAAAAAAAAAAGAAATGTGATCTTTAGAAGTTAGTGGCCTGTGCTCTGTGCTGAGCACCATCTTTTGCCCCAAAGACCCACCACCCCGAAACTGTCTGACCTTCTGAGGAATATGTGTTTTTCTGTGAAATATTAAGAGAAAGGAGGTAGGAAATGGGTTCCTGTGATACATAAATTTTTGAGAAACAGAATTGAGCAGGATATTTTAGAACCACTGGTGAGTCTGGTGTGTATTCACTGAGGGACTAGAATAAAGGGTTAGAACAAACAGCAATTCCCAGATTTATTCAACCATGAGATTCTTTTTTATGAGGGTGTTGGCTTCAAAACAAACAAACAAAAAAGCCCTAGAACCACAGAGAGTCATTCTCATCCCATCTATGTTTTGGTTTCTCTTCTCTGTGAAATGGGAATGAAAGGGCACCTCTAGGGATCAAGGTGAGTGAGAATTAATGAGATCAATGGATGGAAATTAGGCCAGTGTTTGGAACTAGGGTTACTGCTAATTTGAATTCAAAGCCCAACTCAGCTGTGCAATATTGAACTGTAACTTAGGCACCTGGAGTCTTAGCTTATCTGTAAGATAAGAATACAGCTAGTTTTCAGCACAGACTTTGTAAGAAGCACTTGACACACTGTTTTTAAACTGCTGAGCAAACTTCTGGCACAAAGCAAATATTCAAAATTGGCTGGCTGAGGCAAGCAACACACACACACACACACACACACACACACACACACACACACACTTTTGTCTCTTTGGCAAAGGACAGCTTGGCTGAATTTGAAACTTAATAGACTGAGGCTCATTGACTCTGGGGAAAAGGAACACAGCATTTATCCTAAAGCTGGACCAGGATCAGGGTCTTGTTTCCACAGTGCAATTGTGAAATGGACTCCTTCAGTCCCACAAAGGGGGTATGGATATCATGTTATATTTAGACTGGGAAAATAAAATAATAAGTACAGTATTATTACAAAATCTTAAAATAGCCCTTATTTCTGAACTACAAAAGGATGACTTTGGAGACAATCAAAGCTGATCTAATTCAGATTTAAATGGTAAAAGATCTCTATGGACTTACCATATGCTCTCTCTCTCTCTCTCTCTCTCTCTCTCTCTCTCTCCTCTCTCCTCTCTCTCTCTCTCTCTCTCTCTGATCTCAACCATTTGGCGGGACTTAAAGGAAAAGGGATCAGGGATTTTTTTTCCAGTCTCAACGAGATAATACTGATGTATAGAACACTGTATACAATTAATGCAAGTAATTTTTTTTTTTTTTGGTTTCAGATAGCTCACACCCATTACTTTTTTTTACTGGTTTTTTTTATTATTAATGAGACATCATGAAGTACAGTTGTAGATTTACAATTTTTTGTGCTTGGGTTTAGATTATACAATGATCAAATACCCATCCCTCCACCAGTGCCCATTTTCCACCACCATGGATAATATCCCTCCCACCCCCATCCCTCCCATCCCACCCTGCCTCTGTGGCAGGGCGATCCCTTGTGTTCTCTCTCTCCTTTTGGGTGTTGTGTTCTTAATGCAAGTAATTTTATGCTACTGGACATATGTGTACCGCAACAATCCTGTTTTACTACTATCACAATCTAGGTACTAAATATGCAAGTGAACAGATTTTCCAAAGCTATAGGAAACTGAGGTGGAACAAACACCGACAGACTCACCATCCATCTGATTTCATTCCCAGCCTGATTCTTCTCACCCAGTAATAAAGCAGTCAATAGGTCTTGATGAATGAGAAAGCTCCTAGGAGCCCACAGACTAGTATTGTTTTTACCATTACATTTTTGGATGCTCTTCCCTCTCTTTAAACCAACCAAAAGTTCAGTAAGCATTGCCAAGGCTATTTAGAAAAAGAAAACTTTAGCTAAAGCTAGAATTAGCTAGAGTCAAAATAGAACTTTGAAATTTCTAACATTTAGTCTTTTTAAACAAAAAAAACTGTTAATCGCATGTGGCCATATTTCTACTAAATTAACATAAAAGCAATGACTTGACAATATTTTCCTACGCTTTTAAAATATTATTTTTAAGAATCAAGAGAAAAGATCCCTAAATCCTCTTGGAATCCAGCAAAGCCAAACAATACTAGAGATAGACGCAGAATCCTGATTCATATTTATTTTGAACAACTTTGCACTCTGGTAACATTTCTCTGTTCTATTTTTAATGGCTATAAAGTTTCTATCACATTCAGTAATTATCTTCAATCTCGAAAGGAGGAAAGGAAATTCTGTAAGAACTACATGAAACCTCGAGTGTACAGGTGCCAGAAAATATTGTTTTGTTTAGTGGAGATGAGATCGTAAAAATATGGCCTTCATAGTGCATGTTCTCAAGTTTATTTATGACACCAGCTCCTAAACTCCTTATTTGATCTGGAATACTTTATTTTTTTTTAATAGAATCACCGTGAGATAGGGAGTTACAAAGCTGCACACGGTCAGGTTTCAGTCATACAGTGTTCCAACACCCATCCCTCTAGTGTACATTTTCCAGCACTATTGTCCCCAGTTTTCTCCTGCCACTCTGCCATGGCAATCTCTCTCTCTCTCTCTCTCTCTCTCTCTCTCTCTCCCCCCCCCACCCCCTCTAATTTGGAATACTCATAAATGACATCTTCTCTCCAACCATCTCCTTTTCCCTATTATCATCAGCTACAGCTATCTCTTCCTAAAAAGTTGGGAAGCATTTTAAGCCATAACTGGCAAAAGCATTTTCAATTTTTCCGGAGCAAGCTGTACTCCATCGTGAAGGAAATTGGAAGGGATATCAAAAGAGAATTTACTGTCTGATGATCACCCCTAGTTAGTTAGTGAAAGCTGTGAGGTAAAACAGCAGCATTGAAGAGATCTCATAAACTTTCTTTAAGGGTGAGCATGGGGAGAGAGCTTGTGGTCTTATTTTATGCTCTGGAAACATGAATACCTTTGATAACAAGTGATTAATTCTTTGTTGCATTTTTAGGTAAGTCATATCCAGCAATTATGCCAGGTTATTATGATTGCTTTGGAAAGGACAAAATAATGACCTCATTAATGGTGAATTCCATTTAGTGCAGTGAAGAGTAAAAGTGTCTGCCATTCTGCCTATTCACAGTGGAATCATTAATAATTACTTCTTTCTACAGATGGAGAATGTGTATTAACTGGATGTTAGAAAAGTAAATAGTGCTTTTCTGCCTACTACAACCTGCCTCTGAAAGAATACAACAGTTCTAGTATCCAAAGTTGCTACAAATATACACCCACTTCTCAAAGGCAGCTTTATTACCAAATGGATGTTTCCTTAGAGAAAAGGAGGTGAGTTACCCATCAATATCTTCTTGTCAGATTTCAATGTCTCATTTTGTGTTCTCCAAGCGAGGTAGATTCCAAGAATTTATCCCACAAAGAGCATGAGAAATAAGTCATTGCTTAATATTAACAGTGGGAAAGTGTCACATACTCAGTGATAAAACAGAACATTTTCAAGCACCAGTTCCCCTTTAATGAAGGGACGTGGGATGGAGAAAGACCGGGAAAGAGACAGAGTACTTGGACACTTTTTTCACAAGCCGGACTTTGCATCCCTCTATTTAGTTGATAAAGGAAGTGGAGCTGACATCTCCTGCACTGAATGTTTCCTCAGACACATGGTGAATACAAAATCACCCACCAAAGATATCTCCGGTTTCCCCGGAAACTGGCAGTTCTTGTACCTCTGATCTGAACAGAATCCACTGGAGAAGCCCAAACTCTGCATTGCAGAGGCCAGCAGCCCTCGGGCATTTTAAAGCCTTGGGTTTTCCGCTGCTGACCTGGAGTTTGGTAAACAGAGATAATTTTCAGCAAACACAAACTGCTCCCCTGATAACTGGGGGAAGGGGCTGCCCAGAACCGTGTCCCAGCAGAGAGAGCAAACACCCTGCTAGTAGAGTTGTTATCCTCATGAAGCTGAGAAGAGGGTGGAGCTAGAATTCTAGAAATCTGACTGCTGATGTTAGTAATCTGATCGCAGAACACTGCTGAGATGCACCCTCGCCCCTACACACACACACACACACACACACACACACACACAGAGATACACACACAGACTTAGAGATACACAGACACACACAGATACACGCACAAACACACACACAAAGATACACACAGATACGCACAGACACACAAACACACACAAAGATACACACACAAACACACATACAAGCACACAGATATGCACAGGCATGCACAGACACACACAGACACACATACAGAGATACACAAACACACACACACAAACTCGCAAATCTCTGTTATCCCATTCAGATGAGAGGTATTCTCAGCTTGCTTTCTTGTTAAACATTTAGAAAGGGATTATCCCAAGTTTTGCCTATTGCGTTGTTTTTCGGTCCCTGACTTAACGTGCAACACGTTACCTAATAAAAATCACACCACATTAAACAGGCTGTGTTGAGTATGTTACAGTTAGTGTGAGTTTATGGGTGTTATTTTAAGTGTCTGTTCTCTGAATTCCCTTGGACTTGATGCTGTAAACTCCCACAAACACAAACAGACCTCCCAAGCCTGCAGCTCCACACGCGGGATATTTATTAGGAGGGCCACTTCACTTCCAGGCCTGTGCATGGCTGCATTTTGTCGGGGAACACTTGAGTTTCTTTTGCACTGACTTGTTTGAAAACTCCTTTTAAAATAGATGGTAGGGCAGGCAGACGAAAAAATTCGTGTAATCAGGGAGAACATTTAGAAAACATTGTTTGGGGAGGGAAACTCTGCTTTTATGCTCCTTCCAAGAGGATAAATAATGCAATTTCCCTTCTCCAGCGCGGCACTCCCCCCCCCACCCCCAGGCTGGCTTTTGTATTGCTAATAAAACAAAGAAGAGATTTCATCCCCTGAAGGGAGTGTACAAAAACATCAAATATTTGGCCATTTGGCCTACAAATGTGGGCCAAAATCAGGTCCTCTCACTAACACAGCAAATAGGAAAATATCCACTTCAAAGGTTTTTCAGAGGGAAAAGATAAGGCTGAAATCAAAGAGAACAAAAAATCTCCGAGTGCTGTGTGTGACCTTGTATCTGAAGAGAAATCTTTTGTTTCTTCAAGAAAAAAGTTTCACCTATTTTTTAAGAGTGGAACAGGTCTGTTCTTAGCTGCAGGGGTCAGCAGCACATGCCCCCCCCCTCTTTAATTTATCACTTTGCTTCTTATGTATCAACACTATAACTTTGTTCCATATGAAACACTTCCCTTTTTGTTTGTTTTGGAGTTCGGTGTCACACCTGGATGTGCTCAGGGATTCCTTCCCTGCAGTGCTCACAGGAGCGTATGTGGTGCCAGGAATTTAACTCGTGTCGGCTGTGTGCAAGTATCCTACCCATTGTACTATCTCTCTAGCCCCTAGAACTGCATTTTAAATGAGAGAATACCCACCCCAGATCGTGGTAAGTTTTTAATGTATAACAATTGCTTCTGAACAGTTCGGAGTCGCTGACTACTGTTAAAAGCACGGCTTACCGTTTTTTTTTTAAGTTTCCAAGATATTACCTGTACTATTTAACAAAATGCAGCACTGAAAAAACATGGATAAAACTGTCGATGCGAAAGTACATAAAGAAGTTTCCTAAACTTTCCTCCAAACCCTTCAGAGTATCGGAGAAGGGTGTGGGATCGCTGGTGATGTAGCGACACCTGCTGGGAATTTTAAGAATGACACCAATAGTTCCTTTCCCTTACAAAGGTCAGATTTTTCCAAACGTTGTCTTTATCTTTAGGGAGAAATCAGCTTGCTCCACTTAGCAAAGTGTCCCAAATACATACAGCATAGCACTATATCCTTTCCCTGTGCTGGTTTGTGCCATATTGAAGAAGTTGCATTCCTAGATATCCAGAGAGTGAATGCTACGTGATAATCCAAACTTACGGACTTGCAACGCAGTTAGTGCGCATGTGTCAGTTCAAAGATCTTAAAATTTTCCGTCTGTAAAAGGAGGATAATAACACTCTATAATTCGCAGGTTACCTGAGGGTAGGCAGGGATGATTCCTGTTAAAAGCTTAGCACGGCACCAGTCACACCGTTGCATTTCATCGCGGGAGGTATTAATAAAATTTGTATTTACTCTGGTATTCTCCTCTTGGAATATTCCACCTCTTCAAAATTCGGGGCTGGAGCGATAGCACAGCGGGTAGGGCGTTTGCCTTGCATGTGACCAACCCGGATTCCATTCCCAGTATCCCATATGGTCCCCCAGCAACGCCAAGAGTAATTCTTGAGTGCAGAGCCAGGAGTAATCCCGGTGCATCGCTGGGTATGACCAAAAGACAAAACAAAACAAAAAACATTCTATGCATTCAGTTTCTTTTCAGATGTAGAAAATAACATTCATAGGACGGGCACAGGCTTCAACACGTGGTCAAGTTCAGCTCCTGCCCTGGAAAGCCAACATCCACACTCCTATTTAAGACCGTCAAAGAGACTTGCCCTTCTCTCAGTGTAGGAATTACCTCATCTGGTGTTCTTAGTCTGGCCTCAGTTTCTGCCTGTAGCCTCCTGACGTCAATCCCTACACTGGGTGCACTGAGAGCCACTGCCTTGCCTGAGGTGCATTTCCTCTTCTGCAAGCCCCACCTCTTTGCTTGTTTAATCCCTAAATTTTATTCGTGTTTTTGGCTTGGGGTTTACACTTGGCAGGCCTCAGGAGCTACTTTTGGCTCTGCTCAGGAGCGATCCCTGGCAGTGCTTGGAGGACCATAGGCAGTGCTAGAATAGAACTGGGGTGGGCAGGAGGCATGGCAAGTGTCTCTCCCACCTGAGACCTAGAGGCGTTGACCTCCCCAGTGAGCTGCTCTCCCTCTCTTCTTCCCTATGCCCCATGCCACACCTAGTCCTGGTGGTCATTCCTTCTGTCCCCATGACATTTTTGCCATCACTCTCCTAACATGCCAAACATCATTGTTCCCAGCAAATGAGTGGGATGTTTGTTCTGCTATTACACCATGACATAAATTTCCATGCCCACAATTCACCTACCAAGAGTTTCTGTTCAAATTTTCCCCAAACTTGACACCCGGGACACCCTCAAGAATGCCCCAGCCAATCAAAGCAGTTATTTTACCATGAAGAGGACAAGATGATAGTAGCTTCTCAGCGTCACACAGAACCTTGTCTCCCCAGTAGCCCCTGAAGCACTGATTTATGAGTCCTTGTTCATCTTCCCGGGCTGACACAGGCATAGAGAAAGTGAGCTTCATCCTTGCCCCTATATATGCTCAGAATAATCCCTCACAAACTCTGCACAGGGGATGCTCGGCACGGGTCCAACCCTGCAGCAACGGGGCACACAAGTGTGACCCCAGAAACCTTCCAGGGAATCTTGGGTCAACTTTGCCCAATTCCCCAGCATTCCCTAAATGTGAAGATGCACCATCTAATATCAACCAGCAGAGGGAAGTCAAGGACAGTTGGAAGTCTGACTCCAGGCTTGCAAGGATGGCCTTGCTATCCTTAAGCCCGCAGAGCACTTTATGGTCACACTTGGCTTTTGTGTTTACTGTTCTATGCTGTCCATTAGGAGTTACACGGAGCCAACGCGTCCACCTTCTGCCGGTAAGAGAGCCATCCTGTGCAAGTCTGTCCAGGGAGATCAACTACAGGGAGGGCTATGGAGACAGGCAGGAGGCTGTCACACAAGGAAGAGAGAGGAGATGATGACATCACGTTTCCATGACGTAAGAAGAGAAACTGTTGTTATTAGGGAGATCCAAATCAAGATGAGAATGAGCCATCATCTCACAGCATACTGGGAACAAACTGTGTTGGTGGGGATGTGGGGAGAAGGAACTCTCATCTCCTGCTGGTGGGAATGTTGTCTGGTGCCAGCCCTGTGGAAAACAGTTTGGAGATTTCTCAGTAAACCGACCTGGCATGTGACCCAGTGTACTGAGAATTGAGCTTCCATCTGACCCAGCAATTGCACTTATGGGAATCTACCCTGAGAGGACACAAAGATATGCATAAGGACATATCACATCATTATTCATTGCGGTGCTCAGTACAATAGCTGAAAGATGGAATCAATACAGGTGTCCAATGACAGATGAGCATATTGTGGAGATACACACACACACACACACACACACACACAGGAATACTAGACACCTTTAAGGAATGACAAAATCATGTAATTCACCAAAACTTGGATGGAACTGAAAAAAATCATGTTAAGTGAAGTAAGTCAGAAAGAGGAGGACAAACACAAGATGATCTCACTTATCTGTGGTATACAAAATAACTGGACAAGGAAATGCGAGGTATTAAAAGGGGGATAACTCCATCAGCCTTGACTCAAGATTATATGAAGAAGAATGAAGAGAGGGAAAGAAATCGAGAGGGGTGGGTAGCAAGAAGAGGTAGACAGTAAATAACAAGGGGCAGGGCTCAAGGGCCCAGAGTGCATCAGTGATGGAGAGGAGTGATGTAGAGCTATAACCACGGAGAGCAGGAGAGCCAAACTACAGCAACTGAAAAAGCAGGCTGGGGGTGGAAGGGAACCTGGCGACATGGTGGAGAGAAGCTGACACTTATGGTAGGACTGGCGCCAGAACACTGTTTGTCTGAAACTTAACAGTAAATAACTATGCAAATCACAGTGTCTTAATTTAAAAAATTAAAGTGAAGAATGAGGAAAAAAGGAGGAGGAAGAGGAAGAGGAGGAAGAAGAAGAGGGAAAAGAAGGGGAGGAGGAGGAGGAGGAGGAGGAGGAGGAGGAGGAGGAGGAGGAGGAGGAGGAGAAGGAGGAGGTGGAGGAGGAGGAGGAGATGAAACAGGAGGAAGAGGAAGAAGAAGAAGAAGAAGAAAATCTGGAGCAGGAAGAGAGAGGGCTGGTCACGTCTGGGCCTGAACAGTGAGGAGTGACTAAGGGGAATGAGAGCCAATTGGTTCAGCGAGACTCAGAAGGCAGCTGAAATGCCCTCACAGGCTGGTGGCAGGAGCAGAAGAAAAATGTGAGCCTTAACACTCAGGAGTCAGACCTGGTGGCAGCATGCACAATAAATATGTGGAAATAGACTTCAGGCCATTTGAAATAAAGACTGGAAGCTAGAGAGACAGTACAGGGATAGTATAAGGTGCATGCCTCGAAGAGGCCACCACCCTGGTTAGATCCCAGGCACCACATGGTCCCAAAGCATGGGGGGGGGGGAGGGGGGTTGTGGCCTGAGTCATCCCTGGTGTGGTGAGGCTGAAGCAGCACTGCGTTCCGTGGGCTCTTGCATGGAGCCACAGGTCAGGATGATGATCTCACTAGGAGGGGTCCCCAGAGCCCTGAGCACTCTCAGGCAGACCCAGTGACATAAAATAGAATCCAGAAATGTTGCAATTGCTGCCACGCTGAGTGGTTTGTACTTCCTAATGACAAGTATGAGATGTATTTCCTGCAATGCTTCGCTGCTTTAAAAATGTGTTGTCTGGCATTACTTTATCTCAGCTTCAAAGCAATCCAGGAGTGCCTGAGGCCACACACCCCTCTTCCTGGAAGCCCCCAGTCGCAGGGTGTTTTTAAGTCTTCCCTAAGTCTTTGGACATAATAGACATTCCTGAAATATTTGTTGACTAGATAATTTTCTTAAAAGATAAAATGATCTTGGTATCTACCCCCAGGGCACAAAAATATTTATTCCAAAGGACACGTGCACTCCATTACTCACTGCAGCATTCGGCACAACAGTCAGGTTGTGGTCTCAACCTCAGTGTCCAACAACAGATGAGTGGATAATGGAGGTGTGGTAGAGCTACACTGTAGAATACTCTGCAGTTACAAGGAACCGTGAAACCACGCCAGTTGCTGTAACTTGGATGGAACTGGAGGAGACCACATTAAGTGGAGTAAGTCACAAGAAGAAAGACAAATATGAGATGATATCACCTGTCTGTGGTTCAAAGAATAACAAAATGGGGGAATGCAAGATATCAAAGGGGAATCCCTAGATTACACTGGTCCAGAGATTATGGAACTGAGAAGTCAGGAAGGAAAGTAATAGAGGTGGGAAGAGGCAGATTGGAGGCATGGGGGAGGGGACTAGGACATATTGACAGTGTAGAGTTGTGGCATATCTATATTTGAAGCACAGGACCAACAAAACTGAGAGCATGCAACCCACACTACAACAACCAAATTTTAAAATGTGCCTATGAAGGAGGCAGCCTGGAGGCTGGGAAGGAAACTGAGGGCATTGATGGAAGGAAGTTGATATTGGTGATGGATTAGTGTTGGGATATCTTATACCTAAAACTTAATTGAAAAACTTTGTAAATTGTGATGCCTTTATTAAAATGAGAATTTCCACTACTTATTTCCATATAGTTTTTTCTGCCATATATAGTCTTATTGGTGGCATGATAAATATATCATGAATACAAAAGTTTTGACTCATTTGGACAACATTTAAGTTGCGACAATATCTTAGTTTTAAGTACCTATTCAAGTTGGCAAACTTCAGCATTGGGCCTTAGTACTTAGTTCTTTTTGCCTCAGAAACAATTTGAAATGAAAAGTCTTGCAAAGTGCTCAGGATGTAGCACAAATGTTAGTGTGCATACCTTGGCCTCCATCCCCAGCACCGAGTGGCTTCTGCTTACCATGGAGTGGAAGTTCTGGTCCCCAAGCACTGCAACACACATACCAGCAACCACCACCTCAAGCACCTCATAATGGCTACAGGGCTGAAGACTTTATCTCAGTGGCTGTCAGGGCTTTTGCAAAACCCCAGCCATAGCTCATGGGTGGAGATGGGGTCAGCAGATGTTTTCAACAGGATAAATAGACTCAACCAGCAACTGATGGCAACTAGATACACTCCACACTAAATTGAGTGCATAGAGAAGTTGCTTAAAGAAACTGAGGAACTACAAGCCGGCAAGGTTCAAGAAAGGTTTTAATGCAAAATCTAATAATCACATTTGAAAGGGGGAAAGGCATTCCAGGGAAACAGTATGTGGGAATAAACAAAGACAGATTGAGAATGTTAAATTGACTGCTGAGTATCCCAGCAAATTTGCTAGATGAGTAAAGGTAGATATTACTTGATAGGTAAGTGGTTACATAAATATAATTGTGGAGATATTTAGATTTCGTCCACGAAAACTGCAGAATTGTGAATCATCAAGAACTCATCTTCCTTGGAGCTAGAGAGAGAGTACAGCAGGTAGGATGCTTTCCTTGCATGCAGCTGACCCAAGTTCAATCCCCAGCACCCCATATAATCCCTTGAGCCTGCCAGAAATAATCCCTGAGTACAGAGCCAGGAACAAGCCCTGAGCATCTCAGGGTGTCACCCCAAAACAAAAACAAACCAAAAGAAAGAATTTATCTTCTTATAATCAGTATTTAATTCATATTCGCTCAAGTTAAGTTGAACAATTGGACATTCTACTTATTAGAAGTGTCTTCCGAGGCTGGAGCAATAGTATAACGGGTAGGGCGTTTGTCTTGCATGAGGCTGGCATCCAACATGGTCCCCAGAGCAATGCCAGGAGTGATTCCTGAGTGCAGAACCAGGAGTAACCCCTATGCATCTCTGGGAAAAGAAAAAAAAATGTTTATTTATTGTTCTTTAAATTTTTCTCCTCTCAGCTTTTAACCATCAAGAATTATGCAAAATAATGCTAACCTTTCTTAAGTGGCCATCTTTCCAATGCTTGAACCTTACCCCCCCCCCCATCTCATCCTCAAGAATAAAGACCCTCAGGTCTCTTTTTCTGTGTGTCGTGGGCCAGCCCTTATGCTTGAGCTCTTCTCGTTTACTCAATGAGTTGCCTCCTTTCAATGCATGTGTAGGAGGCTAGGGCAGCTCAAGTGCTTGAGGCACTTGAGGCAAGACCTCACATGTGTGAGTCCCTGACTTCATTCCCCAGGGAGGGAGGGACGGAGGGAGGGAGGGACGGAGGGAGGAGAGAGAGAGAGAGAGAGAGAGAGAGAGAGAGAGAGAGAGAGAGAGAGAGAGAGAGAAGAAGAAGAGATCAAGAGATCAAGAGATCAATAATCTCTGGGCTGTCACAAAACCATGCCTCATCTCAGAGCATGTCAGAACCACCACCACATACTGCTGAAATGATACCACTCAGCAATTGGATCTCCGGATCTCCCTTGGGATGAGATCTGAATTTTTAGCCCAGCTCCTTCCCAGAATTCCAAATGCCCTGACCACATTATCTATTCGCTCTGCATTCTCATAAAGAAGTGCTGCCTCCACTTGTTTGGGGAAGTCGGTAAAAATCAATCAGTAGAAATTGGAGAGAAACTGGAACAGAGCTGGGAAAGAGAGAGAGTTAACACACAGCCTCTGAGTGCAGACCCAGGACGCTGCCCTCCACTATGGCGACTTTCTGGCACCTGGGCATCAGAGTGGAGAGGCTGCAGAGTCCCTGAGCACTCCGGGGGAGGACTCGACCTTTTCCTTCCTGTCAGGTTCTCCACACTCACCCAGTCACAAGCTCGCGCTGCCTCCCAGCTGGGTCAGAGAGCGGACACCCGGCAACGGGGATCTGGCCACCAGGTGCCTTTTTGACTTGCCAATTCCCTTTCAGCAGCAGCCGGGATGTGAGCGCTGCCCTTGATGGGCATAAATGGATGCAGTCCATGCTGTCATTTATTAGAGAAGAAGAAGGCAGCTTGTGCCTTGGGAAAACGTGGGAGTTCTGTCCAAGAGGTGAGGAAAAAACTCTGAGAAATAACAGGAGGCCCGAAGGATGGGCCAGACAGAGCCTAAACACCTGGCAGGGTGAGTCCACTGCCAATAATTTAATTCCAGTCTAGTCTATATGTTTGATATCATCAAATTTAGAGAGTTGGGAAATGGCTGGGTTAAGAATAATAGCAACTCATACACCATCATTGTATCCTCTGTCTGTTTCTATCTGTCACTCACACACACACACACACACACAAACACACACACATACATACACACACACACACACACAGAGAAACCATTTTTTTAGGGGGAAAGTTGTTTTCAACCTCACAGCAGTGTCTACCCTCCCTGCAAAAGGGCAGTTGTGCTGTGGCTTTGATGCCTGAAAACCTGGCCACTGTCCTCCAGATCCTGGCCACAGAGTGACAGGCTTAAGCCAAAGTCCCTCAGCTGCCTTTCCTGAGTAATGAGTTCAAACCAGTGATTTTCCTAACAGAGGAGCTGAGAAAGGAGAGCTGGACCCTGCAACTTATCACAAAGCCTCCTCCCCGCCCGCCTCCCCACTCACTCTCCGCTCTTTCTAGGACCGCTTGTGTTTGTAAAAAAACATAATGAAAGAAAGTTGGCCCAAAATATGGCTCCGGGTATCTCTGCCCAGGACCAGTGAGAATATTTTGGCAGACTTTCCAAGGTACTAACAAACTCCTAACGGGCTTTGGCAGATCACTAATAGTTACGCACTCCATGATCTGCCTATGGGGGAAGGACCCATGGGAGGCCAAATTCTTGTTTAAGGGCTGTTTGGGTTGGAAAGAGGGTGATTTTCCTTCAGCATCCCCAACCTCAAGGAGACTGAAAAGAACACCAAATCTTCTCCAGCGGCAAACCCGACACAGACGCCTTTAGGGGGAACATAAAGCCAGCCACTACAGTGGGCATATGAGGGCTCCTAAATCCACCTGAGAGACAGACAGACAGACAGATAGATAGATAGATAGATAGATAGATAGATAGATAGAGAGCACTTCACATTTGTAGGAAAAGGACTCTCTCTCTTTGTTACAAGCGTGTATACAGTGAGGCCTGGTGGTTGGCCAGTTGTCCCAGAGGAGGGCTTCTCTCTGAGGCCCTGGGAATGTAGTTGCACATGGAAGACTTCTGACATGAGGCAATTCAAATGTCCATGGCTCCCTAAAGGACTCCATCAGCTGGTCAGAGTGTGGTGGAGTTGATGTGTGTGGGGGGGGGGGGGGGGTGGGGGGTGGGGGGGGGGGGTATGCTTCATTGACACTTCTCCAAGGCGCAGCCCCACTGAGGGCCTCAGTCACATAACATCAAGATCCACTCTGGGGACCCGGGCATGCGGCCTGTCGTCAGCCTTCTAAGCTGTGTGTGTATCCCAATGTCTGCTACACAGACAAAAAAGTCACAAAAATTTCCCCACACTGCCCCACGCTCCCCCAGGTGCTGGAGACCCCATGGGTTTCCATCCTTCTCCTGGCCCGGTGACCGCCCCCTGGGTGGCGCTGGCTCCTGACAAGACAGAGGCAGCAATTCAGCTAATGGGAAAATACTTCCAAAATGGGCTGCAAGTTGGTCTACAAAAATGGAGTTGGGGAAAAAAAAATCTATTAGGTTGCAATCTCTTTTTGGGGAATGTGTTTCTAAAGGGAGTTTACATGCCATGGAAACAAATCCCTGAAGCCCAGTTTCAGCTTATTAGCGCTAAATTGGCCACAGCAAATGAGCACTGCAATTGTCAGTGACCTGAGGTTTTATAAGCACTCGGGGACCATTTGCAGAGATTTTACATGCACCCCGCTGAGCAGCAGGCGACCCGCGATTCCATTTTCAGAGCCCAGAATAGCGATGAAGCCACCCCACGGTGCCCTTCGAGGCACCCATCTCAGGAGTGGAAACTTCCTTGAGCTCTTTGCCCCACAGTTTGGCTTTACCCTAGAGGTGGCAAGTTCCATGACAAAGCTCCACCTGGGGACGGAGACTTCCTCTCTCAAAGCCTTGAAGGGAAGTGCCCGTCCTGGCAGAGATAGGGTCAGTGTGTGTGTGTGTGTGTGTGTGTGTGTGTGTGTGTGTGTGAGAGAGAGAGAGAGAGAGAGAGAGAGAGAGAGAGAGAGAGAGAGAGAGGAGTTGGGCGGGGGAAGGGGGGGTGGTGGAGAGTACTATGAAAATCAGCAACAAGGGGACAGACAGGAAGAGTGGCCAATGATGCAGGCCAGCAGGAGAACAGGCAAAAGGGGACCAGGAAAGGGAGCAGAAAAAAAAAATCCCCATTGCTATGCTGGGCAACTAGGTTGAAACGTACTGCCTTTTATTCTCATTTCCTGTCGTCTATGACTAGGCCTCATCCTCCCTGGAGTGCTCGTGCTAGGGGCAGATGTATGAACAAATAAAACATGAGCTTGCAGGAGTTCAATAATTGTAAAATGGGATTTGTCTGTGAAGGAAACCAGCTAAAGGCAAAAACAGGCAGAGGTGGTGGTGGGTAGACACCAGTGCTCTTTTGGGGGTCAGGGTGGGGGGAGAGATACGCTAAGCCTCTGGAGATAGGGCTTTTCGGCAGACCTGTTAAGGGCCAGCAGGTAGAAATCAGGTCTCTCTGAGACCAGGTGCAGGTGGGAATTCCAGGCAGGGGAACGGTGACTTCCAAGCAAGGCAGGTGAAAGTTCTGGTTTCTCTTAGAAGGGAAAGAAAGCCTTTGTGAGGAAGAGAGACGCGACACTAAGGTGTAGAGGCAGGCCTGGTGGCTCAAAAGGGCAGATCCCTGAGAGTACGTTTGGATTTTAATTTTTAAATGTTTTGCCTTGAAACTTGATTTCTTCATTTCTGCAAAAGAACAACTATGCTGTTTCTCTAAGTCCTTTGGCCAGACGATAGCTTCAACCTGGCAAACTCCTTTGTTTCCCTCCCACCCGCCCCCCCCACCCCCGTTTCTGTTTATTGTTGCTGAGATTCTTGGCTCTTTTTTTCTCTCTCTCCGTTCTCCCTCTGAGCCATGCTAGTAGCATCTTGCAACATAACATGCTTCTCTGTTAAGTGACTTTCAATACTGTCTTTTCTTTAAACTCCAATATTTGATTAACAGATTAATTAATTCAGTAAACCTTTTAAAAACATCTACTATGTGCCAAATATTTTGTTAGCTTCTTGAAATATATAAAAAAAATATTTAAATGAGACCCCTATCATGCCCTCTTGGACCTGCAATTGGGGATTCGCTATTTAGGGCATCTGCAGAGTTGAATGTGGAGAGGAGAATGTCATCCATCATCGGGGCTTAATGAGATGACATTTGAGATGGGTCCCCAAGGGCAAATAGAAGATTTCCATCGAGAAGAAGGGGCTGTGGGTGAGCCACCAAGACAAAGAGACAGCACACACGAGGCATAGAAGAGGGACCATCTTTAAGGCACCAGCAGCAGTTACTTGCGTTCTCTTTACTGAACCCCAAACCTGTTGGGTGGGTACCAAGGTCTGCAAAGAAGCCATGAAGTATCATTTCTGTTTCTCTGGACCCTCTGCAAATAAGAGGTGCAGAGCATTGGAAAACAGTATTTACACATGAGCAAGATGCAGGTTTGAATGAAGAAGACTTGGCCACACTCCCATGAAAATTTATCAGGATTAAAAATACATATAAATATGCCAAACTAAAATCTTAAACTCAATGAGTTAGAATGGACAACTCCTGCTCAAACCAATTATTAATACTTTTAGAATTCCTTGGGCCCAAGTGTGAAGATGTCTCCCTCCCCCCCACTCCCAATACAGGAGGAGATGAACTACAGGGAGGACACACTCATGGAGCAGTGTAAGAGGTGACTGCACACCTTGAAAATGGCACCTGGGGGAAACAGTGACAAAACTGGGTTTGGACAGATCAGGGTACATGGGTGAGTCTCTGTGGAAAAAATGCTTTATTAAAAAAAATGGTTGATCTTTTTATGTGCCCCCCCCCCCCCCACACACACACACACACGTGCGTGCAGTTGGAAAATGGTTTATGGGTAACACAGAGTTTTGGTTGAATATGAGTTTTACAGGAAAGGAGGTCTTTTCAAAATGTCCTTGCATTTCTGACATAACTTAAGAGTGGATTTGCCTACAGCATATTGAAAGAGAACATCATGTTTGAGAGGTGACTTTCCTCTAAAAATAGATATTTGTTTGTTTTATTAGTTTTGTGGGTCACACCTAGAGATGCTCAAGTCTTACTCCTGATTCAGTTCTCAGGAATCACTACTAGTGATGCTTGGGGGAACAAACTGACCCCAGGGATCAAACCAGGGTCAGTCATATGCCAGTAACCCCCTTTACTCACTCTCCCTGGCCCCTCAAAGAAATTTGTAGTTTTAGGCTAAAGAGTTCTAATTGTCCGTGAACAATCTGGAATTGACCATTTCAATCCATGTAGATGCTTCAGAGTTCTTTTCCAGAATTATTTTGTATTTAAATTCTGCTTATTTATTTTGTATTAGTAGTAGTACCTATTTTTGTTTTCTGAATCACCATGAGTTACACAGTTATAAAATTGTTCATTTCATGATTGGATTTCATACATGCTATGTTCTAACACCCATCACTAAATCCTGTTTATATCTGATCATACACACTCTATTAATTTTCGAGCAGTCAGAGATTGCATAACTGCCCATTGTTCAAGATAGAATTCTACCATCCTACCCATTCTACTTCAAACAGAGCAAACTGAATTGCTCATATTTTCATTCACTGTATGCTAGTATTATCAAAGGCTTTTTAAAAATTTTATCAGCTTTTAAGAAATGCTTTACTTGTGTCTTAATGGCTAATATTGCCATAAGAGGCAGAATTCTTGTGCAAAATGCATTCCATAAACTTGTTTAATAAATAGAACTCAAACATTACTGTGCCTGATGGAGGTTTAAGGAGGTCCAGAAGCCAAAAAGAGAACTGAGACCAAAAATGGACTTATTTTCCCAGGGGTCCCTCTGAGTCCATTGTAAAATTAAGGAGATCAACTATATCTCAAGAATATGGAGTTTCTCACCTTAAATTTGCGACCCATCAGAAGCTATCTAGACAATTATGAGGACGTTACTGCACATGATGAGTGTTTCTTCATTTATCTTTCACTTCATTATAACCACACCTCTCTATTTTCATTCTCTCCCACCTCTCCCACTTCCCCAGGAGGGGTACCCTCCAACAGCTTGTACTTACAGAGGAGGGGCTGCTTGTTGCCATCAACCAGTGGGCAGCCATGACCCTAATCACACCACATGTTTGGTGAATCTGAATCAAGACCCTTGCCAGAGCCAAGGTTGTCAGAATGCCAAGCACTGCAGGAGACAGCAGATTTCAAGCACCATCCTATACAACATACTAAACAGACCTGCCCCCTCCATCATCCATCAATCTGCAAAGTTGTTCAAAGCTGTTGTTCATTGTAAGAAAACTCTGGTGCCTGATCACCGCCTGAATAAAACTACTAATTTGTACTTAACTTACTTTTCCAGTGTCCTCCCAGCTCTCCAACTTCGATGTCGAACCACGTTAACAATGACTGGTTTGGGACGCCCCTGTAGGATTTGTAAGAAATTAATGTTAGCTTCCTCTCGACAGAAAGCTTGGGCTTTGCAAAACACACCATATGCTTGTCACTTTGCCAATGAATCAAGATGTTTTTGCAGCCTTCTGAGTCTAAATAATTAATGGTAATGTCTAAAGATTACCCCAAGGTTCAGGGAGTATGGATAGGGCCTTCACAGTGTCCAAAGTTACACAACCTCAGCCAGGCCAATAATTCATGTGATGGATGGTCAGACTTAGTGACCACTCCCCACCCCCCACCACATACATGCATTCCACTCGTCACCATTGTTCATTCCCTTTCCCTTTCTTTCTCGTCTTCTTTTTCCAAAATTAGACTCACTGGGTTGCTTAAAGTAAGTGCTACTGCCTCTTCCAAACCCTCCAATAACATACTCCAACCCAGGTTTCTCAAGCTTCCCTCAGTGGATAAGCATAATCATTTATTCATTCATATTAACATTGTTATTATCGAGGAATGCCTTTCCTCTCAATTCTTTCTCAGCAACCAATTCATGAAAACCAATAAATCAAGCTAAATAAATCAATAGTCTAATTTTGGTAATTATAGCGAAAATGTTTTTTCTAAAAAGTTTTTCTGAATTTGGGGGCAAAGAATAGATTCCAAGTTCTTGCTCTATGAAATAAAAAGACACATTCTTGATAATTTTAAATCTCTTCCTCTTAGCCAGCAGAATCCATTTTCAATTTTTCTATCCTTTGGGGAAAATGCATCCACAACAGTTAGTCCTTATTTTTGATGCATCTCTCCTCTCATTTTATCTTGTTAAAATGGCATGCTGCTCAGTCCTCCTGTGAGTGGTTCATTTTGATATATATTTTTCAGTTTTATAGGGACACTCTCCCAAAGGTATTCCATTCCTTTGAGCTGTCTCTTTGTATCCTACTTTGATTTTTTCATTAGATAAATAGAAAAATCTATCTCATTTTTATAGGAAAAAAGAGAGTTCATTGCAATGGAGTATATCCCACATACTGGATATTATATTATGGATGTCATAGTCATTAGTTCACAATTCCAACACGCTCAGGAAACTTTTAGGTGAGGAAACTGAAGATTGGAAATGTTTTAGAACTTCTGTACAAAGTCAAACATGAATTAACCATTGGAAGAGCTTGAGTTTGAACTGAAATGTTAACTAGTCCATCAAATTCTTTCCTAGATTGACTCTTCAGTACAGCCCTTCCAGGACACAGTAGCATCAATGGGGGATTGGGGTAGAGTGAGGAAACCCCTACCACCATTAACAACAGCCTTACCACTCCCTTTAGACTAGGACTCCATCAAAGCTCACCTTTAAAGGACCCAGTTGGTAATTTACTTCCAAATTGCAAGATGTCTAATGTTAACTGGCCAAAGGCTTTAATTGATTGAAAAGTGGAAAACACCATTATATTTACTGTAAATGTTCTTAAATGAGCAGGTGGTCTTATTCAACTCATCATTATCATTATTTATGTATATTTCATTGTAGTTCAGATTCCTTTTTTCTCTCTCTCTCTTTTTTCGATTCCTCCGCCCCTCTCGGGCGGTAGCCCGGCAAGCTACCGAGAGTATTCGATATGCCAGACACAGTAACAACAAAGTCTCCCATGGAGACGTTACTGGGCCCGCTCAAGCAAATCGACGATCAACGGGAGGGCCTTTACCTTTACCTTTACCTCTCTTTTTGTATTCATAGGGCTGTAGTGATAGCATAGCGGGTAGGGCATTTGCCTTGTGCGCAGCCAGCCTGGCGGAGCCAGATTCAATTCCTCCACCCCTCTCAGAGAGCCCAGCAAGCTACCAAGAGTATCTCGCCCGCACAGCAAAGCCTGGCAAGCTACCCGTAATGTATTTGATACGCCAAACACAGTAACAATTGTCACAGTGGAGACTTACTGGGCCCGCTCGAGCAAATCGATGAACAACAGGAGGACAGTGACAGTGATTTGTATTCATCTGGAAATGTTAACTGGAAGTGATAAAAGTTAGCACAATAGAATAGCTGGATTCATAGTCTCTTTCCTGAATCCATGTAAAATACACTGTTGTGCATAGTTAGAGGAATTCAGCAAACTCTCTGATGTACATGAGCATTAGTTCCACATATGTTTTAACTGGACCCATGCTCATGCTTAATGTCTTAGGATATGCAAAAGAAAGTCAGTTATCCTGCCTTCAAAAGGCTGAAGTGCATGCTTTGCATGCTTAAGACCCCAAGTTTGATTCCCTGCACTGCATGGCCCCCAACACTGTGGGGGATATCCCTGGGAGTCCCCAGCACCACTGGGATGGATTCATGAACTGTCACAAAGGCACTGCTGGATCACCAGAGACAGATCTGAGATCTTGAGCACTGCTGGGGGGCTCTCCAGGCCCCTTCCCTGCCCCCTGCAAATGTTGCCAGTCTGGGTTAAATAAAGCTGTAAACCATGGGTAGGTTATGTCATCAAGAGGTAGGATTTGAGGTCTCAGAACTCTAAGCCGAAGATTAATGTTGATGTGAGTACTGAACCCCATTTTTGCATCTGTTAAGAGACACCATTAGAGTAGACAACCTACAGATTCATTAAGAGTGTAGGGTGCTGGTGACAGATGCAAAATCCTTCATATTACTGGTATAAAACAATACTGACGCCATACTTAAAATATAAACAGAAAAATGCAATTTTATAAAGGTGTAAGTGTCCAGGTTGAATTCAAATTCCCAGTATTTCCCAATAAAGGCAAAAGACACATTTTATCACTGGCCCACCCTAGTATTAAGCTGGGCTGCCAATCAATTGTTGAAGAATTAAGAAGTATAGACACTTTATCAGGGGTGGGGAGAGGGGGCGGGGTGGGCGTTGAGGTGGGGAATGTCCTCTAATAATAATTTGGAGAAGATTTTTTCTATCCTTACATTTTATTTTGAAAGACAATAAGATAGCTATGCCCACAGTCAGAATCTGGACATTCTCAGGATATATAACGTTGTTTCTTAAGTAAATACTGACATTTAAAAGAGGAAAGGGTTTGACATAGATGAAAAGAAAGAAACAAGTACATACCAAATGCCAGGTATGGAATTTGTTTAGCTCTAGCATAGTGAACCTTTAAAAGATAATTAAGCACTGGGATTGGAGTGATAGCACAGAGGGTAGGGCATTTGTCTTGCACGTGGCTGACCCAGGTTCAATTCCCAGCATCCCATATGGGATGAGCACCACCAGGAGGAATTCCTGAGTGCAAAGCCAGGAGTAACCCCTGAGCATAGCCAGGTGTGACCCAAAAAACAAAAAACAAACAAACAGACAAACAAACAAACAAAAAAAGATAATCAAGCACTGCATTGTTACTTATATTATTAATTCTGTTAGGTGTCAGAATGACCTTGTGCTTTTCCCCAAAGTGCTTGCTTGTTAGATTAGAGGTATTTTGGGAAATGTATGAGTGATATGACTGTGTCCCTTGCTCAGTGTCCTGCATTACCATCTGGTGCATTTGTTCTTCTAGAGAACGCCTCCATTAGTGTCGGTATTGTCATCTCCACATCAGCTTACTGTGTGTTAGCCATTTTGTGGGTGATTTTGGGGAAAATTGAATATGAAATGACTTTATTTAATCACCAAGAAAGACCTTGCAGAGCATTTTTATATTCACCTAAGGAAAATACTACCTATAGTACGTCAAAGTTCTAAAAATCTTAAGACCCCCGGTTTGGGGCTAACTCCTTACTACTCCTCTCACCCTGCATAGTATCTCCGTTAAGATTTCTGGGACAAAGTCTTTGATTGGTGTCATCCGTGGAAAAACACTGAAGAACACTGCAGAGAGAAGGAGGCAGGGGAGAGTGTGGACACAGGACATTTTGTGAAATAATGGGGTTGTGGTCGGGGTGCAATTCCTCCAGATCAAATTACTTGCCATGGTGTTTCCAAACCATTCACTCTAGGGAGTCGCAGAAGAATTTGTTCTTCAGCATCCTCTTGATGGGGCAGAGTCATGCATGCCCTTCGGGGCGTTAGTTCTCCTTCCCTTCTAGGTGTCCACACTGCACTAGTTCCCTGATAACGCCCAGAAAAGAGATGCGTAGGCGCAGGAAGGTCGGAAACTGTCGTGATGCGCCTGGTGTGGCCCGTTGGAGCCAAATGGTATGTGCTCCGTCCCAAAGGGAAGTGAAACACAGTTTAGTATCTATAAATATTGTGAATCGGTGATAAACTATCCATCTGCTGAAGTGCCAGCGATGGATGAAGGGCCAGTAACGTCTCCATTGTGACACCTGTTACTGTGTTTGGCAAATTGAATACGTCACGGATAGCTTGCCAGGCTTTGTCGTGGGGACGAGATAGTCTCAGTAACTTACTGGTTCTCTGAGAGAGGCAGAGGAATCGAACCTGGGTTGGCCGGGGAACAAAGAACTTTATCTGCCAGGGTTTCCCTCCCTGGAGAGCCTCGGTTCTCTTCTGAACACATATACCTTTCTTTCTCTCCCCTCACATCTCTCAAAAATCTCTTTCAGTAAAAACTATTTTCGGGGCTGGAGCGATAGCACAGGGTAGGGCATTTGTCTTGCACGTGGCCGACAAACCCGAGTTCGATTCCCAGCATCCCATATGGTTCCCTGAGCACCGCCAGGAGTAATTCCTGAGTGCAGAGCCAGGAGTAACCACTGTGCATTGCCAGGCGCGACCCAAAAGGAAAAAAAAACCTACTTTTTTGTTTTTTTAAAAAAAATAATTTATATTCTCCATAATTTATTACTGTTAACTAGAACAATGGTTTCTATTGAGCCAAACCCGGAGGTGCTCCTGCGGGAGACTCAGTGCTCAGGGGACCCTGTGCTGCCAAGGGATTAAACCCTAGCAAGCTCCATCCCTTTGAATGACCCACCCTAGACCTAAAATTATTAATTTTTAACTAGAATAATTTAGTTTTTAAATGTTATAAAAAGTGACTAGAAACAATATGCAACTTAACCAAGTCAATCAATGCTTAATAAGTCAACCAAAACTGAAGTCAGTTCCTGAAGCCCCAGCAGTCACACACACATCCCAAAGCCACCACCCAGTTAAAAAATTAACTCCAGCTATATAACCCTATTAAAAATTTTGGGCATCCCAGAGCTTGTGGCAGCATTTGCAGTTACACAACATCTCAAACTCTATAACACTGATTCACCAGGAGTAGCATACCAGATTGAGGAAATGTAATATAGAAGACAATCAATCTTGATTAACAAAATATGAATACAGAAGTCTTAACCTGTAACAACATCTTAGTAATCTCTTATGCAAGGACTTAATGGCACCATAGTGAGATACAACAATCTTAACTTTCTTCTGAGGAAACATTTTTGATTATCCTTTTAGCAAATTATTTATAACAAGCAATATAAAATAAATTATTGAGTTACTGAGGGCCTGCTATGGGGGCAGGCATAGAGGTGGTTGGGAAAATCGGAAATAATGGTGGTAAGGAGGTGCAATAATTGTGGGATTGGTGTTGGAATATTGAATGTCTGTAATTAAACTGATGACTTAATAGTTATAAATTTTTTAAAAAATGAAGTCAGTACTTAATAGATTATCTTATAAATCACCACCCATTAGGTACTTGATAAACCATATAAAAATTTTAAAATATTTTTTCACCTGAGAGGAGTCTACATTATTAGGGAGACAAACACATATACAAAAAACCTATAAACAAAAAGCAGAAAATGGCCATTTAACTGAAGCACCAAGATCCAAAGAAGAGTGAGGTTTGGGGGTGCTGTAAGAGAATAGTAATAGTGGTGACTTTAAGGGGAAAAAATAGTCTCTGGGAATTAAGACTTTGAGAAGGGGGATGAGAAAGAAAAAGGGAGAAAGCAAATTAAGCCGTCTATTGAAACCTCTATTATTCAGATATTTAGGCTGAAGGCAGAATTATTTCTCCTAGGAATCCTATTATAATTCTGCTTGATCACTTTTATGTCTCTGAATTATCTCTGTACCAGTGTTATAATATTGTTGAACTTCCCCTAGGAATGGAAAAACAGTCTCAGGGCAGCAGGCAAGAGAGCTCCATGGGCTGAGCTCACGTTCTGTGTGTGAGAGTCCAGTAAAATCACCAGCACCAAAGGGAGTGGCCCCAAGCAGAACCAGCCAAGAGTAGCCTCTGAGTACCACTGCATGTGACCCAAAAACAAAAACTAAAATAAAATGAAAAAGAAGGGAAAAAGAGAAAGCAGTCCTCTACAGATTTGTAAAATGGTTCTCTTCCTGACAAGCTTATTTCCTAACTAGAAGAGCTCCTAACCTTGAAGAAATACCAGGGCAGTCCCAAGAGCCCATTGAAGCTTTCTGGACTCAGAAGACCACACGCTATGGTGGGACTCCTCCAGAAGTGAATTTGTGGTGGAGGGCCCAGAGAGATAGTCTAGTAACTTAGATGAATGGGCCAACCTGATTCAATCCCCGGCACCATAATATAGTCTCCTAAACACTATCAGTCAGGAGTGATCCCTGAGCACAGAGCCAGAAGTAAGCACAAGCACTACCAGATATGGCCCCAACCATACCCCTCAAAAAACAAAAAAATACCAAAAACAGTGGTGGAGGGAAATGTGCACTGGTGAAGGGATGGGTATTGATTGGAATATTGTATGACCGAAAGTCGATTATTAACAACTTTGTGACTGTGACTATCATGGTGATTTAATTAAAATATAGAAAACAAAAACAAAAAAAGCTGGAAGTGTATCTTTTGAATCCCCAGAAGGCCAGTCTATTGAACAAGTTTTCTTCAAGACAGGAGGCTCATAATCCAACCTCTATATGTTTAAAATGCAGACAGTTGACCTTCCATTCAAACCCAATGAATCAGCCCTTTAAGCAATTAAGGTTAGAATCTGTATGTATACTTTTCCAGTGTCCTCAGATGATTTTTGTACAGGAGGAAGTTTGCAAACCTTTATCTATAGAGGAGTTGATCAGAAGGGCTAGAGAGGCAGCTGTTTCACATTATCTCACACGACTCTCTGCTGATGCCATTACCCCCAAATTTCCTTGGACAAAAGATCCTTGGCTCCTCTCAGGGAGTAGGGTTGCCAAGGGAGCCAGGAGTCTGGACAAACTCTCAGAACTGTGGGACCATGAAAGAGCCTCTGACACATGGCTGAATTTGTTTTTAACTTTGATTTTTCTTTCTTTATTCCATGGCAGTGATCTAAGAGTTGAAGGGGGAAAAGATGCTAGAGACTCCAGACAGAGAAATGTGTTTAGTTTTCAAATGCTAGTAAAACAAACAATTCCAAGGGACCCCATTCTTGTTTTCCTTTTCCACCCCTGTGAACTTCTGTGTAAGATAAGAAAACTAGCCTTTTGGTTGGTTTAGGTATTGTATCAGAGATTCCTGTGCTTAAAAAGGCAAAGGAAGTCTAACTTAGACTGCCCTATACCCTACTCCCTAGGAACTTTGCCTTCATCACCCATCTGTCTGGTTTGTCATGAGGGTGACAACTCAAGTTGAACGGGGTCAGGGCTTTGTTTATGCCGATGGTGTGGGAGAGTGGTACAGTTATATATCCGAAGCTGACTCAACAACACTGAAAACATGAGACTAAGGGACAACCGCTGAACTTTGTAATGTGCCTGTCAAGGTAGTAGGCAAGGGGGACGGGGATGAGGGGCAGAGGAAGACTAGGAACACTACTGGAGGGAAGATGACATTGGTGGTGGGATTGGTATTAAAATATTATGTGTCTAGGGGGATGGAGCAATATCACAGCAAGTAGGGCATTTGCCTTGCACACAACTGACCCGGGTTCAATTCCCAGCCTCCCATATAGTCCCATGAGCACTGCCAGAAGTCATTCCTGAGGGCAAAGCCAGGAGTAACCCCTGTGCATCACCAGGGTGTGACCCAAAAAGCAGGGAGAAAAAAGCCTAAAACTTGACTATCAATAACTTTGTAAAGCACAATTAGTTCTTTAATTAAACTAAAAAGGAGGGAGCAAGGAAAAAAAAGGGGGGGGGAAAGGAAAGAAATGGAAAGGGAAAGGGAAGGGAAGGGAAGGGAAGGGAAGGGAAAGGAAAGGAAAGGAAAGGAAAGGAAAGGAAAGGAAAGGAAAGGAAAGGAAAGGAAAGGAAAGGAAAGGAAAGGAAAGGAAAGGAAAGGAAAGGAAAGAAAAAGCCCCAAGCTGTAGAAAATTTACAGGGAAAGGAGAAAAAATGGTGGGGAAGGAAGTCATATCCATGAGAAAACTGTTCTTCCCTGGTCATTGTGACATCAACAGAAGGGAAGTGGGGGCGGGGAGAAAGAAAACACAGCTCTTTAGAACTCTAAGCTGAGAGCTTTAAATCAAGTACCTCTCCATCCCGCCCACTCACCACATGCTTTTAGATGACATGCCTATTATTTGCTGATTTCTCTGATAAGATATTTTGACCGACTTGCCGAAAGCAGTTCATGGCTTGGGAACATATTTCAATGTTACCAACTCAAATTTTCAGTTTAGAAGGGTTGTGAATTGCTTTGGCTCTCCTATTTAAGATGATTAAATCTTAGTTGAATACTTTGCAAAAATAAATGTGGAAACAAATTTGAAAGCAACTTTTCATATTTGTGAAATTGATATGCATTGTCCACTCTCAAGATCAGCTAAGTAAGTCTTAACCCCAGCTTCCTACTGCTGCAGGTACTTCCATCCAAGATAGGGCTTGGAAGATTTCTCACAATCATACCCTTCCACTTTTTAACTGATAAAATTCCAATGATTTTGGACCTAGTCTAGCTTGCCTAAAATTCTGAGTTGAAATAGTTCCCCTTTATAATTAACAAAAACATAAACCCACTGTCTACTCAACTAGTGCTTAAGCATTCAATTCTACTCTACTTAAAGTCTATGTATGTGACCTATTTTGCATTTTATCTTTCTTGTTTTCCTTTTTTGAAACTTAGAATCTTCTCTCTAACCCAGAATTCTTAACTTTTATACTTATATACCTTGACCTGACTATTTTTAAAAATCTGTTAAAAATAGATGAAAGGCATAACTGGTTTTCTGCTTCTTCTCCCTAGAAATGCATGTAATTTGGGGTTGCTATTTTTTCCTTAAATAATTTCTTTAAGCTGTCCTCATTTTATCTAGGCAACTTTCCAATTCAGTTGTTGCATCTCCTAGGCTAGTTCTCACTTCTTCACTTCAGTAGTTTTTATTTTGATATTTTCTCTTTGAGTTTCTCAAGATTTTCTCAATTACTTTCAATTTTTTTAAATAGCCTTGTCTATCATAATTTTAATTTCTAAGACAAACTTTTGTCCTCTAAATGAAGCTTTTTGTAGTCTCCAGTTCATTGTTTTTATAAAATATCTTCTTAGTTCTCTGCATATTTGTTGCTCTTCCTTTCTTTTTTTTTTCAAAAATATAGTCTTGTAATTCAATATTACCCCCATGTTTTATGTTTTTTTTATTTTTATTTATTTATTTATTTTTTTACAGTTGTAGATTTACAATTTTTTTTGTGCTTGGGTTTCAATTATACAATGATCAGATACCCATCCCTCCACCAGTGCCCGTTTTTCACCACCATGGATAATATCCCTCCCACCCCCATCCCCCCATCCCCCCCTGCCTCTGTGGCAGGGAAATCCCCTGTGTTCTCTCTCTCCGTTTGGGTGTTGTGGTCTGCAAAAGAGGCATTGAGTGGCAAACATGTTCAGTCCATAGTCTACTTTCGACATGCATCTCCCCTCCTGGGAGGATCCTCCAAACATCCTTTATTTGGTGCTCCCTTCTCTATCTGAACTGCCCTTTCCTCTAGGATACCCGGCTGGCCTTTAAGTTATGGAGTAATCCTCCTGGTGCTGATCTCAGCTATTCTTGGGTATTAATCTCATACTTTGTTACTTTATATCCCCCAGATGAGTGCAATCTTTCTATGTCTATCCCTCTCTTTCTGACTCATTTCGCTTAGCATGATACTTTCCATATTGTACCACTTGTATGTAAATTTCATGACTTCATCTTTTCTAACAGCTACATAGTACTCCATTGAGTAGATGTACCAAAGTTTCTTTAACCAGTCATCTGTTCTTGGGCATTCAGGTTTCTTCCAGTTTCTGGCTATTGTAAAGAGTGCTGCAATGAACAAACAAGTGCAGATGTCACTTCGACTATACATTTTTGCTTCTCTGGGATATATTCCCAGGAGTGGTATTGCTGGGTCAAATGGGAGCTCAATTTCTAATTTTTTGAGAATCGTCCATACTGTTGTCCAGAAGGGCTGAACCAGTGGACATTCCCACCAACAGTGAAGGAGTGTCCCTTTCTCGCCACATCCACGCCAGCATCGGTTGCTTTTGTTCTTTTGAATGTGGGCCAGTCTCTGAGGTGTGAGATGGTATCTCATTGTGGTTTTGATCTGCATCTCCCTGATGATTAATGATGTAGAGCATTTTCTCATGTGCTTTTTTGCCATTCGGATTTCTTCTTTGAGAAAGTTTCTGTTCATTTCATTGCCCCATTTTTGGATGGGGTTGGATGTTTTCTTCTTGTGGAGTTTAACCAGAATTTTGTATATCCTGGATATCAACCCCTTGTCAGATGTGTATTCGGCGAATATCCTTTCCCATTCTGTAGACTGTCTTTGTATTTTGGTCACTGTTTCTTTGGAGGTGCAGAAGCTTCTTAGTTTAAGATAGTCCCATTTATCTATCTCTGTTTTCACTTGCTTGGCCAGTGGCGTGGCATCTTTGAAGATACCATTAGCTTCAATATCATGGAGGGTTTTGCCAACTTTATCTTCAATGTACCTTATGGTTTCTGGTCTGATGTTGAGGTCTTTAATCCATTTTGATCTTACTTTTGTACATGGTGTTAGGCAGAGTTCTGAGCCTATTTTTTTTGCATGTAGCCGTCCAATGATGCCAACATAATTTATTAAAGAGGCTTTCCTTACTCCACTTCACATTACTTGCACCTTTATCAAAGATTAGATGATCATATGATTGAGGGGAGATGTCAGTGTATTCAACCCTGTTCCATTGGTCTGCAGTTCTGCCTTTGTTCCAGTACCATGCTGTTTTAATTATTACTGCTTTGTAGTACAGTTTGAAGTTAGGGAGGTTGATTCCTCCCATTTTCTTTTTCCCAAGAATTGCTTTAGCTATTCGTGGGGGCTTATTGTTCCATATAAATTTCAGGAGTGTTTGTTCCATTTCTTTGAAGAATGTCATGGGTATCCTTATTGGGATTGCATTGAATTTATACAATGCTTTCGGTAGTATTGCCATTTTGACAATGTTAAATCTCCCAACCCATGAGCAGGGGATATCTTTCCATTTCCTCATGTCCTCTTTTATTTCCTGAAATAGCGTTTTGTAGTTTTCTTTGTACAGGTCCTTTACTTCCTTAGTTAAGCTGATTCCTAGGTACTTGATTTTCTGGGGCACAATTGTGAACGGGATTGTTTTTTTCATGTTGCTTTCTTCTCTCTCACTGTTTGCATATAGGAAAGCCATGGACTTTTGGGTATTGATTTTATAACCTGCAACTTTACTATACGAGTCTATTGTTTCTAGGAGTTTTTTGGTGGAGGTTATTGGGTTCTCTAAGTAGAGTATCATATCATCTGCGAATAGTGAGAGCTTGATTTCTTCCTTTGCTACCTGAATGCCCTTAATATCTTTTTCTTGCCTAATCGCTATTGCAAGTACTTCCAGTACTATATTGAACAGAAGTGGAGAGAGTGGGCATCCCTGTCTCGTCCCTGATCTTAGAGGGAAGGCTCTCAGTTTTTCCCCATTGAGGATGATGCTTGCTGTAGGCTTGTGGTAGATGGCTTTAATTATGTTGAGGAAGGTCCCCTCTATACCCATTTTGGCTAGGGTTTTCATCATAAAGGGGTGCTGGATCTTGTCAAATGCTTTCTCTGCATCTATTGATATAATCATATGCTTTTTATCTTTTCTTTTGTTGATATGCTCTTCCTTTCTTTTTTATTATTGATGCATTGTGTATTTTGGTTTTGCTTATTTTTATCTCTCACTCTTTATATTAGAAATTATCCTCCAATGTCTGTTTATTCTTAATAGAAGTCATGTTTAAGTTTGGCCATAAGGTGCTAATTGAAAACTTTATGTGTAGATCGTTTACCATGTAAAAGAGATTATGATTTTTTTAAATCTTCTAAAATATGCACATATTAATTCTTACATTCAACTCTGAAGGTTCACAAATTAAGAACTCTTAGGTAATAGACCAAACTGTTATTTTTATACCTTGAACCTTATGTTTTTAACTTTTGTTTAAATGTCTTGAATGCAGGGAGCCTGCTCTCAGGTCACTCAGTCTATTTTTCTTGGAACCAGCTCTATTATCAAAAAGATACTCTTTGATCCAAAACATCTCTCCCCCACCCCCCTTATTTAAACTTCTTGAGTCTACTGAAGTCCAAGAAAGGATTTTTTTCTTCTAGCTCTTTATAACAAAATTCTATTCCAATAATTCAAACCTTATGGACTTACGCTATAAAATTAATATTTATATTTCTCTTAAAGGGAAGGAGGCAAGGAAAGAAGGAAGGAAGGAAGGAGGGAGAGAAGGAAGGAAGGAAGGAAGGAAGGAAGGCAGTGAGGCAGATAGGGATGCAGGCAGTGAGGCAGGCAGGCAGGAAAATACACCCAGACTTTTATAGACAATTCTGGATTGCTTATGCTTAGACTTGTGTTCTCTTTGAGATGTCCAGATGTCAAGTGGGGCAATCAGGGAGAATAGATTTATTTTTATTATGAAGAGTTGAGAACTACTGTGAGTGGGAGGCAGGCCGAACTAGATCTATCAAAGTTGGGGGCCAGAAAAGAGCCCACATCAGCTACCTTGGGGGAGTTTCGAGAGAGTTATTGAGACTTGTCAGTCCCTTATCCTCACTTCTCTAGGGACCAGGAACTTCTTAAGCTTTCAATATTTTAAATGTTACAATACATGTACTTTATCCCCTTACTCCATACTTAGAAAGTTAAAGAGCGCAAGCCTGTTCTTTCACAGCTACTCCACACAAATTTGGAGCCAAGTCCTTAGGCAACAGGGTAGCTGAGGAACTTGATAAATCTTTCACAGACTACAAAAGCCATTTGTTCTCCCTACATAGAGATGAAGAAGAGTTGGCAAACCATACACCAGTATACAGGAATATAGTGATCTAACAGAGGGAGAAAATCCCCAACATTCTAAAAAATATATATTCTCTGAGAGGCCAGAGTGATAGAGTAGAGTGTCTGCCCTGCACATGGCAGCCCTAGATTTGATTCCCCGCACCCCATAGGGTCCTCCAAGCATGGCAGGAGTAAATCCTAAGTGCAGAGCCAGGAGAAACCCCTGAGCACTGCAAAGTGTGACCTCAAAACAACAAGAACAAAAATTCTTTGCACTACCATTTTGTTTCCTTAAAAGCCAATCTGCAGGCTGGAATGATAGCACAGCGGGTAGGGCGTTGCACGCCTTGCACGCGGCCAACCCGGGTTCGACTCCCAGCATCCCATATGGTCCCCTGAGCACCGTCAGGCGTGGTTCCTGAGTGCAGAGCCAAGAGTGACTCCTGTGCATTGCCAAGTGTGACCCAAAAAGAAAAAAAAAATTTAAAAAAAAAAAGCCAATCTGCCCCCAACGCCCAAGAAGAGTGGAATCTAGAGACTGTCAAACTTTCTTTCTCATATTTTTCTCTTTAGCATTAAATCATGATGGTAGATGAACTTCTGTCTCTAACCTGGCTCCACCCCAGCACCTGACTCTCTTGCCTTTGAGTGAGGACCCGCCAAGAATGAACTCAGCTGGGGAGAATGTGCAGAGAGGATGGGAGCCAGGAAGCCAGGGGCTAAATACCCCCTGCCCCAAGGTGCTGGTTTCCACAGCTATTCCAGGCTGCCAGAACTTGCTGTGCTAGTTAGGGGGCTCACTCTGCCCACATCCCCTCTAACTCCTGGCAACACTTTTTGTTGTTATTCCTCTTCTTTTTCTACTGATTGAGACCCAGTGTTTGCTTGTCTAGGAGCCAAAGAAAAACTCTTGGCATTCAGACAGCTACTCTTTATTACTTATCAGAATGGAGTGCTGCCTGCAGGAGATGTTTGTCTCAAAAATTGCTTCCCCTTTGCTCATTTTATCTAGGCACACAGATTCACAGAATCTCAGGATTGACAAGTGACATAAAATGCACCAAGAGTAACCCTACCTAGTCCTTGAACTCTGCTCACACCACTATAGATCTATCTTCCAAATGTACGGTCTTGGGGCTGGAGGGATAGTAGAGTGGGTAGGGCATTTGCCTCAAACTAGCCATATCAAACTGGGTTTGATATCTGACACCCCATATGATTCCCCCTGAGCACGGCCAGGAGTAATTCCTGAGTACAGAGCCAGAAGTAATTCCTGAGTATTTCCTGAGTATTTCACTATATTCCTGTATACTGGTGTATGGTTTGCCAGCTCTTCTTCATCTCTATGTAGGGAGAACAAATGGCTTTTGTAGTCTGTGAAAGATTTATTAAGTTCCTTGGCTACCCTGTTGCCTAAGGACTTGGCTCCAAATTTGTGCAGAGTAGCAGGTGTGGCCCCCAAACAAACAACAAGCAAAAATTAAAATAAAGGTTCTACCTTCCCCAGAGTCACCCATAATCCCACACACAACCGTGAAAATTGTCTTCTGCTTTGTTCACTAAAAGTAAGACCTACTACAAGAAGGAAAAAGTCCAATTGTGGGTACGTGCACTATTGGCCAAGAACTCTGTGTCCATTGCAGAGGTTTGAGTTCCAATGGAAAAATCAAAGACTGTTTGGTCACTCTTTCCTTTTTCCCTTTTCTCTTTTCACTTTCTTTGGTATTGAAAATAATAGTCCAGACACTGAGATTCATCTCTTTAGAACCTAGGACTGAAAATAAAATGCTAAGGGACATCATTGCATTCTAAGGTTTAGTCATTTGGAGGAGCCCGGCAGAGATGGTGGGAGGGAAGAGGGTGAATAATCAGTGCCTTCTGGAAAAGTCTGTCTCTCTCACAAATGCCATGGTCGATGCCAGCCCAGCAAGGAGCCTTGTGCATTCAGTGCTTATTCAATGCAAAGCATACATGCCGCTGACTGAATAATAAATAGAAGCAAACAGCCCTAGAAGCTGTCTAGGGAAAAGGCAGTGAGAACCGTGAATATGGTGTTAAGCCAGAGGGGCATCAGACAAGGGGGATCTCTCGACCAGGCTAGTAAAGGGGACTTGGTGGGCACATCTGGGAGGATATTTGGAAGTCAGAGCACAGGTGTAAGGTAAAGCATGATTTATTATTGACTGTGAATAACTGGATCAATCTCTACTCCCTCCCCCCCCCCCCCACCCCAAGGAACATGGAGTCGGGATTTTCTGCTGGCCAGGCATTCTGTGTGCCAATTAGAAAAGTGGGACAGGGCCAGCTTCAGGAGGGGGCTGTGGTGTTTTATGAATGTTGCACCATCTCTGGGCAGACACCTGTGGGCCCTGGCAAGGCCATAATGATATGGCTGAGCCCCATGCCTCGTCAGCACAGAGGAACCAGAAGCAAGCTGGGGGGGGGGGGGGGGGAGGGAGAAGGTACGTTTTCCGTCTGTTCTTAAGCCAGTCAGGGAACAGCTGGGAACTGGGCAAGTGAGCAGGTGATTCCAGATTTACCAAGCTGCAGCCTGACCTCCTAGGTAGTGCCTTTGAGATCAGATCAGTGGCTGACAGAGATAGGTAGGTGTAAGCATCTGAATCCAACATCTTAGCTCTGATTATTATGGCCCCTGGAACAGGATGCTAGAAGGGCCTAAGCTGGGCCAAGAAACAGTGCCTCTGCTGGCCTAGAGAAACCAGGTAAGGCTCGCCTTAGTTGAATAAGACCATTCTAAAGTTGACTCTGTGACTTTAAATATCTGCTGCCGATATTTCTCATTTTGACTTGAATCCACTTGTAGGATTTTCCTTTGGATGCTGTTGTCATTTATTAGATGATAAATTCTAATGAATGATGGTGGGAAGGAAGAGGGTGAATAATCAGTGCCTGTACTCTAGGATTAGTCCTGGCTCTGTGGTATATGTAATCAAACCCAGGTCAGCCATTCGCAAGGCAAGTGCCTTGCACATTGTATCAGCTTTCCCACATTTATTATTAAGGAAAACATAAATGCTATGTTCTTTTAAAGGTGAGGTTATTAATAAGACAAGGGAATGAAACGTATCAAATGATGGAAAATCCTTAGCCCTGGAATATAAAAATTGAGAATTACAAGAAAGGAGGGAACTTCAGAGTAAGAGGGAGAGGAAATAGGGAGCAGGATGGTGATAAAATAAGGGCATTGATCAAAAGTCTTGGTAATTTCAGTGATTTGGAAGTGAGGTAACTACATAACTCAAAAACCATAAGACTCGGGAGTACGGTGCCACCAGCAGGTCAACCTGTATCTGTGGGGCGAGTGCATCAACAGTTTGTTGGTGCCTTCAGGCTTCCTGCCTTTGGCCAGAATCCAACAACTTGGGGACAAATTTGCCAAAAAATGAAATGGCCAAAAGTTAGCTATGTGGAAGCCACACCAACAAACCACCTCTGGCTCAGTTATATAGACTCATTTATGGTGTTATTTCAGAGACCCATAAATACGTCTTGAAAGAGATCAAAAGACACAGTTAATTCCCCAACCCATGCATGGCTGAACAGAATGGGGCAAATTGAAGAGGGATGGGTTGGCCTGTGCCTCCCCATGCAGAGCCCCAGCAGCCACTTGCTTCCACAATCCAAAACCATACCCCTGGCCCAACTCCACCATCTCAGGATGAACCTCACCAAGATATAATCTGCTGAAAACTCAAGTATTCAGGTTTTGTGACTGAAATCTCCAGGCTTTCTTGGAGTTGGGATGGGCTACCTCCCCCCACCCACACTTCCCTATACTCCTGGAAGCACTGGCAGTCACCCCATGAACCAACTCATGTAAGCTCTACTATCAGCCTTGTTTCAGAAACCCATAAATAGATCTCAAAAGAGATCAAAAGTCAGAGTTAATCTCAGATCCAGCATGGCTGAACTATCTGGGATAAATCAGAGGGGGTGGGTTGGCCTGTGCCTCCCCGGCAGCTGCTTTCTTCCACAATCCAAAATTGCTGCCACACCCCCAGCTTGACTCCACCGTCTCAGGACGAACTTCACCAATATGCTGAAAATTCGGATATGTGGGTTTTGTGACTGAAATCTCCAGACTTTCTCAGGGTTGGAACGGGCTACTTCTCCCCACCTCCCTGTGTTTCTGGAAGCCTCGGCAGTCACATCCACACCTCAAAGCGCCACCCAATTGAAAAGCTACTCCAGCCTTACCATCCCAATAAAAATACTGAATGCCCTGAAAAAACACCATGACCTCTTGGCACCTGTATTGTGAACCATAATGCACAAAAGAACAGGAGAGAGAGAGAGCAAGAAGGAAAGTACCTCCCACAGAAGGAGGCTGGGGGTAGGGGCATGGGGTGTTGGGGGATAGTGGTATGGAAACAGGACATTGGTCGTGGGAAATGTACACTGGTAGAGGGATGGGTGCTGGATCATTATATGACTGGAACCCAATTATGAACAGTTTAGTAGTGGTCTATCTCACAAAATCAACGGTCTATTTATTTTTCAATTAAAATTTAAAAAATTTTAAAAGTAATGTGGATTACATTCACACAATGATCAAACACCCATCCCTCCTCCAGTGCACGTTCCCCAACACCAATATCCCTGGTAAACCTCCCCTTTTCCACCCTCCCCCTGCCTCCATGGCAGACATGATTCCCCATAATCTCTCTCTATTTTTGGGCATTATGGTTTGCAATACAGACTCTGAGAGGTCATCATGTTTGGTCCTTTATCTACTTTCTGCACACATCTCCCATTCCTACCAATTCCTCCAGTCATCTTTTTCTTAATGATCCCTTCTCTATTCCAGCAGCCTTCTCCCCTTTGCTCATGAGGCGGGCTTCCAGCTATGGAGCAATCTACCTGTCCCATGTATCTACTCTCCTTAGGTGTAAGCCTCAATATAAAATTTTAAAAAAAAAGAAAACCTTTCCAAAAATGAGAGAAAAAAATGAACAGATACGTCTCAAAAATACATAAGGATAGTACAAGAGGTAGTACATTTGCCTTGCATGTGGCTGACCTAGGTTCAAAACAAAAAGTAATGTGGAATTCATGCCCAATTCAATCAGCATAATCAATGGCTAAATAAAAATCAATAATCCTACATTTTAAAAAATCCCATAATACTCAGCACTAGTATAAGCATGTAATCAATGATAAATCAAAAAGTATAGGTAAGTTTTCTAAGGAAGCAGGGTATATAGAGGGAAGGAACCTTGGTTCATTGGTGTAGGGATGCTGATACTGGTGGTGGGTTTGGGGTTGGAACATTCAATGTCTGAAACTCTGTTATCAACAGCTTTGTAAATCAGTGTGAGAAACAAATATTAACAAAAACAGATTAACGTAAGTTTGAATTTATCAGTCCAGTTAGACTGGATGTTCTAGTGTGAGTCTCACCATGTAAGATATGGAACTTGACATCACAAGAGCAGCATCTTTAAGTGGATCCCTATGTGCTGCTGCACCAATGACTCCAACAGACTTCCTGTGCCCCAGTCTTCTTGCTTCCACTCCAGCCACAGTCTTGCATTTGTTCCTCTAGCTTGGGACTGGACTGCATGTCCCACAGCGCCATCTGCAGTTTGGTAGCACGCCAAAGTGACAGCACATGGGAAACTTGATCCTTTGTGGTGGCTCCATGAACACCTCTGTCTCTATCTTTGTCTCTGCCCGCCCCCCCGCCCACCCCACCATCCCCGCCTGCTTCTCTACTGTGACAATCAAAGGCAAGAAGCTTTCTCCTTCACCATGAAATGTGAGCATCACACTGTTGGTGGGGAATATAGGGATGATGCCTTTTATCAACTATCAGAAAATGAGCAGGATGTTCCAGAATGTACACATCTTAAAATCTACCACTTTAAAAGATTTCAAACGAGACCATGACCTTGTAATTGTGCAATTTTTATTTATCTTCATTCCAGTTTTCAATATCTAAACATTGTGCTGTTATGGAATTCCTTTATGAGTCAGCTAGGATAAGAAATGCTGTGAGCTATATATCAAAAAATCCCAAAACCATGGTGACAGAGACTATAAAGTCTTACTTCTCTCTTATAATCTCATATGGGCTGAGATGCTCTCCTTAACACAGTGACCTAAAGATTCAAACCTTAGATTCTTGTCCTAAGGTATTCACCAGTCAACAGAGACACTGTAATGACCATAAAAGGAAAAAAGAACAAAGGTGCTCACACAGGTACTTTTATAAAATACCTGGAAGTGATATACATCATCAGAACCTCATTCTGTTAATTAGAAATCAATTAGATTCACCATCCACACTGAAAAGAAAACTTGGAAGTGGAATCTTCTCTGTGTTCTAGGGGTGAGACTGCAGGATGGGGGAAGGGGAGTGATATTTGCTGACTGTATGGTAAATCTGTGACTCAGTTTTACCTTGTAATCCCCAAGTATTCATTCTATTCTTCCTCCAACATATAGAACTCATTTGCTTCTCCTAAGAGATACAACTTCAGGTTTTCTTCACACGTGGAGTCCAGCTTGAATAATCTTGGATCTCCGGGAGATGATCATACTTTCCAATAAAAAGCCTCTGGGTCTTCTGACCCTTAAGCAGGGAAGTTCCCTGACCCACCATCACCATCACAGATGCCCTACTGATGCAGGAAACACATCACACAGAGCCAAAATAAGCTTTCCCACGTGGGGGAAGAAGCAGGGAAGTTCCATGTTGGTAACAGCATTAGAAGACTTCTGAAGTTCCTCTGAGAAAACACTGAAAGACCAGCAACCTTGGACAGTGGGGGGGGGGGGGGTGGAGGTATGGGGGGGGTGGTCTTGGTAGGCCCAGGATTCCTTTCTCTGGAAGGTAACCCACTGTCCACTGTACCCCAGGGAACTCCTTTTGGTAAATTATTCTCCCTGGTCACATTGAGGATGACCTTAGAAGAACCAAACAACATTCAGAACTGCCTCCATCCAGCCTCAGGTGCTAATTTTTTTCCACTCATCTTTAGACACCCACACCCCCATGTGACTTTTCCTTCAAGGAAGAACTACAATCCAGAAAACAGAAACTGTTCTTGGCATTCTGGGGCAGAAGTAGCTTAATAAAGGGAATTAGAACCACATAGCTAACTAATAGACCAGAGAGCGGTTTTAAGAAATCTAGAAATACCTGGGTCATTACAAAGTTCTGCTTATGGTTTCCGCTTCTGTCGCACAAACAAGGGAGATTCACAGAAAGACCAGCAAAGCTAAGCAGCACTGATCAAAGTGCAAGCAAAGCGGACTGTGCTTAGGAAGATGCTCAAAACCAGAGATCAGCTGCCTCCCCATGCCTGTAAAGAGATAAGCATCTCCCTTTCTCCCTACTTCCAAATCTCTGGGAGTCATCCTTCTCCTACAGAATCTAACCAAGACCCACCTGGAAAGGGAGGGTAACATGAAGTTTGTATGCTTTCTCTGCTGTTCAGAGAAGGCTGTCTAGAAGGGTGGCCATGATATGAAAATCTCAAAGAATATTTGGCACCCTAAAGTCCATAGAAATGACTAACAACCAAGGTCATCTTGACCATTTTCCTTTCTTCCCTCCCCTGCATAGTCTGCCCAGCACACCTCCCTCCGTGTATCAACAAAGCATGAGACAACGAAGCATAGCACTTGAGGTCAATGTGAGAAAAAGAAAGATTCTGCCAGAGTCTAAGTTTTTGAGACTCTGACCCTGAACCTCAGATATATCTGGCCTTCGATTGTCATGAACATCAAGTGGGAAAATGATGAGTGAGCCCTGAGAAGCAGTCCAGTCTAGGGGTTGTCACTAGGATTTTTCCAAAAAGAAAGTTATGTAGCTTTTAGAAATCCCGTTTTTGCCCCATTTTTCCATCTGGAATAAAGATATTAGAAATTAATGTAGGGATGAGATTCAAACATTTCATCCATCTATGGAGCCATTCTTCAAATGGAATCTTCTAAGAGTCCCAGTGACTAAAACAGATAAGTGAAAAGTTGCTTGTTAGCAGCAGAGTAGAGTAAGAGAGTGCAGTATGGCCAATGGTAGCACAGTATATACACCACAGGGTACTGGAAAAACTCCTGGATGAGACCAAAGATAAAATACCCTACACATATCTCTAAAGTTATAATCTTAATCATTTTCTGAATTTTTGACTCTCTAAGAGGTCATGCCATATGTTAATTTAAAATAAATAAAGAAACATACTTGGCAACCTCTAAGAACTAATTTTAATTTGTAGGCATACTCCCTGAGAAGGGTGGGGAGTTTGTTAAAAAGGGACAAATTCAACATTTTGGAAGCATGTTTGAGACCTAAACTCAGATTACAAGTGTTATATAACTTACTTAAAATATCAGGTGCCAGAGCAATAGTACAGTAGGTATAGTGCTTGCCTTGCATGAGGCTGACCTGGGTTCGATCCCCAGCACCCCATATAGACCCCTGAGCACTGCCAGTAGTGATCCCTGAGCACAGAGTCAGGGGTAAGCCCCTAAACAATGCCAAGTTTGACTCCACCCCCAGAAAAAAATCTGGTGTGCCATTATTCAAATACTATGACAGTTGGAATAATGCCTCTAAGTCCCATAAAGGAAAAATGAACAGGTGTTGCTTAGGGCACAGCAATTAAACTTTACCAGAACCTGCTGATGCCATGTGGAAATGCAAAGCCAACATTATTTTCAACTGGGGAGTAAGAATTCTACAGTATTTACCAGACCTCAGCTTTATTGAGTGGAAGACCAGCCCTAGTTAGTGTCCATTTGGAGTAACTTAACAGTCAATAGATACAAGAAAGGGGACACAAAAATTCATGATGACTAGTGATTTCTTAACTATTTCAACTTGGGACTAAGGAGTATTGGGCAGTGGCAGAGTGCATACCTTTATGTGTGAGGATCTGGGTCCAATGTTCATTGCCCTGCACTGAAATAACATACGCTCAATTCTGTCTTCTCAACCATTTTTCCACATGAGCTTCCACATCTTTCTTTTCCTCTGGATAATGATCTTGTTACTTGAGACACTACAAAGCGCAGACTGCAAAGGCTGCTACAGAGAGCTCAAGGAGAAACAGCTTGCTATCACAACATCAGGGAGCCCAGGAAAGACTGTAACTTCATCATTGTCTTAATCTGTTCAGGTTTTAGTAAATAAATAAATAAATAAATAAAAGTACCAAAGACAAGGTATCTTGTCAACAATGGAAATTTATTTCCCATAGTCCTAGAGTGAGAGGCGCCAAGCTCAGGGCAGCCAGTGTCTGAGGAGATGGCTCCCTGATGAAGGCTAACTTTTAATGTTCATACCTAGCAGAAGTGACAAGCAAGCGTTCAGCATCTCTTTTATCACAACATTAATTCCTGAGGGCCCTAGTGATCTAATCGCATCCACCTAAAATCCCCACCTTGAATACCAATATGTTAGGAATTAGGTTGCAGCGTAAGAACCTGGGGGTGAGGGTAGAGAGTGCGCAGAGACACAAACATTCCGTCTATAGTAGACATGTAGCAAGCACTGCAAATTTCTCTGTACTTGGTTCCTCAAGTCTCCTTAGTCTATCTAAGATCACCATCTAGACGCATACCTACAAAATCCCCTCATAACTCCTTTTAATTGTGGTTTTACTGTGCCTCTTAGAACTTGGGAATCCATAAATATGGACACAATCCCCACTTCTTATTAGATGCTATACCCGACCACATAACCATGATGCCTGGCACTTACCTTAGTGCTTCTGCGACAGATACGCATTGCTAAGGTTGCTATTGTAACACTTCTTTGGTATGCACCAAAATTTGCAGTGCTTGCTACATGTCTACTATAGACTGAAGAAAATAGAATGCTTACAGACTTTGAGGTCACAACACGTCAGAATTTGGATCTAGATTCTGTCCTTTACTAGCTGAGGATCTTTATAACAATATAAACCTCAGTTGTCTCCTGTGTAAAAGGGACATGCTGGAATCAACTCTTCCAAACAGTGCCATTGGAAAATGCTTAGTATAATGCATAGCATGTAGTAGCTGCTCAATAAATAGGAGCTTCCTTCCTCTACTCCCTCTTTCTCTGGAAAATTCCATGTATTCGTATCTAGGGCATTTCTCATGCTGGGGACAGTTAATTTAATTAACAATTTAATTATAATAATTATGATTAATTGTGTTTGAAGCAGAAATGAGGAAGCTTTGTGGCCCTTAAAGAAAAAGAAGCACTACTCTATCTCTTTCCTTCTTCTTTGAGATCTTCGTGTTGGAATATTTATTTGGTGTCCTCTGGTAGGATTCCTGACTGAATAGTCACAGGAGATATTACAGAAATCACATATTTTCCAAGGCTTCTGTCTGATATGGTTTATCCTTAGGGGGATTTGGTAAACTGAATATTACCAGTGAATATGACAAGTATAGACATAAGTTGTTGGGCATGTTTTTTTCCTGTTGATGACCTATTTCTACTTTCTAAATTTCTGCCTTTTTTTCTATTATGTTTGGGATATATTATAATGAGTCTTTTGAAACATGACTAAGTGTCACCTTGATAAAAGTAGCAATGACTCAGAATTCCCATTGCTTCAACCTTGTTTTCTTCTGGAGAAAGAACCTCTAGTCCCGGAACTCAGTGTCCCCAGGGTGTCTAGAGATTCACTGGGAAAAATAGTTCAATCACTAGAAACTCCTGTTTTTACCAGGAACGTCCTTTAACCAGGCTCCTGACTGGATAATCACAGAAGCAAGCAGGAGAACTCTCACACTGAAGAGGAGAAGCCATAGATTTTCTCAGACCTCTCAAACTACTGTACACTGCAAGATGGAACTATCCCCATTACTTCTTTGGTTGGATTTCAGTTGTTTTAGAAAATTTATTCACATACTGGTGTCCATTGGAACACAATTTGGGGAAAGTTGACCTGGTTCAAACTCTTCACTTTAGGAAGATAGCTTTTAAGATTCAAAGATGCAGACCAGCTCAGTGATTTTCAACTGCCGTTTCACAGCCTGGTACCCAATGGTTGAATACCACTGGTCTACTGTAGTGGTTAGTAACTGCCCCACCTGGGGTTGGTGCTGAAGTGTCAGTCATCTCATGTAAATGGACTGAAAAACTCTGGTTCATCCAATGGCAGACAATCCACATCTCTATGCACAGAATCCTTTGGATAGTCAGAGGGAAGGAAACAACTAAAAACGCAAACCAAATGGTCTATAAAGACTGAAGAAATGACCTTCATTTTCTGTTGAAATTCTAATAGTCACATATTGATTCTATTGACAATCTATTTTCATTTTCTAAATGCCTGTCTTTTTTTTATTATGTTGGTGAGATATTATAATGAGTCTTTTAAAACCTGACTATGTGACACCTTGACGAAATAAGATAATGAGTCAGAATTTTTCAACCTTGTTTCATTGCTTCAACCTTGTTTTCTTTTGGAGAAAGAACCTCTAACCCATAACTCAGTGTCCTCAGGGTGTCTAGATATTCTCTGAGAAACGTGGTTCAATGGTGAGAAATCCCAGTTTTTACCAGGGATGTCCTTTGACCAGATACATCCATCTCAGTAGAAACTGTCTCTGTCATTTGTCACTCTTCTGTCTGGTTCTCACTGTGTATACGCACCTACACACAGGCAAATTGCAAGAATCTTCCCTCAGAAATGCTGGTGCTCTCCTCTCAATGGGATGATAACGATGGCTTCCATTTACTGAACCAACAGCTGGTGACAACCATGTGGGTGCTGAAGTGCAGCATGAGCCTAGAACGCTCATTCCACTAGGGAACTGAGACACTCCTATTCACTGTGACATCGGGACAGTTCACTCCTTCATGACAGTTATTTCTTCCACCAATGTTTTCTGAAGGCCGGTTGAGGCAGAACCCTTGTGGGTTACATGATCATGAGGATTAGTAAAGTCAATGGCTACTTTCAAGCTGCACACATTCTAGTGATGGAGGAATGGGGTGAGAAAAAATACTTCTCCAGGAGAAGCTAATATTCTCCCATGACCTGGGACATCGGGATAGGATGTTCTGGCAGTAATAGTTTGAGCAGATCCTAATAGTCACACATTGACTTTGTTTCCTAAAACACTTAGAGGATCTTCTCTCAAAAGCTGGAAACCTCTCCTTTCAATTAGTCAGAGCCACAGCACAGATAATAGAAAAACAAAGATCACGGAAAGACCAACTCCCTGCCTGCTTCCTATGAATACCACGACCAGCCCACCCCCAACAACAGCTTGCCTGGCTAATTGTGTTTTCTTACAGCAAATGCTAACATTGGTTTATATCCCTTGAGCGCAGACCAGCTGGATAGCAGGAGGAAGCCAGTTCAGCAGTAAAAATTGACCACAGATAATTTAGAGGGCAGACAAGCCACAGGCAGATAAGGTGGGGGGGGGCGTGGAGGACTCGCTCCTTATTTATAACCTGTGAGGTCATGTCGCCCACCCGGCAGTACCATCTCCCATCCCTGCTGAGGGGGTGGTCTTGATATAAGTCTCAGTAGACCCTGTCGATGAATAGATCAGTAGGCATATCAAACAAGTCACATGCAACTTTGGAGCCTTTAATGAGACCTCTGTAAATTTAGACAGCCCAGAATGCAGTTGCGAGATCATTTTCCAGTGAATAAAACCTGAATGTGCTTTTCACTGTGCAAATCATCTCCTTCCCAGCCACTGCCCCCTGTAAGCACTCTCCTAAGCCCATAAAGCAATGTTTCATGGAATAAGGGCATCAAATTAAATGGCTGTTTACTTTTGCCGTTAGAAGCCCTGACAAATAAAATGGAAGATGCAGTTGCCATTTTCATCAACTCAAACAAATCTTTCCTGGGGAGCAAAAGAGGAGAAAGAAACGAAAATGTCAGTTGCTGAAACTGTCATTCCCTGCCACTCAGTAAATAAACATAACATCTATTAGTTGTCATGGAAACACTCTGCCCGGATGCAGAGCATCAAGGCTCAACAATAAAGAAGCCCTGATATTTGAGGCTGGGCACAAACAACTCTCTGGCATTTCTCATGAGCTCACCAGCACAAGAGCTAACATTTTCCCAGTTTGTTTTCTTTCTTGGACGTGAATGCATTGCAGGGGAGGCGGGAGCGAGGGGGCATGTATCTTAGAAACCTATCCAAAAATTTTTGAATACAGCTACCTCTCCAGTCTCTGTATCCCTTACTCCTCCCTGCCCCCAACCTCTCTTTTAACCTTTGCCTGAGAAGAATTTAAATGGCAAATTTTGTTCCCTGCATATTACGCTTCCTGCGCCCAAAGCTGCATAAAAGGGATTGATTTAAATCATTTACAGTTAAGAGGAGGGAGGGAGGCCCAGTTTTCTACCAAATGCTCCTGGGTCCATAATAAGCAGCCACAAATACAGACAACAAATGAGTGTGCTTCTATTTATGTCTTTTGGGCTAAAGAATTACTCTTTAGTAAAGACTATGCATGCTTTCAGCATTCAACAAGAAAGCAGCTTGGATATGTGAGCAGAGAGAAAGAATTCTTAACTCTCCATTTCCCAGGTAACCAGTCCCAAAAATGTTGGCTGAAAGAATCAGAGAATGTTTCTGTTATGTTTTTCTTTTAATCGTAGAATTTATAACACCTCACAAAGCAGAAATGAACCAAATCTAAAGGTTACAGCTGAGAGGTGCTAAGACTTTCAGGACAAGCATTATTACTAGCCATCTGCTAAAAAGCAGAGCCCACTCACTCTTAAGAGCTTCACTCCAACACGGAGGACTTCTTAAGTTCCAGAACCTCTGACATACAAGGCATAAATTAGGGCATGGACTTAAACTCTTGATTTTCTGGCAGTTTTCAAACTATAAATCCCCTACATTCCAAAAACCACATTGTCCCATAACGAGCTGATGGCCAGAGTGGATTGACAATAGCTCTGGTCAAACTAAAATAAAGAGATTCTGCTTCTCTCCAGATCGTAAAGCAATTCTCTCTTAAGGACAGTGAAAGCTATTTTTCTTTTGAAGTGAAGCAAAAGAGACATTACAACTATCACCCATATTCTGTTGGGCCGGTCTTTCTCACCCTTCTATATAACTCTCTCTGGATTGATCTCAGATCCCATGAATCCATGTCTCCATGCCTAGAATGGTTTGAATAGTCAGAGGGAAGGAAGCAATTGGAAAAGGTGAATCAGACAATCTATAAATGGATGAAGGTGATTTCTCATTGCCCAAAGTAGGCCCAGGGACCACTTGGCATCAGAAACATCTGCAATGTTAAGAAGCTGGTTCTTTGGCCCAGTCAAGATGGAGGGATCAGAACTCCCAAAGAAGAGAACACAACCAATGAAGCACATGTGCTAGTCCTTTTTGGTTTGTTAAAACAGACACAAAACCTTCATCTCAAAGAGTGAAGCCTAGAAATCTACACTTTGGACCATAGGGCCAGGCCCAATCATAGGCCCCTGAAGGTTTGCTCTAGTAAATTGAATGTCTCAATCATATAACCTTTGATTCTGCAAAGAAAAGTCAAGAACACACTCTTATCTCCCCACTTCTATTTTTTTTTAGACATTTTATTTTATTGGGTGGGGTTTGGAGCTTCCACGCAGTGATCAGACCACTAGGAGGCTCTTTCTGGTGATACTCAGCCAACCAGTTTAATGCTGGGACCCAGTGATTCTCAGGGACTGCTGAAGAAAAGAATGCAGTGTCGAAATGAAACTCAGGTACTCACACACACAAGGCATATACCCCTGAGCTCTCTCTTCAGCCCCATGTTTTAGTTCTAAAAAATGCTCTTCCCTGGGGTAGGGGTGGGGGATGGGGCTGGTGGCAGAGGGAAACTGGGACATTGGTGATGGGAAATGTATACTGGTGAAGGGATTGGGTATTAAAGCATCCTATAACTGAAACTAATCACAAACAACTTTGTAACTGTATGTATAGAAGTGATTCAATTAAAAAAAAAGTTTCTTCCTGGGGCTGGAGCAATAGCACAGTGGGTAGGGCATTTGCCTTGCACGCGGCTGACCCAGGTTCAATTTCCAGCATCCCATATGGTCTCCTGAGCACCACCAGGAATAATTCCTGAGTGTAGAGCCAGGAGTAACCCCTGAGCATCGCCGGGTGGGACCCAAAAAGCAAAAAAAAAAAAAAAAAAAAAAAAAAAGTTTCTTCCTAAAGGGTAAGTTGGTGCCAGCAAAAATAAATTTAAAAATTTTTAATGAAAAAATAAAATAAAAATGAAGAGATTCTTCCCTCACGTTATGTGTCTTTGCTCCCTTAAGGGCAATTTCCTAAAGAGTCTTTCTCATCTCAAAGCTTGGCAGAAGGGGCCTCCTAGGGGCAGTGGGCCCTCAGGATTTCAGAGACCTCAGTGGGCGTGGCTCTGTCCAGTCTCTCTGACCATCAGTCTTCCGTGGTGAACACTCCAGACATTCCAGTGGTGTTTATTCAAGACGGAAGCAAGGAGAAGAGATAGGAGAAGAGGAAAAGCTTCAAAATATTCCTGGCTGGGAAACATTATTTTCACGCTGTCACAGAAAAATAAAACTAAAAAGCTTCTGAATTTTATGACTTCATGATTTTATCCTGCCTGGTCTCCCTGATGTTCCAACCTTCCAGCTCTTTTCAAACGTGACAGAGGCTTGGTGATGAAAACCCCTGAGTGGGCCACCTGTGGGTCAGCATTTCCCAAAGCAGGGGATACCGTGTCCTGGAGGAAAATGGACAAAGGGGTTGGGATAGTAGCCTCAGGTACAATTTGGGGGTGCTTTCTGTTTATCCTCCAAAAGAGGGTCCATTTCTAAGATTGGGTGGATGAGGGGGAACATGAATAAATTTTTTCTTTAAAGGGAGAAAGAAGAAGGAGAAGGAGAAGGAGAAGGAGCAGAAGAAGGAGAAGGAGAAGGAGAAAGAGAAGCAGAAGCAGAAGCAGAAGAAGCAGAAGCAGAAGCAGAAGAAGCAGAAGCAGAAGAAGCAGCAGAAGCAGCAGAAGCAGAAGAAGAAGCAGAAGCAGAAGCAGAAGCAGAAGCAGAAGAAGAAGAAGAAGAAGAAGAAGAAGAAGAAGAAGAAGAAGAAGAAGAAGAAGAAGAAGAAGCAGAAGCAGAAGCAGAAGCAGCAGAAGCAGAAGCAGAAGCAGAAGCAGAAGCAGAAGCAGAAGCAGAAGCAGAAGCAGAAGCAGAAGCAGAAGCAGAAGCAGAAGAAGAAGAAGAAGAAGAAGAAGAAGAAGAAGAAGAAGAAGAAGAAGAAAGGTGCCTGCCATAGAGGCAGGTAGGAGGGAGGAATTGGGGGTATTGATGGTGGGAAATGTGCACTGGTGAAGGGACTGGTGTTGGAACATTATATGACTGAAACCCAATTATGAGCAACTTCATAACTAAGTATCTCACTGTGTAGCGCTGTAGCACTGTCCTCCCCATTGTTCATCAATTTGCTCGAGCAGGCCCAGTATCGTCTCCATTGTGAAACTTGTTGTTACTGTGTTTGGCATATCGAATAGTATCTTGCCAGGCTTTGCTGTGTGGGCGAGATACTCTGGGTAGCTTGCCGGGCTCTCCGAGAGGGGCGGAGGAATTGAACCCGGGTCAGTCGAGTCGGCCGCGTGCAAGGCAAAAGCCCTACTGCTGTGCTGTTGCTCCAGCATAATCTCACTGTGATTCAATTAAAAAAAATTTTTAAGAGTCATAAAATCACTGAGATGCAAATCAAAACAAGAATAAGATATTATCTCACACCAAAGATACTGGTACACATCAAAAAGAACAAGAATAACCAGAGCTGGCATGGATGCAAAAAGAAAGGGACTCTTATTCATTGTTGGTGGGAATGTCAACAATGTCAACTGGTCCAGCATTCTTATAAAACAAAATGGGCATTCCTTAAAAAACTAGAAATTGAGCTTCCGTATGACCCAGCAATACTTCTCCTGGGAATATAACATGGAGGCCCAAAAATACACAGCAGAAATGCCATCTGCATTTCTATGTTCATTGCAGCACTATTCTCAATAGTCAGAATCTGGAAACAACCCAAGTGCTTGAGAACAGAGGACTGGATAAAGAAACTATGGTACATCTACACAATGGAATATTATGCAGCTGTTAGAAGACGTGAAGTTATAGAATTTTCTTATAAATGGATGGCTATGGAGAGTATCATGCTGAGTGAAACAAGTCAGGAGAGGGAGAGATATAGAATGACTGCACTCATTTGTGGGATATAAAAATAAATAGTATGAGACTAACACCCAAGGACAGTAGAAATAAGGGCTGGGAAGACGGTTCATTGTTGTAAGCTTTTTACAAGTGGGAGGGGGTGAGAGGGGAGAGAGTAGTTAGAATAAAGAAGGACACTACAACAATGATGGTTGGATATGATCATACTGGATAAGAAGTGAGTGCTAAAATAGATAAAGGGATATGCATGATAACCTTTTAGTACTTGTATTGCAAACTATAATGCCCAGAAGGAAAGAGAGAGAGAGAGAGAGAGAGAGAGAGAGAGAGAATTTCTGCACCCAGGAATTATTCCTGGTGGTGCTTGGAGGGTTATATGGGATGCCAGGGATTAATGCTGGGTTACCACAATACTGCTTCTAGGAATATATCCCAAGGATGCAGAAAAGCACAGTAGAAATAACATCTGCTCCTCTATGTTCATTGCGGCACTCTTCACAATAGAGAAGGGGAAGGGAGGGAGGGAAGGAGGGAGAGAGAGAGAGAGAAAGAGAGAGATAGAAGGAGAGAGAGAGAGGAGAGAATGTAGGAGGTGTTAGGGAGAAGAAGAAAAGTGTCTGCCATAGAAGGGGTATTTGGTGGGAGGGAAACTGGGTACATGGGTGGTGGGAAATTTACACAGGTGAAGGGACCAGTGTTGGAACATTGTATGACTGAAACCCTATTATGGACAACTTTCTAACTGTGTTATCTCACCATGATTCAATTTAAAAAAAAAAGCAGTAGGTCAGATAAGTTCTGGAAGTTCTTCTAGGTAGAATGGCTGCAGAAGAGGCTGGAGAGTGAGAGGGTATTGAGGGGAGACGCCCCTCTGCTAAAGGAGAAGGTGTGAGGCCCTGACAAGCATCTACTTTTCCTGCAATGTGCTAACCCAAACACACGTATGTGTCACTTCTTGATTTCTTGTCCACTTTGAAGATACAGTAGAAAGGCAGGCATTTTCATTCTCTAGAACCGAGTACCAGAAAGCAGAGAAATGAAGAAGTGGAGACCTGGTAGGAAACTGGCCCCTGGGAGAGAAGTGAGGGTCAGTAGGCTCATGGAGCAAGGTGGTGGTGGTGGTGGTGGTGGTGGTGGTGGGGAAACATGTGTCAGTCTCACTGCCAGGCCCCCTCCCCTGCCCATCATTCTTTCCCCGGTGCCTACCCTAAGAGCAGCCATTGGCCCCCATAGTGTACCAGCCCGCAACAATTTTGAGGCTCCTCTCTGGCCCATCAAGGTCCATGAGGAGGAGACCACTGCTTCCTCTCAGTGCTCGGAAGGCAGTGTTGGGTTTTTGCTGATGGAGTTTTCCAAACAACTCAGGAAGAGCAGAAGCACTTTCATAAGCATGGGGCACCATGCAAGGTTCAAAGTCCACTCAGCTGCCATTAAGTCACTGTCAGCCAAGTTGGGTTTCTGCAACACAAGAGCCTAGAGAACCAGCCCCAGAACTTCCTCCCATTTTTCTGGCTGCAGTGGGTGGCAAGTAAATATGCTCTATCAAGGGGTAGGGACAGGAGATGGCATGCCTCGCAGAGGACTGCCCACCTGCTCCCCCAAGCTCCAACTATGAGCAACTTGGAGCTGGAATTGCTGCAGCTGCTGGCACCAGACTTGCCCTCCAGTGGATCCTCTTTCACGATCACGAACATCCTGTTTTTCGTCGATTGCCTCAAGCAGGCCCCAGTAACGTCTCCTTCGTCCTAGCCCTGAGATTTTTTTAAAAGTGCCATATTAAAGGCTCTTTCAGGGTTAGGTGAATGAGACCCATCATTGTTTCTGGTATTTGGCAAATTGGGTACACCACGGGGAGTTTGCCAGACTCTGCCATGTGGGCAGGTTACATTTGGTAGCCTGCCATTTTGTCCAAAGTAAGAATGAGATAATAAGATGTTTTCCGAGAGCTGGGTTTTATAGTCTCTGGGTCTTGGCCACTGATGGGATTACATGGCACCAGGGGGCCAGTTGGTGGGTGTGACCCCTGCCTCCTGGAATATGGAGGATCTGGGTGGAGGATGCTCAGCCCTGATCTGAGCAGGCTTGAAGATCTCAGCCCTGGGACCCGCATGTCTTTGTTCCTCTGCCAGTACCTCCATGCATGCGGAGAGTGGTCTCAGCATGGTGGTGGCTGGTTCTGGAGGTCTTCGGCTGCAGGAGCTCTGGTCGGGGTGGGGAGGGAAACTCAACCCGCTCCCCTCCAAGGGGCCCTGGTGAGGACAGCCAGGCGCAGGGGCAGGAGACTCTGCAGATCCTCGTTAAAGAATTTAAAGTGCACTCATTGCAATGACAGGGCCTCGAAGGAGTCCTGTATTTTTTATTTTTTTTAAAGTAAATATGATCTATCTCTTAGCCAGAAGTTCAGTCAGGTTTTCCCCCCTTTCTAGGTCAGAGAGGACCCTAATGCTTCTTCAGTATCAACCTCATGCCTTTCTGGAAGCTGTCTGCCCAGAATTCGCAGGAACAGTAGAGAGATTTGATTGACAAGACTCCAACTTAGTCTGGGACATATGTCTCACCAGCACAGGCAGTGAGGCAAGTTTCAAGAAGAGGAAGTGGGCACAAGACAGATGTAACAAGCTAAACATATTTCAAATTTTTTTAGGGAAAGGCATGCAATTTTATGAGAAAGGTGGGCACGTGCAGTTGAGGATCCTATAATCGATATATACAATCAAACATCCTATGCACAGAAAACGGCAAAGAACCATCATTGGGAGGTTTGTCAGTGTGTTCTTGAGGAGAAAAGTGACTTTTCAATCAGGAGGTTTCATTGCACGGCCCCCGCTTACCAGTCCTGACCAGTCAGGATCCCTGGTTTTACAATCTCTAATCAGCGTAATGGTATTTGTGAGGCACTGCTTGGTCCAGTAAAACCAAAAAGGGTGAAACAATATGACTGCTTCCAGGGCTGGCTTGTCACAGGATCCAAACTACTAACTTCTGTTTAGTTTGTTTTGCTTTCTTCATCCCAAATAGTCCCTTTAATTATGGGGAAGGGAGAAGAGAAAGGGAAGAAAGTTTTATAGTTTTGATGATTTGCTTACCAGAGCTATGCCGCTGGAAATGGCAGTTAGAGGCAAGAACTTGGGGTTCAAGCACCTAGATGTCACTGATGGGCAGCGTGACTTTGTGCAAACTGTTTATCATCTCAGAGTCTCCATTGCCTCCCCTTATATTCAGGTAACAATTCTGACTTCATAAATAGCCCTGCAACATAAAAAGAAATGCAAAAACACAGAGCAGCCTTTCCCCCTGAATTATAAGACTCCCACCCCCAGAAGTCTGTAATATCCAGATCATGTCAGCCAGTTTCTAGGGGCCTCCGCATGCATTCTGTTCTGCTCTCTTCCCTGTGGTCATGCCTTGATCTGTGACATTAACATGAAGAGAGCTTTCAAGATGAATGGAAGAAAGAGCTGCAGAGACAGGGTGCTTCACTACGCAGTGTTAAATTGAAGTGAGGGCCCCAGCTGAAAGCTGGCCTTGTCAATGCAGGTTGAAAGAGGAAAGTTTGATGAAGGCGGAATCAAATCAGATGTACATGCTGAAAGCAGAAGGGAGGATGAGCCACGGCAGGGAGGGGTGGAGTGCTGAATGAGCCCAGAGACCCGGCTTCAAGATCTTTATTATGCCACTTACAAGTTTTATAAGCTCTGGTAAGCATGTCACATCTGTGTCTCATTTCTGTTCCAGGTAAAGGAAGACAACAAGTACCTACAAATGAAATAAGAAAATGTATAAAATGCCTACAACACAAGGGAGGGGACCATTTTTCAGTAGGAGCTGGCCACCTTCATACTTAATATGACCTGGGAGGTTTTTGTGTTGCTGGTGCCTCTGTTCCTTTATATTTCAAGGTGGATCTGAGTGAACCCTGCAGGCTCTTCCAATCCTACCATGGTTGTATCCATCTGGAAGTGATGAGTCTGGTTTGCACATGTTGAGTGCAGATTTTCATCCCTGTGCAAAGTGTCCAGGTCACGTTTCTAGCTCAGATCACGACCTCTAGAGAAGCAGTTCGCCAACAAAGGGTCATGGCAGTCAGTTCCTAGGAGAGAGAGTGGAAATGTCTGGATGTTTTGAATGTCATAATGATGAGGGAGCACTGACTCAGAGAATGGCAACCAGAAGTATCACGTACATGCTATGTGTGCATTATAGACATGCAAGGAACAGTGCTGTGAGACTCTCCCATGTGCATGCCCCCAGGAGAAGCCTTATTCCCAGACACCTGGAGTCTGTGAGAGCCTCTCAGAACTACCCGAAAGTAAAAACCATCTTCACAGTAATGCTATCACATTATTTGCCTTATTTACTGAGCTGGTATTTGCAATAATGGGATTGAAAGAAATGACAGATAGAATTGTTGATGCCAAGGCAGTGAAATCAAAGTGTTCTGTGTTCTGGGAGTCCCTGTTATCAGCTCTCACAGTTAAACAAGAAAGAAAAAAAAAAAACAGCTTTACTTAAGAATTTTCTTGGTGAAACTATTAAAAATTCTTAATTTATAAGAAAGAATTTTTAAAACCTTAATTCAAATTGTCTCTTAAATAGAAACCTTTTAAATATTCTGTTCAACAAAATACTGTAGCACTGTACTCCCATTGTTCATTTGCTCAAGCTGGCCCAGTAACATTGTGAGACTTGTTGTTACTATGTTTGGCATATCAAATACATCTTGGGGAGCTTGCCAGGCTTTAACAGAATACTACATATCAAAATATAATTTTTCTTAAATTGCAGGTTGAACTAGCCTTCTCATTCATGGAAGTCATTTTTACTTAAAAAATGAGTCAGAAAGAGAGGAATAGACATAAGAAAGATTGCATTCATCTGGGGAACATAAAGTAACAAAATAGGAGACTAACACCCAAGAATGGCCGAGATTAGTACCAGGAATTTTACTCCATGGCTTGGAGGCCAACCACACATGCTAGGGGAAAAGGGAGCTCAGATAGAGAAAGGAACACCAAATAAAGGTGTTGGGAGGATCCTCCCAGGATGGGAGAAACATGCTGAAAGTAGACTATAGACAAAACATGATTGTCACCCATTGCCTCTTTTGCAAACCACAACACCCAATAAGAGAGAGAGAGAACAAAAGGGAATGCCCTGTACCTCATGATGTCTCACTAATAAAAATTTTTTAAAAGATGAAAAAAAAAAAAAGAAATAAGGGGTGGAAGCATCTGGAATAAAAAAAGTCTGTGGCTATGGAGATAAGTATATTCAGGCCCTTTTCTCAATGAAGATATTTTTTCATTTCTTAAAAAAGAACTAATAAAAAATTCACACCATCAATATTGCCAAAATATATTATTTCCAATGACAAAATTTAGGGATCCAAGCAAAAATTAACTATTGTAGAATAGCTATAATTACTACTAGAAGGCTAATAGCTTCCTAACACCTTTTAGATGAGATGATTCTTTAATCAGAAGATTAAAGAATGTGATTTGGTTTTGTTTGAGGGCCAAGCCCAGCTGTGGTCAGGGCTTAGTCCTGGTTCTGTTCTAAGGGATCACTCCTGGTGGGGCTTATGGGACCATACGTGATACTAGGGATTGGGTCATATGTGGTACCAGGGCTGCGTGCAAGGTAAGAGCCTGACTCACTGTACTATCTCTCTGGATACCCGTACTATCTCTGTATATATCCTAATGAATGTGATTTGAATCAATATTGTATAATAAAATATATCACCAACACCTGGAAGCCCTCTATAATCCCATCAGCTAATGCTTCACAAAAATAAAGAAATATAAATAATGTAAGATGATACAAAATTGTGCACATTAAGAGATAGGGTCAAGGTGCAAGGGAGACCAAAGGTGCAAGGGAGACCAATGAAGTTTTATGTATCCACATACAAAATGTTCACTAACATGATTCCAGTTTCCACATCACAACTAACCTTTCAAAAAAGCAATCAATTGTTGAGTTCCTATCTTATCAAAGAATAATGCACAGTTACCTGAAAAGTCCACGGTAACATTCCCATCTTTCCTGATGACATCTGCATGGGCCTGGATTTTCTTCACTTTTAGTAAGATACTAGAGTAAAACAGATTGATAACAGAAGCTGATATGGGAATTGGGCAGTCTTGGATGAAGCCACCTCGGACTTGACTGCTTGCTTGAATAATAGCTACCTCTGAAGCACCTTTATATGAACCACTTTCTCCTTATTTATCCTCAGTCCACTAGGCTTGGAGATCTACTCCTGCTAGACTTTAGCTTCAGAAAACCATCATGATATCTGATGACAAAAAGGACAGAGAACACAGAGGTCAAGTATAAAGAGAAGGAAGGTGAAAAACAAACTCCTTTGATATGAGAAGGTTACAGGATATGCTACCCATGACCTCCCAGTCTCAGCTAAGCCTTTGTTCTTTCCCTCCCATGAATTCTGAAATTCATTCTATTTCACAGTTTTATAAAACGATAAACTGTCTCACTCTCTTAGACCATGATTAAAATCCAGTTGTTTATTTATAGGGTCATTTGTTGCTAAAACCGCTCCTTAAAAAAAATAATAATTGCTTCTTCAGATGGTTTTCTTCTATCTGTCTGAAGATGTCATTTTGGGATGAGACCATTCAAACTTGCTTAAATCTGAGCAATAACTCAAATAAAATGAGGTCAATGTAAATGACTACCCACAACGGGGGGAAAACCTGTTAAATTAAATCCAGAGTAAGTACCAACATATCATGTAGTGAGAGTTACATGTGTCAAATGAAGGAGTGTTATGAGGATTAATGAGTCCATTATTAAAAACGCTTTGGGATTCTTGGATGAATGGCATTGTTGAAAGTGGGGGTAGGGCTGGTGTTTACAACTGTAGTTAAATCAAGGCCTTGTAACAGACTCTGGGGAAATATAGATAAAGCAAGGAATTTTATTATTGATTGCTCTATTTTATACTACATTTAGCAGTCCTGATACTGAATTCAGCAAAATGTGTAGGCAGTTGCCTTGTCTGCTTTGCAAAGGTCTAAGAAGACCAATATAGGCTTGGAGGTTCTCTATAAGGTATCTTAGTTTGTGAAAGAAAAACTGGAGCTTATTAAGAAACACAAGAACCAGTTTAACACAAATGCACTCTTATTCTCCATTATTACTTGTGTAACTATCTGAAGCCAAAGGTGGAGAATATTAAGGAATTCTCTGTTGGGTGAAGTGCAGAACTGACCAGAAACAATGACATAATTCTAGGCTATTTCCCTGTGGTGCTTAAGATATTTCATAGATCATAGAAAAGGGAACCAATTGCCTGGTTGTTTCTCAGTGTCTATAAATCTCTGGTGGACTTTTAAATGACTAAAATTTTTTTCTCTCTTTTATCTGGCACTTAGCACATTATGAAATGTTCAGTTGAGACCATCCTATCCTAAGAGCTCTAGAAAACTTCTTCTGGACCTTCTCAGAAACTTTTCTTTGTCTTTACAAACATAAGTGTTTATTCATTTCCCCTTCTCCTTATATTGCTTATACCTACTTATTCTTCAATATTTTCCTTCCGTTTGACAACATAACTTAGAGATTATTTCTCATCATTAAATAGAGTAGTGGATAGAGACATATCATGATTCATATTGAACCCATCATTTTATATTGCATGTAAACATTATAATTTATTCAACCATTGATGGAGTATAGATGGTTTTCAATATCTTCATGGTATGAATAATCCTGCAATTAGCACCCTTCTGAGTATGGTACTGAACATAGTAAAAATATGTCCAATATTTTCTATAGGACAGATTTTTGGGAATGAAACTCTTGTGCTAAATGGTACATGCATTTAAATTTTATTAGCAATTCACCAAATGCCTTCCACTGAGATTCACTAATTGAACCTCCCAGCAATGTGTTAAAGAGACAAGGATTTATCTGCACCTTTAAGATGGATAAGAGTTGGAATGGCATAAAGAAGAGGAAGCAGAATTCTTGCAAAGAGAAATGGATTGTTGCTACTCTGTAAGCATCGTGAGAACAGTGAGCACATGTTCATAACCTTATCATACTATCCCTAGCACAATGCCTCAAGCATGTAACTATGAGATATTTGTTTGTGAATTACAGCAGACTAACAGTTCAGATGTAGGAATAAAACCTAGGCTGTCCAAGAGACTGAGATTAGATCAAATAAACTAGGGTATTAATTAAGACTAATAGGAAAGAGACTCCCAAAAGTTGAAAATATGAATCCCTTCTCTTTAAACAATACTTCTGCTCAAGCTACTATTAGAGTGAAAATTAATACAAAAGCTGTGGTTAAATTTACTTTGAATATTAGTCTTCTGTAAGAAAATATTGATTCTGTCATCTAGAAGAACATTAACTTGTGCGAGCTTTCCAAGCACTGGTCATTAGTTTTGTCAATATGCAGCCTTGGATCAGGATGTTTTAAGTCCAGACTAATGGTCCTGGCTGCCCTTAAGGTCAGCCAATTGCTGCAGTTTCCTCACTGGCCAGCAATCTATCCTGACCAACAAGCTAAAAGAAATGATCAAGAAGAGATTTTCTGTCATAAGCCCATTTTGAATGTGTGAGGCCAATCCAGGACTATAACAGGAATAGAACTCCTAAGTTTATTTATTGGTTCAATAATTTTTAAAAAAATATGTAATTACTGTGAAGTGGGAAAACTTATGGTCTAAAGATTATGTAAATATTTCATATATATACACACATATACACACTGAGACATACATACAAACACACACATACACACACATACACAAAAGTATAGACATGCTTCATTAAATATTATCTTCCAGGCAATATCCCTATATTATTGCTAAGCTTCTTAGCTCTGGGCTTAAATATTCTACAGACAAAGAAACTGAAGTCTAGACAAGTGAATTGATTCTCCTATGACCACTCAACTAAGAAATTAGGAAGTAAAAATTCCACCGTAAGAGGCTCTAAATCTACACCTCTACTAGTCTGAGACTCAAATTGCAGCTTAAGCCAAGAACCTGGTCATTCACTATCCAGACCATTATCACACACTACTTTCTGCAGAGTGATTCACTCAGTATGTATGAGTAATGGTAATATTTATGAGCTACAATGAGCTACAATCAAACCTTACATGCAGGCCAACTCCTCTAAGTAACTTGTGATAGACCCTTTCAACAATAACAAAAAACTGATGAGGCCTTATATCTAGTAATGGTGCATATTTGTAGAAGACTTAAACTTGTTCTGGACATTGGGGATACTTCAGCATTTAGACTCTACATTTATCACAGTGTGCTGCTGCAATGTTGTTGTGGGTTTTTTTTTTTAATTTTGGTACCTGGCTCATTAGAGAGACTACTAGTCATTTTAAAACCAAATTGAGTTTAAATACATCTCCTTGACACATCTGTTTTGTTAAATGTATCCCACGAAACCAACATTAAAAGCCAATGCCATTAAGAGGGCATAAGGTAAGCTCATTTAGTTGACCAAATTGTATAACACAATGAATTAATATGGTAATATGCCTTTGGAGACCAGCAGCAGATAATAGAGGTGAACAGAGGAGCCCGAGCCTGGTTTTGGAAAAGCAAAAGCAATTCATCATTATGCTGTAACAATATGGGAGAACATTTCTCATTTCCCACTTGCCTGCCCCCATTCTGGAAACCTTTGGGTTGTACTTTTTTAGCACCTGCTTTGAATCTTGTGGCTTTGCTCAATCCAACTGCTGCTTTTTGGCTACTTAAAGGATTCTCTTATTTGTCTTTTGAAGCAGTGGTAAATGGAGTGGTGATTTTGGTTAAAAGTGAGAGTTTGGTGGAGCATGAAGCCATAAAACCATGTCCTTGTTGCCCTGTAGCAAAACACTCTTCAGAGAGACAGAAGGCCAAGACAGGGAAAGAAGAGTGAGAAACAGGCAGAGCAAAAACTACCACCGAGGATTCCAATTATCATTCCCTGGGAGTTGGGCTTCAACACAATGCTCTGTACACATTGCCGATTCTGATTTGGAAGACTCAGACCTCCCTCTTCCCAGTATTTTGCATTTGCTTCTATCTGCCAGAAAGAACCTAATTAAAGCTTATTGTGCCTACTCAGCGAGAATGTATCCCCCTAGCTGCTTTCAAAACAACAACAAAAAAGTTACTCAATGTTTTCCCTCAACCATAAATTAGATATGCTCATTATAGAAAAATTTAGAAGACATAGGAAAGCATAAAGGAGAAAAATGCAAAATCCTTTACAGCCTCAACTCTTGAAGATATCCTGTCAGTGTTTTAATGTATTTTTCTATAGCTGTTTGATTTATTATTAAATAGTCTCCAAAACAGGATTTGGGTTGTCTCATAATGATGCAGGAGAGGTGGTGTGAGTCTCTGTGCTGGTCCACGGTTCCCTGGTTTGTCAATATTTTCAGGAATGAAAATATTGAGTAATAAAGATATTCAGACTCAGAGTTAGAGAGAGAGAAAAGGTTATTGAAAAGGAGAAGAGAGAAACTCCCCAGCTGGGGAGGAACTTAGTACAGGACAAAGTTCAACTATTACTCTTTTTGTAGGAGTCTTTATAGGAAAATTGATTCTGTGGTTCTTATCAAGTGGCTGCATAGTTACTAAGTGTGAGAGGGTTCCTGTTTGTTCCCCACAGATGTTCTGTTAACAGAGTCCCTCTCATGTTGTTAAAACAAGTCTAACATCCCATATTCCCAGTTAGGGCAGTGATACTGTCGTCTTACAAGGATTTACTTCTGTAGATCTCCTGTTTGCCCTGACCCAGTTGTTTCAGCAACCTATGAGCTGGCACAAATTCTGGGGCATCGTTTAGTTCATTTGCCTTAAGGTCTGATCTTGGGAAGCTAAAGACTCCCTCAGTTTCAAGGAGAGCCTGGGAAACTGCAAGAATGTTTAGAATGTAGAATGGGGACAGCTCAAACGGAGTTAGTCTCATCAGCTTGTGAGAGGAAACAGACTTCTGCTTTCATTAACATGATTTTAATAATTTCTGAGGTTGAGCATTTAGGTTCTTCCTTCTTTCAATCATAAACAGAGCAAGTACAAATACCATTCTTGGGGTTTTTTTCTTTTTTTTTTCTTTTTGGGCCACACCAGTGATGCTCAGTGGTTACTTCTGGCTCACACTCAGGAATTACTCCTGCCTGTGCACAGAAGAACCATATAAGATGCCAAGGATTGAACCGGGATCAGCCACATGCAAGACAAAAGCCCTACCCACTATACTCTCACTCCAGCCACAGTATAAATACTATTTGTACCTAAACCTTTTACCCCAGTGTTCATTCTTTTTCCAGAGGACTGAGCCAGGGGTGTGTGCATAATTTTAGAGTTTAAGATTAAATCTACTAAAGACATATCAATCCTTACCTTTCTTGACCTCTGGGCAACTTTCAACCATCACTGACTGACTAAGCTTCTTTGCTGAAGTCCTTTTTCTTTCACACTGTGACACCAGTTACTTTCAGTTTCCCCCAAACTCTGTTTATGGTCATTGGGTCCCTCCTCTACCGCACTCCCTCAGGCATCCCCTCCTTGGTTTGCTCCTCTTTCTCTGTGATTTCTTTTCCTCTCAAAGTCTTATCTAAAGTTTCCAATTTAAAATTTTGTCTCAGCCTGCCTTTTCAAGTTTGAGAATATACAATTTCAACTCCTCAGCTTCTTAACTTCACTGCTCACAAGCCTCTCAAACCTGCCGTCTGACCACACCAGCCTATGTTTGCTAATTCCTGTCTTAGAAGAATGATAACATGACAATGATACCAATTTCTTCATTCCTAATTTTATTTTCTTTCTTTTGGTTTGAGGACCATACCTGACAAGTCCTTGGAGATTATTTCTGACTCTGTGCTCAAGAGTGACCCCTGATGGTGCTCAGGGGATCATATGCAGTATTGAGCATCAAACTGGTTCCAGCCACATGCAAGGCAAACTCCATAGCCCCTGTATTATCTCTTTGACCACTGTTCCTGATTTTAACAAGAACACCTCCTGTGAGATGCATTTAACAGGATACTGGTCAGGGACTTTGCCTTTTGTCTTCTGTGTGTTGATCCTATAATATAGCCTGACTCTGTGCTCTGTCTTACCAATGATCTTCCTTTTGGGGACTAAAATTACCCTACCCAAACTAAAGACCATAAAGTTGACAAAAGCCAAAGCCTCACAATAAAATTGACCAAATACATTCAATAAAGGATCATAAAGTAAGATGCATACAATGCACAAATAAGATGAACATAAGAAGTTTATAAGAATATTTTTAAAAAAAAAAAACAAAATCAACCAGTGGCTAAAGAGTATAAGACAAGAATTCTTTGCTTATAAATGAATAGACATGGAGAGTATCACACTAAGTGAAATGAGTCAGAAAAAGAGGGAAAGACATAGAAGGACTGCACTCATTTATGGAGTATAAAACAACATAACATGAAACTGACACCTAAAGATAGTAGATACACGGGACAGGTAGATTGCTCCATAGCTGGAAGCCTGCCTCATGAGCAAAGGGGAGAAGGCAGCTGGAATAGAGAAGGGATCACTAAGAAAATGATTGCTTGAGGAACTGGTCGGAAAGGGAGATGTGTGCAGAAAGTAGATAAAGGATCAAACATGATAACCTCTCAGTATCTGTATTGCAAACCATAATGCCCAAAAGTAAAGAGAGAGCATGGGGAATATTGTCTGCCATGGAGGCAGGGGGAAGGTAGGAAAGGGGGGGTATACCAGGGGTATTGGTGGTAGGGAATGTGCACTGGTGGAGGGATGAGTGTTTGATCATTGTGTGACTGTAACCCAAACATGAAAGCTTGTAACTATCTCACGGTGATTCAATAAAATTTTTAAAAAAAGACAAGAATTCTGGGGATTTCAAGGCTGAATTTTTTTTATTTCCTCCTTGTAATTTGTATCTGTAAAATTTGCTCTTAAAATTATAGTTGGGAAAAAATAATGAGCACAAAAAAAAACTCGCAAAGGTGAAGTTCTTAGCTGTAAGATTTGATGTGAGCCAAAGGTGAAGGATTGCAAAGGGGAAAACCAGCTAAATAATTCATACTTCTGTTGAGTTCAGCAAAATAATCTCAGAAGCATTAAAATAGAAAAATTAGAACTCTTTAATGGCTTTATAAACATTTAGATTGGTTAAGGAATTATATCTTATCAGTGACCAGTCATGGAACAAAGGATAAAAGATTTCCTTTGAAGGCAGTTCATATTTAGAGGATGGCTTCTCTTCCTCTTCCTTTCCAGTTCTGGTCTAGAAGGAGGTAACTGAGCCAGAGAGACAGTTACAGGGGTTAAGGTACTTGCCTTGCATATGGCTGACCCATGTTCAATATCTGGCACCATACAGTCTCCATGCACCACTGGGAGCAACCCCTGAGTTCAGAGCCAGGAGTAGCCCTGAGCACTTTCAGGTGTGGCCTCATCCTGCATGTGCTCTCTCCTCCTCCCCCAAAAGGAGACAACTAAACTACACTCTGATTCACAGTAGGGTGGAACAGCATGGCTGCTTCCATGTCCATAATTCCTTCTGGAACTCTGAGAACCCATGGCAGAGCTGCCTGGAGCACCAACCATGCCTTGGCAGGGCCCTCTCAAACTTTCTCCTGGTACTACACTTAAGTATACTATAAAAACCATCTCAAAAGGGGAGATTTTTTAAATTTTATTGAATCACTGTGAGATATAGTTACAAGCTTTCATGTTTGAATTACAATCACACAATGATCAAACACCCATCTCTCCACCAGTGCACATTCCCCACCACCAATATCCCCAGTATACCCAAAAGGAGAGATTTGTGTGTGTGTGTGTGTGTGTGTGTGTGTGTGTGTGTCAACATACTTTTAATTAATTTCACAACTGTTTCTGAGGAATGATTTTTTAAAAATTTTTATTAGTGAAACACTATGAGGTACACTTGTGGACTTACAAATTTTTGTGCTTGGGTTTCAGTTTTACAATGATCCAGTACCCATCCCTCCACCAGTGCCCATTTTCCGCCACCACGGGTCCCAGTATCCCTCCCACCCACCCCCCATCTCCCCATCCTACCCTGCCTCTGTGGCAGGGTATTCCCTTTTGTTCTCTCTCTCCTTTTGGGTGTTGTGGTTTGCAAAAGAGGAATCGAGGGACAATCATGTTTGGTCTATAGTCTACTTTCAGCATGCTTCTCACATCCTGGGAGGGTCCTCCCAACACCATTTATTTGGTGCTCCCTTCTCTATCTGAGCTCCCTTTTCCCCTAGCATGTGTGGCTGGCCTCCAAGCCATGGAGCAAAACTCCTGGTACTAATCTCGACCACTCTTGGGTGTTAGTCTCCTATTTTGTTACTTTATGTTCCCCCAGATGAATGCAATCTTTCTATGTCTATCCCTCTCTTTCTGGCTCATTAAAAGGAGAGATTTTTAAAGTATCAAGGCATCTTGAAAAACATCTGCTTCCCTTGCTTCCAGTCTCAAGCTGCAGCATCCTTGATACGCTGCACTGTAGCACTGTCCTCCCGTTGTTCATTGATTTGCTCGAGCGGGCCCAGTAACGTCTCCATTGTGAGAATTGCTACTGTGTTTGGCATATCGAATACGTCACGGGTAGCTTGCCAGGCTTTGCTGTGCGGGCGAGATACTCTAGGTGGCTTGCCAGGCTCTCTGAGAGAGCATCCTTGATACTCAATGCAAAGTCAATCGATAATAGTGCTCTCCCGTTTCTTTTAAAGGCTCCTAATTTGATTGTAGTCTTGTCTCATTCTGTGTCTTCTCAATCAACAGTTTAAAAGTCTAGCAATTAGCATGTGGGAATATCTTTTTAAAATTAAATGATGTCTTTAAAGTCAAAACTGTTCCAAACATTCCCTTCATCTCAAAAATGAGGAACACGTGAGTTCAGGGATTTATTCAGGGTCTCTATTGTATTAATAAAGGGCTAGATCTCAATAGCTGTGCTTCTGACTCGGGCACTTCTGCTAGTTTCCTTTCTGAAGAAGGCCAGTCGCAAACAGGTTTGTGTCTTCAAATTCATTTCGATAGCACAGTGGGTAAGGCGTTTGCCTTGCACACAGCCAACCCACAGGTTTGATTCCTCCGCCCCTCTCGGAGAGCCTGGCAAGCTACCGAGAGTATCTCGCCTACACAGCAAAGCCTGGCAAGCTACCCGTGACATATTCGATATGCCAAACACAGTAACAAGTCTCACAATGGAGACATTACTGGACCTACTTGAGCAAATTGATGAACAATGGGAGGACAGTGCTATTTTTCCTTAGCTTTATTTCTTGATGTATGTGTATGTGTGATCAATGGTAGCTAAGTCCAAATATCTAAAAAAAGATGAAAAAAATACTTCATGCTGACCTCCACTGAATTATTATTTTAAGATAACCACACCTAATTTAGTCTAAAGTTTATCTTTGATGTAAAAAAATGTCTTTTCATTTTCCTCCTCAGCCACCTCAGGACAATGATAACAACATCTCAGTGAGAGCGAGACTAATTCAAACTTCTGTTAAGTTCAACAAAATAATCTCAAAAACATTAAAAGCAAAATGGGGGAAAATGGGATCATTTGAACGACTTATATAAATATAAATATTGAACGACAATAAAATACTGGTTAAGGGATTAGATCTTGTCAGTGACCCTTCATGAGACAAAGGACAAAATATTTCCTCGAAGATAGGTCAGTTTAGATGATTGTGTAATCACAAAAAGACAGCAGCAGTCTATCTCTCCCGCCGCCCACATTCGGTAGTCTTAGGCCGTTTCCCCAACTCCAGAGAGGTCAATGGCGATTGGCAGGCGAAGGAAGGAAACGAGGGCCAGGCTGGTTGGTCTTAGTTGCAGTTTATTACAAACCTCTCTCCATTCACTCCTGTCTCTCCTCTGCCTCCCCCAGCCCACGCTTACAGTCTCATTATATCCCCCAGCACGAGGGTTTGATGATACGTGAATATTCGTTCAGTTGGAGGTGCTGAGACAAGGAATGCGAGAGAAATTTATATCATGGAAGTCCCAGGTTCTTTCAGACCTGTGTCCCTGGTAGAGAGCCCCGAAATTTCCTTTCATTGATCATGGTACCTCTAAAAGGGGCAATGCAGTGACATTATCAAAAGGAGTTACAGAAAGAACATTGAGGAAGCAAAACATGCATTGTTTCTTTGCATCTGCAGGCCAGTAATTTTGGCCTCTGGATAGAAGATACAAAACCAAAACTGAAACCTTTCTTGGGCTATAAGCACTTGAATTTGCATCCCAAAGACTAGCCTGGCTAGAGCCTGGAGTCTACATACCAAAGATCAGGCCAGTAGTAGAGTTTGAAGTTAGGGAGATTGATTCCTCCCATTTTCTTTTTCCCAAGAATTGCTTTAGCTATTCGTGAGGGCTTATTGTTCCATATAAATTTCAGGAGTGTTGCTCCATTTCTTTGAAGAATGTTGTGGGTACCGTAATAGGGATCACATTGAATTTGTACAGTGCTTTGGGAAGTATTGCCATTTTGACAATGTTAATTCTCCCTATCCATGAACAGGGGATATTTTTCCATTTCCTCGTGTCCTCTTTTATTTCCTGAAGCAGTGTTTTGTAGTTTTCTTTGTACAGGTCCTTTACTTCCTTAGTTAAGCTGATTCCTAGGTACTTGATTTTCTGTGGCACAATTGTGAACGGGATTGTTTTCTTCATGTCATTTTCTTCTCTCTCACTATATGCATATAGGAAAGCCATGGATTTTTGGGTATTGATTTTATAGCCTGCATCTTTACTATACAAGTCTATCGTTTCTAGGAGTTTCTTGGTAGAGGTTTTAGGGTTTTCTAAGTATAGTATCATATCATCTGCGAATAGTGAGAGCTTGATTTCTTCCTTTCCTACCTGGATGCCCCTAATATCTTTTTCTTGCCTAATCGCTATTGCAAGTACTTCCAGTACTACATTGAACAGCAGTGGAGAGAATGGGCATCCTTGTCTCATCCCTGATCTTAAGGGGAAGGCTCTCAGTTTTTCCCCATTGAGGATGATGCTTGCTGTAGGCTTGTGCTAGATAGCTTTAACTATATTGAGGAAAGTCCCCTCTATCCCCATTTTGGTGAGGGTTTTCATCATAAATGGGTGCTGGATCTTGTCAAATGCTTTCTCTGCATCTATTGATATGATCATATAATTTTTATCTTTTCTTTTGTTGATATGATGGATTATGTTAATTAATTTCTGAATGTTAAACCATCCTTGCATCCCCAGGATAAACCCCACTTGGTCATGGTGTATGATCTTTTTGATGAGTTGTTGAATTCTATTTGCTAGTATTTTGTTCAGAATCTTCGCATCCGTGTTCATCAGGGATATCGGCCTGTAGTTTTCTTTTCTTGTGGTGTCTTTGTTTCCTTTTGGTATTAGAGAGATTTGGGCTTCACAGAAACTGTTTGGGAGAGTTTCTGTTTTTTCAATTTCCTCGAAAAGCTTGAGAAGAACTGGCAATAGTTCCTCTTTAAAAGTTTGGAAAAATTCGCTAGTGAATCCATCTGGACCTGGGCTTTTGTTTTTAGGAAGACTTTTGATTACAGTTTCTATTTCCTTGATGTTAATATGTCTATTCAGGTACTCTAGATTTTCTTGATTCAGCTTTGGGAGATTATAGGAATCCATGAATTTATCCATTTCTTCTAGGTTCTCTTATTTCAGGGCATACAGACTTTCAAAGTAGTCTCTGATGATCTTTTGAATTTCTTTGGTTTCTGTTGTGATATCCCCATTCTTATTTCTGATTCTGTTTATTAGGATTCTCTCTCTGTTTTTTTTTTTGTGAGTGTTGCTAGTGGTTTATCTATCTTATTTATTTTCTCGAAGAACCAGCTCTTGGTTTCATTGATCTTTCAGATTGTTTCTTTGGTTTCCATGTCATTGATTTCTGCTCTAAGTTTTATGATCTCTTTCCTTCTGCCCGATTTGGGCTCCTTCTGTTGATCCTTTTCTAAGATCTTGAGCTGTGAAGTCAAGTTGTTTATGTGCATCCTTTCTTCTGTCCTGAGATATGCTTGCAGAGCTATAAATTTTCCCCTTAATACGGCTTTAACTGCATCCCATAAGTTCTGGTAGCTCGTGTCTTCATTCTCATTTGTTTCCAGGTACCTTTTGATTGCGTCCTTGAATTCCTTCCTGACCCACTCGTTGTTCGCCATTTAGTTGTTAAGTTTCCAGGTGTTTGATTTGGTTCTTCGTGTCTGTGTGTGATTCACTTCTATTCTCAGTGCAAAGTGGTCTGAAAAGATTGTTAATACTATTTCTATCTTCCTGATTCTATTGAGGTATGTTTTGTGGCCTAGCACATGGTCTATTTTGGAAAATGTTCCATGTGCACTGGAGAAGAATGTGTATTCTTTCTTTTTGGGGTGTAAAGCCCTGTATAGGTCTATAAGTCCTTTCGCTTCTATTTCTTCTTTCAAAGCCAATGTTTCCTTGCTGAGTTTTATTCTTGCTGATCTATCCAGAAGTGATAAGGCGATGTTGAAGTCTCCAGCTACTATTGTGTTGCTAGCAATGTCCTCCTTAAAATCTGTAATCAGTTGTTTTAACTATTTAGCTGTTCCCTTGTTAGGTGAATATACATTTAAGAGTGTGATTTCTTCTTGTTGTACGAAAAAGCACTAATAATTAAAAGAGAATGCTACTGGAACAAAGGCAGAGCTGCAGACCAATGAAACAGGTTTTGAATATACTGACATCTCCGCTCAAACATATTATCATCTAATCATTGATAAAGGAGCAAGAAATGTGAAGTGGAGTAAGAACAGCCTTTTTAACAAATGGTGCTGGCAAAAATGGACGGCTACATGCAAAAAATTGGGCTCAGATCTCTGCCTAACACCATGTACAAAAGTAAGAGCAAAATGGATTAAAGACCTCAACATCAGACCGAAATCCACACATCAAAGAATACATCAAAAACAAAGTTGGAAAAAGCCTCCATGATATTGAAGCTAATGGTATCTTCAAAGATGTCACGCCACTGGCCAAGCAAGTGAAAACAGAGATACACAAACGGGACTATCTTAAACAAAGAAGCTTCTGCACCTCCAAAGAAACAGTGACCAAAATACAAAGACAGTCTACAGAATGGGAAAGGATATTCGCCGAATACACATCCGACAAGGGGTTGATATCAAGGATATACAAAGCACTGGTTGAACTCCACAAGAAGAAAACATCCAACGCCATCAAAAAATGGGGCGACGAAATGAACAGAAACTTTCTCAAAGAAGAAATCCGAATGGCTAAAAGGCATATGAGAAAATGCTCTACATCATTAATCATCAGGGAGATGCAGATCAAAACAACAATAAGATATCATTTCACACCACAGAGACTGGCCCACATCCAAAAGAACAAAAGCAACTGGTGTTGGTGCAAATGTGGCAAGAAAGGGACCCTCCTTCACTGCTGGTGGGAATGCCGACTGGTTCATCTCTTTTGGAAAACAGTATGGACGATTCTCAAAAAACTAGAAATTGAGCTCCCATTTGACCCAGCAATACCACTCCTGGGAATATACCCCGGAGAGGCAAAGAAGTATAGTCGAAGTGACATCTGCACTTGTTTGTTCATTGCAGCACTGTTTACAATAGCTAGAATCTAGAAAAAACCTGAGTGCCCGAGAACAGATGACTGGTTAAAAAATCTTTGGTAAATCTACGCAAAGGAGTACTATGTAACTGTTAGAAAAAATGAAGTCATGAAATTTACATACAAGCGTTACAACATGGAAAGTTTCATGCTAAGAGAAATGAGCCAAAAAGAGAGGGACATACATAGAATGACTGCATTCATTTGGGGAACATAAAGTAACAAAATAGGAGACTAACACCCAAGAATGGCCGAGATTAGTACCAGGAATTTTGTTCCATGGCTTGGAAGCCAGCCACACACTCTAGGGGTAAAGGCAGCTCAGATAGAGAAGGGAGCACCAAATAAAGAGTGCTGGGAAGATCTGCCCAGGATGGGAGATGCATGCTGAAAGTAGACTATAGACAAAACATGATTGCCACTCAATGCCTCTTTTGCAAACCACAACACCCAAAAGGAGAGAGAGAACAAAAGGGAGTGCCCTGACACAGAGGTAGGGTGGGATGGGGGATGGGGAGGTGGGAGGGATACTGGGATTGGTGGGGATGGAGAATGGGTACTGATGGAGGGATGAGTAATTGATCATTGTATAACTGAAACCCAAGAACAAAAATTTGTAAGTCTACAACTGTATCTCATGGTGTTTCACTAATAAAAATTTAAAAAAAAAAAAAAACAAAGATCAGACCTGGCTAGCACCTGAGATCCGTTTGTCAAAGACCAGCCAGGTTTCTGTGAGAAAAGGAAAACTGCCTCTTACAATATCCTGAAATTATTTACTGAAAGCAGTTTGAAGGGGGAAAATGTTCAGCCTCATCTAAACTAGCCAGGACACACGAGAAATCTCGCCCATTTTCCTGGGTCCCTATGTTCCTGCCCGTTGTGCGGAGCAGTCTCCATGGGCTCACCCTGACAGCTCGGTCCAGCCCCAACAGGTTAGGGTAACAATTACACATAGGTGTGGTCACATTTAATAGAAGTAAATTTAATACGGGTAAATTTCTTTTCCTTGGGGAAAGCCACTTGTAGGACAGATTCTCATTTAGCAGATCGACCCATCCTAGAACAGAATCCCCTGAGTGTGTTTCTCCTCTCTTTGTCCAACAAACATATAAGCATACATAATATAAATCATTTTGTATGGATACAGTAAGAAATACTTTAAGCTTATAGAATTGCTCTCCTAGGGCCATCTCAATCTCAGACTGCAGTGCCCAGGCCAGATTGTCTTTCCTATCCCTAGCAGGGTCCTAGTCTCATCGTTACTTTTGGATCATGACAGCATTTGTCTATGATCAAACTTTTAACTAAGAATTGTGGCACTTTGGCTGGCCCATTTCGATGCCAGGGTAGCTCACAGCTTGCCCTGGGTCCATTCAGTTCCTCATTGGGACCCTGCTTTTGGGGTGCTAGGAACTAAGGGGAACTGAGGCTTAAATCGAGAAAGCAGATGCCTGAAAGTGAATAATATTCAAAGCCAATATTATTCAATAATATTGAATAATATTCAAAGCCAATTAAATCCTAAATTACAAAGTATAATTTTAACTGTCTTCCTGTATCTATACAAAAAGGACATTGCATTAAACTATTCAAAAGACATAAGGAGAGGAGAAAGGCAATATTAGCTTACAATACAAGTTCAGTGTCCTAGAAGGATCTGACCTTGATGTAGGCAGGTAGATAGGGAAAGGCCCTTGGCAATGAAACTTGGATTAACAAAGTTTCATGGAAGAAGAATTCTAGGACTGATCCACCTTGTGGATACAGAAAACAAAGACCTGATAAGACCCTGAGGATATAGGCCCCCTCCCCATGAAGTTCCTCAAACCCTCGGACCTCTCCCTTAATCTGATTAAAATGTGATCCAGCCCAAAGAAGACCATCACCACTCCTCCACTCCCAACCTCCCTGGTAACCTCCTTAGCAATGAACTTTTACCTTGGAAGAAGCTTCACGTGGGGGCAGGCTGGAGAAACCCTATAAAGGCCACCTTGAACAAAGGAAGGGCACGCATATGCTGCTGAAGCCCATGTGCTGCTTGCGCCCACATGGCCAAGCATGGCGGTGCCCGAGCACATATGTCGTCCGCATCTCCCCTCTTGAGAAGTGTACTTTCATGCTTTCGTATCTAATTCTAAGATGTGTGTAGGGGCTCTCTCCACCCTTGGTGAAGCCCGCATTCTCCCTTGAGTACATTACTCTCTCACTCTCTCCCCCTCCACACCTTAAAAATCCTTCAAATAAAATCTATCTATTTCACTGCTTGTCTACTCCTGAAATTCCTTTCTGCGAGGCGAGACAAGGACCCAGTAACCCTGGGTCCTGGGTGGCAGAGGCGGTTGGGGAGAAAGTGACTGTCTTTCTCCTCCCCACTTCACATAAGTCACCCATAGGGCCCACCAATATCAACCTTACAAATTAACAGATTCTGATTAGGGAAAAAGCTGATTAACTGGTTAGGATGGAGAGTATAGAAGTGGTTACAGGTAAAGCAAAGGAATGGAAGGGACTTGGGGATATTGTGATGGGTGTGACTCAATGAACCTAAGCTCCTTGTGGCAAGGGGGAAAGGGCAAACCAATGTTAGGCCTAAAATATTTGGATCTATATTCCAACAGATGATGATGATGCTTTACCCAGCTGGGAAAAGCATTCGTAATGCCCGCCTGTCCTTCACCAACTACAAAACCAAGATGACTGCCCTCCGACATCATGATGGATCTATCACATCTTCCAGAAGGGCAATGGAGAAGATTATTCATGACTTCTACTCAGATCTCTTTAATAGCCACGTCCACTTGCCCACATACCACATACCACGTGATGGATATGTCATTCCCAATGTTCTCCCTTCCGAAATCCAACATGCCATCTCGTCGGTAAAGAAACAAAGAGCACCTGGCCCAGACAAGATCAGACCTGAACACCTGAAGAACTTACCATCAGTACTCAACAATACATTGGCTCGGCTCTTCACACGCTACCTGTCTGAATGCAAGGTTCCATCCCAGTGGAAAACCAGCAAGACTGTACTACTATACAAGAAAGGAGACATCCACGACACTGGCAACTATCACCCAATCTGCCTATTGTCTATCATCTACAAACTATTCACTCGAGTCATCCTGAATAGGATTAGCAGAACACTAGATGAAGGACAACCATGTGAACAAGCTGGATTCCGAAAAGGTTTCAGTACCATCGACCATATCCACATGATTACTAAGCTCATTGAGGTTTCTCGGGAGTTCAAGATGCCGCTCTGTCTAATGTTCATTGATTTAAAGAAGGCCTTTGATTCTGTTGAGACGGAAGCGGTCATGGAAGCCCTAGCCAATCAGGGCGTACAAACTCAATACATCAGGATCCTTCGTGAGCTCTATTGTGGATTCACTACCAAGATCTAACCATTCTACAAAGAAGTAATCATCCATATCAAGAGAGGGGTTCGACAGGGTGATACCATTTCACCAAAACTCTTCAGTGCCACCCTCAAGAACATCATGCGACGACTGGAATGGGAAAGCGTGGGAGTGAAGATAGATGGTCGACAACTACACCACCTCCGCTTTGCTGATGACATTGTTCTAATAACACCAAACATCAGCCAAGCAGCACAAATGCTGAACGACTTTGACCGTGAATGTGAAAAGGTCGGACTACAGCTGAATCTTACGAAGACAATGTTTATGAGAAACAGCCTTGTTCCTGACGCTCCATTCGCTCTCAACGGAACCACCATCTCCGAATGCAACAGTTATATATACCTAGGTCGAGAAATCAACATGATGAATGACCTGGCACCTGAGTTGCGCAGGAGGAAGAGAGCGGCTTGGAATGCCTTCAAAGCATTGAAGAAATAACTAAAAGGACAAAGAACCTCCAGCTATGAGCACATCTCTTTGATTCTACTGTTCTTCCTGCATTAACATATGCCTCAGAGACCTGGACCCTACGAAAACGGGATGAGAACACTATTCGGGTCTCTCAAAGAGGAATCGAAAGAACTATGCTTGGAATATCACGATTCACTCAAATGAGAGATAGAATCCGGAGTTCTGATCTTCGTCAACGCTCAAGAATCAGGGACGCTGTCTCATTTGCCAAGACATCAAAAATCAGATGGGCTGGACATGTAATGAGGTTTACAGACAACCGCTGGACTAGAGCCATTACTGATTGGATTCCACGGGACATCAAAAGATCACGTGGACGCCCACCTACAAGATGGTCAGACTTCTTCGTCAAGACCCTAAATGATCGGTTTGAGGCTCTGCATGTTCCTAGAATGAACAGATACCATTGGGCTACGCTAGCACGTAACCGGGATGAATGGAGACGTTACTGGCACCCGCTTGAATAAATCAATGAATAACAGGGATTAAGTGATTAAGTGATTAAGTGATGATGATGATGAAGTTTCTATAGAAAGCAGATCTCTCTCTGGGGTATCTCGTCCCCGATAGAGACTGACAGTTCAGCCTGCCTTAGCATTTCTCAAAATCCCCCTTGGCAGCATCCTTCATGACCAGCTATGTCTATGGTCTAAGGGATGAGATACAAAGAACTGATGTGTACAAAGTCTGCCTCACTTGCTTTGAGGAAAATTTCTTACCTTAATTTTTTCCCCTGTCTTTTCTCTTTCCATTAGCTGGAATATGACCATGTGGATGACTTATTTTGATTTAGTGGACAAAGTAAGTGCCCCCTCATGATGGTGGAGCAAAACTATGGTAGGCATTGAGGTCTCTGAGTGACTACATAGAGAATAATTGCCCATCAGCCCAAACCATGAAAACTTTGATCCACAACACCTATGAGCTGCAGGGACTTTTGCTTAGCACCATTCCGCCTTGACTAGAACTTACACAGTGAGCAAACATTCTTTTGCCCTTTAGAGGCACTAAGAGAGAAACTAAGGTCATCAGCTTGTCTCATGGACCAAGATATATTTTATTCTGTATTAGCCTGTACAGTGTCTGAAAAAGCCAGGCCGTGTTTTGCAATCAAAAGGGTAGGTCTGGATCATGTTATAAAAGAAAGCCAGTGATGTTTTACCCCATATTTTAAGATCTCAATCACCTAACAAATAATAATAATAAAAACATCTCCTCCTGTTTTCATAATTCCCAGTGAAAGAATTATGTGAGCAGGCGGGGGGCGGGGGGAACATGAGAACTATGCTATGCATGTCACTGAAAAAATATTTATACTTCTGAAATCTTGATAGGGGACATTAACTTAAATCATAGTTGACATTATTAAAATATGTCATGTTGATCTTTTTTGTCATTCTTGCCTTTTCTCCATTACACTGAGAAAACTTTGTAAATGGGTCTTCTGGCAAATATGGGGAGGAAGAGAATCTTAAGTCCTTTTCCTCTCTTGCCGTGTCCTTGAGCTCCAGCCTGATATTGTATCTGAATTCCTATCTAACTGCAGCTGAATTGGGAGTGAAGGGCCTGAAATCTTGGGTGCATAAACCAGATCCTCCTGGGGGAAAAAAAAAGGAATTTTCTCTGAGGTTGTTTTCTTAGGGACCCAAGAGAGGGTTTCAGCTTCCCTCCTCTCCTTCCCTATCCTGCAGTGTAAGAGCTAGCCAGTTCCATCACAGAGACCCCACTGGATGTCTCCCAGGAAAAATGAAGTGCATGAAGCTTCCCGTTCTTTTCTGTTTTTCAAAATCTCATGATTCCGTAATTTTTATTGGAAAGTGTTTCTCTGCAATTGGGAAAACAAAGAACAAAGAATTTCCAGCAATGAGTTCTCTCTCTCTCTCTCTCTCTCTCTCTCTTTCTCATTCTCTCTCTCTTTCTCTCAGTCTCTCTGTCTGTCTCTGACTCTGTCTCTGTCTCTGTCTCTGTCTCTCCCCTCATTTGTAACTTCATTGTTCCAGATTGTGGTGAAGGGCTCTCTTTATTTTTTTACCTATTTTTTATGGTGGTTGTACCTGCTTTATTTCAAAGTTATAGTATTTCCACATCCTTGCTAGTGCTTCATATCAGCATTTTCCCCCCTTCTTTCCATTCTAGTATGCTATGGTATCCCATTATGGTTCTAATTTAAATTTCACACTGAGCATCTCATGTATTTGCTTTGTGCCTTATGGGGTTTTTTTTATGGTATTTTTAATGTTTTTTTTTTAACATAGTATGACCCAAGGACAGTAGAAACAAGGGCCAGGAGGATTGTCCATGATTGGAAACCTGCTTCAAGTGCTAGAGGAGAGGGCAGTTGGGATAGAGAAGGGACCACTATGATCATTATGGTTGGAAGGAATTGCTCTTTATGGAAAATATGTGCTCAAAGTGGGTAAAGGGCCAAAAATGATGGCCTCTCAGTATTCTTATTGCAAACAATAATGCCGAAAAGGGGAAAGGGGGGCGGGGAGAGAAGAAAAATGCATGCCATAGAGGCAGGCTGAGGGGTTCGGGGAAGGTGGCAGGAGTATGGGAAAATACTGGTGCTGAGAAATGTACGCTGGTGGAGGGATGGGGATTGGAACATTGTACGACTGAAACTCAAACATTAAAGCTTTGTAACTGTATCTCACGGTGATTCAACTAAAAATAGTAGTTTTTCATTGTAAGATAAAAATTGCCTAGTTATGTACAGACACAGATGTTAACTAGACAACCTAGTGATCATTTCACAATATATTCAAATATCTAACCATTATGTTATGCAACTGAACTAGTTATATGCAAATTATACCTCAATAAAAACCTAAAATTCCATAATACTGTAAATTTATAATAAATAAAAAATTCATAATAAATAAGTACAAATAAAAATGCAAATAAATAAATTTCTAGCATACTGAAAATGTATAAGGCTGTGATATAAAAGGTAGTAGATATTTAATCATTTGAAATATATTTCTTGTTGATGATCTGTTTACATTAATTTAAAAGTGGAATTAGCCTAGCATATCTTTAAAGAAATGACAATTAATGATAACTTTATTGCTCTGGAGTATTATTACAAATAAGTAAATATTAATAAATGCACATATATAATGCATGTTATCTAATTCTTATAAATGGTACTCTAAAAAATAATGAGTTTTGGAAACAAAACTTCTAAAGTGTTGTGAAAAGCTTTTTCCTCAGTCATTCTGTCTTGAATATATCCCTTATCTAGAGACTGACTTTAAGAAAACTAATTCTCCCAAAATATCATTATTGTTATTGTTATGCAATATTATTATGCTCTTGCATAATATAAGGAGCTAGCACAATCTATACCTCTTTCATGTTTTGGCATTCTAGAGTCTTCAGTTTATAGCCAAAGCTTATGGTGAGCCTTAGGTAGATGAGTAGTATTAAAACTTGTGACAGGATACTGGGCTGATGTTGTCAGTCATGGCAGTAGAAAATGCCAACTAATATAATTTTAAGTTCATCTTCTCTATCCAATCCAGACACCAGGTCAGATCACAGAAATCCCTTCCTTCCTTTTGTGGCAGAAGCAAAAGTCAACACAGCTTCTCGCTCCCAATAAAATAGACAGAGAGACCAATATATTTTTAAAGACCATATTCAGTGGCAGTCAAGTTTAAAGAGAATTTTTTATTGCAACCATTGATTATAAATTTTACAACAATTCAAGCATTCTCCTTTCTTCTATTGTTTGACCTCCAAAATACTAGGCATAATGTGTGATGCTCCTCCTGGAAAAATGAGATTTTTAGGAAGCAGAATGGCTTTATGATCAAATTAAAACATAATTAATGAGAGGCTTTCCTAGAACCATGGTTGAAAACCAATCCAAAGTAATGAAAGATGATAGATGTCCTACTTTAAAAATTCACATTATAATCAAATCATAAGGATAGTTCAAACCAATGCTCATATTGTTTCTTTTTTTTTCACTTTTATAACTTACTTTCTTCAAATGTACATGCATGTTTTCATATTGTTTCTGAGCTCACCATTTATTTGTTGAAACTGCACATTGTGACTCAGTGTGGGAAGAACTTAACACTTTTTTTGGTCGTTTTTTGGCCACATCTGGTGATGCTCAGGGCTTACTCCTATTTCTGTGCTCAGTGATCACTCCTGGCGGGCTTGGGGATCATACCCAGGTCAGCCACATGCAAGGCAAGCACCCTGCCTGCAATACTATTACTCCAGCCTTTAACACATGTTTTAACGTATTGCTTTCTTTACCTCACATTGAGAGGAAAATCTTGTTGCCTTTATTCATAACATGAAAACACACACACACACACACACACAGCTAAAAGATACAGTTCTACACATCCCAAATTACTTTGGAAGTTCATTTTATATGAAAGTTTTAAAAAGATGTATTTAAAAATGTATTCACTCTCCGGGGGGGGGAAAACATGAACTTTCTATTTTTAATATATAAAAGATCCTGATTTCTGAAGTCTACTCTAAACACTGTGCAGGCTTCAAGTTAGTCTTAAAAAAAATTTTTTTTTTTTGCTAAATCACTGTTTAACGTTTGGAGACGTTACTGGCGCCCGCTCGAGCAAATCGACGACTAACGGGAAGTTAAGTGATTAAGTGATTAAGTGACTGTTTTACTATAAGTTGTGCCCATCTCAATTATCTGAGTCACTTAAACTACCAGTTACACCTCAAGTCTAAAGGTTGGACCAAGGAGTGTTTCAAAATTTATGTTCACCAGAGTTCTCTGTAGTATCTCAAACCACAAATTATTCTTAAAACACTTCCAATATACCTCTTAAACCTTATCACTAAGAAATATTAACTTTAGCAGTATCTACACGAAACCTGTTGCCTACATAAAATATTTAAATAGTAGAATACACCAATAGGGGGTATGATGCCGCCAGCAGGTCAACTGTACTTATGGGGCAAGTGCATCAGCAGCCTGATGGTGCCTTCAGACTTCCAGATACTCCAAAATTACTGCTGTGCCTGTGGCCAGACTCCAACAACTTGGGACCAAGTTTACCAAGAAATTAAATGGCCAAAAGTGGGAGACACACCCATAAACCACCTCTGGCTCAGCTATATAAGCTCATTTATTGGCCTTATTTCAGAGACCTATAAATCTCGAAAGAGATCAAAAGACGCAGTTAGCACCTGTAGCACAAAGGTAGGCGGGAACCCGTGACTGAGATCGGGACTGGGCCTCCTCCCCCCAGTTCTTCAGTAACTTGGCAGTCACACCCACAAACTGCCCCCTCCTCCTCCCCACCCCGCATAATATAATCTCATCAACTGTCAAGATCCGGGAACTATAAACTAAAACTCCCGAAAGAGAGCACCACAGAATGTCCTGACCCTGTGCCAGGCTGTCTTCACTGGGGTGCCCCAGAGAGGGGTGTGTGAGAGCCCTCCCCTCCCCAAGGGACCCAGCTTCAGCAGCCAAAATCCTCCACCACCATGCTCAAGGCCGCTCCCCTCGTGCTCCGACCAAGCCTCACACATAAGTGAAGTCCTATGGAACCCATGTAATGTGGAACTTTGTGACTTTGGACTCTGGGCTCAATGGGACCCAGAAACGGAGATCCTCTGCCCATTTCCCCCAGTCTCAGGGATCACCCAGGGTTCACCCCCATAAGCGACCTCCTGCTGGTGCCAGATAATCTCATCATCAGCCACTGTTCAGATTATATGGCTGCTTCTCCCTAAAGAGAGCATAACATGAGGCTCCCCATAACCATGCCATCGAACTCTGAGCTAGGCTGTTTCACACAGGGCAGAGGGGGGCAGATGAGAACCCTCCCTGCCCCAAAGGACCCAGTTCCAGCAGCCAAAAACCTCCATAACCCAACCACCACTGTGCTCAAGGCCACTCCACACGCGCTCGGGCCAAGCCGTGAGGAATATGACTAAACATATTCCTGGACACATCATAAAACATCCCTACCCCTTCTCCATAATTACCACACCACATTAGACAGGGTTTAGATAGTAGGTAACAAATCACAGAAGTAAATATATATATATATATATATATATATATATTCATATTTTCAGATACATATACCAAAGCTCACATCACCCAAACTTTAACAACATGTTAGTGATATTCTATAGAATGTTTTAATGGCTCCTGCCAAAATACTACAATCTTCATACTGTTTCCTATATGAACACTTTTTTTCTAAGCGTATTCAGCAGTTCTCCATAAGAGACAATATAAAATAAATTATTTCAGTTGTGTTTTGGGAAAAGTGATTGAGGTTTGAGATGGAAACATCCTGAATTTGGTGGTGGGAAGGTGTAATGGTGGTGGGATTGGTGTTTGAATATTGAATGCAATCAAACATTGTAAACTAACTTATAAAATTAAAAAGTTGGTTTTTTTTTAAAAAAAAAAACCCTAATGTGAAATTCCCAAATGTCATCACCAGCTGTTAAATCTCATAACACCATACCATTTAGGAAGATAGAGAAGGAAGATAGGTAGAGAGGGAGAGAGAGCAAGAGCAAGTGAGCGAGCAAGGGAGAGACAGAGACAGAGACACAGAGAAACAGAGAGACAGAGAGACAAAGAGAGAGACACAGAGAGAGAGAGGAGAGAGTGAAGGGCTTGGAAAGGCATCTGTTAAAGGCACCAGGACTAGGAAAGCTGATGTATCTTGGCAGAACTGCAAAGCACTGACTCCAGAGTGAGGTACCTGCATATTATGCAAAGCCAGAGGGGCAACAGATGTGCTCTGTGTAGGCTGCTAAGGAGTTGGAAAATTTCCCAAAGAAAATAGGAAACAAAAAAAAAAAATTAAAGACTTGAATTTAGGAAAAAATCAAAATAAAAAAAATCAAAAATCAGACTGCATAAACTAAGACTAAATCCAGAAGAGTAGCATAATAGCACAGATTCAAAACAGTGATGGTCTGGACCCGGGTTCAATTCCTCCGCCCCTCTCAGAGAGCCCGGCAAGCTACCAAGAGTATCTCGCCCACACAGCAACAGACAGAAACAGACAGGTTAGAGGTTTTTAACAGTCTATTGGCTTGGCTTGGTAATTGGATCTGAGATGATTAGAGTAGAAAGATAGTAATAGTAAAATTAAAAAAAAATAAAAATAAAAAAAAAACTAATGTGGAGTTCATGCCCAATTCAATCAGCTTAATCAATGGCTGAATAAATAGCAGTACTACTACATTATAAATTAAAAAAATATATAGAGTACACCAATAAAGATTGGGTGGCACTCATAATAATATTCAGATCTCCTAGCAAGACTTAGCACTAGAGAGATTAGACTAAACTTCCAATTTAGATGTTATCTCGCTTCCAAATCTCATTACTTCTTGGAAGATCTCTCATACGATTTGTATAAAATAAGATAGGGCTGGAGCGATAGCACAGCGGTAGGGCATTTGCCTTGCATGCGGCCAACCCAACTGACCCAGGTTCGATTCTTCTGCCCCTCTCAGAGAGCCCAGCAAGCTACCAAGAGTATCTCCTCCACACAGCAAAGCCTGTCAAGCTACCCATGATGTATTGGATATGCCAAACACAGTAACAACAAGTCTCATAATGGAGACATTACTGGGCCCGCTCAAGCCAATTGATGAACAACGGGAGGACAGTTACAGTGATAAGTTACAGATATTACATTTGTTTTATTAGAAAAAATTAGGTACAATGACCATCATACTGACCCATAAAGTCATACTACTCATTGAGGCTTCAACTATAAGCAGGGCTTACTGGTTAGACTGTGTGGCATGTTTTTATTCTGTTCTTCTAAATAGATTCTGAAAATGTTCACCCTACCTCAGAATCCAAATACTAATGTGTTCTTCCCATGCTTTCCATTTATCATCAGTAGATTCCTTCTGATCAGTGGGTAGTATTGATTGATTGTGTGTTTAGGACACCCAGTGTGCTCAGGGATCATTCCTGGGGGTGCCTGGAGGACCGTATGTGGTGCCAGGGATCAAACTTGGTAGGCTGTGTGCAAGGCAACCTCCTTAAAAACTTTACTAATTCTCCAGCCCTGATGTTAATTATTAAGCTTTAGTTCTCACACTATAACGATACTTTCTCTCTTTTCCTCCAATTTCCTGATAGGTTTTCCTGGGTATTCAGAAAGACAGCATGGATTATGGTTTAAGTGATGAAACTTTGCAAATATGAGGCTCTGGATTTGTTCCCTGGAAGAACAGCATCTCTGGGTGTGGTTCCCACAATAATTGAAAAAAAAGGAGCAGCAAATCTTAAAATTCACATATTTAAAGTGTAATTAAAATGTCTTTTAAAAGAAAAATTTAAGTGTCCTGAAAACTGTCCAGACAGAACTCCCATGTGGACATACTAGGTTTGACAGAGATAGAGGCCAATGAAGTAGAACAGTATTTGCTAAGAGAATTTTGCAATATTTTCAAGTACAAATGTACCTGCTACATGGAAAATGATTCTTTAGCCAGTTTTTCTCTTAAAACCTCATCACTGGTTCCCTCAGCCCAGTCACACACCATCTCCTTTGCCTGCTACAAAGTTCCTTGAAACTAAGTTTGGACCCAGTTCATCTACTCACAACATTGATTCTGGCAAGATGTTGAACAGGATGTTCTAGAACTGGATGTTGAAATTTGTTCCACAGACACAGAGACATCCAGACACAGAATACTGAGGATGTAAGGATGGAAGGAGTGTTCATGCCAATTTTGATCTCTGCCTCCCACCATGACAACTTCATGCCTACCAGTTGAAAATATCTGACTTTTTCCAGAAAAACTTCTTGTTTATTTAAAGTAACAGAGAAGGAAATAAATCAAGAGAAGAAGAGGAGAAATGGAAAGTAATAGGTGAACAGGAATTAAGACTTCAGTTACACAAGTAACTGAATGAGTGAGTTATATATCCAAAACATAGACTCACAATACTGAAAACATGATATCTAAGATGCAACCAGTGGAACTTTGTAATGTGCCTGTCCAGTTGATAGATGGGGGTAAGGTGGGGAGGGAATATGGCAGCATTGGTGGAGGGAAGTTGACACCAGTGGTGCGATTGTGTTGAAATATTATACGCCTAAAACTCAACTATCAATAACTTTTTAAATCACATTTCTTTAAAAAGAATTAAAGAAACAATTCTGCTGCTAAAATAATAATTATTTTCTTAAACAAAAAAGACTTGACAGTTGTTAACTCAGATACCACTGTGAAGCTTTGAAGGGTGTCACCGGGGCAGATCTCTGGGCAATGAGTCAGTTTCCAGCTAGGGCCTGAAAATCCACAGCAAAGGATTGTCAGCCTTGGTCATTTCTTCTCTCCTGGAGGATAGACATGGAATGATTCTGCCTTTAGAAGTTCAACTATGGACAAAATCTCATGTTCATCATCTTCCTAATCCATCAGAACCACCCTATGAGACAGAGTACAAAGCTGGAGACAGAAAGACCTGAAAACACTAAATCATTTGTATTTCTAAGCCTTGATTAGACTTACGCACACATACACACACACACACACACGGCTGACAGTGATATACACACTTGCACGAAGACTGCAAACTGAGTAGGACATATCAGTCTCTTGTTCCTCTTCTCTTCTTCCTCCTTCTCGTTCTTCTGTGTCAGCCAAGTTTATTCTGTTGCTACACCTTTTATTCACAAGAATTATTTCACTTTTTGATGTTGCCATTGATTTATCCCCATTTTGTTAAATAAACTCTCCAAACTCCCATCCAGAATACAGGCCATACTCCCAGCCAATTTTTTACCTTCTTCCTTCCCTTCACTCCCATACCTTCAAAGTTCCAGTTGGGATACATATAATTCTTCCCATACTTGACTCACACTGAGTCATCAGGATAAGGGTCCATGCACACCACATCTTTACCTGTGGAACTCCAACTTGATTCTAAGGTTCTTCTCACATCAGTCTGAAGTGCCAGTACTCCCCAAAGTCATTGATATTCCACCGAAAGTGGAATGAACCATCACGCCTTACTTACAATCCAAACTCAATTCAAACTGAGAACCCCCCCCCCCCCGCGCACTCCAAAACACACATCGTATTCTTTATGTAGCACACTTGAAAAATAGATGATTGACTGGTTAACTAGATGGAAGAAGAGAACAGCATTCCAGAATATTTGTGCTGATGTTGGCTTTCAAGTTGTGGCATGCGTTTTCTCATAAAAGAAAAAGAAATAGATCCTGGATTTTACTCAAGTGGAAAATGTTTCCAGACTTGTTTTTCCCGCATAATTTCACATGTGCTCATTTTATAAATTTTTAAAGTCTTACACTCAGCATGCTTAGATCAAATCTCAACAAAAACACAACAGACAGCCTCAGGCAGCACCTTCATTGGGTGTGATAGCAACAAGAAGTGGGGGGGGTGGGGAGGGGAGCACTTGGTGTAAGATGCGGCTGCCTTTATGCATTACTTTTCTACCATCCTGCTGAAGCATGTGGAATCAGCATCTCCATGCAGCAAATGAATGAATGGTTGACTCAAAATCAATTCGATTGCAAAACCATGGGCCCTGAATAATTCAGAACATAAGTTGTCTTGTTAAATAAACCACAACTTTGATGACAAAGAGGAATGCACTTCACAGAGCCTACTACTCCCTCAGTGTCCTCGACCATTGAATGGGAATAAATGCTTTCTCTAGGGTTCTCTCAACATAGGCCAGACAATATTCCTTGTAAGTTCTGTGATAAGGGTGATGTCTTACTCCTGATCCTTGTTCAAGTGCCTGGCAAAAAGACAGAGGAAGTCCTGGACAAATTTCCTGGGATTTGGAAAAATAGGACTGTCTTGAGAAATGTCGGGACAAATTCTCCCTTAGACATGCCAGGAGGTATAGGAGAAGAGATCTGAGAAAAAAATTCAGAGCTTCAGAAAGGCATTTTTCAAAAGGGACCAGTGAAAAATGTGAGGAGCATTGGAAATGAATAGCACTGTCTTGTAACACTGTCCTCCTGTCGTTCATTGATTTGCTCGAGCGGGCACCAGTAATGTCTCACAACAAATTGTGAGACTTGTTGTTACTGTTTTTGGCCTATCAAATAGGTCACAGGTAGCTTGCCAGGTTTTGCCGTGCAGGCGAGATGCTCTCGGTAGCTTGCTAGGCTCTCCAAGAGAGGCAGAGGAATCGAACCCAGGTCAGCAACATGCAAGCCAAACACCCTACTTCCTGTGCTATTGTTCCAACTTATGGTATGAATCATAAAATGGGGGGGAAAAACTAAGAGGAGTTTGTCAAGCACAGGGTCTAGTAAAAAGAGTTATCATCACTATCTAAACAGGGAAGAAGTCAGAATTCTGGCCGACTTGAGGCTATCACAACTGCTTTACTTGGTCTTAAGTATTCTTACAAGTATATTAAAGTAAAAGACAGCCATATACATTTCACTGCCAGAGTCCTGCATAAGTGCAAACTTGGTACACATAAAAGACAATTAAGACTTAGTTTACGTGAAGTCAACAGTTGATCTTATGTCCTTTATTTTACAGAGGTGGGAACAAGCTTTCCTCCTTCCTGAAAGTTTCACCTGTGCCTCCACAGTTTTAAGAACACACAGCACAAAGAAAGTTGAGGCCATTCAGGCTATAAAATCAATACCCAAAAATCCATGGCTTTCCTATATGCAAATAGTGAAAGAGAAGAAAGTGACATGAAGAAAACAATCCCATTCACAATTGTGCCACAGAAAATCAAGTACCTGGGAATCAGCTTAACTAAGGAAGTAAAGGACCTGTACAAAGAAAACTACAAAACGCTACTTCAGGAAATAAAAGAGGACACGAGGAAATGGAAAAATATCCCCTGCTCATGGGTGGGGAGAATTAACATTGTCAAAATGGCAATACTTCCCAAAGCACTGTACAAATTCAATGCGATCCCTATAAGGATACTTATGACATTCTTCAAAGAAATGAAGCAAACACTCCTGAAATTCATATGGAACAATAAGCACCCACGAATAGCTAAAGCAATTCTTGGAAAAAGAAAATGGGAGAAATCAACCTCCCTAACTTCAAAGTGTACTACAAAGCAGTAATAATTAAAACAGCATGGTACTGGAACAAAGGCAGAGCTGCAGACCAATGGAACAGAGTTAAATATACTGACATCTCCTCCCAAGCATATGATCATCTAATCTTTGATAATGGGGCAAGAAAAGTGAAATGGAGCAGGGAAATCCTCTTTAATAAATTGTGCTGGCAAAACTGGACTACATGCAAAAATGTGGGCTCAGATCTCTGCATAACGCAATGCACAAAAGTAAGATCAAAATGGATTAACATCAGACCGGAATCCATAAAGTTTATTGAAGACAAAGTTGGCAAAACTCTCCATGATATTGAAGCTAATGGTATCTTCAAAGATGTCACGCCACTGGCCAAGCAAGTGAAAACAGAGATAGACAAATGGGACTATCTTAAACTAAGAAGCTTCTGCACCTCAAAAGAAACAGTGACCAAAATACAAAGTCAGTCTACAGAATGGAAAAGGATATTCACCAAATACACATCCGACAAGTGGTTGATATTAAGGATATACAAGGTACTGGTTGAACTCCACAAGAAGAAAACACCCAACCCCATCAAAAAGTGGGGCAAGGAAATGAACAGAAATTTTCTCAAAGAAGAAATCTGAATGGCTAAAAGGCACATGAGAAAATACTCTACATCACTAATCATCAGGGAGATGCAGATCAAAACAACAATGAGATATCATTTCACACCACAGAGACTGGCCCACATCCAAAAGAACAAAAGCAACAGATGCTGGCATGGATGTGGCGAGAAAGGGACACTCCTTCACTGCTGGTGGGAATGCCGACTGGTCCAACCCTTTTGGAAAACAGTATGGACGATTCTCAAAAAATTAGAATTTGTTCTCCCATTTGATCCAGCAATACCACTTCTGGGACTATATCCCAGAGAGGCAAAAAAGTATAGTCTAAGTGACATCTGCACTTGTTTGTTCATTGCAGCCCTCTTCACAATAGCCAGAATCTGGAAAAAACCTGAGTTGAGTGCCCAAGAACAGATGACTGGTTAAAGAAACTTTGGTACATTTACACAATGGAGTACTATGTAGCTTAGAAAAGATGAAGTCATGAAATTCACATACAAGTGGTACTACATGAAAAGTATCATGTTAAGTGAAATGAGTCAGAAAGAGTGGGATAGACACAGAAAGATTGCATTCATCTGGGGAACATAAAGCAACAAAACGGGAAACTAACATTCAGGAGTGGCCAAGATTAGTACCAGGAATTTTGCTCCATGACTTGGAGGCCAGCCACATGTGCTAGGGGAAAAGGAAGCTCAGATAGAGAAGAGAGCACCAAATAAAGGGTGTTGTGAGGAACCTCCCAGGGTGGGAGAAGCATGCTGAAAGTAGACTATAGACCAAACATGATTGCCACTCAATGCCTCTTTTGCAAACCACAGCACCCAAAAGAGAGTGAGAACAAAAGGGAATGCTCTGCCACAGAGGCGGGGTGGGATGGGGGCGGGGACAACGGGGGTAGAATAGATACTGGGATCATTGATGATGGAGAATGGGAACTTTTGGAGGCATGGGTACTCTATCATTGAATAACTGAAACGCAAGCACAAAAATTTGTAAGTCTATAACTGTACCTCATAGTGTTTCACTAATAAAAAAAAAGAGAGTTGAGGCCATTATGGAGGAACAGCTTCTTCAGCACTGTTTGTCATAAATAGCCTTATTTTCAAGCAAATGGGCTTGCTTGAGAGTGATACTAGAAATTATGGGGCTGGAGTGGTAAGTAGAGTGTGTAGGGTGCTTGCCTTACATGTGGCTGACTCAGGCTTAAGTTAATTAATTATCTTGCTAATTAATAAACCTTTATCATAAAGCTCTGTATCAATGAACCACAGGTACCACATGGATGCTTAAGGAGCAGACCTGGTAGGAGAACAACTTAACCATCTGAGCTGGAGCTGTGGGGCAGGGAGGGCTTGCATTTCGGTCCTGAGGGTAGAAGGGAGGGAAAACCACCCAACCTGGACAGCAAGGCTGTGGGACTTTCCCAAACTTTCCTTCTGGAGAGCCCAAGCACCAGGCCTTTAGCCATTCACTTTCTCTCTAGAGGCCTGTTTGCCACTCCTTTCCACTGAAATTCAATCATGAACAATTTTGTGACTGTGTATCTCAGGGTGATCCAATTTTTTAAAATTTCATTTTTTCTGAGCTACTATGTGAGGAGTATCAAAAACTACCCGAAAATACAAATAGGTCTGAGGAGGTAATATCACGGGTAGGGTATTTGCCTGGTGAGCCACTGACCAGGGTCAATCTCCAGCACCGCATTTGATTTTCTCAGCCACTTCTGGAGTGATCCCTGAGCACAGAGGTAAGAGTAAGACTTAAGTGTCACCATATGTGACCAAAATTATAAAAACATAACTATAAACAGAAAAGATACAAAAATAAACAAAATCACTATGTGAGTATTTCTTCTCTGCTCAGAAAACAGGAGAACTAAAGGGATGTCTTGGTTGTTCCCTGGACCCAGACTCTCAGAGGGGCTTAAGTGATGAACAGGAAAATAAGTTGCCAAATAGTAAGGTGTTTGAACAAGACCAAGTAAGAGTTTATTAGGATGGTCAAAGGTCAGAGGGACCCTACAGAGTCTTCAGGTGATATACACCTAGCTCAGGCCTGGCAGAGTCTCTTCTCTTCCTTAGGGAGGGGAGGTATGACATACCATTGTTTTCATGGTCCCAGGGAGCATAGGTACCTGGTCAGCTGAGCAGGGAGGGAATGACACAGGTGTGGAGTACAGGGATGGAGTCACCAAGTTAGATGTGGGGAGTGAGCGAGTGCAGAGAGCAATGTGTGTAGACAGGACAGAGTATTTCTGAGCATTTCCCTGAGACCCTTTCCACACAAATGGACAAACAGACCAGATTTTTTTCGTGGGGACTTCAATAACCACCTAGAAAATTCAGCTCTGTATCTAGTTCCATATAATGGTAGATTAAATCATTTATTTCTCTGCTGCTCTAGGTCCTCATTTTTAAGTTTCACTGATTAAGGGGCAGAGGGAGCATTCCAAGTGTTAATTCTAAAGGCATTTTTTGGCCTAATTTCTGACATAAAACCAATCCAAGTTAGCCATAGTTTAATTTCGTTATAATTAAGTCTTCAGTTCTTCTCACACAGGTACATTTTATCTCTGCTGGAAGCATCATTTTAGCATATGAACAACGAATAAATGCTTCCCCTCCAGAGTGTGTATTTATGCGTCTGAACTTACATTAATTTTACTGTATCTTGTAACTGGAATTGCATGAATGAGGTAATGTAAGGCAAAGATATAAACCAGGACACAGAAAAATCTATTTGTTTAGAATCCCTTGCCCCCATCCAATCACACAGAGATAAAAGTACTCACTCTCCCAAATCTGAAGCAGTTGCGTTCAATTACATTCCCCCTCTGCCAGTTAATTAGAAATCAGTTGGTGATGTCACCGTGTCACACTTGGGCATACAGTCATCAGAGAAATCAGACAAAACGTGGCCCTCAGAATTTCCAGAGCTGAAGAGTGAGGTGCTGGCTCCTTTCAGAAAGTCTTTCCAGAATCTTTGAGGAAAACTGGAGCTATTTTTAGCCATGAACTTTTCTTACTAGGAGGCCCCACGCCAGAAAGTTCATCAAAGATCCAGATTTACTTCAGAGACTTGATTGATCTGTGCTGATTAAGACTTTCAAAATACAGGGGCTGGAGCAATAATACAGCTGGTAGGGCATTTGCCTTGCAAGTGGCCAACCCGGGTTCAATTCCCAGCATCCCATATGGTCCCCTGAGCACTGCCAGGGGTGATTCCTGAGTGTAGAGCCAGGAGAAATCCCTGTGCATAGCCGGGTGTGACCCAAAAAGTAAAAAAAGTAAATAAAGACTTTCAAAATACAAAAGAAATGTGAAATTTTTGTAAGCGCACTGGACTCTACTTTTAGAACAGGAGATGTGTCAAAGATACACACACTGCTAGCTTTCTAAAGCTCAAGGAAGAAAAAAACAAATGAATTCATGCCTGGTGAAATGGCAAAAGGCCTAGTGAAGGCATGTGTGCGCGCGCGCGCGCGTGTGTGTGTGTGTGTGTGTGTGTGTGTGTGTGTTTGGGCCACATCTTGCAATGCCCAGGATTTACTCCTCCTGGCTCGGCAGTCAGGGGATCCCTCCTGGCAGGGCTTGGGGGGACATTTGTGGCGTTGCAACTCGAAGCTATGCTAGCGACATAAAAGACAAGTGTCTTAACTCTCTGTGTCTCTCTCTGGAGGCATTTTGAAATGTCCTCCTCTATACCAAACCACACACAGACTTTTGGGAAGATCTAATGCATTGGTTGAGAGATTTTAATCCATTGGAGACTTCTTTTTAACTTGGTACGAAAGTGTTATTCAGTTTACTCTTCCAAAGCACTTCATAGGGTCTCCCAGGTAACTCATTTGAGTCACATGCCCCCACTTAGAAATGAGTAGTAGAGACCACAGGCCCAGATTAAACAAAAAAATCATTTCTAATTACCATGGAAAATAACAATCACAGGAGTTAACATTTGTAGGTGGGTGCACAGTTTGAAGCAGTGTACCTGGCACTGCCTCATTTCCACCTCTATGATACCACCAAAGACGAAAAGCTGATAATGCCCATTTCACAGATTTGGGGAAAACCAAAGCACACAAGTGTGCTGTCAGTTTCCCAAGACCTCAAGCAAGTTGGGTTTTGACCAAAGTGCCAGATTCCAGTACCCAAGTGCTTAGCCCCATGCTTCTGATACAAGGCACATGTGTGGAAGGCTAAACAAAGACTTAAATAGGTAAATTCTGAAAGTGCAGGAAGGGATGTTGACTCACCCACTGGTCTCACTCTACCAATCCCTGACCAAACCTCCCAGGAGATGCACACCAACCAGCTAAAACTTATGAAATCACCAGTCCTCACAGCTGAAAACTCCAGGGCATTTTCAGGAGGTAGGCAGGTCAAGTACCCACCTAGCTGAAGCCCTGCCAGCTGTACCCCAACCCACCACAGCAGCCATGCCAAGAGCTATCTGCTGAGAAACCAAATGGTGATTAATTTCAGGTACTCCCGTGTCCGGGCTGAGACCACTGGTGTTGTTTAGAGTTGAGGTGGGTAGTCTCCACCCAAAGCTCCAAACTTCCCAAAGACCTGACAGCCACACTCACCTCCCACAGCCGCCACCACGTCAACTCATTAGCCCAGACCATAGATCTTAAAGTATCTGAACCTCGAGTTCGCATATGGCCAAGCAACATCTCTTAAAACAACAAACAGCTTAATAAATTCTTAGACAAATACAACCCTGCAATCAGATACAACAATTTTCACATAAATTGATCTTTTATATTTATTGATTTTAATAGTGAAGCTTTGCTATCTAATCAATTTTAATCCTCGAATTATATAAAAAAATTGTGGCCTTTTTTTCTACATTAAAATAAATAAAAATTTTTTAAAAGAACAATTATTTTTAAGAGCAGGAGAGGAGGAAAGACACCCACCACTGTAGTGGCAGTGGCAAGAACCTGGGAGTTGTGGGGGGCACATCTGTCACCACGTTGAGAGGCCCACATTACAGAGAACTTAGATCCTGACCTCCATATGCTGGGCCTATTACCCTGGAAGACAACTCCAGCGCCAAGTATATCTATAGATATGCATGCAATTTGCAGCAATCTAGACAGAGCTAGAAGATATCATGCTGAGTAAAGTCAGTTAGAAGGACAGGGACAGATACAGATTGATCTGTCTTATGTGTGGGATAAAAAGATGCACAGCAAGGTAGCAACAAAGGCCTAAAGGCAACATAATGGGAGAACTGACGCACAATTGAGCTGTAAAGGGGGGTGGGTAGAAGGAGTGTTGGGTCCTTGGGAGAGGGAGGTTGGTACACTGGTGATGGGTGTGAAGAACCATTGTTATAAAAGCATTTTAAACTACAGAATCTCAATCTCAATCTCAAAAAAAATTTTAAAGATTATCTACAGATGTGGAGAGGGGATGATTGCATCTTGGGACGCTTCCTTACGTACCATTGTTATAGCTATCACATCAGCATGCTGGCAGGAAGATTGGAAATGGGGAAAGCCCTGGGTGCAAGTGGAACTGTTCCCTTTCACAAGAAAACAAGAGTTGTTTGGAGTTACCTGTGCATTGGAATTTTGCTGTTGCCTCACTGGTCAGAATGACATCCACGTTGCTTCAAAACATGTGAGAGTTTTCAATAGCCATATGACTGTACTGTCTAAAATGGGAGCCATGAGTTAGGGAGAGGAGAGATGGATAATTACGTAAGAGACTCACTATCTTTGCCAACTTTAAGCACATGTGAATCGTGCTTGAAAAGAAGCTTCTGAAACAGGATGGGAAAAACAGGCTGTAGGGCTGGGGTGATAAGCCAGGGGTTAAGGTATGTGTCTTTCACATGGCCAAGCCTGGTTCGAATCCCCGGCACCACATACAGTCTCCAGAGAACCACTAGAAATGATTCCTAAGCAGAGTTAGAATTAAGTCCTGAGCACCACCAGGTGTGTTTCCCCCTCTTCTCCTGAAAAAAGAAAAAAAAGAAAGAAGGCAGTAGACATCTATTATTGTTCAGCTGTGGAGCACAGGGCATGTGAACAGAGCACATTTGGCAAGTGAGTCACCTGGTAGTCCCTTTCTGGAAGAAGCAGACAATGAGGCTGGAACCAAAATGAAAAGATAAGAAATTGTCTTGGCTGGTCTAGAAAGAGCCCTGGTTCTGATCCCTCGACCTCCCCTAACTGGATTTCCAGATAATAGGCTGCATGGGAAAAGGGAGTGATGACATTTGGGGAACTGAATTGGAGGACAGATAGTTCATGGTCTGTCCTGAAGAGAAGACATCCTCATGAGAAAGACTTGACCACTGAGCTAGTGGCCAAGTGAGAAATGATCAGGTTTGCTGAAGGGGCCATATGCTCTGATACTGTCTTCAAAGAGCATCTCTTCATAGGCATTCTGCAGCACATCAGGGGTACTCTGGCTGCCCACAGCATGGGAGGCCATGAACCTCTGAGTTCCACGAATAGGGAGAAGACTACAAAGAGCTTCACACTCCCAGTGCCAGAGCCTTTAACTCCTTCAGTAAGGAAATCCGATTTTATTGGCATAAAAATGGGCAGGGATGCATGTAATGAACATATGGCAGCTTGTACAAGCACAAAGAAAGAGTCTGGAGACCATAGTGAGCAAGGGACAGAGGCTGGGGCTGGCACACAAATGAGCATTGCTTCAACATTTCATCTCTGGCCAGTCCTTCAGGAAAACTATCAAGAGCTGCATGTAAATCTGGGAAGTCAAGTGTATCTTTGGTCACCACCTCTTTGTCAGGCTCCAAATTTTGGTAAGTGCTTGTATTGAGCTCTTGCTAGAACAGTCTTTCTAGCTCTAGCTAGAATGACTTTGCTTGAAATGCATCAGAAATGAGGATTTGCCTACCCCTAAAGGAATTTTCCATGAGGAAAACCACTAATGACCCTTAGTGATATCACCCCTTCCAGACGCAAACCCACCTCCTCCAGATTTCGCTCCAGATCTGAAGATTGAACCTCCACTTGACAAGTGGCCTCAATGATCACATTGATGGGTTATTCCTTGAGAAGATGACAAAGACAAGTTTCCAAACAGCATTTGGAAAATGCAATCTATTGTCATCTAGAATTTGTCAAGTGCCTAAAAGTACCGTTCCATGTAGGGGGAGGGACAGGAAGAGGAAAGGCAAGGCTTTTCCCCTCTGTCAAGTGCTGCAAACCTCTGAAACCTGAGACATCCTGGGAGAAGAATCAGACCTGCTTCAGTGTCCTGACCCAAGGGCAGAGTTCTCTCTCTGCTGAAGGTGCAGAGTGATTGATTCATCTGGATGCACTCATCCCATGGGCTTGATATCACAGGCACTATATCATGTGTGACTTAAAAAACAGAAATGTTGTTTTGAAGGCCAGATGTCCAAAACTGAGGTGAAAGCTTCCTTTATCTCTCTACTCATTTACGCGTGCACATTCATGTGTGCGCAACACACACAAACACACATGCACACAGATACACACACACCCTCATCCTACAAACACTTCAATCCCAATTTGGATCCAAGATAAATAAAATCTATCTTGATTTTATCTCCTATTACAGTCTGTTGAAATCTCATCCCTGAGTTTCCATAATTTATTCTGTCTTTGAAACATTGCATTGTAGCATTGTCCTCCCGTTGTTCATCGATTTGCTCAAGCGGGCACCAGTAATGTCTCACAACAAATTGTGAGACTTGTTACTGTTTTTGGCATATCGAATACATCACAGGTAGCTTGCCAGGCTTTGCCGTGTGGGCGAGATACACTTGGTAGCTTGCTGGGCTCTCCAAGAGGGGCAGACGAATCGAACTCGGGTTGGCCACATGCAAGGCAAATGCCCTACCCACTTGTGCTATCACTCCAGCCCCTTTGTAACATACACTCAGGAATCTAATTTTCAAACATGTACACTCCTCTCTTTGGTTTTCAAATTCACAAGTTCCTGTGAATGGAAGGGAGCTATAATCTTGACAAGTAAAAAAACATTTTTCCCTTTTTTAATTATTATTTATTGAATCACCATAAGATAGAGCATTACAAACCTGTTCATGATTACTATTCAGGCATACAATGTTCCAACACCCATCCCTCCACCAGTGCAATTTCCTAGCACCAGTGTCCCCAGTTTCCCTCCCACCCCTTCAAGCCACCCCCCACACCTGCCTCTATGGCAGGCACCTCTCTTCTCTCTCATAAGAGAACATTTTATGGAACTATTACTATTACTGAGATATTACTGAGTAATACTGAGTATTACTGAGTAATACCCAGCTATTACTGAGATCGTACAGTAAAATAATCAACTGGAGCAAAAACAGGATTTACTGGGAGAACAACGGTTAGGGGGGAAAGATTGCACTTAGTTTCCATGAAACAATTCTATTGACTCTTCAACTTTTCATTCCGAGTCCTTCCTGTATCATTCAGTATTTGATGAAGATGAAATGGAACAAGGTCACATGGCATGTCGTTTATGATAACCAAGCATTATGGCTGGTTAGGGAAGCAGATCAAGCAAAGGAGACTCACAAATAGGCTTGCTGTAAATTCCCAGCACCTGTTTATAATGCACTTTTCCTGAGAAAACAGCTCCCATAACATTATATGGCGTATTTCATGAATGCCATTAACCATCCTTTTGCACTTACAAATTTGAAAGGATTTAAACTTTACAGACAATTCATAGGTTTATAAATTGAAAGCCACTGAAATAAATCATTCGTTATAATGAAAAGGGGGGGAAGGCATGATATAATTTCTATTTGTCAAGGTATAATGATGTCACCATCCATTTATCCTCTGCACTTAAAGGTTGAAGCTATTCAACAAATCTCTCCTCAGCAAATTCATCGAAAGCCTTAATGGAGGCCACGGCACAGGTTTCTGATTAGTTCACAGATCACTCGCCAATTAGAATAGAAGGCAAACTTGGTTATTTTTTTAAATCCTAAGTAATTTATTATAATAATAACCTTAAAAGTAATGCATAATAGTGGGACCTTAAAAAGAAAAACTGTGTTATCACTTTTAGATGATCTCCCGGAGCACTGCTTTTATCCCAATCACTGTCATTTTGTCATTTAATCACTTATTTAGCTAATCATTGAAAAGGCAGAATATGGGATAAAATTCAACTTTACAGATGACATGTTCTTCCTTACAGAGTTCCATGAACAGTTAGGGAAGTTGTTTACTGCTCAAGGGGGCCAAGCTAAGAGCCAGTCTGGAATGAAATAGAGCCTTAAACTTAGTCATCAACACTCATGTCATCTGCTACCCGGGTGAATCCAGAAGGTACAATCTGCTGTATTAGGGGCTGCAGGGAGCAAGGGCAACAGGCATCAGTGGTCAACCAGCTAAATAACAATAAGATGAAAAGTTGTCTGTGCCATGAATACCAACACTTCATAATTTGCAATATCCTAGACATTTGTGGAGGAGGGGAGGAGTGTAGGGGCACAGAACTGACTGTGCTCAGGGTTTAAACCTGACTCTGTGCTCAGGGATCACTTCTGGTGGTGCTTGGGGACCTGTATTATCTCTTTGGCCCTCTCCTGGACATTTTTTAGCAAGTAGCACTGTAGCACTGTCCTCCCATTGTTCATCAATTTGCTCATGCAGGTACCAGTAATGTCTCCATTGTGAGACTTATTACTGTTTTTGGCATATTGAATACACCACAGGGAGCTTGCCAGACTCTGCCATGCGGGCGGGATACTCTCGGTAGCTTGCCGGGCTCTCCAAGAGGGATGGAGGAATAGAACCCAGGTCGGCGTGTGCAGGGCAAACACCCTACCCTCTGTGCTGTAAATAAATAAACATATACTTTTTTCTCTAATCCCAGATTCATAAATGACCTTTGGGGTACTGGTTAGCACTTGGGCCACTGTTCATGGTATACTGAGAAGGGAGTTCTCTGTACTTTTGTGTGAAGTTGAAGTCTAAACAGTTATCTAATCTTTGGCCTTGGGGGAAGCACTCCTAGTGCTCTTTTGGTTCACACAGAAACTCCTTACTTTACCCAGGATTATGAGGCCTCTGTCCTAATTGACCACATTCTTGCCCCTCAAGTGCAGTTGTATTGAAAAATCACTGGCACACATCAGAGTGCATTCAAGGTGGATAATGACGATTTGGTTTGCATTGTGAAATGATTGGGTCCAGCAAAAACCCACGCTTTCATATAGATATAATCCAAAGGAAAGAATAAAGGGAGAGAATTTCTCCCTAAGATAAGAACACCTGGGATTCTATGTAGCCACTGTTATCAAATCTCCCATACTGCAGCATTCCAACTCTTCATCGTGTTCTATATGACATCCTGGGGTAGGTTTATTGTAACTATGTTATCTAAATGATAACAAAAAGTCTTTATTAAAAAAGTATAGCTTAGGTATCTGAGAGATAGTACAGCAGAGGGGGTGCTTGCCTTGCACACAACTGACCTAGGTTCCCAATCCCTGGCACCATATATGCCCCCCTGCCCAATCCTCCAGGAGTGATTCCTAACTGCAGAGTCAGGAGTAAGTTCTGAGCACCACCAGGTGTGGCTCAAAAACAAAGTCTAGCTTGGCCTTATCTTTAAGGTAATAAGGATAGAGCAAGGGACTCTGTGACTAAACAGGAGTGGAGTCCTGAACATAGTCCCCATTTGATGTTGTCCTTAGTCCCCAGATAGAAAATAGTGGGAGGACCTGGCCTGGTTTTCATCTATTTGTGCTAAAGTTATCAAGTAATCACTTTACTCCCAACTTCATTCTCACAGGGCTTTTCTTGCGGTAAGAGAAAGAGAATATCGTATTTATCACACTGGTGTTCAACTAGCAGTCCGTGGACCTGTGCTGGTTTGCAGAAATTTTCCTACTGGTCCATGAAAAGTTACTATCACTTAACTGCCTGTGGTTTCTAATTACAGGTCTTCAGATATTTTAAAAAAAAAAAAAGCTGAACCCACTCCTCCTTTATAATTCATTCTAAACAGAACTGGGCAGTCATCAAGGTAAGTAGGTCCAGGGTGATTGTTCATAATACTCAGGTCTGGGTGAGTCCAACTCAGGGGTATTTGCATAACTTGACACTTTCTTCTAAAATATAAGGATAGCTTTGAGTAGGGGAGGGAAAGATCTCGTTTCATCACTCCATTTCAGGTTGTGCATGAGAATTCTTTCCTGGTCTCTGGAACATATGCCGATGTTTTCTCTGTAACCCAAAGTGTTTCCCAACGTGTTCTGATAAACTTGCCAAAGGAGACAGGCAGGATTGAAAGAGGGGAAATTGGACATTTTATTCCCCTGAAATACTACCCTCCTCTGTCTTTCTCCTGCGAATATAAAGCCACTTCTGCAGTTTTACCTGGCTTCTGAGAACACAAGCTTCACGTCAATATAATTCCATAATAGACTCAAGAAGGAAGAATATACAAATGTATTTCTCAAATAAAAAATTAACAAGATTCACAGTCCCAGCTTTCACTAGTTACTTAACTACTGCAAGCAATCCTAAAGGGGTCAGAGGTGATCAGCTGCTGAAGTTGTGGCCTTGCAAATGTCAAGCCATGAGTTCATTGCCAGGCGCCACCACATGCACCAAATGCAATTCTGGCAGCTTTGCCATTTGAGCCTGACAGCTCCATTGTCTGTGTTCTCCCACACCAGAAGCAATCTTTTGTTGTGTGTGTGTGAGCGCAACTAAAAAAGAAAACGAAATGTGTGTCTTTGGTGAACCCCACCATCACAACAAAAACATATGTGAACACTAGTCAAGAGTGAGATTCATTAATGGCATAGAGAGATAGTACAGAGGGTAGAATGTTTGCCTTGCATGCAATCAACCCAGGTTCAATCCCTGGCATCCCATATGGTCCCCCGAACTCTGCTAGGAGTTATTCTTGAACATAGAGTCAGGAGTAATGCCTGAGCATCACAGTAGTCAAACAATAAGGAAAAACAAGTGATTCAATGTGATTCTCCCACACAAGCAAATGTGCCCATGAACATAACTTAATGTATGAGTACCACAAGCCAGGTTGTATACTCTCCTTTATCACTGTAACACCAATACAAGGAAGGAGAAGGGATTTTTTTTTAAATCTCAAATTATTTGGGATCTGAGGTTGATGTGTTGTGTTTTTGTTTGTTTGTTTGTTTGTTTTATAAACACAGCAGGAGATGTTGTACCATCATTTCTTGAGTTGTTGGGGCTCATCCACTCCCAACAAGGTAAACGGGATACTATTATTACATGTTCTGGAAGTATATTTTCAGAAAGGAACTGGGTTACTCTAGGCTGCTAGCCAAGGAAATTCTCATGATACAACACTGGTCTGTCAGCTGATTCCACACCAGTGATCATGAGGGGCATCCCCAGCACCTGTGTATTTTCAAGAAATGACCATGCCAGGGGCTCTGGCTTCTCTTTGTCTCCTCTTGGGCAGGAGTTATTGCAACAAGGACTACTTTGGAAGAGAATACGCCACGCGACATGACAGTCTGTCCTATGTGGTATGAGTCCCAGTCACAATCAGCAGAGTCTCTCTGAGCGCAGACCTCCCTATAGATGGGAACATAGATCTTAAGCACCTCTGTGCAAGTTAATGCAAAAGTTCAGAGGTGCAAAATCATTTAAATGTGCCCAAGTAGTAGCAATAACATCTCTAAAATCTCAGCAGTGAATTATGGATATGTGGAATATTAAAAATGCAAAGCCAACGCGATTTGCATTTGCAATGCCCCCTAGCTGTTACTGGGGAGGAGGAAATTGCTTTCTGCTGAATCCAAGGGCACACTACTTAGTGGTGTATTTAAGTCAAGGAGGAAAATCACTCATTTTTATTCTACCACTTAACTTGTGCTTATGTAATCTGTCTGGCACTGGAGTCAGTTGTCTGATATTATTTTCAATCATGGAAAGAGAATATATAATTTAATCATTACACCTTATTTTCACTCGCTTGGCGATCTCTCAGAGGCTTATTCCACCAGTAAATGCCAGCCTGCCATCCATCAGTGCGTGGCTCAGGGACAGCACGGTGCAAGTCTTATGAGTTTTGTGTTTGAAAAGCAAGTGAGGCTATGGACCAAACATGATGGCTGCTGGTTACCTGTGTTGCAAACCATCACACCCAAAAGGACAGAGAGAGTAGGAGGGATTGTGCCTGCCACAGAGGCAGGGGGTGGGGAGGGGTGGGGGTGGGTGGAGGGATACCTGGAACTTTGGGGGTGGGAAATTGGCACTGGTGGAGGGATGGTACTTGAACATTGTTTGACTGAAACACAATCATGAAAGTCTGTAAGTTCTGTAAATGTATGTCACTAGGATTCATTAAAATTTTTTTGAAAGTTGTGTAAATAAAGCAGACATTCAAAAGGAAGGAAGGAAGGAAGGAAGGAAGGAAGGAAGGAAGGAAGGAAGGAAGGAAGGCAGGAAGGAAGGAAGGGAGGGAGGGAGGGAGGGAGGGAGGGAGGAAGGAAGGAAGGAAGGAAGGAAGGAAGGAAGGAAGGAAGGAAGGGAGGGAGGGAGGGAGGTAGGCAAGCAGGTGAGGAAAGGGAAAGGTTGCATTTACCCTATCTGATAGGCAGATGATGCCTTTTTCACACTAGGGACTCCTCATCCCCTTCGCCTCCTCTGCCATCCACAGACTCTGTCCCCAGCAGGTCAACTCTCAAAGGAGCCTTAGAAGTGCCAGTCAGTAACAAAGCTGGAACCTGCTCTTAATTTTGTATCTTCTCCCACTTTGCCCTTCTTCCATCAGCTCCTTTTTGTTCTCCCTGCAACACTCCATGCAAACAATCCTGTGGGATGCCAGAAAGCCAACACAAGGGCCATATTCCCTACCCTGCTCACAGGGCCACATGGTTGGTGTGGCTGACACCTTCCCTCTGGCTGAGACTCCGCAAGAGCAGGTACACTGGCAAAAGAGCAATAGTGGAGGTTTCTGAAGGTGCAAACCTGAGTGAAGGGTTGAGTCCCGTTGGCTAATGTTGGGGTGGAAGGTCCTGCTCATAGTGTATATAAGAACAGCTCGGCTGGTGGGTCCTGGCCGCATGTCTGGTTGTCAAGATCTCTGGTGTTGTAGCTGCTGTGCTTGAGGCTGAGCTGTCTGTGTCCTTTGCATCCGGATGCCTTGTACTATCACCACATTGAAGTTGGGCCTTTCACTGGACGGCTGGAAAACGACTGATCACAGTAGCTCTTAAGTCGCAGTTTTATGAGAACTGTGTAGATACTTAACCAAACCAGGTCTGAGAGCCATCTGAGTATCCACATTGTTTTGTTTGGTTTAGTTTTTGCTTTGCCGTGCGGGAGAGATACTTTCGATAGCTTGCCAGGTTCTCCAAGAGGGGTGAAGGAATCGAACTCACCCACACAGCAAAGCCTGGCAAGCTACTCGTGACATATTTAGTATGGCAAACACAGTAACAAGTCTCCCAATGCTACTGGGCCCACTCAAGCAAATCGATGAACAACTGGAGAACAGTGACGGTGACAGTTTTTGCTTAATTTAGTTTGTGGGCTACTCACTTAATTTAGTTTGTGGCAGTGATCAGGGCTTATATCCAGCACTGTGCTTAGGGATCACTTCTGGCGGGGCTCTGGGGACCTTAGGTGGTACCAGGGATCAAACCCAGGTTGGCCACATGAAAGGTATGCACCCTTCCCACTGTATTATCTCTTGGGCCCATGGGTCTGCATTTATAATAAGAATCCCTCTGTCCACCAAATGCTCCTGTGTTTGGTCCAGATGATTCTTTGAAAAGACCTTTTGAAAGTCAGAAAAAGAGAAAGTTACTACTGTGTTTTACCTGCTACCATTCCTGCCCACCATACGCACGCACACACAGACACACACGTACTTTTGTTCATGGGATAGAGGGATCAAGAGTGACTCTTTGTTTCTACCTTATTAGATTAAGACTTTTCTTTGGCAGACCAACACAGTAAGCTGAAGCATTGCTTTTATTTTCACAAAGAAGCACAAATCAAGGACAAGACACAGGAGATTCCTGGGGGTGGAGATGAAGACCAAATTCTTAAGACAAATTTCCTCTATTTTATTATTTACAAGTGAAGCATCCTTGGATTTGGTGGTTAAGGAGTCCGTAGTTCTATAGAGAAAGAACACTCAGAAAGATGAATAATTGTAACTAGGAGTGTGTGTGTGGGGGGGGGGGGGGATTCAAAAGCCGCCAAATTTTCTTAAATATTCATAATGCATATGAGCTGAAAACCAGGTGAGACAGACTAATTAGGAATCTCCAAGATCCAAAAAAAAAAAATACATTTTGTTCTTGTGAATTTCAACCTCCATCTGGTCAGATAATCTTTTGAAAAGTCTGAATTCAGGCTATTGTTTAGTCTGAATTCAGGCTATTGTTTTGAAAAATGCATCAGCTAGGAATGAGAGCAGACAAATGAGAGATTTAGAATCCCTATGGTACACAGTTCATAAATTGGCTGCCCTTTTATCTCTGCAGCAGAAGAAATGGGGAAATTCTGAAAACCCCAGATGAACGAGGCAGGATGTCTAAGTTAAGAATGCAAGGCGAAAAGGACTCCCTATTAAAACAAAATACTGCCCCCTTTGCCCTGCGCATATCATAACGTACCTGTTTTATTCTGTTCTAGCTGGGTTTTGCTAGGTGATTTATTAGTTAGTCTGAATTTAGCACTGAAATGAAGGGCAACTAGAAAGTGGCTCCCCACCGGGTATTTCATAAATTCCACTTCCCTCTTGAAATTCACGCATTGTGATTCCCACTGTTATCGCCATCTTGTCCCAGATAGAAGCAGCTTCCACAATAAGTCCGTGAACCAATTATGGGCAGAAACTACTTATCAATGATGTCAGCACAACGGAAGTCAAATAAACTCTGTTCCTCCCTTACTACAAACTCATGCAATTTGTTTCAAACTATAAGCTCCTTTGAGTATGTGTCTGTGGTTCCTTCTTCAAGGCCTAGTGTCCCTGTCTCACAGCTAGGAGCCAGGCACAGTGAATTATCTAATGCTTCAGGTGAGCAATGATTGTCTCCTGCACGAAGGACTGTCCCTACGGCCAAGATCCTAACAATGAACTGCCGGAAAAGTCAGGCAACAGGAATTATATACACATTGTGACAGGGAAGAAATTCCATCTCCAAGGAGAAGGCTTAGATCCATGACATACACTGGGAGAATAAATCAGAATATTACTAAAGATAGGGAATTTTAATATGGGAGCTGGCCCAAGGGGAAAATTGCTACAACGTAGATAACACTAAGTTAAAACCAAGGGGGGTGGGGGGGAGAATGGAAAATAACAAAACTCTTTAAACATTAAACATTTATTTAAATATTAAAGCAAAGTTAGCCTGACAGCCAAATCGATATTAAATCAGGCCTGGAAACTGTTTTACGATCTCAAACCTTGGGATTCTTAACTGCCAGTGCCATAAATGATGTCATTTCTAGGCGTGATCGCAGCTGCCAGCAGGCAGGTCAGTAGTGCCAGCCTCCCTTTTTAAAGGATTCATTTGGGATGTCATTTCAAGCTTCCTCACAGGGACAAATGTCACTTTCTGGGCCTGAGCCCATCAGGGTGCTGTTGTGAGCAAAAAGTGTCCCCTTAAACCAGAGGTTTCCTGGCGGGCTGTGAACCCTTTTGAGGATAACTGGAGCTGGCTTGAGATTCTCGTCCATTCAGTGAAGACAGATTTTAAGGAAAGTCTGTAGGGTGAAAGACAGGTGAGCTACAGTGAGCTGTGTGGGCCACAGAAATTCCACAAGCAGGTTGGGACTCAGGTCAGGCATGTGGACACTGCACCAGTGAATGGCTGGACATAGGACAGAAGGCGTTCTTTCTCAGCCCCATACCCAAAATGCTTTCCACTGGCCTGTCCAAGCTTTGCAGACTTGCTATCATGCAAACATGCTCTGGGAAGAGAAATGCAGGTCTCAGCCAGGTCTGTCTCACAGAGGCTGCACTTTTTCGTAAAGGCAGGGGTATCATGCTTGGTCTATAAGTTTCACATCCTGGGCTCCTGCCCTTCCCTTGGAGTTGTGCAGCTTAATGAAACCCATTCTGAGAGAACAGAAAAAACAAAGTCTGGTGTGTGTGTGTGTGTGTGTGTGTGTGTGTGTGTGTGTGTGTTGATGACAAGAGACTGCAGCCGTTTGCTAACTCCATCATAACAAAATAACATGGTCTGGGTAGCCTGAGTAGAAATACCCGGGGCTCAAGTCCAAGATTAAGGTAGTTGCAAAGCCAAGGCTCAGAGGGGAGTCTGGTCCATGGCCATCTCCTCCTTTCTGGGAATTTGTTGGCTTGTGGCAGTAGAACTCCCATCTTCACATGCTGTTCTCCCTGCATCTCTGTGTCCAAATGTTTCTGTTTTTAAAGTACCTCAGTAATATTGGCTCAGGCCCACCCTACTCTAATATGACCTCATCTTAACTGCTTCTGTGAGTAGACAATGGCCATCTAAGGTTATATTTTGAGGTGGGGAGGGTAAGAACTACAACATATGAACTACAACATTTGGAAGGAGAAGAAGGTCGAATATAATGCAGCTTTTAGCAGGAACAAACAGGGTAAGAACCAGGAAGAATTCAGATCATGAAAACCACAGAGAGCCCCCCACCTGAGCAGGACGGGAGTAATGATTGTCTAGAAAACTCACTACTTCCCACAAAGATGGGCCTTGCTCAGGAAAGTCATCTGCCTGGGATTATGATCAGCCTGGCCATGCTCTGGGAATGACCCGAGACACCAGCAAACACTCACTCTAAAACAACACAGCTATTTACTTGCCAATCATAGTTCTACTGACAATGAAATGGCATTCACCTTTCTCATCAAAGGCACAAGGGCCTGAGAAATATCACAGTAAGTAAGGCACTTGTCTTTCATGTGGCCAACCCAAGTTAGACCCTTGGCATCACTTATAGTCCCCCTCTCCTCCCCATCACCACCAGGAGTGATTCTGTATACAGAACTAGGACCAACCCCTGAGCATGGCCAGGTGTGGCAAAAAAAAAAAAAAAAAGGCCCATGAGTGACAAAACAATGAAATACTAAGAAAAGATATTGGTGTTAGATTTATATTTCCTGCCATGAATAAAAAGAAAGCACAAACCAAAAAGAATTTATAAAACCAATACCATCAACACCACCCCCTGACCCCAATATTCATGGCACTGACCATCAGCATTGTCTGAACCAGCCTTGCCCCAGATGGCCACAGAGTCAAGAGAGAGTCTGAGAACTCAGAACAAGTACAAAGAATACAAATGAAGGCAGTCCTCATCCTCTCCATCCAATTAAGGAAGCCCCTTACCCTTCCTACAAATGGGACGACAACATTATCATTTTTGAAGATCATAAATACCAACTCAGTCCAAAACTTCTAGAATTGAAACGTCATTTTGTGACTTTCATGCATTTGATTCTCCCACCCACACCCAAGAGACCTGTACCCTTTGGTCCTCTCTAAACATAGAAAGTTCCTTCCTATAAAAGAGCTTATGTTCCTATTAATGTTTTTGTAATAAACTCTTCTGTTTTCTGTCTGCCCCAGTTCTGTCAAATTTGTGTTCACAAAGGGAAGCAGACAAGGAAATTACCCAAGAAAAGACGTGCTTTCTAATTAGAACAGCATCAACCAAACCCATTCTGGGCTTTACAGGTGGAAAGCAATGTCTGTGATGCATGCCCCATCTAGGCAGGGCCCAGGAGACATTGCCGTTCTGATTTTCTCCTCTATAACATGAAGGTCTGATGTTTTGTTTGGGGATTAGTGCTGGAGGAGTGTTTCTGGGACTTATGGGAAGGAGTAGACAGCAAAGAATTGTGAAAAATATATAAAAGTTTGTAGGGGTTGAAGTGGACTGGAGCGATAGAACACCGGGTAGGGTGTTTGCCTTGCACACGGCTGACCTGGGTTCGATTCCTCTGTCCCTCTCGGAGAGCCTGGCAAGCTACCGAGAGTATCCTGCCCGCATGGCAGAGCCTGGCAAGCTCCCTGTGATGTATTCGATATGCCAGAAACAGTAACAACAAGTCTCACAATGGAGACGTTACTGGTGCCCGCTCGAGCAAATTGATGAACAATGGGAGGATAGTGCTACAGTGCTACAGGGTTTGAAGTACCTGCTGCCTGACAGCTTCTGAAACAAGGCAAGACTTACATAAACGGTTGGTGATTTCTACATTCAGCCTCAGTCACTAAACATGAATGTCAAGTTTGAAGAGAAAGCACAGTGGGGAAGGCATTTTCACAAGGCACACCTAGGATTGATCCCCTGCACCTGAAATGGTCCCGTAAGCACGGCCAGGCCTCACCATATAGCCAGGAATAATTCCTGAGTGCCACCAGGTGTGGCCACAAAACAAAACAAAACAAAAAAATGACCAACACACAGTCACAGTCATCATGATAGTCAGGTTCAGTCTCAGTATGTGCTGGCAACACAACCTCAGGTTGCCCTTGTACACCCCAGAGGACTCACCCAATCTCCATTGCTCTGGAAGAGACCTTCCCAAGGCAAGAGACCTCATCACACTCAATTAGCTGCCCAGCAGGCTGCCGTGGAGAAGGATCAGATTCACTAGAGCTCTGACAGGAATGGCTTCATGTCCGCCCCAGAAGTCATCCAAGTCATCAGGATGCTGGTTTCCAATCTCAATGATCAAAGGCCTTGTACGAAGTGGGGTGGATGTTAAGGAGCAAGGTCTCCCAGGAAAGGGGCTAGAACTCTGCTTTGGTATTTTGTTTTGTTTGTATTTGGTTGTATTGGGTTGGGTTGAGTTGGGTTAGAGGCATCACACCTGGCAGTGTTCAGGGATTACTCCAGGCTCTGTGTTCAGGGATCATTCCTGATAGTGCTTGGGATCAATCAAATCCAGGTCAGCCTCATGCAAAGCAAGCACCTTGCCTGTAGTATTATCTCTCTGAGGTTGAGGTTCTTTTTATTAGTCACTCCACACACACCCCAATAAAGCCTAAAAAACTATTTTCTGGTGAGGGTCTAATAAGCAAAACAATCCCCCTGTCCCACCTCTGGGATCTACAGCAAGAAAAAGGGCTGCTCAGAAACTGGAAGAGACCTGAGTGCCCAAGAACAGATGACTGGTTAAAGAAACTTTGGTACATCTACACAATGGAGTACTATGTGGCTCTTAGAAAAGATGAAGTCATGAACTTTACATACAAGTGGTACAATATGGAAAGTATCATGCTAAGCGAAATGAGTCAGAAAGAGAGGGATAGACATAGAAAGATAGCATTCATCTGGGGGATATAAAATAATAAAATATGAGATTAATACCCAAGAATAGCTGAGAGCAGCACCAGGAGAATTACTCCATAACTTAGAGGCCAGCTGGGTATTCTAGGGGAAAGGACAATTCAGATAGAAAGGGGAACACCAAGTGGAGGGTGTTTGGAGGATTCTCCCAGGAGGGGAGATGCAGGTTGAAAGTAGACTGGACTGAACATGTTCGCCACTCAATGCCTCTTTGGCTGATCACAGCGCCCAGGAGGAGAGAGAGAGAACAGGGGGGAATGCCCTGCCACAGTGGCAGGGGGGGATGGGGAGATGGGAGGATGGGGGGGGAGGGATATTATCCTGGTGGTGGAAAATGGGCACTGGTGGAGGGATGGGTATTTGATCGGGGTATGACCGAGATCCAAGCACAAAAATTTGTAAATCTACAACTGTACCTCATGTCGTTTCACTAATAAAAAAGAAAAAAAAAGGCAAAAAAAAAAAAGGGCTGCTGTAGCAACAGGAACATAGTCATGGGGGGAGGGGTGTTGAATAAAACCTGTCCCTGTCTTTGCATTATAACCCCATACTCTCTCCTCAGTGTCCAGGATTCCCCCACTCTGTGGCTTCGGAGGCATAAGGGCTCATGACCACTGGCCGTGGTAACCATCCAGAAAGAATTCAGATTTTTGTCTACCCAGGGCAAGTGACTCTGGCTCAGCTAGATTGAAGCTGGGCTGTAAAAGCTGTTAATAGACTATAGAAAAGGCTGATAATTGTGCTCATGTCAGACTCTCGGATAGAGGCCGTGTGAAACACCAAGTTTAACTAGCTGTAGCCTTTACTTTATTTGATAAAGTGTAGTTTACTTTCTACTTGAGCTTTTTATTGACCATAATAATTCTAATTGAAATAAACATTTTGATTACAGCTCTGTTCCACGATTGCTTTAATAGGGAACTAAAATAACTTTCAATAATCATTTTGTCCAAATGGGATTCATTTAGCCTGACAGTTATTCCAGGCATTTATTGGCATGCAGCAGGCTGGGAGCGTTTCCGAGCATAATTACGGGAACATTTTACACTGGGGTTAACCTTACCAAAATGACAGACTGAAAAGTGGTGTAAAAGGAGCAAATAAAACCCATAATCTGCCATAGAAACTCATAAATAAATTCCCTTTCTCTACTGTTTCTGATGCCCAGGGCTCTAGTTAAAATTAAAAGGAGTTTTCTTTGGAAAACGCCGTCTGACTACAATAGCACATATTCATGACAGTACCCCACAAATCCGGGGCTTAAAGCCCCTCAGAATCATTTCAGTTTACTGGGGGGGGGGGAGGGCACCTGACCCATAAAGCAGCCTTCAGAGGAGATTTACACCATCTGTCCAGCAAAGGCACCAGCCCCATCCCTGGACTGAAATGAGGAATATGGTCTGGGTTCGATTCCTCTGCCCCTCTTGGAGAGCCCGGCAAGCTACCGAGAATATCCCGCCCGCACGGCAAAGCCTGGAAAGTTCCCCGTGATGTATTCAATATGCCAAAAAGCAGTAACAACAAATCTCACAATTTATTGTGAGATGTTACTGGTGCCCGCTCGAGCAAATCAATGAACAATGGGAGGACAGTGGACAGTGGACAGTGGTTCCTTATTTTAGCCCTTACTCCATAAGAGTGAGTCCAAGGAGATAGAGAACCCAGACTATCTGGGAACACTGACCTGTTTCTTCATTGCCTTTCCAAAACGGAGTTCAAGGGCTGGAGAGATAGTAGAGCAGGGAAGGCACTTGCCTCAAGTGTGACTGACCTCAGTTTAATCCTCTGCACCCCATATGGTACCTCCAGCACCAGCAGGAGTGGCCCCTGAGCACAATTAGTCGTGCCACAACTGGTTGTGACACAACCTTTCCCCTTCCCCACCGTCCCCCCATCCCCTGCCAATTAACTTAGGACTTAACTTCTGGTGTTGCTTAGGGGACCATATGTGGTACTGGAGATCTAACCAGGGTCAGCTGAGTGCAAGGAATATGCCTTAACTCCTGTACTATCTATCAAGGCCCCTAATCAAACTTTTTATGAGAAGCCACCACTGACCCCCAATAGAACAAACACAAGATTAATAAACCAACAATGTTCACTGAACATCAGCCATAAGGCTGTAGGTTTGTTCTTTCTCCCTTACCGCAGGGAGCTTAGGTTTATTGGGTTACACTCACCACATTCTCCCATTACTTCATGTTTATCTTTAACTTCTCTGTGCTCTGCTTTCACCTATCTGTTAATCACCTATATCCCCAAATCAGGCCCTGTCACTTGTAAGGTCAGATACTTCTAAGGACTCTAGATTTTGTATTTGTAAGTGAAATATTGCTTTTATCGTTCCCTTATGTCCTTTGCATAAGACATTTAGGCAATTAGACACAGGAAGACAGTTATGCTATGCTTTTGTGTCCATACAAAATAAAGATTAGAAAGATTATTAAGAAGTAAATTTAAGGTGACTGTTTAAATGGTTATGAACTAAGGAAAGGAGAAATGCGGCCTTAGATGAAATTCCGCCCTTGGGTGGATCTCCTAGCAGGAAGAGATCTTTCTCTTAGAAGAGCTTCCCCAGAAGGCAGGGCTTTCATATGTTGATTGTGTTATTGGACATGGGTGGAATTGATACCCCAACCTTGGAGGTTGGGCTCTTGACTAAGACTGTGATACTGGATGTGAGGAGAGGAGCATGGGAAAAGTAAGAGAAGGAATATGGGCAGTGAGTAAGACTGGAAGGAGGCAGAGGGAGACTAGATTGTAACAAACTACAACTGGTCACCAACAACTGTGTCGACCCTGTTCCCTCCTTCATGTATCTGATGGCAGCAGCTGCAGGCTGGGATGAGGAAGCAATTCATGGCCACCAAATGCACAGCAAGAGAGCCCACACACAAACTTTGTGAACACACAAAGGCAAAGGATCTAAACAAAGAGGCACTACAAGGATCTCTTAATTTTTTTCCTAAAAAAGAGAGAAGAGTTTCTTCTCTATCACAAAAGCTGGGACTGGTTGAAGAATGAGTAATGAATGAGTTAAAAAAATTTACCATCAAGAACCTGGGTTATAACTCAGAGATCTGTGCATGAGGATGACCAGGGTTCAGGCCTCAGTCCACAGAGCTCCTGAACATGAACAGGTGCAACTTTGGAGTCACCCAAGCACCACGGGAATGGCCCTGGTGGTCTCTGGTCCCCCAGGACCAAAGCAGCCTCCCATCCTTGGGTCCTCACATTGACAATAGTTGGCCTAGAATCATTGGAAGAGACTCCCAGACCCCTTGAGCACTGCTTAGGAGCACCTGACCTCCTCCAAAACTGCCATCAACAAACTTGGATTTAAATGATCATTATTTTATGTTCTTTTCTCTCCTTGATTCATTTGGATTTTAACAGATCTCTGAATATACAGGTTTGCTTTGCTAGGAGACTTACACAGCTCTTGTTGCCTCTATAGCAATCTCTGCTGTGAACCTTTCACATAGTTTATCTCATTCACACCCACAACAGTACTGACATGGGTACTAACTAGTTCGCTCCACTTTTCAGGTGGGGAAACTGAGGCTCTAGGTCATTACACAATCGTCCCGGTCAAGCCTTTCCCCCAGGCTATCTAGTTCTGAAGCATTTGCACACAGCCACTTCGAGAAGTATCCTCTCAGAGTGAGCCGACTCAGACTTGCATCCTTAGACTGTAAGATTTGGGGTGAAGGATCTTTCAGAAGGGTTACTCAGTTCACATCCCATGGATTAGTGGCAATTTTGTTGACATTTAAGGTTCATTTGGATCATGTACTGCCTACTGTGCTGTGTTGACCTTCCTTGGAAAATATGTAGGGTCAATTCTGTCTTCATCAACTCCTATTTTGCTAAATATTTGGCTAACAGAATCTAGAAAAAACCTGAGTGCCCGAGAACAGATGACTGGTTAAAGAAACTTTGGTACATTTACACAATGGAGTACTATGTAGCCGTTAGAAAAGATGAAGTTATGAAATTTACATACAAGTGGTACTACATGGAAAGTATCATGTTAAGCGAAATGAGTCAGAAAGAGCGGGATAGACACAGAAAGATTGCATTCATCTGGGGAACATAAAGCAACAGGAATGGCTGAGATTAGTACCAGGAATTTTGCTCCATGACTTGAAGGCCAGCCACATGTGCTAGGTGAAAAGGAAGCTCAGATAGAGAAGAGAGCACCAAATAAAGGGTGCTGTGAAGACCCTCCCAGGGTGGGAGAGACATGCTAAAAGTAGTCTATAGACCAAACATGATTGCCACTCAATGCCTCTCTTGCAAAACACAGTACCCAAAAGAAGAGAGAGAGAACAAGGGGGAATGCCCTGCTACAGCGGCCGGGTGGGATGGGGGGGATGGGGGGTGGGAGGGATGCTAGGACCCGTGGTGGGGGAGGATGGGCACTGGTGGAGGGATGGGTACTTGATCATTGTATAACTGAAACCCAAGCACAAAAATTTATAAGTCTATAACTGTACCTCATGGTGTTTCACTAATTAAAAAAATGATAATAAATAAATAAATAAATAAATATTTGGCTAATACAAACAAAACTTTTAAATTTTTGGAAGGAGTTTTGCTGGTTTTTTTCCTTCAAACTTTGAAGCATCTTGGAAGGAGCAGGTTGCCTCAACTTTCTCCATGAGTTCCTACCTGAGGACCAAACCCTAACTCTGAACAGAGCTATATTGGCCTGAACAAAGAAAAGATCAGTAAGATGTAAAGGGTTTTTCTCCTACACTTTCTCCCATAAGGAAGTCTGAGGCTTTCTACTAGTAGTCAAGCTTTGACTTTGCTAACAGTGTCTCTTTCTGGCTAATGGCACATCCGTCAGAAAGTCTACACCCTTCAATTCCATCCCCATGAAAAGGCTGTGGAGCAGAGAGGCTCTGAGTTAACTACCACAGAGAACGCTTACTAAGGGTTGAACATCTGACTTCTTGGCAAAAGCCTTTTTGAGCTGGCTGGGGAAGGGTTGGGGTGGCAGCTCTGAGTAATCTCCCATTTTTATCCCTTGACACTTTAATTAAGATAATTTAACAGCCTGTTAAGCACAATATGCAGAATTTCCCATTCGGAGCCAGTGGGGAAAGAGGGTTAGGGACCAGGGAGAGATGTGTGTAGATGGAGATCAGGAAGGAGGCCTTGTCATTATTCAGCCCAATGACTGTGACTTTCCCAAGGTCACCCCGTTAATTAGTGGGCTTCCTGCATCCCACAGGAGAAGCTGTGGATTGTTAAATGGAGCTCTCCAGGCATAATGAATGGTAAGCTCAAGGTCTGGTCTTCTCAGAAATTTACCGTCAACTTGAGAGATAACTAGGAGTAGGGTAAAGGTCAGAACAGATACCAGTGATGGGAATGAAGAAACAATAGGGGTCTGTTATGTTTTGGTTTTTTTTGGGGGGGGGTATTTGTTTTTGGTTTTTAGACTATACCCGACTTGCTCAAGGCTCACTTTTGGCTCTGTGCTCTTGGTAGTGTTCAGGGGACCATATGTGCCAGGGATTGAACCCAGGTCAGTCCCATGAAAAGTAAGTGTCCTACCTGCTATGCTATCACTCTGGTCCAACTCTATGACTTTTCGGGGTGTGAGAGGGGGAGTTGCTAGAGCAGCTTGAGGTCCTCCTTCTCCTCTCATCTCCCATCATCCTACATGATACTGTGAGGCTCACAGAGCAGCTGTCTCCATTGTGGGTACACAGAGACACGATGGCATTCCCCTTGTCTTTACCTGCTAGGCAGTAAAGAAAAGTTCCTCCTATGCGGGGTATAAAAACCCATAGTAAGGGAATACCATATGGTCAAAGCAACAGAATCTCAGAAATGGTCTACAGATAGGAGCTTAATGGGGCAGTGAGACCAGGGGAGAGGAGATTGGGACATTGAGGGGACCCTGGGACAATGGTGGAAGGAACTGACACTCTGGTGGGGGAAACGTAGGCATGAAATCCTAACATCGACAGAATTGTAATATAGCTAGTCGCCGTGACTAAAATAAAATTGTTTTAAAATAAAGAAAAATAATGTTCCTCCTCAGACTTGTGTGATCAACACTAAAACCCATACCACTAATTACTTTAATCGAAAGGCCCAATCACAGTAATATTCTTTTACTAGACTTTTTCCAAGACTCTAATGAATTTCTTTTTAATTCCATCTTTGGAGAATTGTATTTTCTAGAACTGGTGAGCTGACAGTAAGGGCTGGAGCACATGCTTTGCATTTGGGAACCCCCACACTGCCTTGCTCCCCCAGCACCAGTGGGAGTGGCCCCAAGTTCTGAACTGAAATAGTCCATGGACATTGATGGAAATATGAAAAACTATGAAAATAATAGTTTTCAGTGATATATCTTTTCTTCTAAAAGGGGGGTGGAGGGTGTCTCTCTTATTCTCCGGAAACTATGCCCATTCATACTTCACATATGCTTAGCATTTATTGGGATTCATTCTGATTATTTCCAATTTTAATTGGGTAGATCCATAAACATCTGCAAATCATGCAGCATGATGAATTGAAATCAATTTGTACAAGACTGGGAACTTCATGAGGCAGACTTGATGATTCTGGATACAGTTAGGCCCTCTTTTCACATTTGGGAGACAAGAAAAAAGAGTGGGTCAGTTTTAAGGTGAAAGACTAAGTGAGGTCAAAGTCAGAATCAAGATCAGTTGGGAAGGCTGGTAGAAGCGGTATTTTAGTTTGGGCTTATTTTAGGAGCAAATGATCCACAGTCTGGTAAACATGAAAGTCTATTATAAAATGAGAGGAATCAAAATATGCAGACAAGGAAGAAATACACGTGTGCGCAAAGGCTTGAAATTGCAAAAGAACCTGCAGGCCACTGAGAAGCTCATTGACATGAGACCAGCAGTGGGAGGTGGACAGTGAGAAGTGGACAGTGGGAAGACACGCTCAGAACCCAATAGGGAAAGGGCAGAGTGACATCAATAAGGGTCAGATAATGAGGGTCTTTCTCCTCTAGAAGCTTTTTCTGACTACACAAGCATAGAAACACATGTTCCTATGAAACCTCCAGTTGGTGTTAGCTGAATCTAAAGCTCGAAAGAGTCAAGTCACCGATGCTTCATCTTGTGACAGATTTCATGCTATGACTTAAATCTATTTCATTTTTGTTTCTGTGTGTTTCCATGGGCTGGAGCAATAGCAAAGTGGGTAGGGCGTCTGCCTTGAACGCAGCCGACCCGGATTCGATTCCTCCATCCCTCTCGGAGAACCCAGCAAGCTACCAAGCCTGGCAAGCAGCCTGTGGCGCATTCCATATGCCAAAAACAGTAACAACATGTCTCACAATGGAGACATTACTGGTGCCCACTCGAGTAAATAGATGAACAATGGAGGACAGTGCTACTGTGTTTCCACTATTTAAGCAAATTATCAACAACTGCAGGGGAGAATGTTTTCTTAGTTATAGCCACAGTAGGAAGGGTCACAGTGCCTTAATTAACAATGACAATAGTTGTGAAGGGATTTCGATGTGCCAAGAGCATCAACATATAATGTCTCATCCTCAGAAACAACCCTATGAGACACATACTATTATTATTTCCATTTTTAAATGGGCAAACTAGACCAAAGATATTAAGTAACTTGGCCAAGGATACAGAACTCTAAATGGAGAAAACAGATTTTTGAAAATAGGTGATCTGATTTTTAGAGTTAGTGATCTTAAATCACAAACTCTACCTGCTTCCCAAAAGGGGGTTTAAAGAGCCTGTGTCGAATAAACGAAATGAGTGAGTATCAGATCAATTGTTTTTAAAAATGAAAGCCTATTAATTGAAATATTATTAAAGCATAATTTATTAAGAGCTTTTCTTTACAACTTACCAGTGGGCCTCATTTTCAAAGAAACATAAGGGTCCTGATCCCCCTAGCTCTGCCAAAAGTAATTCCTGAGTGCAGAACCAGGAGTAACCCCTGACAACTGATGGGTGTGGCCCCAAAACCAACAAAAGAAAGGAAAGAAAAGAAACATAAGGGTCTTACCATTCTCTCTCAACAGAGCTCTATGAAAAAGAAGTTCTGTGTCATTAGCCTTCCCATCAACTGTGTCCCGGACACTGGGCTCTTTTCTCTAAACCCATGAAATCACTCTGACTGTTCAAGTCTTCTCACTGTGAGTTAGGCAATCTGATATTGCTTCCATCTTAGAAGTACCTCAGTCATAAAAGCAAGCAATTAGAGGCCCAGGAGGTGGTTCAGAGAGCTGGAGCACAAGCTTTACATGGGAGATCGCTGGGTTCCGTTGCACACATCGCATAGCTCCCTGAGCACTGTCAGGAGATGGGCTGTGTCAAAAATAAGCACTCAAGAAATTAATCCTAGGGCCAAAGTGATAATACAACGGGGAGGGTGTTTGCCTTGCACACAGCTGACCTGGCTTCGATCCCAACATCCCATAGGTCCTCCAACACAGACAGGAATCATTCCTGAGTGCAGAGCCAGGAGTGACACCTGAGCATCGCCGGGTATAACCCAAAAATCCAAAAAAGAAAGAAAGAAAGAAAGAAAGAAAGAAAGGAAGGAAGGAAGGAAGGAAGGAAGGAAGGAAGGAAGAAAGAAAGAAAGAAAGAAAGAAAGAAAGAAAGAAAGAAAGAAAGAAAGAAAGAAAGAAAGAAAAGAAAGAAGCTCTTACCAGATTTAGATGGGAACCACATGGAAATGCTACATCACTGACAGCTGATAGTGATGTAGGACCATTAATTCCCCAATTCCAAGAATACCCTGCAGAGGACCTTTGTCTCAGGCCACCATCCAGAAACCAAGAGAGAATAATGAGATGAGATGTCCACTAGTGTCCTATACAATGACCCAGCTGGAAGACTCAACTCAACTGAGCAGTTACCTGCTTCTATTTCCTCACAAACACCAGGGAATTAAAACTATTACTACTTACCCTCCCTGAGAAACAAAATGAACAAAAGGTGAAGGTGCTGACAGTTCTGATTTTTAGACAAGCGCCAGAGCAAAATCTGTTTCTGTGAAAAGAGTAAGAAAAAAATGCAAGCAATGTGACATTCCTGCAACATTTAGATCTGCAACAAGAAGAGGAGATTTCTCTCCTAAACCAGGAAAAACTCTTACTCCTAGCAATGTTCTGCAGAGTGAGCTGCAATCTTCAGTCTGCAAAGCAGATATAAAATGCAAAGTAGGAAAGCCACAATCCTTTCCCATAATTCCCAGGTATTCTGACTGAGGCTTTTGGAATAGTTTAAACTCAGCATGGCTTTTAAGAGTAGGCCAAGCAATTCTTGAACAGAAATGTCAAGCTTCCATAAACTAACATGTCCAGTGATGTCTCAATTTCACCTCAGTGTTTGGACAGGAAAGGAAGGAGATGAATAAAGAAAACCCCTAATTCACCTTTTTATAAATTCATGTTTGAGCATCATGACAAAGACCCACCACAACTGGGTAACCAATTGAAAGAGTTTACAACAGAAGCAAGTGAAAGGTAAAATTACAAAACTTTGAGAGAGAAAAAAATAAAAACTATAGGCATGTCCTACTTTGTCATGTGAATGAAGAATGCTTGTTTTCAAGATCACCATGGGTACTGGTGGCTTATTCTAACAACACTATCCTTCATGAAAACAGAGATAGTCTGTGAAGGACATAAGAAAACTTGTACAGCAGTGTTGGAGAGCTCAAATCCTACTCTGGCACTGTCTGTGTGACCTTGGAAAATGTATTTGACCTCCCTGGTCTTCTATACCTTCATCAGTTAATGTAGATAATAATTCCTTTGATGTCTGAGTGAAATATGTTTGTGTGCAAACACTTAAATAACTTTGACATCTAGTAAGAACTCAATAAATGGTGGCTATAAAAATTATAATTTTTATAATTTATATAAGATTATAAAAATTGTAATGAATTAATCAAGAGTAACCCACTTTGAAATCTTGAACAAGTGCCTTAGATCTGAAAACCTCTCTGATTCACTCATATAAAAAATTCACAGAGTATATAATACTGCATAGGATTATTACAGAGATCAATGTGAAATCAAGAAAAGCATCAAGTATAATTTCTCATATACAGTATATGTTCAAATTATAACTTTAGTTATATTTTATATAGCAATATGAAATTATAAAATCCAAAAATGCAATAAAGAATTGAATCTAGTTTTGCCCAGAAATAACTTGTCTCTCTCTTTAAAACACAAAATGAAACCTATTATAAATTGAATTTGTAATTAAAAACACCAGATATTAAAAACACATTCTTGTGTGTTACATGCACAATGGAAGTTAAATAAAATGCCTGCAGGCAATCGGATATTATAATATGGAAGGTGTTGAAATAAAATTTATTATCATGAGAGTCTATAAAACTATATTTTCATATTATTATACAAATTCCTTTCTCTTTTACTTAAGCAATAAGGCTATAAATGATGAATACCTACTAAAAAATAAATGAAAAATCCAGCTTAGAGCTAGAAACTAGGGATAATCAGGAATTCTACAAGAATTGTTGTCTTCATTAATTTAGAGTCTAAACAAAACAAGTCTTCTAAACATACTTGAAAGTCATTTTCAAAAGTTTTTGACACTAAGCTAGTGTGAAATTCCAAAGAACATTACAGTCATCCCTACTCTGGCACATTTTACATCTAAATCCACTCTATTGACACTTGTTTAAAGATTTAGCATTAGCTAAAGTGGTTATAAGTATGAATAAAGATCAAGACTGAAACACCCAAATGAGCCCATCAATTGATGGTAATGAAAATGACGCTTCTTGAAAATTCTACTTATATATCCAGGTATATATAAATGTCACAAAATGTTTTAATACAGAATGGAATTTTACTTGACTATTAGGAAATCTTTGAGAATGTTAGGTTCCCCTTAAGCTAAATTAATTCATTCCTAAGCCTACTTGTGTAGATAAGGCTACAACTATTCCAAATGACAGGAGGAAACAGCCTCTTCATTATTTTAAATGTGTAAAGTCAAACACACAAATTGATCATTTCAACACGGGGGCTAAGTATCAGCATTGCTTGGGAGGAGCTTTTACAGACTGTACCCAAACACACATACAACCACCACATACACTCTGGCATCTATCTACATCTACATTATTGTGTGGTTTTCTTAGGAGGGGAAAATAAGATTAGTAGAGAAGTGCATACACACACAAACATACATATATACAAAAATACACATACAAGGGGCTGGAGAGATAGCACAGCGGGTAGGGCGTTTGCCTTGCATGCAGCCGACCCGCCCAGGTTCAATTTCCAGCATCCCATATGGTCCCCTGAGCACCACCAGGAGTAACTCCTGAGTGCAGAGCCAGGAGTAACCACTGTGCATCACCGGGTGTGACCCAAAAAGCAAAAAAAAAAAAAACCCATACAATACAGGTAATTCTGATACATTTCTTCTTCCCACCACTGGAACATAGAATGAAGAGATGCATGGCAGAGATCACAATTTTTAAAAATTTTTCCAGGGGCTGGAGCGATAGCACAGCAGGTAAGGGCGTTTGCCTTGCACGCAGCCAACATGGCCAACACAGGTTCGATTCCCAGCATCCCATATGGTCCTCTGAGCACCACTAGGAGCAATTCCTGAGCGCATGAGCCAGGAGTAACCCCTGAGCATCGCTGGGTGTGACCCAAAAAGCAAAATAAATAAATAAATAAATAAATAAAAGTGCATTCACCAAATTAAAAAAAAAATTTCCAAGGAATCGACATTTCTGCTGTTATTGTAACAGATTCTAATTCCCAAAAAAAGGCTGTAGAGAACAACTGAAATGATAATAATTGATTTAGTCAACCAAATATTCTGTCACTTTCTTCTCAGAAAAAGCTCAAAACAAGCATTTCATGTTGCAATCAGAGGCATCTGCAAAGCATGTGTTTGACTGAAAGCTGATCACTTGACGAAACACATAAGCAAGTTAAAAGTATAATTTATAGCATGTTTCTCACTACACATGGATCTGCTCTATTTTTTTTTTGCCCAAGCCCCCAGTTTATAGTCCCGAATACGCCCAACAGTATTTTTAGAGGATGTTAACACCAAAAGCAGCAGTGGGGGCTTGAATTTCTTTTATATCAACTATTTAAACTTCTTTTGGTATTAAGGTCTACTAGCATAGATCCATTTCATACTCCTCTCTTTTTTCTCAATCTGGATGTGCAATCTGTCAGTAACGCTTTGACTTGCTTTATGGCATTCCCCCTTCTATAGTTTCATTGTCTCACAGCTGTCTGGTTGTTTGGGTCTTGATTTATTTCTTCCTGGGGACCTGGGGTCTGGACTGGAAAGTGATGGCCTCACTCTGAGTTGTCAGTTTTTCATAATAATGAACCTTAATGAAATGTAACAAGAAATTAGTCAAAGAAATAAATGATGCAAAATACTGAAAAAAAAAAGAACGGTGATATGTAAAAGTCTTACTGGATACCAGTTCCTTTTCTATACTTTATTGATATTTATTTACTTACTTTTAATGTTTGGGCCACACTGCAAGGTGCTCAGGGTTTCCTCCTGGCTCTGTGCTCAGGAGTAACTCCTGATAGCCAGTGCTCAGGGGACCAAGTGGGATGTTGCAGATCAAACCAGTGTTATCCATGTGTGAAGCAAGCACTCTACCCCCTGTACTATTGCTCCAGCCCTCCTTTCTTTATTGAAAAGATTCTTTTACCTAATGAATATTCCCAGTCCAGTTCAGCTGGCCAGGGCTAGGGTTGAGGCAAAGTCAATCCATTTGCTTGCTACAGGCATTTCCTCTGATAAACCTTCTTAAGCACTCTCTCTTTTAGTTAATACTTTCTCTTTAGCTTATAAACAAAAACGAAGACTTATTAAGAAGAAACATAGATCCATTTTGGAAGCTTATTGCACCAAGCCCTGTTCTGCTTTTATTAACCTGATGTCCTCATGAGCAGACATTGCTGAATGTTTTACTCATACTTCTGACCATTGACTTAAGAAAAAAAGTCTATAGTGTATCAAACCACTGTTTAAAGAGACACTGGCCTAGACAGGGCTAAGCCTAACTATTCTTCCCTATATGTTTTGAATTTACCCAAGTTTTCAGTGTGCTATTCCATATATTGTTATAAAAATATATATCTTAAGAAGGTTTATAGAAGTGATTTTCAGTTATGATAATGCTCAATTGCCCCTTGGCTAAAAACTGTCAACCAGATTTTCAACCTCGAAAAAGGCTATAGCTGTAATTGTATATTCTAAAGGAAAGAGTCGAGTTCAAAAAAAAAAAAAAGAATCATTAAGTCCAGAATGTCATACTTCAAAGACATTTCAGGCGCTCAGAACAACCTCTACACGTCCATAGATTTTCAAAATGTTATGAGTTCTCAAAAATTCAACAGCAGTTTACATGGCATATAAAATGTGCTTCCCATATGTAGGACTTTGAATTTTTTAATGAACCATTTGCTGTTTGTAGCAAAAGTGCTAAAATTTTGCTGGAACTTGTGACGAGGAAAATGGATCCAACCAGCGTTACAAATGCAAACATTCTCAGAGCTCAGATATTCCCATCTCCAAAAAGCATTCATTGAAACGGTGCTACATTTAAAGATAGGGGACAAGTATTACATTGAATGTTCAAAATGCTTCACGTTTACAAAGGTCATTATGTCTTGAAATGTAGAATATTCACTCATTTACACATTAAATCAGGGCTGTGATTTAAATATGCAACATATGGTAAGAATGTAAACTGGCCCCCACTCTTTGGCAACTAGTATGAAAGTTTCTCAAGATGCCACAAATAGACTTAACATATGATCCAGCAATTCCACTCCTAGGAGTCTAGTTAAAGAGTAGAAAAACATGAATCCACAAGAATACATGCACACCCATGTTCATTGCAGCACTACTCAGAATGGGCAAACTATAGCGATGACCCACGTGCCCAACAACCAGTGGAATCTTTCTTACAAGGAATGTGTGGTAGATATACACAGTAGCATACTACTCAGCTCTAAGAAAAGATTAAATCTGGTCCTTTGCAATAAAATGGATGGGGTTGGTGGGTGTCTTGCTAAGCAGAACAAAGCCAAAAGAGAAAGACAGATACCAGATGATTTCGCTCAAATGCGGGACAGAAAGCAAGCAAGCAGGGGAACAAACAAAAGTAACCAAAAAGTAACCAAAAATGCCCTTGGATTCAGGTCACAGAACTGAAGTGGCCAGATGAGGAGGGACTAGGAACGCAGGGCGATGGCCTCGAGCAGATGTGGAGCTGGATTTTGGTGCTTTAGCAATGCGTGTGGTATGAACGCTCAATTCTTGGGTTTGTTTTAAGTCCAAGGACTTCTTCCTTCTTCGTCTTTTGGGTTTGTGTGTGTATGTGTGTGTTATTGACTTCTCAATAATTTGCAATAGAATAGAATTTATAATAATGTGCAATAGAATTGAGTGGGTATAGAATTTAAGGGGTATAGCTCACTGCCTCTCTATGTGCAGAAGTTTCCCCAAACAACAAAAGTTCCGGTGCTTTTCCATCATTGAATAGAACCAGTCCAGGTGCTCCCTTCCAGCCCTCTTCCTGCTGATAACCACCATAGCTTTCATTGAGTTGAACTTTGGCAGTTTGTCTGCTTTAGTTATGTACATGTTCTATGAATAAGACTGACTGGGTAGTTGTCTTTCACTTCTTATTTCAACCTGTTTCATTTCACCCATTCCGTTGATTTTGTACTACAGGCCACAATTTCATCTTTTTTTTTAAATTTTTTTAATCACTGTGAGATAGTTACAAGCTTTCATGTTTGAGTTACAATCACAATAGCCAAAATATGGGAACAACCCAAGTGCCCTAGAACAGATGACGGGGTAAAGAAACTTTGGTATATCTACACAATGGAATACTATGCAGCTGTTAGGAGAAATGAAGTCATGAAATTTGCTTACAAATGGATAGACATGGAGAGTATCATGCTAAATTTCATCTTTTTTAATTTAGATTTTTATTAGTAAAACACCATGAGGTACAGTTAAATTTCATCTTTTTGTTTTAAAAAAGGGTGCTTTTTTGTTTTGTTTTGTTTTGTTGTAGGGTCACACCCACTGTTGCTCAGGGGTTGTTCCTGGCAGTGGTCTGGGGACCATATGGAATGCTGGAGGCTGAACCTAGGTCAGTCTCATGCAAGGCAAGTGCTCGACCCACTGTACTGTCACTCTGGTCCTGGTCCCAGTTCTATCTTTTTAAAATGACTGAGTACTATGCCACTGAGCATACTTACTACAGCTTCTTGATCCAGCCTGCTGTAGATAGGCCTTTAAATTGATCCTGTATTTGGCCTATGGTGAATAGTGCTGCTATGACCATAAGGGTACAAATATCTTTTTTTTTCCGCTTTTGCCTTTTGGGTCATGCACAGGGATGCACAGGGGTCACTCCTGGCTCAAGCACTCAGGAATTACCCTTGGCAGTACTCGGGGGACCATATGGGATGATGGGAATTGAACCCGAGTCGGCTGCATGCAAGGCCTACCCGCTGTGCTATCACTCCAGCCCCTACAAATATCTTTTTAAGTTAGAGTTTTCATGTCCTCCAGATAAATGTGTAGGAGTAGTATCAGATATCTTACTTTTGAAGAAGTGTGGAAAAGCACTCATGTAACATACACCGTGATAGAAACCAATATTATATCAATAAAATGTGTGTATATGCACGCCCACGCATTTGTACATGTGTGCATGTGTGTGTGTGTGTACACATATAAACAGTTCTGCCCTTCTTGACTACTCAGCACAATGGTATACACTCTGCAGAAACTCAGGTGACTGAAAACCTCTTACAGGGGCCAGCAGTGGGTTGGGTGCTTGCCTTGCATGCAGCTGATCCAGGTTAGATATCTGGCATCCCAAGCTGGCCAGGAGTGCTTCTTGAATGCAGAACCAGGAGTAAGCCCTGAGTACCACCGGTGTGACCAAAAAACATAAAATAAAATAAAATAAACCGACCTCTTTCATCTCCTTCCTGCTTCTCAAGATGATTGTGTCAAGGATCCCAGTCTTTTAGGGAACACAAAGGCCAATAAAAATAGTAAAGCAAAATTTATAGAGAAAATTTTTAAGTCTCTCAAATAAACACAGCAATGAAAGACAGTGAAGGAAGATGTTGTGTGCACAGTGTTTTACTTTTTAGCATTGTTAGCAACATTTACTGGTTTTTCTCTCACTGATATGCTTTGTGAAAAATATGAAGCAGGGGTTTCTTTAACTTCATGAACATTTTTCTAATGCTGGTTCATCATTTTTCCCACTCCATCTTGTAGATGAAAAGTGTTACGAACTGGTCAAAAATGAAGTACCTGAGAGATTCCCAGGAAAATCAATGCATTATAGTGATCGATGCAAAATATTGATCAATATAAATAGGAATTTTTGAGAGGTGTTGCTCAGGGCTTACTTCTGGCTGTGTTCAAGGATCAATCGTGGTGGTGCACAAGGGACTGTATGTGATCCTGAGGGTCAAACCAGGGTCAGCAGCACCCAAGGCAAGAGGCAAGCACTTTAACCCCTGCATTATCATCTTTCTCACCCATAAATAGAAGTCTTTTTCAGACTTTACCTTTGTACTATCAACAACAAGAAGAAATGGTTTCTTAAATCTTGTGAGTAGGAGGTGTACTAAATACCAGGTAAGAAAGAGAAAAAGAAAAGACTCCAGGTGCTATAGTAGAAGCTGCCATGAACAGTACCCATGAAAACTTTCAATGGCTTAAGGTTGTCAGAGACTGCTAGTCATCCATGCCACTAATTGCTATGGGAAACTAGGCTCATACAATGATTACTGGTATTGTCCCTTTGTCCTTCTTCTGCTTTGGCAAATATTAGCATGAGGGAGCTGGATGCAGGAGAGGAAAAAGGCATCACATGGTTTATATCATCAGCAATCCAGTCAAATGATCACTCTTTTACTTTCAACCAAAAATCTAAATTCCTTGTGAAAAATTGTGCATAAAACAAAGATTCCCCTCATAAACCAACTTCCCTTCTTCATACTTCTATTATCACTAATTTTCAATAATGTATAGTAGATCTTGCTTAGCAATAATAAAACAACCCATGTTACTAGTTTAGTTTTATATAACACTCCATATGGTGGGTTCATAATAAATTTCTACTGGGAATACAATCATAAACCACTATTTTCTGCTATAAAAAAAACATTAAAGCACAGACATACACAAACAAGGTAATCTGCAATAAATTTTAAAATGTTAAAATACTACAAATGTAAATGTATTCAGCCCCATTGCAATGCATGTAATTTCCATAGCTTTATTGGAAATCTTGCCTTTGCAGTGGTTTCACGATAGGTTATAAATATAGCAGGAATGAGTCAGCATGCAAATCCCTTCTGTGAAAAAACAATTTGAAAGGTTTTATAGCCTAAAGCTGTTTATTATTTGTAAGAATAGTAATGTAAGTTTATGTTTGGGACCTGCTGAGAGGAGAATTCTGAAAACATCCTGTTTATAAAACAGCAATGGGCAAATAACATAGCAAATTTTTTAAAGGAAAAAAAGCAACATTGAATTTACACCAGGCCACTGAAATAGTATTTCCCAAGTAAAGCATTTAACTGATATGATTTTCATGGCACATATTAGGTTTGTAAGAGAGTTGATCATTATATCCCACTAAGAAAAGGAGATTAGAGTTAGCCTGGCAAAGAGGGATTCTGGAGGTGGGTAAGTAAATGAAGACGAAAGTAGATGAGGTTACAATGGGGAGGGATGAGATGAGGACTAAGAATAGAACCACCTGGAACACCTATAATGGGGGTGGCATAAGGAAGCAATGTCAGCAAAACAGCAGGTTGCTGAACTATAGAAATCCCAAGAAAAGAACGTTGGCTCAAAAGGAGAGGGATGCAAGGAGGAAGACCCCCTATGTCAATGACAGCCCTAAGAGAAGAGGATCAAGAACACAGGGCTGATTGGGGAGGGAAGAGCTTGCTGGAAATTTCAGAAGACAGTGTCAAGACAGAATCCAGCTGGCAAGAAAGAGAGGAGATGGTGGTGGTGTAGCATGGAGGTATTATTCCATGGAGGGCCTGGGGACAGAAGAAAGCAGGGAGGCTTATAGCCAGGAAATGGGACCCAACCAAAGATGGAGACAAAAGTTATTCCCAACAAGATGAAGTTCAGGAGGAATATCTAGGAAGAGAACTCAAGGGCCAAAGTTGAGGAATTATCTTATATGAGTGATGGAGTGTTTATTTAAACAGAAAGAGGTGTTTCACTAATAAAAATTTAAGGAAAAAAAATAAACAGAAGGAAAAGAGTTGATAAAGATAAAGACCATCTGTAAATGGTGGAAGGAAAGAAGTTGGTGAAACTAAGACTCCAGGGAGATTCAATGGCTTCAGAAAACTAAGCATAATTTCAGCTTCTGATTCCTAAGTGCACGAACTCATATCAGAAGCATAGTATTTCTTTTTAAGTATGTAGAGGCTTACCGTGTGCATAGTATGTCCATGTCTGTTGTGTGAGCAGACTGTTGTGTGTAGGTTGTGAGGAAGCTAGAATCTGTTTAAAAAAATCCCAGACTGGGGGCTGGAGTGATAGTACAGTGGGTAGAGCATTTGGCCTGCACATGACCAACCCTAGTTCAATCCCTGGCATCCCATATAGTCCCCCTAGTACATCCAGGAGTAATTACTGATCAGGGGGTTGGGAGTAAACCCTGAGCGTTGCTAGATATGGCCCAAAACAAAACAAAGATCCTAGATGATCTAAACTCCTGTGAGTGGACTGTGACATGTACATACTAATAGACACAACACACACACACACACACACACACACACACACACACACACACACACTGAAACGAGGTGTCAGGGCTGGAGCAATAGCACAGTGGGTAGAACATTTGTCTTGCATGCGGCTGGCCTGGGTTCAATTCCCAGCATCCAATATGGTCCCCCAAGCACCACCAGTAGTAATTCCTGAGTGCAGAGCCAGGAGTAACCCCTGTGCGTCGCCGGGTATGACCCAAAAACCAAAAAAAAATAAAAATGAAAGAAAGAAAGAAAGAAAGAAAGAAAGAAAGAAAGAAAGAAAGTGTCACTGTTCAATGCTTTATTCACCTATGATTGTTCCCCACTCTCTCCCCTCCAGAGGACCCTTCCATAAAGCTCCTGCCCATGCTGTGACGGATGGGAGCTAAGCTGCTACTGTGCTGCACTGAACCTAAGCCGAAATGTCATCCATGTGACCAGTGCATGTCAGCACGAAGGCCAGGAAGAAGCCTAGGAGCCAAAGTGGATTGTGGGATTTCGAAAATTTTAAAAGAATTTTAAAAGACAGTTGCTTCTTAGAAAGAAGGAAAGAGCAAGCTTATTTTCCCAAGTGAAATAGTTGACACACCTTCTTATCAGAGTATGTGAAGAGAGGAGTCTGTGAACATGGCTGAGGGCTACAGAGAGACACAATTTCAAGATTCTGAGCCACCCAAATTGAAGAAGTCATTCTTTCACATTAATAGGAAATTGCAGGAGACTGTAAGAGGATCATATAAGAATATCAAATGCTCTTTGCAAAGAAAGGGAAATTTTTAATGAGAAATAAAGTAGTGACATAAATTGGCACAGAAAATTATTTAGGAGAGGGAAAATAAAAAAAACTTGAGCAAAACATAACTAGAATACACAGAGCTATTTTGAACGAGTAAAGCAAGAGAAAAATGTCAGGTATAAGATTATTCTTATTTGACATTTTTATACCACAGCAACTTATAAAAACATCAAACACTGACATAATCCTTCCTCTAGCATTTTAACACGTCATTATATTGTTAACAATGTCAAATGGCTATACCATTCATGTGACTTTTTAATAGATTACTTTTATCATAAAACTGTCATTTTTAGGATAATCTGCATTCTTACATTTTTATGTTCAGCTGCAGTCTTAAAATGTCAAGTATAGGGGATATCTACATCTCTAATACTCAGAATCTTACTACAGATCTTGAAAATAGCAGAATAAAGTAGACCTTATATATTATGATATTTGTTAATTCATTTTTTCAATCACTTTTCTCCATTTAAAAATAATTACAGAGGATCTGTATTAAGATGAAATTGTGAGTAAAAGCCATATGAGTCATGAAACGCATAGTGAATCTTGCCTTTGCTTGAAAATTTGATCATGGAGGGTCTAGGTCCCACAGGCACAATTGTACATACAGAACATTGGACTTGCTACACAGCAAATATTGATGATAAAACTATCATTTCACTTTCATGGATAAAACATGTGCCATACATCCAACCAGATTACTTTCACTATTTCTCTTAAATATGAGAAGCAGTTTTTCAATTTAAATATAAAGGGGGAAAGAAATTAAATGGTCTATCAAAGATAGGGCAAGTGAGATCCAGAAGGGGAATTAGATCTCTATTGAGTTGGGATCCAAGGAAAGATATTGGCAAACTTCATGAAAAGAAGTTTGTGGCTTTATAGACCACATCATGGTCACTGTCTGAACAATTCATCTCTGATTCTGTAATGCAGAATCCAGCATAAACAAATGGGTGTGGTTATGTACCAATAAAACTTTTTTCAAAATAAAAACAGGAACTGGGCTGGATTTGACTCCTCTTGGGCAGTAGTTTGCCAATCTCTGATCTAGTGGGCCAATTCATTCAATACATTAAAGATTGCAGCTTGATGCTTAACGGCCATGATCCCAGAGACTCAGAAACAAATCTCGAAACCCAGCGGCTTGTGGCAGAAACGTGTCCGGACCCCACAGTACGTTACTGTTGCCGGGCCACCCCAGGGGGGAAAGGGTGTTGTCCCTCCACCTGCTCCCCCTTGGCGGCTCAGCGTCCGTCATCCTCCAGAGTCCATTGGACACTCAGGTCTGGGCCTGCAGTGATGAAACTTGTTGAGACTCACGGGATGGGGGTGGAGCCGGTCCTGGTCTTCCCGTCCCAACGAGACCCGAAGTCATCCCCCACAAACGGCCTCTCTGGCTCTTGGTCAAGCTGCTCAACAGCCATGATCCCAGAGACTCAGGAGCAAATCTCGAAACCCAGTGGCTTTTGGCAGAAATCCCTCCAGATTTAAGTGTTAAAATTTCAAAATTTCAAAATCACATGGCCCTACTGCAGCCACATGACATCATATGTTATTCATAACCAGCAATAGAACACAAATTGTCTACTGTTGCCTTTTCAGCAGATCTGAGTGTTGGGGTAAAATCTCAAATAATAATGGTGGGTCTGGTGTCGAAATATTGAATGTGATCAAAGTAGAGAGAGAGTAATGTGAAAATCATCTGCCCCACAGGTAGGGGGAAAGTGTGGGATGGGGGTATACTGGGGTTGTTGGGGGTGGAGAATGGGCACTGGTGAAGGTATGGGTGTTTCCTTGTATGACCGAGACTTAGACCCGAAAGTTTTGTAACTGCTCTCATGGTGATTCAATAAATAAAATTATAAAAAATGTAAAAAAAGACAAAGTAAGGTGGAGTTCATGTACAATTCAATTGCTAATCAGTGGCTGAATAAATAGCAGTACTCCTACATAAAAAAAATTGCAGCTTGAATTTCAGCAAACACTGATTTCATCCAAATTGAATAATAATGTCTAATATTATTGAGATCTTACCAAGTGTCAAGAACCATCCTAATTACTTTATACAATCTCATTTATTTTACCATTATCATTGAGGTTCTGGATCACATATTGGTAACTGTATTTTTCATACAGCATTCATGCATACATCATTTCAAGACCATACTCATCACCAGAGTTTATGCTTCCCTCCACCAGTATCTCACATTCCCCTCCCATATAAGTTTAGTTCTCTAGACAAAATCTCCAGTTCCAATGGCTCTGGCCATCTTTTATTTTCTATGTTTTTTTATATCTTACATTTGAGAGAATTTTTTTTTATTGTGGAGGTGGTCACACCTACATAGATGAATAAAGCTAACGTCCTAGAATTCCACAAAATTGTAAATCAATGGTAAGTTGTTTTTCAAAAACTATTATCTTTCTCTTTTTTCAGGCATATCAATTTTTTAATTAATAATATGAATAATTCTATGCTAAAATTTTATAGAATTCACATAAAATAGATAAAGCCTACAAATATACAATTTTGTAAGAGTGAGGAGAGGAGAAAGAAAATGTTGTCTTTATGTCAGAAAATATTATGTTGTAGATAATGTTTTAGTAGCACTGCATTGTATCACTGTCCTCCCATTGTTCATCTATTTACTCGAGCAGGCACCAGTAATGTCTCCATCGTGAGACTTGTTGTTACTGTTTTGGGCATATCAAATACTCTACGGGGAGCTTTCCATTCTCTGCTGTGCGAGCTGGATACCCTTGGTAGCTTGCCGAGCTCTCTGAGAGGGACGGAGGAGTTGAACCTGGGTCAACCTCATGCAAGGCAAATGCCCTACCCACTGTGCTATCTGCATTAATAACTAATAGATTGCAATAAAACCCCTATAGATATAAAAATCACCTGAAAAGACACATAGAATATTCAATAAAAATGAAACATTAATTCATTATTGAAAAAGTATAAAATCATTTAGCAAACGTGGAACAAAGAGACCTTCTTTAATCTACACAGGGCAACCAAAGGTACCTTGGCTGAATATATAATCACAACATGCTGCGAAGTTTGTCTTTTCTCTTTAAGAAGCTTCTTTAACACTTCTAGAAAAACTGGTCTGAGGCCTATGAATTCCCTAAGCTGTCCACGAAGCTGTGTATCTTTTCTTCAAATATGAATGAAAATCAGGCTAAATGGATACTCTTGATGAGGTGTTCATTTTATTGAGTTTTGGGTTTTAACTATGTCCAAGTCTCTTCTAGCTCACAGAGTCTCATTTAACAGATTTGTTTTAAATCTTAGGAGTTTTCCTTAGTATCTAAGGTCTTTTTCCAATCTTGCTGCTTTCAATATTCTGGCTCTATCTTTGGTTTTTGTCATTCTGGATGCAAAGTATCTTGAAGTTCTTCTATTTCGGTTTATTTTTTGCTGGGACCCTTTGGGTCTCTCAGATATCTCCTTAACACTGAAAAATTTTATCTATGATTTCTTTAGTGCTTTTTCGTCAGATTTGCCCTTTATTCTTCAGAGACTCGAAAGATTTTTTTTAATGTAGGAGTATTGTATTTATTTTGGATGATTCTTATATTGTTCCTCTTGAACATATCCCATTGTTCTCTGATGTGCTATTTATTTCTCTTTTTTTTTTTTGCGGGGGTGGGGCACACAAAAAACTGTGTGGCTGTGCTCAGGGCTTACTCTTTACTCTGTACTCAGGAATCAGTCCTGGTGGGGCTTAAGGGACAAAAGGAGTCCTGGAGATCAAATCTGGGTCAGCCACAACAAGGCAAGCACACCCTGCCTGCTATACTAACTCCCTAGTCCCTGTGCTGTTTATTTCTTTCCAGATTTTTTCCATCTTTTGCTGCTATCTAGGGGCTTTTTGCATCTCATCTTCAAGCTCACCAAATTTTTCTTCAGCTGCTGTTATTCTGCCACTAAGATCTTCTATTAAGGTTTTAATATCCCCTACTATATTTTTTATTTATGTCACTTCTGATTGTAGTTTTCTCATTTGTGCTTCATGCTTTCTTGTGCTTTCTTCTGACTATCTATGCATTTGTTTCTTTGAGCTCATTAAACACCTTCAACATGGTGTCACTAAAGTCATCTCTGGGAGATTAAAGAGTTAGTCGGTACTAGTAGATTTCTGTGTTATTATTTTCACTCATTGAGTATGGTGGACTTCTACATGTCTTCCTCAATGTGTATGCTGAGCTGAGGGTGGGTGTGTTTGAAGTCCACACCCTCCCCCTACCTCACCCCAGGAGTCTTTGAAGGATTAAGCTGGATATTTTCCTAAAAAGTGATTATAAAATCTACACTCTTTTCACAATAGAAGGGTCCTCTATTAGACACCCTAAATTAGACACCCTAAGTTGGTTCTATTCGATCTGTCTCATTGCAAATGTATTATAGCAAACACACCTTCACTACATGGAAGAATGAAACCTTCCACGAAGCGATTTCTCCAGTTGACCCAGGCTCATCCTATCAGATGTGCTTCACCATCACTAGGGAAAGCTCCTGATTAAAGCAACCAAAAGAAGCCTAATAAATGAGTTCAAATCATAAGCAAAGTTGGGGAAGAATCTACCCTGGCATGACCTCCTACAGGAGGCTTAGTCTGCAACCTGGATTTCTCAGCTGCTCCCCAACCACACCATAACTCCAGTGAGAAAAAATGAAAAGCAAGCTCTCCACACAGAGGGAAGCAAGATATCATGCTTCAAAAATCTGTTGTTAACATGGCACATTCTCAGCTCATCACAGCCTGTAAAATAGGCACATCTCATTTTACCCATATCTTACAGATGAGAGCCCGGCAAGCTACCGAGAGTATTCGATATGCCAGACACAGTAACAACAAAGTCTCCAATGGAGACGTTACTGGGCCCGCTCGAGCAAATCGACGATCAACGGGAGGGCCTTTACCTTTTTTTTACCTTTACCTTACAGATGAGGTTAGAGGGGTCACTCAGACTCAATGACTTGTGAAGATCACATAACCAGGAAAGGCCCAATTCCTAATTTTTGGAATGCATCTTAAGGTTTCTTACCTCTCAATCAACCACCTTCCAATTTCCCAAAGGGAGTCAGAGAGTGATAATTTATAAAAGCATATCACATCAAAAATTAAGTGGCATCATATAATCATGGTTGGTTTTTTAAATTTTTCCCAAATTTTTCTCTTAGAAAAAGATTCGGGTCACCCTGGTTATCTTACTCAGTCCACAGTTAATTTAAAAAAAATTTAAAATGACATTCCTTCCCATTCCAGTCATCGCATGATGTTCTCGAGGGTGGCACTGAAGAGTTTCAGTGAAATAGTATCACCCTGCGGAATCCCTCTCTTGATGTCGATGATCACTTCCTTGTAGAATGGTGAGATTCTGGTAGTGAATTCGTAATACAGCTCACAGAGCATCCTGATGTATTGACCTTGAACGCCCTGTTTGGCTAGGGCTTCGATGACCACTTCAGTCTCAACAGAATCAAAGGCCTTCTTTAAATCAATGAACGTTAGACAGAGCAGCATCTTGAACTCCCGAGAAACCTCAATGAGCTTGGTTATCGTGTGGCTACGGTCGATCGTGCTGAATCCTTTGTGGAATCAGGCTTGCTCGCATGGTTGTCCTTCACCTAGTGTTCTGCCAATCCTAATCAGGATAACTCGAGTGAACAGCTTATAGATGACAGACAATAGGCAGATTGGGCAATAGTTGCCAATGTCATGGATGTCTCCCTTCTTGTACTGGTCTTCAGTAAAAAGCTTGGCACTGGGGCAGGAGTGAGTGGGATAAGTCAGGGAAAGGAACACTAGGACAAAGATGCAGGAGGAAAGTGCCTGCCACAGAGGCAGGTGGAGGGATGGGGAGAGGGAACCTGTGGACGTTGGTGGAGGATACCGGGCACTGGTGAAGGGATTTGTGTTGGAAAAATATATGCCTGGAACTCAATCATAAATATTTCTGTAACTTTGTGATTCACCATGATTCATTTTCTTTTTAATTTTAAAAAGAAAAGAAAAAAATTGTTCTGTGCTAGGTGGAAGTACTGAAGGCAAAGATACATGCCATTTATTAAAAATAAACTAAAAAATTTTTCACCATCTCCCCTCAAAGCAGATGTAGGTACTGTTTATAAACACACACATACACACGCATACATATTATTTTTCCTTGTTTCCTGACTGAAGAAGAAAATGTCTCATTTACATGGAAAGCCCACAAATTACAGATATCCAGACAAGAAAGCAGATGAATATTGTGATTGATATTCCAAAATTTCTGTCCCAATTTCCCAATCCTAAAAATTAGCCACTCTATAAATTAAACCCACAGAACATCTGATGTCAAAACCAATAGGTCACATCTGTGAAAAACATTAAAAACTGGATCCTTTTTCTCTAAAATATCATCAACACTCCCCTACTCCCACCATTATTTCCACCATTATACCTAAAAATATTCTGACTCTTCTAGGAAAATATCACTTTTCAGATCTATATTACTATAAGCAATAGTCATTTCTTCTTTCTAATTTGGTAGAAGACAAGGAATTGAGACTATTCTCCAAAGACTGAAATCTCAGCTGTTTCTAGATAAATAGGTAATATGGAGACATATCGCATGTTCACATTTTGACTGGGAATCTAATAGAGAAGAAATTTTCTCAGTTTTAAAAAGAAATTCTCTTCCTGTTGATTGAGATTTATATATCTTGGTAGTAAAAGCACAGATAACAAATTTAGAAGCTGTAAGGACTGGCTGGATCTCTTCAGGAGAATGAGTTAATATCTCTGCATCTTAGATCTTGTCTCCCCAAGAAACCTCATGATGTTTCCCTGCATGAAGACAAGGTACAACAATGGTGACTCATCCCCGGAACATGAGTTCTGAACTCTTTCTAACATGATTAGAGCTGAGGAACCTCTGAGGATCTAATAAGCTAAATGACATCTTTAAGCTCATGTAGATTATGTACATGACATCTTTTGGTCTCCTCAATGGGTCTTCCATCCCAGCCCCATTCTTCTCACCTCTTTGCTCCACTTTCAGCTGAGTTATCTCTGCTCTCACAAAGTCTCTTTGGTGAACTGAATGCACAATTACAGAATGGCTGTTCGAGTTGGCTCCTGGCCTTGGCTTTGTTCTCCGGAAGTCAACCAGCTCCTATAGGACTGATTTGTGGCTCCCCAACTCATATTGCTTTTTTGTGTTGTTATACATTAAATGAAGTGCACGATCTCAGAGCTCAGATCCGTGAAGAATATCTGCCAGTTCATCTGGTAGCAGGTGTCCATGAGCTCCCGGGCCAGCTCCATGTGCTTCACGGGCAGGCCTTGCTGTGCGCCCAGCGCCAGAGTCCCTGGCAGTAAGCACACTAGGTGATCCTTGACATTCACGTCCTTCTGCATCTTCTGAGGGTACATGGTAATGGCTCGGGCTCCAGAGGGCAGAGTCAGAAGTGAGAGGGATTCAGGCTTGAGAGAGAGAAGCAGAAGGGGAGTGAAGATTGGAATAAACTACAATTGATATGGACCAGCCTGACCCTCGTTCCTTCCTTCACCTGCCCATCACCATCGACCTCCCCAGGGTGGGGGAAGCGGCACAAGACCACCAAATGCAGGTGGTAAGAGATATAGAGCACTGCTGGACTATTGAAAACACACAAAGTTCGATTCCTTCACCCCTCTTGGAGAGCCGGCAAGCTACCGAGAGTATCTCGCACACACAGCAAAGCCTGGCAAGCTACCTGTGACGTATAAGATATGTCAAACACAGTAACAGCAAGTCTCACAATGTTACTGGGTCTGCTCGAGCAAATCGATGAACAACAGGAGGACAGTGACAGTGACATACACTAAATAATTATTTTATTTTATTTTTATAAAGTTGTTTACAATATTTTATTACATTTAATATTTGAACACCAGTCCCACTACCATTACACCTTCCCACCACATTTCAGTCCCAAACTCCACACTCTGCACCCAAAGCAGAACTAAAATAATTTATTTTGTATTGTTTATTATGAATAATCAGCTAAAAATGAGACACAAAGGCTTTCTTAGAGGAAAGGGTGTGAAGATTGTTGTATTTCACCCAGGAGCCATTAAGCTCTTCTATTAGTAACATGTTGTATATGTAAAAATTTATTTCCCCCGAGATCGGTTGCCTTCTAATTTAAACCCCATCAAATGTGGTGTGGTACACTTGGTGTATCAGTGGTGTAAAGTATGAGATGTCCAGGAATAGATTGACTCATGGGTGAGGCCCGTCTGAGCATGTGGAGAGCAGCTATGAGCATGGTAGCAGTTGAGTTCTGGAGGTTTCAGCTGCCTGGGCTGACTCCACTGGGGCAGTCACTCATCAGCCCATCAGCCTCATCAGCCCATCAGCCTTATCAGCCCATCAGCTCATCAGCCTCATCTCCGGGTTACCCTGAATGAAATAGCCTAGCATGGGGTCTGGCAACATGGCTATGGTGCATCGTTTTATGCTCTCTTCAGAGAGATTTATAATGAGTCTCTGGAACATGACCATTGAAGATTAAATAATTTTAAATTTTTTTAAAAGACATAGATTAATCATCCACAAAATTCAACTCTAAGTCAAGTGAGTGCCAAATATACAGGCACGAAAGTTGACTTCTTTCTCTTTCCAGTAACACAGCTGAAAAGCTAAAATAATCTTGGGACTGCAAATATGTTTAAATGCTTTGTAAAGCAAATGCTTTGTATGTGAGGCCCTGGGTTCAATCCCTGGACTATGCCCCCCAAAAATAGCACTGTAGCACTCTAGCACTGTCCTCGAGTTGTTTATCGATTTGCTTGAGCGGGCAACAGTAACATCTCCATTGTGAGACTTGTTACTGTTTTGTTTTTGGCATATTGAATATGCCACAGGGAGCTTGCCAAGCTCTGCCGTGCAGGCAGAATACTCTTGGTAGCTTGCTATGCTTTCCGAGAGGGAGGGAAGAATCAAATCCAGGTCGGTTGTGTGCAAGGCAAACACCCTACCTGCTATACTATCTCACCGGTCCCAAAAATAAAATTAAATAATCTGAAAATATTTTGAACCATCCACCTACACCCTCACCTCAGTATTTCCATGAGATCAGAAGGGGTAGACAGAATTCAAATAAGGTTTTGCTATCTGAAATCATACCCAGACTGGAGAAGGTTTTGGAAGTCTGAGGAAGGGCAGCTGGGAAGGGTTCAGTCTGACCCTCTCTCTGGGCTATCTGCTCCATGCTGCATGTTCTGGTAGGAGTACACTTTGTTTTTTAAATATGTTTGAGTCTTTTCCTTTCTGCCACTTAGGGTTTTAAGTGCTTCCCCATACTTGTTTTTCAAAATAATCACCCTGTCTCTTCCAAAGCCAAAAAGCACATTTTCCCCTCTCTCCCCAAAGTGGCACTAACTTCTGGAAAAGTGCCAAGCAGAATGGCAGAGTTCTGCCAAAAGAGGCCATCCAAGCTATGTTGTGTCCCTAAAGGGAAGAAGGCTGTCACAGTCCCATCACCCCTGCCCGTTGAGAGAGTAAGTCTTTCCAGTTTTCCTAAAGTTGCCTTTCTGATCAAATATTTATTTGGGATGAGTGAGACGCAAGTGGTAGATCGTGTGCCTTGCATGTATAAGGCCCAGGGTTTGATCCCCACCACCTGGACTATCAGTCATACTGTGGGTCTCGCTACCACATGTGGAGCTGTGGTCTTTCCTGGGACTTTCTGTGTCTGAGAGTTGAAGCAACCAAAAAGGAGACCAACCACAGGGCAGAAGTTCACTCTTTCCTGAGGCCCACTCTTATCAATGGCCTCACTGATGGTTTGGTTCTCTAGCAGTCTCTGGCTTTTAGCCACCCCCACGCCCACCGCCCAAGTTTCTTGGAGGTCAGCAGTGGTGTTAGCTTACAGCAATAGCAGCAGTTTCTCAGGACCCCCTGCTCTCCCTGAACTGTCTCAGTCAACAGCTGGTCCTAGCAGCCTCCTCTGGCAGCAGCATCCTTGATGGACTGCTGTTCTGTCATGCTGTTCTATCTCTTACTGCTCTGCTGACCACTGTACTGCCTCACTCAGAGCAGCAAACTCCTCCACCATCCCTCTCTGGGCTTATCCCTGAGGGCAGCAGTTCTGAGTCCAGCCCCCAGCAATGCTCAGGCCTTACTACTGGGTCTGTGCTCAGGGATGACTCCAGACTTCCAGTGGTGCTCAAGGGATCAAAGGAGAATCTGTCATGTGCAAGGCAAGAGCCTTTGCTCACTATACCATCTCTCTGGCCCCTCCATACAGCTTTCTTTATGGTCCCTATTTGGAAGTCCTTCTGTTAGGCTCAAAGCTATGATCACTTTGGGGTTGGAGCGATAGCACAGCGGGTAGGGCATTTGCCTTGCAAGCAACAGAGCCAGGTTCAATTCCCAGCATCCCATATGGTCCCCTGAGCACCGCAAGGAATGATTCCTGAGTACAGAGCCAGGAGTGACCCCCGAGCATCGCCAGATATGACTCAAAAAGAAAAAAAAAAGCTATGATCACTTCGGCTTCCTCCCTGTCGTACAGCTCAGTGTTTTCAGATGGAGCACGAAAAAAAGGATGAGAGCAGTTCAGCAGTTGTCAGAAGGAAAGAACAGAACAGAAAAGGATAGTTCTTGTTCAGGGAGTAAAGCTAATAAAGCAAAAGATCCATCCCGAAGTCATACACCAGGTCTGGAACTGACCCCTCTTCCCTCTCACCTCCCACCTCATCCCACAGTTGTAAGAATGCCCACCTCCAGCAGTCTACAAATCCACACCAGTGAAACCACAAACAAAGGTCTTATGCGTTTTCATGCACAAAATTTTCATCTGTAAAATTAAGACATCAATAGTCAATGCTCTACCTGAGGATGCCAATCAATCTTTGCTTTTCCAGGCATTAGGATAGGAAGAGAAAATTTAGGGAATTTTTATCCTCCTACATAAAGGCAAGAGAACCTTGAAAATGATTTTGTTCTTTTTGTCATGCAATTAATTGCATGTATTCCAAAGATTCACCCCATGCACCAATTGTTTGGAACTCCAGTTCTTAGTTCTCTAGGTTTGACATTAGGCATAAGGAGTAAGTTCACAGGCTAATGCCTATGAAATAACATAGTTACAAAAAGAAGGTTATAAATATTAATCCTAACAATATAAGTAATTAAACAAAGAAAACTTAAATTAAATTGGGAGGTTAATTCTTTTGTTAATTTGCCCACAATTTCAGCTAGAGGAAAAATTGTTTTAATAAAAGCAAAATGATGAGGTAGAAAGGAGGATTTAGAAAAACTAGTAGGGGTTCTGGATATTTTCAAGGGCATTTGTGGTCAATTATCTTTAATTCCATTATGAATTTATGGATTTTTTTCTCCAAATGGGGTAATATTTTTATAGCTCTTTACTGCTTTCAATAGAATACTCACTTCAAACTTAAAACCCTAACCCTAAATTCCAGCTGCTTTCAACACCAACTTTCAATTGTGAGAACAGCAAATGAGTGGAGAGTTTATCAGGCAACCACACCAGATACATTCCAGCAACTGATAAATTAGCCTTTGGGAAGAGGCTATTACTGATCTCTCAGACCCTCCCCACTCACAGTGTGTTCTGAGCATCTGTATCACCTGGGAGCTTGTTAGAAATGCAGTAGCTCAGCTTGACCGGACTTCCTGGCATCCGAATCTTCCTTTTAACAAGAACCCCGGGGGATTCCCATGCACATCAGCATTTAAGAAGCAGTGCTTCTACCAACCAACGTATAGGTGTATCTTTCTAGCCAAGGGGAAATACCCATCAAGAGTGCAGATTTGATTTTCAGTTCCAGCAGCATTGCAAATTTGAGCTAAGATCCTCTTTCTCTTTACGAAACAGATACTGGCTAAATGACAATCATTTTTTAAGCCAACCCCAAAAGACAAAACAGGAAATTTCCAGTTTCCCAAACCACAAAGGAGCTGAGTTCAGCCCATGCATATAATACCCCAGGGAATAGCAGATTTACTGGAGGATCTGATGGAATACAGAGTCATAAAATCCCATGGTTATCAGAAATGAGACCTTGGATTCAAATAAGTGTGATGATAGAACTCAGAGTCCTACATGAACCTGCCCCCTGTAGGTAAGGGAATTAGGCGACTCCCTATGGGGAACTCAGAAAGTAACAAAGCCCTACTTTGTGCCAACAACAGAGACACAGCCCACATAAATATAATTAGCATGGTGGCAGAATCTCAAATTAACAAGTTACTGGCAAAGTTCATCCTGTCTAAGGTAAATCATTGAGAGAGTCAGCCATGCAAATAGAAAACTTTTCTATAAAATTCTCCTAGGAGCCAAGGCTCATGTGATTCACACAGTCACCCCACCTGAGAACAAGTTCACCATAAACTCAAACTACATAAGAAAGAATTTACTCTCTAATTTTTAAGGGAACACGAACAGAGAATTATCACTCCCATCCTCCCAAGCCCCCTGTCTTACCCCCACACAAGAATAAGAATAAGAGAATTATTCCAAAAGGGATCATGGTTTTATGTTAGCCTCAAAGCAATTTGCTAGATAAGAAGGATGAGAAAACTAGTGCAGGGAGCTTAGGGCTAATAAGCATTGGTAGTTTACATCGTCCCAGTGCTCTTTCTTCATCAATGTATATAACTAATTCAAACTCACGAGTTGAGTCAATTCTTACACTTGGAATGATTAGAAAGAACAGATTTCCTTATAGTGAGAAAAGCGAACTCTCATTCAGTTCATTTGAAGGCAAGCCGTCCTTGTAACACAGACAATGAAGTGAGTACTTAGGTGCTTGGGGATTCTTATTGAAAATGAAAAGGAAGTGACAAAGTTAGAATTTTGTCCATGTAAATTTCCAGAATGCTCAAAGGATAAGAATTTATACCTTGGCAATTGTCTTTATTTTTCCAAGGCAGGATGTTAAGTAATCACTAGGATTTAAACTAAGAGGCACTCCTGCTTTTATACCTGGAACATCGTTGTGGCATCCCTGAAAGGTTATAACACCAAACTTCATTTGAGATGCTGAAGAATGAGTATATAGCTCAGGCAATGCTGCAAAGCCATAATTTCTCATTTCATACCCCTTCACTAAATTACAATTTAAATTCCATCATTCAAAACTGCCTGATCTTGAGCCAAATGCATATATCATATGAAGGCATTAAAATCTGACCTTTTCTATCCCCAATAAGAAATGTCACGAGTTCATCACAGAATCATAACTCCATCTTGAATTAGAGCTAAGAAAGGTTTGAACTTCAGGAGGAACCTTCCAATTGTAGGCAAATCTGAGTACTTTCCTAGGGATGTCTTAAAATAGGGAATTCCAAAAGAAAAATAAAATGAGATGCAAAAGAAGGAGCACATTGTAGGCGTAAAAGGATGCTACATTCAGAAACAGGGGAGAGGCATTCAGAGCAGCTCTTGGGAGTCCGTCCTAAGATACTAGAAACTTGACAATCAGAAGCATTTCAGCAAAGGCCCTTAAACCCAAAACAATTATCCACTGGCTCTTTTGCTGGCTAAGATTTACATCCAGTGGCTTCATCAATATAGAGACCGGAGAGACTCTGCAAAGAGTATTGTGGGGTTTGGTGACTTCAGAGTTTGCACTCAGAATATTTATCATTTTAGCTCAGTAAATAGCCAATCCTTGGCCACTCGGGAGAGAAGCAGGCAGCCTTATCAGTCTTTCAAGAGGTTTTCATTGCACAGCACATGGTGGACCACTCTCCATTGACTATTTGTGCCTATGAAAGGGAAAAGTAGGCATTTAGATGTTTGAAAGTGGAAAGCAGGTGTTTAGCTGTTTATTTAAATAAGAAAAAATGCTTCACTGAATATTAAGAAAAGGTGACTTTGGAACAGGGAGTATTCAGAGACAGAGTCAAGAGGTGGTTCTGTTGGGGCTTGGAGGGTTGACTGGGAGGCAATTCTATTTGCAGAACTTAGAGGTCTGACACAGCTTCTCCTCTCTAGCCACACAACCTACTTAGTGTCTAAGGGCCAGTAAAGTAGGATGGATTTCCCAACTGTCATTCATGTCTGCATTTCATACCTATTTATTGAGCTCCAACTATGTGTGATTATATGTCAGAGATATAGCCTGCTATAAGAAGTAAAATAAGGGAAAGAAAGATGGCAGCCGCTTCAGAGCTTTATGGAAAGCCAGGTATGAGCCGGTCGTGATGGGGCGACTGAAACCTCTTGGGAAGGGAGGCATTCCCGGCTCGTCTTACACACCCTACCGAGGTCACGAGTTGCCCCCCATGAGCGGCTCTCCAGCATGGCCATAGCTCCAGAAGCACATGGACTTAATGCAGAGCCTGGCAGCTTGTGGCAGAAAAGTGAATGGACTATGTGTTAATCCACGCCACCATGCCTCCCCGGAGGGGAAAGGATGTTGCTCCCTTCTGCCTTTTTCCCTCTGGAAAGAAAGATGGCAGCCGCTTCGGAGCTTTATGGAAAGCCAGGTATGAGCCGGTCGGGACAGGGCGACTGAAACCTCATGGGAAGTGGGGGACATTCCCAGCTCGTCCTTCACGCCCTACTGAGGTCACGAGTTGCCCCCCACGAGGGGCTCTTCGGCACAGCCATGGCCCCAGAGCACAGAAACCAATCTTATAATTATCTGACTCTCAGCAGAAACACTTCCAGGCTTAATAAGTAAAATACCAGAAATCCAAAATCGCGCGGCTGCTATCGCGGCCGCGCAACATCATTTGATTCTTGTAACCAGCTGTAGAAAACAAATTATTTCACAATGCCTTTTCAGCATGTCTGATTTGGGGGGGTCTAAACTCTAAAGAATAATGGTGCATCTTTTGTCGAAACAATGAATCTAATCAAAGTAGATAGAATGTTAACTAGAATTCATCTGCCTCACAGGCATTGGGAGGGTTGGGAGGTGGGGTTTATTGGGGTTCTTGGTGGTGAAAAATAAGTATTGGTGAAGGAAAATGTGTTTGATAATTGCATGACTGAGACTTAAACCTGAAAGCTTTGTAACTTTTCCCACAGTGATTCAATAAATAAAATAAAATAAAAAATAATAAAGTGTGTGTTTGCTGGCTTAGAATGAAATAGCAGTGATTCAAAAGAAAAAGATATTCCAGTCAAGATCAGTACCAGGAGGATTACTCCATGGCTTAGAGGCCAGCCGGGCACTCTAGGGGAAAGGGTAGCTCAGATAGAGAAGGGAGCACCAAATAAAGGGTGTTTGGAGGATCCTCCCAGGAAGGGAGATACATGTTGAAAGTAGATTATGGACTGAACATGATTGCCACTCAATGCCTCTTTTGCAGACAACAACACCCAAAAGGAGAGAGAGAACAAAAGGGAATGCCCTGCCACAGAGGCAGGGTGGGAAGGGGGGATGGGTGTGGAAGGGATACTGGGATCCATGGTGGTGGAAAATGGGCACAGGTGGAGGGATGGGTACTTGATCACTGTATAATCGAAACCCAAGCACACAAATTTGTAAATCTACAAGTGTACCTCATGGTGTTTCACTAATAAAAAATTTTTAATTAAAAATAAATTAATTAATTAATTAAAAAAGATATTCTAATGATAGAACTATGGGGTTTTGTGAAGAACAAAATATTTGAGTCAGACCATAAAGAATAAGTTATATTTGAACACACTGATACACTTTTTTCTTCTTTTTGGGTCATACCCGGTGATGCACAGGGGTTAGTTCTGGCTTTGCACTCAGTAATTACTCCTGGTGGTGCTCAGGGGACCTTATGGGATGCTGGGAATTGAACTGGGTCAGCAGCGTGCAAGGCAAACACCCTACCTGCTTATCGCTCCAGCCCCACTGATACACTTTTGGAAGTACAGTTATCTTCTCTCTACCACAAACATGAAATTAATTGAATCACCCAGATAGCTGTTTTTCAGTCTCCCTATAAATCACCTGTGAAGGTTTCAAACATATTAATGTAGGAAGGCTGAAGCAATAGAACTGTGGGTAGGGTGTTTGCCTTGCACACAGATGACCGGGGTTCAATCCCCAGCACCACAGATGATATCTGCCAAGAGTGATCCCTGAGCACAGCGCTGGGAATAACCCTTGAGCACTGCCAGGTGTGGCCCACAAATAAAGAAAAAAAAGCAACCAAGGAGGGCAACAAGGCAATATGTTCATTTGGAGGCTAGAGCGATAGTACAGCGGGTAGAGCTCTTGCCTTGCATACAACCAACCCAAGTTCAATCCCCAGAATCCCCTATGGTTCCCTGAGCACTGCCAGGAGTAATTCCTGAGGTCATGGCCAGAGTAAATGGAGCCTTGCCAGGTGTGGCTCAAAACCAAAAATCAATAAAAATGAAAATGTGTGTGTGTTGGTGTCCCACCCCAGATTTTTATTTAATTAATCTGGGTATCTGATCGAATTGGGACTGGGGCCTCCTCCACCCAGATCCCCCATCTTCAGTATGTAGGCTTTACACCCACCAACTGCCCCAACGCTGTGTAATCCCATCAACGGCCAAGACCCAGAGACTATAAAACCCTGCTCCTGGAAGCTTATTATCTCTTATTATCTAGTTCTTACTCTGGAGAAACTGGCAGGCTACCAAAAGTATCCTGCCCACACGGCAGAGTCTGGCAAACTCCCCATGGCGTATTCAATATGCCAAAAACCAGTAACAATGATGGGTCTCATTCTCCTGACCCTGAAAGAGCCTTGAATGTGGCACTTTTTAAAATCTCAGGACTAGGATGAAGGAGATGTTACTGGGGCCTGCTCGAGGCAATTGATGAACAACAGGATAACAGTGATACCGTGATAATCTGGGTAAAGCCCAAGCATGAGTGGGTTTTTGTGGATTTGTCTATTTTAACATTTCCCAGATCATTCTAATATGAAGCAAGTGTTGAGAATGCTGAACTAGAACAGAGCAGGCATGGAGACTGGCATTTGGATTCAAAGTTTGTACCAAAGTTTTACAAGAATCCCACCTGCCAGTGTGCCATGACTCATGAGTTGATTGGTACAGCATTCCACAGGATGAGAAACCCAAATAAAATGGGATTCAGGGTAGTCATCATTATTTGAGACCATCCATTTACCAGGTGAAAACTCAATGGGAACATACAAATTTAATGGACATTATTGGATGTTCTGGTCAAGAAACTCTCAGAACTGCTTCCATAGGAGACACTCAGTAAGGAACTGCACACCTGGAATCATGAGTGTACAAGCTCAAATAATGTATAAAAAGTTGTCATAGAGTCTGGGCTTGACAAGAAACATTGGATTATTTTACCATGTGAGGATCTCTGTGACAATTTAATACAGCAAGCATAGGCTTCTCTCAGTGAGAAATTACCTTTAGAAGGTAGAATGTCTAAAAAAATGGGAATGGATTTATACATCTTTAGAGTGATCTGCTATGGTAAATAAATGGAGTAACTTGTGTCCCAATTATCTACTGCTATATAACAAACTACTCAAAAATCCAGAGACTTACCCAGACTGAGAACTCTGGCGTTCTTTTCTTTGGAGACAGGTGGATGGCCTCTCCCCAACAGCCCCAAGCCTCAGCAGCCAAGCCCACCTCACACAGATGCCACCATGTCAACTCATTGACCCAGACCATAGATCCTGAAGTCTCTGAACCATGAAGCCACATATGTGGTCATGTAACACCTAAAGCAACAAAAAGCTTAAGAAATTCTTAGACAAGGACTTAACAACCCTGAAATTATATATAAAATTTTTCACATAAATGTATTTTCTATATCTATTGATTTTGATATCGCAGCTTTGTTATATAATCAATTTTAATTCAAAAAAGAAAGAACTGTTTAAAAACTAAAAAAAAAAAATCCAGTGACATAAAACCATTTACTGTTCTCTTTATCTCTCTTTCTCTCTCTCTTTCTCTCTTACTCTCTCTCTCTCTCTCTCTCTAATAGCCATCAGTTGTCTGACTGAGTTGGCTGGTTCCTCTTTTGTTCTCTTATTTAGCTGTGGTCAGATAGCGTGGCTGAAACCAGTTGAAGGGTCAACCGGATTGAGTACCCAAGGTGGTGCACTGGCATGACTAGCAGGAAGTTCAGCTAGGACCTCTACTTTAGTGCCTACATATAGCATCTCTGTGTGGCTTGACTTACAGGCTGGTGACTGGGTTCCATGAAACAGGAGATAGAAACTGCCAATCTGGCAGTCCGCTCCTGAAACTGGCAAATGCCACTTTAACCATCCTGTTGTTCAAAGCAATCAAGAGTTTGCTCATGTCCACAGAGATATATTCAACATTCTATACTTGAGCTTAAAATAGATATTTTCACATTTATTTGACAGCAATTTCCACAGCAAAATTTTTCAAGGGATGTTATATTATACACTCCCAATGAAAAAGGGTAATACTATACCATACTTGGCTGCAGACTCATCACCTATAAGTTTGAGCTGTTTGTGGCCAACAGTCAGCATGAGTTTTTCCTACCATCTATCAGGCTGTCCCCTTGGTGACCAAAAGCATGTGTCTTCGAAGACTTCTGTAGAGACAGGGTGAGAAAGACCATCAGTAGACCAGGGCAAAGACTAAGGTCACATATAAAGATCAAGTCTATAATCGTGTCTTACAGTCACTCTAAATTTTTTCCCACAAATTGTGACTGCTGGAGTTCTGCCAACAGCAGCCCTAGGGTCCATAATGACCCGATGCCCAAGAGCTTCTGCATTGCTAAATGTTTGTGGGGCTTGGAAATCAATATCTAATCACACTTAGCTGGAGCCCACTATTCTGTACACTCAGCAATGCACGTTTTTGGATGTTGGGTATATAAAAGTTAACATGGGAAGCAGGACATTTGTTGGAATGAGCTACATTAAAAATATTACCTGCATGGTGCAAATCACTTAATGACATTTATCGAGTGCTCATTTTGTGAGGGTCTCACTCTACCAGCGGTTTTAAAAAATGACATACATAGGAAATAGAAGAAGACACCTATGTTGACCCCTGAAACTGATATTACTCTTCCCTGCCCCGAACACTTCACTAGAAACATTAGAGCGAGATTACTTCTCAAAATGCCTTTGTCAGCTTTAAATTCTGTTTAGAGAATGAGAATATTGGCTGTACTCGAATATAGGAGGTGATTCCTAATCTTTTTGCAGTGGCATATGTTGAGAAACCAAGTGGGCCTTTTTCATAAACTGTCATGGGCCCATATAGGGGCTGAGTCCCCACCATGCCTTTCTGTCCCTAAGCTGCCTCACTCACTAAATTCACAGCCAGATCCCTGATCAAGAGTCCAGGAAATGCGGTCCTTTTCATTCTCCATAAACTGCCTTCCTGTCACCTAAAGAAGCAGTGAGACTGAATGTGAATGCTTGTCACCTCTTCATTTGCACGTGACTGTCCCCAGGACATGTTGTCACCATCAGATTGTAAATCGGTGGTTCAAAATAGGTCTGAGATTCTGCATTTTTTAAAAAGCAACATGATCTACAAAGTTATTCATGTTTCAGTTTTATACATACTATGTAGCAGCACCCATTCCACCATCAGAGTCTTCTTCCCTCCACCATGATTCCCAGCTTCCCTCCCTCCCACTCATCCACCCACCCCACCTTCACCCCCAGCCTGTCACCTTAACAGGTACCTTTTTCAGTTTGTTTAAGTTTGGATGTCTTGTTTTCAGTGTTATTAACTCTGTAATTTGGATATTTAGCTACACCAATCCTTTTCCTGTACTCGAGTGTACTCAAATTCCCTTGATTCCTGCTCCCCGTTGCTTCCCATCTATCTCTTCTTTCTCCCTCAATTTCTTTTCTTCTCTGTCCTTCTCCTCCCTATACTCTGGGGCTAAGGGACATTGCATTCCCTTTTCCAGTTATCCTACACACCACATAAAAGTGAGATCAGCCTGTGTTTGTCTTTCTCCTGGCTTATTTTATTTAACATGGTATCTTCCAGTTCCATCCATGTTGCAGCAAATCTCATGATTTCAACTGTTCTTACAGCCCCTTGTGTATATATACCACATCTTCATGATCTACTTATCTACCCTTGGACACCTAGGGTTGATTCCATATCTTAGCCATTATACTAAGTGCTGCCATCAATAATGATGTGCATATTTCTTTTTAAATGAGTGTTTTTGTGTCCTGGGGGTAGACACCTAGAAGTGGAATTATTGAGTCCTGTGGCAACTCAATTCTTGGTTTGCTGAGATATTTTCATACTGTTCTCCATAGAGATTGAATCAAGCAACATTCACACCAGCAGTGAATGAGGGTTCCTCTTTCACCAAACTTCCTCCAACACAGATTGTTCCAAGTATTTTTCATACGTGCCATTCTCAATAGTGTGAGATGGTATCTCATTATCATCTTGTTTTAGATTTCCCTAATAATAAGTGATGGGGGCCAGAGCCATAGCACAGTGGGTTGGGCATTTGCCTTGCACATGGTCAACCTGGGTTCAATCCTCGGCATTCCATATGGTCCCCTGAGCACCACCAGGAGTGAGTCCTGAGTACAGAGTCAGGAGTAACCCTTGGGCATCACCAGGTGTGGCCCCAAAACAAACAAACAAAAAAAGTGATTGTGAGCATTTTTTCATGTGCATTGGTCTTCTTCAGAGAAGTCCCTGTTCATTTCCTCTACCCATTTTTAAGGGGATTTTTGCATTTTTTGATGTTGTTGTTGATCTTTGTATGCACTTTATATGTTCTAGATATCAATCCTTTATCTGATGTGTTTAATACAAATATTTTCTTCCATTCAGCTAGCTTTCTTTTAGTTTTAACTCATGTTTCATCTGCCAAGCAAAAACCGTTTAATTTGATGTAGTCCCATTTCTTTATTTTTGATTCTAATGCCTTTGCCAGTGGAATTGTAGATTTTGAACTTCTAAAATACTCCCAGGAATGTGACAGAACTGAGCCTCCAATCCTACCTCAAGTAGGCAGCATTCGGTGTGACCTTCAGCTGTTTCCCATGGTATTTAAAGATACAAATGCCCTACTGCTGTACTATCGCTCCAGCCTTGCACGTGGTCAAACCGGCAGACCCGAGTTTGATTCCTCTGCCCCTCTCGGAGAGCCCGGAAAGCTACCAAGCGTATCTCGCCCACACAGCAAAGCCTGGCAAGCTACCGGTAATGTACTCGATATGCCAAACACAGTAACAACAAGTCTCATGATGGAGACGTTACTGGGCCTGCTCGAGCAAATCGATGAACAACGGGAGGACCATGATGATGATGATGATGATGATGCCAAACACAGTAACAAGTCTCACAATGGAGACGTTACTGGGCCCACTGGAGCAAATCAATGGTAGGACAGTGCTACAGAATATCAGTAAGAACCTCAAAATTCTCTAAATTGGATACATAAATTTAATTCCAACAGTGACCTCAGGGTTAAAACATCAGCCCAGCTAACTGATATTTACAAACAGAAAAAGCAAAGTTTTGAAGCTCATAGTCCTGACAATCAGAAAATTCCTTCCAGTTAACTGTCTTTTTTTGAGGATACAAAGAAAAAAGGTGTGTGAGTGGGAAAGGGGTACATATTTGAATTCTTTATTGGTCCTCAAATGTGCATAAAGATTAGAAAGTAAGAACTGAAGTCTAAATTAACTATATTTTTTTAGAAGCTAAGGGGGCTATATTTTTTATTTATTTTGGTTTGAATGATCTCAATATTTGCCCTAGCTCCTCAAATCATGGCATCAACTTATATTGTTGTGTTTTTCCCCCAAGTCTTTTATATTCCTTCCCATATTTCATCTTCTGTCACCATGTCCCTTAAGATCTATAAAACCAGCTCAGCCTTCTGTTCCATACTCTCTGGAATGCCGGTCCAGGATGTGTTATGTTCTCTGGTCATTTAAAATTTGAGGTTTCTACCTCTAACAGTCTGAAAAATTCTCTTGAAGAAATTTTGTTCTCTATTTTGCACTTTTTAGCTATTCTGGGGGGAAGAACTTCTCCAGGATATTTTTTCTTCATGTTTGCTCCAAACTCAGTCCCTTCTCACCTTTATCTCAAGCAACAATACTACAGCATTCGAGCAAGAATATTACAGTATTGCAAGCAATAAACACTTCAGAGTTCTTTTATTTTGAAAAGCTTTTCCTGAAAGGTCACACCTAGTGGACTATATTGCTGCACTAACTAACAAATCTCAACTACATATGTCACATCATTGTTCTTGAACATTGTACCAGAAACTGTTCTCCATTATATTTCTGAACCTCTTATCTTCTTGCTGATTATTTCTTTTTCTCCTTCCTCCCATTTCTTCCCTTTCACCAATCTCCCCCCAAATATCTATAAGTAGTCCAATTTTATAGGACTTCATAACAGTTGATGCAGAGCAACTTGGCTCTGTGCACCATTCCAAAATTATGCCAAGTTCAGGTTTATTATCTCCAGCACCCAGCAGTGTAGGCAAGTGTTTGAAGATTCAGCTCCTGTATGTAAGAGTCACTAGCAGATTGTCACTGGTTTTCTTTATAGGGCTCCACTTTTTTGGAAATAGCATTTTGTGTGTTTGTTTATAAACATGATCTCAATTAGCCTACTAATGCAGAAATGGGAAAAGAAAATATTAGTATGATCATTTGGGACAAGGACACTTAAGTCTAAAAACTCATGTTTCTATAAAGCGTTTTTATTTTTATATGTAATATCTGTAACAAGTAGTCAGAGATATTTTAATGATGACACAATATTTTCTAAGAGAATCAACTTTAGTAAGGACACCAGGAGTTTAGTTGTGAGAAAAATTTTATTTTTCATTGACTGGATAATTTTTAAAGACAGATGAAGAGTAAGATACTGTTAACTATGAACAGCTTAGCTATTCACATTTTGGTCCTTACTATGTGAAAGTAGCTACTTTCACAGCCACAGTTACATGTACTGATATGGAACCAATGGGAGTGCACTCATTCTTAGAAACTGCAATGCAAAATGTTGTCTTTTCTCTATAAAGGACGTCCTGACATCCAAGGAGCTGACTGTTATCTGGCCTTGTTCTCCTGTTGAACACAAATAATTTCACACACACACACACACACACACACACACACACACACACGCACACACATCCATCAGACAAGAATATTCTGTGAACATGTAGAAACAAAACAAAAACAGGTCCACTTGATACCGTACCTAAACATGAAGTAAGAACATTGTCCCAGACACAACTGCTAAAACTTCAGTTCGTAGGAGAAATTACTGCTTCTTTGTAAATTGCAGCTCTAGCTTAGCTGTTATCAACAGAGATGAGATTTACTGAGATATTCAATCATAGGCTTGTCCTTGTTTTCAGATCACACCCAACCCAGAGTAAACTCCACCTCCTTTGCTCCTTTCCCAACTACCAAAAAAACCTACAAGTCCTTTCCAACATTCCTTGGATCCCCATGGTGTGTCTTTTCTCTGCCAAGTAACACAAACACTTGTTGAAATACAGATGTATTTCTAGAGTCACAGGCAACATGAAAAGGAAGAAGAGAGAGGTACAGTTTAGAGACATGGGACCATCAACTTCTTGTCTTTGGAAGAACAGGATATTAATAATAATGCAATAGAAGTGGAAAAGAGGGTGTGTGGCCACTTTCTTCCAGACCGCATAGCCATTTTGTGGCTACACAGAAACTTGTCTCCTATCACTGCCAGAAGACTGTCAATATCAACTACCTCGCTAGAATCTGCCTCCATACCTGAAAGTCAATTTTCTCTCCAGTCCAAGTTCACATATAATTCCCCCTCCCTTTCATACTATAATGTATTTTTATGCTCGAAGACTTCCACATTTTTCATTTTGAAAACACAATAACATCCAGACTCTCATTTGAAGAGAACTGGCAGGCTAGAGCACCACCTGTTCCTGACTTTTTTCTTCAACCAATGAAGCATTTAAATTGGTTCTCAATTAAATTTAATTTTCCTTTATTATTGTTTTTTTATCCTTTCTCCATTCTGCAACCATCAACTATATCTCGTAAACAATAGTTTAATGTCTAAGGAAACAAAAAATGGTCGTCAGTAGAGACAAGAGGTCGTAAGGAGCAGTGGTGAAGGAGAATTGGAACCTGGCACTAGAGCAGGGACTTACTGTGCCTGAGGTGATCCTAAAGAGTCACTTTACCTCTTTGTAACTTGGTTTTTCTCCTCCACAAAATGAAGTTGAGTTTCTCTAAACCCTTACAAAATAAAACTGTCACCATGTCCTCCCTACCAATCTTCTTTCTGAGACTCTTTTCCATTTGAAATTTGAGTTCTCCTTCCTGACTTCCAACAGAGTTCTTTGTCTTGAATCTTCCTGTTTTCCCATTAACTTATTCTCTTTTTCTACCAAAAGTCCTTCCCGCAATTCACTCTCACAAACCACTAATCAGTGACTTTATGGCTCCTTTCTCCACATTTCAATTAGTAGATTTCCCATGGATATCATACCCCTGTTTTTGCAATAAGTCTACTCTCAACCATCAATTTTTCAAAGGATATGAAAAATATGTAGGAGCGATTTGATGGCCCAATATACCCAATAATGGTACAGCACTCTGTTTTTAAAGGGTGATGTGCTAGAAATTGTTAACACCATACTACAAGTCCCAGCAATCTGTAGACAACTATATTTAATAATTTGTTTAAAACAGACCCTATTTCTATTTTCCTATGAAATTCATCAGAACTGCACACAAGAACCTTGACATAACACATGATTTACCTGAATGTAATTTTTACTGCATTAGCATTTACTACATTAGCAATTGAGCAAATGGCCTCGATTGTTTTCAGTGAACTACCAATTTATTTTCCTTGGCTATGGTTTAATTAATTTATCATCTATTTGTTAGACTAGAAAAATGTATAAGAAGTCAATTCTCCTCTAAAAAATGCTAGAGGGGCAGGGGACAGTGAGATAATAAAGAGCTTAAAGCATTAAAGCATGCCTTACATATGGACAACTTCAGTTTTATCCCCACCACCACATAAGGGCCCTTCCCAACCTTAAGCAGCACCAGGTGTGATTCCTGAGCATCACTGGATACGGCCCATAACGCCTCCCTCTCCTGCCTTCCACCCAAAGAACCTGCATTAAAGCTATGTGTTGATGAAATACAACCAAAAACCAGTTTCTGAAGCTCTCCTAGAGAGCTTAGCGTTAAGACACTCTTTTTCCCAAAATAGTAGTCAAGGATCCCTGGGCTGAGATCTCCAAGCCTGCTCAGACCGGGGCCGAGCATCCTCCACCCAGATCCTCCAAATTCCAGTAAACAGGGGTCACACCCACCAACTTGGCGCCGTGTAATTCCATCAGCGGCCAAGACCCAGAGACTATAAAACCAGCTCCCGGAAGCAAATGCGGCCGCTCGACACCTTATCATCTCATTCTTACTTTGGACAAAATGGCAGGCTACCGAATGTAAACTGCCCACACGGCAGAGCCTGGCAAACTCACCGTGGCGTACCCAATATGCCAAATACCAGTAACAATGATGGGTCTCATTCTCCTAACCCTGGAAGAGCTTTTAATATGGCATTTTTTAAAACATCTCAGGGCTAGGACAAAGAGAGAGACAGAGACAGAGAGACAGAGAGAGCACAGAGAGATCCCATGAAGGCAGGGATCCGGGCAATAACTTTAAAGCTACTGAACACCAAAGGTTTCCAGCAAACTGAGAAGCCCTCCCGCCGATCCCACCCCCTAACTCAGAACAAACCCAAATCCTCAACTCCTGCCAACACACCAATGGCTTCACCAAGATTTCAGGGAAGGCATTGTGCAAAGGGCATGGATGTCCCACCAAGGGAGACATGAGGCAGAGTCAGTGCCCTTTTCTGCAAGGACATAGCTGCTTCCTTCCCCACCACTCAGTCACAACAAGGGAAACAGCAGAACTGTTTCCCTGAGAGCACTCCGGGGTGTTAGGGGGATATAATGGTACCCCCAGAAGGAGTGCAGCCAAGTAGAAGGAAAGGGAAATCTGCCATTTGTCTGGGAAAGCGAGCAAGAGCCCCTACCCCCAGCCCAAGGGACTCCCATGAACACACTCGGGACCATTAGCAGGAGAACAATTCCCCCCAACAAGAAAAGCAGAAGTCACCAAAATGAGTTTCATCTGATCCACATTTTCATTAAGAAAATGACCCATAACTTTGAGTTCTCTGCTAGAATTGCTCTGTGTGCCTTGGGAGAAGCAGCATGCTAGTGCCTCCCCTGTCCTGAAGATGTCATGGTTAATCACTGTGTCTGTAGAACACAGTCATTGGGCAGGATAACCAGGAGGAAAGGAAGGAAGTGGATTCAGAAGACATTAGCCCCTCCAACCAGCAATTTTAACCAAGGGTCAAGTAGTGTTTAGGCCTCAATTACAAAGAGGAAAATGGAAAGTCAGATGAAGAAAGATAGGAGATGGACTCAGTGATTTTTTATTTTCTATGCAGCCTAAATCAGAGGTACATTTAATCACAAAATTTTTGTTGGATTACATAGAATCTTGTCCTTTTTACTAAGTCTGTTAGAGTCAGTCATATAAAGGGGTGCCAGAAAGATGAAGAAGGAAGTCATTTGCTATCTAAACACTATGTATATAATTTAGATTTCCCAAAATGGTGTCTTTATAGCAAGTTTCATGAAGAACCTAAGACTATTTGTTACAAAAGATACAAAAGAAAAGGTAGATCCTGTTACAAAATAGTATAGTATCTATAAAATAGTATTAAAAGTATAACATTACATAGTATCTATGAACTATATTAATTTAAAGGCTATTTCAAATTATGTAATTATAATTATATAATTAATTGAGCTAATTCACAAGTTAGCATCATTGATATTTTCATAATCCCGAATTAACAATTATAAATAAGTGTAAATTCTAGACAGTAGAAATATGTTAGGTGCATGTTTTCTATATATCTAGTACATATATACATATATATGCCATATGTTAGTTATTACTTGCCTTTTTCTGTTTCAAAAGTATTTCCATGACTGGAACTGAAGTGATAGTATAAGAGTAAAGGTATTTGCCTTTCACATGACTAACACCCTGTTCAGTCCTTAGTACCTGTGGTCACCTGAGCATTGCAAAGAGTGATTTTTGAGCAGAGAGCTAGGAGTAAGTCCTTAGAACTGATGAGTGTGGTCCAAAATAAGCAAACACACACACACACACACACACACACAACTTTAAGCATCTCCAGTTGAAAAAACAACAACACAAAAACATTTATCCAACAACTTAGCTGGCTATAGATCGGATATTAGCACACTGTGAATATGAACAAATGCTTTACACACTCTCTTTCTCTCTCAGAACTATTATCCCATCTACAAATTAAGATTCGTCGCTGTACAAGAATATGCAAGGATTAGATGCACAGTAAGTACAAGAATTTAGTGGTGATTATAAAAAGAGTTGTACTTTTACTCCTGCAAGATATTCTCTATGATATCTTTACTCCTGCAAGATCACGATCGCAATCATGATCATTCTGTTGTTTGTCGATTGCCTCGAGCAGGCACCAGTAACGTCTCCTTCACCCTAGCCCTGAGATTTTAAAAAGTACCATATTCAGGGTTAGGAGAATGAGACCCATCATTGTTACTGGTATTTGGCATATCGAGTACGCCACGGGGAGTTTGCCAGACTCTGCCATGTGGGCAGGTTAATTCGGTAGCCTGCCAGGTTGTCCAAAGTAAGAATGAGATAAAAAGATGTTGAGCTTCCGTGAGCTGGGTTTTGTAGTATCTGGGTCTTGGCCGTTGATGGGATTACACAGCGCCAGGGGGTCAGTTGGTGGGTGTGACCCATACCTACTGGAAGATGGAGGATCTGGGTGGAGGATGCTCAGCCCCGATTCGAGCAGGCTTGGATATCTCAGCCCCGGGACCCGCATGCCTTTGTTCCTCTGCTGGTAGCTTCATGCGTGTGGAGAGTGGTCTCAGCATGGTTATGGCTGGTTCTGGAGGTCTTCGGCTGCTGGGGCTCTGCTCGGGGCAGTGGGGGGGTGGGGTAACTGAGCCCACCCCCCTCCAAGGGGCCCCGGCGAAGACAGCCAGGCACGGGGGCAGGAGATTCTGCCTGCAAGATATTCTCTCTGATATCATTACTTTCGCAAGATACTCTCTCTGAGTTGTGATCTTCCAGAGCAATTATCAAAACTCTGATAAGGAAGTTGCCCCACTACCCCTCCCTGCCAGAATATTTTTTAATTCCCTGTTTTTAGGAAGTACAGAAAAGAATTTCTCTATAACCATCATCTTCAATCCTAGCTTGGTCTACATAGGCAGCTCTGAGGTGGGAGGAGGGGAGGTGGAGGGTTGGGGGCACACCCAGTTGTGCTCAGGGTTCACTCCTGGCTGGGCAAATGGGATTATATGGAGCACCAGGGATTGAACTGAGGTCAGCACATGCAAGGCTGTGCTGTGATATCTCTCCAGCCCCTAATTCAACTTCTGTCACTGTCACTGTCCTCCCGTTGTTCATCGGTTTGCTTGAGCGGGCCCATCTCCATCGAGAGACTTGTTGTTACTGTGTTCGGCATATTGAATACATCACGGGGAGCTTGCCAGGCTTTGCCAAGTGGGCGAGATACTCTTGGTAGCTTGCCGGGCTCTCCAAGAGGGGTGGAGGAATCTAACTCGAGTCGGCCATGTTGGCTGCGTGCAAGGCAAACACCTTACCCACTGTGCTATCGCTCCTAATACTTCTAATATTCTAATTCAACTAAGAATATTTTATTTATTTCTCCCTATCTTCCCCTCATCTCCAAAGCTTTTGTTTTCTGGATTAAAGTACTTTGAACTCTCTGCCTTCCTAAATGAGATCTAATTTTGTTCTCCTGCACCAAACTGATGAGTTTCTTCCAAGAATGCCTCTACTTAGGTTTAGCTTTTATTAAAATTTCAGTGGCTAAATTTGAGATTAGAGGACTCATCCCCTATCCTATATCTTGGTTCTAGATCATGGATGGGAAAATATTTAAAACAAAGGTGACATGTTTACCCACCAGAGAGCCTCTGAGCAATTACTGACTCTGACAGTTGTTGCACAGAAGTAGCTAAAAACACTGATTCAAAGAATGAACCTGGGGGTGGACAAATAGTTCAAAAGGCTAGTGTGAATGCTTTGCATAAGAGAGGCCTGGGTTTAATTCCCGGCACCACATGTTACAAACACAAAGCTGGCAATAGCTCTGAAGGCACTACTGGGTATAACTAAAAACCAAAGGTTGGGGACGGGGGGATTGGAGAATGGGCACGGTTGTGCACTGATAGAAACTTTTTTCTTTTTTCAAAATTTAACCAAAGAGATGGTAGCCAACAAGTCATAATTTGCTGGTCTCTGTTTAGATGATAGTCCACTAAAGGAAGACTTACTTTCTTTTTCATAACTTTTCTCCATGACTTCCCCTCTCTGTGAAGTCTTTATCACAGTGTCAGTAAGCAGTATTTTAAAGAATATAGCATAAGGACATTCCAACCACCCAACTCTTCTGCTTCACAACTAATCTCTGCAGAGACACCAAACCTATGAAAATTCCATGTTCACCATTTTTCAGGCTGAGAACTCTGGGGTCTTCTCAGAGGTAGGCAACCTCCCTCCACATTCCCATACTTCCAGTAGCCTCGGCAGCCACAGTCACATTGATGTGGGCAGGTAGATAGGGAAAGGCCTTGGCAATGAAACTCAGGTCAACAAAATGTCAGGGAGGAAAATTCTAAGTCTGATCCACCCTGTGGATATTGATAAGATCTCACCAGCAAAAGATCCTGAGGAGATTGGACTCCTCCCCATGAAGGAAATTCCTCTAATACCCTCGGACCTCTCCCTTAATCTGATTAACTTTAGTGATTCAGCCCAAAGAAGACCATCACTACTCCCAACCCTCCTATAACCTCCTTAGCAATGAACTTAGACCTAGGTAGAAGCCCCACATGGGGGCAGGTTGGAGAAACCCTATAAAGACCACCTTAAACAGAGGAAGGGTGGGCATATGCTGCCTGGGCCCATGTGCTGCTTGCGCCCATATGACTGAGCATATGTGGTGCCTGAGCACATGTGTCACCCGCATCTCTCCTCTTGAGATGTGTACTTTCATACTTTTGTGTCTAATGCTAGGATGTGTATAGGGGCTCTCTCCGCCCTTGGAAAAGCTGGTGTTCTCTCTTGAGTTTCTCTCTCTCTCTCTCTCTCTCTCTCTCTCTCTCTCTCTCTCTCTCCACACCTTCAAAAACCCTCCAAATAAAATCTATTTTACTGCACTACTTGTCTACTTCTGAAATTCCTTTCTGCGAGCAATTCAAGAACCAAATAACCCTGGGTCATGGGTAGCAGAGGCAGATCAGAAAAAAAATGATCATCTTCTCCTCCCCACTTCACATGAGTCACCCATGGTGACATCAACATCCCACAACCCAGCTCTACAAATTATTGGCTAAATTTCAGAAGAGATGAAAACCAAGCCACTAAAATTCATGGGTACACCAGTATTTCAGCTGCAAACTATGAAAACTCTCCCCTCAACAGGGGAGTAGACTAAGTCTCTGGCCTACCAAAGTCCCAGCAACAGCACCCACAGCCCACAGCTGCCACCATGTCAATGGCCCAACTCCATTGCTTTGTGCCTAATATCTGCAGAGATAGCAAACCAACAAAAATTCCAGGTACATGGGTTCCCAGGCTGAGAAATGTGGGGTCTTCTCAGAGTAGGAGCAGACAGCCTTCCCCCATTACTTCTTCTGGAAGTCCTGGTGTCCACATCCACATCCCAAAACCAAATGCTATGAAACCTCATCAGCCCAGTTCTACAGATCCTGGGCTCCTGGAGTGGATGGCCATGTACAAGGTCTTGCAACACCTCCAGATTCCACAGTACTACATCCCAGTAGGAGCACACCAGATTTAATGGAAAGTAACATCGAGCCAAACTAAACTCAATAAACAAAAATTACAGCACAGACAGCTCCACTAGCAACAAACACTGTAGTAAACCCTCAGAGAAGGACTTGATGGCATAATTTCCACAAATTTTCTTTCACTGAAGTATTTTTGATAATTCCATTAGCCATTTAGTTGTAACAAGCAATATAAAATAAATTAATTTGTGCCTGCTAAGAGATCAGGCTTGGTGGTTGGTTGGGAAAATAGGACAATGGTGGATTCGGAAGGTTACTGGTGGTGGGATTGGTGCTGAACACTGAATGCCCATACAGATGTATTACAAACAACTTTGTACACCACAGTGTTAAAATAAAGGGTTTTTTTGTTTGTTTGTTTGTTTTTGCTGTTGTTTTGGTCACACCCAGCGATGCTCAGGGGTTACTCCTGGCTCATGCACTCAGGAATTACCCCTGGCGGTGGCCAGGGGACCATATGGGATGCTGGAAACCAAACCTGGGTTGGTCGCGTGGAAGGCAAACACCCTACCTGCTGTGCTATTGCTCCAACCCCAAAATAGTTTTTAAGAAAAGAATATAGCATGAAATTGAATAGCATCCCAGGTGCAAAGATACAGACACAAGAAGAAAGTGTAGCCAGCCCATTCTTTGGGCATACAGCAGAGAGAAGCAGGTTGGAATACAGTGGAACAGATTCTTATTGCTACTTCCTGCATGGACAGCAACAACCAGTGTACTCATGCTCATTCAGGTGCCACTGGAACTGTGCTTGGCATGGAGAGAAGTTGATGTCTCTCTTGATGGAAAAATGTAAATTTTATACAGAAGCACAGCAGATTTAGATATCCCAAATGGAGCACTCTGCCTTTGTCTGCAGTTCATATTATCTTGAGAGATTTAGCTCACCTCTTCAACATGTTGGCTACTTTTTTGGCTTTTCGTTTTACTATTAAATGTGTAGAGTTACATCTGCTCTTTCCTTTGTTTTTAAATCATTTTCTCTTTTATTCATAAGATATTTGCATAATAAGGCATTTACATGGTAGAAATTAATTAGCTGCTAATGAGGCAGGAAAAAACTCGCAATTCCTTTCAATGGTGGTTTGATAATTCAGTCCAATATTTTTGGCTTATGCAGACTCAGGAATGACCTTAATTAAGATTTGTTGGAATTTCCTGCCTTGACACTTCCGTGTTGAGAGAGTCACCACGCTATTATCAGCACTAGATGAAAAGTGTGCGAATTTAAAAAGAATATTTGCTTTGAGTCAAAATGCAAATGTCCTATTTCTGTTACTTTTTAGTTTGAGAGCTTAACAAATAAATTTTCTTCTCTTTGTCTCTATTTTTTCATGCATAAAATAAAGAAAATGATACTTTCTCTTCCTACTTCATAAGGTTAATGTAATTGTCAAATACAAACATGAATTTAAAGGTCATTTTCTCTGTATATATAATACATTTAGAATATAAAATATATTCACAATATATTGTTAGCAAGAAAGCTTGTAAAAGAATATTATAACCTATAATCTCAGTTTTTCCGGAAGGAGCCCTACCAAAAAGTTAATATTAGAGTTATGAATGACACTTATTTTGCTTTGTATTGTTCATAGGTAGTTCCTGTTTTCTATAATAAACAAAGACTACTTGCATCCAGGGTGTGTTGCTTTCTTCTTTCCTCAGCTAGTAATCCACTTAGACAGTTGTAGTAAATCTACTTCTAATATTTCTAGCAATGTTATTCTGTATGAGCACAGTAAGAGATTATATCAACTAAAGTTTGGTTCTTCCTGAGGACATCTCACTATATATTCCAGACCACAGTCCTCAGACCAGGCTAGTCTTCCTAACCCCAGCATAGTCGTGATCTCATCGTTACTTCTGGATCACAACAGCATTTGTCCATGATCATGTTCTCAATTTATAGTTGAGTACTGTGGCACTTTGGCCTGACCCATTTCAATGCCAGAGTAGCTCACAACTTGCCCTAGGTCCATTCAGTTCCTTGTCAGGACTCTGTTTTGGGGGTGCTAGAAACCAAGGGCAACTGAGTCAAGAAAGCAGATTCCGAGGAGTAAATATTATTCAGAGTCAATCAACTCCCAAGTTACAAGAGCATAATATTAACTGTCTTCCTGTGTCCACACAGAAAGGACATTGCTTTAAGGTAAACTAAGTTCCCTGCGACAAGGCTGAAAAGGACAAACCCAATGTTACCCTACACATAATAACGTCACTGTCACTGTCACTCTCCTCCCGTTGTTCATTGACTTGCTCGAGCTGGCCAAGTAACGTCTCCATTGGAGACTTTGTTGTTACTGTGTTTGGCATATCGAATACATCACGGGTAGCTTGCCAGGCTCTGCCATGCGGGTGAGATACTCTCGGTAGCTTGCCGGGCTCTCCGAGAGGGGTGGAGGAATGGAACTCGGGTCGGCCATGTTGGCTGTGTGCAAGGCAAACGCCCTACCACTGTGCTATTGCTCCAGCTGTAGAGTCAAAAATTTTAATAGTTATTTATTTAATTACATATATGTTAATTCTAGAACACTTATAAATTCAAAGAGGTTGGGGGCAGGAAGGGGTTGTTTTTTGGGTTAGACCCAGTGGTGGTTAGAATTTGCTCCTATCACTGTCCTAGTGCTCAAGAGACCGTGTCAGAAATCAACTCAGGATTAGCCGTGTACAAGACAAATGCCTAAACCCCTGTACTATTTCTCCAGCCCCTACAAGGACGATTTTTTAATTCATATTCCTCTTTCTAGTCATTCATATACTGGTGAGCTTTATGGGGTAAGGGGCAAAAGGGATTGGGACCACACCAGTTGTGCTCAGGACTCACTTCTGGCTCTGTGAGTCTAGATGAAGTGCCAGAGATTGAATCAGGACCAGCAATGTACCAGGAAAACATCTTAACCCTTGTGCTATCTCTCTGGCCCTACAAAGAATATTTTTAAAGATCATGTACATTAAGACATTATTTACTGGGGTGCTATTACCCATAAGAAGAGTTAAAAAAAGAAAGAAAAGTTGCAATAAGGCATCTTAAGGTTGGGTTTATACATTTTGTGGATTCTTGGTACTCAAAGAATTCTAAAAAACAGCTGAATACCTCTATGTACAGGTAATATTTATGGCATGCAAGTTTACATGGCAATTAAAACAAGAATCAAAGTGTCTATAGTCTATGTAATTTGGGATGAATTATGAACAGCTCTTTCCATTGGCACTATTTAAACTTAAATGTGATATTTTAAAAAGTAACAAATAAAAAGATTGGTGAAATTCTGATTTTAAAATACCAGAGTAAATAAGATTTTTAATTCCTTTAAAGTGAAGTAAGTTAGAGAAAACCTTGGAATGGTCAAATCTTTCATTTTGCACTGGAACTCCTTCAAATGTCTTTCAACTCTGGAGCACAAAGTTCAGTTATTCCATAAAAGTCACTCTATATTAGCTTCTAAATTTTAAATATTAGGGGGAAAAGTAAGGATAATGTATAATATTAGGAACTTATATATTATATAAACAGATTTCCTTCTTCTCTTGCATTACCACCAAATGGGAAACAGAATGAAAATTGTGACTGAGTTTTTATACAATGAGCACATTTTTCATTCTTCCTAACATGAAGTTACATATAAAAACCCCTGGATAGGATTGCATAGATTTCATAAAAGCAGATTGCACCAAGCAATTTTTAAAATTCTTTTTGGAAGGCATTGTGCAATGGCTAAAACTGTTAAGTAAAAATAAACTCAGTAGTGGAAAATATTTACAAATTAAATATCTAAGAACAAATTTGCATTTAGGATATAAAAGAACATTTACAACTCAATAATGGAAGGATGAAGAATAACCCAAATACGAACAAAGAATATGAACAAATAGCTCTTTAAAATACATATAGCTGTCTAGACCGAACATGAATGCCACTCAATGCCTCTATTGCAAACCACAGCACCCAAAAGGGAGAGAGAACAAGTGGGAATGCTCTGCCACAGAGGCAGGGTGGGATGGTGGGGACGGGGGGGTGGGCGGGATACTGGGATCATTGGTGGTGGAGAATGGACACTGGTGGAGGGATGGGTACTCGATCATTGTATAACTGAAACCCAAGCACAAAAATTTGTAAATCTACAACTGTACCTCACAGTGTTTTACTAATAAAAATCTAAAAAAAAAAAAAAGTTTAAAAAAAATATATAGCTGGCCAGAAGTATGGTGCATAAGAAACTTGCATTGCAGCCAACCCTGACCCTATTCCTAGCACTATATATGATTCTCAGAGCCCAGCCAGGAGTGATCCCTGACTAAAGAGTCAATAGTAAGTCCTGAGTACTGCCAGCTCTGTCCCCAAAACAACAACAACAATAATAATCATAGATATAGAAATGGCCAGTATGCACATGAAAAAATGTTCAATATCAGTAGCCATCAAGAAAGTGCGTATGAGGAACTGGAGCAATAGTCGAGTGGGTAGGGCATTTGCCTCTTGTACCTGGCCAACCCTGGTTTGATCCCCAGCACCCCATATCTGTGCACTGCCAGGGGTAATTCCTGAGTACAGAACTAGGAGTAACCCCTGAGCATTGCTGGGTGTGACCCCCAAAACCAACGACTTGATCACTTGACTTCCTGTTAATCGTCGATTTGCTCGAGCGGACACCAATAACGTCTCCATTTGTCCCTGTTGCGTGCTAGTGTAGCCCAATGGCGTCTGTTCATTCTAGGAACACAAAGAGCCTCAAACTGATCATTCAGGATCTTGATGAAGAAGTCTGACCATCTGATAGGTGGGCGGCCAAGCAGTCTTTTGACGTCCTGTGGAATCCAGCTGGTAATGGCTCTAGTCCAGCGGTGGTCGGTCTCCAAATCTCATTATGTGTCCAGTCAATCTGATTTTTGACGCCTTGGCAAACGAGACAGCATCCCTGATTCTTGATCATCGGTGGAGGTCGGAACTCTGGATTCTTTCTCTCATTTGAGTGAAACGTGATACTCCAAGTATAGCTCTTTCAATTCCTCTTTGGGAGACTCGAATAGAGTTCTCATCCTGTTTTCGAATAGCGTTCTCATCCTGTTTTCGTAGGGCCCAGGTCTCTGAGGCATATGTTAATGCAGGAAGAACAGTGGAATCAAAGAGATGTGCCCAGAGCCGAAGGTTCTTCGTCCTCTTAGCTGTTTCTTCGACGCTCTTGAAGTTTTTTTTTTTCTCCCAAAACCAATAAATAAAAATGTTTAAATTTAAAAAAAAAAAAAAGAAAATGCAAATCAAAGCCCTAATGTGATACCACTTCATACTCACCAGGATGGTCATCATCAATACTGGAAAATAAGATGTTGGCAAGAATGCGGGAAAATCAGAACCTGTTCACACTAGTTAAGATGTAAAATGGAGCAGCCACACTGAAAAACAGTCTGTCCATTCCTCCAAACACTCAACATAGAGTTGCCAGATATGAATCAGCAATTCTACTTCTAGGTATATGCCTGACAGAGATGAAACTAGATCTCCACACGCAAATCTGATGTGTGGCCTGTAGCAATATAATAGGACTCATAATAGTCAAAAAGTGTAAGCAACTCAAATGGTCATCAGGTGATGACTAAATTAATAAATCATGTAGACATTCAATGTAATATTAGGTGAATATAAGAAAGAATGAATTACCAATACATGCTAAAGCCTGAATGAATGCTGAAACATGACACTAAGTGAGAGTCACCAGAGGTCACATACTATATGAGTCCATTTGCATGATATATTCAGGATAAACTCATCTGTTACAAAAAGTAAATTACTAGTGATTGCCTAGAGCTGGGAAAGCGTTGGGAGGGAAATAGGTATGCCTGCTGACAGTACCTGCCTCTTTTGACTTTTTGTTTGTTTTGCCTTTGTTTTCTTTTGAGGCCACACCCAGCTCTGTTCAGCGCTGACTTCTGGCTCAGTGCTCAGGGATCACTACAGGTGGGCTCGGGCAACCACATGGTGTGCTGGAGAGCCAAACCCAAGTTAGCCGAGTGCGAGGTAAGTACCCAAATACTTTCTTCCCAGTCCCACCTGATTCTTTTAAGAGTGACAGTGTTCTAAGACTGATTGTTGCAATAGTTCCACAGTTCCGTGATGTAAAAACATCATTCATTTATACACATTAAATTGTTGAATTGTAAGGTATGTGAATTGCATCTCAATATGACTAGAACAAAAAACAGATAGGCAGACAGGCAGACAGATGGAGATAGACTACCCCCAGACAGGGCTAGCGAATACTGGCTTCCAGATGTGGCTTAGGTCGCTGGAGTGGAGCAGAGAAGATAGTGAAGCCACTCCTGGCTGACAGTGTCTTTCTCTTGCTCTCTCTCTCTCTCTCTCTCTCTCTCTACAAGCCACCCAATCAATGAAAACTGAAATGCTTAAAACTTCTTCCACAACTCAACTCTGGCTTAAAAAATATCAACTACTTGTTAACAGATAGATACCATACCTTAAAAAAGTATCCAACGTTTTTAACTACTAGCCTTTATTTCCTTTATTTCTACCTCTATATTGAAAAGTTTCATCCTACTTACCAACTATGAAGACTTTAGGATTTAGGAAGCCAGGAGTAACCCCTGAATGATGCCAGGTAACACCCAAACAAACAAATATAACAAATCCAACTCGATCCACTCTGACTGAAAGTTGAATTGATACCTGAGCACTTCCCAAACTCTCCCTGTCTGACACTGATTTAGTGGTATGACCACAGGCAGCAACCATCCAAAGCAAATGGCAGTGATCTTAACTCACTGCCGCTCTGATGCCTGGAGATGCATTTCACATAGGCTCCCTGCCTTCACGCCCAGCGTTATGACCCAGTTGTCAACCTCTTCCTGCGGGACCTGAACTCCCACCCCGCCTCCAAGCAGCTCTCCCTTGCTTTGTTCTTCCCTCCATTGGAGCTTCTGAGGCTGACACTGGTCATCTTACCATGCAAACCTCCCCTGACACACTCCTGCCTCAAACCTCTTCCTCTTTCACCCTGGCCCTGGATAAAATCAAATCTCTTTACTATAATTTTCTAAGACCCGATAGCACAGCGGGTAGGGCATTTGCCTTGCATGCGGCCAACCCGGCTGACTCAGGTTCGATTCCTCCGCCCCTCTCGGAGCCCCGGCAAGCTACTGAGAGTATCTCGCCCACACAACAAAGCCTGGCAAGCTACCCATGACATATACGATACGCCAAAACACAGTAACAAGTGTCACAATGGAGACGTTACTGGGCCCGCTCGAGCAAATCCATGAACAACTGGAGTCCAGTGACAGTGACAATTTTTTCATTAAATCACAGTGAGATACATAGTTACAAAGTTGTTTATGATTGGATTTCAGTCATATCACATTCTAACACGTGTCCCTTCACTACTGTACATTTCCCACCACCAGTGTCCCCAGTTTCCCTCCTGCCACCCATCCCTCCACCTCTCTATGGCAGGCACGTTTTCTCCCCCCAGCCTCCTGCCTCTCTCTCTCTCTCTCTCTCTCTCTCTCTCTCTCTCTCTCTCTCTTCCCTATCTCTGTCTCTGTCTCTGTCTCTCTCTGTTTTCTCTCCCTTTCCTCTTTTGGGCATTATGCTTTGCAGTATAGATATTGAAAGGTTATCAAGTATATCCCTTCACCTACTTTCAACATTCAGGGAAAACAGGAGCCAGGAGGACTGGTCAGTGGATGAAAGCTTGCCACATTGGAGGGGGCGGGGGGGAGCACGAAGGGCAGTTAGGATAGACCAGTATGACAATAATGATTAGGTATGATCACTTTGGACAGGATCTGAATGTTAAAACCCTTTTTGGATGTGGGCTCTGCTGACCACACGGAGTTTAACTCCTGCTGCGTCCCTGTCCTCCCAGTCCCCAACCCCTGACATCACTGTACCCATCACCCTCCTCAAACCCGCCCCCCTGCTCTGAGCCCTGCAGCACCCAGCACATGGTTTGGGACAACGATCACTTCCTGAGGCATTCCTTTGCCTGAAATATGGTTCCTGGAGGTCTCCACGGGGCGAGATCTGGCACTGTCTGCCAGTTTCCACCTGAGGTGGTGGCTTCCCCACCCTCAGCCTAAGGCTGCTCTGCACCCCTGACTGGGTCCTAGAAGCATCTCAGAAGCACCCACACTGATGCGTTTGAATGCTGCTTCTTCATCAAGACTTTGCCCCTTTTTACTCATTTTTTTGCTTTTTTCTCGAGTGCTTTTTCGTAGATCCCAGTCCTGAAAATGGTTGTGAATAATTGAGGGAGGGAAGGAAGGAATGAATGAAGTGTGATGAGATCACCCCGGCAGGAACATTCCCCACAAGCCAGTGTGAGGGGAGAGATTTTATAGCCCTGGGGGTGTTGAAAGATGAAAAATATGGCCCTTCTCCCTGGTTACAGAGTGTTTTACATCAGAGCCTTTCTGAAGTGTTAAAAGTTAAATCCGTTTCCAGGAAAACATGAGGCCGATGTGAAATATGTGCTGAGGAGGGTATTTCCCCCTCCTAATACTTTCCACACCCATGGACCGGGCACCCACCCACAGGCCCGGGGGTGTCGTCTAGGAGATCGGCCTGCGTTCCTGGCCAGTGATCAGTCTGTGCATGGAGTTGGCTGTGTAACCAGGCCTCTCCCTGTCAAGAGTGTGGTGCCAGACCAGGAGAAACCAAAAGGATGCTGACCAGTGTGGGCTGAGGAGCATCCAGTCCACTCTGGCTGACAGAACAGGTTCTCAGAGCACCCAGGATGGCGCTAAAGGGGCCTGGAGCCTCCATCTAATAAGTCCCAATGTGAAGAAACATTGATGAGCCAGACATCTTGTGTACATTGGTGGAGCCCCTGGTGAAGGCACAGGCAGATGCCAAAGGCCGTGCAAAGGTCATGGTACAGGTTTCAACTGGACCCAAGGGAGCAGAAAGAGAAAAGAAAGCCATGTTACCATTTCCTATCTTAAAAAAAAAATTTTTTTAATTGACTGAGTTTCTATGATCTACAATACTGTGATGGTTTACCATGCACATAATCCCAACACCACATCCACCACATGTGTTCCCATCTCTCTCCCCGGGTTCAATTCCTGACACTCCGTATGGTCCCCTGAGCACTGCCAGGAGGGATCCCTGAGTACAGAGCGAGAAGAAAGCCCTGAGCATAGCTGGGTATGCACCCAACCCTCTAAAAGAAGAAGGTAAGTTTATGTTTTCCATCACTGCCATTATCTTTCCTCACCGTTCCCTATCCACATTCAGCCTTCTGGTCTACAAACAACAGCCATGAGGCTGCCAAGCACTAGAAGTCCTTCTCTGGGGTCCTCCTGTTTAGTGAAGGGGAAGGGCAACCAAGACCCAATTACCTGTCATTACAGAAGCTGACAGAGGCCTGACTTCCCTAGGGGTTTGTTCCCCCTTGAAACTCAAGCAGAGATGAAGCTCTACTTCAGCCTGCTCCCTGGGGGACCACATAATGGTCCTGTGTAATTAGCCTAAAGACATCCCCTGCTGTTCGCTTGTCACGAAAACAAGTGGAAAGTGCTACAAAGGGTTGTTATTTAGAGGTAAATAGCAAGGGAAGGTTGGAAATGTTTGATCTCATATATAGATATGGCCTTTGTGTTCCCCAAGTAATTACTTGAGTTTACTTTTTCCTAAAAGTGCATTGAGATTTGAAGGTTAGTAAGAAGGAGCAATAAAATTAGGTACTAAAAACAAAGGAGAATCTCAAGGGATAGAACCAAATAAGAAAAAAAAAAGTTTTGGTGGTTCACTTAATTGCAAAAAAAAAGACCCAGCACATTTTGTCAGCCCTTTGTAGCTATGAGACCTTCTCAATGACAACAATTAGCAGGAAATTGTAAAGTTGGAGTCAAAACTTTGGATTTTTGGATCAGAGAAATTTCAGAAGTCCTTATATTGTGTCATTATTAGATAAACCTTCTCCTACGTCTATATTGGTGAAAAAAAATTAATCGTGGCTTCTGTAGGGTACAAATGAATATTCCGGATAAAGAATGTGTCCAAGATTTCATTTAAAAATCTGATTAAACCACAGCAGTGGTGGCCAAACTGGAGAGGATGGTGATCCCCTCCCACCTTTTTACTGCTGCAAAGAGAGGGACCAACAGTAAATCACCCTTAATAGCCCTCTTTTTTAAAAAGAAATCATTTCAGAAGGCAGTTCCTTTCTGTGTGCTTTTCTTGCCAGGACTTCCTAACATCCGTATGCAGTTTGTGAAATCAAAAGAACAGAGCCCACATCCAGAAAGCATCACTCGGATACCCTGGTTGACCTGGTGGACCACTGCAAGGATGGGTGAAGTGAGTGTCCTGTTGGTTCAGAAGAAGTCCCATGATGCTGCCAAGATGCTGCTCTTCTCATAACAGAATTGCAGGCCTCTGCTGCAGAACAGCAGCTGTGCTTCATTACTGTCCCTCCTCCTCCTCCTCCTCCTCCTCCTCCTCCTCCTCCTCCTCCTCCTCCTCTTCCTCCTCCTCCTCCTCTTCCTCCTCCTCCGCTTCCTCCTCTTCCTTCTCCTTTTCTTCTACTTCTCCTCCTCCTCCTCCGACTTCTCCTTTTCCTTCTCCTCCTCCTCCTCCTACTTCTCCTTCTCCTTTTCCTCCTCCTCTTCCTCCTCTTCCTTCTCCTTTTCTTCTACTTCTCCTCCTCCTCCTCCTACTTCTCCTTCTCCTTTTCCTTCTACTCCTCCTCCTCCTCCTCCTCCTCCTCCTTCTCCTTCTTCTTCTTCTTCTTCTTCTTCTTCTTCTTCTTCTTCCCCTTCTTTTCCCTCTTTCTCTTCTCCCTCTTCTTCCTCTTCCTCATCTCCCTTTTTTCTCTTCTTCCTCTTCTTCCTCTTCCTTGTCTTTCTTCTTCCTCTTCCTTGTCTTCCTTTTTCCTCTTCCTTGTCTTCCTTTTTCCTCTTCCTCTTCCTCCTCCTCCTCCTCTTCTTCCTTTTTTTTTTGTTGTTGTTTTTTGGGGGGTTTTTTTGTCTTTTTGGTACAAATCCAGAAGTGCTTAGGCTGTACCCCTGACTCTTCACTCAGGGTTCACTCCCAGCAGGCTTGGGGCACCATATTTGATGCAAGCACCCTGCCTGTATTTCTTCTTGTGCCACCAAATTGACCAGACAATCTGAAGTAAATCTTGCATACCCACACATGCTGAATTTTATTGCTAACTGAAGCATTGAGAAAAGCAGAGGACTCACAGAGCCAGACTTTTCACAATTGTTCCATTTTGCGATACCTGGTGTTTTTGAAAAGGGTTTTGGGGTAAAAAGTACGGCAGCAAGGGCGCACACCTCATGCGGGTTCAATCCTGAGGAACATCTCCAGGTGCAGCTTGGGAGGTCCCCAGAGCATTCTGGGCTGTCGCTGGACTCACAGTCATGGGCACTCACATTGAACCTCCTGTGGGTGTCCAGGCATGACTCCTGGTCAACCTCTTGGAAGGCCCCTGCCCACAAACAAAATAATCATAGTATTACCTAGTATGATTTTACATTTAAAAAAATGTAAACGTTGTAGAATCACAAAGTTGCATTTTTTTTTCTCGACCCTCTTCAACCAGGAGAGAGAGTACAAAGTTCTTTAATATTCCTTTCCAACTTGCAGATGGGATTCGGGATCTCAGAGGCCCAATCACCATTTCAAAGACGATATTTTTTTAAGAGAGATTCTATTCTTAATTGACTACTTAGAAAGTCAATTTTGAAAATGCACACAGTCGCAGGCGTTAACTTGATCTATATGGTTCAAAAAAGGGCAAATCTGCCAGAAGGAAAACAGCGTGGGCAATGGAATTGCCAATAATATTTAACCACTTGGGGGCTGGAGGAAGTGGATCCCCTTTAATATCTCCGCTCAGGCTTCAGTCCCCTAGCGCTATGCGGGTCACATTATGTTCAGAGCAATCTGAAGAAAAAAGCGACAATGGCTTTTTAAGCACCACAGAACTAGCTGCGGTAATTTGGGTGGTTTCAACCATTCTCTAAACAAAAACATCCCCGTACACAAAAGTTAATGGATTTTTTTTAGTTTTTTTTTTTTTAGAAACTAAAAATTACAATTGCCATGCAATCTGTCACCTTATATTAAAAATAGAAGCAGGGAGGATCGAAAAGGAGCTGGAAGAAATTAAGAGCGTTTCCAATCTTTCGAAATGCCTAGAACAATAAAGTACATTTAATGTGCATGCCTGCCGTCATCCCGCGCGGTATGGAGAGAGAGAAGGCCTGCAGAAAAGTTGGGGGGGAGAGGGGGCGTTGCACATTTTAAATAATAAGGTGAGGTTCGTTAAATGAGGCGTTTGGGCGGCGTTTGGGAAGAGTCGACTTTTTGTTTCGTTCATTCACTGTATTGTCGTGCCCAGAGATAAGACTAAGGAGTCCCATGCCTGGGGTGCACAGTGAAGGATGCGCGCGGGACTCATCCCTCCGCCCACCCAGAAGATAGGTCACCTGGAGCCGCCGCAGACTCCTCTCTCGCGAGGAGAGGCTGCCCCCTCGTGGCGGAAACGCTAGGCTGCGCTTTCCTTCCAGAACCTCTTGCTGGTCCCTGGCTTCTCAAGTCCATAGGAAGGAATTTTAGCAGCTGGCTCTCCAGCACCATTCCCCCTTAAAACTGCTGTCCATTGCTTTTCTCCCCTATGTCCTCCTTCCCCCTTTCATTCTTTTTTTATCCGTCATATTGACTACTTTTTTGCTTCCCGGCTATTTACAGTTATTATTTAGCAGCTTGGTTGTAAGGGCTGAAACTAACGCAGACCCTCTCAGGAGAGAGGATCTAGACTCCGATTTAATGAATTCAGACACCGACTTTCATTGATAATGGAAGGTTAAATAAATAACCACCCTTGGGTCAGGGAGTAGGGCCAACGGACTGGAGTGCATGCTTGCACTGGATGGTGCTGGGAGCACCACACCCGGAGCACCACCCCAGCTCTGCCAGGTGTGGCCCCCCCAAAACATCACCACCCCCACCACCATCACCATCATCAACACCTTAAGAAGTAAAACCATGACATCAAGAAAGTTTTGTAAATACTGAAAGGGAGAGAAATGGGACTTGGTTTCTTTGGCCTTGACCTAGTCCCTTGAACATGAAGTGAATGTATTAAGTTTGTAGGAAAACCAAGAAATGTGTGGACATCTTCCTGGAAACTCAAGCATCACTAAGACAAACAGGATCTGGGGCAGAAGTGACAGTACAGTGGGTTGTCTTACATGCAGTCAACCTGGGATCGATCACTGGCACCCCATAGGGTTCCCTGAGCTCGCCAGTAGTGGTCCCAGAGCACAGAGCAGGAGTAAGCCCTTAATACCACCAGGTGTGGCCCCAAAAAACAAAGAAAAAAAGAAGATGACCAGGCTCTCTGGCCTCTGCAAAGAAAGGCAGAAAGGGACCCAGTTCCCCACAAGATCGCCCTAACTAATGCAACTAGAGTAACCAAAAGCAATGTGCATTTGTGGAGCAGCCTCAGGATAAAGCCCTTCATTCCTCTTATGGGGCACTATTCCAGCCTGCTTGCTTTGACCCTAGGACCATCTTGAGAAACCAACAATCCCGTATTTTCTTTCCTGGTATCACATCTATACACAGAGAGTCTGAGTGCTCTATTTCCTCAAATATACCTTCAAAGGTATCAATCCTCAAAGTCTATCTTATGCATTCAGGACAACCCTCTTATGCCCTCCACCCCCCCCCCCATCTTTCTCTTTCACACACACACACACACACACACACACCACACACACACACACACACACACACACACGTGCACGCACACGTACACACACCCCTTGACCTACTCTTACTACTCTTAGTTCTCTACCCCAATCATGGCTCTCCCCAGGGTGTTCACCAATACGCATCTTACTGTTGTAGTTTCATGTTTTTGCATTTGTGGTTCCCAGCCTAAGAAGACTGGACTCAAGATCCGCTGCCTTTTTCCCAAGTCCGTCTGGAAGGCCCATCATATTTTGCAAAACTGAAACTGCATAAGTGCACAGAGCAAGCCCTCACCTAGGGAGATGCAAGTTGAGGGGCATTTTCATACCCATATAAAAGCCTCATATGGAGACATAATGCATATATTTTAATAGAAGTGTAATTTACAGAGCTATTAATCTTCCACGGCAGGGGAGGACCTGGGGGGCAGGACAAAGTGTTCATAAACTAACAAGGTAGAATGCAAGTGGCTTATACTATTGCAAGAATCTTAGGATGGAATTATGGCCCCATAATTCAAAGTTTGATGGCTCTTTCCATTCTCTAATGGATGTATAGGAGACTTCAGTTCCCGCTCACTTCCCTGCTGGCTCTCTAGCTTCCATTCCTGTCAAGTGTCACCAACATCCCCTAACTGCCTTTGATCTGCCTCAGTAACCGCAAGAGTAACAAGTTCTTTGAGCTGTATCTTTACTGAGCAGATGCTATAGTCTCCCAATGTGAGGACCCTGACTACAGGAGCTGACCTCACACTGCACATAGAGAAATGCCATAGATGGGACTGGAGACATAGTATAGCAGAAAGGAATTTTGCCTTGCAAGTGGCCAACTCAAGTTTGAACCCCCGGCACCCATAGGGTGTGAGTTTGTCAGGAGTGATACCTGAGCACAGAACCAGGATTAAGTCCTGAGCACTGCTGGGTGTGGCCCAGAAAACAAACAAAATGCCATAAAACGCCACCCATGGCTCTCCAGTTGGCCAGCTTGGCTCACAATGCATTCAATACCCACAGGTAAAAGAACAGAACAGCATCCTAATGATGCCCCATTGGGAAGCTTTCAGGGGACAGTCTAGTCTGGTGGCAGGGGTGATCCCTAAGTCTTCTGCATCACAATCACCTGGCTTTCAGGGAAATGCAGCTGCAAGACAGCGTGCCCCACCTACACCCTCAGAAACCTTCTTGAGCCCTGTAATCCCGGGGTTTAATAAGTTATTGAAATCATTCTTCTCCAACCTCTCTACCAAGTATTGGCTTTTGTCATTGTTTGCTTTGTCTTGGGGTTACACCTGCAGTGCTCAGGACTTGATCCTGTCTCTGTGCTCAGGGGTAATTCCTGGTAAGATTCAAGGCATCATATGGCGTGTCAGGGACTGAACCAGGTCAGCTGCGTGCGAGGAAGGTGCCTTGTCTCTCGAACCTCGTGTCCTGATTTTTGTCCACTCTGCTGTATGATACAGACTGATCTTCAACAAAAACATGGACTAGATCAAAATTTTCCAAATTCCTGCTTTGTGGAGCGAGCTCAGCCCCTTTTGGCCTATTGTCCAAATCACAGCTTTCTCCAAATCTCAGCCTGAGAGATGGGTTTTTGCATTCTCCTGAATCCTAGTTCAGAAGAGATGGGAAGGCTGGGAAGAGATCTTAATAGTCAAAACTGACCCTTCTGAATAACTAAGAATGCCAACACCACATGTGGTAACATATTCAAGAGACTTTTCCACAGCCTATATTTCAAAATAAATGAGCTCAAGCCTTCACCCTCCAGACTACACGAGAACACTGAAGCAGACCCCCACGATAGCCCCTGGGTAGGAATCAGGCACCCCCTGGAATTTTAAGAAGTGCTAATTGAAATACAATGCACATATTCTTTGGCCTGAGCCAGGGAGAGAAATCTTCTCAGGACCGGACAATGCTGTCAAATAAATATGACGCACAATAACAACAGCGGCCATGTGTGCCCAGCCCCACAAATTTGAAAACCAAATCTGAGAACATTTGGTGGCGTGATTAATTTGTTTGGCCTATCTGCCATCTGTCGCCTCCAGGAGCCCGGATGGGCCGTGCTGCCTGGTGCTGCTGACCTGGGCCAGCTGGAAACGCTCCTGCATTCGGGACAGGAGGACAGGGGTCTATGAAAGAACAAAGGTGGCTGCCCCCCACCCCTCACGCAGGGCAGCTGGGATGTCAGGGATTGCACCCGTCACTCCGAAACCCTGGTAAACAGCCTTTCCTTGGCTGTCACAGCTGTGCCAACTCACAAGTTCACCTGTTCTCTGTCTTTCCGTGCTGATAGCTATGAGGTCACCTGGTGACAATCACGTGTTTGTTCCTGTTGAGCTGAGCCAGAGACTCACATTTGAGCAGTGGCTCCTCCCCCGTTTTTTTTGTTTTTTTTCTTTTTTGGTTTTTTGTTTGTTTTTTTTTGTTGTTGTTTGTTTTGTTTCTTTTTTCTTTCTTTTTTTACCCCTGGCTTTGCAGCTGGGATGTCAGGGATTACTCCTGGCAGTGCTCGGGGGACCATATGGGATGCTGGGAATCGAATCCTGGTAAGCCGCGTGCAAGGCAAATGTTCTACGCACTGTGCTATCGCTCCAGCCCTTCCTCCCCCGTTTTGTGAGGTGAGGTTGGTTCATTCACAGGAAAGCCTTCCATCAGGGTCTCACCCAGGCTGGATCTGCAGAGCCCTCAGAAAGCATCACGTGGCTTCTGAACTGAGCTAATGAGACTATCACTCATCCAAACCCACATCCTGCTCCTCCGAACTGGTTTTTCTTTCTTATTATTATGTTATTTTGTCCATCCCCTAAACACGCTGCCACTTTAATTCTGCCCTTCTGATCTGGGGGCCTCGGGCGTCCCTGAGCCCCAGACCCCAATCTCTCACTGACCAAATCAAGCTGGGACAGAGACCAGATAGATGCGAGCAGGGCCTTAAGCCCCCAGCCCAAGCCTTGTCTTCGCTTTTCTTTCTAAGCAGCCTTCAGCTGTGGCTTAACCAATGTCTTCTGTGCTGAAAATTCCTTAGAAGAATCATGTTTTTCTGGGGGAGGGGGGGGGGGGCAGGGGGGGGACCCATGCCCAGAGACACAGGCACTGAGGTCCTGCCTTTCTGCTGGGGCCGCAGGACTGCCTGCTTATCCCCTAGAGCACCACTTCCTCTGCCCAACAACCAAACAGGACTTTCTCTCCCGAAAGGGAGCAACATGACATTTGCCATAACCATGCCACCAGACCCCGCGCCATGCTGTTTCACTAGGGGCACCCCAGAGGCGGGGGCAGGTGAGACCCCACCCCGCCCCAAGGGACCCAGACCCAGCAGCCAAAAACCTGCAGAATTCAAACACTGCCCTGCTCACGGCCGTTCTCCACATGCTCGGGCCGAGCCTCACCCATAAGTGAAACTTTTCCTGAACTTCACAACACTTGACAGAACGCATCTTACCCATAGTCCAAAAGTACCGCACCACACTTGATAGAATTCAAAGTAGGAGGCAACCAACCTTAGAGGGAAATATTATATTATTTCAGTTCTGCTTTGGGGCAGGGATTGGGGTTCGGGATGGAAACACCCAAAATATGGTGCTGAAAAGGTGTAATGGTGGTGGGATTGGTTTTGAATATTAAATGTAATCAGATATTGTGAACTACTATATAAAATAAAAAAAATAAAAATCAAGCAGGAGTTGGTGGTTTATTTAGTCCTTTTTTTTTTTTTTTTGTCCTAAGAAACTCAGCTTCTCAGCGTTCATTTAACTTGGATGTATTACCCAGTAGGACAGAAGGACAGAGGGATATCCTTTATGGAGCCCCCCTGCTAAGCCCCTCCCACCCCAATGCTTCATCAAGAACATCTGGGACTGGAGCAATAACATGGTAGGAAGGGCACTTGCCTTGCATACAGCTGACCCAGATTCAATCCCCAGGATCTCATATCACCCCCAAGCCTCAAGGAGTAATCCCAAGTACTCAGTTTTGACCCACAAATATAATTGCATTGTAGCACTGTGATCCCATTGTTCATCAATTGGCTTGAGCAGGCACCAGTAACATCTCCATTCGTCCCTGTCTGCTCACTCCAGGAACACAAAGTGAGACTTGTTACTGTTTTTAGCATATCAAATACACCACGGGTAGCTTGCCAAGATCTGCCATGCGGGCAGGATACTCTCGGTAGCTTGCCAGGCTCTCTGAGAGGGACGAGGAATCGAACCCAAGTTGGCTGCCTGCAAGGCAAATGCCCTACCTGCTGTGCTATGGCTCCAGCCTCACAAATATAATATATTACATTATATATAGGTAAAGGTAAGGTAAAGGCCCTCCCGTTGATCGTCGATTTGCTCGAGCGGGCCCAGTAACGTCTCCATTGGAGACTTTGTTGTTACTGTGTCTGGCATATCCAATACTCTTGGTAGCTTGCCAGGCTCTCCGAGAGGGGCGGAGGAATCGAACTCGGGTCGGCCATGTTGGCCGCTTGTAAGGCGAACGCCCTACCCGCTGTGCTATACATATATACATATATATTAACCCCAAGAAGTATTCTCAGCTCTCTGAACCCAGTTCACAGAATACATCTGTCCTTCCTCTGCCAGAAGTCTCTGGAAGCATTGTCACAGCTGTGATTTGATTGTTCGTAAGCTATGAATTAACCTAAGCCAGTGCCGAAGATGCTTGAGAACTTGGGTCCACATATGTGAGTCCTCCCCACACAGCAGCCTCCTGAACTTCCTTTCATTCACAGACTTTCCCTTGCCCACAACTCACACCCCATTCTGTGAAGGCTGCGTAGACTCAGGATTCCTGCCTACGGAGTGGATTGTGTTATAGGAGAGGGGCCACCAATTTGTTTGCAAGAAGTAGGGACTCCTGCTCTTTGCTCAGAAGACACTGTCTCTTATTTCCAATCTGGCATAGAGAGGCTGGGGCCTTAGGCCTTCGCAGTAGCCAGCAAAACAATCAAAAGCATGAGAGAGCTGGAAAGGAGATTCTCCTGGTCCCAGTCAGTCTCTGAGGAAACGGTCATGATTTTAAAGGGACTGCATGTTACCGTGTGCCAGTCTCCTGATTTCAGTGGCCCCCTCCCCATGCTAGCTGCCCTCCAGCTGCTGCAACCTCGCTCATGTCAGAGCTGGGGGCTGGTGCACTGGCCTGTTTATTACAATGCTTGCTTGAATCCGCCACTGTGGGGATTGTCCTTATCTTTGTTTTTTTGTTTGGGGTGTTTTTTTTGTTTGTTTTTTTCGTTTTGGGTCACACTCGTGTTGCATAGGGGTTACTCCTGCCTCTGCACTCGGGAATTACTCCTGGCGGTGCTTAGGGGACCATATGGGATGCCAGGAATTGAACCTGGGTCAGCCATGTGCAAGGCAAATGCTCTGCCCACTGTGCTATTGCTCCAGCCCCAGCTAATTTTTTTTTTTTTGCTTTCTGTCCTTGTCTTTGGAATGGAGCTCTAAAGCTTATAACTTCATCTCACATACTACTGTTTCGAAATGTTTTCTTGCATAACAAATGTGTAGTATCAGCTCTTAATAGTGTTTGCATGACAGAACAAAAGCATCAGAACAACCTCTGAGCATCGTGAAATAATTTCAGGAGACGTTGAAAGGAGAAATCTTGGGTTATGATCATAGATAAAGCACAATACTGAGAACTGGGTGTGATAGCGCCCACTTCTGACTATTGACCCTCCCACATTCTTCATGTATCTTTAATAAGCCATTAAGCCACACCCATAAAAGCACATAAATCTGTGTTTCTAAATGTCTGAGTCAACTGTCTTATTCTCCTACATTTTTTTTTAAACAATACTATTTTTCCTGTTGCTGCTGCCTCACAACCTCTAGGGTGCAAAAACAAGATGGGCCCAAGAGATAGTACAGCAGCTAAGGCACTTGCTTTACATGAGCCCAACTTGAGTTTGATCCACTGCACCATATGTGTTCCCCTGAGCCTTGCCAGGAGGGATCCCTGAGAGCCAAGTCAGGAGTAACTCTAAAAACTACCAGGGGTGGCCCAAAAACAAAACCGGAAGTAACCTGCCTCACTTTACTCTCAGCAGCTAAAACAGTAAAGACATGAAAGATGCGATAAATATGCACAAGAAGCTGATTCTGGTTTCCTCTAATAGTTTGGGGGTAGTAGGGAGTAGTGAAAGGGTTAGGTCACTCCTGATGGTGTTCAGGAAACTATATGCAGTGCAGGGGATGGAACCAGGGTCGGCCACATGTAAGGCAAGAGAGTCCTGTTGTGCTCTGTACTATCTATCTCTCAAGCCCATCCTATTTTTGCATGGGCCTGGAACATATTCAAGGGTTAAAATTAACTCCTTGAACATATTCCAGAACATCTCACACCCCAGTCCTGCCATCACCTAATATGTGAAACCAAACAAGTCATTAAACCTTTCTATGCCCCAGTTTTCCCACCCAAAGTATTTTAGGATCTCTTAAGACTGCTGGCCGACTTTGACCGTGAATGTGGAAAGCGGCTTGGAACGCCTTCAAGAACGTCGAAGAAATAGCTAAGAGGACGGCACTTCTCTTTGATTCCATTGTTCTTCCTGCATTAACATACGCCTCAGAGACCTGGGCCCTACGCAAACAGGATGAGAACGCTATCAAACAGGATGAGAACGCTATTCGGGTCTCCCAAAGAGGAATTGAAAGAGCTATGCTTGGAATATCACGTTTCACTCAAATGAGAGAAAGAATCCGGAGTTCTGACATCCATCGACGATCAAGAATCAGGGACGCTGTCTCATTTGCCAACGTGTCAAAAATCAAATGGGCTGGTCACGTAATGAGATTTAAAGACGACTGCTGGACTAGAGCTGTTACCAACTGGATTCCACGGGATGTCAAAAGACCACGTGGCCGCCCACCTACCAGATGGTCAGACTTCTTCATCAAGATCATGAACGATTGGTTTGAGGCTCTTCATGTTCCTAGAGCAAACAGACGCCATTGTGCCACACTAGCACGCAACAGGGACAAATGGAGACGTTACTGGCGCCCACTCAAGCAAATCGACGATTAACGGGAAGTTAAGTGATTAAGTGATTAAGACTGTTGCCCTTCTCATTGTCTCTGGGGCCATGCGGGATGTATCGATGACACTGTGGGTCTGACTCTAATGCCTTCCTCCCCTGTGTAGAGGGGAATGACTGTTCTCTTACTTTTCTGTAACCTGTTGGGCTGATTCTGAAATTCTGAAGATTCTTTCAGGGCAATTTCTCGGCTCCTCCTTTACCAGGAATAAGACCGTGATTCCAACAAGTTTCCCAGACTCATCCTTCACCAAGATGTTTGTCATCTACCAAGCAGGGCTCATGCTGCCCACCGAGCTACAGAAATGATGAAAGCAGCTCCCCTGCATCAGTGGTCCTCCACGTATACTTCTTGGCCCTGTGGCCTCGGAAACACATACAGCCTGCTAGGAAAGCAGAGCGTTGTCCACACCAAGCCTGCAGAAGCAGATCAGTCCTGCCTGATCTTAACGCATCTTCCAGGCTCTTCTGATGCCCACTAAAGTTGGAGGATCACTGATAAACAGGAAAGCCACTGATGACTGTGGTCTGATGTCAGATGTCTGCTTTTCACTGATTTGTTTAGATTTCTTAGTCGCCTAAAGTCATCCCAGCTAGGCTGCCCATTTGGCAGATGCAAACAACAATGCAGAAGGCAGGGGAGATCGCTCTGCACCAAAACCCAACAGCCCTCAAGGACTTTTCAGCCTCCTCCCCACAATGACTGTATTTCACCAAGCAATCATCACACCCAGATAGATGCTCCAGTCCAAAAGTCTATTTATACCTTTTTTTTTCTTTCTTTCTTTCCTTCCTTCTTTCTTTCTTTCCTTCTTTCTTTTCTTTTCTCTCTCTTTCTCTCTCTTTCTTTCTGATTTTTTGGCTTTGTGGGTGGTTTTCAGGGGTTATTCCCGGTAGTGCTCAGGGGACCATATGGACTGCCAGGAATGGAACCTGGGTCAGCTACATGCATGCAAGGCAAATGCTCTCCCCTCTATATCACTCCAGCAACTATAACCATTTTTTTAAAGTTTCACTTAATGGTCACAGCTGACTTTTTTGAAAAACAATAACAAAATTCACATAAAATCTGCAATGGTGGGACTGGAGCAATAGCACAGCAGGTAGGGCGTTTGCCTTGCACACGGCCAACCTGGGTTTGATTCCCAGCATCCCATATGGTCCCCTGAGCACTGCCAGGGGTAATTCCTGAGTGCAGAGCCAGGAGTAACCCCTGTGCATCGCCGAGTGTGACCCAAAAAGAAAAAAAAAACAATCTGCAATGGTTGTATGATAAAGTGTGATATTGTTACTTAATGAAATTTTTCTCCTTGCATATATTTTTCTTTCTGTTTGTCCAGGATCTGTTTCAAGCAACCATTCTAAGTATGCATGAGTAACAAGATGGTCACCTGCCAGGGCAGATTCAAGGAGACCAGGAATGTTAGGTTGACAGAGGGAAGAGCAAAGACTTCAGGATCCTTCGGCCCTTGACCCCGCCATCTGGATGGCACAAGACAAGTTAGTCCTGGTGCAGTCAGAGTTTTTTGGTGGAAAATATATTTTTTAAAAAAAGAACAAAACTTCCCTTTATTGAGTGTTTTCTATGTGCTAGGCACTATATGTGACATTTAACATCTGATTTTTAGTTGTTCATTTAAGCCAAATACTTGGATTAGGTGTTTTCAAAAATACATATCCTATTTAAATATTTCTAACATTCTCAACACGATTTTACAACATTCAAGCCCCAGCATTTCCCTTGGCACTTTGAGGGGAAACATGACTTAGTTAATAATTAGCTTTTCAGAAAACTCTGTTCAAAAGTCTCAATCCCAGTCAGTGATAACAGTTAGAAAAAATGAGACCTATTTTGGTTTAAAGTAGAAACAACCTCTGAACAGTGTCGTGTCTCTGCTTTGCAGTGGAGGTTCTCAGTTCATACTTAATTGAAAAGGCAAGTTGCTGCTGAATTTTGAAAATCCTGGAAGTTTTTTTTAAGCAATTTAATGTAGCATTTTATGGTTGCTTTTGTAGTTTCGAATTCACGATGAATATCCAGGGATGTGTATGCCTTCTGATCCCTTAGATTTAATCAGACTTCTCGCTTGCTTGCATAATGGTTTATGGTACCTTTGATGATTTGCAGTCAACCTAGTACTTTTAATAATTTACTGTAAAAGCATTTAATTTTTAATGGACAAGAATGGGTTCGAGGTAACTTTTGCATTGGTAAGTGCTCTCCTGAAGACTGGGGAAAATGAACAGTATATTTAAATTCCAAACATTATTGAAAAACACGAATCCTTTATTACCAAAATCAAATGCATAATTGAAGAATATACCTAACCCCAAATTATTGTTCATGCTTTATTTAACCAGAAGATAGTACTGCTTTCATAATGCAGATCATTAGAACCTTTTTTTTAAATCTTCATTTTTTTTCTTTTCTTTAATGCTGTTTATTCCCCTAGATAGAGCTGACCTGCCGCAGGATGAGAATCCATGTCATCTTATTACATCTTACTAATCGGAAAAGCCCAACAAAAGAATGGTTTGTAATGTCTGCTACATAAAAGAAATATTTCCTTAGTTCTTTTTTCTATTTTCTTTAAGAGTTGTTCTTTTCTAAAATCTCCGATATAATGTGCATACCTACAAATGATTTCACAACGAGTCTTAAAAATAGCCATTTCCATTTGGAAAGAAAAATGGGAAAATGCCAGGATAAATATTTTCTAAGACTTGATGAAGGACAAAACATATCTTGCCTTCAGAGGCACATAAAACAAAAATGTTGCAATTGCCAAATAATCCCTTTTTCAGATATGCCATATGTAAAAATAAGAATGACTTCACAGGATTGCTTTCTGGGGAATCAACCAACAGCCTAGAGCCCTGGAAACTTCGTCTATTCTTCTAACATTCCACATCTGACTCTCCCAAACTTACCCTGAAATGGGCCACAGGGAGAATTCTGGTGGTCAAGGGGCCAAGTCTGAGCTCTGTGTTAAAGCACCTTTGGAATTCAGACATCAGAGCAGTTTCAGAGCATGCGATACTCATTCTCTTTGTTTGGGCTTTCAAGTAGTCTAGGGTATAAAGCATGCTACAAAGGATTGGTTCCCCGGAATCAAGGCTCTTTGGCCAAGGAGTTCATGCACGATAAGAACTCTTCTATTTGAAGGAGGATCTAATCACTACTTCCATGCTTGAGCTCCCCTTGCAGGTGCCAGACTGATGGACCAGGACTCTGAACTTAAGACTATCTTTTGGCTTCCTGGCAGGGGTGTACACAAAACAGCTCTTTTCTCTACTAGTCATATTCTTATCTCCACCCCAGCTAATGAAGGGATTCTGTCTAATCTGTGCCCTAGATTTGAGGATTGATCCTGGGCAGACAAATTCAGGGACTGCTGAGTCAGGTAAATTTTATGCTGTCCTCGCCCCCCCCCCATGCACACACACAGACACACACACACACACACACACACACCTTTCATTTTCTCCACCTCTCTCAAATTAGGGCGTTCGCCTTACAAGCGGCCAGCATGGTCGACCCGAGTTCGATTCCTCCGCCCCTCTCGGAGAGCCCGGCAAGCTACCGAGAGTATTCGATACGCCAAACACAGTAACAACAAAATCTCCAATGGAAACGTTACTGGGCCCGCTCGAGCAAATCGACGATCAACGGGAGGGCCTTTACCTTTACCTTTTATTTAGGGTCCACACCTGGCAATACTCGGGGGATACTCCTGGCTCTGCACTCAGGAATCAGTTCTGGTGGTGCTCAAGGCTCCATATGTGGTGTCAGGGATCGAACCCAGGTGGACTACGTGCAAGGCAAGAACCTTACCCACTATACTATCTCTCCAGCCCTTCTCTCAAATTCTTTATCTCACATCAGTAGCTCTAATTCACAGTGGTAGAGACCCCCTAGCCACCACCCAGCAATCTACAAACTTTTTATGGGAAGACACTTGAGCTAGAGAACTTACCCACAGTTGCACACAATTTGGAAATTTAAGTTTACTAAAATATGTGCTATAGGATTGGAATAATTTTAGAAATCCGTTTTCTAAGGTCAATGCTCTTCTCATGACATCCTATAGTCTCTTTCTTGTACGGTTGAATCCCATTCTCTACCCTCCCCCACTACTTTCATCCTGTTTTTTGTTGTTGTTTGTTTGTTGTTGTTTTGGTTTGGTTTTTTGGTCTTAGTCCTTCCCATGGTACCAGGGGCTTCCATGAGTGACACTTGCCTACACTGGTTAAACTAACCTTTATGGGACTGGAGCAATAGTACAATGAGAAGGGTATTTGCTTGCACTCAGGCGACTAGGGTTCAATCCCCAGTATCCCATATGGTTCCCCGATCACCGCCAGGAGTCATTTCTGAGTGCAGAGCCAGGGGCAACCCCTGATCAGCACCAAGACTGGTGTAACCCCAAAAAACAAAACAAAAATAAAATAAAATAGCCTTCATTGGAGCCAGAGAACTAGTACGGCAGTTAGGGCATTTTTCCTTACACGCAGCAGACCCAGGTCCTATTCCCAGTATCCCATATGGTCCCTAGAGCACCACCAGAAGTGATCCTGAGCACAGAACCGGGAATAACCTCTGTAGCCAAAAAACAAACAAACAAAAACAGCCTTCATTGGTTTGTTTAAAAAAAAGAGGCAGGGGTCCTGGGGATCAGGGTGAGCGGGAATTCCTAACAACCATTCTACTTGAACTCTTGTCCTCTACCTCATCTAACAGGTGTGCTGCCTCCTTGACAGAGTCTGATAGCCCTGCAGAATGAACTGACTTAATCCTAATATACCAGCACAGTTTCTATGTCAGAAACATAATTTTCTTGAGCATGTTAATTCCTCTTAATGGCCTTAGTAAATTGGGACTTAGTGAATCACCTTCAAAAGAGAGTAGACAAATGTGTTTTGAAGGCGGAGGAGGAGAAGGAGGTGGAGAAGAAAAAGGAGGAGGAGGAGGAGGAGGTTATAAACATATAGACGTAGCTTTTGAGCTTCTGGCCTGGTCTGGCTCACCATATTCCCCCCATATTTGTGCAACCTAAGGCATATGGTGATAGACTGCAGTGTGATGTCACCCATTTGTCCACTGCATGGGTAGGGAACTAGAGCGGGGGAAGCCAAGCAAGGGAGATCACTGTCTTTATTCTAATATCTCCTTTAAAGATCTTTTTTAATAATAAAGGAGGGAAGAGAGAGGGAGGAAAGCCTGTCTCATTCATAGTACAGTTTGTCTAAAACCAAGAATCAATCAGAAAAAAAGTCTCAACTATTATAAAGAGGCTAAAAGCATAATACAGTCTAATCTATAACAATGTTTTTAACATGTAATTATTTAAGACTCAAATGTTAGGGTTTTTTGTTAGCAGTTAAAAGATCTATTGATTCCATTATTTTTCTCTAGCAATTAAAAAAACCTTGGAAAATTCTGTGTTGTGGACTGATTATAAGTCTAGCTAAGAAAAATGTCTTTGCTATGACTGGCTGCTAGAAATTTTTTATATACACCATTTGTGTCTGTACAAAGGAGAAATCAACTGAGTAATAATAGTCAGCCTTGTGCTTTTGGCAGACTGAATGATTAACCATTTCATCTCAGAGTCAATCTCATTCCAATCAACGGTATGGAAATTAGTTGCTCTAATGGAAAAAATACTTAACTCAAAAGGGTTTGTTCATTAATCACGTATCAACACACCAGAAAGATAATTTTTCTGCTCAAGTTTCTAGGCCTTACTTATTCATTCCTTCAGCAGATATCACTGAACTCCTAGAATGAGCCAGGTACTCTGAAGTGCACCTAGATTTCAGAAGTCCAATGTTCTACCCAATGTGTCACAGAGTCATCTTCATCTAGTTTTTTTTTTAAATACTCCTTAACGGGGAGAACAGTGGACAATAAAAATAAATAAAAATAAAAACACTCTTAAGCCATGTCAGCTCATCCACCAGCCCTGCTGTACAGACTCATGACTAAATCTCCAAGGAGATGCAAGCCACACTACTAAAATTCATGGATACACCAGTATCCCGACTGCAAACTCTGTGATGCCCTCAGAATAAGGGCAGGCCAAGTCCCCGTCCTTCCAAAGCTGTGGCAGCCACGCCTAGACCTCACAGCTGCCACCATGTTAATGGCCTAACTCCACTGCCTCACGTTTAATTTCTGCAGAGACACAAAACTGTAAAGGTGGGGGCTGGAGTGGTAGCACAGTGGGTAGGGCATTTGCCTTACATGCGGCTGACCTGGGTTCAATTCCCAGCATCTCATATGGTCCCTGGAGCACCGCCAGGAGTAATTCCTGAGTGCAGAGCCAGTAATAACCCCCTTGCATTGCTGGATATAACCCAAAACAAACAAACAAAACTGCAAAGATTCCAGGTACATACATAATACATCACTCTTCAAGCTAAGAACTCTGGAGTCTTCTTGGAGGCTGCCTATCCCTACATCACCCAGTCCAACCTTCCAGATGTCCCGGTAGCCATGCCCACATCCCACAACTGCAGCCATGTAAACTCACGGTCACGGTCACGGTCCTCCCGTTGTTCATCGATTTGCTCGAGCAGGCCCAGTAACGTCTCCATCATGAGACTTGTTACTGTGTTTGGCATATCGAATACGTCACGGGTCGCTTGCCAGGCTCTGCCGTGCGGGCGAGATACTCTCGGTAGCTTGCCGGGCTCTCCAAGAGGGGTGGAGGAATCGAACTCGGGTCGGCCATGTTGGCCGCTTGTAAGGCAAACGCCCTACCACTGTGCTATCGCTCCAGCCCATGTAAACTCACAACCAAGTTAAATATTCTGGAGTTTCTTTGCTTTGTGTTGCTTATTGTTTGTTTGTTTGCTTGCTTGCTTGTTTGCAGGCCACATCCAGCAGTGCTTAGGGGTTACTTCTGGCTCTACACTCAAGAGTTACTCCTGGCAGTGCTCAGAGGATGATCTTGGATGCCAGAGATCGAACCTGGGTTGGTCATGTGAAAGGCAAAAGCTCTATCCGCTGGACTATCTCTCCAGTCCCAATATCCTGGAGTTTCTGGAGTGCTTGGCCGCATTCATGACTGAGTGACACCTCTGAATTCCACAACGCTGACATGTCAGTAGGAGCACACCAAATTAGATGGGAAAGTAACACGGAAACCAACTAAGCTCAACAAATAAATAAGAGTAACACAGAAGGCTCAACTAGCAGGAAATGCTTAGTCAATCCTCAGATAAGGACTTAATGATCCCATGGTGAAATATGTCAATTTTCAAATGTTTTCTTTTGCTGAAATATTTTTATAAATCTATTAGCCATTTAATTGTGACAAGCAATATATAAAAATTGTTGTGTGTCTGCTAAGGGGACAGGCTCGGAGGGTGGTTGGGAAAACGGGGACAATGGTGGAGGGAAGGATACTTTGTTGATACTTTGGTGATACTTTGGTGATGAGTTTGGTGTTTGGACGTTGAATGCCCAAGACAATCATATTATGAACAACTTTGTAAACCATGGTATTTAAATAAAGTTTAAATGGGGGTATGGTGCTGCCAGCAGGTCAATCTGTACCTGTGAGGCGAGTGCATCAGCAGCCTGATGGTGCCTTTAGACTTCCAGATACCCCAAAATTGCTGCTGTGCCTTTGGCCAGACCCCAAAAACTTGGGACAAAGTTCACCAAGAAAGTAAACAGCCAAAAGTTAGGTATGTGGGAGACACACCCACAAAACACCTCCGGCTCAGCTATATAATTGGAAGCATGGCTTCTCTGGTTCCTGATCGAACTGCTTAATAGCCATGATCCCAGAGACTCAGAAACAAATCTCAAAACTCAATGGCTTTTGGCAGAAATATGTCCAGTCTCTGCAGTAGATTACAGGTACTGGGCCACCCCAGGTGGGAATAGGTTTCATGCCTGGGCCTGTTCCCCCTGGCAGCCTCGAAACTCAGCAGCTTTTGACAGAAATGTGTCCATACCCACAGTAGGTTACTGTCACCAGGCCATTCCAGGGGGAAAGGGTGCTGTCCCTCCGCCTGCTCTCCCTTGGCTGCTCAGCGTCCGTCATCCTCCAGAGACCATTGGACAGTCAGGTTTGGAGCCTCAGTGATGAGACACGCAGGGCCTCATGGGATGGGAGTGGAGCAGGCCCTTTCCTCCCCATCCCAACGGGACACCGAGTCACTGTCCACGAACAGCCTCTCTGGCTTCTGATCAAGCTGCTTAACAGCCATGATCCCAGAGACTCAGGAACAAATCTCGGAACCCAGCAGGTTTCGGCAGAAATTCCTCCAGATTTAAGTGTTAAAACTTTGGAATTTCAAAATCGCACGGCCACTACTGCAGCCACGTGACATCATATGTTATTCATAACCAGCAATGGAAAACAAATTGTCTAAAGTTGCCTTTTCAGCAAATCTGAGTGTTGGGGTAAAATCCCAAATAAATAATGGTGGGTCTGGTGTCAAAATATTGAATGTAATCAAAGTAGAGAGAGAGTAATGTGGAAATCGTCTGCCCCACAGGTAGGGGAAAGGTGAGGAATGGGGGTATACTGGGGTTTTGGAGGGTGGAGAATGGGCACTGGTGAAGGTACAGGTGTTTCACTGCATGACTGAGACTTAAACCCAAAAGCTTTGTAACTGCTCTTGCAGTGATTCAATAAATAAAATTATAAAAAATGAAGAAAAAAAAATGTAAGTTGGAGTTCATGCCCAGTTCAATCAGCTAGTCAGTGGCTGAATAAATAGCAGTACTCCTACATAAAAATAAATAAATAAATAAATAAAGTTTAAAAATAAATAATTTTGAAAATACTACTAACACTAAAGGAGATTGTAGATTCAAAGAGGAAAATGGAAAATAAACTATTTTTGATCTAAATGGTAACATGAACTTGAAAAAATAAGTTATCAGGTCAGGAGCAGAAATTAATTTTTTAAAAAATGATATAGTCATTCTACAGTACATAGAGAAATCTTCCTGGAGGAAGTGATAGCTCAGCCAGGATTTGAAAGATGAGTTGGAGTTCATCACAAAGTTTCCAAAGAAAACCAAACCTTGGGCCAGCAAAATAGTACAGCAAATCTAGGGATTTGCTTTGGTGACTAAATTTGGTTTGGTTCCTGGCATCACATGAGTTTCCCCAAGCACCAGCAGGAATGATCCCTGAGCACAGAGTCAATAGTAATTCCTGTGAACAGCCAGGTGGAACTCAATATTCAAAAACAGACACCCCACCCAAACAGAATTTGACAATAGAAGTCTACAAATATCCCAAGTCAGTATTTCATACTGTGTTTATCGATCTTATTAGGAGGATTAGAAGAACTCAGTGTCCAAAATAAGATTTAGGAGATGTTAGAGTCTAAATTAAAGTTTTCATTACAGCAAGACTTCTCAGAACCTTCACACCTTTAGAATCTATGCCAACCATATACATGAAACATACACCAATGCGTGGCCATCAGTCACTTGAGACATGCAGAGCTGAAGTGGAAAGAGTCCGTGCCCATTATAAAACTTAGACATATACTTGGTGAGGAAAAATAAGAGAAACGCCCTCTTCTGCCTGGAAATTTGAGGTCTACTGATATGCTGATTTAAAATCTAGGTATTTTATGTCCCTGTGTGTGGTCCCTGCACATAGATCTATTATCCTCCATGTTTTAGTCTCAGGAAAAAGGTAATTATATACTCCACTAAGGTTCAAGTTGCTAAAACAGAAAATCAAATCAAACTAAAATTGGAATAAATGAGCAGATAATTTTTATCATTTATTACTACTGCTCTCAATATCACAAACCTTCTCATCCCTGAAAGCCTGTCTTTTAGAATTCTTGAGGGGCTAGCTAGCCCATTACTCTGTTTGATGTCAATGCTACAAAACAAGAAAACCCAGAGTGAGGTGGTTGGTTAGTACCCACACACATGGCTGATTAACTAAAAAGAAGATAACAAAACCGTATGCAACACACACATATCCCCAATTACTCTTCTTTGTGCCACAGGTTAATAATCTGCTCTTTCCTCTCCCCTCATCACAGGTAGATGGAAATAGTGTGTGTTGAATTACGTTTTTTTCTATTTATGAAAAAAGTACTACCTGGGTATACTTTAAGAAGCACTAAATATTAATAAAAAGGGGAGAAACTGCAAATGGCCTAGATAGCACAGTGAAAGATGGATGATGTCAGGGTCACTATTCCTAAGCACAGACCTTAAAAAACTGAAGCTAGAGAAAAGATTGCTGTCCTATGACTCTATTTAAAGCAGGTGATACCTTTGTAATAGGATGAAAAAGGACTATCCCATTGATGGAAGGAGATGTAGATTGATGACTCACATTATCGTGATAAATCCTATATTAATATTAAAGTTCTATCCATCACACTGGAAACTTCCCTACAGTTTTTAGCCTTTCCCACGGAGAGCCAGAATACGTCCTGAGAAAGCAGTGTGGAAGCTCAGCTTTGCTCGGTGACGTTACTCGCCACCACACACACACCCAATTTTATTTCTTAACAAAACTGAATCCCCTTTCGCCTTTAGAACAAAAGATTTTGCCTTGTCTTCTGATTACGTGTGCATTGTTCCACATCCCCCTGGTTCGACTGTTCCATGTTTGTGTCCTATTTCCCTTTTGGTTTCCTGATAGTAAAATTCACAGCCGTCTGCTCGTCAGACTTGGGAAACTTGGCTCAAGCAGTTAGCGCAAGCCATCCGTGCAGGCCAGCCTGTATTTCGTAGGCTGTAAAATGTTGGATGGTGTAGCTCAGATTCTTTGGTCCATGGCCACAGGCTGCAAATGTCACATTTCATCAAAATCACTTCAGCAACTGCTGGTCACAGGCCTGTCTGAAGCAGAGGTTGCGGGGGTGGCGGGGGATGAGGCAAAGGGCTCTCACGGGAACAGCGCTGCCCCAGATCTTCAGTTGTGACCAGAATCTTGGGGTCCTCTGAAGCCTAACTACAAGATGTTCCAAATGCAACTGCTTTGGAACTGGGGATAAGGAGGAGGGAAAAGAGTAATAAACTGAGCAAGAGTCATCTGTGGGGCCTGGTTCACTTTTCCATGAAGAAGAGAAACTTAGAAAAGGGATAAAAGGCTTCTTCCACCATACTTCTGAAACTGCTCTCCTCCCTTCCGCCCTGGGCTTCACTTCCTCCACCTCCAACCCCACTGTTCACTTTAGAAAACTCTGAGATGAGCAGCGGCAGGAGCTGCATCCAGCAACCGACACTTAGGCATGCTCTCTGGGCAAAGGATGCAGTCAGCCCCTCTACGGCCTCTCCAAAGGGGCCCTTGAGAAACGCTAACTGGGTCACTCAACCCAGAACACGGACACAGTTCATGACTGTCCTTCATCCCGCGGTTCTTTTTCCCCAGAATATAGTCAACCCCCACTACAATGTTTCACCAGTGTCCCCTCAGATGGTTTCCCTGATGGGAGGCTTGTGGCCTCTGCTCATGCTCATTTCCAAGGAGCATATGCCAAAGCATCCAGAAGCTTCTTTACCAATGTCTAGTGAGGGCCTAATCAGAGTTTGGTTTCTCCAGTGGAAAGCACCTACTGCTAGTGATGGGAGGGAGAAATTACCTGGCAGATTTTTCATTCGAAAAACTTTATAAATTTTTAAATCTTACTCTTTCAAAATGAGCCATAAATGGGTCAAATGATACAGAACAGTAAAATGGATATGATATGAATTCTTTATAATTATGGAAATGGCAGCATCCTTATTGGTTGCATGAGTCACGTAACATGTAATTCCCTGTCTTGGGTTATTAATAATGAATAAACAGTTATCAAATTGTTTTAATGAACACTTCTAAAATACTTTCTGTCATGGAAAGCAAACATTTTATCATATTCAGATATGCTAGTAGGACTGAATTAGAATGCCCCATTATTACTGCTTCTAATTTAGTGTAAATACTGTCAAAAAATGACAGAGAACAATGAAGATAATTACCAAAAGAATATATGCTTACATTTGGAATTATACACAAGAGTCTTATCTTTACTATCTCCAAAATAAACACTCCTAACTGATCTCTACACAGTTCATTATATAAGGAAAAGAAACATTGGGAATATTTCCAAGGAAGACTACCCAAATGTCCGGCAGAGATGGAATTCTGTCAACTTGTACAAAAATAAACTTTCTTGCTCAAAAGGCAATGAACCATCCCACTATGAATCAGAGAACTCACCCAGCCTTAGTAAACTCAGTGAGAAGAAAAGAGGCAAGCCAGAATCACTACAGCTAAATAAAGGGTGTGAAACATTTCAAAAAAGGCCCAAGTTCAAGAGTTTAGGGGCACTTCGGGACCAAACCACCTGGTCTTGAAAGTCTCAGGACAGCACTTCATATGCAGTCCTGAGCAAGTGCTGGAAACAGGACTACCTGCAAATGCCAAAGACAAACACGTGAGCCAGGACTCTCACCTGCCAGGGGCAAGAGGGAACCTTCCAGGCTCTCAAGGTTGGCACCACTTTCCATGGATATATGGAGAAAAGGCTGGGAATTGTGCCCTCAGCTGGCCCTAGGGAAGAAAGATCTAGAATTTGTTTTGTTTTGCTTTGCTTTGTTTTCACCAGCAAAGTTCCCCTTGAGCCACAAAAATATATACATATCAAACAAGAACACCTGCTTGCAAAAACAAAGACCCAGATGGCACAGATGTAAGCACTACCTACTGATCTCCCCCAGATGGGATAGAGATACCTTCCACATATTCAGGGAAAGAAAAGAGAAAGATCCAGACCACTAAGAATGATTAAGTCGCCCTCTTACTTAGCTTAGAAAAGAGTTTGTCTTTGAATAGGAATCTGGATTGAGGGAGAGAAAGGTCCCACTTCTCCATTCCTCTCCACCCAATTAGCTGTATCAGACATTTTTGCTCTTGTCGTCCCAGAAGTTCCCAGCTCCAACTCTTCTAAAGATTGTTCTTCTATGTCAGTACAATGTGAGTACCAATCAGGGTCCTTCCCTAATATTCTGAATCTGGAGCTGAGATGAGCCTGTTACTATAGGGTGCTTATAAATAACAGCAGGTAAACTCAGCAGGTGTTGACAAATGGATAGAGAAGCAGAAAAATCAAGATAGCAGTAGGAGGAGACTGAATATAAGACATAAGATTCATAAGAATATAGAGAAGACATGCAAATTCAGGAGAAAAATACTGGAGTAATTTGAGCTTCAATGAGCTAAATTCCAGGTATTCAGTAAACTCCAATCCCAGTCATGAGACATTCCAGGATCCATATACTGAAGTCCCTTTTTTACATATAAACATGAGAAATGTCAGCAACATGTAGTCAAGATGTCTGAGTCACACATATCGGATCAAGGGAAATCTAGATTTGCAAATGTGCTAGTAGTCTCAACTCCAAAAGCCTCAACTCTGAAACATTTACAAAAACAGGAAGTTTTTCAAAGGCACAAAGTCCTAGGTGTGTCCACTGTGATTTCTCTCTTACTCCATCACCCTGCTTACTGATCTGTACATCAGAGGCTGCCCACAATTCCAAATAGGACCATATTAGACATCAGGAGAACTTGTGATGTGGAAAATTTAAACAAATCAACCTAAAATAAATGAAAATTTAGGAAAAATTCCACTGCTCTTGACCAAGTCTTGGGGCCAAGGCATGGAGAGAAAAGTTGTCCACATAGTTCTGCTCCAGTGCTTCTAGATCACAAACTATTTGTTACTCCTACTAATAAATCATACAGGGCTCTGCTGGGGCTTATGAGTCAAAGACATCCCCCCTTTCGATTTCTCTGGGTTGTTCAAGCTTGTATATAACAGGCCATGGTCCCTAGATAAGGTATGCTAACTTGTGCATTTAAATATACTCTCAAACCTTCAATAGATTTGTCTGGATTTTTTTTATTATGGGTTTTCTAAAAAGAAATATCCAAAATGTACCTGGTATATAAAACTTAATATGAAATTAAATTATTTAGGTATTCAATAGAATTAAATTACATTTATTTAGCTCATTGAAGCTCAGTTAACATAGTTTTCTGTTCTAGATGGTACTCACCTTTTTAGAACAAGAAGATTACCAGAAAAGCCTCTCTCTTTTTTTTTTAATATTTTTTTCTTCCTTTTTTGTTTTTTGTATCACACTCGGCATTGCACAGGGGTTACTCCTGGCTCATACACTGAGGAATTACTCCTGGCGGTGCTTGGGGGACCATATGGAATGCTGGGAATCGAACCCAGATCAGCCTCATGCAAGGCAAACACCCTACCCGCTGTGCTATCACTCCAGCCCCAAAAGCCTCTCCTTTTAATTAAATTTATATTCAAGGTCACTGTAGATCAGAAATTGACTACATAGAAATCTTCAACAAGATGACTATAGCGACAAAGACAACAAAATTAACAAATGGTGCTACATCAAATTGAAAAGCTTTTGCATAGTAAAATTAATTCATGCTCTAACAAAAAAAAACACCTACTGAAAGGGAGAAAATATTTGCACACGATACATCAGATATCAATTTGATATATAAAGTACTCACAAAATCCAGCAATCAAAAATCCAGTAATGTCCCTTCATAAATGGTGTGAGGAAATAAAGACACTTCCCCAAAGAAGACATATATATGGTCAATGAGAATATGAAAAAGTGCTCATTGTCAACTCATCCTTGGGGTAATGCAAATCAAAACAATTATGTAACATCTCAAACCAGTGAGAATGTTATATCCAAAATATCCAAAGTCTGGAAACAGCCAGTGTTGCCAGAGTTGTGGTAAGAAAAGAACCCCCACCCACTGTTTGTAGGAATGTTGTCTATCTGGTTTAACCTTTATGGAAAGCAATATAGATATCTTTTTAAAAATAAACAGGAATAGAATTGCCATACAATCTGGCAATACCACCTATTGACATCTATACCCAAAACACAAAAATATTAATTTAAAGAATATAGGGGTTGGAGCAATAGCACAGCGAGTAGGGCATTTGCCTTGCACGTGGACGACCCAGGTTCAATTCCCAGCATCCCATATGGTCCCCCAAGCACTGCCAGGAGTGATTCCTGAGTGCATGAAACAGAAGTAACTCCTGTGCATCGCTGGGTGTGACCCAAAAAAGTAAAAAAAAAAAATATATATATATATAAGTGTATATGCATACCTATGTTCATCACCACTCTTAGTACAACAGCCAAGATATTGAAGCAACACAAATGCCCAATTACAGACAAAAGAATCAAGAAGTTGTGATATATGTGTGTGTGTGTGTGTGTGTGTGTGTGTGTGTGTATATATATATATATAATGAAATACTATGCAGCTCTAAGAAAGAACAAAACCATGCAAATCTCAACAACATGGATGGAACTAGAAGATATCATTCTGAGTAAAGCCAGTCAGAATGAATGAGATAGATACAGAATAATCTCTTCAAAAGCAACAAAATGGGAAAATTAATCCACACAACTGAGTTTGGGGAGGAAGGGAGGATTGAGAGGGAGAGACCTTGGGGTCCTTAGGAGAAAGAGGAGGTACACTGGTGATGAGTGTTGTTGGAAATAATTATGTATGTGAGAAAACATTATTAATAACATTGCAAATCACAGAACCTCAATAAAATTTTTTTTCTTTAAAGTCAGGATGGGGACCACATTAAACTAAGAAGCTTCAGCGCCTCGAAAGAAACAGTGACCAAAATACAGAGACAGTCCACTGAATGGGAAAGAATATTTACCCAATACCCATCTGATAAGGGTAATTGTAGAAGAAAAAAATTGTACAATAAAAAAACTCCAACCCCATCAAAAAATGGGGAGAAGAGTACCTCATGGTGTTTCACTAATAAAAATTTTAAAATAAATAAATATAAGAAAAATGGGGAGAAGAAAAGAACAGAAGCTTCCTCAAAAAAATAAGTACAAATGGCCAAAAGGCACATGATAAAATGTTCTACTTCACTAATCACCAGGGAGATGCATATCAAAACAACAATGAGATACCATCTCACACAACAGAGACTGACACACATCAAAAAGAACAACCAGTGCTGGCACAGATATGGGGAGAAAGGGACTCTCTTCCATTGTTGGTGGGAATGCCAAATGGTCCAGCCTTTTTGGAAAACAATATGGGCATTCCTTCAAAAAATAGAAATAGAGCTTCCATATAACCCCACATTACCATTTCTGGGAATATACCCCAAGGGTGCAAAAAAGCACAGTAGAAATGACATCTGCACCTGTATATTCATTGCAGCACTGTTCACAATAGCCAGAATCTGGAAACAACCCAAGTGCCAGAGAACAGACAACTGGTTAAAAAAAACTTTGATACATCTACACAATGAAATACTATGCAGCTATTAGGAAAGATGAAGTCATGAAATTTGCTTATAAGTGGATAGTCATGGAGAGTATCACATAAGTGAAATGAGTCAGAAAGAGAGGAACAAACATAGAATGACTGTACTCATTTGTGGAATATAAAATAACATAGTATGAGACTAATACCAAGGATAGTAGTGACAAGGGTTGGGAATATTGCTCCGTAGTTGGAAGCCTGTCTCATGAGCTGGGGGAGAAGGCAGCTAGAATAGAGATGGGATCTCTAAGTCAATGTTGGTTGGAAGGATCATTCAGGATGGGAGATGTGTGTTAAAAGTAGACAAAGGACCAAATGTGATAGCCTCTCAGTATCTATATTGCAAACCATAATGCCCTTTTGGTAGAGAGAGAGTATGGGGGAAATTGTCTGCCATAGAGGCAGGGGGAGGAATAGGTTGGGGGGGGGGATACCGGGGATAATGGTGGTGGAAAATGTGCACTGGTGGAGGGATGGGTACTCGACCATTGTATGACTGAAACACAAGCACAAAAGTTTGCAACTCTGTAACTGTACCTCATGGCGATTCACTGATTTAAAAAATTTAAAAAAAAAAAAAGAATGCAGTGTGCAAATGCAGAGTAGTCCAAGGTTGACCAACTAATGCACAGAACCAAGGCCAAGGCAACGGGTATGGCTGGTAGGGACCTTGGGTTTTTAAAATAAATAAGTTATTGGGCTGGAGTGATAGTACAGGGGCAGGGCTTTTGTCTGCACACAGCCAATCTGGGTTTGATCCCCAGAATCCCATATGGTCCCCTGAGCACTGCCAGGAGTAATTCCTGAGTGCAGAGTCAGAAGAAACACTGGGTGTGACCAAAAAACAAAATAAAATTTAAAAAAAGTTTTTCTTATTAACATCCTCCAAATGCACAGCTGTTTTTCGTTTAAGTAACAAATTTCCTCCCCAGGGACAGTATGATCTAGAAAAAACTTAGCCAAGAATTAGGCTCAATTCTTCCAAACTATTCCAGTTCTCCTGTTTTATTATTTGGAAACCAGGCATGCCATTTAAAGGGTGGGATACATGCCCAGCATGTGTGAGGCCCTGAGTCTGATCCCTAGTACCACATATCAACCCAACCTCACACTGCCAGAGTGGATCCAGTATCACCAGAGTGGCCTCTAAACCACTCTATCCCATGCCCCACTGCAGGACCAATGGTCATCAACCCTGTTGAAAAGAGATGATGAGGGGCTGCAGCGATAGCACAGTGGGTAGGGTATTTGCGTTGCATGCGACCAACCCGGGTTCAAGTCCCAGCATCCCATATGGTCCCCTGAGCACAGTCAAGAGTAATTCCTGAGTTCAAAGCCAGGAGTAACCACTATGCACCTCCAGGTATGACCCAAAAACAAGAAAAAAAAAAGAGAGAGATGATGATGATGATGATGATGATGATGATGATGATAATGATGATGATGATCATTATAAGGATGCCTTCCATGTTTTAGGGTAGAATTCTCAAAGCAGGGGCTGGAGAGATAGCACAGCAGGTAGGGGTGTTTGCCTTACACGCGGCCAACCCGGGTTCAATTCCCAGCATCCCATATGGTCCCCTGAGCACCGCCAGGAGTAATTCCTGAGTGCATGAGCCAGGAGTAACCCCTGTGAAATGGCAGGTGTGACCCAAAAACCAAAAAAAAAAAAAAAAAGAATTCTCAATGCAAAATGAAATAGAAAATCAAGTTACTGAATGCACACACACCTAACAAAAAATTTAGTTTTTCTGCTCAGGTTGGCATTATAAAGAGACTACTTGCTTATTTTTAAAATAAGGAAAGCAAGTCTGGACCAAGAGAAAGAGAAAAAAAATCCCAGAAAAGGTCTTGGTTTCTATTACTGATATTTATTTTAAAACTATGCATTATTTTAACAAAACATCTGGTCTTTGTCCCTCATGTAGAGAATTTTGGGTTTCCTTGACAGTTTGGCAAGAGGTAACAAAACTCCCTGCCAGGCCAGTAAAAATCACACATTTTTTCCTGCATGGAAAGAAAATGCCAATAAAAATGAAACATTAAAGACTATAAAAGCTCGAATTCGAAAGCTGTGTTGTAGAAACGCTGCTTCCTACTCAGCCTTGCACAATTATTTTAAGTAAATATTTAAAACATTGCCACTACATATCATGTGAAAGATCTAATACCGGTATTGAAAATACGTTCATTATATGATTGTAACATATGTCTTTTAGATTCAGGAACACTGTCAGTTCATCAACCTTCCAGAATAAATCAAGTGATTTAATTTTTATAAATATTTAATGGTTATTCTTATATTGTACAAATTGATTCTTTAAGTTATTTCAACTAGAATTGAATTCCAGCTACTGAATCTTCGTGAAAAAAAATCATCTTTGTTTCGTGTTCACATCAGTACCTTCCAAGGTCCTGACAATGTAATCTGTCATAGAAAAAAGCAGAGAAGTAAATACAATCCTGCAATCAAAATATGACAGGCTCATTATAACAAGCTACTCATAAATCTTGAAATAAAGGCATCATCACCACATCTTTAAAATAATAATCGCAGATAATTTGCATAGAAAGGTTTTATTTGGAACCAGGGCAGGTATTTCTTTCTCTTTGAACACATAATGCTGAAATAAATTATATTCTCAGCCCACTTCCCACCTCAAAAAACCTGACATTTGTGAACAAATGGTTCCAAAATACATTGCAATGAAAACAAGAGTAAACTGTCCATAAATTTTTCTGCAGAGCACAACAGTTAGACTATGCTTCACTGAAAGGAAAGTAAAAAAAAAACTTATAAAGGGCAAGCGATTAGGAATTAAGTATTGGATGGTAGGTGAAGAGAAGGCTCTAGAATGTGTAGCCACTGGGTGATGAAATTAATTATTCCTTGGAAGACCTCATCATGCCTCGAGAGAAGTTAATAGGTGGAGTGACAGGTCACTCTCCATAATACATAGAATAAAGACTATGTTGATTAAATTGAAAAAAAATAAAAAATAAAAACCAGACCAGAGCACAATTTTAACCTCTTATTTCAGACATTTTACCTGATACTGATACCTCTGGTCAACTTATTAGTTGAACCAGTGTCCGATGAAGTACTAACCCCAACTCCAGTCAGCTAAATTCCTGAGGGGTGGCAATGTTTTGCCTCCCATCTGTTACTGACTTCCAGGGGGTCATGTGCATTTAGTGTGCATGAGAAAGGAATAGTAATCAAAATAGCCTATACACAGGCTATGCCATCTGCCTGACAAGAGACCCCCAGGGCCTCATCAGACCATCCTTCTGGTATACCCTTCCCAACGTATGGACCATTGAAAAGGCAAGAACATCCAAGTAGATTAAACTTAACCAAGCTGCAGTGACATGCTAACAGAATAACTCCAAACTCACATTCATTCCACTTGAACTTGACTGTCTGGATCTGGGTCTTTTTAGGGGGTTATTGTCCTGTGGACAAAGAATTTCAGAGGATCAAGGAAAAGGTATAGGTGTGGGAAAATGATGAGAAAAATGGAGAGACGTGAGTAGACATCCACAGCCAAGCCCAGCAAGCTATCTGTGATGTAATCAATATGCCAAACACAGTAACAAGTGTCATAATGGAGACTTTACTGGGCCCGCTAGAGCAAAATCGATGAACAACAGAAGGACAGTGACAGTGACAGTGAGTAGACATCAGAATTATTAGAATTAAAGAAGCCTGGTGTGACTGAGCAGGCTGACGTAGTGAGTGCATGTTCAGACAGCTTGGGTTAAATCCAAGCCCTGCCCCTGATAGGGAGTGTAACTTAATCCTTTTGCACCTCTGTTTTCCTTCCTGTTGAATAGGAACAATAGCAGTCCCTGCTCATGGGATTGTTATTAAGACTAGAGAGAGAGTACAGTCTTGCCTTGTGTGCATTTAACCCTGGTTTGATCCAGGTACCACATATGGTTTCTTGAGTATTTCTGGGAGTGATTCCTGAGCACAGAGTCAGGAAGTAAGCCCTGACCACAGTCTGGTGTGACCCCAAAACTAAATAAACAAACAAATAAATTTTTTAAATGATGAATTTAATTCCCTAGGTCCTTATACCTGGGCTGGAGTGATAGCACAGCAGTAAGGCATTTGCCTTGCACGCAGCCAATATGACCGACCCGAGTTCGATTCCTCCGCCCCTCTTGGAGAGCCCGGCAAGCTACCGAGAGTATCTCACCCGCACGGTAGAGCCTGGCAAGCTGCCCATGATGTATTCGATATGCCTAACACAGTAACAACAAAGTCTCCAATGGAGACGTTACTGGGCCTGCTCAAGCAAATCGATGAACAACGGGAGGACCGTGATCATGGTGATGAGGTACTTATACCTATCCCTGACAAGGGCTCAAAAAATATTGGCCATTATTATTAGAATATGATGGTGGAAAACTAGAAACATAATTATTTACAACAGATTAGGGAAGGGACAGTGGGAGAAAAGTGTACAAAATTTTCAAGGATGTCACAAAGGATTCTGGCTCAGAAAAATAGTGATTGGGAGTAACTGTGCCAGTTATTTGCTTACTATTTCTCAGTTCCAAATCCTTCACTGCAAGTTCCGTGAGAATATAGATAGACCCACTGAGCTTCTCCCTTGCAGCTGGCACAATTTTCTGCTGTGTCAGTAGAAGACACTTGAATAGGACTGCCAGAGGAAAGAACTTCTGTTCCTGGCCCCCATGTGCTTCTGTTTGCTTCTCTATGGCTGCCAGCACCCCCAATAATGTTCTCCTGCATTGAGTTTCAGTGGCAGATTTCCCATATCAAAGATATCCATGTACCCATAAGTTGCTTGCTCATCTCAGTCCATCTGCATCCCTGAAGGATATATATCCCGCTTACCAAAACAGAAAGACTCTGATACAGCAAACTCCTGTACAGCAAACAGCCATCTGCACCTTCTCCAATACAGTCTGAAATCCAACCCTTGGCCCTTGTGTAATTTATGATGATAATAAATGATTATGCATATATAATTATATATAACAAATATTATATAATGGTTATAATAAATAATTTGGGGGGATGTTGGGCCACACCCAGTGGTACTTGGGAATTACTCCCAGCTCTGTGCTCAGGGATCACCCCCAGTGGTGTTGCGGGACCATATGCATATGTGATGTTGGAGATGGAACTGGGGCCAGTCGTATGCAAGGCAAGTGTTTCCACCCCTGGACTATCATTAGGACCTATAAAAAAATGCTTTCATCTTTTCTAGTTTAAATTTCTGTGTACTTTCTGTCTCCCTTTTAGACCCTGACCAATACAATACTATGCAGTGAAACAGGAAACTTAAGAGAAAGACATGGTGAGAAGTAAATTCCACAGTTGACCTACTGTGTTCAAGATATCTGTGGAACATTCACAGACTTAGTTCTGGTAGGGAGCTATGTCTCTGGGAAGCTACATTCAGAAGAAGTATCTAATCTGAAAGGATCAGCTCAGAAGTCAGCTGTCTTAGTCAATGAAGCAAGTATGTAAACATCACATGTCAGGGGGATAGATTTGGGGGAGGTTAATGAATTTTTTGTTTGTTTGTTTATTTGTTTGTTTGCTTTTGGTATGTCCTTACATCTCACCCAGATTCCTTAGATGTGCTCTATGGAGGCACATTTCACTAAAAGACACGGTGATTTCATACTGTACATGTTAGGTCATATATCTGTTCATGTTTTCAGTGATAACTGATGATATAGCTGAGGATAGCCAAGCCCTAAATTACCCAATCTAACTCTAATTACACACCAAACTTGGAAACTCTAAAATCATGTGGAGGCAGGGGAATAGTTAGATCAACTACTCCAAATTCTGTGTACAATCAAAAAAGAGCTAACAGATGTGGTAGCCCTGAAAACTGGAGGATGTTAGCACTCAGGGCAACTAGATCCAAACAGACTTTGAAGAAGCCCAGGCTGATGCTTCTGCTTTTTTTCCAGAGTATGAGCTGGGCCCACAAAATGTGCCCCTTGCCTCACCCATTTCTCAAAAGTTTGGATCTACTGACCACAAAAAAAGGAAGTTCCATCAGCAGTTTGCAAAAGAACAATTTAGAAGAGAAATGTATTAAATCCTCAGGGAAATTAAACCCAAATAATCCAATAACAGCCTTACAAAATTAACACTAGACTATGAGTTGAATTAATTGCCTCCTACTGTGGGGATTCTTGGCTACCACGGACTAAAACAAATGAGTCCAATGATGCCCATTGCCCTAAGAGAGGCCAGTGGCAAGTGTGATCTTGAGGTACCCAAAAGTTTACCCACTGTTTTTCAACTTCTTGATTTATTCTGTAGTTCTAATCATAGAGAAAAGTCTTGGCTTTGGCCCAACTCATACCTCAAATATTGCAGGTTGGTGAAAGAGGCTAGAGATGGTATCATTCTTGACACAAAGTTGTGTGACTTAATTTTCTGTGAATTCATCTCTACATTTATAGAAGTAGCTAGAGTGCTGGAAATTAATCAGGGCAAGGTCTTTTCTCTTGGAAAGGGAGGAATGAGCAATACTACTCTACATCCTAATATAGTCTAGACTTTGGGGGAAATTTTGGTACACTGCTCCTAACGAGACTCACTTTCGCTTTTCAGTGCATAAGCATTTATTTGTGTAGTTTCTCTTTTCAAGCCATGATATCAGGAGATGAACTAAATGATACAGGCTGGGAGAACAACCAAACTAATGCGTGCTCTGCCTCACAAAACTGCTGCTGCCTTCCAAAAGGCTTTCTGGAAAGAGGTAGGACTAGACACATCATGCAAATAAAATCCTGGAGCTTTTTAAAGTTTTGCCCAAAAAGGCCCCACAGGACAAACACAAAACCCAGTTGCCTCCAGCCTCTCCTTTGACAGCCAGATTGTCAGACTCAGATTGCAAATTCTTCCCCTCACCCTGCAGGTTACAGTTGATATTTACTTCCGAAGCTTTTAAGTAACCAAATGGCATTTCATAAAAACTTGATTCACAGCATTTTATTTGGAGACGATGTGACTTTTTCCCATCCTTAGTTTTGTTTGCCATTCTGAAGAAGCTGTATCTAACTCTTTTGTGTGAATAAAAAAATGTATGCATAGCTAGCATGTATCGAATAACATTTTCCCTTCTTCCAAGAATTGACGCAAACACTGAAAAAAACAATACTTTTTTGAGCGCAGAGAAATGAAGCTTTCTGTTTGTTTGGAATCTTAATTATTGCAGCCTCACATTTACCTAATTAGACTTCACAATAAAAAAAATATTTTCGAAGCTAATGTTAACAGTTAGAAAGAGTGCTGTCTTCTCAGAATGAGTTGTCCACATTCCTTACGTGCAGAATTTAAAGACCCTAATTAATAGTAGGATTTAAAGCTTGTGGTACTGATGTCAGTATTAAAGCAAACTTTTCTTTGTTTTTAGACAGTATAAAAGACCAAGATAGCCCTTCTTGTCAATTGACATCTTATTGCACATATAAATTTAATTCTGGATTTCAAGCAAGATGGAAGTTATTTCATCAAAACGGTACATTTTATTAGCTTTAGCCATGTTGAGCTTGTTGACATCAAACAGCTTTTGCGCAGATGAATTAATGATGCCCAGTCTTCACAGCAAGGAAAATTATCACAAATATTCTGAGGTAAGTTTTTCTAATTCTAATGGGACTGGCATATAACCATATAATATTTGTCTGAAATCTAATGTTCTTGTAAAGAGTGAGGAATATGTTTGCTGCTACTTTGCTTTTTGTCAAATCTCACAGCTCATTTTTCCCATGATGGCATATTCATGTTTTTTTGCAAACACCTGATTTTTTTTTAGCAAACCTTATTTTTTAACAAACACCTGGTGCCTGCTGGATAATTTTAGTACTCAGTATGATACTTAGCAATTATATGATGCATTAATAGTTTTCAATTGACTTTAGCATGTACAACAGTTATTACTAGTTGCAGAAATAAGTTCTGGATACATACTAGCTGTATATTTGAACCATCTTCAGCTACAAACAAATAATACAACATTTACATTTTTTACATAGAAATTATGAGACAGTAAGGTTGTTGTAAATATATATCTAAGTAAGATGTGTACCTTCCTCTAGATGATGAATTGCAAGTTTTTTTCTATCTGCTTCTATTACTGTTTTTTTATTTTAATATATATTTTCCAAATTTGCTGAAAGGATTATTGTACTGCTTTTACAATCTGAAAACAATTATGCAAAAATCTTCATACAGACAAACTTTTGTGGTAAAACTAAATCTAATTAAATCTTTAACAATGGTTTCTTTAAAGCTGGTATATGAGTGGGACTGTAAGCCACAAACCAATTGATCCTTTACTGAAAAAAAAAGTAATTTATGTCCTAATAAAAATAGTTTCTTGAGAAATGCTTTTGGAGTGGAACTCAGAATATGGGGGGGATAATAAATAAACTCTACGGCGCTTCCTCCAATTGTACCTGAAAATATAAGGTGCCTTTTTCTTCTCCTGAATCCCCCACATTGGTCTTCATTTAAAGAGAGGGAATGAGAGACACACCGGGAGCTTCCCCTAAAATAAAATATAAGAGTATAGAAAATATTTTATAAACAACATGCATCAAACACGGAAAGGGAATAACTGTGGTGAAAGAAACGTTTGCTTCATTTTAATACTTCATTATGTTCCTGCTGCTCAACTACATTGCTATATTCACTGCACATATTTTATTAATATCTTATAGTTGTCTTACAATAGTCCAGGGACAGAGAAACTAGATTGCTTTAAAGAAGCTTAATACAAATTATTTATTAAAAAATACTGCACATGATAATACAAACTTTGTTTATGGCTTTAACAATTCTGCAGATTAAAGTCTGAATTTAAGTTAATTTAGGGTTCAAATCTATGCCTTATAACAATGATAAATTATTTTAATGGTCATTTCTAATTATAGCCTACAAGAGCCCCTATGGGGGAGAAGGAAACAAATCACAACTTTGAACAATTAAAAGATTGGGGGCCAAAAAATGCCAACAAGATGAGTTCCCCAACTGTCAAGAAAATGCAACCCTCTGCAGCCAATTTGCCGTTGCGATTTGGGAGGACCACAGAAGAAGAAAGGAACGCAGGTGAAAGGGCCAACCTGCCTCTGAAATTTGGAAGGTACATGAAAGAAGGCATCTCAAGACGTGTTCCTAATATGCCCCAAAGGTTTGGCAGAACAACAACTCAAAGTGTCACCAAGACACTGAGTGATTTTCTCCAACACAAGCATTCACCATCTGCAGTTGAGTTGACACCCCTCGGGATCTGTCAGCCTCAACATATTCAGAATCCTGGTCAAAAGCACCCAAGGTAAATACCTGAATAGAAGTTACAGAGCATGAGTCCGGAATCCTCAAAAAGGATGGGTTGGGGTTTTGGGGGAGGGATATTGAGAAGGAGGTAAGGGATGATTCTAAAATAATGGCTTTCTTTCTCAAGTTTAAATCAGAACTTTATCTGAGTAGGGACAGGTGCTGGGAATCAAGCTCTGGGCCTCACACTCTGTGGGGTTGGAAGCTGACACCATCCCCAGAGGTACTTGGGGACCAGGTAGTGTCCATGCCAGGGATGGAACCAGGGCTGCACGCTAACTCTACTAGCTCTCCCCGGCCTTGAAGTATGTGCTTCACCAGTGAACTGCAGCTCCAGTCCTACGGATCTCATCTTATCAATAAGTTATATACTAATCTTCTCCACTCATAAGTCTTATCTACTACATGTAGGGAAAGAGTCTTTGATAAAAAGTTCAAAAATTAATAACCTATGCATTATTTTCTAGAAAAGAATATCTATTTAATTTTTTACATAGAGTAGAACACAGCACTCCCGTTAAGGCCTAATGGAAAGAAAGAAGCAACCCGGGACCCCTTATCAGTGAGACTTCAGATCACTCCAGATTCAGAGAAGCCATTGTGGTAGTTGGCCCATTTGGCATTTATCTAAGGTCCCTTCCCTTTTCTAGATTTTCAACCTTAGAAATCACATCACATGTGTGCCCTGTCTGCAATGCCTTGAACTCTGTGTGGTCCACAATAAGTCATTGGTCTTTCAGAGAATGAAAAATATTGCAGGACCGCCATTAATCAGATCCTAGGAGGAATTGATAAAGAGGCTGTTTCCCGGGCCAAAGAAACGGTACATAGGTTAAGGCATTCGCCTTACATACTACTGACCGGGGTGTGATCAGTACACATATCATTCTACAAACACAGCCAGGGGTCACTCTTGAGTAGAAAGCAAGGAATAGCCCCTAAGCTTCACTGGCTGTGGTCAAAAAAAAAAAAAATCAACATTTAAAAAAAGAGATTATTTTTCTCACGTGAGAATCCAGGTCATTTCCTCAGTGGGTCTTTGGAATTTTAATTCTATTTTGGACATTCAGAAACTGGTGGAAGGAGAGGGCTTCTTTTTCACACAAAACAAAAGAAGCCAAGAACAGACACAGTTCTATTTAGAGAAGAAAGGGCATGCAAAGAGGAGAGGAAAGAGGGCAGAAGAATGGGATCAGGACAGGTATTCAGGGCCACATAAAGATGTTAGACATCATGAATCAGAAAAACAAGATTCAATGACGTTTCTACAGTGAGCCTGAAATATTAAAAAGGTCGAATTTGGCAAGTCACCACATGCTGGCAGCAGGCAAGTGAAGAGAGAGAGCTGAGTCAGTGTGAGGTCTGGGAGTCAGAGCCCCTGCCAAATTCAAGGGCCCATCAGTTCCCCTGCATTCCAGGACCACATAACTCCACTCACACATAGTTAGGCGACTAGGAGCATGACTTGTTCTTAGATGTTCTCATATGCCATGGTTCTGAGGATATTTTTGCTTACATTTTAGGAGACTGGGATTCAGGAATAGAGATGAGGCAGAACTGAAACAAGAAAACTAAGGACTCCGGAACCTGAAAGATGATGCAAGATGGTGACCTGTAATGTGAAAACAGCTCAGTTGTCAAGACAGAGGTGAAAGAATAAACTTCTGCACTCTCTGACACAAACTTTTTCTGTCACTATAAAGTATGTTGAAAGTTATTTTTAAATTATTTTAGGAATATTTTAATGTAAATGAAATAGCTTTTGTCTAAATAAACTGAGTATTGCAAATAGTTAAGAAGACTCTGGCAGGGGCTAGAGCGATAGCACAGTGGCTAGAATGTTTGCGTTGCATGTAGCCAACCCGGGTTCTATTCCCAGTATTCCATATAGTTCCTTCCCCTCCCTCCCCTCCCTTCTGCCCAGTACTGCCAGGAGTAATTCCTGAGTGCAGAGCCAGAAGTAACCCCTGTGCATCGCTGGATGTGACCAAAAAAGCAAAACAAAACAAAACAAAACCAAAAAAAAAGAAGAAGAAGAAGAAGAAGAAGCTCTGGCAGTAGAGAGAGAGGCAGACAGACTAAAACCACATCTCTCCTATGTGATCACGGGCACAAGGCTGAGGGTGCACATACTATCCTCAGTAGGATCCCAGTGCTATATTGTCCTGTAAGCACCACCAGGTGTGACCCCTATATTGTTTTTAATTACAAACAATTTAAGTTAAGTAAAACTCAGTGAAAAGAGTCTGACAAATACAATGATAAAAAAAATTGGCAAAATAACATGCATAACAAATTAATATGAATAACACTTTTAAAAACATGTTTTTAAGGCCAATGAGATAGATCAAAGAGATAAGGTGCTTGCTCTATACATGGCCAACCCAGATTTGCATCCCTGGCGTCGCCTATGGTCCCTGAGTACTGCCAGGCGTCAGTCTTGGGCACAGAGTGAGGCACAGAGTGAGGCACAGCGTGTGGCCCAATGCTTCCACTACTGTGAATCTGACAGATGGAAATCTTTAGAACAAGAGAGAGAGAGAAAGAAAAAGGCAACTTACAAGGTGCCCCTTTATTGTTTCCTATTTATCTGGGAAGTCACCTTTATGTATGTCTCTTTTCTCCTCCTTCAATGTTTCAGGTATTTGATTTGCAGAAGCAGTATGGTCACTCTCAAATTCACTTTACAGACACAGCGCCCCACAACACAAATGCACAGGGACCCAGCTTTACATAGAAGAAATGAAGTCTTCAGTCCTATATAACTGGTTTCCTGCGCAGTCTCAATTCCACTGGGGGCAGCCCGGAAACAAGGCTATTTCTCTTCCGCCCTGGCCTCAGCTGGGTCGGGGTGACTCTCTGTGGCCTGCTGTGGAGAGATCCTTTAATAATCCCCTGAACAGACTCAGTAACATCCCTGGCCACTTCTTGATATTAAAAAGCTCCATCAGGCCCAGTTAAAAATGCCAACTCCACGTCCAAAACAGAGTTTGCCCTTCCCTGCCGCTGATCCGGCTGAGGGTGGGCAAGACCTGAAGTGGGCAAGGGGTTACGGCTGCTCTCTTCCTCCTGTCTCGCTTCAGAGGAGAGATCTCCTTCCCTACCTTCTCCAGCACAGTGGACAGTGAGCCAAAGAGTGATGGGATGGGGGGTCCAGAGTCGCTGCGCAGTCCTTTCTGTTGCTTCGTAAGTGGGTTCTCCCAGAAGTATCACACCAGCTCACTGGCCTAACATCCCAGATGCACTCTCATCTTTTTCAAGAGAGATGCGAGGAGCAGGATGCAAGGATACTTCTCAGTATCCCCTGGTCTAGAGCAAACACAAACATCCCTAACGATACGGAACATGGGGCTTCGGGCAACTCCACCACTGAACCCATTCATCTTCCAACCCTTGTGCCTGGCTGAGGAAGGGCAGCTTCAAAGTCGCAGGTTCACTGCCTTAATAACAGTCTGAAAGGAACCCTGGGCCCCCCCTTCCTGACCCCACTCTGTGGGTGATGTTCCAGGCACCATCCTTGCTTGGCCTCTGGGGGGGTTACAAAGGCCCATCCGGACCATTCTCTCATGTCCAGCTGAAGGGACGCAGAGCTCAGGAGATCAGGACTGAGCTGGCTCTTCATACCCCAGCGGGGTCTCTAGCCACCCCAATCCATGGATTTGTGGTATTCATCCTAATGTCAGGTACTTCCAGTTGTTGTTCATCATGATTATTCTGCACAAGAAGGTATCATGCATTACCTTGCTACACTAAAAGATGAATAAACACCCATTTTGTCCCTGAATGCTCTGTGATATGAGGAAATTTCTTTTTTTTTTCTTTTTTGGTTTTTGTTACTTGGTTTGGTTTAAGGACTTACCTGGAAATGCTCAGGCCTTACTCCTGGCTCTGCACACAGAGATCACTCCTGGAGGGGCTCAGCAGACCAGACGAGGTGCTAGGGATTGAACCCAGGTCAGCCACATGTGAGGCAAATGCCTTATCCACTGTACTCTCTCTCCAGACTCCTATAGGAGGACATTTCTAGCTGTCAAGCACAGGTTTTTTACCAAAATGCTTGAATGGCATGAAAAAACTTAGGGGGTGAGGGAAATTTCCCCATAAATGCAGGACCTAAAATATGAGAGGTATCCTGAAAGATCCTGTTAAAGAGATACAGACACTGGCTGCCAGCTTTACAGAGGCCTTAACAGAGACAGACCTGCAGAGAAAATTCTGCAGAGAGGAGCAGAGTAATTCCCTAGGCTCCGGGCCACTGCTGACCTATCCCACTTTTCCTTCAGCAGCTGCACTAACAATACCCCTTGGTTCTTTGTACCAACTCATTGCTACAGCGATGTGTGTCTTATGCGAGGTTGGGCTGCTACCTCATGGGCCACAATATCTCTCTCATTCTTTGCAACTGACAGCACGGGATGGGGATCAAAGGTGCCAATCTAATTGGACATTAAGCACAAGAGTAGACAGCCAGGGGTCAGCCTGGGGTTTACTCTCTTTGAACCGTCATTGGCTTCTCCATCAGCTTCCACTGGAAAAGCATTCACCTATGAGAGATAGTGGCTTTGCTAATGCACTTGAGAAGGGCACATCGTTTCATAACATTTCAGGGAGTCTCTAGCCTATACTCCCAAGTCCCCTCTAATTAGATCTCTAACACCCCTCAAATCTCTAAGTTGCCCCCTTACCAACTTCTGCTGCTCAAGCCAGGGCAGCTCCAAGGGCTTGTCCCCAGCCCCCGCAGTGAGGCAGAACCAAGTTCATGGGGAAATGCTTTGCTCTTGCTACCTTGAGAATTTTTTTGTCTTATTTGGGGGCTCACATCTGGAGTTCTCAGGGCTTGCTCCTCTCTCTGCACTCAGGAATTACTCCTGGCAGGCTCAGGGCATATTGAATGCCGGGGATCAAACTTAGTAGGTCAAGTGCAAGGCAAATGCCCTGCCTGCTATACTCTCTGACCCCATCTTAACATTTTTAACAACTTGGACAAGGAGTCTCACTTTTCCTTTAAGGGGGCAGGGGATTTGGGGCCACACCCAGCAGTGCTAAGGGCTTACTCCTGGCTCTGCACTTAAGGATCACTCCTGGCGATGTTCAGGGAACCATACGAAGTGCCAGGGATCAAACCTGGGTTGGTCGCAAGCAAGGCAAATGCTCACTCGCTGTACTATTGCTCAGGAGCCTCACATTTTTGCTTTGTTCCAAGCCCAACAGTCATGTGGCCTGTCCTGTTCCCCCTAACACTGGCCCTGCTTGTTCTTTTACCCACACTCCCAACATCCAATCCCTTAATGTGTTTAGTCATCAAAGAAGCTCCCATGTCTCTACAGGTGCACCAAAGGCCAGCTTGTCACACAGACTTGGGGCTGCTTATATCTGACAGCGGGTATAAAATACAGCTGCATCGGGCTGGGAAGTGGCTCCATGACAGAGTGCATGTCTTGCATGTATGAGGTCCTGGGCTGGATCCCCAGCAACAACAACAACAACAACAACAACACACACACACACACACACACACACACACACACACATACTCACTCCTGACTCGTGAGATATGATCAAACTGCACCTTTATTTTTGTATCCTACTCACTATGTAAAAGACACAGATGATATAGCTCAGCAATAAAGCACTTGTCTTGCTTGGGTTTGAATCCCATCACGGAAAATAAAGTAAATAGAGCAGCAATTTCTCTACCCGTAAATCCCAAATGTGGGGACAGGAAAAAGTTTTGTTTTATTAGATTCTCACCAGAAAGCAGTCTTTTAGGCATTTTTTTGAGGTGTGGCTAATTAAAAGAAGCTAAATCTCAGAAAGATAGTAAGTGCTGACCTTAAACACAGCTGACCTGGGATCCATCCCTGACACCACATACAGTGCCCCAAGCACCGCCAGGAGTGATCCCTGAACACAGAGCCCGGAGTAACCCTGAGTACTGCCAGGTGTGGCCCTCAAACTAAAAAACAAGCAAAAAATGTAAGGGACAGGAAAGGGCCTAGAGACCCTAGGGTAGAGAGCTGACCAGACTGCATGAACTTCACTGCTGTCCTTGAGTGACAGCAGATTTTTAGCTCTGTGACCATGAAATCTGCCTACAGTCGTTCACTCACTCACCCCAGCTGCTCCTGTGGAAGTCTGAGATCAGGGACAGTGACTGAGTTCTGCTCTCTTCAGCCACTCCTGTTACCCTGCTCTCTGTCTGCTTTGTTAAACTCTGTTCAGATGGAAGAAAACTTGAGTCGAGAGCCTGAAAGATAGGACAGTTCTCAGCAGGGTGCAAAAATCCCTTGGTCACAGCCGATGGTGGCCATCCATCATCCCCATGACTCATCTGTCTCTCACAAAACCTTTCCAGCCCCAGACTGGCCACCATCCTCCTCCTGGGTCCCAGGCATTTATCTGTAAACACCCATTTTTCTTGGGGGGGGGGGTCCTTTTAAGTAGGATTCAAAACAACTTCCACAGTCTCTCTTTCACAAGGCATAGATCTCGTCACCCAGTCTCTCCCGCCACACCTATGTGACCTCGAAACACCCCCTCTAACTTGCTGCCCCCAGCCTCTTCAACACTTGGCGTCGAGTTTCTCTGTCTCCCTCATGTACATGAATATCCTCATGCTATGGAAGCCCCTTCCTTGTAAAGACAAAATGACAGAGTGTCCCCAGTACCTGGACAGAAAAGGCCAGTCACAGCAAGAAAGCAGGGCGTGCCAAAAAGCTCATTGTTAACCCAAATCCTACCCTTTAAGAGGCAAGTGGGAAGGGAATTGAATTGAAGACTAGCAGAAATTCATTACAACTAATTCCTTCCAGAAGTCTGCACATAATGACCTTAATTAGATCCACATTCTTAGATGTTGGCGTTTGGGTTAGAACTACACTTTTGACAGCTCTTGTAGACTCTCCTTATAAGGCATACTGGCAGTTGCTAAAACTGATATTTTTCTTAAATCATTGTATGTATATGAGCATACATGCATTCTTTGGGGGAGAGTTCAGAGTTCTTGGGGGAAATTCTTGGAAGGGTTTATGATCCTGAAAAGTTTGAGAATTACTACACTAGAAAACTTTTTCTTTCTAAAACTATTTTAAATGGATGACAATTCATTTTGTAAGCGAATATGGTTCTCTGATGTCCATTCCCCAGCCTCTCATCGCAAATCCTCATCTATCCCAGTGGAGTCCAGCAAGGTCATATACAAGTGCTAAATCAGAACATAAAGCCAAACCAATCAGAATCACTCAAATGGTTTCACCCAATCTTCCTTCAAATACTGGCTTTGTACAGTCGCATAAAACAGATGCATGATCTTCACAAGGTACTTTCCCAGCCCCCTCCCCACAACATTACATTCCACGACCCCCTTCTCTCTTTTAACACTTTTGTCACCCAAAAAAATTTCATCAGGATCGCCCTCACTACATTTCAACCAATCTGCAAAACTAAACAGAGGGTGGGGACACCAGGGGGAAGCTGGGCATTTGGCACACATGTACCCTGGTTTTTATGAAAAAACAAGTTCCATCTCAGGTCCACCTTCTGTACACATCACTCAGTGGCAGTGACTATAAGAAATGCAAAGAGGAGAGAAGTGCACAGACTCGGGGACCCGCTTCTCAGCAGGAAAGATGAAAAATGAAGGGTTGGTATTCATCTAAGTGTGACCAATAAAATCCCATCTCCAGGAGAGAAGAGAGCCCTGGGCCCCAGTTATAACCTGTGTGGGCTTCTTTTATTTTCTTGAAGATCTTTCTGCACCCAGAGTGCCACAATCTTCCTGTGGAACAGATAACTTTTTTTTTTGCCTTTTTTTGGAGGTCACACCTGGTGACACACAGGGGTTACTCCTGGCTCTGTACCAGGAAATACTCCTGGCAGTACTAAGGGGACCATATGGGATGCTGGGAATTGAACCCAGGATGGCCGTGTGCAAAGCAAATGCCCTATCCACTGTGCTATCACTCCAGCCCCAACAGATAACTGTTTAAAAAACATAGGGGAGATCTTTACAGAACACAGCCACAGAGAAGAAAGGCCCACGTGGGGGGGAGGGGGGTGCGGGGGGGGCCTCCACAGCTACCGAGAATGCTCTGGGTCCCGAAGAGAGCCAAGATCCCCGGGAGTCCCTGATGGGGTAGGTGCTGCATCCCGCCTCCTCCAGAGGGAACCCCGGTGACCATGAGCCTCTACAAGCATAGCTCGCTTATGCAGGAACCAGGACTCTTGCTCCAAACCGTGCGGCCGCTTACACAACCGTGCAACATCTTCTTATATATAGAGTGGTCAATGGAAAGTAAATTCTCCAATGTTCCTCCCTGAAAATCAGGCTCCTCTTTTACAAACCACAACACTGAATAGGAAAGAGAGAACAAAAGGGAATGCCCTGCCACAGAGGCAGGGTGGGATGGGGATGGAATGGGGGGTGGGAGGGTTACTGGGATCCTTGGTGGTGGGAATTGGTTACTGGTGGAGGGATGGGTATTCAAAATAAATAAATAAATTTAATTAAAAAATAAAAGTGAAAAAAAGACATAGGGGAAGAGAGATAGTATAGTGGATAGGGCATTTGCCTTGTATGTGACCAATCGGGTTTGATCCCCAGCACTGATACTGGGGATCAAACCCGGTTGGTCACATACAAGGCACCACCAGGAGTAATACTGGGTGTAACCCAAAAGGGAAAAAAAAAAAGCCAAACTACATGTTATTCTCTAAAAACACACTCTCCATATTTCCATACCTTTGTTCATGCAAATAGAGTCTTCAGTTCAATGACCTCTTTTTCTATTTATCAAAACCCTACAGAAGGGCCTGGGGATCACTTGGCTGGAGAGTACCTGACTTGCAAGCTTGAAGGCAGTGAAGCCACAGGTTTGACCCTCTAGAACTACCCCGAAGACCATAGTGGAACCACAGAGGCTCTGTTGTTTGCGGTTCCTGATGCCACGACAAAATGTGCAATCTCTGTGCATGCACCATAGCCAAGTGTGGGGGCTCCAGTCATCGCAAAACAATGACAGAAGGGGAAAAAGTGGGGAGGTGAGATCCTTCAAGACCCAGTTAAAGTCAGGGTGCAACTGGAAGTCACAGAAAGCATAAATAATGGCACTTTGACCAAGAGAGACTTTTGTTCTCCCTCACAGAAAAATTTTGAAATTCACGGGAAATCTTAAACAGTCTGGAAAGAAGTGGTTCTGGGCTGTTGTGAGATTCCACAATCATGAAGGAGCCAGACTCCTGTCATCTTTCTGCTCCTCTTCTAAGCATGTTGTCCCTCTGTCCTTTTCCAGGGAGCAAAGACAAGGTCAAGACAAAGGAAAGTTCCCTTTCGAATGGGCCATTTCGGGTCATCATGCACATAAGATAAGGAAAGTGGAAAACAACTTTCTCTTTCATGTCATTGGCCACTGTGGTCTGCAAAAGAACCCAGAATATTTGCCATTTTTATTGAATACATTGTTCCAATACTATTATTAGGGGGCAAAGGTCTAAATATTGAGTAGCCATCTAGATAGAACTGTCTAGCTTCTACAAGCTTGCTTAATTCCCACATAAATAGCATATTCTAATACCTTCAAGAATTAAATTTTTGACCAGAAGTTAATGGAAATATAAATGATGTTAATGTTAGGCTGGAGCGACAGCACAGTGGGTAGGGCATTTGCCTTGCATGCAGCCGACCCAGGTTCGATTCCTCCATCCCTCTCAGGGAGCCCAGCAAGCTACCGAGAGTATCCCACCCGCACAGCAGAGCCTGGCAAGCTCCCCATGGCGTATTCAATATGCCAAAAACAGTAACAACAAATCTCACAATGGAGATGTTACTGGTACCTGCTCGAGCAAATCAATGAACAGCGGGAAGACAGTGCTAACAGTGCTAATAAATGATGTGTCACATTATATTCAGTTAAAAATGCAATAATTTTATATATGGGCATATTGCAAATAATAACCGCAATAAGTTTAGTCAACATCAATAACTCCACATAGTTACAAAGTTGTGTATGTGTGTGCATGTAGAATTGTGCTATTGTCAATGTCTTATTTTAGGTCTGCTAAAAATGATTTTATATATTTAAGCGCACCTATGTTGAATGCATATATATTTATGACAGTTAATCTTCTTGATGGATTGTCCCTCTGAGCCTTATATAGTGCCTATCTGTCTCTATGATTACCTTTTATATTGACTGAAAATATAATTAATCAGATATGAGAACAGCAGTTTCTTTTTTTTTATTTTTATTAGTGAAACACCATGAGGTACAGTTGTAGACTTACAAATTTTTGTGCTTGAGTTTCAGTTATACAATGATCAAGTACCCATCCCTCCACCAGTGCCCATTTTCTACCACCACTGGTCCCAGTATCCCTCCCACCCCCCATCCCCCCCTTCCCACCCTGCCTCTGCGGCAGGGCATTCCCTTTTGGAGAACAGCAGTTTCTGCGTCTGTCTTTTACCAGCTCAAAACCCCTCCTCCAGTCTTTCACTGAGTCTATGTTTTTCTTTAGATACACTGGGTCTCACACGCACAATAAATGGAGACTGCTTTTTCATCGAGTCAGCCACGATGGGCCTTTTGAGTGATAGGTTCAGAAAACTCATACTTAGGGTGATTACTGCTATACATGGCTTAATTATTGGTATTCTTTTTTTTCTTATTTCTGTTGTTTCTTTTTCTATTTGCCATTTCATTTGGTTTTCTCAATGATTCTCTCTATTTGTTTTATCTTCTAAGTGTATCTATTCCATGTTTTATTTTTGTGGTTATCATGAAGGTTGCAGCAAATGTCCTACATCTGAAATAATTGTTTGGGGGCCAGAGAGACAGTATTGGAGATGGAGCACTGAAACTCATATTGTACAAATACTTTCAACCACTAGAGGGCAGAAAATACTCAATTGTACATAGCTCATTTAAAATTCCACTGTACACTTAATACTCATTTCAAACATTAACTTTTTAAAAACTTTTTTATTAATGAATCGAACGATACACAGCGGTAGGGCTCGCAGCAGGCCTGGCCGAGCCGGGTTTGATTCCTCCGACCCTCTCGGAGAGCCCGGCAAGCTACTGAAAGTATATCGCACAGCAAAGCCTGGCAAGCTACCCGTGACATATTCAATATGCCAAACATAGTAACAACAAGTCTCATGATAGAGACGTTACTGAGCCCGCTCGAGCAAATTGATGAATAACGGGAGGCCGTTACCGTGATTAGTGAATCTCCATGAGGTACAATTACAGATTTATGTATTTTCATGCTTGAATACATTAACTTTTTAAATGAATATATAATCACATTCATTCTACAGTATATTATATGCAAGCTAATGCCGCATGTTTTGGCAGCCTAAGTCTAGCTAATAGTTAATGATATTTAGCACCAGGGAATCAATGCATACTCAAGGAAAGGCTAAGTACTTAAAATAAACAAAACAAACAGCGCCTATCGCAAACAGACAAAATTCTTTTTACATTCAAATATCTGTAACAGGGGCTGGAGCGATAGCACAGCGGGTAGAGCATTTGCCTTGCATGCGGCCAAACCAGGTTCAAATCCCAGCATCCCACATGGTCCCTGAGCACCGCCAGGTATGACCCAAAAAGAAAAATAAATAAATAAATAAATAAATATCTGTAATATGGGTCAGGGGCTTGGTCAAGAAAATGGAGCATGTGTTCTGCATGCAGATGGCTCTGAGTTTCATTCCTGGTACCACAGTGCCCCCATAAGCACCTCCATGGTGGTCCTTCAGGGCCCCAGAACACTGGGGAGGCCCCTTAAAAAATATTTGTAGTACAGGGCTGGAGAGGAGGTACAGTAGGTAAGGGGCTTTCTTTGCCTGTGTCTGACCCAGCTTCAAGCCCCAGAACCACATAAGGTTCCCTGAGCACATCCAGGAGTGATACCTGAAGCCAGAGCCAGAAGCCCTGAGCACCACCAGGTGAGACCTAAAGCCCAAGTGTGTGTGTGTGTGTGTGTGTGTGTGTGTGTGTGTGTGTGTGTGTGTGTGTGTGTGTGCGCGCGCGCGCACATGCGCGCGATGCACTGGAATGCCGTAGTTGTATTTATTATAAAATACATTCTATTTTAGAAAATCAAATCAGCTGCAGAATGAATTGTGGAAAAAAACGTTTTCAGTTTCTTCTTAATATATATCTTTTTTGCCCTAATTAACTTTGTTACCCTCCCAATTAAGCCATTTGCATTCCAGTAACCAAAGCATTACTTTCTTTGATTGCAAACCATAACCTTTTCACTTTTTCACTCTCGTTAATTAAAGTGCATGGTGGTAAATTAAGTTGTTTGGATGTCAGGCTGGATGGGTGACATTTTAACAACTGCCCTTCAGCCTTCTCTCTGTCAATCTCGGCTGTGTCCTGTAAGGGAAGGGCAGTGCTGAAGGGAGGAAGCAGGCACAGGGCCAGGGTTCTATACATCACCGCATTCGGCCATCTCTGACGCATGAGCCTGGCATGACGCATGAGCCTGCCAATCAAACCTGAGAAGCCCTCTCCCTTTCCGAAGACAGTAAATCATTTCTGAAGTATGGTTTCTCACCTATCCACACCATGTTTTGAATTGGTGGGCCCTGTTGACTTTTTTTAACATTTTTTTTAAAAGGTAGTTCACAATATTTGATTACATTTAATATTCAAACACCAAACCCACACCATTCCCACCACCAAATTTTGGATGTTTCCATCCCAATCCCCAATCCTTGTCCCAAAGCACAACCAAAATAATATATAATAATATATAATAATATATTTTGTATTATTTTTTATGAAAAACCACTGAAAATGCTACAAAAAAAGGTATCCATAGAGGAAACATAGAGGAAATAGTGTGAAGATTGTTCTATTTTGGCAGGGGCCATTAAGACATTCTTTAGGATATCATTAACATGTTGTTGAAGGTTGAGTGGTGTGAGCTTTCGTATATATATATATATATATATATATATGTATGTGTATATATATATATATGTGGGCTAGAGCGATAGCACAGCAGTAGGGCGTTTGCCTTGCATGCAGCCAACATGGCCAACCCAAGTTCGATTCCTCCACCCCTCTCAGAAGCCTGGCAAGCTACCAAGAGTATCTTGCCTGCACGGCAGAGCCTGGCAAGCTACCCGTGACATATTCGATATGCCAAATACAGTAACAACAAGTCTCACGATGGAGACATTACTGGGCCCACTTGAGCAAATCAATGAACAACGGGAGGACTCGAGAGTATCTCGCCCGCACGGCAAAGCCTGGCAAGCTACCCGTGATGTATTAGATATGCCAAACACAGTAGCAACAAAGTCTCCAAAGGAGACATTACTGGGCCCGCTCGAGCAAATCGATGAACAATGGGAGGACCGTGACTGTGACCATATATATATATATATATATATATACATATATATATATATTCCTTTTCATATATATATGAAAAGAGGTATAAATGCATATACAAATATATATATTTACCTCTATGATTTGTTGCCTACTATTTGAACCCTATCAAAAGTAGTATGGTACTTATGGAGAATGAGTAGGGAGTGTCTTATGATGTCCAGGAATAGGTTCACTCATATGTAAAGCTCGGCCGAGCGTGTGGGGAGTGGCCTTGAGTGAGGCAGCAGTTGGGTTCTGGAAGTTTTTGGTTTCCAGGGCTGGTCCCTTGGGATGGGGAGGCCTCTCACCCGCCCCCCTCTGAGGCACCCTGAGTGAAACAGCCTGGCGTAGAGTCTGGTGGCATGGCTATGGCAGGTGTCATGTTACTCCCTTTTGGGAGAAAAATCCATGTGATCTGGACAGAGGCCAATGATGAGATTATCTGGCGCCAGCAGGAGGTGGCTTATGGGTATGATCCCTGGGTCAATGGAGACTGAGAGAAACGGGCAGAGGATCTCCTCTCCCAGTCCCATTGAAATTCTAACACTAATCTACACTGCCCCTCTGGACAGGAAAACTGAAGAACAGGACACAGTAAAGGGACCCTGTTTTTACTAGCAGTGCACAGCTAAAATCAGGGCTAATGGCAAAGAAAGAGAGTTCCTGTATCATCGCTTATTGAAAAAGGTTAATAAATTGGCAAGTGTGGAAGAAACTTCTCAATATTCTAGCTGCTTCCCAGTAACTAACATGAACCATGTAAAGGTGTTTGGGCAAAAACTCTGCTCATGGACATAACTGACTTGTGTTAATTGACCTAACCAATTTCTAAAACCTCCTCGCTCCATTTTTAGATTAATTTTACTCTGAGCAGAGAAATGTTTTGAGTTTAAAACATTGAAACAGGCCAAAAGTTTAAAAAATTGAAAGAATCCTGCAAGAAAAACTACTGAACCAGGGCCAGAGAGATTATGCAGGGGTAAAGGCAGAGAGAGGCCTTGCATGTGTTCCATCCCTGGCAACACATGACCACCAAACACCTCTGGGTATGGCTCTAGAGGCTTCCCAGGGTGGCAGGTATGGAGCAAGGCAACAGACAACAGAGCAGATAAGACCCCACATTGCAAAGCAGCTCTGAAGTGAAGCCTCACGATAGGGAGTAACTGGGCAAAGTTAGCAAAACAGGGTGTCAGTACTAGGTGTTCAGCCTTGAGCCTCACTTGATCTCCTACTCACATATGCCAAAAATGCAGAAAACTGTCACGTACATTTAGCAAGTCATCCCAATCACAGCATCTAGCCTTGAATGGGATTGGACCGGGGCAAAGCAGAGTAGAAAAGGTAATAGGCCAACAATGCTAAACTTTATGTGATTGGAACTTCCTGTAAGACGAGACTCTCTATAAAAAAAATATATAAAACGTCTGTGTGCATTTGGCAATAAAGTGAGCCATCATCAACTGCTTCTTGAGGGTGTTTCTCCACTCCTCCCGTCATCCTTCGCCCCACATCCTAGCACTTGCCCTGACCCAGTGCACAACGGTTCCGGGCACCTTGGGGAAAAAACTGTTCCCCAACAGGCAGGGATATCCCCAACACGGCAAGGCCTGAGCAATACCACTTGCAATATATAACCTTTATTATGTCAAGGTACATTCTTTCTATATCTAAGAGTTTTTATCATGAGCTAATATTGAATTTTGACATATAATCGTGTGTGTGTGTGTGTGTGTGTGGTATCAGGTATTAAATCCAGGGCCCCTGCTAAACTGCATCTCCAGACCACTTATGCCTCTCATCTTTCATTTTCTTAATTTATTGCTTTTTGTTTGGAGCCACACACAGCTATTCTCTGGAGCTATTCCTACTTCTGTTCTCAGGAGTGATCCCTGGCAGTGCTCATCTGTGGTGCAGTAGACAGGCAGGGTCAGCCACATGCAAGTGCTTCACTCCCTGTACTATCTCTCTGGCGACTAGATTAAACAATTTTATTGATGTATGTTAACCCTTCCTTGCATCCAAGAAATGAAATTCATTTGATTGTGGTATATGATCTTTCTCATGTGTTGTTGAAATAGGCTTACTAGTCTTTTGTTGACAATTCTTGCATCTATATTTACAAGTGACATTAACCTGTAGTTTTGTTGTATCCTTGTCTGGCTTTGATATCAGGGTAATTGTGCCCCCATAAAATGAGTTTGGGAGAGTTCCCTCATCTTTAATCTTTCGGAAGAGTCTGAGACATCTTGATGTTGATGCTTTAAGGTTTCTAAAATAATTCACCAGTGAAACCTGGGCAGGTTTTGGTGGGAGATGGGGATCAGCCAGATCTTGACAAACAAATCTCCTTACTTTTTTTTTTTCATTAAGATTTGGTAGGCCACATATCTCTGGGATTTTGTCCCTTTCTGGCAATGTCCAATTTACTGGCATACGGTTGTTCACAGTAACTTCATATACTCCTTTGCATTTCTGTCGCAACAGGCATAATGTCTCCTCTCTCACCTATCATTTTATCTACTGTGTTTTCTCTTTTCTTGGTCAGTCTAGCTCAGTATTTTCTACAGTAGGTGATACCATGCCCCAAGCAGCACTGGAATTAAGGGTAGATTGTAATATTATGTGCAATTGGACTTGCTTAGAGGTAGATTTTTTTCGTTGTTGGATTACTAGTGCTACAGAAAATATGAAATACATGAAGATAAAGGAGATCATCAAAGATATAAAGCCAGGGACTGAAAGATAGTACAGCTGGTAGGGTGTTTGCCTTGCATGCAGCTAATCCGGGTTCGATTCCCGGCACCCTATATGGTCCCTTGAGCACTGCCTGGAGTAATTCCTGAGTGCAGAGCCAGGAGCAAGCCCTGAGTATGTCAGTAAAACATAAAGGTAACAAGTCAGCAGCAAATATCTGAGGCTACAAACCCCACTGTCAGTGAACACAACCTTTTTAGCCTAGGTGCTACTTTGTGTTGTTAGGTCACAAACCACCTGAGGGCTGATGCTCGAGCGGGCCCAGTAACATCTCCATTGGAGACTTTGTTGTTACTGTGTCTGGCATATCGAATACTCTCGGTAGCTTGCCGGGCTCTCCGAGAGGGGCGGAGGAATCGAACTCGGGTCGGCCATGTTGGCCGCGTGTAAGGCGAACGCCGCCCTACCCGCTGTGCTATCGCTCCGGCCCGCTGTGCTCCTACCCGCTGTGCTATCGCTCGAGGGCTGATAGTTGAGGCAATTTTAACTACAGCATAAGAGCTCAAGGCAGGAGTTACCGTGCTTGCTTTGCACTGAATACACCTCACCACCACCACCACCAGAGGTCACTCCTGAGCACAGTATCAGGAATAGCCCCCAGACAATGCTCTGTGGTTAGTCCAGTACTGCAGAGAGCGGCCCCTGGGGCCGTGAGCAGTTTGGGGTGGCGGGGGGGGGGGTCACTGGGTTACAGGCTGGCAAAGATAATGACCAACTCGGGCCGGTGGCAACAGTGTGTAGGAGGAGCGACTCTTCCCCGGGACTGCCACAGAGCTGGGGGAGAGGCGCAGGGACTAAGAAATGGACCCCCAAATACTAACCACCCGCTCCCACCGTGCCTATCTATGTCTTTCCCTCGTGCCGGAAAGCCACCGTCGAACTGAGCAGCCCGCACGCTCGTGGCAGATGCGTAACAGAGGGGTGGGAGGGGGGGTGGGGTCTCCCCTCTAGGCAGCCGCCCTCTGTGTTCCTGCAGGCCCAGCTCTGGTTTCTCCAGAACGTAACCTCCCCCTTTTCTCGGAGGCCAGCACAGAAATTCGTGTCCCACGGGGTGCAGACACGTGGGGTTCACGTTGGTCCCATGATAGGTAACCGAAGTGGGAATCTACCGTTAGGCGTTAAATAAAGCATCGGCTGGTTTACCGGGCCCGCGCCCCCACCCAAAGAGTGGAGGGGCAAGGGTGGTGCGGCCTCCCTTTGCCGCCAGCGTCTGCCCCGCGAGCAGACCAGGGCCAACACTGTTGCTGCGCCCGGTCCAAGGGGAGGAACTCCCGGGCTCAGCAGCCCGGTTCCCTGGCCAGCTAATGTCCGTCGCCCATTGGCGGGCTTTAGATAGACGGGCAGCCATCGATTGGCTGGCGGCCTCGATGGGCGGGCAGCCACCGTAGATGAGCGGCACGATAGGCTGGTAGCCTCGATGGGCGGGCGGCACGGTAGGCTGGCTGCCCAGCAGGGGGCGGGGCCACGGAGAAGGGGCGGGGCCGGAGACTGGTCCAGCCCCTTCCTCCTCCCACTGGTTTTAGCCTCCCAAGCCCTCACTTTGTGCCCTAGACTGATGCCTACTGACCGTGGGTTCCCGACCTGTCTACCCCGCCAAGTTTCTGGGCTCAGCCAGGGCGTGCCCCGGGTCGGGGGGGCCGCGCAGGGATGGATGTGTTACCTAGTGCTTGGGTCACGGTCGCCGTCACAGGCACCTGTAACCCCGCCCTGGCGCGCTCGCGTCTCTGTCCCTCTGCTCACCCGCACCTGCCAGCAAGCTCCCCGGGCCGCAGGTGCGGACGGCGGCGGGATCGCAGGCCCCGCCAGGCCCACCAGCTGGGGGAGGACAAGGGGCGCTGCGGTCAGTGCCGCCGCCGGGCTGATGTCCCAGGTGCGTCCGAGTCGGGGGGGTCCCAGCAGCGTGGAGGATTCTCGGCCTCGAGGGGCGGGGCAGCTCAGGCTGTACCTCTCATTCTCCGCCTTTCCGCCAGAGACCTCGCTCCAAGTCTGAGTTTGGACTCCCCTCGGGCTTCCCACCAGAACCCTCCTGTAGGACCCCCGACCCTAGAGTTGCTGATTCTGGTGGAGGATGAAGTTCCCCCTGCTTGTCTGAAAGATCCTGGAGGAGGAGGGAGGTGGGGAGCTAGCTGGAGGCGGGGTAGCGGGGGCAGAGAGCTGCGCAACATAATATTCTAGAGTATTCTAGATTTATGGCAATATGGAATATTCTAGGACAATTGTAAAAATTGAGGTAAGAATCTATAAGAGTGAGGGGAAATGCTCTGAGTTTTGGCAATGCAAGCCCACCCAGTCCCACATTCCCCCAGCACCTTCCCCGCTCTACACCCCCAACAGCTCTGGGTGTGGACCTATAACTTCTTTTTTTAAAGAATTGAATTTACATCAGTAATCCGCGGCTAAGTTATTTTGTGTGAACTTAACAGTGTTCAGACTCCGCTGCCGAAGATCTCCCGTTATATGGATTCAGTTCAACTGAAATGTATTGTTACCTAACTCATTCAGTTGCCATTGGTCACTGATGCCATTGATCATTGATGCTGGCATCTAAGGGTTCATAGGTGGGCACTGGGTGAGGGCTGAATGCCCTGATTTTGGGTGGGGGGGGGGGGTGGCAGGAGTGAGCCTAAAGCCTACTCCTGGTTCTGCACTCAGTAATTACTCCTGGCGTGCTGGGTGGGTACCATATGGGATTCTAGGGTTGTACCTGGGTTGTCTGTGTGCAAGGCAAGTGCCCTACCCGCTGTACTATCGCTTGAACCCCAAGCTCCTGATTTCTGTGCAATGTTGAGCAACTTAGTGAAATATAAAGCATACTTCCTCCCTGCTGGCATGCTAACAATGGAGACAGGTGCCTGGTCCCCAGCCCACAACCTGTTGTGTGCTGTTGTTTGCAGAGTGTGCCGTTTTAGCCGAGAAGCATGGAGGTGATCCACAGGAGACCACACTGCTGCAGGGAGCTAGAAGGAGCCGATGCGTTGTCCAACAACTTTTACTCGAATCAAGTGCACACCCCTTACCAAACAACTACTCGCCCAACCGCATCCCATGACAGGTAAATCACAAACTCAACAAGGCAGTGGGGGTGGGGGCAGACTCAGTGGTGTCTTTTGCTCGAGAGAGGAAATGAAGTATATGGTTCTGGAGCCTTCTGTTTGGCCCATCTTAGAAAAGGAGTGGCCTGGCGATGTGTGTTTTCAAAAGGGAACCAGATGTGTGTTTTCAAAAGGCCGGCAGCACTCTATCTCTTTTGCTGCCTGCCTTCGGTGGTCTCGGGCTGCTTCCCCCACTCCAGGGAGGCCAACAGTGAGGTACACAAAGGAACGAGGGCCAGGCTGGTTAGTGTCAATTGTAGTTTATTTCAATCTCCACCCCCTTCTGCTTTCTCTCTCTCTCTCTCTCTCTCTCTCTCTCTCTCTCTCTCTCTCTCTCTCTCTCTCTCAAGCCCCCTTTCATTCTCCTTCTTGCTTCCCCCCTCATTCTCCTTCCTGCCTCGATCTGACTCTGCCCCTCCGCTCTTATAGTCTTAGTTTATATAGCAATCACATAGGGTGGTGACACAAAGGTGGGTTGAACATTAACAAATCAACAAAGAGAGGTAAAACCATTCCTCTAGGAGATTAACTCAAGGATAAAATCTCATCTAAAGAGATTACTCCAGATTACTAGGAGATCCACTCAAGAGTGGGATCCCAACGAGGGTGTGTTCTTTCCTCAGCTAGTAATCCACTTAAATAGTTGTAGTAAATCTACTTCTAATATTTCTAGCAATGTCATTCTGTATGAACACAGTGAGAGAGAGAAACTTACAGTTTGGTTCTTCCTGAGGACATCTCACTATATATTCCGCAGTCCTCAGGCGAGGTTAGTCTTCCGAGCCCCAGCAGGGTCCTCGTCTCATCGTTACCTTTGGATCATGACAGTATTTGTCCATGATCATGCACTCAACTTATAGTTGAGTATTGTGGTGCTTTGGCCTGTTCCATTTCGATGCCAGGGTAGCTCACAGCTTGCCCTGGGTCCATTCAGTCCCTCGTCGGGACCCTGCTCTTAAGGTGCTAGGAACTAAGGGCAATTGAGTCAAGAAAGCAGATGCTTCTAGGGGAAAGGGCAGCTCAGATAGAGAAGGGAGCGCCAAATAAAGGGTGTTTGGAGGATCCTCCCAGGAGGGGAGATGCATGTTGAAAGTAGACTATGGACTGAACATGTTTGCCACTCAAAGCCTCTTTTACAGACCACAACACTCAAAAGGAGAGAGAGATCACAAGGGATTGCCCTGCCACAGATGCAGGGTGAGATGGGAGGGATGGGGGTGGGAGGGATATTATCCATGGTGGTGGAAAATGGGCACTGGTGGAGGGATGGGTATTTGATCATTGTATAATCGAAACCCAAGCACAAAAAATTGTAAATCTACAACTGTACCTCATTGTGTTTCACTAAAAATAAAAAAATTTAAAAATTTTAAAAAAATAAAAAATTTTTTAAAAATTTTTAAAAAATAAATTAAAAAAAAGAAAGCCCAGGAGTAAATATTATTCAACTCCCAAGTTACAAAGCATAATATTAACTGTCTTCCTGTGTCCATACAGAAAGGACATTGCTTTAAGGTAAACTATGTAAAAGACGGAGAAAAGCAATATTTAACTTACAACTCAACTTCAATGTCCTAAAAGGATCTGATCTTACAGAATCTGATTAGGGAAAAGGGTGATTAACTGGCTGGGGAGGAGAGCACAGAGAAGAGTTTACAGATAAACAGAGGAATGGGAGCACTGTGATGGGTGTAACCCGATAAACCTAAGCTCCCTGTGGCAAGGGAGAAAGGACAAACCAATGTTATTTTACAGCCTGACAGTGAACTGACCTCCCAGCAGCACTTCTGGGGCTCCAGGTGATAGCATGTGCCCTCCCTAGTCCCCAGTGTGGTCCTCTGCTTCCCTCTCCTCCACCCCTGCATGCCACCACTGGGTGCCCAGCCCAGCACAAACCCCACACCCCACATGGCTGCTGGCTCAGAGTGCACAAAAAACATAAATGAAAATAAAACATTCACATGTGAAGAAGGTGTAGAGAAGTAAATATGCATTTGTGTTAACGCAAACATTTTATATGTGCTAATTCTTTTCATCCTTATAGCACCCAATGAGATTGGCTTTTTACCCCCATTTTACATATAAAGGCACGGGTTCAAAGTGCAAGTTTTTTTGTATAGTTTGTTTATACTTCAAACACTTTTTTGGAGGGGTGGGGGTTAAGCCACACCTAGTAGGCATTACTTTTTGGGTGGGGGGACATGCTTTGCCAGAGATCAAACCCAGGGTTCCCATAGACAAAGCATGTGTTCCAACCCTTTGAATCGTGTCCTCAGCCCTATGTGGATTATTTGGAGAAAAAGATTCCCAAAATAACGGACAGTGGGAAAAAATAGCTGTATGATTTTCCGTGTGTGTGTGTGTGTGTGTGTGTGTGTGTGTGTGTGTTTTAATTTCACAAGTCTCATTTAGCAGATGGTCCCCTGGCACTGCCAGAAATAATCCATGAGCATAGACCTAGGAATAGCTCCTGACCACCATGGATGTGACCCAGCCACACCCTAAGTTAATAAATCATACGGGAATTACCTACTTTTGTGCTCTCTCTCTCTCTCTTTCTCTCTCTCTACTCTCTCTCTCTCTCTCTCTCTCTCTCTCTCTCTCTCTCATTTTTGGTTTGGGGGCCACACCCAGTGGTGCACAGGGCTCAGGGATCACTCCTGATGCAGCTTGAAGGACCATATGTCAGGGATTGAACCCTGGTGAGCTGCATGCAAGGCAAGTGCCTTAACCACTGTACTATTTCACTAGCTTCCATTTCAACACTTCTAAAATGGGGCATCCTAACCATACAATCACTGTGTTTACATGATCCTGATTTTTTTGTTTTGTTTTGCTTTGGTTTCTGGGCTACACCCAATGATGCTCAGGGATTATTCCTGGCTGTGCACTCAGGAATACTCCTGGCAGTGCTTAGGGAACCATAGTCATTCCAGGAATCAAATCCAGGTCAGTTGCATGCAAGGCACGAGCCCTACCTGCTATACTATCTCTCTAGCCCCAACATGATCCTGATATTAAAAGTTCTTTAGCTAATAGTCTATATTTTTTATTGCATCTAGGTTTCCTCCATCTTAACATATCTTATAAATATGCTCTTTATATGGGAAAAGAAAATTCTCCCTACAATCACGTATAATACACATGTTCATTATAAATAATTTAGAAGTCTTGGGTATCCATAAGGAAAAAAAAACTGTTTCAGAACATAAAAATTATAAAATTAAAGCCTTAGGGGGGTAAAAAACCCTCTATACATCCTTTATCCAGAAATAGTAACCACTGTTAACAACTCAATATATGTGCTCTCCTTCTTTTTTTTAATTTAAAGATCATATCCAGGATATTTTTAACTACAACTTTCATTTCATGGGGAAAAAAGTTTTTGTATTGCTCTGGTAAAGATCACATCTCCTTTCTACTTTCACCTCAAATTACTACTACCTGTTCACCATCTGTTACCAAATTCCCCAAAGTGCCTGTCATCCCTAATCTCTACTCTGCCCCAAACGCCACTACATTAGTTGCAGCTTCCCTTGACTCCAAGGAAACCATTGTCTTGGCTTGCTCACAGCCAATGTGGGTTCAGTCCCCGGCACTGTATCCCCAAAACCTGCCAGGAGTGATCCCTGAGTGCAGAGCCAGGAGTTAAGCCCTGAGCACTGCCAGGTGTGGCCCAAAACAAAACAAAACAGAAAAAAAAAAAAACAACAAAATTGCAAAAGTAACAGAATATCTGGACTAACCCAGTGATTTTAATAGCTAAGTAAAATCATTTTCTCACATTAGCTTACATTTAGTTTATTCTTTCCAGAAGAGGCAACACAGGCTAGCAGCATTGTGACCCAGCTTTGGCCTGCAGAGTACATCAAATCACATGAGCACTTTCTAAAATTAGAATTCCAACCTCTACTTTTTATACCTTCTGGTTCATGAGATCTGAGTAGGCCAGAAAAATCTGCCATTTTTAGAACTCTTTCAGCTTATTTTGAGAATCATTAGACTAAAAGAAAACCAGAATTACAGTTCCAGCTCGTGCACTTAATGAGGACAAGTTAATCTATATTTCAGCTACTTTCTTTACTGGTATGCTTTTAAGCAATTTATAGGTAGCCAATGCTTTATATATACTCTGACTTAATTTTCCCTAAAATTTTCAATAAGCAGATGGTATTCTTTTTTATTTCTTCCACTGAAAATTTAAAAATCAGAGGTATAGCTGTTCACTCATACCTTTTTCATTTTCCATTCAATGGACATCTTAAGTCTAAGCAAAACAGTAATTAAGAATGTGTCTTGAGGGGGCAGAGCAATAGTATAATGGGTGTGCCTTGCATTTGGTAAACCAGTGTTCAATACTCGGCATCCATGTGGCCCCATGAGCACCACCGGGAGCAATTCCTGAATGCAGAGCCAGGAGTAACCCCTGAGCATCGCCAAGTGTGACCCAGAAAAGAGAAAGGAAGGAAGGAAGGAAGGAAGGAAGGAAGGAAGGAAGGAAGGAAGGAAGGAAGGGAAAGAAAGTTTCTTGAGGGCCTGAGAGATAGTACAGTGGGGTAGGGCCTTGCATGTGGCCAACCTGGGTTTGGTTCCCAGTATATGGTCCTCCAAGTACTGCCAGGAGTGATTCCTGAGTACAGAACCAGGAGTAACCCCTGAACATCTCCAAGTATGGCCCTCAAAGCAAACAAGCAAAAAAGAGTGTGCCTTGAGAAATGCTTATGATTTATTTCTGAATTCCCTTGCTTTCTAATTCCTGAATTGTTATATATGTGATTATATATATATATATGTTTATATATTGATTTAGTTAGCTCATGCCAACCAAAAGTGAGACTATGCTTATTCTGAGGTCTCCTTTAATTATACTTTCCTTTAACAGATGGATATATTCAGTTCCTTTAGTTTGAATATAATGTTCAAAACTCTGTAAAGTGACTCCCAAACCAGAGAGATTGGGTCATTCATTGGGAATAAACCTTTCTCAAAAGCAAGTTTACACTCAATTTTATGTGGCTACAGGTTGCAATGATAATGGTTTATTTTTAATTTTTTTGTTCAATGATAATAGTTTATTGTTATTTTCTTTGTTATGGAGCCAAACATAATTTATCAGAGAGATGCCTTTGCCTAGAGGAAACTTAGATTCAATCTCTGGCATTGAACCATTGCCTGTAGCACATGGAGTGACCGCTGGGCACTAGCTGAGTAGCCACACACACTACCAGATGGTGCCCAAAGACAAATCAAGAAAATGAAACACTCAATCCTAATCCTTCAATAGTTATTTTCACTTGTTCTTTCTGTAAAACGTTCCTTTCAATTTACATTGAAACTAAGGGGAGAATGTAAGACCCTAAAATTGAGGAGAAATTGACTTATTTTTCTTTGCCTTTTATTTTCAATGGTTTTCTGCAACTTAACTGACTTTAGATAAATGCAGCCCAAATGATGGATTAGCATTCTCCACAGACTCATCTTCCTAGAACAGTGTAATCTATGGGGGGCTAGATGTGGAGAAATTGACTTGCCTAATTTATACATAACTCGTATAAACGTAGCTATCAAGGTTCATGTTGTCATTAATCACATGTGCTCAAATATTTTTCACTTGCCATTTCCCTCAGTGTCTGGATTATAGCCCAAGCTGGTGAAGGCCTTGTAAGTTTGACTTTTTTGGTTGGTTTCTGTTTTTTGGTTTGGGTTTTTCTTTTCAGCCATGCCCAGCAGTTCTCATGGCTTATCCCTGGTGGAGCTCAGAGGACCACATGTGGTGGCAGGGCTCCAACTGGAATCAGCCGCGTGCAGGGCAAGCACCCTCACCCCAGTCCAAAGTTTCCAGGTTCTCAGAGGTCTGCAAGCTGGTGCTAATCCCAGTTCTATGACACCCTAAATCAGTGGTCATCCAGATTCTCTGGACCCCTTAGTGCACTGGCTGACTAATCTCTGCAGAGAACTAGTCTGTGAACATTCAGGCTTTTTCAACTCTGATTCTGTAGGATAAAGTTGCCAGAGACGGCAAATAGGAGTGGCCGTGGCACTAATACATTACTTACAAAAGTAGGCAGAGGGTGGAATTGAGCCTGCCAACCAGAGTTTGCCACAGCCTTGATAGTGACTTTATGAGATGAAGATCCACATTGATAAGATAGGCATGCGTGTTCGCTCTCCCTCCCATCTAGCAGCGATTTATTCGGGAGGGTGGGAAGGGGCCCAACGCTGGACAGCGCGAAGAAAGAAGCTGCAGGTTTTTACTCTGAGACCTCCTTGCCCCGCTTCTGTGTCACCATGGCTCAGTGTGACCCGGAAGGGATTATTCTTATTTTCTCCTCTGGCTTGACCTCTCACCACACGCAGTTCTCTACCGTGCCTCAAATTCCTAAATTGTGTATCAATTCTACCACCGTGATCAGAAGTTCAGCTCGATGTTTTCAGTCCTTAAACTCTAAACATGCTCCACTTAGTCTTTTGTATGCCTCCTAGAACTCCAGAAACTTCCTCAAAATGTATCCACATTCCTAGTCATGACAGACTTTGGGTGCCTAGTTCCACTTAACACTCCCTCTGTTCACCAACATGCTGACTGCTGGGCCAAGACTCACACACCCTGGCAGGCCTGAGACCCTGAGTTTACCTGGTACCATCAAAAAAACAACAAACAAAAAAATGATGTTTAACAACACTTCTCAAAGTGTATTTTGATTTTTTTTTTCTTCTTGGGCCAAACTTGGTGATGCGCAGAGGTTACTCCTGGCTCTACACTCAGGAATTACTCCTGGTGGTGCTCAGGGGATCACATGGGATGCTGGGAATCGAACCCGGGTCGGCCGCCTGCAAGGCAAACACACTATCTGCTGTGCTATTCCTCCAGCCTCATCATAGTGTATTTTGAGCGTGTGTGAACTTTCACCAATCAGTTCAGTGAAGAATCACATCATACCAGACCAACACAAAACTTGGTCTCTCTTAACTTTAGAATTCTTAAAAGTTTGGTAACCAGTCAGTGAACAGGGTTTGTCTAAGTAGCTTTTCTTTATTTTTTTTTTAAATTTAACTGAATCACTGTGTGATACGCAGTCACAGTTATTCATGATTTGGTTTCAGTCATACAATGTTCTAACACCTGTCCCTTCACCAGTGTACATTTCCCAATGTCTCCAGTTTCCCTCCCCACTCATTCTGCCCCTGCCCTTCTCTCTCTTCTCTCTTTCTCTCTCTCTCTCTCTCTCTCTCTCTCTCTCTCTCTCTCTCTCTCTCTCTCTCTCTCCCCTTTTAAAGGCACTGTCACTGACAGGATGTCATGCATATTACTTTACCTCCTTTCAGCACTCAGTTCTTGTCCTGAATGATCATTTTCAATTGGATTGTACTCATTTGCAAGATAGAATAACGTTTTTAAAGTATGGGAATAATAACCAAAGACAGTAAAAACAATGTTGGGAGGAATCTTGGGGAATTGTGATCAAAGTTGAGTTCTAAAGGACGAGTAGGAATGTAGGTGGAAAAGGGAATATGCCTACCACAAGGACTGCTGGTCCATGGTAGGAAGCTTGTCTCTCTGACCTTTCATCCAGTGCAACCAACCTCCCCCACCATTCTGCCTTCTCTCTCCTCCCCCCGCCCCGCCACCATGCTGCCTCCTATCTCCTTCCTCTCTCTCCCCCTTTTCTCTCAACTTCATCTTGCACAAGTAAATCCTTACCCCCTTGATCTCACCATCCATTCCTGCCGCCCCAGTGACCTAAACAAATGGCCTAATACTGTAGCACTGTAGCACTGTTTCTCCATTGTTCATCGATTTTCTTGAGCGGGCACCAGTAACATCTCCATTGTGAAACTTGTTACTGTTTTTGGCATATCGAATACACCATGGGTATCTTGCCAGGCTTTGCCATGGGGGCGGAATACTCTCAGTAGCTTGCTGGACTCTCGGAGAGGGGCAGAGGAATCGAACCCTGGTCAGCCGCACCAAACAAAATATTCTTGTATCCTAAGAAGGATGCTGGAACCAGGAACGTTCAGTTCCCTAAGCTAAGTGAGACTTTTTCATGGCATTTCCCCTGTCAAGAATATTCCCTCTTCCACCTACATTCCTACTTATCCTTCATAACTCAGCTAAGACCATAATTCTCCCAAGATGCGTCCCTCCAGAAAGGAATCTTACTGGGCCTGTAAGGGGTTGGCATCTACCTGCACTGAATCCCCTAAACCCCAGACGGGCAGACAGGCACAGCTGGGTGAGGATGGAGTAAGCAGACTCATTTCCGAGGCACCTTTACCACGAGGGAACAGCCCCTGGGGCTTCCGACTTCTCCTCAGGATAGTCTCCCTCCGATTCCTCATCTGGATGATTAAAGGATGCTTCACCTGCAAAGTCCCTGAAATAAAGTCCCACAATGGGCACTGCCCTTTGAACAAAGGGACGCGTGGAGCTCTCCGAACTTTCGGCTTCCTCCTGGTGGGGCCCAGTCTCCCTTTCAAACTCATGAGCAGACACTTGCTTCTGTGATTGTGTTTTCCTGGTTTTGGAAACACTCAGCCATACTCAGGAGCTGTGTCCAGCTTAGGCGAGGTCACTCCTGTGGGTGCGGACAGACCGTGCAAGGGCAGGGCTCAAACCCAGATCTGCCACCTGGAAAGGATATGCTGCAGAGCTGGGGCCAGCTCTCTGGTCCCAACATATACTTGCTTTTAAGAAGGTGGATCTTTTTTTAAAAGCATATTTTATAGCTCGGGCTGGAGCGATAGCACAGCAGGTAGGGCGTTTGCCTTGCAAGCGGCCAACATGGATGACCCGAGTTTGATTCCTCCACCCCTCTCAGAGAGCCCGGCAAGCTACCGAGAGTATCTCGCCCACACAGCGAAGCCTGGCAAGCTACCCATGATGTAGTTGATATGCCAAACATAGCAACAATTGTCACAATGGAGACATTACTGGAGCCTGCTTGAGCAAATCGATGAACAACAAGAGGACAGTGGCAGTGACAGTGATTTTATAGCTTTAAATTTTTTTTGATTTTTCAATTGTGGTTCACAGTTTGCAATAGTATTGAAGTCGTTATTGAAGCATCAGGGTTCTACACCAATCCCTCCAGCAGTGTCTCAGGATTCCCTCCCCCTTTGCTCAGACCCCTTTCCCCTCCTCGCTCCCCTCAGCTCCCAGCCCCATTTATTATGTCTCAGGACCTGTTTCCATCAGGGATTTGTTTCGTCTTCTCCAGGAAAATGAATAGGTCAAATAGAATGAAAGTTCTGTGAGGAAATTCCACCCTTCCACCCACAGCCCCACTAGAGATCTGAGGTTATGAAAAGAAAGCTCTCAGCAGGGCGGTGTGGCCAAAGGGTTTCCATGCAGAGAATTCTAGAAGCACAACCCTGTGGTTCGCTGCTACTTGAATGGAACTGGAGAGCATAGTGCTGAAGGAAGTCAGTTGGAAGGAGAGGGACAGACACAGTGATTTCTCACGTCTGTTGAATATAAGGAAACACAGGAAAGGAGTAATAAATGACCATCGGTAACCCTGAGAGCCAACCTACAGAGCTGAGCTCACCGAAGGACTAGAGAGAGGGGTTAGGGGGACCCGGAGACGGTGGCAGAGGGACAGTTGCCACTAAGGCACAGCTATGATGCTGGAACATCATGTGCCTGAAGCGGAGCCTGCATCAGTATCGGTATTGTGATACATGGTGCCTTCACTGACAAATGGAGGAAAAAGAAAAAAGAATCCCCTGGAAGGCTGGTTAACACACACTACAGGGCTGACCAAAAATCTATCATGAACAACTTTGTAACTGTGTCTCTCATTGTGATTCAATTAAAAAAATCAATCTTTTTAAAAGCTGGGCGCTTAGGGCCAGAACAATAGCAAAGCAGGTTGGGCGTTTGCCTTGTACCTGACCAACCTGGGTTCAATCCCTGGAATCCCATATGGTCCTCCAAGCACTGCCAGGAGTAATTCCTGAGCATCTCTGGGTATGACCCCAAAAGCCAATAAATAAATAAAATTTTAAAATTTTTTTAAAAATATTTTTAAAAAACTGGGAGCACGGGGGCTCAAGCGATAGCACTGTGGGTAGCATGCTTTGCGTGCGGTGGACCCAGGTTCGATTCCCAGCATCCCATATGGTCCCCTGCATACTGCCAGAAGTAATTCCTGAGTGCAAAGCCAGGAGTAACCCTCGTGCATTTTGGTGTGACCCAAAAAGAAAAAAGAAAAAAAAACACAAAGAAACAAAACTGGGACCTCATTAAAAAATGCAGAATCTCAGGCTCTAACCCTATATCTTCTGAATTAAAGCCTTCAAGGTTGGGCTTCTCACCATGTTTAAAGAAATAAAAACCAAATTACAGGGGCCTGGAGTATTTGCTTTGTTTGCAGAAGGCCCTGGCTTGACCCCTAGCACCAGCGGGAGGGACTCTGGGCACTGAGCTTGGAGTCTTTTCCACAGCACCCAGTGTGCCAAAAATTAAAAAAAAAAAAATAGTTTACTGGGCCCAACACCCCGAAATTCTGATTCCTGAGTCTCATGTGGAGCTTGAGAATTTATATTCCTGATGTTTTGCCTCCTTTCTCTTCCTGTTGTTCATGATGATGGTGCTGTGACCTACACTCATACACGCACAGCTGTGTCCTCAAATGTTTGAGGCTGTGCACTCGCTGGGGGCTACACATCTGGCTGCAGAGCTGAAGCCTGAACGCTGCCACACTGCTCGTCCGGGCCTGCACCCTGGGCCTCTGTCCTTGCTCAAAGCTCTCACCCAGAACTGCTGATACTCACGGCGGGGGTGGGGGGGTCACATGTGCTGGCCATGGCACCCACACCTCTGTCTAGTGCTCTAGGCTCACTGAGGACTGTACCCCTTTTGGTTGTGGTCTCACACACCTGGTGGTGGTGTGACCTAAAATGGTTTGGAGCACTAGGAATCACCTACAGCAGAGCTGCCAGGATGAAGCTCAGAACATGTGGGAAGTCAGTGACTCGAACTCACGACCACATGCTGGCAGGGCAGGCGGTTTAAGCCACTCTGTTTTTCCTCCAGGCCAGGGAACTTCTGTTTCTCACAAACTGTTAGGAGAAGGCTATGCCTCTCCCTGTGGTTCACACTGTGAGAACCACTAGTAGGGCATCTCTAGGTGGACTCTGGAGCAAGTGCAGAGCTGGGGCCACTCCCAGTGACACCTGTGATACCTTTAAAGGTCCAGCCTTTAAAGCTAGGGCCGGGGCTGGAGTGATAGTACAGCAGGCAGAGCGTTTGCCTTGCACACGGCCGACCCATGCTCGATTCCCAGCATTCCATGTGGTCCCCCCAAGCACCACCAGGAGTAATTCCTGAGTGCATGAGCCAAAAGTAACCCCTGTTGCATCGCCAGGTGTGACCCAAAAGAAGAAGAAGAAAAAAAAATCTAGGGCCCCGGGAAGTGGTGCTGGTCAGGCCCAGAACAAGTGTGACTTTCCCCTGTACCCCCCTTTGTTGTTATGGCAAAAGATAATCTATGGGACCAGTTGGTCTTGCACACGGACCATGCCAGGGTCACTCCTGAGCACAGAGCCAGATACAGTCCCTGAGCACTGCCCGGTGGGACCCCAGCTTCCCCTGCCCTCAAATTTTTAACAAGTGCATATCCTACAACTGAGAAAAAAAAATTCATCCCAAGTCCTTAGACTTTTAACTGCATTTCTCTAACAGGTTGATGATGCCTAAGTAAGTCACCTGGTAGCTCTCAGAATTCACCCAGCCCTGAGAATGTAAATCTAAAAATAATTCTGAAGGCATTTCAGTTGCTTAACAGGCTGCTGTAACAAAACACCACAAACTGGGCAGCCGGTCAGTCACACTGATTTCTCACGACTCTGGAGGTTGGAGGCCCACCGATGCTGGCCCGAGCAGGGCCATGTTGGAGCAAGAGCCTTGTCCGTGGGTTCTTGTCTGATTGGGGTCCTTTGCTGAGTGCACTAATCCTGATACCTACTAGAGGCCCATCTTGTTTATATTTTGCTTGAGGAGAGGCACACCTGGCAGTGCTCAGAGACCACTCCTGTTGGTGCTCAGGGGGCTATCTGGGGGGCTAGGGATGGAACTTAGGCCGGCCACTGCAGTATATGCATCTTACCTTATCCCTATACTGTATCTCCAGTGCGAAGTTACCACCTTTTTTGTTTACTTGATTTGCGGCCACACGTGGCAATGTTCAGTGGTTACTCCTGACTCTACACTGAGGATTTACTCCTGGTAGTGCTCAGAGAACCATCTGGGATGCCGGGGATTGAACCTGGGTCAGCTACATGCAAGGCAAATGGCCTACCCACTGTTCTATCTCTCTGGCCCCTGGTCCCACCTCCTTATCCCATCACTTTGGGCTTTAGAATTTCAACAACTAGATCACAGTATTGTGTGCCAGAGCTCTTTCAAAGGCCTTGCTTTCTCCCCACAGGTATCAGGAACTAAGGGATTTGCACCATCGCTGTAAATATCCATGGGGTAATGAAAAGGAATATGGTAGGTTAATACCCATCTCACTCCCTGAAGAACGCAAGTCAAAATATGTCCCTCACTATATTAAGGGACACCAGCATTTTGGATACGGTGGAGACAACTGGCAAAGGTAAATCAGCTTTCTACTCCCTCATCTGTCTCCTTCCCTTCTTTATCTCAATTGTGAGTTCTTTGTTAACTTAAATCCACCTTCAAACTCACTCTACTATCTGTGAAAAAGACACAGATGGAAGAACTAATTATGTGATCTCTAATTGCGAAGCTGGTTTAAAAACCTTCGTATATGGATGTCTCCGCTGTCCTTGGAGATGTTTGAGTATTGTGATCAGAAATTCTGATTAATTGAATTCCCTTGCTAATCTAATCTTGCTGTCAGAAACAAAGTGGGAATATTCCTGAGAGAGATTAAATTTAAAAAATGCTTTTCCTTGAGCAATTAGCTAGACTAATTTGTACAGATGTTTTTGATTTGGAGAACTTTTTGATTTCTAATTTGTTCATCCATCTCATTGACTCTACTGGGCATTGTTTTCAAGGATTAAAATATTTCTGTAATCATTTCTGAAATCTTCAAGTCACTCAGCAACTTTATCAAACACACAAGCTAAAACAGAAGAGGAAGAAAAAGTCTGAGCGGCAAATTTACAAGTTATTAACAATTATGAAGTGTACTCAAAGCAGAGTCTCACTGGTCTTCACACAGAACCTATTTAGTCCTGACTTAGTTACCTAATTTACTAACTGTAGCACTGTAGCACTGTCCTCCCGTTGTTAATTGGTTTGCTCGAGTGGGCCCAGTAACATCTCCATTGTAAGACTTGTTGTTACTGTGTTTGGCATATCGAATATTCTCGATAGCTTGCCGGGCTCTCCGAGAGGGGCAGAGGAATTGAACTCGGGTCGGCCGGGTCGGCCGCATGCAAGGCAAATGCCCTACCTGCTGTGCTATCGCTCCAGCCCAGTTTACTAAAGTTTACTAACAATCCCATTTAACTAGATTTTAGTTCTAAGCAATGAAAAGAATGAAATTAGGTTAGAGAGGTCTCAACTAGAGTGAGAAAGATAATAATGGGAACATTATTATATAATGCCTGTTTCAACTGAAGTGTCAGTAAATAAAGTGTCAGTCCGTTGGAAAGATGCAAAGATCGACAGGTTAAAGACAATGAAGGGGGCTGGAGTGATAGCACAGCAGGTAGGGTGTTTTCCTTGCACGTGGCCAACCCAAGTTCGATTCCGAACACCCGATATGGTTCACCCCCCCCCCCCCCCGCCCCGTCCCAGCACTGCCAGGAGTGATTCCTGAGTGCAGAGCCAGGAGTAATCCCTGTGCATCGACCCCCCCAAAATTTTTTTAATTAATAAATGAAGATAATGAAGACCACAAGTTCATTCATTGATCCAACAGATTTTTAAGTCCACACTCTTATAAATCTTTCATTTAAATATAATAATATATATAATGGGCTGTAGCGATAGCACAGCGGGTAGGGCGTTTGCCTTGCACACAGCCAACATGGCCGACCCGAGTTCGATTCCTCCACCCCTCTCCGAGAGCCCGACAAGCTACCGAGAGTATCTTGCCGGCACAGCAGAGCCTGGCAAGCTCCCTGTGATGTATTCGATATGCCAAACACAGTAACAACAAAGTCTCCAATGGAGACGTTACTGGGCCCACTCGAGCAAATCGATGAACAACAGGAGGACTGTGAATATATATAATATATTTGTAAAGTGGATGTTGTCATTCCTAGTTTTATAATAGAGACCCAAGACTTTTGGTACTTCTTTTTGGGTCAGTTATGAAGTTGTAGAAAGAGATTTGAATTCACACTGTAGCACTGCCCTCCATTGTTCATCAATTTGCTTGAGCGGACCCAGTAACGTCTCCATTGTGAAACTTTGTTGTTACTGTGTTTGGCATATCGAATATGCCACGAGTAGCTTGCCAGGCTTTGCCGTGTGGGCGAGATACTCTCGGTAGTTTGCCAGGCTCTCTGAGAGGGGTGGAGGAATTGAACTCGGGCTGGCCGGGCTGGCCGATTGACTCCAAATTCCATGTTCTTTTTATCTGTTTGCTCATTCAGTTATTCTAGCCATTTATTTATCCCTTCAGTCATTCGAGCATAGCAACCCTTACTCTAGAACTAGGCATTTGGCTCCTTACATAGCTTACATCTGTTGTCCCAAAATGTACATGCTAAAACGATGCACAATATTCTAAAGGAATTGGAAGTATACTCAATTCTAGTGTATAGAAACAAAAGTCAAAATCTAGCTCCCTTTTGGTGGGGGAAGGGAAAGTCCCAAGGGCTGCTCAAGAACTACTCCTGGCTCTGTGCTCAGAGGGTGCTCCTGGCAAATCTGGGAAACCATCTCAGTACCAGGAATCAAACTTGGTCCCCCCATATGCATCCAGCCCTTTCAAGCCATCTCCCTGGGAGACTCGTCATGATTCTGTTGTCAGACCTCAAGTGCTGGATCTATGACTGACGAGCATGGGCATCAGAAACCAGCCAGTAGCTTCTTTGACCACAGAGCAACTGTCACTGTCACTGTCATCCCGTTAATCATCCATTACTTGAGCGGGCACCAGTAGCGTCTCCATTTGTCCCAGCCCTGAGAGTTTAGCATCGTAAACTTTATGCTCTCTCTCCACGGATGCGGCACACCAGCTGGATGTCCTTGGGCATAATGGTGACATGCTTGGTAGGGAATGTGCAGAGGTTGGTGTTCTTGAAGAGCCTCACCAGGTAGGCCTCCCACGCCTCCTGCAGCACCATGATGCCCGTGCTCTGGGAGCACAGGTCAGTCTTGTAGTCCTACAAGATCTCGCGCATTAGCTGCTGAATCTGCAGTTGGCGGATCTCGTGTGTGCGCCAGGGTGTCGGGCCAGTAGTGTTGTGGCTTCTTTACGCCACCTGCCCTTGGCTGGCGTGCTCTTGCAGGTTGCCTTGGTGGCCAGATGCTTGTGGGGCGCCTTCCCACCCATTGACATGGGTGCTGCCTGTTTAGTACAAGCCCTCTCGTTCTTCCCAACTCAGAGCAACTCAACCACAGAGCAAATAGACAATATATTATGGTAGGTCGTGTATCAACTTCTTGTTTGCAGTGGGAGGTTTAGGTCTTACAACCCTCTGCCGACCCAGTGCATCAAGCATTCCAAACTTCATTAGGTCCCTTCTTTCACTGGACTTGTCTCTGTCCTACTGAGTTTTTCATGGCTGGAGTATTCATGAGACTTTAACTGCCAGGTTATCTGATGGAATGGAGTGCCTTTTGAGAAAAAATCAGTGAAAACTGGATCTGCCTTCTGTTAATGAAGTTTTAAAGGCTGTAGCAATTGTTTGATAGAAAGTATGGAAAGGAGGAAAAGTAGTAGCAAAAAAGCATCTACTGAAGCACCAAGACGTGTAGTCCAGCTTGGACTGGCTTGTCTCCTTGGGGCCAGTGAGGCAAGTTCATTACCGCATTCTTCCTGCTCACCTCTGTGCTCAGGAATCACTCCTCCAGGTGCTCAGGGAACCATAAGGAGTGCCAGGGATCAAACCCAGGACTCTGCCAAATGTACACACTGTACTATAGCTCCAGCCCGTTTTTACTTTAAAAACAACAGGACGGAAGGCCTTATCTCGCATGCAGCTGCTTTGGCCAACCCTGGTTCAATCCCCAGCATCGCATTGGTCCCCTGAGCATCACCAGGGATCATTCCTGAGAACAGAGACAGGAATAGCCCCTGAGCACTCTAGGTAGAGCTCTAACCCCGCACCCCCAAAAGAAGCTTTTCTTAAAGGAGGGAAGCTAGTTCAAAGTGCTAGAGCATGTCCCTGTCATACAGCACCAGGTACAGAGCTAGTGACCAATGTCAGAACCACCGGGGACACATACGGACTTTCCTACCACCCTGGGAGAAGTTATTTACATTTTCTTTTTTTAATAGTTGTTTTCCCATTTCTTTAGACTGTTCATCTATTTGATATCATCTTTGTGAATGTATGAGTAGAAATTTATTCCTTTCAAAATGACTGTGATTTTTTTCCCCTGCATTAGTCTGGCAAACTCCCCGTGGCATACCCAATATGCCAAATACCAGTAACAATGATGGGTCTCATTCTCCTAAAGAGCCTTGAATATAATCTCAGGGCTAGGATGAAGGAGACGTTACTGGGGCCTGCTCGAGGCAATCGACGAATAACAGGATGGTCGTGATCGTGATTGCATTACTGAAAATTCTCTTCTCCTAAATTAAAATGCCACCATTGGGGCGGGAGTGATAGCACAGCGGGTAGGGCGTTTGCCTTGCACACAGCCCAACCCGGGTTCGATCCCCAGCATCCCATATGGTCCCCTGAGCACGGCAGGAGTAGTTCCTGAGTGCATGAACCAGGAGTAACCCCTGAGCATCGCCGGGTGTGACCCAAAAAGCAATAAATAAATAAATTAATTAATTAATTAAAATGTTACCATTCCAGGGCTGCTGGTAGAGCATTGGCCTTTCATGTGGCTGCCACAGGTTCAATCCCTGGCTTCCGTTATAGTCCCCTGAGCACTGCCAGGAGTAATTCCTGAGTGCAGAACCAGGAGTAACCCCTGAGCACCACCAGGTGTGGCCCAAAAAAAGAGAAGGGGGGGAAAAAACCACCATTCCACATACTAGATTTCCATATATAAACATTTGTATTGGCCTGTCTTTTGCTGTCTTACCATTACACCGTGTTAATCTGAAAAGATGTTCAATTTAATCTTTTCTTTCTTTTCAGAAAGCATCCTCTTGATCAATGCTATTACGTGACAAAGAACAAAAAGAGTGATGCCTTTGAAAATGACTCTTTGTAAGTTTGGGTTTCTTGTCCTTATGTGATTTTTAATATTTTTAAGCAGAAATGAGTTCTATGAGACATTATAAAGTTCCAAAGTGGGGGGAGGGGAGCGGGAGGGAGACAGAGAGATAGCGGTGGGTTTAAGGGGCTTGCCTTGCACAAAATACACCCAGCAGCTAATGTGGTCATGTCGGGCCCACAGGCTCCTTCCAGGACTGATCTCTAAGCTCAAAACCAGGAGGAAGGAGTAAATTTGAAAAGTCAAATTTATCTGTCAGAAAAATCTAAGATAATATGTTGGGGCCAGAGGGGCAGTAAAGTGGGGAGGGCACTTGCCTTACACCCAGCCGACACTCTTTCAATCTCCAGCATCGATATGGTCCCCTGAGCACCACCAAGGGTGATCCCTAATGCAGGAGTGGCCCAAAAACACGAAAAAAAACTCCAAAATGGTCATTTTTAGGAAAACAAGTTTTCCATTTTTCAACATAGATTATTATAAAATATCAAATATAAAAAAACAAGATAAATGAAATATAAAACAAATAAAATAAAACCCACAACTAGTCTGTGGCAGTTAACTGAGTGATGAAGAAAAAAAAGTGAGAAGCATAAGACATTTCATCTCGCTCTGATTTCCTGTCTTTGACCTAGTTACTCAGTCTAATAAGAAGCTTGACATTTATTAAAAGTTTCCAGAAAATTCTCCCAGCAACTTCAAGAGAATTTTAAATCAGAATTTTATCAGTTGAGTGATCTCTTTTTGGGTAAGAAAATCTTGTTAATCCTTTAAAGACTCAGAGCAATTATTTTCCAGTAACTTAAATTTTGAGTTGCTACTTGAAATATTTTTGTATATTTTAAAATAATAATTTCCAAATAACAATAAAATACTGACCACACTGAAGTAATAATGAAAGCATCAATTCTTTATTAAATTAGGTTCGTTTTTGGCTAAGAGTTTATATGGAGATTAGCCACAAGAGGGAGCCAAACACACGAAATTGGTTTCTGGTCATCTGCTGTCGCTCGGGGCTCAGAAATTAAAGTTAGCCAGGAATTAGTTCTGTAAAGGGGTTTCTTAGCATTGGTTATTTCACCTTTCCAAACTTTGAATTTTAAAAAAATTATGTTTTTTCCCCATTTTGAATCAAATTTTAGGCACAGAATGATTACGATGAGACCAGGGAGCTAGCTCAGTGCGGCAGCACATACTTTGGCTGCAGGAATCCTGGGTTCAGCCCCTGAGCACCTCTGGGAGTTGCTCCCACCTGAGCACTGGCCCGCCCCACAAGGACAGAACAACTGACTGAGGGGGCCGCAGAGTAAGGCTAGTGCAGCGGGGGAGGGTGTGTTCCTTATGTGCAGCCAGCTGGAGTTCAGTGGCCAGCACCTCATGTGGTTCCCCAGCATGGCCAGGAGTGACCCCCGAGTGTGGAGCCAGGAGTAAGCCCTGGAGCATTGCCGGCGTGTCACACACCCCTCAAAAGCAAAATACCAACAAAAAATAGTTAATATTGTAACTAAATTTTAGGAGAATGAGGAAATTTTCTCTTCATACTCTGCGATGCTCAGGGATCACTCCTGGCTCTGCACTTGAATTACTCCTGGCTGCATGTGGGGAACCATATGGGATGCCGGGGATTGAACCCAGGTCCGCAGCATGCAAGGCAAACGCCCTACCTGCGGTGCTATCACTCTGCTTGAGAATAAGAAAATTTTAGATTCTCATTTAACATTTTACATATAATAACCAATCTAGGCACTCTAAATCCCTTAACTTAAAATATAACTTAAGTTCCAAACCTACAAGCCAAGACTGCAAATAAAGTCATAAGCCTGCGATGGTTTGTGTGACTGGTGTGTTTAAAACATTTATAGATCAGGGGACTGGAGAGATAACACAGCGGGTAGGGCGTTTGCCGTGCACGCGGCCAACCCGGGTTCATTTCCCAGAATCCTATATGGCCCCCTGAGCACCACCAGGAGTAATTCCTGAGTGCAGAGTCAGGAACAACCCCTGTGCATTGCCGGGTGTGACCCAAAATCAAAAAAAAATTTATAGATCAAGAAAATTCATGATTTACATAACTACTTCCTAATATAAAAAAATATTGAATGGTTTCATTTCACTCATCTTGCTGGTCAACTGGTGACATTCTTTTCTTTTATGGTTCCTGAAATATTTCAGGAATATTTGCAAGGCTGAGCTGTGATTACAATCCATTGTAAGAATGATAAGCCTTCAGTAATGTGGACTCTGCCCCTCTGCCTCAGTTTACTCTCTGGCATGAGGGCATGATAAGTCAGCTCTCCTGCAGAGAAGAGGCATGCCTCGGTTTCTCCCCAGCCTCTCTGGAGGTTGCCTATATGTGGGAGGGGCAGGCCACACTCCAGGCTCCTCCCACATGCAGGCCTCCCTCTCCCTCGGGTCGCTTGAGGTCAAGTAATTGCATCACCCCCTGGTGTCAGGCTGCCTCAGAGCCCTGGCAACTGCCTGGGTCTGAGGGTCAATGTCACCAAGAACCAGAGCTCTATTGTCATTGGAAATTGTCCTGTGCACCGCAAATAAAAAATGCAAAACAAGTGGGACTAAAGTGAGAATAATAGGAATGTAAGAGGTCAACAGACAAGAGATATGCTACCCCTATCACTCTCAGCTCCCTAGGCCACCTCCCTGAAAGTCACTCAAGAGCATGAAAAATAGACTAGAACATTATTTTTATGTTTCTAATAAGACCGTAAACTTCCAAAAGTCCTTAATATAAATCAGAATTTATTTTCTTTCTTTATTTTAGGTTACCCAAACCACCTAATTCGACAGTAGAGTAAGTATACAACTTATATTTTACTTTCCTGTTGGAAAAACAAAACAATGGCAAGCTCTGTCTTTCAGTGTGAGGATATTAATGCAGTTTCTTATGAACCAGCAGGAGGAGCCAAAGTGCCAGCCTTCCTCCTTACCCCTTTTGCCCTCCCCAACTAATCTCCTCTCTAAGAGAACATTTTTACTTAGTTCAGTTTTAGATTCGCAGAAGTATTAGAGTTCCCATGTACCTGAGACCTCAGTTTTTCTTATGACTAACATCTCCCGTTTGTATATTACATCTGTCACCATTCATGAGCTACATTAAAGTACTACTATTTCCTGATCAGATCGCTTCCATTTTCCCCATGGGTCCTTTCATTCCAAGAGCCAGGTTACACTTAATATCATGTCTCTTTGTTTCTGTTATTGTTTCTCAGATTTTTCTTTTTTGTGACTGAAATCGATCTGAGTAGCACCCATCAAATATTGTAGAATGCATTCCCACTGGGATCGGCCTGGTATTTTTCTCATAATTTGACTGGGGTCAGGTGCTAGAGAAAACACAGATAAGTTTCATTTTCAGCACAGCCTATCAAGAGAACACGCTATCGGTGACTTACTCCTGTTGGCACTGCCCCGGGCCGTGTTCTTCAGGCTTACCGACTGTGCTGGCATCTTTTTCCCTCTCCTTTTCATACTGTGTTCTTTGAACCAAGGTCCACACGCAGGAGTCTGCATTCAAGCTCACCTCCTTGAAGACTGAGCCCTCCATAAATCTTTTCATCTCTGAGGAAGCTTTTCTGTTCTCCCCCATGGCTTTGTTCACTTATTCAGTCACTTGCTCATAGTATTATCGGCCCCTGGATCTTTATTTGGTACTTGAGTACTAATGGGCATATTACTTTACCGGTGTTACTCAGATTGACCAGTGGGAGTTCTTTCTCAGCTAATTCTTATATCCTACCTCTTTCCTTATCAAGTGTGTGTGTGTATGTGTGTGTGTGTGTGTGTGTTAGTGTTGAGTACTTTATCATATGTCATTATACTTCATCATTTTTATTTTTCACTTAATTTTTGGTACCACATGATACTCTAGGTTCAATTTATATATTTCCTACCCTACTCCTAGGATCAGCCGTTTCTCCAAGGAGCCCTGTTCCATCAGTGGAGAACTATTTTTTTTTCTTTTTGGATCATACCCGGCGATGCTCAAGGCTGACTCCTGGCTCTGCACTCAGAAATCACTCCTGGCGGTGCTCAGGGGACTATATGGGATGGTGGGAATCAAACCCTGGTCGGCCACGTGCAAGGCAAACTCCCTACCCTCTGTGCTGTTGCTCCAGCCCTGAGAACTATTTTTAAAACCACAACATGGGGCTGGAGAGAGACTACAATGGGTAAGGCACTTGCCTTGCTTGTGCCCAACCTCGTTTTGATCCTCAGCACCTGCGCCTCAAAGCCCGCCAGGAGCGACCGCTCAGTAGAAAGCCTGTAGGAAGTCCTGAGCACAGTTGGGTGTGGGCCAAAGCCAAAAAATAAAAACCAAGGTCAGGGGCTGGAGAGAATACAGGGGATAGGGCACTTGCCTTACACATTCCAAATCCAGGTTCAATCCTCGGAACCCCACTAGGTCTGCAGAGCCATACCAGGAATGATTATCTGAGTGCAGAGCCAAGAATAAGTTGAGCACCTCTAGGTGTGGCTGAAAACACAAAACAAAACACAACAAAAAACAAGATCTAAGCTGTGGGTATACTTGGTGCTACTTGTCACTCCACCAATATTAACTGAAAATATGAAGCTGACAATTTAAAATCATTTCACTTAATGCAAGGGCTACTCAAAAGCTATTAAAAATTAAATTTCTAGAGAGATTGTACAGAGGGTAAGGCGCTTGTCTTACATGCCCCTAACCTGGGTTCAATCCCTGGCATCCTGTATGGTCCCCCTGAGCCCACTAGGAATAATTCTTTAGTAGAGCTAAAAGTACAGCCCCTGAGCATTACCAGGTGTGGCCTAAAAACAAAACCAAAATGTTTTTCTAAACCCAGTTTGATAATGTGTTGAATATGTAACAAAGGACAGAAAACCAATCTTATAAAACCTGAGCTCATTGGACCCATACTTGACTTTTTCCTGAAGTCCAAATTCTTCTCTAGAATCTTAATTTCTTGTGATATCTACGAGAGATGATGAGCACCTTAGTAAAAAATCTTGTACTGCTTGGGCCAGAGTGATAGCATAGTGGGTAGGGCGTTTGCCTTGCATGAAGACCTTATGGTACAAGCACGAAAGATCAAGTACGACATCATTGGTCTGACCGAAACAAGAAGACATCAATCCCATCATGCTGTTTTCGACACTGGAGAAGAACTGTTCCTTGGAACATGTGATAAAAGAGGCGTTGGTGGTGTCGGTATCCTTGTCAACACAAACTTAGTCACAAGCATTGATTCATTTGAATGCCTAACAACCCGAATCGGACGATTACACTTGAATAAATGTGGCTCACTACCGGCAGTTTCTATCTTTGTTGTCTATGCACCAACATCCAGTTATGGTGAAAAAGAAACTGAGAAATTCTACATGGAGCTGGAGAAATTCTATAAAGAAGATCACACCTTCTACAAGATCATTGTCAGTGATTTTAATGCCAAGATAGGACCAAGAAGATCAGTCGATGAACTCCACATCGGAACCCATGGCCTGGAATGGAACGAACAGGGTGACAGACTGTCTGAGTTCATCATGTCAACCAAAACCTTCCATGGTAACTCACAATTCCAAAAGGCTGAATCTAAACGTTGGACATGGGAGTCTCCCGATGGACGGTTCCACAATGAAATAGACCACATCATATTCAATCGGCGGTTTTGCCTAACCGATGTTGCTGTTGTCCCAAAATTCCAAACGGGATCAGACCACCGTCTTCTTCGTGCAAAATTCTACCTCACAGAACGAGGAGAAAAGAATGCAAGGTTTAAGAAGAGGACTCCCAGAACAACCACCAACTGGGAACTCTTTGGCTCTGTTGCAGCAACATGGGAAGATGCCGTCATTGACAACATTGATGAGGAATATGATCGAATGATTCAGCACCTCCATGATTGTGCAAGGAATGCCAAGAGAGAGATAACCACAAAAAACCGTCTTTCTTCGAACACTCTTGAACTTATTCGCCAACGTGGCTTGGCACGTGCCTCAGGCAACCACAAGCAAACGTCCGAACTGGCAAAACAGTGCAGAAAAGCCATCAAGGATGACCTCAAAAACAGGAAAGCAGCAGTACTGGTAGATGCAGCAGAAGCTGGGAAAAACATTCGTAATGCCCGCCTGTCCTTCACCAACTACAAAACCAAGATGACTGCCCTCCGACATCATGATGGATCTATCACATCTTCCAGAAGGGCAATGGAGAAGATTATTCATGACTTCTACTCAGATCTCTTTAATAGCCACATCCACATGCCCACATACCACATACCACATGATGGATATGTCGTTCCCAATGTTCTCCCTTCCGAAATCCAACATGCCATCTCGTTGGTAAAGAAACAAAAAGCACCTGGCCCAGACAAGATCAGACCTGAACACCTGAAGAACTTACCATCAGTACTCATCAATACATTGGCTCGACTCTTCACACGCTACCTGTCTGAATGCAAGGTTCCATCCCAATGGAAAACCAGCAAGACTGTACTACTATACAAGAAAGGAGACATCCACGATATTGGCAACTATCGCCCAATCTGCCTATTGTCTGTCATCTACAAACTATTCACTCGAGTCATCCTGAATAGGATTAGCAGAACACTAGATGAAGGACAACCATGTGAACAAGCTGGATTCCGAAAAGGATTCAGTACCATTGACCATATCCACACAATAACCAAGCTCATTGAGGTATCTCAGGAGTTCAAGATGCCGCTCTGTCTAACGTTCATTGATTTAAAGAAGGCCTTTGATTCTGTTGAGACAGAAGCGGTCATGGAAGCCCTAGCCAATCAGGGCGTACAAACTCAATACATCAGGATCCTTCGTGAGCTCTATTGTGGATTCACTACCAAGATCTCACCATTCTACAAAGAAGTAATCATCCATATCAAGAGAGGGGTTCGGCAGGGTGATACCATTTCACCAAAACTCTTCAGTGCCACCCTCGAGAACATCATGCGACGACTAGAATGGGAAAACATGGGAGTGAAGATAGATGGTCGGCAACTACACCACCTCCGCTTTGCTGATGACATCGTTCTAATAACACCAAACATCAGCCGAGCGGCACAAATGCTGGCGGACTTTGACCGTGAGTGTGGAAAGGTAGGACTACAGCTGAATCTTACGAAGACAATGTTTATGAGAAACAGCCTTGTTCCTGACGCTCCATTCGCTCTCAACGGAACCACCATCTCCGAATGCAACAGTTATATATACCTAGGTCGAGAAATCAACATGATGAATGACCTGGCACCTGAGTTGCGCAGGAGGAAGAGAGCGGCTTGGAATGCCTTCAAGAGCATTGAAGAAATAACTAAAAGGACAAAGAACCTCCAGCTACGAGCACATCTCTTTGATTCCACTATTCTTCCTGCATTAACATATGCCTCAGAGACCTGGACCCTACGAAAACAGTATGAGAACGCTATTCGGGTCTCTCAAAGAGGAATCGAAAGAACTATGCTTGGAATATCACGATTCACTCAAATGAGAGATAGAATCCGGAGTTCTGATCTTCGTCAACGCTCAAGAATCAGGGACGCTGTCTCATTTGCCAAGACATCAAAAATCAGGTGGGCTGGACACGTAATGAGGTTTACAGACAACCGCTGGACTAGAGCCATTACTGATTGGGTTCCACGAGACATCAAAAGATCACGTGGACGCCCACCTATAAGATGGTCAGACTTCTTCGTCAAGACCCTAAATGATCGGTTTGAGGCTCTACATGTTCCTAAAACGAACAGATACCATTGGGCTACGCTAGCACGCAACCGGGATGAATGGAGACGTTACTGGCGCCCGCTCGAATAAATCGATGAATAACGGGGATTAAGTGATTAAGTGATAAGAGGCCCACCCGGGTTCGATCCCGGCATCCCATAAGGTCCCTCGAGCACCGCCAGGAGTAATTCCTGAGTGCAGAGCCAGGAGTAACCCCTGAGCATCGCTGGGTGTGACCCAAAAAGCAAAAAAAAATCTTGCACTGCTGGCTAAGTAGTCCGACTGTGGCTGTCGGAGTCCGGGCAGAGCAGTTCACTCATATAACCACCAGAGGGGGAGAGACTGAGATCTAGGTTTGAAACTGCAGCTTTCGGATAGAGCTCTAGTTACTTCCACTCATTCCCATTTTAGCCGTTTAGCTGCTGGTCTTTGAAGCTCTTTCTTCCTGAAACTGATTCAGAAACCACTGAGAATATGTTTGGTTGGAAAAAAAAACAACCAAAAATTCTGGCCATTAAAAAATATCCTACGTGGTGTGGGAATGATGTATGCATAAAACTGTCCTGAACAGTACTGTAAATCACAATCTGTAATTAAAGTTTTTTTTTAAATAAGGCCTTAAGGCGAGCTGGAGCAATAGCACAGTGGGTAGGTGTTTGCCTTGCACGCAGCCATCGTGGGTTCGATTCCCAACATCTCATATGGTCCCCCAGCACCACCAGGAGTAATTCCTGAGTGCAGAGCCAGGAATAACCCCTGAGCATCGCTGGGTGTGACCCAAAAAAGCAAAAATAAATAAATAAGGCCATAGGGGCTGGAGAGATAGTACAGGAGGTAGGATGTTTGCCTTGCACACGGCCTACCAGGGTTCAATCCCTGGCACCCCATAGGGTCCCCCAACATCTCCAAGAGTAATTTTGAGTGCAGAGCCAGGAGTAACCCTGGAGCATTGCCAGGTGTGATCCAAAAAAGTCAAAAAAATAAATTAAGGTCATAAAATATTTAAGGTCATAAAATGTTGATATATTTTAAAATATGTAAATTACTCTGGGCCTCCAGACCTCCTAAGCACCACTTGGATGGCAACATTTAAGTTAATATATGCTAACCCTATGATTGAGAAGCAATGAGATACTTTAAATGCTTCCTACAGAAATTATTCTCATCATTTCATAGTCATAGCCTCCATAGTTACTTGAAGAAATGATTCTACAAGGAAACACTATGCACTGTAGCACTGTTCTCCCATTGTTCATCGATTTGCTCGAGCGGGCACCAGTAACGTCTCCATTGTGAGACTTGTTGTTACTGTTTTTTGGCATATCAAATACGCCACTGGGAGCTTGCCAGGCTTTGCCCTGCGGGCGGGATACTCTCAGTAGCTTGCTGGGCTCTCCAAGAGGGACGGAGGAATCGAACCCGGGTTGGCTGCATGCAAGGAAAATGTCCTATCTGCTGTGCTATCTGTTCTGCCAATCCCTTGATAGAAAATGGTGTCAGGAGGGGTAAGGCACCCCAGCTGATCCCCAAACCTCACCCGGAGTGATCCCTGAGCACAGAGCTAGCACCAAAAAAAATCCAAAGGAAACGGTGACAGGCCGATGTCTGTAACAGACTCCGGGAGTCTGTTGGTAACGCCAACTGGCCCGTCTCTTCCCACCTGGCAGCTGCAGACCTGACACCACTTGCCCGTGGTTTCAAGGCTGTGCTTGCTGGCAGGTCAATCAGTTCGCCTCTGGGCTCTGTGCAGCTGCTTTCCTAGAACTTCCGGTACAAGTTTGCTCCTTGGTTCTATCTGCAGGGGCTGCGGGGGCAGGAATATCCCAGCTCAGAGTTCTGGGGGCTCTGGAAGAGCTGGTTCCTCTGGCACCCTCTGCCAGGAGCATGCTGGCACACCCCCCCGCCCCGTGCCCCCAGGCTGGCAGCCAGCCCTCCGTGCCTCTGCCTTCGTCCTCACGCCATCTTCCCAGGATGTGCCACTGTGTCCGCATTTCCCCTTTTTGTTGTTGTTGTTGTTTTGTGGCTGACCTGGGTTCGATTCCTCTGTCCCTCTCAGAGAGCCCGGCAAGCTACCAAGAGTATCCCGCCCACTTGACAAAGCCTGACAAGCTCCCCGTGACATATTTGATATGCCAAAAACCAGTAACAATGGAGACGTTACTGGTGCCCGCTCAAGCAAATCGAGCAAATCTATGAACAACGGGAGGACAGTGCTACAGTGCTACAGTTGTTTTGTGGCTGTTTATAGTAGTCGGGGGGGGGTGCAGAATTGTATGAGGGGTCTCATCCATGGAAAGGCATGTGCTACCGCTAGAGTCACATCCTGGGCCCCAGTTTCTCTCTCTCATAGGGAACAGTCCTACTGGATGAGCCCCTCACCCACTCCAGTATGGCCTCATCTTAACTGATTACCTCCACTCTGAGACTGTTTCCAAAGAAGGTCATGTTCTGAGGGTCTGTGTGTTAAAGCTTTACCATAGCATGGGGGTGGGGGAGGTAAGAATTCAAGCCATTCATCTGGCCATTTTCTACTTTATTTTCCAATCACGTGTAATACTTCTCTATTCTATGGGCTTCCTAATCTTGGTTTTCATTGATTTATTTGGGTGGGGTTTAGTTTGGGGATCACACTTACCTAGCAGTGCTAAGGGGTTACTCCTGACTCTGCACTCAGGAGTCACTCCTCGTGGGCTCCGGAGACCATATAGGTGCCTGGGATCAAATCAGGGTTGGCAGCATGCAAGGCAAGTGCCCTACTCACTGTACTAGTGCTCTGGCCCAGATTTTCATTTAATTTAGACAATTTTCGTGAGTTCTTTGTTTTATAGCCTCGCTAGTTCTTCAAATGATAGGGAAAATGTAATCTTTTTGACACATATTTATTTTCCTTCAGGGAATTAGCTATTTTTGCTTTCTGATTCCTAAGCAGCACTACATACAAAAACACGCCATAGGTTGTTGGTTGATTGGCTGCTTTAAAGAAACATGGACTGGATTGAAACTTCAATCCAAGACGGTTAGAAATTATTTTGCATACTGAAAGTGAAAGCAAAAATGATTCATTAAGTACTGGAACCCACTCAAAAAGAAGCTGGAGGCTCCAAAGAGGTAGTATAATGAATAAAAGCACTGGCCTTGCACACAGCTGACCTGGGTTCAATCCCCAGCACTACATATGGTTTACTGAGCCCTGCCAGGAAATGATCTATGAGGACAGGGCAAGGAGTAAGCCTGGAGCACTGGAGCACTGCAGGGTGTGGCCCAAAATAAAAAAAAAAAAAAGGAGCAGGAATTGAGAGCAACTAGAGATTCTTCTCATAGCATTCTAAAAACTACAAAATTCTTGGGGCTAGAGAGATAGTACAGCAGATAGGGTGTTGGCCTTGCATGCAGGTGACCTGGGTTCAGTTTTCGGCATCCCATATGGTCCCCCAAGCACCATGTATGGTCCCCCTGAGCATCATGAAAATTGCTGATAAAGATTTTGGTTTGATTTTTATTTTATTTATTTATTTATTTATTGCTTTTTGGGTTACACCCAGCAATGCTCAGGGGTTACTCCTGGCTTTGCACTCAGAAATTACTCCTGGCGGTGCTTGGGGGACCATAATGGATGCCGGGGATAGAACCCAGGTTGGCCGCGTGCAAGGCAAACGCCCTACCCACTGTGCTATCACTCCGGCCCCTGGTTTGATTTTTAAAAAGAAAAATAAATGTACATTTTATATGTCTAGAAAAATTAAGAGAATGTGATGTTTTATGGTATGTACCCCAGCAACGTGCTAACTCCCTGGAACAAAGCAAAGAAATGTTTGGCTTACTGCCCCATCCTCGGGTAGGACACTACCTGTCACAAAGAGGGACCCAGCAAATATTTGATGATTCACATTCTTCATTTGTGCTTCTTTCTATTCCCTTTTGTGTGTTCACCCAACTCTCAGAGAAATATGTTCCCCGTATCCGATGGAACACCCCTACCACACCCACATCTCCCGGGGAGCTATGTTCCCGACCTTCACATCACCTAAGGACCAGTACACTGGCCTGAAAGCCCGGAATCGGCTGCCGTTTCCTCCTACTATTCCCACCAAGCACTATGACACCACGAAGATCATGAAGACACGAGGTAAGAACGGTATTCAGGCTTAGAAAGCAGTGCCCAGGATTCAGTCACAAAAGTGTGGCCCATAAGTAGATGAGAGCCGTTGTTGGCAACCTCGCTGCCCTTCAGAACCACTCAGATCCTGCCAGAGAGCTCTTACATCCCATTTTCCATATGTGCATCTAACTTCTCTCCCTTTAAATTTTTTTTTCCTTTTTGGGGCCACACCCAGCGATACTAAGGGTTTACTCCAGGCTCTGCACTCAGGAATTACTCCTGGGGATGCTCAGGACCATGTGGGATGCTGGGGACCAAATCTGGATCTGCTGTGGGGAAGGCAAATGCCGTCCCTGCCGTGCATCTCTCTGGCCCCAACTTTTCTTCTTTATCCAGAGCCTCCCATGGTAGACCGAGAAACCAAGCATTGAACATTGGTTATTTTTTATTCTGCTTCTATGTTCTATTTTTCTCTGACTTTCTTGTATGGCTAGTTTCTGTTTTTTTGCAATGGTAGGGGTCAAACCCAGGGTCTTTTGTATGCAAGACGAATGCTCTGCTGCAGAGTTTATCTCTGGATTAGATCATTTCCAAAATCCCATGAAGTATATAGAGTAGCAAGAATTCACAGAAATGAGCAATTGAATGTATAAAATACTTAGGCACAATTGTATATACAGGAAATTAAAAAAAATCGGTTAGCACCCTAAATTTCTGCTCTTCCAAGCATCTGTCAATTCATGACTAATAAAAAATGTCACATGGGGCACAGTAGGTAGGGCATTTGCCTTGCATGAGGTCGACCTGGGTTTGATTCCCAGCATCCCATATGGTCCCCCGATCACCACCAGTAGTAATTCCTAAGTGCAAAGCCAGGAGTAACCCCTGTGCATCACCAAGTATGATCCAAAAAGAAAAAAAAATTCAGATCAAAGCAGCTGGAGCGAGAATGTGTGCCCCGTCCCCCTCTGCCTCGTCTTATTTGGGTTCTGTCCACTACACCCATAAATGCCATTGCCGAGAAGGCTAACACAGTTTTTCCTTAAAAACTTCAGGTAATCCTTACAGATATGAACAGATTGAGTATCCCATGGATTCAAAGAAGAGAGCTTTGACGTGGCCAGGTCAGAATGCCTATTATGATGTAAGTATCTTTGAAAAAATTAGTGTTTAAAACAAAGCAAAGAAATGTTTTCACTCTGTGTATATTTATAAAAAATCCAAAATGGATTTGTTCCTTTTTCCTATATGAATGAAAATGTTGAGATTTTCACGAATTGCAGTTTTCTGTTTTGGTCCCTTAGCTAATTTCCTTTAGCAGTTAGTAGCATTTCCACGGTTACAAAGAAGTTAGAAAAGAAGCTGGAGGAGGACAATATTTCATTCATTATGTGTCCCCCAACTTTATTTTGTTTTGGTTTTGGGGCCACACCTGGTGATGCTCAGGGTTACTCCTGGCTCTGCACTCAGAAATTACTCCCGGCGGTGCTCAGGGGACCGTGTGGGATACTGGGGATTGAACCCACTGTACTATCACTACGGGCCCCCAATTCAACTTTTGTTAATAAATTTTCACTGAGGTAGCTCATTGGTTTATAACATTATACACGTTCCAGGTATAGAGCTTTATAATTGGACATCTGTGTGCACTACTTTATAATCACTATCAAAAGTCTAGTTTTCATCTGTCACCAAACATTTTGACATGCAGTTTGATGCGCTCTGAGCTAATTGCATAACCTCCCCCCACACACTCACATCTCACCCCCAGCAAAGTGTAAGAGCTGGCAATATGACTCAAGGAGAGAGCACAAGCCTAGCAGATGTGAGACCCCAAGTTCAACCCCGAGCACTAGATGGCTGCAGCACCCCAGGGTGAAATTTCCTGGGCAGAGATCACACGCCCCTGCAGTACCACTGCTGTGGTCCTTATAAAATACATATTTATGCAGACTTGAGAAAAAATAAAATACCCACTTTTACCAAGAAATTGCCATACACTTGTATATTTATTGGTGAAGTATATCATTCATCCCCTCCAAAGGTATCATTCTCAATTTACAGATAAGTAAACTAAGTCTCAAAGCATTTTGTGGGGGGATGCCCTAGTCATAGAGCTCAGGTCTGTAAGGCTCAGTCTCTGCTGGTCACATCCATAACATGATTCCACAGAGGTATATAAGGAAAATATTGTTCTTGTTTTTAAACTTTTTTCATTAATTTATGATACTATGTAAATTCTGGGCGGTACTCTGGGGACCATATGGGATGCTGGGCACCAAACCCGGGTCGGGCACGTGCAAGGCAAACGCTCTACCCTCTGTGCTACTGCTCCAGCCCCAGGCATTGTCATCTCTTTCCTCTTATTTCTCCCTAAGCCCAATAGAAGGAAGAGGACATTAATAACTTTAAAAATAATTCCAAAAATGTGTCTCCTAGCTATACATCCAGGATCCCTGTTTTATTCACTTCCATCCAGGCCAATAAGAAAATTTTACAATATACTGGCAAATAAAGTGAATTAGAGGGCTAGAGAGAAAGTACAGTGGGTTGGGCACTTGCCCTACACGTGGCTGAACCTGGTTCAATCCTGGCACCACATATGGTTCCCCAAGCCCCATCAGGAGTGATCCCTAAGCACAGAGCCAGGAGTCAACACTGAGTCCTCCACCCTGACCCCCAAAAGTGAATTTTAAAATGGTTCAGCTACTGGTTCTAAAATCATGCCAATTCTGTGACCTTACAGTACCTTTCAGTACAGAGTTTCCTCACAGATAAAACAGAATAATAACAATTTACCTGATAAGGTCGTCTTAAAAATGATATGCATGAAAAAGCACTCAGCAGGTAACTAAGCTCATAGTAAAAATTAGCTTTGGGCTAGACCCATATGGACCCCAGAGACCCTCCCACTCCAGGCATGATTCCTGAGCATCACCAGTTATGACCACAGTCCCCAACAAAAATAAAGAGCTTTATCAGTATTCCATTTTTTTTTTTTACTAAGCTAACCAAAGGGATAGCTAAGTAAGTAGACACCTATTTTCTGAAACTGGAGGTACCTCCTAATTTGGGATGGAACTGGGAGTAGGAATATGGAACTGGGAGTAGGAATGTCCCAGCGTAGACATCCCAACTGAGCAGCGTTCCTCAGTCTTCTACAGCTCTGGACGGGCACCTGTCCTACACGCCTGTGTGCAGTCAAGTAGTTAGAACCCAGCCCACCCTTTCTACACTGGCAGACGTGCTTTGGTCTGTGATCAATGGTTGGCATCCACTGATCTAGGAGTCTAAGTCTGAACTTGGTCTCCCTTATCCCAAAGATTGAAGGTACTTTGCTAAAGTAGGAAAATGGTATTTACTTAACAGCTTAGTTGGGGAATTTATAAATTAAACACTGTGACTAGTGGGACTAATAAGACGACTGGCCCTCATTATACTCTAGGCTAGGACCTGCAGGCATTAAGGATAAGCCCAACTGTGAGGACAAGGGGCAGAAAGTGTCCAACTCCACCTTCCCATCACCATCTAACCCCTGCTCTCACTGCTGCTCTGGCTTTGCCATCCTGCATATCATTCAAGGCCCAAGGCCTCCCATCCCCTCCTTCTCCCAGCTTACCTTCCTTTTCAGCTGTAATCTCTTCCTCCTGAGCTTGCCTATCACTTTGTCACCATCTCATTTATAACCAAGGATTCCCTCTCATATAATTGTGAATGTGTTCGTGTCTTATCTCCCCTCTAGTCAATATACCCCTGGATAGTAAGATCTGCAGCTGATCCATCTGTTTCCTCCACTACCTTGCTACTTGATGCTTAATAAATATGAATTGAGATTCAGAGAGAGAGAGAGAGAGAGCGCGCTCAATGGGCTAAGCGCAGACTTTGTATGTGGGAGGTCAAGGATAGATCTTTAGCAACCCATGGTCCCTCAGCACCACCAACAGTGGTCTCCATGAGGACTGGGTGTGGCCCAAACTGCTGGGTGTGGCCCAAACTAAATAAACATTTACTTACCAAATATGTCAATCAAAAAAAAAAAAAGCAAACTTGGGGCTGGAGCAATAGCACAGTGAGTAGGGTGTTTGCCTTGCACGCGGCCAACCTGGGTTTGATTCCCAGCATCCCATATGGTACCCCAAGCACCGCCAGGAGTAATTCCTGAGTGCATGAGCCAGAAGTAACCCTGTACAACACCAGGCGTGACCCAAAAAATAAAAAAATTTAAAAAACAATTGGGGCTGGAGCGATAGCACAGTGGGTAGGACGTTTGCCATGCACGCAGCCGACCCGGGTTCAAATCCCTGCATCCCATATGGTCCCCTGAACACCGCCAGGAGTAATTCCTGAGTGCAGAGCCAGGAGTAACACCTGTGCATCGCCAGGTGTGACCCAAAAACCAAAATAAATAAATAAATAAATAAATAAAAACTCATAAATAGCCAGGGAACTGTCTACAATTAACAAGTAACCATATTGTTATTCACTTTCACACATACACCTCCTTTATAAAATACAAATAAAACTCCAGGAAGCTGTTATGTCTATAGAATGAAATTTTTTAATTTGAACATCAATGACTTAAACTTCATCAGAAATAAAAATCTATCACACGGTGTCATTTCAGGCAGGAAAGAGAAGGGGTGGTACACAATGTTAACTCTGCTTAACAAATGGTGCAGCTCAGGGCCCTCTATATTTCCTTTTATTATTTATTTGGGTTTTAGGCCATACCCTGCAATGCTCAGAGCTTGCTCCTGGCTTTGCACTCAGGAATCATTCCCGGCAGGCTTGAGGAACCATATGGGATGCCGGGGGTCAAACCTGGTTGGCTGAATGCAAGGCAAGCGCCCTACCAACTGTACCATCTCTCCAGCCCCCAGAGTTCTTTATATTTCTAATATAAGTTCTCTAGGAGTAGAGTATTTTCAGGGACATTTCTCTAATATTTTTGAAAAGGGTCTTTCCTGGGACTGGAGCGCTAGCACAGCGGGTAGGGCGTTTGCCTTGCATGCAGCCAACCCAGGTTCGATTCCCAACATCCCATATGGTCCCCGGAGCACCACCAGGAGTAATTCCTGAGTGCAGAGCCAGGAGTAATCCATGAGCATTGCGGGTGTGACTCAAAAAGAAAGGCAGGCAGGCAGGCAGGAAGGAAGGAAGGAAGGGGAGGAAAGGAGGGAAGACAGACAGAAAGACAGAGAGAAAGAAAGAAAGAAAGAAAGAAAGAAAGAAAGAAAGATAAAAAAAAAAAGATCTTAGGAACTCACCATTCCCTTGGGGTCTAAGTACTTGTACACAGCCAACCCAGGTTCAATTCGAAGCATCCCATTTGGTCTGCCCCCCTTACCGAGCACCTGCCAGGAGTAACCTCTGAGCACTGCCAGTTGTGACCAAAACAAAAACAAAAACAAAAAAAACCCTCACCATTCCCTTGTGGCAGAATGTTAGTAATAAATGAAGAAAAAGGAGTGTTCATCTGGCATTTTCTTTGTCTTCTTCCATATCAGAGTGACTCACCCCTGATTCTGCTGGATGGTGGTTAAAAGCAAATATTTTTGTTCCTATTCTGTCTAGCTTCCTAAATGTGCAATGAAAAGCAAGCCAGTGTTCTACCCCAAACCTCCTAAAACCTTTGCTCCTAATTCAACTTTAAATTCATGGGACCCAGTTAACTCTTCAAAAGAAGCCAACATCCAAAGGAATATTGAGAAGTCCCACTGGATCTCTTCACACAATCATGATTATACAGGTATGAGTTCGCCTGAATATAGTAATTTTTCACAAAATCGAGAAGAACAAAATTGGGATCTCTGGCAAATGCTACAGGCTTTTATCTTCTAATATTTCTCTGTTTCCTTATCCTAATACTAACGGAAATTAAGGTCGGTAGTTTCTTTTCATGGGTAATGGGGAGGTAAAGATGATTGTCACTTTATTGGTCATTGTTCTTTTACTCTTAATAAAATAATAAAATGTTTTCATGAAGGTCTGGGGCCCATGAACCCTCTAGAAATGGATGATTACCAGGAAAAGGCAGCAGCAGAGTTAACTGGACAGACTGGATTTGATCCAGAACCTGTAAGTAATCATAGTCCAGTCAGCTATTAAGAGTGAATTGAGGGCCTGGGTGATAGTCCAGTGGGGCAGGCATTTGTCTTGCATTAGCTGACCTGGGTTCTATCCCCTCCATCCCATATGATCCCTCCAGTAAGTACCACCAGGAGTAATTCCTGAGTGCAGAACCAGGAATAACCCCTGAGCATCGCCGGGTGCAACCCAAAAAAGCAAAAAAAAAAAAAAAAAAAAAAAAATTAATTAATTAAACAAAAGGGAATTGATCCAGCGCAGAATCCTTACAAGACCAGATTTATTCACTAATTAATTTTCTCCTTTTTATCTCATGTCTGCAGCAAGAAAAATTCCATTCGGTCATAAAACCCGCTCGACCCTTGGAAGGACGAATTGCCCGACTGATGCAAAGCCGACGTTGCCGAGAGCCAGCTGCTGTCCATCAAAAGCTACCTCCCTGTCCAGACTGTACCCCTAAAGTTCCATGCACCTTCCACACCTTTATACCCCGTTCTGCAGAACTGATGGCCTTTCAGAACAGCACACCATTGAGCATTATTCATAAAACCCCGGATGTTGAAGATAGGATAAAGGAAGAACAAAACCTGCTCTCTCCCTATACGCGTCTACCTTCCTGCACAACCAAAGATATGAGTAGAATTTGTGGCATAAAAAAATTCCCCAAAATCACTGATACGAAAAAGATGGAAGAGTTGTACTGGAGGCAGGCCTTACTCAGACCCCAAACTGTGTCCTACGGTAACCCTGACCTGAGTTACATTCCTTATGACCATTTTAAATCCTCCTTACGTGACCAGTTTGCTCCATGTCAAAACGCTGCTGCTAGCACCAGTAAGTCTAGTATTTCACAGAATAAACTAGACTCAGATGCTTTCAATTTGGAGAAGTATTTAAATAAGTCAGAAGATCCACTGAACACGAACATGGAAAACTGCGAAGAAACGGGAAGTTTTGTGGGTTGGATTCCCAGGGCAAGAGACTCCAAGCCACATAGGGACCTGCTGGAGCTTAAGAACTCTTTTTCAAAATCCAGTGCACATAAACAGTTCCATAAATCTTACCTACAAGATCATAAAGACCTCAGGGACAAGGACCGTTCTGGTATGAGACACCAATTCTACGGGCATAATTCTCATTATTTCTATAATTGAATGATGCATTCTTCCCTTTCACAATCTAGCATCTTGCAAGAAAAGAAAAAAAATACAACATTTTCATCCTCGTTGCTGGATTCTGTTTTCTAGAGGAGCCATAATGACCTTATTAAGAAGGCTGACATCTTCAGGAATTTAAGTTAGGATCTTTTCAGAGGAACCCAAAAAGGTGGTGTTCTGAAAGATACCAGCTCAGCAATAAAATATTAGAACTGGGAAAGTTTCTGGTCTTCTTTCTTCTTTTAATTGGGGATTACATAATTCAGATGCGCTCACACACTTGGCTGAAGTGCAGCAACAATCATACAGTTCACTGTGACGTTTGGGGTAGCACCCAAAACAGGTGCTCCCAGGACTGTGACTGGTGGGCTGTTGCTGTGGGTAGGGGCAGGGGCAGGGACAGGGATGACCAACTTAGCATCCCAATGTTAAAGGCTGACAAGCAGATGCTAAGCTGTAGAGCTATTCCCAGGTCCAGGCATTTACCATCTTTAATCTCACTCTAATACTATATTCCAAGGACATTTCTCAAAATCATAAAAAAAAAAGTACATGGCAAAATTTACATCACCAATTTGCATACTTTGAAAACCTAACTTTTGACTCCCCCAAAACAACTATTAATAGTCCACAGTCTTCCATATCAATAAGAAGGTCAATTAACACAGCCTTTATATGATACATGTATTATTGTATTCTATTCATATAATGAAGTAGCACTGTAGCATGGTAGTACAGTCCTCCTGTTGTTCACTGATTTGCTCGAGCGGGCACCAGTAACGTCTCCATTGTGAGACTTGTTGGTACTGTTTTTGGCATATCTACTATGCCATGAGGAGCTTGCCAACCTTTGCCGAGCAGGCGGGATACTCTCGGTAGCTCGCCGGGCTCTCCGAGAAGGATGGAGGAATCGAACCCGGGTCGGCTGCATGCAAGGTAAACGCCCTACCCGCTGTGCTATTGCTCCAGCACCATATAATGAAGTAGAGAAACATTTTTATTAAGAAACTTAAAAGTGCTACTGACCCTGGTTCAATTCCCAGCATCGCATATGGTACCCCAAGCACTGCCATGGGTCACTCGAGCAGAGAGCCAGGAAGAGCCCCTGACTACCACAGACGTGACCCGAAAAGGAGATGGGTGAAAGATGAATCCTAATGGACTGAAGATGAAAATCCTAAATTGGCAGTGGGGGGAAAGGCTTGACTTGCACAGCAAAACCTTCAACAGGCCCTTGAGGAAGCAGGAAGAAGAGTGTGTATGCCTGGGGCAGGAGCCACTACAATGAGATTGTGTGAAAGCTAGAACACAACTGGCTCCATGCATCACCCCCTGCCCCACCCCACGCCCTGGTGCTTGGCAATGGCCTTCTCTCCCCTGACTCACATCCTAAGGACGGGGCTGGCCAGGGAAATGGCTCAAGGGGCTGGGGGACAAGCTCTCCAGCAGGAGGCCTGCTTTCATCCCAAGACCACAGGAGCGCTCCGCAGTACTAGGAGCCGCTGCTGAGCACTCAGCTGGGAGTAGCTCCCAAGGGCTGCCAAAAACAAAAGTCTTAAAGATTCCTAAATTTTGCACACACACACACACACACACACACACACACACACACACACCCTCCCCCCAGCCTCGCCCCAATTCAGACATGTGAAGCATACACAAGCATAAAAGAGATTCAAGTTCAGGGTCTTGAGAGTACAGAAGGTAAGGTACTTATCTTGCAGGCAGCCAACCCCATTCAATCTCTGGCATCACATAACCCCCGAAAAACAAAAGCTGTTGACCAGATTCCACAATTTCTGTAAGCTCTGAATTGATTTAAATAATCAGACTTCTGCATATGTACATATCTATACACAAATGGGCGTGCAGATGAAGACCCAATTTATATTCTTATGACTCCCACCTTCTCTTAACTGTGATCAATAAAGGAGTGATAATGCTACTTGCAACGTTTTTGCAGGACTGGTTTCTATCTTGGATTCTCTCTCCTCTCTTTCTCTCTCCCCCTCCCCCTCCTCTTGGATTGAATTGTCTCCTCTCCCTCTCTCCTCCCCTCTGTCTCTCTCAAACTTCCATATTTTTAGTAGTCCCATCTAAAGAAGGACACCAGTCAGTACCCAATAATAAATGTACGCGGTTTTTTCCCCCTTTTTTTGGGTCACACCCAGTGATGCACAGAGGCTGCTCCTGGCTCATGCACTCAGGAATTACTCCTGACGGTGCTTGGGAGTCCATATGGGACGCTGGGAATTGAACTCAGGTTGGCCGTGTGCAAGGCAAACGATCTACCCACTGTGCTATCGCTCCAGGTCCAGCTCCAAATGTACGTGCTTTAAGCTAGTTTTCTGACTGACTTGTTAGGCAGCAAGCAGCTAACTAATGACTCCGGTTGTTTTATTTTGGGGGGGCACATCGGCAATGTTCAGAGGTTACTCCTGGCTCTGCACTCAGGAATTATTCCCAGCAGTGCTCGGGGGACAAAGTGGGGTGTCAGGGATTGAACCTAGGTTGGCCATATACAAGGCAAAAACCCTACCCACTGTACTGTCTCTCAGTCCCTTCCTGACTTATTTTTAATGATCTCTTTTACTTACAGGTATTTCATATTTTCTGCCTCATTAGTAATCCAGTAACAAAAAAAAAATCTACCTCTAAGCAAGCAAAGCACCCTCCAATTGCACATAATGTTACAATCTGCCCTTCATTCCAGTGCTGCTTGGGGCGTGGTATCACCTATTGTAGAAAATACTGAGCTAGACTTAACAAGAAAAGAGAAGACACAGTAAATAAAATGATGGGTAAGAGAGGAGACATTATGCCTGGTGCGACAGAAATGCAGAGTATATGAGGCTACTGTGAGCAACTGTATGCCAGTAAACTGGGCATTGCCAGAAAGAAACGAAATCCCAGAGACATGAAACTTACCAAATCTTAATAATGAAAAAAATAGAAGATAGTATCATTTGTCAAGACCTGCACCCCTCCAATCTTACCCCCTACCCTGCAATACTCAGGTTTTACTGGTGAATGTTTCTAGAAAGCATCAACATCATGACGTCTAAGACTTTTCCAAAAGATTGATTTTCTTTTTCTTTTTGGGTCACACCTGGCAATGCACAGGGGTTACTCCTGGCTCTGCACTCAGGAGTTACTCCTGGCGGTGCTCAGGGGACCATATGGGATGCTGGGAATCGAACCCGGGTCGGCCGTGTGCAAGGCAAACGCCCTACCCGCTGTGCTATCTCTCCAGCCCCCCAAAAGATTGTTTATGAGGAAATTCTCCCAAATTCATTTTGTGAGGGCAGTTACCCTGATATCAAAGTCAGACAAGGATACCACAATAAAACTACAGGTCAATGTCCCTTGTAAATATACATGCGAATTTTTTCAACAAAAGACTAGCAAGCAAAATTCAACAACACATTAAAAAGATCATAAACTACAACCAAATGAGCTTTATTCCTTGGATGCAAAGGAGGGTTAGCTGCTAGGTTCTTTGCTATCTCCACTGCTCAGGGCTTGCTTTTGCCTAATTTTCATTTCTGCAGTTTATCATTGGCTTTTAAAAAAATCTGCCTAATTTATTTCAATAGCACCTTGTTCACAGACTTTGCTTTTGTTCCAATTCACCTAAATGTTTTAAGTGTCCTGTATTTATTACATATTATAAAGATAAAAGATAACTTGGTCTTTTAAAACACATGATTAGTTCCCCCCAAAGAAGCCAGTTTTTAAAGGAAAAAGAAACCATTTCCTTTTATCTTCCTCCTAAGAATATTTCCTAGAAAAATATAAAGGATCTGAGATGCCATTGAAACCTTTTGGAATATAAATGAGTTTCTTAGGAAGTCTGGGCATCATCCCTTTTGAAATGTAAACATATCACCTTGGGGTCTTAATGTAAATTAGGCATTACCTTTTCAAGAACAAAATAATTCCATCCTCCTTCTGAAAGAACTCCTTAAACAAAAAGCTAGCCCAATCACTAAGGATTTAGGTTGAAAGAAAGGTTAAAAAAAATGCTCTGACTACAAACTGTGAAGTCAAATCCTCCAGAGAGCAGTTTACCAGTAGCCCAGCCCATCTAACAAGTGATAATGGTTCTAACGGGGGAGGGGGGGGAGGGGAGGGGGGGGCGGGAGGAATGAGGAGCTGCCAGTCCTAGAGTCTCATTTTATAAGCTATCTAAACGTAGCACGGAAGAGAAGGATTCTAAGTAGTACATGTACAAACTGTGAGTTTTTTTTTTTTTTTTTTGCTTTTTGGGTCACACCCGGGGATGCACAGGGGTTCCTCCTGGCTCATATACTCAGGAATTACTCCTGACGGAGCTCAGGGGACCATATGGGATTCTGGGAATCGAACCCGGGTCGGCCGTGCGCAAGGCAAATGCCCTACCCGCTGTTCTATTGCTCCAGCCCTCTCTGTGAGGTTTTGTCCTGACTTGCTAGTGAGCGAGCTCTGGAGACTCCCTTTTTCTCTCCACCTAAGTATTCCCAGTGGCTTCTCACTCTTCTCCACACCTTGGCCTTTGCCCAGTCTTCCAACCCCTCTGGTCTCAGGCATTGTATCTTTATCACCAAACCAAGTCCGGTCTGCCCAGGACAGAGCAGGCTTTATGGAAGATTCCAGAAGGCTATCAGGCAGACAACCCCACCCCCACCCCCTACACACCAGGTATTGTTTCAAGGGAGTTATCTTAAGAATTTTACTAGGGGTAAACTATCAGCCCTGGGGGACTCTTGAAACCAAGGACACCAAGGGCTGCCTGAAGACTGGACCCCTTCTCTCCCCCTGGCCTCTCACTGGCTCTGTAGAGGCAAGTGCCCACGTTTAGATTGGGAAGTAACTTCCTATGATTAGGACAATGACAACATTGTGCTTCCGCAATAATGCACATGCTTACTTTCTTTCCCATTAGTGGTAAGAAGAGTTCCCTCTTTGAGTAATATTTCCCTGCCAAGAATTTCTCATCATTTCAATACCTTGGCCCTTTGGGGGTACCTTTGCTCTTTGCTCTATTTTCATTTTTTTTTAGTTTGGGGGCCACACCCAGCTGTGCCTAATTAGGTCTTACCCTGGCTTAGAATCACTGGGATGACATGGGGTGTGGGAGATCCAACCCGGGATGGCTGAGTGCAAAGCAAGTGTCCTACCCACTGTACTATCGCTCTGGCCCCATCTTTTGCTTATTTTTAGTTATTATTTCAAGCTTGACATTTATTTTTCCTCTTCTTTGGGGCTTTGGGGCAGGGTGTGCAAGCGGGTGCTCCTGCCAGCATGTGCTGCAGCTCTCGGAGTCATCTCTCCAGTGCAAGCTGCCATTTATTCCGAGTATGGGAATCTTGAAAGGCTGAGGCTCAGCTGTCCCCTCCGCACACTGCGATCAGGCAAGTCAGAGCAGCACCGCCATAGGATCCCTCTGAACGTGCTTGCTGTTGCCAGACACCAGTATGTTGTGCTGGCGAGAGCTCAGGACTGGAGAGTGAGTTTATTAGAAGCTCAGCGCTGAGGACCCCAAGTCAGAAGAGAAAGAGACTTGGAGCCCCATTTGCTGAGTGGGTACAATCTCACCCCAAGGTGATGTGTTTACATTTCAAAAGGGATGATGCCCAGACTTCCTAAGAAACTCATTTCCAAAAGTGGGCTACAATCTCTGTACATTCTTATCAGTGAAACAGGGGATACGGAGGTAATAAACAAAGAAAAACACTCAATGCATGTTCCCACATGGTATGGCCTTTAGGTACTCAAAAGAAAAACAGTGTCAATATATTTTACCCATTTGGCGTGGCATTCGTGCGCCGCCTCCCATGCATTTGGTCTGGTGGGCTGGCGGGCCCTTAATGCGGTTGATTGGGGTCATAAAAGGGAATGTCTCTTCTTCCCTTCTCTTGTTTTACTTAGGGGGTCAGTTTCAGTTTCCCAGTCCCCATTATTTTAATTCTCATTACAGTTTCATAATTCTCATTACATACAGCTTCTTTTCATTTCACAGGACACACAACCCATCCAACTACTCTGTTCATTTTTCAGTTAGCTATTTCTCTGACCACAGCCAGAACAGAACCAAACTGCCAGCAGAGTGAAGGAAGATGATAAATTCTGTGGCTATAAATTCTTGGGGAATATTTTCTTTTCCTGCCCAGTGCTTAAGGCCAAGCCAAACGAGACAGACTAGTTCTTCCCTTGCCTGAGAGCAGATATTATCCCTTAGAGTTAATTGTTCCAACAATGGAGGCGTTACTGCCCGCCCCTCGAGCAAACCAATGAAAAACCAATGAAAAACGGGAGGACAGTGCTACAGTGCTAATCTAGGGGGTTTCTCCCCAGAACCCCTGCTGCCATTTTGCATAAGTTTTACTTCCTGTTGAGCTGCTTCCGAAGTACTTGACTTTTTGTAAAATTTCTATTTCTTTTTGGGTCACACTCGGCAATACACAGGGGTTACTCTTGGCAGTGCTCGGGGCACCATCCGGAATGCTGGGGATTGAACCCGGGTCAGCCGCATGCAAGGCAAATGCCCTACTCGCTGTGCTATGGCTCCAGCCCCAGTACTTGACTTTTACTACAACAAGTCACTAAAGTGGCCTTCAAGTCAGTTTATGCTTATCACATTAGTTTTCATCTAGCATTTCCCAAGTAGTCCCTGTGTTCCCCGAATTTCTTGCAACCTCAGTTACACATTCTGATTTGGTGGGGGAGCATTTAACTGTATTTAGTACAGGGTTTTTATTTTCCTTAGGGAGGAGGGTTTTGGGTTCATACCCACTTGTGCTTAGGGGGATTACATGTGGTGCCAGGTATTAAATCAGGGTTGGGGCTTCCAGAGTAACCGGTGCCTTACCTTCTGTTATCTTTCCAGCCATAAAGACAGTTTTTGGGTGGGTGTGTATGTCTTGGCAGGAGAGTTTGAGGCCACACCCAGCACTGCTCATGATTTATTCCTACCTCTGAGCTAAGGGGTTACTCTTGGTAGGAGCTGGGAAACAAACCTTAGGTTGGCTGTATGCATGGCACCTTATCCACTGTACTATCTCTCTGGCTCAAAGAGAGGGTCTTTTAAATGTTGTCTAGTGGCTAGGGAGATAGTTCAAACGACTGGAGCCAAGCATGTTTCAGAGGTCTGCGTTTGATTCCCAGTACCACATGGGCTCTGAGCACTAGGGTAGGAGTCACACCTACCCCTCCCAGGCGAGCACCACATGGTGTGACCCAAAGAACAAACAAAATGTCACCCATTATACTGTCCGAAGAAATCTAAGCAAATTTGATTGATCACAGTTATTCTCACTATAGGGTATTTTCCATTCTATGGGATAAGATAAAAACAGAGGAAACAGATATTACCAGATACAAATATGAAACAGAGCCTGAATACTGTTGTTCTCATCTAACAAAGATTTTAGTATAACAATAACCTAAAATAAGACCACATTAATATCTGGAGGAATGTGAATACTAATATCAGGAATTAGCTACCATAGCGCAGGATGAATTTACATGGTGTGCTGAGCTTGGTCTTTGATTATTATTATTATCTTTGATTATTATTATTACTTTGGGTTTGGGGGCCAAAGCCCATGGTACTGGAGGGAGCGCATGGGGGGTCGGCTATCCACTGTCTTATCTCTCCCACTCTAAGCCTGATGTTTGCAACATTAGATTAGTGCCGGTTTGCTGAGCCTTAACCTTGCTGAGTGTCCCATCAAGGTACAGCCTGGTCCCCCGGAGTGCTGCGGGGGGGGGGGGGGGGACGTGGGGGGGAGCGGGCAGACCTAGACGAGGTTGCCCTGGGGTATGGACCAAACCAAACGATGCCAAGCACTGCTGTTTAGTTCGCGCAAAGAGCCGACTTAAGGCTCTTTCTATCCACCTGACTGCTCACCAGTTGGCTCCCTCCAACCACAGGTGAGATGGCTGTTCCCCACCCCCCCACCCCCCACCCGCCCCAGTCCACTCAGGAGGCAGGAATGGGTAAGAGCTGATGGACTGAGCAAAATCAGAGACCGGGTGTTTGGAAGCAGCTTGGACAGAGCAGCCAGGGCGGATGCTGCATAGGGTGCCCTAGTGTGACTACTCCAAGGGCCCTCGACAGCCCTGGGTACACAACACACATCCAAAACACAACCGAGAGATAAGAACAGAAAGAAAAACTGGGGAGCCGGGGGGGATGGAGAGTAGAAAAGAAACTTCCCCAGAATCAGGACAGGCAGGGAAAGCTGCTAGCAGCTGTAAAGTCTAATGGCCAAACCTGTCATTTCTCCAATGACGCCCCCCACCCCCGCACCTACACTGGGCGGTGGGGGGTGGGAATGATCCTCGCCAGGCCGCGTGAGGAACACCTCCCATCCCCTCCGTGCCCTTCCCTTCCGTACGCCCACCGCGAGGGGCAGACCCGGACTGTCACTCGAGGCCCCCCTGCCGCGGTAGCATCTCCGGTTTGTTGGGCACGTGGTCCCCGAGGTGGGGTAGCTGGAAGATGCCTTCAACTTAGCAGGGGGCGGGGGGGTGGGTAGGGGTCCCCAAGCAGAGCAAGGTCAGGAGCTGGGGTGCAACAAGAAGATGCCTTGGCAGGGGGCAGGAGGTGGCACAAGCAGAGCAAGGTCAGGAGCTGGGGTGCAACTCTCAGCACGCCGCGATCGGGGCTCGCTCGCTCTCTCCAGAGCTCAGCTGGCGCGGGCCGTGCAAGTTCGATCCAGTCCGGGTAAAGGTCGCCAGCTGCAGGAATGGTAGCTAGGAGACCGCGAGGTACGTCAAAGCACGGGAGGCTCCCTCCTCTGCGCGGGCCAAAGGCTGCCCGAGGAACGAGTACGTCAGCGAGCACCAAGAGCGTTACCTTGGCGCGATAACGCCCTCGCCCCACCCTCCCGGAGCCTCGCGCATGCACCCAATAGACCGGAGGGGCTGATGTCAGCGCCTCCCGCTCCTAAGTCCCCCAAGGCCTGTCGTAACTGCGGGGCAAGAGCGGCTGGGCCCGGAAGGGCACCGGCGCCGCGCAGCCTACCCTGCTAGCCGGCGTGCGCGCGCAGGCGCCGTGGCTGCGACCTTGGAGCCAATGAGAGGCGTCTACGTCACCACGCAGGCCGCCGTCGCGGCTCTAGAGCCAATGAGAGGCGTCTACGTCACCACGCAGCCGCCCGTCCGGGCCGCACGTCGGGCCGCGCCGGGGTGGGGCGAGTGCGGTTGCGCCGACACCGGTACATAGGCGCGGGCCGGCGTGTCCTTGGACTTAAAGAGCGGGACGTCGGACTCGCGGAGCGGACTCTCTGTGTCACGTGAGACGAAAGCGAGGTGGGCGCGGGACACGGGGCTGCAGCGGGGTGGGAGGCCGAGGTGGGGGGTGGGGTGCGGGCTGCAGGGGCCGCTTGGACCGCTTGGGCGGGGGCGAGCCTGGCCCGGCGCCCTGCAGCGCCTCGAGGTGTAGCCCGCCCGGGACTGGCGGGATTGGTCGCGCTCTGGGCCCCGCCAGGACCCCCAGCGGCCGCTGATGCTGCAGCTGCTTGAGGGGCTGCGGAGAGACGGAGGCGGAAGCCGGGAGGCGCCGGCCCCCCGCCAACGGGCCCCGCGTGGCGTGCGTCTCCGAGGGCGATCTCGGCGCCTCCGCCGCGGGCTCCGGTCCAGGCGCGGCTCCCCATCCTCCTGCCGCATCGCGGGAACTCTGCGCGGCCTGCGTGCTCCGGGAATCCCCGGGGCCCATCATCACGAGGTCACCACACCAAGGCTTGGAATACCCTGAGCAGGCTCAGCCCGCCGCCGCCTTTTGGGGTTGTTGCTTTTCCATATCCGAGAACTGCCTTCCAGTTGCAGTGCGAGTGGATAATTACTCTTAAAGGATGGCATTTTGATGGTTGTATGGGGGGGGGGGAGGGAAACGACACATTTTGTGGTATTCAGGGGTTGCTCCTAGCTCTATGCTCAGGGGTTGGGCCGGCAAGGGGGGTAGTGCCTTAGGGTCGCGCTTAGAGTCAGCGCCTAATCCATGCCCTACCATCTCCTCAAAGAGCTGGGATTTTTGGTGGTTTGTGCTTAGGGTAGTCGCCGGTCAATATCCCTCTGGTTGTGACTTTGTGTGACCTTGACCTTATCCTTGAAAAGGCTTTTGAACTAAGTTTCCCCCGTGGACTTGAACGTCCTGGTGGCTGCAGGTGTTTTTTTTTTTTTTTTTTTTTTATAAAGGAAGCCCTTCCCGCGTTGTGCTTTCACTACTAACAACTCACTCTACTGCAACACTTAAGCCCAATGACTTTGTTATGTGGGGGGCTGGAGTGGTCATTGGTTTCTGTCTGATTTTTTACTTAGAACAAGAAAGAAATTAATTGAGTTATATTTTTAGATTCAAAGATGGGTGATATTGAGAAGGGCAAGAAGATTTTTGTCCAGAAGTGCGCTCAGTGCCATACCGTGGAGAAGGGAGGCAAGCACAAGACCGGGCCCAATCTCCATGGTCTGTTTGGGCGGAAGACGGGGCAGGCCGCTGGATTCTCTTACACCGATGCCAACAAGAACAAAGGTAAGGGGGCAAGGGCTGGACAGTTAAATAACTGTAGCCAATGCACCGGTTGGGTGAATGTCACCTATAATAGACTCTCCATCTGGAGTATGAAATACTCACTACATCTCTGCTTGCTCAGGCATCACCTGGAATGAGGACACGCTGATGGAGTATTTGGAGAACCCCAAGAAGTACATCCCTGGAACAAAAATGATCTTCGCTGGCATTAAGAAGAAGACCGAGCGGGCAGAGTTGATAGCTTACCTCAAAAAAGCTACTAATGAGTAATAGTTGGCACCGCCTTATTTATTACAAAACAAATGTCTCATGACTTTTTTATGTGTACCATATTTAAATCCATCTCGTTCACCAGAATTCAGATCATGAGTGACCGATAACGTATTTTTGTTGGGCAGCCCTGATTTAAATAAGATTGGCTTGTGTTTTAAATGAGTATGATCAGTTTTTTTGAATTAATGATAATTCCAGGTCAGCAAGTGCAATCACTGTCCCTTTCCAAAGATATGATTGAACTTAATTCGTCACATTCACCTTTCCAAGGGATGGAGATGGCCATCTCAAACCTGTGGGAGAATAGTTTTCTATTCAGATTTATAGAACCGGCTATATTAATATATCTAAAGATTGAGGATATCACTGTCTCCTTAGGTTGTTTCTTAGCCTGATGAGATTAGTTGGCAGTGACCTTATATCTTTTTCTTAATTGTGGTAATTAAAAATTCCCTATATCTAAAAATGTTGCCTTTCACTTACTGAAAAGTATTTTAATGTGATGTATGTATAACATTGAATAAAAAATACCACTTCTCACAACTTTTAGATGATCTTAAAGTCAGATGCTTTTAAATTTTAGCCTGGTGAGTTAAGAGTGGCAAGTTTTGCTGCTTCTTTACTAAAGTCAGACTATGATGTAGTTCAGGATTGTCTTAAGCAGCTATTCAGAAATGCACACTTAGAAAACTAACCCTGTGTATGTAATTGATAACGGTGCTTTTGCCAACTCATTAGTAGAGGAGATATCATTAGCACAAGTTTGTAAATTATGTGATCATAAGAATTAAGATGATTAAAACAAAGTCACAGATGATGGTTTTTTCTAATGTGCTTGATTTGACTGCTACCAAAATTGGAAAGTTGGAAAGGTTCAAGTGATAGCTTCTGATGGTGTTTCTTGGTCTTTTTTTTTTTTTTTCCTTTTTTGGGACACAGCGATGGTCAGGGGTAATACATACTCCTATCTCAGGAATTACTCCTGGTGGACCCAGGGAACCAAATGGAATGCCAGGGATTGAACCCTGGTCAGCTGAATGCAAGGCAAATGCCCTACCCACTGTACTATGGCTCCAGCCACTGTTCCTTGGTCTTGACTAATGGGAACTCATTGTGTTCATTATGTAGTTGAATTAATCTTTGGCCTTTGCATGTTTAGAAAGCTTTTACTGTTGGGGTTTGGGGTTGGACTGTTGCCAGGTTGCCACAGTTTAGAAGCGCAGGCACTAAGACAAACTGGCAACCCTTCCTGATGGTCAGGATGAGCATTGCAGCATGTTTTAGATGTTCATAGAAAAATCTATTTGGGCCAGAGGCAGAGCAGGGGTTAAGGCACACGCCTGGTATGTAGCCCGCCCTGGTTCAGTCACCTTGTGGTCCTAGTTGACAAAGTCTATCTTAGCACATGAATGGCAGCAAGAAGCTGGTGGAGACATGAGCTTGAATTAAACTGAAAAGAACGAGAAATCCTCAAATCTATGTGAGTGTACATAGGCTGGAAAGAGTCCTCATTATTGGTTTCATAGGATGACTAGGGATCCAGAGATAGTACAGCAGGTAGGGTGTTTGCCTTGCACATGGCCAGCCCTGGCTTGATCTGGCACCTCATGGCTGGAGAAAGTGCAGGGATTAAGACACATGTTTTCCAGCAGGACTTGGTAACTGCCTAATTCGTGGTGTACAGAGTTAGTGTGGCAATTATCTGGGAAGATTTGAAGCCAAGCAAGCAGTTGGTTTATTTCAGTACCTGCTTTATCACCAAAGGTTCATGTTGGCAGATAGTGATTCTGTGTTATGCGCCAGACCAGTTCTAGATTTACTCAGGTGGTGTACAGAGGGACCCTGTTGAAAGGCACTCCCATCCTTGTGAGGAAGTGAGGACAGAAGGGCACCAGCACCGGTCCCCTCGGCTCTCATTCCGAGTGCCTGTGCGCCAAAAGGCAGACGGGTGTGATGGCATGTTTCTCTTGAGCACTGCATACAGAGTACTTTTGTCCTGAGCAGCACTGTTCTGGAGAGCCTCTGGAATTGATGGGTAGGTCCAGGCTTGCGAATTTGTTAATCCCTGCCCATTCATTTCTGGTTAATGGGTAACTAGTGCCACTGAGAGTGCTGAGTCTATTTTCTAATCTGCTATGCCAACTCTATCTGCTACCTAATGCATCTGTTAACTGCTGAATTATTATAGGTAAGTGTCATTCTGGTAGTTGAGCATCCTGTCCCTGCAGTTTTCTCTGAGTTTTTAATTTTATATTTGGTTCCTTGAACTACACCCAGCAGTGCCCAGGGACTTGCTTTCCTTGACTGCTCAGGAATCAGATCAGGGTCAGCAGCAAGCAGGCAAAGGCAAATTTTCTGTACCGTCTTTCTGGCCCCTCTTGATTTTCTTTGTAGACAGTGTACACTTTCATGTAACCCCTGAAGATTGTAAGTCCAAAAAAAATGTGTTGGAATTTACATGCTGTTTAGGGAAGAGACCCTCTCAGGGCCGACTCCGACTATTTACATACCCTCAGCACTTTCAGTTGGGCTCAGAAAAGAAGTACTTAAAAATGATGAGTATTCACTTTAGTGATGGACTCTCAGCTTCCCTTTATCTGATCAAGAAAAGAAAGTAAAACCTTGCTGATGAAGGAATGACCTTTGTCTCACCTGGGCAAATTGTTGCATGCAGCTTGACCCACGGTGGCCAGAGTTTCTCTTTCAGAGCAGGTCTAAGCAGCCTTAGCCATGCTTTGTACCCTGCACTGACCATTGCCCAGATCTTCAGATAGCTAGAACAGAACTCCAGGTTTCTGTTTGCTTAGTAACACTTGAGAGTCCCATTTATTTTGTTTCAATCATGATTCTCAGAGTGCTAACCAGACTTTATTTCTCAAAGGGTGAATGTACTGGGCCCCCTGTTTATCACCTACGATATATTCCACATAGAAATACAGAGGGTGGGGCTGGAGTAAAAAGCACAGTGGGTAGGGTGTTGCATGCGACCAACCCGGGTTTGATTTCCAGCATCCCATATAGTCCCCTGAGCACCGCCAGGAGTAATTCTTGAGTGCATGAGCCAGGAGTAACCCTGTGCATCGCCAGGCGTGACCCAAAAAGCAAGAAATTGATTTGCTCGAGTAAGATTCTAATTGGGGCCCACGAGGTTCAGGGGTTATAGTGCTTGCCTTGTATTTTGCTAGGTTCAATCCCCAGCATCACCTATGGTCCACTCACCCCAGTAGCACAAGCCAGGTGTGACCCAGAGAAGAAAGGGATAACTACGTATATCTATCTGCCCACCACAGAATCTGAGCAAGGCTCAACAGTGGGGTAGACATTTGGTAGCTTATCCCAAGGAGGAGGCAAGAGAGGAGCCCTTTCTGGGCTTCTGTTTCCTTCCCCGCTATAAAGAGTCCTGCGTGGGAGCTTGTTTGGGGAGCTGAGCCACAGTCCCATGCTCCCACTGCACCCTGCTCTCCTCAGGGTTTACGCTAGGCTCTCGCCTCAGGGGCCATTGAAGATGGAACCCTGTTTGGTTGTACACCTGTGCTCCACACTCCAGCCATTTTCATTATAAGGGGTCACATTCCTAGTGGTTGGGGGCAGAAGTGGGGGGGCGGGGAGACATGTGGAGAGGATCATGCAGTGCCATAGGTCAAACAGCCTCACGTACATTGTACATGCTTTGCATATTCACCAGTTCCTGTTTGCACACATCATGCCTACCAATAAAGATTGTCTACACTAAAGGGTCCCAAAGTTAGTTAATTGGCTTATCACCTCCTTTTCGGAAAAAGAAAAAGTCACTGTACCCCTCCTAAGCCTGAAAGAGCCTTGAATATGGCACTTTTAAAAAATCTCGGTGCTAGGATGAAGGAGACTGGGGCCTGCTCGAGGCAATCTGACGAACAACAGAATGGCCGTGATCGTGGTCGTGACCCCTCTGGAAATCTACCCTCTTTAAGGCATCTGAAAGCACCCTCCAATTTCACCCTGGCTACAAGGGTCACTTTTGGGGCATCAGTGTCTCTAAGGGAGGGGTAGGGTGTGGCTCACTTTGGGAAGTGCTGGTTTACACTGAAAGGATCTTAAGGATCTAGTGATAAAGATACCTACATATACGTGCAGTCCAGAATCAGACCCAGAAGCTGACACATGCAAGGCAAGTGCTCGCCACTGAGCCACATCCCCAGCCCACTAACAAATGTATTTGTGTGGATGTGGAGGTTTACACCTGGCGATGCTCAAGGTCACTCCTTGCTGTATGCTCAGGGATCACTCCTGGCAGTGCTCCATGTGTTGTGAGATAGAAACAGCTGTGTGCCTTACCCCCTGTACTATCTGACCCACACTTAAGGCATCAAGATTTGCAATACTGTTTTCTGGATTTGGCTTACACCAGACTCTGTTTAGGCTTACTCCTAAATCTGTACTCAGGAATCACTCTTGGTGGGGCCCAGGCGACCATATGGGATGCCAGCGATCAAACCCGAGTTGGCCACATGGAAGGCAAGGACTTAACTCCTGTACTAGCTATATCATTCAGGCCCCTAATTTGCAACACTGTTAATGATAGGGGGTCATGCAGAAAACATTTCAGCACTCAACACTTTTTAAGTTGGGAGGAGGGTTCCAGGGGAGATAAAGTGGGTAAGGTGGTAAGGTATTTGCTAACCCTGAGCACTACCAGAAGTGACCCCTGAGGACAGCTGGATATGACCCCCAAACTTAAACTAATAATAAAGGGGCCAGAAGATAACTCTGTGATAGAGCAACTGCCTTACAGGCATGAGGACACAAGTTCAATCCCCAGTACTGCCACACCCCTGAGTATAGCCCAGGGGCATTGCCATAGGCTCCAGAAGAGTGGGATGGATCTTGGCACATAGCAGCAGCCTTGAGCACACACTGCACGTGCCCATCGTGGCAGTTCTTGGAGGGGAAGCAGAAAAGGGCCAATTCAAGTGCTACACAGCCTCAAAGACCCAGGTCAGAGGGTCCTGGTTTCTCAGAGGCTTTGGGGGGCAAGGGAGGAGGGGCACACCCTCAGCAGCACTCAGGGTTGGCGCCTGGCTCTTTGCTCAGGATCACTCCTGGCAGGGATCAGAGGCCACATGGAGTGCCGGGGTCAGACCTGGCTTAGCTCAATTGGAGGTGAGTACCTGCGCACTGTCCTGTCGCTCTTGCGCCTCTCCAAGGCGCTTCATGACAATGCTAGGTCCATTGTGGGCCGACTGGTCCTCACAGGACTCCCTCTCTTCCGGCCATGGTGCGCATCAGCTTTGGACTGGCTTCTTCCCTTTCTCAAGTTCTGATGACTGAAAGCAGAGACTTGACTCGATCATCTTCGAACCCTCGAACCTAGGTCATGTTTTTTACATTTTGGAATTACACCTGGTGGTGCTCATGGGCTACTTCTAGGTTAATGCTCAGGGATCATCCTGGCAGTGGTCAGGGAAAAAAACCCCTGGCCTCTGGTATGCAAAGCATGTGCTCCTAGAACTGAGAACGTTTTTATAAACCAAACTATAATATTTTTAGCCTGGATGATGGATGAGTATCCATTATTTTCATTATTCGCGTCATGAAGTTAACTCTGAGATGGTTAAAATGGGGCAGCTAGAGCTGGACTCTAATTTTTATTACATCATATCAAAGAATAAAGGGATGTTTAACTGCCCCCAGAACTCAATAAAGGGCCCAGTCAGAGGTCATTTATTCTTTCACTATCATATGTACTGGGAAACAGATTATGTAAAGAAAAATCAAACAAACCTCTCTAGCTGAGAGCCTAGCTAATCACAACCAGGTAGTCTTACTCCAATTTGTCTTAGTCTAAATCTCCCAGGTCATACTGAGATTTTTTCCCTTTCCCGTTTCTCCCTCTGCTCATTAGAAATTGAATATCACTGAATATCTGTCTACCACTTCAGAATAAACTTCCTAAAAGAACCATTGGACCAGTTTATAGTCTGTGTCATCATACAGAAAAGGTTGGGTTGGGGATTTAAATATTGTACTTGGGCCAGAGATAGTACAGCAGGTAAGACTCTTGCCTTGGATGTACTGGATCTGGGTTCTATCTCTGTCACCTATTATGGTACCCCGGCCCTGCCAAGAGTGATACTTGAGGGGCTGGAACGATAGCACAGCAGGTAGGGCATTTGCTGTGAACGCGGCCAACCCAGGTTCGATTCCCAGCATCCCATATGGTCCCCTGAGTACCACCAGGAGTAATTCCCATGTGCAGAGCCAAGAGTAACCCCTGTACATCACCGGGTGTGATGCAAAAAAAGAAAAAAGTGATCCCTGAGTGCAGAGCCAGGAGTAAGCCCTGAGCACTTCTGGGTGTGGCTCTCAAACAAACAAAACAATTCTGTTGGGAGTCATCAGCCTATAGCTCCATCGTTAGAGCCGCTGTGTGTCTATTACTGGATTCCTGCCAAGCACATTAGTTTCGCTGCGGTCAGGCTGCTGTTCCGTGTGGTGTCTGGGAAGGCCATCTTCTTGCAAGTCCATTTGAGATGACCTTCCTGTCTCGGTTGCAGCTACTTTGTGGAAAGAACATCAAGTCTGAAGCGCTCACAGGCAGGCACAGGAAGTCCTGGTTTGGAGCTTTGCGGGATCTCATTTTTTGCCATCTGGAGAATAAGAATATTTACCTCACCAGATTCCCGCTGAGCATTGACTGGAAGATACCATGAAAGCTCCCACCCATATATAAGCACGAGAATATTATTTTACAGCCATGCCAAATGCCTTCAAAGTCACAAAGTGAAAAATGACTGGTTACTCTAACCTCTAGCATCAGTGGGGGTGACAGGGAGGGAGAGATCTCGACCACACCCAGCAGTGCTCAGGGTTCACTATCCATTGTGCTCAGGGCTCACTCCCAGCAGTGCTTGAGGGACCATATGTGGTGTCAGGGAAGGAACTGGAGTCAGTCTCATACGAGGCAAGTACCTTCCCTGCTGTCCTGTCTCTCTACTGTCTCTTGTTTCTCAGGCTGGGTCTAGGGGTTACTCCTGGCTCTGAACTCAGAAATCACTCCTGGAGGTGCTCGAGGGACCATAGGGAATGCTGGGGATCAAACTGGGTGTGCTGCCATCATTTTTGGGTGGATTTGATTATTTGGGGGCCACATCCAGTAATGCTCGGGGATCATTCCTGGCAGTGTTTCAGGGCTGCTGGGGATTTGGGTCAGTCGTGAACAGAGCAAGCAAGCTCCCTCCCTGCTGTACTATCTCTTCCGCTCCTGGATCCTTAACTAGTCTCAGTTGCCTGACAATCCCCAGGTCACTGACACCTTGACTCTCACTTTATACTCATTTCACACAGGGAATGAAGCATACAGCTATTAGAGAACCCACTTTCAGTCTTTTCAGGGGAAGGGAGTGTCTCTGCGGACATCTGTGGGCACTACTCAGCCCTGCAGTTCTGGCCTGATGCTTCAGTGCTTGCCCTGACGTGTGCTTAAGCCCAGCAGTGCTCCGAAAGTGCTCCAGTGTCTCATTCATCTTCTATTGCCTTGAACTTGGAAGCACACCCCATCCCAGATTGACCAGCCTTCCTGGGTCTCCTGAGCCCGCCTCTCTGGGTAGCGCCAGCCTCTGCATGGCCCGTACCCTCATATTTATCTCCTGTGCTGTCTTTTTCAATTTGTTTCTGTTTGGGGATCACACCCAGAGTGCTCGGGGAGTTATTCCTGGCTCTGCCCTTCAGAATTAGGGCGGGCTCAGGGAGGATATGAGATGCCAGAGATCAAACCCAGTCAGCCCAGCTGTGTGCTAGCTAGGCAAACGCCCTCCCCACTGTACCATCACCCTGTCCCTCTGCTGCCTTGTGTAATGTCTGCTTTGCAGACATCCAGTTGGGAGCAAAGGACTTGTCCCTTTCTACTTCCTCCCCTGACCTGAGCACCGTGGAGAAAATCGTACCCTTTACTTCCCCCCAAGACAGTGGTGGCCAGGGGCGAGTGCACACCCAGCAGTGCTCTGGGGTTACTCCTGGCTCTGCTCTCAGGAATCACCCCCAGCAGTGGACTCTATGAGATGCTGGGGATCGAACCCCCAGATGACCTTGGGCAAAGCAAATGCCCTACCCTGCTGTACTATCGCTCAGGTAGCCAACACACTCTTCTTTTTTTTTTTCTTTTTGGCTTTTTGGGTCACACCGGCGATGCACCCGGCGATACTCCCATCTTTGCACTCAGAAATCACCCCTGGTGGTGCTCAGGGACCATATGGGATGCTGGGAATCGAACCTGGGTCAGCCGCGTGCAAGGCAAATGCCCTACCTGCTGTACTATCGTTCCAGCCTCACACTCTTTTTTCATTTGGAGGGAGGTGCTGGTTTCCCAAGTAGTGGCCAGGAAGCCTGGCCCCTCCCGGCCATAATCCGCCAACTAGGTCAAAGTCTAGGGACAGGTGTTGGGACACTGATGACTGAAATCGAATCATGAACAACTTTATAACTGGGTATTTCACTGTGATTCGGTAAAAAAGATTGTTTTTTTCTTAAATGCAGAGTTGGTCTGGGATGTGGATTAAGGGTATGCAGAGACAGTGATGCTTGGCCTGAGGTGCCAGGGATTACTCTCATATCCAGGAAGTGATTGGGATCCCCGGGCTGCCCTGAGTGGTGCCAGGGGGCCTCCAGCGCTGTGCCCTGTGATGCCTGCAGGGCCAAGTGATGCGGAGATCAAAGGGCATCCAATCAGGTGGGCTGCATGCAAGGTGAGGGCTGTAACCCTGGCTTATCTCCCCATCCGAAAATCCCAGATTTCTGTCCTGGAACCCTCTGTAAATTCACCACAGTGAAACAGCCTGTCCTTTCCCATGTCCACACTCTGCCTGGCCTCCGAGGAGGAGCTGACTCTTCTCAAGCTTATCTCAACCCCACCCTTCACCCGCCATGCTCCTAGCCAGAGTTCAGATAGAATTCTTCACTTTCTGATGCCAAGAAAGGTTTTTGTTCTCCCCCAGACCCAAAACTGGGTTTTGTTTGTTTGTTTTGGAGTCACTCCCAGTGATGCTCAGGGTGACTCCTAGATTTGTGAGGGCGGGGGGGGGGGGTGGAGGGGAGGGGACAGAGGCAGGGGAGTGTCCCACTCTCAGAGGTGGTGGTCAAGAAATTTTGTGGCATTACGGGAGCTGGTCACCTGGAGCAGGTTGCAAGGAAAACCTCTTAAACCCCATTCTATTTTGCTGGCTGGCGCTTTCTTCTGTAAGTGAATATTCTGAACATTTTTCCCTATCTGAATTAGGTTGGTGTTGAGGGCTGGGGAGGTCACTCTGTGGCAGAGCACTTGATTCGCATATGTGAGACCTCGGGTTTCACTCCTGGCAGTGCAGAAGAAGGATTAAATAAGGGGTCTAGGAGACAGACTGGTGCTTATATTTCTTTGTGTGTGTGGGGGGTGGGGGAGGCGGGACTTTTTGGGTCACACCTGGCAATGCACAGGGTTACTCCTGGCTCATGCACTCAGGAATTACTCCTGGCGGGGCTTGGGGACCATATGGGATGCTGGGAATCGAACCCGGGTCGGCCACATGCAGGCAAACACCCTACCCTTTGTGCTATCTTCCAGCCCCATGGTGCTTATGTTTTGTAAGTGGGAGGCCTGGATTTGATCCTAACACTATACGCTTCCCAGAGCACTGCACCAGGAGAAGCCCTGAGCAATGCTGGGTGTGCCCCCCAGCCCAACTTCCCCCTCAAAGAAAACAGGAAGTGCCTAACACCCCTTCCTAACACCCCCTTGTGCCCTCAGCCACCCTCTCCCAAAGACGTTGGAAGAACTCTTTGCTTTCATTTTCTTGCAGGAACTTCACATTGAGATCAGTCTTCCAACAGAACAAACACAAGACACACTCTCCGGAAGTTAAAGCTCTTCTTACTTTGTTTAAAGTTTCATGCAACTGTAGCTGTCCCTACCGGAACTAGACAGAGATAATATATGTCACCAAGAAGTGGCCATTGTTTCTGGTTCCTGGAGGATAGGGGAACATCTATCCGTATTCAAGTTACCCACTCTGTGTTGGAAGCATGATGGAAACCTTTTTATCCTTCTTCCTGGTGTGTGTTGCAGACTCAGTTCAGGCCGAGCTGCTGGTTGATGCTGCAGAGGGAATCTTAGGCTCTTAATGCTATTGGGTATTAAGTCGCCTGCTCTGAAAGCACAAAGGAATTTTATTAATCTTTTGGGTCTTGTAAGGATTAAACAGAAGGTGTTTCTCTGCCTGTTGTCTGGCACTCAGGAAACACTCAGGGGTAGCACATTTTGAACTACACCAGCAGCACAGCTTTGTCAAGTTAGCAGAGGTGCAGAGCCTGAAGCAAGAATACAGCCGTAGGGTGCTTGCCTTGCACATGGCCAACCTGGGTCTGATCCACTGCACTATGTATGTTCCCCTGAGCCCCTCCAGGAGTCATCCTTGAGTGCTGAGCACTACTGGATATTGAAATATTCCCCCCAACTCCCCCCACCCCCAAAAGAGGTATGACTCTAATGTGCTAACTGTTGGGATTCTGCTAGCTCCGTCCAATTTCTGAACTTTAGAAGGTCACCTCAGCAAGAAGGGAGATACAAAGAGATGGGAATGTGTGCATTAGAGGCAGTTTAGAACAGGAAATGGGGCCGGGGGGAGGGGGACAGGGGCTTCCCAGAGAGGACCAGAGAGCACAGTTTGTAGGTGGAAGCTCCAGTTTCACCCCAGGTCCTTGGAGGGGTACATTGAGAGTGCATCGAGGGTAAACTAGGGGAATGTTTAGGATTCTGCCTTTCTCTGGCTTACTCATAGAAGCCGACTAGCAACGGGGACCCTTGCAACTTTGAGAACTAGTACTTGAAGATGGAAAGATAGTACAGAGGGGACACACTCACCTTGCACACAGCTCACCCAAGTTCCATCCTGGGCACCACATATGGTCCCCTGAGTCCCATCAATAAGCCCTGAGCACAGCTGGGGCTGACTCAACCTCTTCCACTCTCCACTCCAGAATAAAAGAAAACTCATTCTGCTGTTTCCTGTCTTGCCATTCTTAAGGTTGTTAACCTGTTTGAGCGACATTCAGTCGTTATATGTTATCAGGTTGATTCTAGAACCCCAGCATGGGGCTGATATGACAAAGCAGCCCCAGCAGACAAAACACTGTGTGCACAGAGGTTTTGTCATCCTTGAAGATTCCGAGTGGATATGAAGGGGTATGTGCGTGTGTGTGTACGTGTGTGTGCGTGTGTGTGTGTGTGTGTGTGTGTGTGTGTGTGTGTGTAATCAAGTGGAAGTCAGTTAGATGTGATTTAAGGAAAATTTGATTTCTTCCTTTTATTATTTACTTATTTAGTTTGGTTTTTGGACCACAGCCGGTAGTGCTCAGAGTTCAGGGCTTACTCCTGACTCTGCACTAAAGGGTCACTCCTGGGATGCTTGGGAGGCTATGACAGTGTATCGAACTGCTGCAGACCAGGCAAGTGCCCTACCTACTGAACTATCTCTCTGGCCCCGTTTTATTTCCTTTAGAGAGATTGGACTCAGGTAAGATGGCTGCCCTTGCCTCCTTCCTCCTCCCTGGCCACTCTCCTCTGGCAGTCTCCAGGTAGGTACCACTGAGGAGGGGAGCTGTTCCCCTGGGAATTGACTGCAGGGCAGAAGGGGGAGTTGGTACACAGCAGGGGATGAGGCTGCCATCTTAGCCTGTCGTCCTTTCCTTTTTTCCTTTGGATTTTGGCCACACCTGGTGCTACTCAGGGCTTACCCCTGGCTCTGTGCTCAGGGATCATGCCTGGGGGTGCTCAGGGGACCAAATGCAGTGCCAGGGATTAAATTCGGGTCAGTCACTATCACTCTGGTCCCCATATTCCTTTCTTTTCCTTATGTTATTTATGCATGCTTGTATGTTCACATTTATTTATTTGGGGCTTTGGGACCATACCCAGTTGTGCTTAGGGGCTATTCCTAGCTCACGCTGTGCCAGGAAAAGCCTTTGTGCTATCTCTTTGGCTTCCCTATTCTTTTAAATACTTTTTTGAGGCCTAGAGTGATAAAAAAAAAAGTTACTGCCTCCCTCTTCTTATTTTTTTTTTTCTTTGTGGCCCACACCTGATGATGTTCAGGGGTTATCAGAAGTCACTCCTGGCAGTGCTCAGGGGACCTTATGGGACGCCAGGGATTGAACCCTAGTGGGCTGCAAGCAAGGCAAGTGCCCTATCCGCTGTTCTATCATTCCAGCTGACCCCTCTTCCCTTTGATGCTGGTGACAGTGAAGGGAGGGGAGAGGTAGAAGCTTCCAGAGAGGAGCCCCCATCTTCCTTGTTACCCACCACAGCACCAGGGGAAGTGCTGGGGGACTCAGGATCGACCAACTCCGCGATTGTGCACCCTTTGCTGGGGAGACCCCACCAGCCCCACCAGAGAGTTTTCAGGCATCAGATGGCACCAAACTCCCCCTTGGTCTTCAGTGCTTAAAGAAATTCATCCCCACGACCCCAATTCTTCTGTGCTGTGCCCTCAGGATGTGGTTAGAAATTGGCTCTTCATAAGAAAAGGAAAAATGAGTCTTGGCCTCTGCCCAGGTTTTCTCTGATCCTTCCCTTGCCCTTGTCGAAAAGAGTGTCAGGAAGGAGGCAAATAGTGAAGCAATTTACAGTTATTTTGGAAATATGAGGAGAGAGAGAGAGAGAGAGAGAGAGAGAGAGAGAGAGAGAGAGAGAGAGAGAGTTAAATAGTTGGGAGAGAACATGAACTCCCGAGTAGAGACCAGAACAATCCTAGAGATGCAGGATATGTTTTAGAGTAAAAGAAAGGCAGAGGGGAGGGATACTTTGCCTCTGCCAAGTTTTTTTTTTTTAGGGGGTGGGGTTGGCAGGAGGGGATAGTGGTGCTCAGAGGTTATTCCTGGATCTGTGCTCAGGAGTAACCCTTGGCAGTGCTGAGGGATGATAAGGCTTTTTTTGTCTGTTTGTTTTGGGTCACTCCCAGCGATGCACAAGGGTTACTCCTGGCTCTGCACTCAGGAATTACCCCTGGTGGTGCTCAGGGGAATCGAACCCAGTTCAGCTGTGTGTAAGGCAAACGCCCTACCCGCTGTGCTATCGCTCCAGCCCCAGGACCGTAAGACTTTGCCTGCACAAAAGACCTTATCCCTTATTTCTCCAACCCTTCAAAGTTAGTTTTATTTGATTTTTGGGCCACACTCTGTGGTGCTCGGAACTTACTCATGACTCTGTGCTCAGGGATTGTTGTGGAGGTCACGATCAAGAGACCACCAGAGATCAAAAGATAAAATTTGAAGGGTCTTTATTGACCACAGCTGGTGGCTGTCCTATTAGGCAGAGCAACAGCCGTGCAGCAGAAGCCCTGGTCTTTTATTAGAAAAAAAAACCTCATCCTCTAGCCCTGAGCATTTTTATAAGCACCTGCAAAATTTGTTTTGCCCCCTGGGTCCACATCCTGGTGCCCAGTCAGTTCACACAAGCACAGCGAAGCAAGCATTGTTAAAGAAGCGAGGAGAAAAAGTGGTTAAAGCAGGAGTCCATGAAGCAAACAGTCATCTTTAACCTTATCCCTGTAGGACCCAGCCCATTGTTCCTGTTTATAGTCCGTGACAGGCTTTTGGGCCCTGTGGGAAGTTGTGTACTTATGGAATGACACAGTTAAATAAGTTGAAAAAGAAACTTCTAAAAAACCTAAACTTCTTATTCTTCCCTTCAGTCTCTCCTTTACAGGAACACTTCTGGCAGGTCTCAGGGGACCATGTGGGGTGTGGGGGATTGAACTGGGTCGGCCGTGTGTGAAGCAAGTGCTCTACCTGCTCTAGGCAAGTGCTCTACCCGCTATATGCTAAGCTCTCGTGGGCCTCTCCTCAGATTTCTTAGCTACAAAATGCCTTCAGGTGGAGGAAGGGGGACACATAACTCCCCATTGCCCTTGCTTCCTTCTTTTCATGGGACTTCAACTCCTCAATTTATTTATTTATTTTGCTTTTGGGGTCACACCCAGCAATGCTCAGGGATTACTCCTGACTTTGCACTCAGGAATCACTCCTGGTGGTGCCTGGGGGACCATATGGGATGCTGGGAATCGAACCCGGGTCGGCCGCGTGCAAGTCAAATGCCCTACCTGCTGTGCTATTGCTCCAGCCCCGTCAACTCCTCAATTTACCTTTTCTCTATTTCCAAAGATAAGTGGCTGCATTTCCCCCAAGCCCCGCCCTCCTGTTCTAAGACCCTCACTCTCAGTGGGGAAATGACTTTGAAGGAAAACGTGGACTGACTCTTAGCTTGCCCCTCTGAGCGGCCATTATGGGATGCTGGGAATCGAACCCGGGTCGTGTGTACAAGGCAAACGCCCTCTACCCACTGTGCTATATCACTCCAGCCCTCGCTGCTCTTTTCAATCCCAGCTGCTTCTCCAGGATTCAGGCCTCTCAGTTCCACCCTGGAAAGTGAGGTGGCCGCCACGCCCTCTGGGCCTGCTCCCCTCACCCCTGTCCCCTCCCAAATCACAACATCAACTGAGCAGGAACCAGGGGCTTTCCAGGCAAAAGAACAACCTATTTCACTCTGGAAGTGTGGCCAGAGGAGGCAGGCTCTGGTCCTAGGGCCAGTGTGTTGGTTTATACAGACGTAGCCATTGTGCAGGAAACTAGTGCATATTTTTGAGGCGGGCAGTGGGCACATGAAGTCCAGGAACCCACCACGAACACGCATCCTAGGTTCAGGAAATGACAGAGAAATGACAGCTTTCAGTGTGGTGGTGAAGACAAAGGTGACCTTTAAGTCAGGGGTCTCCATGGAGAAGCCTCCACTAACCAGTCCTGACAAGCCAGGGAACTAGGGGCCTTATCAGCACAAGGTATTTGCAGCTTCACCCTTGGAAATGAACTGACTTCTCCCAGGAGATGGGAGAGATGGTCACACCCTCCCAACTACAAGCCTCAGGTCAGTCTGCTTTTGCATTCTTTTTTTTTTTTTTTTTTGCGTTTTGGGTCACACCGGTGAAGCACAGGGGTTATTCCTAGCTCTGCACTCAGGAATTACTCCTGATGGTGCTCAGGGGACCATATGGGATGCTGGGGATTGAACCCTGGTCGGCCGCGTGCAAGGCAAAACTCTCTACCAGCTGTGCTATCGCTCCAGCCCCTGCTTCTGCATTCTTTTGGGGGGACTTCAGGGAAGCTTGGTGCTGGCACCAAAACTAAGGTTACCGGCATGCAGAGCTCCCGTTGAACTCTCTGTGGTCCCTGTTTGCACTTCTTTTAAAAAAACTTTTTTATTGAATCACTGTGAACACCTTGCTATTCATGATTAGATTCCAACACCCATCCCTCCACCAGTGTACATTTCCCAGCACCAAGCTCCCTCCCATCATCCCCCCACCCCCCTGCCCTTGCCTGCCTCTATGGCAGCCACTTTTCTTCTCAATCTCTGTCTCTGTGTCTGTGTCTCTGTCTGTCTGTATGTCTGTCTGTCTCTCTCTCTCCTTTTGGGCATTGTGCTTGCAATGTTGATATTGAAAGATTATCAAGAACATCCCTTTACCTACTTTTAACCCTCAGATCTTGTCCAGCGTGATCATTCTCAGCTATTATTGTCATACTGGTCTTTTCTCTAACTTTCTTACCCTCAGTTCCACACACACTTGTAATTAGTTTCAACCACTGACCAGACCTCCTAGCCCCTGTTTTCCCTGGCCATGGCTATTAGTCTTCTACTATATATTATTTTTATATACTACAAATGAATGCAGTCATTCTATACCTGTCCCTCTCCCTTTGACTCATTTCACTCAGAGTATCATTTCATGATACTCTCTATGTTCATCCATTTTTAGGCATATTTCATGACTTCATTTTTCCTAACAGCTGCATTTTTCCTAACAGTAGATGTGCCCTAGTTTCTTTATCCATTCGTCTGTTCTTGGGCACTCAGGTTGTTTCCAGATTCTGGCTGGGGTGAATAGTGCTGCAGTGAACATAGGAGTATTTGCACTTTCTCTTTTGGGGGAGGGAGGAAATTTCTTTGGGGGAGGGCTGCATGGAGGTCACATGGAGGTGCTCAGCTACACCCAGCTATGTACTCCTGGGGGTCGCTCACCCCTGGTGTTGCTCATGAAGGTATCCTATGGTGATCCCTGAGCCTCCACTGATGTGGTCCCAAAACAAAGTAAAAATATCATGCCCAGGTATTGATGATGATGATGATGATGATGATGATGATGATGGCCTTTTGGGTCACACTCAGCGATGCTCAGGGGCTACTCCTGACTCTGCACTCAGGAATCTCTCCTGGCAGTGCTCAGAGGACCATGAGGGACTCTGGCGATCAAACCCAGGTGGGCGGCAAGCAAGGTAGGTGCCCTTCCGGCTCTACTATGGCTCTGGCCCCACCCAGGTACTGATTAGCACCTGCTAAAGCACAAACACTGGAGGCTTCAGAGAACCTTGCTATCATTCAAAAAGAAAATGCTTCTAGCTGGAGGGACAGACCGATGGACTCGAGCAGGTGCTCTGCATTGCAGGAGGCCCGGGTTTGCTCCCCGGCAGGCCCGGAAAGGACACCAGCGCTGACCCAGGTGCCATCCCTGATGGCAGTGCCAGGACACAGGAGGAAAATGAACAAATCCTGACTAGAGGCAGGTGGCACTGGGCCGAGACGTGGGTGAGGAGACCACTGTCCTAGCGGGCACTGTGACCCTCCCCACAGCCCGGCCTGCAGGGCTGAGCGCTCTCTTCCTGCTCAGCAATTTTGGTGAACTTCCATGGCGTTGCTTGCCATTGGAGCTGCCTGTCTTGTCCCTTGCCACTTGTTCCAAAGCTGTTTTAGCCAGGGCTTCTAGCGAGGAGAGGGACGCGCTGCAGAGACCCCAGGGCCAGTGGCGTCCTTGGGTCAGCAGCTGCCCCTCTCCCCAGCAGCAGTTCGTGTGCTGCCCTCTCGCCAACAAAGCACCAGACTCCGGAGCAGCGTGGAAGGAAACGTTTGCAGCGACGGCTGCAAATCCAGAAGCCAGAGGATACGCTTTTGTGTGAGTTCTCCACCACCCAGGAACTCCCAAGAACACGGGAGCCATAGGATAGTGGGCCAGGAGCTTGCCTTGCACGCAGCTGACCTGGATTCTGTCCCCCGCACCTCATATGGTTCCCCGTGAACTGCCAGGAGTGATCCCTGAGTGCAGAACCAGGAGTAAGCCCTGAGCACTGTCGGGTGTGGCCAAAAAACAAAAAAAAATAATAAAGTGAGGAAGGAAAGACCAAGAGGTCCCTCTATGCGCATATATCACATTACAGCAGGAATCTGAGATTTTCAGACTCACCCAGAAGAGAAGCAAGGGGCAGGATGGAAACCTCAACTGGCATGCGGCTCCCTGGCACCACGTGGTATCCCAATAATACCTGAGCACCAGCTGGTGCCACCCACCCACACCCTGGAAATAAATGTGCCAAAGCCGGCCTGGCCTTGCTACTCTCACAGACCTGGACTTGCTCCTCTTTTTCTTTCATTACATTGTTTTGAGGTCACACCCAGTGATGCTCAGGGATTCCTCCTGGCTCTGCACTCAGGAATTACTCCTGGAGGTGCCCAGAGGACCGTATGGCATGCTGGGGATTGAACCCGTATCTGCCGGTACATGGACAGGGCCTCCCCTGCTGGACTATCACTCCAGCTCTCCTGGACTGTCACTGGTCAGCACACAGCCAACCTTTTGCTTCAGGGAAACGCACAGCCTCCAGCTCTAAAGCTTGAGGGGAGAGGATATGACTCAGCAGTAGAGTTTTTGCTTGGTATGTGTGTGGCCCTGGGTCCTGTGCCCAGAACTGCCAAAGACATAAAAGAAAAAAGATATTGTTTATTTATTATATAAATACCCTTGAAAATTGGTGATAAAGGCTCAGTTTTCTACAAAGTCTCAGTTCTCTAAGGCGACACTTTTTTTTTTTTTTGCTTTTTGGGTCACACCTGGCGATGCTCAGGGGTTACTCCTGGCGGTGCTCGGGGGACCATTTGGGATGCTGGATGCTGGGAATCAAACCCGGGTCGGCCGCGTGCAAGGCAAACGCCCTACCCACTGTGCTATTGCTCCAGTCCCTAGGCCGGCACTTCTCTAAGTAGAAAGATGAGAGGTGAGAGATTGGGGTGTGTGTGTGTGTGTGTGTGTGTGTGTGTGTGTGTACACGTGTGTGTGTGTGTGTGTGTGTGTGTGTGTGTTTGGCTTTTTTGGTCACACACAGCAAAGTTCGGGGTTACTCCTGGCTCTGCTCTCAGGAATTACTCCTGGTGGTACTCAGGGTACCATATGCAATCCCAGGGATTGAACACGGGTAGGCTGTGAGCAAGGCAAGTGCCCTACCTGCTGTGCTATGACTTCGCCACCCCCCCCCACCACTTTACTTTTTTTTTTTCTTTTTTTATTAGTGAAAAACCATGAGGTATAGTTATAGGCTTACAAATTTTGTGCTTGGGTTTCAGTTATACAATGATCAAGTGCCCATCCCTCCACCAGTGCCCGTCATCCATCCCCACGGGTCCCAGCATCCGCCCCCCCAACCCTCATCCCCCACCCTCCCCCGTCCCATCCTGCCTCTGTGGCAGGGTATTCCCCCTTGTTCTCTCTCTCTTCTTTTGGGTACTGTGTTTTGCAAGAGAGGCTTTGAGTGGCAATCATGTTTGGTCTATCGACTACTTTTAGCATGCTTCTCCCACCCTGGGAGGGCCCTCACAACACCCTTCATTTGGTACTCTCTTCTCTATCTGAGCTTCCTTTTCACCTAGAGCCTGTGGCTGGCCTTCCATTCATGGAGCAAAATTCCTGGTACTAATCTCAGCCATTCCTGGGTGTTACTCTCCCTTTTTGTTGCTTTATGTTCCCCAGATGAATGCAATCTTTCTGTGTCTATCCCGCTCTTTCTGACTCAGATCAATATATTAAAAGAGTAACTGATTTTACACTTTCTGATTTAAATTTTAAGTGTAATACTTGCCTTATTTTGTTTGTGGCCACACCCAGCAAAGCTCAGGGGTTGCTGTTGCTCTGTATTCAGCAATTACTCCTGGCAGAGGTAACAGGGCATGAGTGAACCATATGGGATGCCGGGGATCGAACCCAGGTCAGCCGTGTACAAGACAAATTCCCTACGCACTGTGCTGTCACTTCAGCCCCACTAGCTCTCTCTTTCCAGGTCGAGAGGAATCCTTTCCTTCTTCAGTTTGGGGATCGAGCCCACTGAGATTTCTCTCCAGCCCAGAGTTTCATAGAGACATTCTGTGTGTCATGAACAGTGACAGACATGATCTTATTTAGTCCCAATAACCTGATTATACTATTATTTATGGAGGTTAGAGCCCACAGCTCTCTTAAGCTCATGAGCAGGAGCCTTACGATAGCATGCTGGGGAGGGTGCTTGCCTTGTGACTTTGGTTCGATTTATAGCACCCCATATGTTCCCCAAGCACTGCCAGGAGTGATCCCTGAGACCAGAGCCAGGAATAAGGTCTGAGCATGCCCAGCTGTGGCCCCCCAACAAATAAAAAGTTAGTCCAAGATTAGGGCTGGGGAGATGGCTCAAGTGGCAATGTCCATGTCCAGCACAACAGGCCAGGTCCTCAGTTTGATCCCCACATCCTCATCCTCCCTGGTCTAGGCAGCACCACAGCCCTGGCCCCAGCTGTCCAATTCACACTACAGGATCAAAAATTGCCAGGAGCAGGGCCAGGGAGATAGTACAGGATGTAAGGCACTTGCCTTGCTCAGTACCTCCTCAGCGTGTCCTGGGTAGAATCCCTTGCACTGCATACTAACCCCGCACACTGCCAGGGCTCATTCCTGACTTGCAATAGACCCTGAGCACCGCTGACTATGACCACCTGGTCCCCTCCTGGACACACACACACACACACACACACACACACACACACGAAAACCTGGTGGCCTGAAGTGCATGCTTTGCATGAGGGAGGCTGGCTTTGACTCCTGCCTTGAGTGATTCATCCCCCAAGCATTACTCAGAGGAACCCCTGAGCACAAAGCTGTGTGTAGCCCCAGAACAATGCCTGGTGTGGTCCAACCCCTCCACACCCTGGCCCTGGGTGCGAGAGGCAGGGCTGTGGTGGGGCGGGAACTAGCAGCCAGATTCAGATTCTTATTTGAAAAAAAAGATTTTAAAACACTGAGTCTCCTGCCCTCACGCCTGGCTGTCCTCGCCGGGGCCCCTTGGAGGGGGGCAGGTTGAGTTTCCCTCCCTACCCCAAGCAGAGCCCCGGCAGAGCCCCAAAGACCTCCGGAACCAGCCACAACCATGCTGAGACCACTCTCCACACGCATGAAGGCACCAGCAGAGTAACAAAGGCATGCGGGTCCTGGGGCTGAGATCTCCAAGCCTGCTCGGATCGGGGCTGAGCATCCTCCACCCAGATCCTCCATCTTCCAGTAGGTGGGGGTCACACCCACCAACTGGCCCCCAGCGCCGTGTAATCCCATCAACGGCCAAGACCCAGAAACTATAAAACGCAGCTCCCGGAAGTGCGCAGCCGCATTTGCGGCCCTGCGACATCTTATTATCTCATTCTTGCTTTGACAACCTGGCAGGCTACTGAGTGTAGCCTGCTCAGGCAGCAGTCTGGCAAACTCCCCGCCGTACCCAATGTGCCAAATACCAGTAACAATGATGGGTCTCATTCTCCTAACCCTGAAAGAACCTTGAATGTGGCACTTTTTATAATCTCAGGGCTAGAACCAAGGAGACGTTACTGGTGCCTGCTCGAGGCAATTGACAAACAATAGGATGATCATGATGGTGATGGTGATCTTAAAATAACTTAGAGCAGGCTGGGCCAACCATGGAGCCTGATTTTGGAGTGACCACAAGAGGGCGCTGAGACCCACTCAGGTCCAGTTAGGGCGCAGGGAAAGTGGGGTTTCAAGAGGTTCCTTGAAGGTTAAAGAGAGTCCCAGCTCCTCTGCCTTACAGAGCACTAACTAGGTCAATGGCTGGTGTAGTAGATGCCCATCTCAATGGTGGTTGTGATTTTCTGTGTCTGTAAGATTTGCTAACCACCAAGATATTAATTTTGGTTTTGGTTTTGGGGTCATATCCGTCAATGTAAATTTTAAATGTGATACAAAAATATCACTGTCACTGTGCTCCCGTTGTTCATCGATTTGCTCAAGCAGGCCCAGTAACATTGTGAGACTTGTTACTCTGTTTGACATATCGAATACGTCACGGGTAGCTTGCCAGGCTTTGCCGTGCAGGCAAGATACTCTCAGTAGCTTGCCGGGCTCTCCAAGAGGGGCGGAGGAATCAAACTGGGGTCGGCCAGGTCGGCCGCGTGCAAGGAAAACACCCTCCAGCTGTACTATCGCTCCAGCCCAATAATTGATTATATAGAATAATATATAATAATACTAGATATAATAACACTATAATAATATACAATAATAATACTGAAAAGAATAATTCAGTACTCTTGCGATCTAGAATTAATCTTTATATCAATCACCTGATCACTAGATCATTTGACATCCCGTTATTCATTGATTTGCTCGAGCAGGCACCAGTAACGTCTCCATTCGTCCCTGTCACATGCTAGTGTAGCCCAATGGCGTCTGCTCGTTATAGGAACACGAACAGCCTCAAACTGATCATTCAGGATCTTGACGAAGAAATCTGACCATCTCATAGGTCGGCGGCCACGTGATCTTTTGACATCCCGTGGAATCCAGTCAGTAATGGCTCTAGTCCAGCGGTCGTCTCCAAATCTCATTATGTGTCCAGTACATCGGATTTTTGACGCCTTGGCAAATGAGACAGCGTCCCTGATTCTTGACTGTTGACGGAAGTTGGAACTCCGGATTCTTTCTCTCATTTGAGTGAAGCATGATACGAAAAAATAATAGTAGATAATTTGTCACTAAAACATTAAAGTCATTGTATATTCAGTAAGTCTTGGAGGTAAAACAAGAAGACATTAATTTGTCTTAATTAAGCAAATAAAAACTATGGAAGTAACTATAACTGCCTATTTTTGTAAAGTCAAAGCACTTAATAGGGCATGTGATAAGATGAAATTGGAAAGCAATTTCCTAACTTACCATGATTATTTCAAGTATATAGTATTATTTTATTTTACTATAATTCCCAGTATAAAATTTACAAAATCCTACCTTAATTAAAACATTTTGCCTTGTAAACACGAAGAGAAGCTCTAAATCATTAACTTCTATTATGTTTAAATAATGATGTGTCGCGCTCTCAGAGAGCCCGGCAAGCTACCGAGAGTATCCTGCCTGCATGGCAGAGCCTGGCAAACTCCCTGTGGCATATTCGATATGCCAAAAACAGTAACAATAATAGGTCTCATTCCCCTGACCCTGAAAGAGCCTCCAATATGGAAGAATTGGGAAAGACGAGTGAGGAAAGACTGCTAAAATCTCAGGGCTGGAACGAATGGAGACGTTACTGGCACCTGTTCCAGCAAATCGATGAACAACAGGATGACAGTGATACAGTGATACCCATCTTGATGCTCAGGCCTCCTGGGTCTGTGCTCAGGATCACTCCTGGCAGGGCGCAGGGGACCACATGAGGTGCTGGGGCTGAAACCCGGCTTGGAGAGTTGGGGTGGGTGGCCAGAGTCTGGGTTGGTCACCTTGCTAGGGATGAGGAGGTGGGGGTGTGGGGTGGGACATGCGGTGTAGGAGATTGAATACATTCCTCCACTCTATTATTTTTTATTGAATTATCAGGACTTGTAGTACATTAATACTGATGTTTTAGGGTTACACTGCTCCACCCCACCTCTAGGGTGTCTGTTTCCCTCCCCCAACCCCATCCCATTCCTGGCTGGCAGCCTCAATTCCCTCGGCATATTTTCAGGGTTTGTTTCCACTGGGGTTCGTCTATTCCCTTGTTTTGTTTCCCTACTTCTCCATACATGAGTGGGCTCATGCAGTATCTGTTTTTCTTCTTCTCAACCCACTTCGTTTAGCATGACCCCTCACCCCAGTTCCACCCGAGTTGAAGTAAAATGTGAAAGTTCACTTTTGTTTTGTTTTGGGATCACACCTGGTAGTGCTCAGGACTTAGTCCTAGCTCGGCAATCAGGAATCACTCCTGGTCCAGCTCAAGGGACCATATGGGATGCTTGAATCAAACCTAGGTCAGCTGCTTGCAAGGCAAATGCCCTACCCGCTGTACTATCACTTTGGCCCTAGTTTATCCTTTCTTACAGCTGAAGAGTATTCCATTGTGCAGCTGTGCCACGCTTTCTTTTATTTTGTGATCACCCCTGTGTCAGTGTGGGGTACTCCCAGTCCAGTGCGCAGGCTCCTCCCAGCAGTGCTCCAGAGACCATGCAGTGTCAAGTGTCAGACCTAGGCCAAGCATGCTCTCTAGTCTGTTTCGGTTTCTCTCCAGCCCCTCTCCCACAATTTCTCCGCCCAGTCATCCTTTGTTAGGCACTTGGGTTATTTCCAGATTTTGGTTATTGTAAATAGCACATATAGGTGTGCATTTATATGGACAAATGAATGTTTTTGCATTCTTGGGTTAGATTCCACAGAGTGAAATCTCTGGATCATCTGAAAGTCTTACTATGTTGAGAAATCTCTACACTGCTCTTCAAAAGAGGCTGAACCAGATGACATTCCCTCCCACAGTGAACACAGGTTTCTTGTCACTATAGCCCTACCAGCACCGATTGTTTCTAGATTTAAAAATTATAGCACAGCGGTAGGGCGTTTGCCTTGCACGCAGCCAACATGGCCGACCCGAGTTCGATTCCTTCACCCCTCTCGGAGAGCCCGGCAAGCTACCGAGAGTATCTCGCCCGCACGGCAGAGCCTGGCAAGCTCCCCGTGACTTATTCGATATGCCAGACACAGTAACAGCAAAGTCTCCAGTGGAGACGTTACTGGGCCCGCTCGAGCAAATCCATGATCAACGGGAGGGCCTTTACCTTTTTACCTTTACCTTATTATTATTATTACATGCTTTGTTTCTGTTTTTTGTTTGTTTGTTTTTGTTTTGGGGTCACACCTGGAGATACTCAGGGGTTACTCCTGGCTCTGCACTCAGGAATTACTCCTGGAGGTGCTGGGGAACCATATCGAATGCTGGGAATCAAACCTTGGTGGGCCCCATGCAAGTCAAATGCCCTACCCACTGTGCTATCGCTCCAGCCTCTGTTTCTGGGTGTGTGTGTGTGTGTGTGTGTGTGTGTGTGTGTGTGTGTGTGTTTAAATAAGCTATTCTCACTTGGTTTGAGATGATATTGTCATTTCGATTTGTCTTTCCATGTTAAAAAGTGCTATCATAGGGGCTGGAGCGATAGCACAGCGGGTAAGGTGTTTGCCTTGCACGCGGGTGACCCGGGTTTGATTCCCAGCATCCTGTATGGTCCCCTGAGCACTGCCAGGAGTAAATCCTCAGTGCAGAGCCAGGAGTAACCCCTGTGCATCGCTGGGTGTGACTCAAAAAGCAAAAAAAAAAAAAAAGTGCTATCAGCACCCTTACAGTTTGTTTGGGGGCCATATGTGGCTATTCTAGGGAACCTAGGGACCGAACCCAGGCCTCCTGATGCCAAACTTGCACTCCAGTTCTTTAATCTGTCCCACTGTAGCACAGCACCATCTCTTTTTTCTTTGTTTTTGGGCCACATTCGGTGGTGCTCAAGAATCACTCCTGGCAGGGCCTCTTTAATTAATTAATTATTTTTAATCGAGTCACTGTGAGATAGACCCTTACAAAGCTGATCATGATCAGGTTTCAGTCATACAGTGTTCCAACACCCATCCCTCCACCTGTGTACATTTCCCAGCACGAGTGTCCCCAGGTTCCCTCCCATCAACCCCCCCGCCCCCACAATCTGTCTCTATGGAAGGTGCTTTTCTTCTCTCTGTCTCTCTCTTTCTCGCTTTCTCTCTCTCTTTCTCGCTTTCTCGCTTTCTCTCTCTCTTTATCGCTTTATCGCTTTCTCGCTTTCTCTCTCTCTCTGTCTCTCTCTGTCTCTCTCTCTGTCTCTCTCTCTCTGTCTCTCTGTCTCTCTGTCTCTCTGTCTCTCTCTCTCTCTCTGTCCTAATGGAAAATTGCTTTCTCTTAGTGCTGCATTACATTTTGTGTCCAGTGGGTGGCGATGTCAACCTTCGATCCTGCTACCACACAATCACCTGACGTGAATTTCAGCCATCGCTTCGTCTTCACCCACACCCAAACGCAATTTATCAGCGTTCTTTGACCATTTACACTGTGGGGCAGCATCTGTCTGCAGACACTGCATTATATAATAGGGTGAGCAGTGTAGGCAGTACCCACAGACCGCTTTGAGGGTTTATTTTATTGTTGTTTTGGGGGTCACTCCTGTTCCCAGGAGCACTCAGAGGAATATGCAGTGCCGGGGGTTTTCTCAGTAGAAAGGACCAGACTCAGGTGCAGTTATAGAAGGGGAGAAAAAAAATTAGGAAAATCGGTTTAGGAATAAAATTATTCTCTTGCAATTTAATCTATTGCCACTAGATGTCGCTATGGAACCTGAATTATCCCTGCTCCTCTCTCGTTGCTTAAGGAGGCTGTCAAGATGGTGTGTTAGGTAGAGTTCGCTTTGCATGCAGTGAACCCGGATTCTGATCTCTGGTATCCCTTAGGGTTCCTGAATACCAGGAGTAAAAATAAAAGAAGGTGACCCAAAACTAATGCGAGCGAGAGGGAAAGAAACAGACATATCCTGGAGCCCAAGAACTTTGAGAAACTGGGTTCTTTCTGGATTTATTTGAACTCACTGGCCTCATCACATCTGGCACCTGGAAAACTCCCTTTCCCCATGGGGCCACACCTCTGTTCATTGGATTCTCCAGTATCTCTCATCTTAACGGTACTTGCCATGCTTGGTCATACCCTCTTATTGCCACCTACCTATTCTCTCTCTCTCTCTCTCTCTCTCTCCCTCCCTCCCTCCCTCTCTCCTCCCTCTCTCTTTCTCTCCTTCTCATCCTTCTCTCTTCTCTCCCTCTTTATTTCTTTCTTTCTTAGCAGTGCTCAAGACTTATTTCTGACTTTGTGCTCAGGGATCACTCTTGGAGGGGGGTCAGGGAACCATATGGGGTGCTAGGACCAAACTTGGGTTGACTGTGTGCAAGGCAAGTGTCTTAATCCCTGTGCTAGCTCTCTGGCCCTCCTGTTCTTCACGTTTTACCCACATTATTTAAATACTGCCTCTGTTTACCCAGTTGCTCCAGACAAATACTGTGGAGTCATCTTGGTCTCCTCTTCTTGGGTTTCCATCCTCAAATCCAACCCAATAGCTTCTTCTCTTGGCACTCCCTTCAAAGCGTGTCTGTAGAGAGTATTTTCTATCCCGTCACATATATCTTTTTAATATCTGTCCCCACCTTCGCCCCATGCATGCCTGCGTCCCCCCAACTCTGACCTTGCCCACCACTTAGAATCCATTCTTCACAATGGAAACAGAGGAAAGCTTTTAGCAAAGTTAATCAGGACAAATGGCTTCTGGCCCACTCCGATGGCTTCTTTTACTGAAAATTATATCCGTGGCCTGCAGGGTCCTATGTAGCCTGGTTTCAGCTGTTGCTCTGACTTTTATATTCTCTGACCCTTTTAGCTCCAACCTTTGTGGTTTCCTGACACTCCTATGATCTAATGTGGCTGTTTAGTGACCACTCTCCCATCCTCTGCGCAGAGTTTTCTTCTTCCTCCAGGATCTGATCATCATCAGAGCATCTTCCCCAGCTTCCCTGAGCTAAGACATTAAGATGCACAGATGCACTCTGTCTCCAACTTCTCTGCTTGATCTCTCTCTCTCTCTCTCTCTCTCTCTCTCTCTGTCTCTTTCTGTCTCTCTGTCTCTGTCTCTCTCTCTCTCTCTCCCCTCTCTCTCTTTTTGGCTTTTGGGCCGCACCTAGCAGTGATCTGGTTTATACCTAGTTCTGTGCTCAGGAATCACTTCTAGCATGCTGAGGGGACCATAAGGGATGCCAGGGACTGAACTGCAGGCAGGTTGTATGCATGTTGGCCGCATGCAGGGCAAACACTCTACCTGCTGTACTACCTATCTCTCTTTTTAGAGCCGATTTATCTTTATTTTCATCCCCCTTCCCTTCCATCTTTGTTGTTGTTGTTTTGGGTTCACATCCAGTGGTGCTCAGGGGCTATTCTTGGCCCTGTGCTCAATTGTGACATGATTCCTGGTGGTGCTCCGGAGAGCATATTTGGTGCCTGGGATTGAAACAGTGTCAACCATATGCAAGGCAAACATTTTAACCCTTTTTAACCCTATACGATCTCTCCTGACTCTTTCCTCCCAGCTCTGCTGTGGTTTTTGCTCTGGTGGTGGTTGTGACAACCAGGGGGCATACACTCACTTCAGCTGTGGTCTCGCCAGGGTACCAGTGCACATTCTGGTTTTAGTGTTTTCCAGGGATTGCACGTTTTGTCCAGTGATGCAAGGGATTCTGCCCAGCAGAGGTGCCATGATCAAATAGTGCATGGGGACAGCTCCCAGGGTTAAATTCATCTTTACATGTGTAAGGTGGGTGCTTCTGCCACTGAGTCATTTATTGTATTTCTTAACCTCTGCAAAAATAAAACCCCTTAACCTCTTACCATCTCTCTGGTCCTAAAATGTTAATTAATTTAGTTTTGGATTTGGGGGACTACACCCAGTGATGGTTAGGGGATATTCCTGGTTCTGTGCTTGGGGATCAGTCCTGGTGGTGTCTCCCTAAACATTATGTGGTGCCAAGGATTGAAACTGGGCCTCCACACCAGGACTATTTTCCGAACCCGTGTGAGGACCGCCCCAGTGCCCAGGCAACCTCTGATTCCAGAAGTCACACCCACAACTCACCCCCCAGCGCCATCTTACAGCACACAGCAACGAAGAAAACTGGTTGGTGGGCTCCACAATCCCAGAGAATTCTCCGGGCCCCATACTGAGTCAGTATCACTGGGAAGTTCCAGATGGGATAGGTGCTGTCTCCCCGCCTTCTCCTGATGAAATCCCGGTGACCATGAGTGTCTACAAGCATGACTCTGGTACGTGGGCACCAGGACTATTTTCCGAACCTCACGGCCGTTCCTCATATGGAAAGTGATCAATGGAAAGTAAATGATATAGTGTTTGTCCCTGAAAAACAGACTTAAATGGTTGTGGGAAAATCTGAGTAAAAGATAATGCCCAACCGAAATACATCTAGACTATGTATTTAACTATGGTGCTATGCCGCCCTGGGAGGGGAAGGGTGTCTGTCCCTCCGCCTGTCCCCACCCTTCCAGTGGCGGCATGGTGGCCTGCATCTTTTAGAGCCTAATGAACAGCCAGGTATGAGACTGCATTGACGAGGCACAGGGAGCCTCGTGGGATGGGGAGTGGAATGGGCCCTGCTACTCGTCACGACAATGCTCCGGGTTGCACCCTCAAACGCCTCCTCTGGCTTCTGAACGACCATGATCCCAGAGGCACACAAACCAATCTCAGAACCCAGGGACTTTTGGCAGTAATCCCTCTAGGTTTATTACTAAAATATTAGAAATCCAAATTTGCATGGCTGCTATTGTGGCCACACAACATCATATGCTCTTCGTAATCAGCAATAGAAAACAAATTATCTAATGATGTCTTTTTGGCAGGTTTGAATGTTCGGGAAAATTCCAAATAATATGTTGGGTCTTTTGTTGTAATATTGAATGTGATCAACGTAGAGAGAGAAAGTGGAAATCTGCCACACAGGCGGGGAGGTGGGTGGGAGGGAGGTATACTGGGGTTCTTGGTGGTGGAAAAAGTGCACTGGTGAAGGGACGGGTGTTTGATCATTGTATGACCAATCGGGACTTGAACTGAAAGGCTTTGTGACTGTTCTCACAGTGATTCAATAAATAAATAAATAAATAAATAAATAAAAGAGAAACTGGGCCTCCAGCTTGCAAAGGCTACAATCAGCCCATTCAGCTGTCTGGTCCTGGAAGTGCAAATTTGTTCTATTCTATCCTATTTGTTCTTGGTTATGCCCAGTAGTGCTCAGGGATAACTCCTGGCATCTGCACTTAGGAATGACTCTCCTGGCGGCACTCAGAAGACCACGTGGTTGTAGGAGAACAAACTTGTGTTGGCTGCACGCAAGACAAGCACCCTGTCCTTGTACTATCGCTTCAGTTTCTGGAACTGAAATTTAATGCTCTGTAAGGATTTATTGACCTGCTCTGGGTGTTCCAAGGAAGCAAAAATCTGCCACCCCATAACACATCTTTGGCAAAAGGTGATATAAAGATATTTTGTATAAAATTGTTCATGATGATGACATGGGATGAGCAAATTTTTTTTTCTTTTTGGGTCACACCTGGCAATGCTCAGGGGTCACTCCTGGCTCTGCACTAAGGAATCATTCCTGGCGGTGCTCAGGGGACCATATGGGATGCTGGGAATTGAACCCGGGGTGGCTGCGTGCAAGGCAAATGCCCTGCCCACTATGCTATCGCTCCAGCCCCTATTGTGAACAACTTTATGACAGACTTTTGCTTGTTTTATTGTGACTTCTTTGGTAATAAATAAAGATGGGTCTAGCTCACATGGCACATGACTCAGTTATTGTGGTTCTCTCCCATGTAAGCAGGAGATACACATATTATTAATGTATTTCTCCTATTGCCTCTCATCCGTCTGTCTAATGCTTATTTGGTGATCTCTCCAGCCTCTGAAGTACCCAGAGGGGTGCAGAATGCTTTTTCTTGAGCACCAAGTATCCTGGGAATTCTCTGTCCAGCCATTGATGTGTTTCCCAGGCCTCTAAAACCAGCCAGGCATTCATGTGCTGCCTAGGTACCACATACAAATGCTTTCAACCCTTTGATCTTTCCACAGACTGATATCTCCAATAGCCCACCAATACCCAAGGCTGTGGCAGGAGTTTTCAACCATATCCTCCAAAATGCAGTTACATTCGTTACATTTAAACTGTTGGGCCCTTGTTCAGTCACTGAAATTAATTGAATTTTATGTAACTTCAGTTGAAAACAATTCAAAAACGATTTTCTTCTAAATTCACAAAACTCTTGTATGATTTCCAAACTGTCTAATAATATCCCAAAACTATCAACACAGATGTTCTCAAAATTTCCCCTTGGAGGCCAAAAAGATCCTTCCAAAGGGCCTGGAGTCATTTGATGCCCGTCCCTCTCTCCTCCCAGCTCACCTGCAGGGCTGGGCTCCATCACCACTGATGCCTGGCCGCCCTGTGACCTGATGTCATTTCAGGCCAACTCAGCAAAGGGGGCTGGTGACTCTGATCCTTGCTGGAACTCACAGTCACTGGTCTGCCATCATGCCTCTGGGTCCTGTGTCACTCAGAAAAAGGAGATTGCTGTCTGCTGGCTTCCAGGGAAGCTCCAGGCCCCATGCTAAACACCATTTAATGGTATAGCTCTGTGGACATCAGCACACAGATACCCCCTCAAGGCCAGGATGGCTGGGTGGTCCACACAAGGTCACCGGTTGCAGACCCAGGCCCGAGAAACACCCTCTCCCACTCAGAGAGGCCTGTTGGGGTTCACAGCAAGGGACACCCTTTGTCTCCTCTCATCCTGTTTGCCATCTGAGGATGTGCTCTTCCTTGGAGAACAGGGACTTCTGATGTACCTGTTTGTTGTTTTTAGCAATTTCCAAGAAGACAAAAAGCAGAGTATCAGAAAGTGCAAATGACAACCACCACTAAACTGTGAGCTTGTGCCTGAGAAGGGAGTTAAGGTGAGCTCCTCTCAGGAAGGCAGGCGGTGAGTGTGAGCCTGACTTGTTCTCTCAGAAAGTGAATAAATGAAATGGCAGGTACTTTCGAACCTTTCAGGTGATGTGCTCATGATCACAGGGAGGAGAGGGGAGAGAAATTGCTTGGGTAAAGCTTCCTGCCAGTGCTGAAACACTTGGGTGGGCAGGGGGAAGAAAAGCCAGGAGTCTGCCTATTGGCTGAAAGGTCACGGCAAAAAGACTGATGTCATAAAATGACTTTGCAAAGGAGTTGGCACAACTGAGTGCCACTGTCAGATCTTGGTCCCTGCTCTGAGAGCCTGTGACGAGCCCTTTCTACCCGCTGGCTTTGAAACCTTCATTCTGCTCCTTTCCATTGAGCACAGCAACATTTTTTTTTTCCAAATTTTTTTTTTTATTAGTGAAACACCATGAGGTACAGTTGTAGATTTACAATTTTTTTGTGCTTGGGTTTCGATTATACAATGATCAGATACCCATCCCTCCACCAGTGCCCATTTTCCACCACCATGGATAATATCCCCCCCACCCCCATCCCCCCATCCCCCCGTCTCTGTGGCAGGGCAATCCCCTGTGTTCTCTCTCTCCTTTTGGGTGTTGTGGTCTGCAAAAGAGGCATTGAGTGGCAAACATGTTCAGTCCATATTCTACTTTCGACATGCATCTCCCCTCCTGGGAGGATCCTCCAAACACCCTTTATTTGGTGCTCCCTTCTCTATCTGAACTGCCCTTTCCCCTAGAATACCCGGCTGGCCTCTAAGTTATGGAGTAATCATCCTGGTGCTGATCTCAGCTATTCTTGGGTATTAATCTCATATTTTGTTACTTTATATCCCCCAGATGAATGCAATCTTTCTATGTCTATCCCTCTCTTTCTGACTCATTTCGCTTAGCATGATACTTTCCATATTGTACCACTTGTATGTAAATTTCATGATTTCATCTTTTCTAACAGCTACATAGTACTCCATTGTGTAGATGTACCAAAGTCTCTTTAACCAGTCATCTGTTCTTGGGCATTCAGGTTTCTTCCAGTTTCTGGCTATTGTAAAGAGGAGCACAGCAACATTTTTTCAAAGACAGAGCAACAGTTTGATGGGCGACTGATGTGAACACATTTCATGGTGACTTATTTATGGTGAAAGCTCCGGAAATCGCCTAAGGCTGTTTTCCTTTAGAAGACCGAGGGGAAGAATGATGGGTATTTAATTATGTACAAAGTCCTTGGCCATCACTTTTATTTGTTTTGCTTCTCAGGCCCCTAATATGGATAGCTGCCGGGGAAAGGCACAGAGTCAGATGGTATTATGATGCTGTCAGGGCTATCTGTGCCTGTGCTACTCTATTATACTGCTTGTCTCTACATCACTGCTCTGTAGATCTTTGCAGAGCGCAGTGCTGGGAAACTCATGCACTTGTTGAGACTTGCCTTCTTTTGCCTTTTTTTTTTTTTAATAAAAATATCCCTGCACTGGGGATATGGTGCCGCCAGCAGATCAATCTGTACCTGTGAGGCGAGTGCATCAGCAGCCTGATGTTGCCTTCAGACTTCCAGATACCCCAAAATTGCTGCTGTGCTTTTGGCCAGACCCCAAAAACTTGGGGCAAAATTTACCAAAAAAATAAATGGCCAAAAGTTAGGTATGTGGGAGACACACCCACAAACCACCTCCGGCTCAGCTATATAATTGGAGGCATGGCCTCTCTGGTTTCTGATTGAACTGCTTAATGGCCATGATCCCAGAGAGTCAAAAAAAAATCTCCAAACCCAATGGCTTTTGGCAGAAATGCATCCTGTTCCTGCAGTAGGTTACCGGTGCTGGGTCAACCCAGAGGGGAATAAGTTTCGTACCTTGGCCTGTTCCCCCTGGTGGCCCGGTGGTCGCCATCCTCCAGAGGCCACTGGACAGTCAGGTTTGGGCCCACAGTGATGAGACACATGGGGCCTCACGGGATGGGGGTGGAGCCAGCCCTTTTCTCCCTACCCCAACGAGACCCCAAGTCGTCGCCCACAAACGGCCTCTATGGCTCCTGATCAAGCTGCTTAATGGCCATGATCCCAGAGACTCAGAAACAAATCTTGGAACCCACTGGCTTTTGGCAGAAATGCATCTGGACCCCGCAGTCAGTTACTGTCGCCGAGCCACCCCAGGGGAGAAAGGGTGTTGTCCCTCTGTCTGCTCCCCCTAGGTGGCTCGGGAGCTGCCATCCTCCAGAGGCCACTGAACAGTCAGGTTTGGGCCCTCAGTGCCGAGACACGCGAGGCCTCATGGGATGGGGGTGGAACTGGCCCTTTCCTCCCCATCCCAACGAGACCCAGAGTCGCCTCCCATGAATGGCCTTTCTGGTTCCTGATCAAGCTGCTTAACGGCCATGATCCCAGAGACTCAGGAACAAATCTTGGAACCCAGCAGGTTTTGGCAGAAATCCCTCCAGATTTAATTGTTAAAATTTCCGAATTTCAAAATTGCACGGGGGGCCGGAGCGATAGCACAGCAGGTAGGGCATTTGCCCTGCATGCGGCTGACCCGGGTTCGATCCCTGGCATTCCATATGGTCCCCCAAACACCGCCAGGAGTAATTCCTGAGTGCAGAGCAAGGAGTGACCCCTGAGCATCGCTGGGTGTGACCCAAAAAGGCAAAAAAAAAAAATTACAAGGCCACTACTGCAGCCACACAACATCATATGTTATTCTTAACCAGCAATAGAAAACAAATTGTCTACTGTTGCCTTTTCAGAAGATCTGAGTGTTGGGGTAAAATCCCAAATAATAATGGTGGGTCTGGTGTCAAAATATTGAGTGTGATCAAAGTAGAGAGAGAGTAATGTGGAAATCATCTGCCCCACAGGTAGGGGGAGGGTGTGGGATGGGGGTATACTGGGGATTTTGGTGGTGGATAATGGACACTGGTGAAGGGATGAGTGTTTCATTGTAGGACCGAGACTTAAACCCGAAAGTTTTGTAACTGCTCTCACGGTGATTCAATAAATAAAATTATATAAAAAAAGGAAAAAAATACCTGCACTAAACTCCCACCTCAGAAGGCAATTCTGGGAGGTTTTCTTCTTACAAAGGATTCAAATATATGCATCACATAAGGCAAGGGCCAGGCAGAGAAATACTCAATCAGGCCACCATACACAGGGAATGGTGACTCCCTGTGGCCACTAAAATGGAGGCCCAGAAAAATACAGAAATATTTGTCAGATTTTTAGCAAAGCTCTGTGAGGGTCAGAGAGAAAAATTTGAGAATCAATTTCTAGGTTTCAATCATTCCATTAAAAAAAAAGTAAAGGGAAAACGGTTTTTACTATTTTTAATTTCCTAGAACTATTCTAATATTGCAGTGTATACCTGCAAAAACAGGATCAATTTATTAAAGTACAATAAAGAGGTTGATTATGGTATAAACATCTAAAAACTCACCACTAAGGGGAAAAGGGAAATTAAGGTAATTACAACAATAATGCAACACAGAGGCCAGAGAGATATTACAGTGTGTAGAGAACACTTGCCTTGATTGACCAAGGTTCATATGGTTCCCACCATGGATGAGAGCCCTGAACACCATGAGGTATAGCCCAAAAGAAAACAGGAATGAAGGAAGGAAGGAAGGAAGGAAGGAAGGAAGGAAGGAAGGCAGGCAGGCAGGCAAAATACCTTATCTTAAGATTATCTTAAGATTTCCTATTTGAGGAAAACAACAAAACTTGATTGACCAGTAATTAGAAAGACAGCATGTTCCTGTATGACAAAGGTAAATATTGTCACTTAATCACTTAACTTTCCGTCGTTGATTTGCTAGAGCGGGTGCCAGTAACATCTCCATTTGTCCCTGTCACGTGCTAGTGTAGCCCAATGGCATCTGTTCGCTCTGGGAACATGAAGATCCTCAAACTGATTGTTTATGATCTTGATGAAGAAGTCTGACCATCTGGTAGGTGGGCGGCCACGCGGTCTTTTGACATCCCATGGAATCCAGTTGATAACAGCTCTAGTCCAGTGATCGTCTTTAAATCTCATTACGTGACCAGCCCATCTGATTTTTGGCAAATGAGACAGCGTCCTTGATTCTTGATCGTCGACGGATGTTGGAAATCCGGATTTTTTCTCTCATTTGAGTGAAACGTGATATTCCAAGCATAGCTCTTTCAATTCCTCTTAGGGAGACCTGAATAGCATTCTCATTCTGTTTGCGTAGGGCCCAGGTCTCTGAGGCATATGTTAATGCAGGAAGAACAGTGGAATCAAAGAGATGTGCCCGGAGCCGGAGGTTCTTCGTCCTCTTAGCTATTTCTTCGACGTTCTTGAAGGCGTTCCAAGCCGCTCTCTTCCTCCTGCGCAGCTCGGGTGCCAGGTCATTTGTCATGTTGACTTCTCGACCTAGGTACACATAGCTGTTGCATTCGGAGATGGTCGTTCTGTTGAGAGCGAATGGGGCATCAGGAACGAGGCTATTTCTCATAAACATTGTCTTCGTAAGTTTCAGCTGTAGTCCTACCTTTCCACACTCATGGTCAAAGTTGGCCAGCATTTGTGCCGCATGGCTGATGTTTGGTGTTATTAAAACAATGTCATCAGCAAAGCGGAGGTGGTGTAGTTGCCGACCATCTATTTTCACTCCCATTCCTTCCCAGTCCAGTTGTCGCATGATGTTCTCGAGGGTGGCACTGAAGAGTTTCGGTGAAATGGTATCACCCTGCCGAACCCCTCTCTTGACATCAATGATTACTTCTTTGTAGAATGGTGAGATCCTGGTAGTGAATCCGCAATACAGCTCACGGAGGATCTTGATGTATTGGGCTTGAATGCCCTGATTGGCTAGGGCTTCAATGACCACTTCCATCTCAACAGAATCAAAGGCCTTCTTTAAATCAATGAACGTTAAACAGAGCGGCATCTTGAACTCCCGAGAAACCTCAATGAGCTTGGTTATTGTGTGGATATGGTCGATGGTGCTGAATCCTTTGCGGAACCCGGCTTGCTCGCATGGTTGTCCTTCATCTAGTGTTCTGCCAATCCTATTTAGGATGACTCGAGTGAACAACTTGTAGATGACAGACAATAGGCAGATCGGGCGATAGTTGCCAATGTCATGGATGTCTCCCTTCTTGAACAGTAGTACGGTCCTGCTGGTTTTCCATTGGGACGGAACCTTGCATTCAGACAGGTAGTGTGTGAAGAGCCGAGCCAGGGTATTGATGAGTACTGACGGCAGGTTCTTCAGGTGTTCAGGTCTAACCATGTCTGGGCCGGGTGCTGTTCGTTTCTTTACCAACAAAATGGCGTGTCGGATTTCGGAAGGGAGAACGTTGGGAACGACATATCCATCCTGTGGAATTTGGTATGTCGGCAAGTGGACATGGCTATCGAAGAGATTTGAGTAGAAGTCATGGATAATCCTCTCCATTGCCATTCTGGAGGATGTGATGGATCCATCAGGACATTGGAGGGCAGTCATCTTGGTCTTGTAGTTGGCAAAGGACAGGCAGGCGTTACTAATACTTTTCCCGGTTTCTGCCGCATCTACCAGCACTTCTGCTCTTCTCTCTTTGAGGTCTTCCTTGATCGCATCTCTGCACTGCTTTGGGAGCTCGGATGTTAGCTTGCGGTTGCCTGAGGCATGCGCCAAACCACGCTGGCGAATAAGCTCAAGAGTTTTCGAAGACAGGCATTTTTTTGTGGCTATCTCTCTCTTGGCGTTCCTCGCACATTCATGGAGGTGCTGTACCAGTCGATCGTATTCCTCGTCAATGTTGTCAACAATGGCATCTTCCCATGTTGCTGCAATAGTGCCAAAGAACTCCCAGTTGGTGGTCGTTCTGGGAGTTCTCTTTTTAAACTTTGCAGCCCTTTCTCCCCGCTCTGTGAAGTAGAATTTTGCATGAAGGAGACGGTGGTCTGATCCCATTCGGAATTTTGGGACAACAGCGACATCGGTCAGGCAAAACCATTGATCGAATATGATGTGGTCTATTTCGTTGTGGAATCATCCACCAGGAGACTCCCATGTCCAACGTTTAGATTCTGCCTTCTGGAACTGTGAGTTACCATGGATGGTCTTGGTCGACATGTTGAACTCAGACAGTCTCTCACCCTGTTCGTTCCATTCTAGGCCATGGGTCCCGATGTGAAGTTCTTCAGCTGATCTTCTCGGTCCTATCTTGGCATTAAAATCACCCACAATGATCTTGTAGAAGGTGTGGTCTTCTTTATAGGACTTCTCCAGCTCCATGTAGAACTTCTCAATTTCTCTTTCATCATAATGAGATGTTGGTGTGTAGACAATGAAGATAGAAACTGCCGGCAGTGAGCCACATCTATTCAAATGTAAACGTCCGATTCGGGTTGTTAAGCATACCAATGAATCAATGCTAATGGCCAAGTTTGTGTTGACAAGGACACAGACGCCTCCAACACCTCTTTTATCACATGTTCCGAGGAACAATTCTTCTCCAGTGTCGAAAGCGGCATGGTGAGATTTGTGCCTTCTTGACTTGATCAGACCAATGATGAAATTGAAATTGAAAGTGAAATTTGAAATATTGTCAAGACTTTAATTATATTCTTGGTTAAAATTAGTTAGATTGCAAGACTTAATAAATAAATCTTGAAGGAGATCAGCAAGCTGCCTCCAGACCCTGCATCAGGCTGAGGCTCATATCTAGGACACCCTAAGGTGGGCAGGTAAGCCCCCACCTGCACAGAGTCCTGGCAGCTGAAAACCTCCACACTCCAATTGCCACCATGCTCACTGTTGAACTCCACAGGAATGAGTCAGCTGAAAAGCTCAGTTATGCTGGTCTGTGACCAAAATCTCCAGACTCTCATGGAATCAGGGATGGGTAACCACCCCCCATGCCCTCTGTTCTTCTGGGAGCCTGGCAGTCACATCCATGAACTGCCTCTGATTCCATATAAACTCATAACTGGCCACCATTCAGAGAATCCTAAGTAAATCTCAAAAGATATCAGAAGATGCAGAGATGCTTTCAGATTCCAAAGTCACCATCCAGTTAAAAATTAACTCCAGCGGTATCACCCCATTCAAGATTTTAGAATTCCTGGAGCAACGTCTCAAATTCCTACACCACATTGTAGATATACACCATATTGGGCGGGACGTAAAGTAGAAGACAGCCGATCTTGATTAAGAAAATATTAACACAGAAGACTTTACTTATAACAACACGTTAGTAATATCTTATACAAGGGCTTAATGGCTCCAGGGTGAGATACAATAATATTCACACATTTTCTTCTAAGGAAATCTTTTTTGATCACTTTTAGCGAATTAATCATAGCAAGTATGCAAAATAAATCATTTAGGTCCTCTATTGGGGAAGGCTTGGGTGGTGGTCAGGAAAATAGGAAATAATGGTGGTGGGATGGTGTAATGGTGGTAAGATCAGTGTTGGAATATTGAATGTAATAATTATCGTGAGCTTTATAAAAATAAAATAGAATTTTAAAAAGTTAATTATATTGCAATCATATCCCAATAAGAGTTTATTTTTCCATAAATTAGAAAATTATTTCCAGTTTAGTTTTCCCCTTTGCTGTGCTGGTGATCAAACCCAGAGCCTCCCCTCACTTGCTAGGTAAGTGCTCTAAGGCTGAGTTAAATCCCTAGCTTATTTTCCAAACATTTATTTATTTATTTATTTATTTTATTTAATCATAGTGAGATACACAGTTGCAGAGTTTCTCATGATTGGATTTCAGTCATATCATGTTCCAACACCCTCCCTTCACTAGTGTACATTTCCCATCACCAATGCCCCCAGTACCCCTCCCAATCCCCCCCCCTTACACACACACACCTCCCATGGAAGGAACTTTTCTCCTTTCTCTCTCTCTCTCTCTCTCTCTCTCTCTCTCTCTCTCTCTCTCTCTCTCTCTCTCCATTTGTTCTATTCTTCCATGTGGTGGTCACTAAGTGGTGTCCCTAGCAACCCACAGTTTGTTTTCCTTGTGAACATAATCTCCACTTGCACTGGAGAACCCTAGTACAGCCATCTGGGGGGTTCCTGACCTCCTGCACGATAGGGGCCCCTGCTTCCTGTCCCCAGCCTGGCAGGGAACAGCTCTGGGTTTTTGGGTCTTTCAAACCCTTCTGTTCAGAAGGACCGTAAAAACAGGCATCCTGAGCTGCTCACACCCCCGTTTCACTCCAAGCCTTTCTAGGCTTGCACCACCCCAGGCTCTGGAATGTCACACCCGGGGACTGCCCAGACACCCCCTTATTTGCAATGCCATAAGGATTTCTCCCCCCGCCCCCCCACCCCTGAGCCCAGAGCAGCTGGTAGCAGCAGCAGGGGAAGAGCAGGAGGACAGTGGGAGGGTGTTCCTGTTGGGGGTCCTAGCAGAGGAGTGCACCGTTGGGAGAAGGGGTTCATGCTTGGGGGATCCTCTCCCCCCTGACCCCTCTCCCCCTGCCTCTGTGCTCTTGTCAGTGCCACCTGTTCTCTGGGTCTTTCGTGCTGGGGATCACCTCAGGGGCTCAGAGGAGGGTCTGAAGGCTGGATCTGCCCACTCTGTGCCCAGAGAGGGCTAATAAACCCTTGGGCCCTCACCGCCAGGTGAGGTGGGGTGGGCCATACCCAGGGTACTCAGGGCTTATCCCTGGCTCTGCACTAAGGGATCACTCCTGGTGGGGCTCAGGGGACCCTATGGGGAATTGGTTTCGTTTTGGGTTTTATCTTGCTTGCTTGCTTGCTTGCTTTTTGGGTCACACCCGGCCGATGCACAGCAGCCACTCCTGGCTCTGCACCCAGGAATTACTCCTGGCGGTGCTCGGGGGACCATATGGGATGCTGGGAATCGAACACAGGTTGTTCATGTGCAAGGGAAACGCCCTACCCGCTGTGCTATCGCTCCGGCCCGGGATTGGGTATTGAACCTGACTCACAGGCATGTAAGACAAGCATCCTACACCACGTATTAACGATTTCTCTGCCCCTGTTTTTTTCTTACATGTATCTGTTGAAGAGTTGGGCCCTGTGGGACCAGGCACGGCGGTGACTCCCTGTGCATGGCAGCAGGCCTTGAGTGCGGAACGTTGCACGCAGGGTGCCTCACTCAACTGGATCTTTCCTAAGGTGTGTCTTTCCTCTTCACAAGAGTGTTGTAAATAGGAACTCTGCAGAATAACAGTAATGCACTCGTCCCCCACGCCCCGCCCTGTTTTCTACATCCATGTCTATCTCACATGGTGAAGCGATTTGGCAACATGGTTGGGAGCAGGACCCTGAAATTTTGCCTTTGCTAAAGTCAGGGGAGATTTCCTGTGATCTCTCGCTGGCCCAGTGTCATCCCAAAGGCCTCCTGGATGGCAGCAGGGGGCTAGAGAGATAGTACAGTGGGCAGGGCGTGTGTGGTCCCCAGCACCACACATGGTCCCCCAAGGAGGAATCCCTGAGCACAATCGGGTGTGTCCCAACAGCAACAACAAAGATTTGAAGTCAAGCAAGTGACTGAAGTTTGGAGGTAAGAGAAGGAAATATAGGGTCAAAGTGATAGTACAGCGGGGAGGGTATTTGCCTTGCACACAGTCAACCTGGGTTTGATCCCCGGCATCCCATATGATCCCCCGAGCACCACCAGGAATAATTCCCAAGTGCAGGGCCAGGAGTAACCCCTGAGCACTGTAGCACTGCACTGTCCTACCGTTGTTCATCGATTTGCTCAAGCAGGCCCAGTAACATTGTGAGACTTGTTACTGTGTTTGGCATATTGAATAAGTCACGGGTAGGTTGCCAGGCTTTACCGTGCAGGCAAGATACTCTCGGCAGCTTGCCGGGCTCTCTGAGAGGGGCGGAGGAATCAAATCTGGGCCTGCCGGGTTGGCCATGTGCAAGGCAAACACCTTACCTGCTGTGCTATTGCTCCAGCCCAACCACTGAGCATCACCCAAAAAGAAAAGGGAGAGAGAAAAAGAGAGAGAGAGAGAGAGAGAGAGCAGAGACAGAGAGACAGACAGAGAGACAGAGACAGAGAGAAGGAAATGTAGTACAGGCAGCAGAGTTGGACTGATGCGATTTGAGAGATTCGACTGGCCATGGCATCTGGACAGTCTGGGTTGTCTGGAAGCTGGTAAAGGTAAGGTGCCATGCGGTATGGAGTGAGGACCAAACATGGGACAACATCCATCAACTGGATTTTTTGTTAGTTTTATTTTATTTATTTTCATTTAATATTAATTAATTAATTAATTTTTAATTTTTATTAGTGAAACACCATGAGCTACAGTTGTAGACTTACAAATTTTGTGCTTGGATTTCAGTTATACAATGATCGAGTACCCATCCCTCCACCAGTGCCCATTCCCCACCTCCAATGCTCCCACTATCCCTCCCACCCCACCCCCCCATCCCACCATCCCACCCCACCCCTGTGGCAGGGCATTCCCTTTTGTTCTCTCTCTCCTTTTGGGTGCTGTGGTTTGCAAAAGAGGCATTGAGTGGCAATCGTGTTTGGTCTATAGTCTATTTTCAGCATGTATCGCTCATCCTGGGAGGATCCTCCCAATACCATTTACTTGGTGCTCCCCTCTCTATCTGAGCTGCCTTCTCCCCTAGCATGTGCAGCTGGCTTCTAAGCCATAGAGTGGACCTCCTGGTACTTATCTTGGCTATTCTTGGATGTTAGTTTTATTTTTTGTTTGTTTATGTTATTTATTTATTTTAATTTAATATTTATTTTTTACGATAGCACAGCGTTAGGGCGTTTGCCTTGCACGCAGCCAACATGGCCGACCCGAGTTCGATTCCTCCGCCCCTCTCGGACAGCCCGGCAAGCTACCGAGAGTATCTCGCCCGCACGGCAGAGCCTGGCAAGCTCCCCGTGACGTACTCGATATGCCAGACACAGTAACAACAAAGTCTCCAATGGAGACGTTACTGGGTCCGCTCGAGCATTTTAATGAATAACAGTGAGATACAGTTACTGACTTACAAACTTTCATGATTGCGTTTCAGTGAAACAATGTTCAAGTACACATCCCTCCACCAGTGCCATTCTCCATCACTAATGTTCCCAGTATCCCTTCCACACCCCCACCTTCTCCCACGCCCTGCTTATGTGGCAGGCACGATCCCTCTTACTCTCTCTCTCCTTTTGGGTGTTATGGTTTGCTATACAGGTATCAAGTGGTCATCACATCATCTGGATTTTTAACCCACTGAGATCCCAGTTAGACTTCTGACCTCCAGAACAGTAGAATAAAGGTATTTGAAGTTGGAAATTGGCAAAAGCACCAATGCAGAATGACTCCCCTATGTCACCCCGCTATCCCTTTCAGACACTTAGACAGACAAGTCCACACACCAGAGCCAGAATGAAAATCTGCTTCTCTGTGGCTTCAAAGTCCAGGTTTTTTCCTATGCTCCACACGTGGCCCTCTTAAATTTTCATAACTTATGCCCTGACTGAAGTCATGAAATATTTAGATGTTGCAACAATTACTTTATAGTGGATCAGTAATAGGCATATTTCCAAATGTATCTTCTTACCACAAGTCATTTGTTGAGAGAAAAAAGGCATCTGTTGAATCTTGCCAGAAAAGCTTAGGCAAAGAAAAAAGAATATCCAGATTTTTCTGTAGAAGTAATTAGTTCAGAGGGATGAACACACCCCTAAACCTTCACTTGTTCATTTGTTTGGCTGAATTTATAAACTAACTTATATGCACCCTGAATAGTGCATTGATAATAAGAAGATGCATGCCACTAATCATTGGGGAAATAAGAAGCCACCATGAGATAGGGCTACACATCTTCTGGAAGAATTAAATGTAGAAGACCTATTCCCTAGAGATAGTACAGAGGGGAAAGCACTTTGTATATATGCCTTCCACATAACTGATCCCAGGTTGGTTCCTGGTACTACATATGGTACCCCGAGCACTGCCAAGAGTGATCCCTGAGTGCAGAGGCAGGAATAATCCCGGAGTACCTCTGGGTTTGGCCCCCAAATCCAAATTAAAATAAATAAAATTAGAATGCTATTTACCGTACCTATGTCCTAATAGTTGTTATATATATGAAAAAATTAAGTTATACTAGGGGCTAGAGAAATAGCTCAATGGACTGGAGCACAGCTTTCGCATGTGTGGGGTTTGTGTTCTCTTCCTGGCACTATATGTAATACTCTGAGCGTTACCGGAAATGATCCTTGAGAACAGAGCCAGGACTAAGCCCTGAGCACAGCTGAAGGGACAGTCCCCCCTACTCCCCCAGAGAAATAGAAGAGGCTAGGACACAAGTGGTGATGAGGTGGCAGAAAAACTGGATTGCTCTTTACTGCTGAGGAGCGGCAACACGGTGCAACCGCCTTGAGAAACTGGCTGGTTCTTTGAAAATTACATTAGATTGATCTGATTATCCATAAAATTTCATTCCAAGTGATGTGACCTAAGAGAAATGAAGTATGCCACTCAAAGATGACTACCAGGATGTTTAAGCTAGCTTTAGGCATCATAATCCAAGTCATAAAAACACTCAAATTGGGCTGAAGCAATAGCACAGCGGTAGGGCATTTTCCTTGCATGCGGCCAATCATGCCCATAACAGGTTATTTGAGATGCCATATAATGGAGTGACATATGCAGTAGACGGGGGTGGGGTTGGCCTTAGAACAATCCTATAGTGGGTATAACCGACACTTGTCTTGCACTCAGCTGACCCAGGTTCCATTCCCGACACCTGAGCCTACCAAGAGTGATCCTTGAGCACAGAGCCAGGAGTAACCCCTGAGCACAACTGGGTATGGCCCCCCAAACCAGAAACCAAAACAAAAAAATCTGATCTCAAACAAAATATGACCACTTGACAAGCTAAGTATGCAATGGGCTAATAGTTGGCTTCCCAGGTGGTTTATTTACTTATTATTTTATTTATTTATTTTCTTAAAGTTGCTCACAATAATTTATTACAACACCCAATATTCCAGCACCAATCCCACCCCATTACACCTTCCCACCACCATTATTTTGAATTTTCCCACCACTACCCAAGTCTGCCCCAATAGCAGGTCCTAAATATTTTATTTTTTATTGCTTGTTATGAGTAATTCACTAAAAATGAACCCAAAAAGTTTCCTTAGGGGCTGGAGAGATAACACAGCAGGTAGGGCGTTTGCCTTGCACACGGCCAACCCAGGTTCTATTCCCAGCATCCCATATGGTCCCCTGAGCACCGCCAGGAGTAACTCCTGAATGCAGAGCCAGGAGTAATCCCTGTGCATCGCCAGGTGTGACTCAAAAAGCAAAAAAAAAAAAAAAAAGTTTCCCTAGCAGGAGGTGTGTGAAGATTGTTGTATCTCACCCTGAAACCATATGGGATGGTTAATGAGCTTATATGGTGCCAGAAGCAGTTCATGGGCATGAAGAACAGGGAGATGGTGGGAAGGCGCCCATCCATGACTCTGTGAGAGCCTGGAGATTTCAGTCCCAAAACCCCCACACCTGAGTTTTTCCAACAGACTCACCCATGCATGAAATTCATCCTGAGCCTGTGGAGATTAACCTTGAGCACAGCAGTGATTGGGTGCTGGAGGTTTTTGGCTGTCAGGTCTCTGTTTGGGCAGGTGGTGGGCACACCCGCCCCCTCCAGGGTGCTCCTAGGTGGTTTAAACGTGGAATGCAATCAAAGAGATGAAGCATGCTGCAGCTTGCAAAATAAGTATCTTGCTCTTCTGTGACTAAGGAGAGGGGAGAAGCAAGTGTTCTAGAGGGATTGAGGAGGTTGGGCGACACCTAGCAGTGCGTGGGGATTATTCCTGGCTCTGTGCTCAGGTGTGACCCCTGGGGGTTCTCAGGGGGCCCATTTGTGATGGCAAGGATGGGATCCAGGTTGGTAGGAATTTTTTTTTTTTTTGGCTTTTTGAGTCACACCCGGCGATGCTCAGCAGTTACTCCTGGCTCTGCACTCAGTAATTATTCCTGACAGTGCTCGGGGGACCATATGGGATGCTAGGATCCGAACTTGGGTCGGCTGCATGCAAGGCAAACGCCCTACCCGCTGTGCTATCACTCCAGACTCTGGTTGGTAGGATTTGAAGCAAGTACCCTATCCCCATACTATCTCTCCGGCCCTAGTGGGAACCATTCTGCCAATAAAAGTGGAGATCTGATGAGCGGAGAGCTGGCTCTGAGGCACTACAGATAAGGGAGGGGGGCACGCTATCTGCCCAAGGACATGAAGGCAAAAGATACTGCGGAAGGAGCACTCGGAACACCAAATTTCTGCTGTTTGCTGTGTGGGAAACTGGTCGTATAAGATGGCTGAGACTGCCCAGGCTGGGGCAGGGAGGAAGTAGGCCAGGGGGGTCGGGGGGGGGGGTGGACAGTAGAGCGATGAGCCATAGGAAGCTCTGGAGCTTAGGGGGCAGTTGGAGGGAGGTGTTACTTGACAATGTTATTGCTCCACTACTGTGTTCCCAGGCCCTAAAACAAAGTGTGACTCAAGCAGTGTATGAGAGGCCCTGGGGCCCCAGTCCACTGCCCCAAGCACTGCCCAGAGTGGTCCTGGTGGTCCTTGTGCATCATCACGAGTGGCCCTTTCATACATACAATTTTTTGCCTGTTTGTTTTGGGGCCACACACAGCTGTGGCAAGTGCCCCTGGATCACTGAGTTTCTGCTGTTTGCTGTGCTGGAAACTGACTGCATAAGCTCAGGGCTTACTCCTGGCTCCATGCTCAGTGATCACTCCTGGCTCTGTGCTCAGGGATCACTCCTGCCTCCGTGCTCAGGGATCACTCCTAGCTCCATGCTCAGAGATCACTCCTGGCAATGCATGGAGGACCATATGGGGTTCCAGGTGCTGAACCCGAGTGAGACAAGTGCAAGTGCCCTATCTACTGTGCTATTACTCTGTTCCCCCCCACCTCTCCCCCAACACGCAATGTTTTTTTCAGAGGTTAAAAGGTCTAGGGACATGGCTCTTATTAGTAAAGTGCTTGCCCTGCATATATAGGAGGTCTGGGTTCAATCCCCTGCACAAATACAGCAAAAGGAATAAAAGGGCAGCTTTGGCACACACACACGCGCGCTCACACACACACACATGCACACACATACACACACGTGCACGCACACACATGTGTGCGTGCGCACACACACACACACACACACATGTCCATCTCTCTGGTCTTGGAGGCTGGGATAAAAACGACCCAGCAGGTGGTCACTGATGTCAGCAGCTAAACCGTTTGAGTCCTGCAGTTTTAATACCCCTTGGTTTCCAAACCTAGGGGACCTGCTTGAGTCCTTTCCACTTCTCCGATCAAGTTCCCCATCAGTAGAAACTCCAAAACAGGTTTCTTCTTATTTTCATGGGGCAGCTTTTTCTTGTCATTCAGAGACAAGATAAACAAGGGTTTTTTTTTTTTTTGCTTTTTTGGGTTACACTGGCAATGCTCAGGGGTTACTCCTGGCTCTTTACTCAGGAATTACTCCTGGTGGTGCTCAGGGGACAGTATGGGATGCTGGAAATCGAACCTGGGTTGGCTGCGTGCAAGGCAAACGCCCTACCCGCTGTGCTATTGCTCCAGCTCCGAAGAAAAACAAGTTTTTAAGTCTTTCCTGGGAGTGCTCAGGGGCTACTCCCGGCTCTGAGGCTGGGAGCCAGGACCAGCACAGTGCTAGAATCCGAAGCTGGGCATCACGCAGGCAAAGCTTGTGCTCAGCCTGTATCTTTCCAGCTCATTTCCCCCCAACCCTTTTTTTGGGGGGTGGGGGGTGTTCACACCCGGTGATGCACAGGGGTTACTCCTGGCTCTGCACTCAGGAATTACCCCTGGTAGTGCTCAGGGGATCATATGGGATGCTGGGAATTGAACCCTGGGTTGTTGACTGTGTGCAAGGCAAATACCTACCTGCTGTGCTATTACTCCCGCCCCTCCAGGTCATTTTTTGTCTGTCTTTAATCTGTCTTCTCCAGGACTCTTACTCTGAGGCCTGGACTCTCCCATTGGCATCTTCCCAGAGGTCGCCTCACCTCTCTGCTCTTCCTGCTTACATTCTGCCCTTTTGTTTGTTCTGGGGCCCCTAGGTGACGCTCAGGGGCTACTCTTTGCTCTGTACTCAGAAATTAATCTACTCCTGGTAGTGCTGGGGGTGGGGGGAACAACCACATGGAATTCCTGGGATCAAACCGGGGTGGGTCACGTACAAGGCAAGTAACCTACCTGCTGTACTATCGCTCCACGCAACCCCCCTCCCCCATTCTGCCCATTGGATCTTTGTCCACCCGGCTGCCACACACTCATGTACAAAGTCACTCCCCACTTGAAAGCATCCAACTGCTACCAGCTGGAGATAAGGCAGTGACTTATAACCACTAATAAGAGCGCCAAGCTCCGGGAGAACCGACTCCACTTTCCTTCTCAACCACCTCTGCCCTTCCACGCTTTCCTATAGCTGCGTTGGCATTCCTCAAACTCTTCAAAGTGTCGACCTTAGGACCTTTGCACCTGTCATGACTTCAGCTCATTGGGGAGCTTCTTCTTGTCATTCAGAGAACGTACCTTCTCAGCATAGACTCTCTCCATCTTATTTCACCCTCTTTACTCTCTTTACCACCAAGAATAACCTAAGCATCATCTGTGAGTACTGTTCAGTACCTAGCAGGTTCTAAACACTTTTTGGGGGGAGGGAGAGAGAGACAGAGACAGAGACAGAGAGACAGAGAGAGACAGAGACAGAGACAGGGGGAGGGAAGGAGAAAGAAAGAAAGAAAGAAAGAAAGAAAGAAAGAAAGGAGGGAGGGAGGGAGGGGGAAGGAAGGAAGAGGGAGAGGGAGGAAGCGAGGGAGGAAGGGAGGGAAGGAGAAAAGGAGGGAAGGAGGGAGAGAGGGAAGAGGAATGGAGGGAGAGAGGGAGGAGGATGGAGGGTGGAACCTAGAGCAGCCACGTTCAGCAGAGCCTTGGGTCCCTGCAGACTTCTGGAGAGAAACTGACAGTGTTCTCCTGCCAGGAAAATTAATTGTGCCAGTTATTCAATTACCTGCAATTATGAAAATTGGTGTGATCCTTGGTGCCCCAGAGAAGGGACTCGGGGGAGGCTTTAGCTCAGGAATGAGACAAATTAGTTGAGATCTTGATCAGCATCTGATTGGCCTCTCCCTTCATTGGGCTGAATCCTGGCCACGTTATGCATCTCCCTTTAAGAGAATTGATTTAAATGGCAGTTGATGGGCTCTGGAGAGCAAACGTGCTGCCTCGAGCACAGGGCAGGCGGTGGAGAGCACTTGCCCTTGACAGAAGGTCCTTCTGCTTCTGCCTCCTGCTCTTGGGATGATGACCTCAAGGACCACTTGTGAAAACGTTCTCTTCCCGCAGAAGAGGGGAGAGGGCAGGAATGTAGCTCAAGAGGTAGATCACGTGGCAGTGTGTCTGAGGCCCTGAGTTTGATCCTGGTCCCTCGTGCCCATCCCATCACTACCAGGTGTGGCCCTGGTGGGGCTGAGTGTCACCTGGACCCCAGCCCTGCCCCAAATTGTTGCCTTTGGGGGCCTAGGGATGACTCCACAGTAGAGCATCTGCCTTATCAGCTGAAGGCCAGGGGACACTGAGGTTCAGTCCTGCCAGCATCTCACCCACACTCAGGGCAGTGCTGGGGGTTGAACTCACAGTCGCTTGCTTGTGAGGCAGCTGCTCTAGTCCTGAGCTGTCCTGAGGTCCCCGTCACCATAGTGTCATTCTTTCCCATTCATGGGAAAGAACGACACTATGGTGAATGTGAATGACTTCCTCACCACCGAAGGAAAGTCTGCGAATGGTCCATTTTCCTGTCTCATTCTCCTTCCATCCATATGGGTGCCCGCTTCTGTCAGTTCACTCCCCCCACCCCCAGTCCCTTCTGAACCACTTCCTACCAATTCTTCCCTTCCCTGACCCCACCACCACCATGTGGATTATTGGAAGAATCTCCCCACTCACTTCCCATCTGTTCCCAGAACTAGCCTCCCACACCCAGATGGAAACGTTTCAGGACAAGGAAAAGGGATCAAGGGCTCAAGAGCCTGTCTTGGTGGTAGGAGTCCTGGGTTGGATTCTGGCACCACAGGATCCCCAAGTACCACCAAAAGTAACCTAAGGATCACCAGGTATGGCCAAGAGTTGGACAGGGCGGGGGTGGGGTGGGCCGGGGCACGGGTAGAGAAAGGAACCTTTTAGGATTTGCAGTTTCTATGGCTTTTCCTGATTTGACTCTTGCCATTTTCTAATTCTTTTTTTTTTTTTTTTTGGATTTTGGACCACTGTAGTGCCATTGGCTTACTCTTGCCTCTGTGTTCAAGGGTTACTCTTAAAGGGACTCATGATTGTCAGTGGGATGGGGACTGAACTGGGGTTGGCCGTGAACAAGGAAAAAGCACCTTAACCTCTGTACTATCTCTTTAGCTCTTAATTCTCATTTTTACCTCTTTATGAACTGACTGGGGCTGGAGCAATAGCATAGTGGGTAGGGCATTTGCCTTGCACGTGGACGACCCAGGTTCCAATTCCCAGCATCCCATATGGTCTCTGAGCACCACCAGGAGTGATTCCTGAGTGCACGAGCCAGGAGTAACCCCTGAGCATTGCCGGTGTGACCCCCCCCCCAAAAAAAAGAACTGAAAGCTCTTTTTAGGCTAGGAAGTACAGTAGTTTTATGTGAATTATTTTATTCTATATTGTAAAAATGATTTGATGTAAATATGATTTTTCAACCCTCTTAACAGATAATGAAAGTTGTGGAGAGGCTAATAATCTGCTCAATGCAGGCCTCAGGGGGTGACTCAGTGGCTAAAAGTGTCTTGCAAACAAGCTTAAGACCACAGGTTTGATCCCTGATGCCACAAAACAAAATAAATCTTGTTATGTAAATTTTGCAATTGGACAACAACAAAACTAGCCAAAAAAATGATCAAGGTCATCAAAATCAAGGAGCCACAGCCAGGATGAACAGTAAGGACACCTGAATGCCAAGTGGAATGTGATTTCCCATCTCCCAGACAGGATCCTGGAACAAAAGGACATTAAGGTCAATAGGAAAAACCATAGGAATTCAGAATATGGAATATGGAATTTAGCTAAAAATAATGTATCAATAACTGACTCATTAATGGTAATAAATGTACTGTACTGTTGTGCTAATGTAAGGACAATGTTACTAATTAACATCAATAATAGAGAAAATTGAGTGTAGGGTATATGGGAACTCTGTGTACAGTTTTTCTATAAATCGAAGCGTATTCTAAAATTAAGTCTATTAAAAATATATGAGCTTGCTTCTTTATTAGAATTTCCAGTACCATTAATCAAGAGTGTGTGCCTTTTAATTTTGGGTGTGTGGGGAGGCTCAGCTGGGGGGGGCGGGGTTTCCCATGGATCCCCTTCTGGCAGCTCTTGGCCCAGGTCAGATGGTTGGTGGGAGGGGGAGAGGACTGGTGCTTCTCGATCATTTTATGGAGATTATTGGAACCCCTCTGGCAGTCTCAGCAGGCCTCCAAGGCTGCCCCAGAGCGGCTGGTGCTTGGGGCCATGTGGTGCTGGGGATCGAACCTGGGTCAGTTGCACACAAGGCCTGAGCCCTCAACCCTGTATTAGCTCCCCAATCCACAAGTGTGGTTTGTTTATTTATTTATTTATTTTCCTTTTTTGGTCTCAGCATGGTGGTGGCTGGTCCTGGAGGTCTTTGGCTGCCGGAGCCCTGGTCGGGGCGGGGAGGAAATCTCAACCCGCTCCCCTCCAAGGGGCCCCCGGCGGCGAGGACAGTCAGGCGCGGGGGCAGGAGACTGCACTGTTCTCTTCCGGGAGCTGGTTTTTATAGTCTCTGAGTCTTGGCCATTGATGGGATTACCATGCTGAGACCACTCTCTGCACACATGAAGGTACTGGCAGAGGGACAAAGTCACGCGGGTTCTGGGGCCGAGATCTCCAAGCCTACTCGGATTGGGGCCGAGCATCCTCCACCCAGATCCTCCAAATTCCAGTAGGCGGGGGTCACACCCACCAACTGGCCCCCTGGCGCCGTGTAATCCCATCAACAGCCAAGACTCAGAGACTATAAAAACCAGCTCCTGGAACCGCGCGGCCGCATTCGCGGCATTCGCGGCTGCGCGACATCCTATTATGACATCTTATTATCTCATTCCTACTTTGGACAAACTGGCAGGCTACCGAATGTAGCCTGCCCACACGGCAGAGTCTGGCAAACTCCCCGCGGCGTACCCAATATGCCAAATACCAGTAACAATGATGGGTCTCATTCTCCTAAAGAGCCTTGAATATAATCTCAGGGCTAGGATGAAGGAGACGTTACTGGGGCCTGCTCGAGGCAATTGACAAATAACAGGATGATTTGTGATTTGTGATTTTCTTTTTTGGGTTACACCCAGAGATGCTCAGGGATTACTCCTGGCTCTTCACTCAGAAATTTCTCCTGGCGGTGCTTGGGGGACCACATGGGATGACGGGAATCGAACCCGGGTCGGCTGCGTGCAAGGCAAATGCCCTACCCGCTGTGCTATTGCTCCAGCCCTAAGTGTGTGTTTTAACTCTCAAATTACTTTTACACATTGTGATCAAGAATGGGCTGAAGCGATAGCACAGCAGGTAGGGCGTTTGCCTTGCAAGGGACCAACACGGCCGACCCAAGCTCGATTCCTCCACCCCTCTCAGAGAGCCCGGCAAGCTACCGAGAGTATCTCACCCGCACAGCAAAGCCTGGCAAGCTACCTGTGATGTATTTGATATGCCAAACACAGTAACAATTGTCACAATGGAGACGTTACTGGGCCTGCTCGAGCAAATCAATGAACAACGGGAGGACAGTGACAGTGACAGTAACAGTGATCAAGAATAATTTTTTAAAAAATTTTTATTAGTGAGACACCATGAGGTACAGTTGTAGAATTACAAATTTTTGTGCTTGGGTTTCAATTATACAATGATCAAATACCCATCCCTCCACCAGTGCCCATTTCCCACCACCATGGATCCCAGTACCCCTCCCACCCCCCTTCCCCCCCATCCCACCCTGCCTCTCTCTCCTTTTGGGTGTTGTGGTTTGCAAAAGAGGCATTGAGTGGCAATCATGTTTGGTCTATAGTCTACTTTCAGCATGCTTCTCCCATCCTGGGAGGATCTTTCCAACACCATTTATTTGGTGCTCCCTTCTCTATCTGAGCTCCCTTTTCCCCTAGAATGTGTGGCTGGCCTCCAAGCCATGGAGTAAACCTCCTGGTACTAATCTCGGCTATACTTGGGTATTAGTCTCCTATTTTGTTACTTTATGTTCCCCAGATGAATGCAATTAAAGAATAAATTTTTAAACAGGTTTCTACTCCCAAACCTTTAGGTGGTGGTAGCAATTATTTCATGTAAAGGACATAATTTGGACTGGAGAGCTAGTACAGTGGACAATGCTCTTGCCTTGCATACAGCTGACCCAGATTCAATCACCCGCAGCCCATATGGTAGCCTGAGCATTTCCAGGAGTGATCCCTGAGTGCAGAGCCAGGAATAATCCCTGAGCACTGCTGGGTATGGCCCCAACACCGTCCCGCCCACCCCCCCCACACACCAAAAAAAGGACATAATTTATGTGGAAAATGTGAAACCATCATTTCAAATAATGCTGGTGACCAATGTTCTACCTCCTTTTTTTTTGGTTTTGTTTTTGGTTGTGTTTTTGGTTTTGGGGCCACACCCAGGTTTGCTTGCGGGTTACTCCTGGCTCTGTGCTCAGGGGCCACTCCTGGGAGGGTTTCAGGCCATATGTGATGTCAGAGATTGAACCCAAGTGGGCTGCAAGCAAGGCAAGCGCCCTTGTTTTTTTTTTTTTAATGTAGAAGTACTGCTATTTATTCAGCCACTGATTGGCTGATTGAATTGTGCATGAACTCCACGCTATTCCTTGTTTTATCTCTCTGGTTCCCCAAAGTTTTACCTGTTTTTGTTGAAAACAACTACATTAAGGTTAAAATATCTGACATTTAATAACCTCAGGGACTTCTTAATGGCATAAATAAGTCAGCTTTGAGTACTTTCTTATTTCCTTCTCTCTCTCTCTCTCTTTCTCTCTCTCTCTCTCTCTCTCTCTCTCTCTCTCTCTCTCTCTCTTTTAGTCACATCCAGCATTGCCCAGGGTTTACCCCTGGCTCTGCACTCAGGAATTACAAGAATTATTTCGGGCAGTGCTCAGGGAACAATCTGGGATGCAGGGAATCAAACCCAGGTCGGCTAAGTGCAAGGTAAACGCCCTACCTGCTATATTATCACTCAGGTTCTCTTATTTTGATAAGGAACAAAAAAGTGGAAGGAATAAAAGGTAGGGCCTCATCTATGCAAGGAGAGCACGCACTCACCCTCAGCTACATCTCCTACTTTTGTCTCCCTTCTTTTTCAAAGGGTACTTTATTCCTTAGAGACAAGAGTGGAGAGAGAGATAGCTCAATGGACTGAGTACTGGCTTTGCATGCTGTAGGCTTGGGATCAGTGCCCACCATCATATGGTCTATTACCTTTTGTCGTTCTACCTCCCTGCTCAGGCTGAATATGCTAAGAAAACAATAGAAAGTAACAGAATTTGTGTAAAAAGGGAGCAAATTGGGGTGAAATCAACCAATAAAAACTGTCACTTCCTTCTGCATCATGATTAAAGACTGCAAATGAGCTTTCAAAGAATTACATCTACTTTCACAGATGAAATGGATCACAGCTTCCCCCCTCTGCTCCTGCAGTTCTTTCTAGAACCATTCAGCAGCCAGAACTCAGACAAGGCCCAAATATGACTACACAAGACCTCGGGGGATTGTCATCTAGGAAACAGTTGGCTAGTCTTGCTGCAATTTCACCTAGAGTTCGGCTGGCTTGCCTCGGGGAAACAAGCAAAGCCCCTAGAGTAGAGTCCTCATGCCTTCCACACAGCAGCTCAGCAAACAAGGGCTTCTGAGCAGAGGGCAGCATCCTGACCTGGCAGGGTAACCACTGCTTAAGTATGTTAGTTCACTTATTCTACTCCATTGCTTCCAGTCTAGCTGATTCTGTTGTTGTTGTTGTTGTTGTTGTTGTTGTTGTTGTTGTTCTTGTTCTTGTTCTTGTTCTTGTTGTTTTTTCCTTTTTGGGTCACACCCAGCGATGCTCAGGGGTTACTCCTGGCTCGTGAACTCAGGAATTACTCCTGGCGGTGCTCTGGGGACCATATGGGATGCTGGGAATTGAACCTGGGTTGGCTGCGTGCAAGGCAAATGCCCTACCCGCTGTGCTATCACTCCAGGCCCTCTGGTTGATTCTGGAGGTACATTTCCACCTCTCATCTAGTGATCGATTCATCATCTGACACTTGTTGTTTTTCCAGAAGCTTCTAGAGGGAGTCAAAGAACCCTCTAAAAAGTGAATGAGACAGAAAAGGAACTAGTCTTTAAGCAGAGATTTGCAAGGACAGGTGTTCTCCATCTAAGAAGTTCTGGTTTGGTGGGGGAATTCAGATCCTGAAGGGCCTGTGAACCCGGAGCCCAGGTTCTTAGGTTGTTAGTAAACAAATTCACAAGAGCCCACAATAAGCCAACAATAGATTGAGGGGAGGGAGTTGAAACCTGAGCCCAGGAATGCAGCATAAGACAATGACTGACTCTCCAAGAGAGCATGGTGGTGGTGGTGGTGGTGGTAGGATTAAGTTCTCAAAAGAGGGATTCAAAGCACTCATTCATTCCAGGACAATTTCCTAGTCTGTTGCCTGAAAATACCACTTTGGCCCCATGATCTGCACCGTTAGTGCTGCTCAGGGCTGCTACCCTGCATGTGGGTGCTGGTTGGTGCCGGGGTGTTGGTCTACGTGCGTGTGGCTCTGGGCATGCCTAATTGTGCTCCACTGGAGCACTGCCTAGTGGGGATAAAAGTTACGTGTTTCCCACTTAGGTGGGAACTTACTGCCACTGGCAGGAAGTGTCTATGATGACAAGTTGTTGAATAACATGCAAATAGCATACTAGACACCCACTCCTTCCTCTTCCTGGGGAGGAATTTTATAATCAAAGGTCTGGTGAACTTGCCCAGAAAATTTTGCAGCCTGGGGAGGTGGGGGTAGCCTGGAGACAGTTCTGAGGAATTTCCAGATTGGGCCTATTTCTGGGGTTTGTTTTTGGGCCACACCCAGTAGTGCTCAAGGTTTATTCTTGGCTCTATTTGCAGGGATCACTCCTGGCAGCCTGGTATGAGGGCATATGGGATTCCGGGGATCAAACCTGGGTCAGCCACATGCAAGGTAAATGCCCTCCCCGCTGTACCAACACTCCACTCCCTCTTTCCAGTCTTTTTTTTTTTCTTTTTTCAGTCACACCCAGTGAAACATAGGGGTTGCTCCTGACTCTGCACTCAGGAATTACTCCTGGTGGTGCTCAGGGGACCGTATGGGATGCTGTGAATCATCGAACCTGGGTCGGCCGCATGCAAGGCAAATGCCCTACCCACTGTACTATCTCTCCAGCCCCCACTTTTCAATCATTTTTGTCTCCTTGTGTCTCGTCTAGTTCTGGTGCTCTGCCATCACCACACCCCTCAGCTGGGTTACGCACAGGTTGTTGTTGGCTTCCTGCCTTCTATTTTTGCTCCTTCAGGATCTTCTCCACATTTACCTCCGCCACCCTCACTCTGGGCTGGAGCAATAGCACAGTGGTAGAGTGTTTGCCTTGCGCACAGTCAGCCCAGCCAACCAGGGTTCGATTCCTCTGCCCCTCTCGGAGAGCCCGGCAAGCTACCAAGAGTATCTCACCCACCTGGCAAAGCTTGGCAAGCTACCCGTGATGTATTTGATATGCCAAACACAGTAACAACAAAGTCTCACACTGGAGACGTTACTGGGCCTGCTCGAGCAAATTGATGAACAGTGGGAGGACAGTGACAGTGACAGTGACAGTGACCCTCACTCTACTGGAATCCTACAACTGGCAGAACGATCTTCAGGGAAAACAGAAAAGACAGCATGCTTGGAAGGGAGGGTGGAGAGGAGAGGGAAGGTCAGTCTGATGGAAAAATGACAATCATGATTGTGATGGTAGTTGGCTGCTTATTAAACTATATACTCAACATGGGGATATTTGGTCATATTTAATTTGTACCTCAATAAAACCAATTTCTGGGCTGGAGTGATAGCACAGTGGGTAAGGTATTTGCCTTGCATGCGGCCGACCCAGGTTCGATTCCCAGCATCCCATATGGTCCCCCAAGCACTTCCAGGAGTAACCCCTGTGCATCTCTGGGTATAACCCAAAAAGCAAAAAATAAAATGAAAATAAAACCAACTTCTAGGCTGGAGAAATACTGTACATGGTATAGTGCTCACCTTGCATGTTCCCACCTCGAGTTGGGTTTCTGGCACCATATATGGTCTCCTGAGTCCTTTCCAGGAGTGGCCCCTGGGCAGCACTAGGAGTAAGTTCTGAGCATACTTGGGTGTGGTCTAAAACCCAAAACAAACAAAAACATTGATTTCTAAGGAATCAGAGAGATGGTACAGTGCATAAGGTGCTTGCCTTGCATGAGGGCAAACCTGAGTTTGATCCCTGAACACCCCATATGGTTCCCTGAGCCCTGCCAGTTGTCATCCCTGAGCACAGAGCCAGAAGTCAGCCCTGAGCATCACTGGGTGTGGCCCTCAAACTGGAGCAATATAAAAGGTCCGGGAGAAGGGGTGCAGAGAGATAGCAGCCTGGGTCCATGCTCTACAGAGGGCCTGGCACTGCTCCCCAGATGGAAAGGTGCCACAGTGCTTCTGGGAACCTCCCCCAATACCAACAGGTGTGGCTCCCAAACCACATACAATGCCCCCTTTGCAGTAGGGAGGCACGGGGGTGACTCAGCAGATCTGATGTGGCCCACTGCTTTCTCCAGGCCCCTGTCACTGCCTCCGGGGTTTTGAGGGCTCAGTGCCCACATGCCAACTTATCGGGAGTGGTGATCCCCAGTTTTTTCTGATATGATGCCATCTCCTACCTGGGGTTCCCCTGCCCTCCCGCTCAGGGCCCAGCACACCCTGCCCAGCCTTCAGGTTGCTGTCAACATTTTCTTTTTTGTTTATTTTTGCTTTTTGGGTCACACCCGGCAATGCACAGGGGTTACTCATGGCTCATGCACCCAGGAATTACTCCTGGCGGTGCTCAGAGCAGTGCCAGACCCTCTGCAGAGCATGGACCCAGGCTGCTGGGAATCAAACCCAGGTCAGCCGTGTGCAAGGCAAACGTCCTACACGCTATGCTATTGCTCCAGCCACCGCAGTCAACATTCTCAATCCTGTGAGGGGCCATATATAGCCCCAGGCTCTGGGGTCCCCCGCCCATCTATCTCCTACATAGCACTGACACTTCTGTGTTGACTCCACCGTTCCCTCAGCTCCCCTCATGCTTTGTGACAATGGACCTGAGTCACCCCAGCTGAACTCCTGCCCTACCCCTTGTCCAGGCCTGCCTGGGAAGGAATTAACAAGTATTTGTTGAATGAACAAACATTCCTTAGGTTACCATCTAAGTAAGTATCAGAAAGATCACGTGTATATTTTTTGCTTGTTTGGTGGGGCCATACTTGGTGCTACCCCGTGGTTACTCCTGGTGGTGCTCAGGGGTCCATATAGTGTCAAGGACGGAATCCAGACCTCTAGCATGGAAAGCACATTCTCAGCCCACAGAGGTTCACAAGCACCTTTTTATTTTTTATCTAAAAATTTGTTTTGGTTTGTTTTTTGAGTCACACCTGGTGGTGCTCAGTGCTTACTCCTGGCTCTGCACTCAGGGATCACTCCTGGCAGGATGCAGGGGATGATGATATGAGGTGTCAGAATCAAATCTGGGTCAGTTAAGTGCAAAGGGAACACTCTAGCTGTACTATTGCTCCAGCCCCACAAACATCTTTTTAAAAAGTTCTTGACCTAGGGCTGGAGCAATAGCACAGTGGGTAGGGTGTTTACCTTGCATGTGGCCGACCCAGGTTCGATTCCAAGCATCCCATATGGTCCCCTGAGCACCACCAGGGGTAAATCCTGAGTGCAGAGCCAGGAGTAACCCTTCTGCATCGCTAGGTGTGACCCCTCCAAAAAAAGTTCTTGACCTGGGGGAGGGGAGCAAGAAAAAAATATTCTTGAGATGGAGAGATATTTCAGGGGCAGGTCACTTGCCTTTCATGTGGGTGACCCAGGTTTGATCCCTAGCATCCCATGTAGTCCTCTGGGCCTCCCCAGCAGTGATCCCTGAGCACAGAGCCAGGAGTCAGCCCCAAGCATCACTGGATGTGGCCCAAAATACATGTCTGTTAGGGTTCCTCGAAAGTAAAATGCAGAACACCAGATTATTCCTGAGGTTTTTCTCTGACTTGCCCCTGCAGCCCACCTGTGTCCTCTCTCATGTTCTTGCCTCTCAGGCTCTCACAGAGTGTGATCCTCAAACCATAAAACTCTCCAGCGGCGGATTCAGCTACTCGATTTTTGTGACTTTGCCGCCATGGGCTGTCCTATTCTCCTTGTCCCTCAGTTGACCTCTTGCACAGATCTCACCATCCCCATGACTCTGTCCTCAGAACCCTGAGGTTTCGGAGCTCACACCTGGGGATCCTGTGCACCTGGGGATCCTGTCTGCAGCAGAGCTCAGCCTCACACTCATAGGCAGCTGAAGGTCCCCATGTCCCCAAAGGCATAGCAAAGTGCTGGGAGCACAGTGGCATCCGTCTGAGAGATCAGATTCAGATAAGAGAATCCACTCTAGCCAGCTTAAGGAGGAAAGGTTCTACTACAGGTAGGAAATGGCTTATGGGATCATTGCCAAGAAGGAGAGAAAGACAGGCAGGTCTGGAAGGATGCACAAAGCAGAGCAGGATCTCCCCAAGGAGAGAGCAGCAGCCTCGGTTACCACGGGGAAGACCGATTCCCCCTGGCACTATAATCAGAAGAACCCAGAATTGAGTTTTGGATGGGGAAGGTAAGAGCACTTGCCCTGTGTGTGTGGGCTGTGGGGTCCATTCCTGGCACCTCGAGCTCCTTCACCCACTCCCTGCACTGCAGGGGGTATCCCCCACAACAAAACAAACAAAAACAAAGACCTTAGGAGAAAAAGAATTTTAAAAACCCTCTTGTTTGGGGCCAGAGTGATAGTACAGCATTGCACGCTGCTGACATGGGTTCGATCCCCAACATTTCGGGGTTACCCAAGCACCTCCAGGAGTGGCCCCTGAGCGCAAAGCTGAGAGTAAGTCCTGAGCACCACTGGGTGTGGTTCAAAACCAAAAAAAGACCCCCCCAAATTCCTCTTTGTGTGTGTGTGGGGTGGGGAGGGCGGGAGTACATACTCAGTGGTCCTCAGGGCTCTGTGCTCGGAGACTATTCCAGATGCTGCTCAGGAGGCTCTCTCTGCAGTGCCAGAGATTGAACTGCATGCAAAGGATGTGCCTTAACCCTTGTACTATCTCTCAGTATCCTAAACCTTTAACAGACTTTTATATCTGATGAAGTTTCCCACTCACGTCTTTGTTCTATCCCAGAACAATATGGCACTGTTTCAGTTATGTCTTCTCAGACTTCTCCAACCTGGGACAGTTTCTTAGCCTAGGAACCAAGTTCACTCCATATTTATTTCCTACCTAACTTCTGAAAAAGAGCAACGGGGGTCAGGAAGAGCACTCAAAGGGCCACAGCCTTCAATGTGTGAGACCCCAGGTTCAATCTTGGCACGGTGTGGCTTCCCGAGATCACAGGGTTTAGCCCAAGTGGCCTGAGCACTTCTGGGCCCCTGCTCCAAAAAGAAGCAAGAATCTGTTGAACCATCACCACAATTGTTCAGACAGTATTTCTTGCACCAGGCCATTCCCTATACTTGTGAACGGTGAGTAGGTGATGGCTTTGGAGTCAGGTGCTTAGTTTGTTCAAAGGGGCTGTAGCCAATGGGGCTCGGGTTCCTGTGGCACAAACTTGGTACAGGAGGCTGCTGCTGCTCAGACTGTTGTTCTTTACTTTTGCTAATAAAAGCAATTCCCACCCCACCCCCATCGCTATATGGTCTTTAGCAGTGATTAATGGCAAGTGGACATCAATTAAAGTTTTAAAAAAACCGGCTTGCTCTTCAAGGCCACTTCCACCCTTGAACACATATCTTTTCTTTTTATTTTTAAAATTTTTAAAATTTTATTTTATAAGTTAACTCCACAATATTTGATTACATTCAATATTCAAACTCCAATCCCACCACCAATCTTCCCACCACCAAATTTGGGATGTTTCTATCTCAAGCCCCAAGCCCTGTCCCAAAACACAAGTGAAAGAATATATTTTGGGGGTTGGAGCGATAGCACAGCAGGTAGGGCGTTTGCCTTGCATGCCGCCAACATGGCCGAACCGAGTTTGATTCCTCCGCCCCTCTCGGAGAGCCCGGCCAGCTACCAAGAGTATCTTGCCTGCATGGCAAAGCCTGGCAAGCTACCCGTATCATACTGATATGCCAAACACAGTAACAACAGAGTCTCCAATGGAGACATTACTGGGCCCGCTCGAGAAAATCGATGAACAACGGGAGGACAGTGACAGTGACAGTGGTATTTTTGGGGCTGGAGCAATAGCACAGCAGGTAGGGCATTTGCCTTGCATGTGGTTGACTTGGATTCAATTCCCAGCATCCCATATGGTCCCCTGAGCACCGCCAGGGGTAATTCCTGGGTGCAGAGCCAGGAGTAACCCCTGTGCATCGCTGGGTGTGACGCAAAAAGAAAAAATAAAAAGGAATTTATTTTGTATTGTCAGTTATGAAGAAACTGCTGAACATGCTTACAAGAAAGTGTTCATATAGAAAGCAGTGTAAAGGTTGTTGAACACATTTCTTACTTGCTCATCTCTCTGCATCTTTGCTTGCTTATTTCCACTCTGAGACTCCCCGTGTCCTCTCTCAAATGTGTACTTCTGTTCTTTACCCTCACGTCTTTCTAAACAAGTTTCAATAAAAACTTTCTTGCTTCAACAAAAATATGTAAAATTTTTAATAAACTGGGTGTGTGGGGGGGAAGGGGGGATAACCAACTGTACTCAGAGCTTATTTCTGGTTCTGTGCTTAGAGACCATAGTGTCTGCCAGGGATTGAACCAGGACCAGCTAGGGTCAACAAGGCAAGCACTTTACCTGCTGTACTGTCTCTCCAGCTCAAGATACCTATCAAATTGAAGCCTTCTCTTTCTTCATCACATGCCTTACACACAGAAGACAACTGCTTACACAAAACAAGCCAGTGATTGCATGAAGGGCTGAGTGCAAGCTGTATATCCTGGGGGCCCTGGGACGGTTTCTGGTATGGAACGGTTTCCTAAGCACCACCCCCTGAGCACAGAGATGGGAGTAGATACTGAGTGGTGTTACTCCAAACCCCAAAATATTTTTTTTTACTTAAAAATAAAAAATAAGAAATAGGACAGGATTCTAGGATCTTGGGACTAGGGAGAAGTTCAGGGGTCATTGAATGTATGATTTGCCACAAAAGACTTCCTAACAAAAGCAGAGAAACCAGACAATGTAACTGCTTTATTTTCACCTCACTGTATCTAATGCAAATATCTGGTTTTATTCTATGAGTTTGTTTTTGGTCTCCTATTTCCTTAGTGACAAACAATGTGAAGGTATTTGTGGTCCATGGCTTTCATTTGTTTAGGCTTTAGTTGACCAAATAACAGTTTGATCAAGCTGTCCTATCCCTTGTTAGGCCTCCTTTGGAGTTCCTGGCGGTTTTTAATCTTACCCTATCCAATCCCCAGACTCTCAGCTTCCCCATGACCTCCATAGGACCCAATGTTCCTTTGTCCTTCCAGTCTTTGTTCTCTGTCACCTACCAGGGTATGGACTCCTGGTCTCAGGACATGAACCTATGATAGTACATGTGCTAAGACTTCCAGACAAGGGCTATGCTTCCTTTCACTGGAAGGTGGGCCCACCTGGTGCAGTTTCCTGCTCTGTGTTCAGGGGATGCTCCAGAAAGTTCTGGGTGGGCCCTAAGGTGCTGGGGATCAAATCCAGGTCTCCCTCATGCACAGCATGTGCTCATTCCACTGAGCCATCTCTCTGGTCCTCTGATGGCTCTGTCCATGGTTCTTTGCTAGCTGCTGCTCCAGTCACAGAGAATTAGACAGGCTCTCCCCTCTGAGAAACTGAGGCCCAGCTCATTTGCAAGTAAAGGAGTCCTTTGTTGTTGCCTTGATATGATTTTTCTGTTTTGGGTGATGCCACCCTCCTTTCTCTCCTTTCCCTCTATTTTTTTTCTTTTTGGGTCATACCTGGCAATGCACAGGAGTCACTTCTGGCTCTGCACTCAGGACTTACTCCTGGCGGTGCTCAGGGGACCATATGGGATGCTGGAAATCAAACCCCAGTTGGCTGCGTGCAAGGCAAATGCCCTACCCGCTGTGCTATCGCTCTAGCCCCCTTTTCCTGTTTTTTTTTTTAATCTTAATTTTCATAGTACCAACACTTCTATTACAGGTACCAGGACTTCCTTGCCCAGAATGCTTCTGATCACCTCACCTCTCTTAAACTCAAACTTCTTGTTTACAGTGAGGACACGCTTGCTCATTTAGGAGCGTTGCTCTTGAAATGTATTATTTCCCTCTAGGTGACTCATCCAGACCACCCTCAGAGCCTATAGCTCCACATCTTGCCCTCCCTGACTCTGTGGGGTTGGGCTGGCTGGCCCCCAGCTTTCAGTGTCGATCTGGCCACACGGAGCTGTCAGTGGATGGTGCAGTGGGCAGGGGGTCTCCCGTCTCTGTGTTCAAGGATCACTCCTGGTTGTGCTGCGGGAGCATATGCAGTGTCACTGCATCCTGTCCCCTCTCTGTGGTCCTGCAGCTGCCCTGTAGGTTCATCATTGTGCCTGTTTATCAGGTCACATGGTCCCTGGTATTAACACGGTAACTCAGTGTAGAAGGTGGCAGATTATGTGAGGTGTTACAGGGAGGTATGTGGGAACCTGGGTGGAGCAGAGAGAGGAGAGAGCATGGAAACTGCTCTAGGAAGCAACAGACTGTCTCATGTGTCTCATGAGTTAAAAACAGAGAGACTTTGAGACAAAGGGGCCTTGAAGCTCACACCCAGATCGCCTTGTGGTTACCAACTTCTTAATAAAATAGAGAGGAGGACATGGAAGGTGTAAAAATGACAAAGGGACGCTGAGATAAACACCTGGGCACTCAGACCTGTAAGATACTGGTACCATCAGTCTATCAGGAATAAAAACAGTCCCCACTTCTATCCAGAGAAATAGTACAAGGGGTGAGATGCTTGGCCATATCTGGTACAATCTCTGGCACTATAGATGGTCCCCCAAGTACCACCAGGAGCAATCCCTGTTCACAGAGCCAGGAGGAAGTCCTGAGTATTCCTGGGGGTGGCCCAGAAACCAACCAATCAAACTACCACCACCAAAAAACAACAAGCAAGCAAAATCACCAAACCCTCCCTTACCCAGGGCACCCATTCTCTTTGTACTGCTGGCTCTGTACACTTTACCTTCAGAGAGTCTTTGGTTTGCAATAAAAATGACCACTTTCTTCTTTCTCCAACTGGATCTCCTAAGCTCTTTCCTTTGTGTCTAGCAGGCTGGTCCTGTGCCTGTTTTTCTGTAAAAGCAGTACTCAACTCTGGAACCTGGGACTGATACTCTGAGTCTTCTCCAGGTTTGGTCCCAAAGTACAGAACAGAAAATTCTCAGAAGCAGAATGACTAGGTCCAAACCTTTAGGACCTTTATTTTCACTTTTGGCTTTTGGGCCATGCCTGGAAGTGCTCAGGGGACCATACATGGTGCCGGAGATTGAACCAGGGTCAGCTGCATGCAAGGCAAGCTTCTTAACCCCTGTACTATGTCTCTCCAGTCACACCTGTAGGATTTTTAAACTGAAGTCTGAAGACATTTCTCTACAGCTTTCTGTCCCTTAAGCCCTGTCCCCTACCTGTAGTTCTGTGTGCTGCTGGGCCCTTTCTGCCACGGGAACACCTATTTCCACGCCTCCATCCCTGGGCACTGGGTAGTATCTTCTGTGACAATACAATTATAAAAAATAATTGAAAACACAAAGAGGTAAGGGAGAAGGTACCACTTGCTGGTGGTAATTGCTACCCCTGTTTTCAGAACATGCCCTAGCAAGTGGAAAGAACAAGCAATTATCTGTGTGGCTCCAGCCAACACTGACTGTTCTTTGTCTGGCATGGAGGGGAGAGAGAACTGGAATGAATTATTGATGCTTTGGAAATCACTGGAATTAGAGAGTTTCACTGAACTCACCACTTTATTTTCTGTGCAGTTTGGGGAAAGCAGGACATTCTCTCTGCCATTAAAAATGCCAGGTTTTGTATTTGGGTAGGTGTCCTGCAAGGAACCAGCCCTTTCCCCTTGGTGAAACAGACCTAGGTGAAGGTTAGAAAGGCTTTGAGGGGCTGAAGGGGGCCAGAGAGATGCTATAAGATGCTGTTTGTCTTGCATATAGTTGACTTCAGTTCAATTCCTGACACTACCCAGATGAATGTGTGTAAGGCCTTGCACGCAGTCGACCCGGGTTCAATTCCTCTGTCCCTCTCGGAGAGCCTGGCAAGCTACCGAGAGTATCTCGCCTGCATGGCAGAGCCTGACAAGCTCTCCCTGGTGTATGATATGCCAAAAATAGTAACAAGTCTCACAATTTGTTGTGAGATGT